>NC_138036.1:26788520-28248520 GCF_964106645.2 Podarcis pityusensis
GCATTTCCATTCCCATCAGTCATGATTCAGTTCAGACGGGCAGCTCAAATATATATTAAAAGGAGGAATTGAGAATATGATGAAACATCCTAGTGTTTCCATGTGCCATGTGATGTTATGAGGTCAGTAAATGTTGCTTGTGGTCATGGGTTGCAGAGCCATTTCATTTTGAAGAATATAACTTGATCATTCTTACATATCACTTCAAAGTTTGTCTGGGTCAACATGCTCCAATATTTTGTCAGATGGCCAGAGCTGACAAACCAATGCTCTGCTTTCCCTAATCTCCTTCTGGGTTAGATAAGGAGGAAGAGCCTCCAGACTGGGCTGCACTGATATTGGGCACGCTGCTGACAAGCAGCCCCACTCCTTTGGCAACCTACTTAGGTTCAACAAACTTTATGAAGGCTTCAGGAAGGATTGGTATCAGCTTTGGCCATAAGACAAATATGCCCACCTGGAAGTGAGCCAGTCCAAAGCTAGAGAACAGCAGATGGGGAGGTGGCACCAGTATCAGAGTTCATACTCTTCTGTTTGAGAGTTCTTGGCTCTAAAAGGTGTGCATTTCATTTCAGGACAAATGGAAAGCAGTACTGAATGGGGCTCATTTGGACCAATCAGCATTTGTCTTGAAATGAATGAAACGAGCCATTCAAGGCTCCCATTCACTCCATGCATTCAAGGGTGCTGGGTATACCTGGATCCAGCAGCGGTTGGAATAGACATTGGTGACCGCTAATAGCTGCCATAAGCCCCTACCAGAATGCCCTGCTGCAGTGCTGTTCCAAGGGATTTTGGAAGGAAAATGACACTCCCTCGTTTTATTTTAGGTTGACAACTATTCCCACCCCTATGCCTCTTAACTGTGCTGCATCCAAGCATTCAAGCAAGAGGATCGGAACCCTCTAGGAGTGATTTAGGGCTCACTGAGAACTTGTGTACCTTTTTTCATAATAAAAAAAGGTTGACGATCATGTACAAAGTACTTTTTCCTTACCACTGACCATGCATTAAATAAATAAATAAAAAAAACTCCTGCACATTAGGTGTTAGGTTTAGCTACTTCTAGGGCAGCAAGAGTGAGGCTATATAGATTTACAATTTTAGTCCTGGCACAATAATATTATCTTCAATTAGGATCTCCCTTTGAACAGGTTTTTAGGTCTGTCCGAGTATGACTGAAGGAACTGGTCTCTCTCAGTATGCCTGAAATCTATCCCAGCTTTCCAGTCCTGGATTTCCCTGGAAAGTCACTTCCGTTTCTTAAAAGCACAGGTAATTTTAAACTCCTGTTGGGTTGCCTCTTTCATTTGCTGTGGTAGCATGGACTGCGGCTGCAACTGAGAGAGATGGTGGGTGTGTGTGTGCAGGACGGGGAGAGAAGAATGTGGTCACTCTGGCTGAATGGAACAGACACGCTGATCACAGATAACAAAGAGCCACAGTGTGTGTGTTTGTATATGTAACTACAAAGGGTCACTTGTGTCAAAGAAGAACATGTGAGCAGATGCCCCAGTTTGAGCATGGCAGGCCCATTAGTTAATCTACTTTCTGTACTCTAGTCGGGAACATTTATTTATCCCCGTCTCTTTTATTCCTGAAAGCTGAGTGCCAAGGAGACAAAGAGAAATCCTTTGGCTTCTTCTTCTGCCACTAATCAGCTGTGAAAGCACAACAGGCACCGTTGTGTTTTTTCAGAAACGAACAAAATATATGATTTCCACATCCAGGAATTGGTTTGGAAATCCGATTGATTTCAGTGGTAATTGCAGGTGCTCAGGTCTTCTCGGAGTAGAAAAACATCAACCCCTCCCTTGGTTATTATTACTGCATTTTCTGGTACAAAAACAGTCAAAGGTACATGAAACCAATCAGGTTACTTTAATGAGCAGTCCTTTTATCCACCCTTACGCATTTAAGGAAACCATGAGATTCCTGGCACTCCTTTTAGCAGCTGCCAAGCCTTGTATTAATAGATATTATAGGCCAAGGGAGCCCTGTTAATAAAGGGTTCTTTCTTGCATTCTACCCATAATATTTATTTTTTTAAACTAAATTCTTAACATACTGAAAGCAGTATTTTATGTTAGCAAAAAAGAAAAGAACGACACAGTAGTTACCTTGCAAACTTTTAAGGCCAGGACTCTGTCCCATTTGCTGCATTTCTGTGGTGTTCAGTAGGAACATATATGCTTTTGGGGGGTGGGTTTCCTCGTGATACCTGCAGCACTCCTGCACACTGGGACAGGATTGGGGTGACGCAGAACAGTGGTGAGGTTGAGGCCATGAGGATGCAGCCTCCTTGCTTCAACCAGCTTCAACCTATTCTCTCACTTTTGATAAGTTTCCTGTTTTGAAGTCAAGTGTGGCTGTGCTGGGTTTTCTTAGAAATCCTCCAGTTACATATATGTTGAATTTGATAGTATTATGGTCACTGTTATTGGTTCAACAAAGCTTACATCTCACACCAGGTTCCAGAAGGCATCAGTCAACTTTTAAATTGAGAATTGTGCACCCTCTGCTCTAGGGCGCAAGGTATTTAGGGTACCTATTTAGAATGAGAGGCACCCATTACTTCAGCACTGCTTCCTTGAGAGGCCTCCTTGACGTCATTATCCCTTTCGAGATCACCCTAGACATCATAGAGACACAAGAGTACGTCTCCAGGGCCAAGTTACTATTGGGGCCGGTATTACCACCCACAGTGATTCTGTGGAAGAGCCCCCACACTTTTGGGGATTTCTAGCTGCTATGTCATTCTTAAGTGACACCACCTCCAATACCCGCTTCCCTGTCCTTCCCACAGAATTTATATCCAGAGATAACAACTATGTCCCACTGGCTCTCTCCATTCCGTCATGTTTCCATCATGCCCACTTTGTATACATATATACTCTCCTCTAAGATGAAGCTCTCCAACTCACCCATCTTGCCTCAAAGGTTTCTAGCATGAGCATATAAACACCTGTACACCGTGTCTTTCTCCAAATGTCTTTCACATGTGTGTTTTACACTATGATGCTTTGACCTCTCTGAGTTGCTCTCAGGAACACCCCTGTACTCAAAATGTCTAGTTCTAGTCATCCCCAATTTCAACAACCATAACCTTTTTACGCTCATCCCTCAGGGACAATTTGTTCCAAACAGAACACTCCTCAGCTCCTGTCAGCATTCCCTTCTCACATTTAGTTTAAAACCATTTAGAAGCTGCTTTTAGACTGCTGTTTTAGTTTATTATGGTAGTGAGATTTTGTTCTTTTTTAATGCCTTTATTCATGCTTGTGACACACGCAGATACCCCTGTTTGCAGAGATTTGCCCTGGAAGGCAGCATAGAAATATCTGAAATAATAATTATTGTATTTCAGAGTTTTGTTAGTTCTTTTGGACTCATTCTCAACTCCTCTCTAAGTCCTCAAAAGACACTTAATGACAGCTTTCACAACAAATATGTAAATATCTGGTATCAGCCACTGCATCTTCCGAAGGCAAAACAAATTCCACACATACACCCTGGTATCTTATGCAGCAATATAATTATCTCTGGGCTTTCTGTCGTCAAGGAACTGGTCTTTCAGGACACTCCTACCACTGAGGGAACATGAGGATTTCACTCTTGCATGAGGAACAAAACAATCAGGCTCGGAGTATTTTTCCATGGCTCCCTGCAGAGAGTCTGAATCTCTGGCTGGGTACACACTCCCATGTACTCTGCATCCAGTGGCGTGTGAAGCTGTGAACACACGACTTTAGCAACAATCCACATCTCTCCCATAGTTTCTTGAAAAATAATGCATTTTGCTGTATTTCCTCCTGCCGCACGCCCAGCTCTGATCCAGTTTGAAAATGCAAACCACACGAATACATCCACGCCACTGCTTCACTCCCCTGGTGTGGGCAGAAAACAGACAACATGGAAACATATCCAACCGTGCTGATGTGCACAACCACGGGCAAATATGCTTTGATATTCAGCTGGGAGAAATCACCTCACGCTACATTTTAAGCCAGTAACTTTGGGTATAAGCAACTCTGCATGGATTGAGCAAGGTTGAGACTAACAAAATATACTTTGTAGTTTGCCAAGCTCGCACTCTCCTGCACGAGGCAGCCATGCGTGGTGGCTTAGAATCCTAAGCCATCCTTGTAAATATGAATAAATGGTAAATAAAGAATGCTTTTTGCTTTACCATTTGGAGTCTACGTGTGTTTTATTTGCTCTTTCAAAGCAATGCGAATCAAAGTGAAGCAGAAGACAACATTTTCAACCCATTTGTCATAGTCCGTCTCTCACTCTTAATGGTGAAGGATTGCCACCACTGTTCATTAGTACTGTCAGCACCGAAGAATAAAACAATGCTTTTCTGGGAGTACCAAGCTGTGTGGGTGTGGAGGTAGGATATTACAGTTTTGAACATCACTGTGTATACTTTGCACATAGGAAGCTGCCTTGGTCCATGCAGTTCTGTATAGTTTACAGTGGTTTGCGATGGCTCTCCAAGCTTTCAGACAAAAATATTTCCCAGACCTATCTAGAGGTGCTGTGGATGAAGTCTGTCAGACAGACTGTCCCTGGAAAATCAGGACACCTGGAGGGTATGTATGTATGCATGGAGAACAGTGGGAGTGGCTCTTAGGTTTGGTGGCGGGGGTCACGGCTAGCTGGTACAGCGCCACAATCCCTTTCATGTAAACCTCAAGTGTGTGGGTATGTCTGATCCTCCCTCGTTAAAAGCTTTATATGCTGAACAAATGCATAAACTGGCGCAGACTGTTGTTAATCCCATTCCCAGCAGGCCGATGCAAGAGTGGGCGTGTGAATATTGCTGACACAGCGGAGTTGGTACCAGCTGCAGCAGGGAGCTTGGAATCCGGTTTGGTTGGGTACAAGGCCAGTGTGAAGATACACGCCGTGTGTTAATGGAAATCTTAATAAGAGGAGTCCCGGCACTGGTGCTTCCTAGGAGCCACACTGTTCACCATGGAAAGCCATACTCCTCATCAGAGATATGTGGAGGCAAACTGCTGCTACCAAGTGGTGAGGGAAATTATGTTTGCATTTGCCCCTTTATGATATAATATGTTCTAAGATTTGGTGCTGGCATTTTAAAAAAACACACACACACTCAAAAAACCATCCAGGTTCTGAGGGAAGAAGATAGCACAGATTTTTATTTAACAACTCTGCAAGAGCAGAGGTTTGTGGATAGCTTTTCAATAATGAATATTCATTAATAGAACTGTGCTTCACAGTTAGCAGCTATCTTCTGCTTCAGCCAGAAAGAAAGCACATAGCCTGGTTGGGTTTCACTATAATAAGAATGTTCTAGTTTTGTGTTAAAAGCATCTTGTTGAGCTGTTTTATCAAAAAACCAAGAGGAGCATTCCGCCCACCTCCTCCTCCTCCTCCTCAGTATCCTCATTTCTTCAGTCTTGTAAACTACTGTTCAAGTTTATTTCTTTATTTAATACCACACTTTTCTCCCAGTGCAGGACCCACATTGGGTAGACGTCATGGTCTAAACCACTGAGCCTCTTGGGCTTGCCAGTCAGAAGGTCAGCGTTTTGAATCCCTGTGATGGAGTGAGCTCCTGTTGCTCTGTTCCAGCTCCTGCCAACCTAGCAATTCGAAAGCACGCCGGTGCAAGTAGATAAATAGGTATCGCTGTGGGAGGAAGGTAAATGGCGTTTCCATGCACTGTGGTTTCTGTCATAGTTTTCTGTTGCACCAGAAGCAGTTTAATCATGCTGGCTACATGACCTGCAAAGTTGTCTGTGGACAAACACCAGCTCCCTTGGCCTGAAAGCGAGATGAGAGCCACAACCCCAAAGTCACCTGTGACTGGACTTAACCATCCAGGGGTCCTTTACCTTACATAACAAAATAACCCCTGTCACATTTTAAAATGCTAGCAAAAAGGCTGTATTATTCTTCCTGTTGTTGTTGTTGTTGTTGTTGTTGTTGTTGTTGTTGTTGTTTACAGTCTGGAGACCAACTCACATTCTGCATTCAGCATGCATTGCAGAGCCTAATATTTGCTCGAAGAGAGCAAGATTCCTCAGAGCCTGCTCTTTAATATTTGGTTGTCGATTAAATTCCCAGCTAGGTACCATACCAACTATGAAATACTGGATTACTTAAGTTGAGTTTTCCACATGCCCCTTGGGAGCAGTTGGGATGGTGCAAAAGGGCTTTATAGACTACAGTCCCTGATCTATAAAGCCCTGCCTCATGCAGTGCCTGCACAGGAAGCCGACTATCATCACATGCAAATTCTGAGTGACAGCGAAATGGAATAAGTGAGGAAAACCTGGGCAGAAGGTGATCCTTTTGCTATTTCCAAACCTGCCAGACCGCCTTAAGGGTGGACTTGGCAGTTGCTGCATGGGTAAATAAATCTTGTTTGACAAATGAGATCCATTCTGGGAATTGTTACCCCCTCAGTCTACACCCAAAACCAAAATCTCATGCCAGATTTTATGTGCCTCATAACAATGTTTGAAATATAGGATTTGTCCAGCCTCTCAAGGAGGGTGCCCTGTATTGCAACACCTTAGCATTCCCGGCTTTATGACTTTGAAAGCCAAATGTTTCCAGGTACATAGTACCATGGTGGGGACTTCTATGGGAAGAGCATAAAAATGTTAGAGCCCTGGATGCATGCAAGTGGGAACAGGTTCACATGTAGTTGATATCAACGTGTATAATTTAAAGTTGGGGCTGATATCACTCCACACCTTCACATTTACAGGACTGAGAGGACTGACTTTTGAGAACAGGTGGGATTTACTTTTTTTAAAAGGTCTGGCATTTAACTCCTTAGAAAATTTATTTTAAAACCTCATTAACAGCAACAAAATGAAGAGTTCCACATGTATTATTTGAGGGAGTGTAATATCGATCTACTCCCGATGGTCTTTTGTGTTTGACTCAGAATTTTGTGCTTGACTCAGAATTTTGGAGAGTCTGCTGCTCAAACATTTCACTTTCTCTTCTCCTTCTCTTTTATATATTTTAGGAAACTGTGACAGCAGACCACACTGCTGTGGTAGACTCCACATGGAGATACAACAAAATTACCACATGAGGTTTACAAAACCCAGAGAATCAAAACAATATGTGCTTCAACTGAATCATTCCTAGGCACTGTCATAGGTGGAGAGGAAGTGCGGAGAAACACATTCCTGGGATTTATTTATTTTAGTGCAGGAATGATGACATCATCACCCAGAGCACCAGGGTAATTGGTGGTGCCTCTTCGCTCTGGCAAGTGCATGAGATGGTAAGAAAACTTCCATGTTTTCCTGTTGTTCCCTATTGTTCATTAGCACAAAGAATGGGGACTTCTTTCCTTTTCTTTGATGAGGTTCCAACTTCACACTAGCAATAATACTTCTTTGCAGGATTGTCTGCTATTCTAATTTAAAGCTAAAGATTATATGAAAGCTCACTGGAGATTTGTTCTTAAAGCTCAATGTGTTTTACAAGTTCCATCTATTCTGTAAACATCTATTCTATGACTGTTAGCTGATCCTTGAAAACTGGGTTTTATGCAATTTACTACTGCCCTTTAGGGAGGGGTACATCTGTTTGCATATTCAAATCAGTGGTGGGAACCCTGGCCCACATTTGTTTTCATGGCTCTGGCCTCAACATGGTTGCTTGCTTACTGCTTGGAAATAAGTAATAGCTTCATTAGTTAGGCAGACTGATTTGGCTAATCCACCATATTCCAGTTGACATAAAATCCTGAGGTGTTGTGTGTTTTTTAACCACTTCTTACATCTCCATGAAAATTGCCTCCAGGTCTTTCCTCTGTACTGATTCTGTGGCATCCATCTGTTCACAAATGCAACATTGTCCTTTCAGAAACAGGATAGAAGGGAACTTGCGAATATTCATGGTTTAATACTTGGAGTGGCAATGTTTTCAATAACCTATTAGCTTTAGCTTGATGTTTGCTATATTGCATAGTTGAGTAAACACTTCATTTGGGTTTTTAAAAAATGCACTGTCATGTCACTGTGATATCTTTGCTAGATGGTTTGCTGACAAAAGTCATAATCAGGCATTTATTCCTCCACATGATACTATTCATGTAGAGGCAAAAGTGGAGATGAACGCTCTTGTCCTGTCCTTCTCTGTCTTGTTTCCATTTGTCCTTTATGAGTTGGAGGGCAATTGTCTACATCAGGGAGTCTGCACGGTTTGTATAGGATTCCTCTTTGGTTCAAAAATCTGGTTTTCCAGGGTTCTCCCACCATCTCTTAACAGTGTTCAATCTTCCTTTTTTGGCCAAGGTTCAGAAATAACCTTGACTGAGCAAATGTCAGGAATCCCTAGGTGCACTGATTTTTTTCAGGGGGTACTCAGGGGTAAGCAGTATCAGCACCTTTTCGTTGTTGTTAAAAAGTATGGCACTTACTACAACAACTTCATGGTGAGTACCGGCACCTATTTATTTTTTTTTAGAAAAAAACATTGCCTAAGTGATACATTTTTCCTTGGCCCTTTTCGTTCTGGCATTGGAACTGCTTAGAGTAGCTCTATTGGATGACATTCAACTGGGCAGAACTGGCCAATGTGTGGTACCCTCCCAATGTTGTTGGACTGCAATGCCCACCAACCCTGACCATTGACTGTCAGAGAGAATGCCTCCTTGTGTTAATTCTTTTTTGTCATGTTGGCAACTTCTGGCTTTTGACATTAGATTATTGGATCAAACACCCTCCACTGATGTCTTAAGGAAAGCCCTTCAATGGGTTTGTTCATTCTTCTTTGTCTGATCCTTTTAAGAGTGAGAAATCTGAGGCTGCTCACTCTATAGCAAGGAGGGAAATGTGCTATATTTGAATTGATGGAAAGCTTCCCTCTTGTTTCTGCCTGAGAGGAGCAAGTAGAAAGCAAAAGGGAGGTGGCATGTAGGCACGTGGAAGATGAAGTCCATGACCCCTGCAAACAGAGCTATGAGAGTTGTGAGGAGACCTCCCATCAGATTTAGGGCAAGTGCTGGAGATCATAGCCCCACTTTGTCTACTGATACAACGAACCAATGATTTCCACTATATTTAAAGCTATGGTTTTCCCAGTAGTGATGTATGGAAGTGAGAGCTGGACCATAAAGAAGGCTGATCATCGAAGAATTGATGCTTTTGAATTATGGTGCTGGAGGAGACTCTTGAGAGTCCCATGGACTGCAAAAAGATCAAACCTCTCCATTCTTAAGGAAATCAGCCCTGGGTGCTCACTGGAAGGACAGATCCTGAAGCTGAGGCTCCAAAACTTTGGCCACCTCATGAGAAGAGAAGACTCCCTGGAAAAGACCCTGATGTTGGGAAAGATGGAGGGCACAAGGAGAAGGGGACGACAGAGGACGAGATGGTTGGATAGTGTTCTCGAAGCTACCAGCATGAGTTTGACCAAACTGCGGGAGGTAGTGGAAGACAGGAGTGCCTGGCGTGCTCTGGTCCATGGGGTCACGAAGAGTCGGACACGACTAAACAAAAAAAGCTTGGACTTGAGCTGATTGCACAGGAAGCAAAAACTGGCATGGACAGACAGGTTAGCTCCTTGAGCGGGTGGTGTAAAGAATGAAGTAGACCTCTTATCCCATAGTGTGGGTGGGGGGAAGAGAGGGGGATCATCTGGGAAGCGGAAATGCTTCCACTGATGGTATGGTCACAAGAGCACACCCTTGAATTCCTCCTCCCTTTCTTGCCAGTCACAAAGAGAAGTTCAGCATCGTGTAGCCTTCAAAATACTTCTTGAGCAGCTTCAAAACAATGAGAATGATACACATGATTTTCCATCTTTTTTATTCTTACTTATGCCATGATTCAGTTGCACACTTCTGCCCTGCTGCCTAAAAAAAAAAAAAACCAGCAGCCACACAAACCGCTTGCAGCAGGAGGAGAGTGAAATGACAGAGGAAATAGTTTCCCATCTAGAAAATAAGGAGATTAAAGGTAATCTGGAAGCCGGGCCCAGGATCTGCACCCTATTTAAACCAGGAATGTTTCATTATTATGCCTAAGACATTGCCTGAGAGTCAAGCCAGTAGTCTGGATGGCATGACATTTTAATAAATAAAAACCCTTCTAATCATCCATGAAATAGCTTTCTTACTTATAAATTCAAAAACATTTACAAGCAAGGGGAACATTTGCAGATTGTTTTATGTAGTAGGAATTCCCAAGGGGGTGCTGAACTCCACAATCAGAAGGGCTCAGGAAATCAAAGGGATGGAAAGTTTATTGAGCAGGTCTGACAATTCATAATAAAGATCTCTGCACTGCTGGGGGTTGGGAAGCAGTTACAGGACAGCCAAGCTTAATCCAGATGACATTGCAAGAAGCAAGGACAACAGTATTTGCTTTATTTTTTTTAATAAAAATAAACATGACCTCAAATCCTGCAAATATCTTACTTTCTGGTATGCATGGTTTTTGATTTAACAAGCAAGCAAGAGGAGCCTTGATTGATTGCAGTTATAAAATGTTTTTTTCTATAAAGCTAGCAATAAAAAAACTTGGAGAATAGGCATGAAACAAATGTTTTTTACGGGTTAAGGGAGTACCTGTGTTGGAATTGAATTGGGCAGTCATTCAGGGTAGTTCTGCAACTGCAATAAACTCAAAATCCAAATTCCAGGCAAGTCATAAAAAAATTGAATTGATTTATGAAGCATTTATGGCTCTCCAGTGAATGTCTATTTTGCCTCTCTGTTTCTCTAATTTTATTTGTCTTTGTCTTATGATGCATAGTCACCAATTTTGAGTGGGGACTTTCAGACATTCCTAAAATTTCTTCTACAATACATGGTTTAAACCAAAGATGTTGGGACAACTTTGTTGAATAATAAGAGGTGCTTTTCTTCTGTCATTTCTGATTTGCTGCTGGAAATTACTAGAAAATAGGTTGTCAGCCTTTTTGGACCAGTGGGCACATTTTGACTCGTGGGCATGGCACAACGAAACACAACATGGCTGCCTGACATAACACAGAAATAAAAAGAGTACTGTCATGCTGGAAATTTTTCCATAATTATAGTTCCAGACCAGAAAAGGCCTAACCCAGGCTTCCTCAACCTCAGCCCTCCAGATGTTTCTGACCTACAACTCCCATGATCCCTAGCTAGCAGGACCAGTGGTCATGGATGATGGGAATTGTAGTCTCAAAACATCTGGAGGGCCAGGGTTGAGGAAGCCTGGCCTAACCTGTTGAACAGCCTGCCATACGGCTGTTAAAGTCACAGGAAACTCATTTTTCTTCAGTGCCAACCCTAAACCAAACTTAGGTTGCTATCCTGTATCCACTTATCTGGAATTAAGTCCCATTAAACACCAAAGGACTTACTCCCGAGTAGACATTACACTATTGTACTGTGTGAGGAAGGGCCACAGCAGCAGAAATTTGGTTTATCTCAGTGGACTGGGGCCTAAAAATAAGCCTGGTGTGCTCTGGGACATATTCCCCATTGCCTCCCCTGACCCATTTTGCTCTGACCCCCTTGTCTTCATTGAATGCTGCATAGCACAAAACACAGACATCCTGGAACACTGTCAGTGGAACAGCAAAGGAATAGCAAATTGGCACCTTCAAAAGGAGTACCTCGAAATTCAGGCCTTGAAGGATTCTTATCTAGTCCTGTTGGCAAAGCACTTCCCTGACTAGAGGTGAGGGAGCTGTTAATCTGAAAGATGTTAACAGGGCCGGCCCAAGACCTTTTGACACATGAGGCAAGATGTGCCACTGATACTTCCCACCCTGCCCCAGAATCCAGGAGGGAGGAGCATGCTGCCCTAGTTGGATTGCCTCATGTCATCATTTTGGTGCACTGGCCATGCTAGGCCACTAAGCTAGCTTAAAGGTAAAGGTAAAAGGACCCCTGACTGTTAGGTCCAGTTGCGAATGACTCTGGGGTTGCAGCGCTCATCTCGCTTTACTGGCTGAGGGAGCCAGCATACAGCTTCCAGGTCATGTGGCCACCATGACTAAGCCACTTCTGGTGAACCAGAGCAGTGCACGGAAACACCGTTTACCTTCCCACCATTTATCTACTTGCACTTTGATGTGCTTTCGAACTGCTAAGTTGGCAGGAGCAGGGACCGAGCAACAGAAGCTCACCCCATCGCAGGGATTCGAACCGCCGACCTTCTGATTGGCAAGCCCTAGGCTCTGTGGTTTAGACCACAGCACCACCCGTGTTCCTTTCCACAGAGCCACCTGTGTCCCACTAGCTATGGGAAGGTCAAACCACAAGGCACCACAAGGTAATTAGGTTCATCAGCCTATCTATCTTGAAGCAGATGGTCACGACCCTGGCTTCCCTGGAGCAGATTCACAGGCTTCAGGATTAATTTCTGCACAGCAGAAGACCTCAAGCGTTCAAGAAGAAGGAGACTTCCTCCTTGGTATGGCCACAGTGGATGGTTATGTTTCTTTCTGCTACTTTCCACCCCTCAGAATTTGTCGCCTGAGGCTGCTGCCTCGCTCTGCCTCATGGTGGGGCAGATCCTAGATGTTAAGGCAGTCAGAGCTGGGTTTCACATGTGCCTGGGGCAAGGGAGATGAGTCATAAAAACTCAGAGCCTTGCCACTTCCCAAGGAAGGTAAGGGAAACGTTCTTGCCATGATTCAACTTTCATTTGGCACCACAAAAACCCTTCCCTCACTTAGGGTCTGGAGCTCCTACCTGTGGGCACTAAGGAAAGCCATTGCAAGTACAATGATGCCTGTAGACACCATGTTGTGACTCCCTTGGTTCAAGATAATGGAGATAATCTGACTCACATGCACCTGATGAAATGGACTCTGGATCACAAAACCTTATTCCAGGGATGAGGAACCTGCGGCTCTCCAGCTGGTGTTAGATTACAGCTCCCATTATCTCTGACCACTAGCCATGCTGGCTGGGGTGGATGGGAGCTGGAGTCCTACACCATCTGGAAGTGCAACAGGCTTACCATCCTTGGCTTATGCCATGATAAATTTGATCATCTTTAATGTGACACCAAGCCTTATTCTGGAAGCATCAGTTCAGACTTCTTTATGCCTCTTTGTGAGTCAGGTAGGGCTTGACCTTGGTGTCAGCTGGCAGATGGGACCCGTTATGTAATGGTATTAATTAATTAATGCACATAGAAGGGATGAGAGCAATGCATGTCACCCCAAGCGGTAGCATGCAGTGAAAGCTGCTTTTCTCTCTATATGAATTAAGGAAAAGAAGCCTTCTGGTTCTCCTCTCTCAGCAAATGTACCCTTCAGGCATTTCTGCTCGGTGGGAGGTAGAATCAGCTTGGCAGGCAGACTCACTGTGAAGGGCAGAAAGCATCCAAAGTGTGTGCGCGTGTGGATGTGCTGTAAAAGCCCAGATGATCTGCAAACCAAAAGTGCAAATTCTTTTCTTCTTTTTCCTTTTAAGGAACTTAAATGCACATTGAATATGGGAAAAAGGGAAGGAAGGAAGGCAGATATGAGATGAAAACATGGAAAGACTGTCTTTGAGGAAGACACAAGCAGACTGCGATCTACTTTGTTCCATGCTCAGGCTAGTCTACTGTAGGAGGTTGTACCTTTGAGGGCCACCAACTTGGACAGCTATAAAAGGGCATTAGAAATGGAGAACGAAGCTATGAATGGTTACTAGTCTTGACTGTGTTTGCACCTCCAGCACTGAAGGCGAATACCAGTTGCTAAGGAATACTAGAGTGGAGAGTGCTGTTGTGCTCATGTCCTGCTTGTGGACTTCCCATGGGCCACTCTGAGAACAGAATGTGGAACTAGATGGGCCTTGATCCAGTAGGGCTCTTATGTTCATATCTTGGAAGATTGTCCAGAAACTGAAGTCAATCCAAAACACAGCTGCTAGGCTACTAACTAGGCCAGAGCATATCTCAACAGTGCTTAAAGAGCTTAACTGGCTTCTTGTCTGAACACAATTCAAAGTGCTAGTGCTTAGTTTCAAAGCCCAGTATGGATTGGGATTGAGTGACTGTCTTCTCCACATCAACCAGCTTGCACACTAACAACTTTCTTAGAAGCTTTCTTCTGGGTTCCTCTGCCATCTGAAGTGAGATTGGAGGCCTGGGGCACAGATCAGAGGGTCTTTTCAGCCATGGGGTCACGCTAACTCCAGAGAAGTACTGTAACATAACTTAGGCACCTGCATATGTATTTCTTCTTGTGATTGCTTTTGGCACTGTCTTTGTACTATTTTATTATGTTTTCATTTGTTATTGTAAACCAGCCTGGAAATTTTGAATCAAAGGGTGACATAGATTCAATCAAACACATCAGTAGCTCCTAGAACCCTGAGGTCCTCCAGCCAGAACCAGGTGATAGTGCCAAATAATGACTTGTGAGAGAGGAGCCCAATGCAAAATGAAAGTTCTGGAAGTGACCCCAGCTGTCTACTGATGTTTTAATGCCCCACATTGAATTGTCACTGTGCAATTTATGTATGGATTTCATAATTGATTTTATAGTTTTGAACTGTTTAGAAGCCATTTTGGCATCTGAGTAGTATATAAAGAAATAATAATGAGCATCAAGCAATGGCTGTGCAGGGCAAAGCTATATAGTATCCAACTATACTTATTTAATGCTCTGTGGGTGAATTTGTTGTGGATTTTTACCTTATTTGTAGAGGGATGGTGTTGTTTTTCTTCTGCTTGAATACCAGATCTCACAGTTTTGCTAAGATATAACTGAGATGCTTGGGGAGCTAGCCAAGAAGCTTTGCTTAGAGTCCCGATAGTGAAAGAGGTGAGGTTGGCTGGAAATTAGGGCAGATTGATACATAGCAATTTTAGCTGACAAGGAATATCTGACAAAGCCCCAAGACTCTTCCGTGCTAGGAAACACTTTGCTTCCACTCTTGCTTATTTTATTTTATACTTAAGTTTCTGGTTGGGTGAGCAGCTAATGTTTATAACAGCACAAAGTTTGTAGCATCTTCAAAGACTTAACTATTACATCACAAGCTTTCATGCACTCCTGAAATGATGCTCCACCAGACCCACTTCTCCAAATTCTTTTAAGTATTCTTTCCCAGGGAAAGCATCTTCTGTTTTCCTACCTCATTCTCCAGGAGCTTTAGAGATCCTGTTATAATTTTGGTGGGTACTGGGTGATGACCTTGTGATCATGAAGTGGCTGAGAGTGGGGTGTGTGTGTGTGTGTGTGTGTGTGTTTTCATTAAACATTTTCCCAATGGTCTGCAGCCTCCCCAGGTGCCCATACTTTCTGATTTGAAAAATTGCCATAGGATGAATTACCCCTGGGCTTTAATTGAAGATTGGGAGAGGGAAGCTGACCACCAAGAGCCTGAGACCAGTACACACCCTTATTTTGTTCTTCCTTTTACCTCTTTTCACACAGATTTTTTCAAAAGTAAAGACTGCACTAAACATTTATCAGATGCACTGTAAGCAGCCTTCCCACCTTCCCATGTCTGCAGCATAGGCCAGATGAGGCCATCATGAGGTTCTCCGGAAGTGGGAGCATCCAAGAAGGCTGCAGAATGCAGGTGACCAGAGAGATGATTTGGTGAATGAAAGAAAGGACACCTCAAAAGTAAGGTAAGTGAAACAAAAACCATTCACCTGACCAATGAGAATATCAATGAATTTCCTCTCCCTCTTGAGAATTTTCAAATGCAATTTCTTATCTCCTTAACTAATGGGAAATGGGGGGCGGGGGGAGCTAAAGAAAATTTTAGCACAGTCCTAGACCAGAGTCTACAATATGTTAGTTTTAAGATGCTGCAAGATTTTGTTGTTGTTTATGACAGGCTATACAGTTTAAGGAAAAGAGCAAGGCATCCGATGAGTTTGATCAGCACTGGACAAGAGCATCAGGCCCTATTTTCCAGGGACATCCCTGATTTAGAGAAGCCGTCCCAGTTTCTGATTTGATCCCTGAATGTCCCACTTTTCCTTAGGATGTCCCTATTTTCATTGGAGAAATGTTGGAGGGTATGGTAGGATGTCCCTATTTCCCTGGAGAAATGTTACAGGGTATGGAGTTATCTGATCCGTCTGAAAACAATCCTGTATAGGGAAGTTTTTAAAAAATGTTTAATGTTTTATTATGTTTTTATATATGTTGGAAGCTGTCCAGAGTGGCTGGGGCAACCCAGTAAGACATGTGGGGTATAAATAGTAAAATTATCATTATGGAATGGGACGTCCCTATTTTCATTGGAGAAATGTTGGAGGATATGGAGCATAAATCTCTCTCTGTGTTGCTGGGCACCTGCAGCCATGGAACAGAATGAGCAAAGGGAGACCCCATCAGGATTCTGCATTCGTAGGATGAATCAAGATTCGGATTGGCAGACCCAGCCTTCCAAGATCCAATGGGGAACAATATTAAATTGCCTAAGGTCAAGACAGTCCATTTCTCCTAGCAATTCCTCAGATATTATAGACTTATTCTGCAGTGGTGAGGAGCATATAAATTATGTGACTATTTTGACAATGTTTCAGTTTCACCCGTTCTCTCTTGTCTGCTTATTCTCTTGCTCATAGCTTTCTAGCATGAAACGCATACGGCACAGGTGTTAATGCAAGACAGGAATCCAAATCCCATTCCAAATCCAGGTCAGAGGTGAAGCGTACAAATCCACAGACAGATTTGAGCAGCTCTAAATGTAATTCAGCACACCAGCAAATGCTCTCAAGGGCTCAGACATCCTGCATTTGTGACTGGACTTGATTGCAGATTTTCACTGCAGGGCAAGAGGCTGCCTGTTCCAATAGCACACAGCCTGTCCACAATAATGCCTAAATGACAGATCAGTCTTGCTTCCCTTGGCCTATTTTGCAGGTCTTCGGTAATGTTCATGTGCTGAGGCCAGTCCATGAAGCAGTGGAAGCAAAATACTGCAAACTGTAAGTATGATCAACAGTAAAGCCATACATAGCATCAACATACATAAGTGGCCACACGTGTTTAAGCTGCAGTTGCAGCTAAAAATTGAAACATTTTATTTGCTTTCCATCCAGATTCTGCTAGGCACATCTTAGACCTTTTTTTTCCACAGTAACCAGCTCTTGATTAATGTAGCACATCCCTGTAATAAATCAACAGACAATTTCCCCATTCTCTAAATGGGGAATGGCAGAGGCTATTTTTTATAGTTATATAATTTTCAAATAAACATGAACGGGAACAGTAACAACCACCCAAACGCACAAGTACATCACATTTAATTTCCACTGGCCAATGTAAACATTTTACTGTACATTTCTTCTTTTTCTACTAAAGGTAAGGTAAAGGGACCCCTGACCATTAGGTCCAGTCGTGGCCGACTCTGGGGTTGCGGCGCTCATCTCACTTTATTGGCCGAGGGAGCCGGTGTACAGCTTCTGGGTCATGTGGCCAGCATGACTAAGCCGCTTCTGGTGAACCAGAGCAGCGCATGAAAACGCTGTTTACCTTCCCGCCGGAGCGGTACCTATTTATCTACTTGCACTTAGACATGCTTTCAAACTGCTAGGTTGGCATGAGTAGGGACCGAGCAACAGGAGCTCACCCCATCACGGGGATTTGAACCGCCAACCTTCTGATCGGCAAGTCCTAGGCTCTGTGGTTTAGCCCACAGCACCACCCGCATCGCTTTTTCTTTTTCCACTACTACCATTTAATTAATTTATATACCGCTTAATTGACGAAGTGGTTTCTAAGCAGTTTTCAAGTGTATAACCAATTACCAAGGACACATAATTAAAATACGCATTAAAACAATTTAATCAAAGCATTAAAATCGCCACCCGCAATTGAAGTGCACAACTAAAAAAGTCCATTAAAAGCACAGCAATAGAAGGCGTTAAAACAGCTATTCAAACTGCAGGTTTGTGTCAGAAGAGATGGGGAATGCTTGGTCAGTATTGCAGAAAGAGTTCAGTTCAGGCTGCGTCTGCTGGCTGCTACAGAATAAGGTCCCTCCAGAAATGTTTCTGCAGTCCCGTATAACTTCTGCATAGGTCCATTTTGACATTTTTCAAAGATGTTTTATTTAACTCTACCTCAATGATGGGAAGCAAGGCGTGTTTCTGGAAGTAATATTCAGATTGACAGCCGTTTATTAACACAGCTTGAGGCCTGTTAGCCAAATGTCAGTGTCTTTGAAAACCAAAGAGGGGAACAAGCTAGTCTTCCGCTGCATTCTTCCTTCTCCTGTGAGCTGCCACGCATGGGGCACCCTGCCAACTCTTCTCCTTTCCTTCCCACATACACAGAGCTATGTGTGGGCATTTCTATGTACATCTTCATTTATCTAATATTTCGGGGAATACCCCCCAATGTTCTTTAATACATGAACAGACTGCTTCTCTTATATTTGATGAATACAGTGGGAGGAATTCAACATTGTGCTATGGCGACTGTTCCATCAGCTTTTGGGCTTGTCTGATAGAACGATTCCCTCCCATGCAGTGTACAGAGACAGGGTGGTTTCTCTAGACACCCCCTCCAGAACCAATTTTGGGAGCATGGGAGGCATGCTGGGAGAGGAGAGAGGTGAAATCACCATTTCTCAAGTGGATGTCCTTGTCCAGGGCACCTGCTGACAGGACTCATTAGTTTAATCCCACCCAGAACTTCCCATAGAATACTAGTGATTTTTTTTTTTAAAGCAAAAACCCTGAGAATGTTTTCTGCTATTGCATCCTCTTACTAAGTCAGATCATTGGCCTAGCTGGTTCAGTACAGTGGCACGTCTGGTTATGTACTTACCTCGTTCCGGAGGTCCGTTCTTAACCTGAAGCACCACTTTAGCTAATGGGGCCTCCCGCCACCGCTGCACGATTTCTGTTCTCATCCTGAAGCAAAGTTCTTAACCCAAGGTACTGTTTCTGGGTTAGCGGAGTCTGTAACCTGAAGCGTATGTAACCCGAGGTACCACTGTATCACCTACTCTGGCTGGCAGCACAACTCTGAGGCCAGGCTGGCCCATGACATTTTGCTTCGTGAGGTGGAGCAGAAAATACACATGCACACACCAACGCCACGGTGCATAGTAGCAGGTGCAACTGCACTGGTGGCCAGTTCATCTCTGGGCCCAACCAAAATTGTTCACTTTAATGATTTAAGCCCTAAGTGGTCTAGGCCCCAAATATCTCTGTGCCTGCTGCCCTTATCAGGAGTTGTGCAGAGGGGGCTCTGTTGGTTATTCCACCATCCTCAGTGAGCAGCCCACGAGAGGGCTTCGTCTGTGGCAGCTCTAAATTGTGGAACTCCCTCCCCGCAGAGATAGTACCTGCTGCACCTTCATTGTACAGCTTTTGTCATATGCTGAGGATGCATACCTCTTGACCCTGGCCTTTGCCAATTAAGGTGTTTTGTTTTGGGGAAAGCACCTCTTGCTCTGAGTTTCTACTGTGCTGTTCCATTTGGAACAGCTTAACTTGTTTTAGATTTGTACATTGTTGAAATGCAAGCGGGACTCAGTGGTGAAGGTCAGGTAAGAAATCATATTCTCACGCGCGCACACAAATCTGCTCCCTCAGGTCACTTGTTCATTTCTGTGCACTCACTCAGTTCTGCACGTCCGTTGCTGTTTCATCTGTTTACTGGGCTGCCTCCAGACTTTGAGGAATCCAGAGTTTCCTTAAAGTTAAATATTTATGTTAAACTGAACCTGAGCTAGAAAAGGAAGGAAGTCACAAGGTCAACACTGAAATTGCAATAAATGTGTCTCAAGTATAGTAATTATGGTCTTTTAATGGTTATTAACTAGCAAAATAGATTTTGCTCAAGCAACCTCCAGTCCTGGGGGCACAAATATTGAGAGGTGAGGAGTTTGAAGAACTTTATTTTATTTTCCCCATTGATAAACTAAAGGTGGTAATAAGACATTTTAAACATAGTTTCTAGGAGCATGCCGGAGGGCATTTTTCAAAAGTAATAATAAAAATCTAAGTTTGCTGTGGAAAAATTCTATGTGGAAATATGAATTTGAAATCTCAGAAATTATACTCACACAACCACAGAACCTGCTCCCCCCACATACTTATATACATACAACCGCACCAAATGTGGTTTGTATTAAATCTGTAAGTCAAACCCTAGACCATATTGCCCTCTTATCCATTTCACTGGAGAAGGTATCTGTATTTTATTTCTGTTACTCTCAAAATCAATTGATAACATTACAGAACAACAACATAGGAATTGGGAGCAGCAGTATAAAGCCATGGCGCCCTTCTTTAATAATAAATGTTGGGGATTGGATCTCCTTAAATACTTCTTAGAGTCTCTGCCTGTCCTACTGAAGCTAAATCCACCATTTCCCTGTGTTAATTTCTGCCTTATCATTGAGCTTTCGCAAGCAGTAAAAGCCACTTCCAGAAATATAGGAGAATACAGTGCAAGTTTAGCACTCATTGCCATGTTATTTGCTTCCGGAAAAAAATCCATTTGCATATAACACAGAAATGAGCGCTATATTCTGCTATATTTCTGGAAGTGACTTTTACAGCATGCAAAAGCTTAGTGATAATGCGCAGAAATTAAGAGTTTTGAAAACGTCAGGAAACTGGAACAAACTGCATAGAATGCAGCCTTGAGCTGGCCAGTCATGCTCTAACATATCCCAATGCACATGTTCACAGCAAGGAAAGAAAATATTCACACATATTTTGCTGGCTATTGAAATCCTTCTCCTAGGAGCTAGCTGTCAGCGTGATTATATGTAACAGCACTTCCCTGTATCTGACCTTTCATTTATCCAAATATTTTTTTGATGTGCCCCAAGACATTTGAAAAAATGAACTTCTATTATAATTTAAATCCACCGGCAGAGGTAAATTGGATCATTTATCTTGTTAACCTTGGAGAAGGCAGCTGCCATGTTATTTAAAGAACCACTCATTTAAAATCAGTCTTTCTTGGCCCTGATCTGATTTGTTATCTGCTTACATTTGAGGCTGGACTTGAGGGAAGTGGGGTTATGGGTTACTCTCAGTGGGACCTGCACCATAATATTGGAATATCCAGTCTCTCTATTCCATTTTCTTGTCCTCCCCACTCAGTCCCACTTTCCCATTTTTTCAGTGGCCACTGAGGACTCTCAGCCTTTGTTGGTCTGTTTTGGGTTCCACCCACCCCTCATTGCCTTAGGGTTCCCTCTTTCTCTCTCTCTCTTTTTTTTTTTTGTACTTATACAAATGTCAGGGCTCTCTCAAGTCTTTATCCCTCACTTGTACATGGGTTTTGTTTCATAGACAATGGCGCCCCCCCCCAAAAAAAATACAAAGTTGATGATCCACATGATCCAACGTCTTACTGAAGTGGAGCCATTCCAGAATCTCTGGTGGCTTATTGACCCTTGTGATGCTTTATTTCTCATGCACTTCAGAATGCTTGTTTTTTGCACAGGACATCATGTTGCTAATGGACTGGTGTCAGAAGGATCTGGAGGTGGGAAAGCTGAGGAGTGGCATAAGGAAGCCATACGCTTCACCAAGCCATGCTTCTTGCCAACAACCTGGGGAATGGCTTCAATTTTATGACAAAACTAGAGGCATGTGCTTGAGATGCCCCCAGTGAGCTGAGGGCTTACAGGAAAAGGTATGATATGTGGGACAAAGAATTGGGTGCAAGCACACAGTCTGGAAGTACTCTTGGGTCCAGTTCTGTCACTGGAGGTCCAAGTGTTGTCAGTAGCTGAAAGTGCCGACTTCCAGATCCAATGTCAGCTAGATGGGTGGCTCCATTTTTGGGATAACCCAATTTCCCCCCTAACCATCAGCACATCTTGGGGTCCTGAATTCTTCAAGTCAGTTCCACATTGTGGAAAGAAATGCATTCTCAACCCTTTCCCCGTCATCTTCACTGGATGATCTGAGTTTTAGTACAGAGGGATAAAAACAACAGTCATAATTCTGTAAACCTTGATCATGTTCCCACTTAGTCATCCTTCTTTTCAACTAAAAAGCCTCAAACACTTTAGCCTTGCCTTGTAAGGGAGGTGCTCCAACCCTTTGATCACATTGATTTCCCTTTCCAGTTCTATGGCATCCATTTTTTCTTTTTCTTTTTGCAACAACTTTAGGACTCTGGTGCCAAACAGTTTTGACCTTTTGATTAAAAAGTAAATCAAGATGTTTGTGCACTGAGTCTAATTGAGAACATGCAACTTTTTGCGGGGGGGGGGGGAGAGAATCAATTTTTATTTACTCCTAACAGAGCCTGACTATTCGCTGTTAAAAGCTTACATTGTTCCATCTCATTCCTACAGAAACAAACTCACTGACAGTGGAGGCTGCATTGTCGCTCCCTCATTATCAGATGGAATCAAATGGTCATTATGGAGCCAGAACAAATGTGGTCTAAGTGCAGCACGAAATAGCCCTCCAGTTCCCAAAATAAATGTGTTTACATAACATGCGCAATCTCCCAATCTTTGCCTCAGGCCCTTTTAGCAGAATAGCTCATTACCACTCACAAAACTGTGTGCTAAGTGGAGATAAAAAGGCTAGGTTTGTTAACAATGTATTTGGTTTCCAATAATGCTTAGTTGGTTAATCACGTGCATCCACGGGGAAGTTACAGCTGGGCAATGGGATGCAAAGGAAGTAGGGGTTGTGTTCTCTCCTTGTTTGGTGATAGGGAGAACATTATTTCCCTGGATATTTCACTCGAGACAAGAGGCTTACTGATGATGGCACTGCCACGTGGGAGGGATAATAGGATCTCCTGATAAATCTCGAATATTTCTTGGACTGATCCACCAGCTGGAGCTATCATTGATTTGAGAAAGCTGCCTCAAATTTGTCTAGTGGTGAAAAGCTAGAAAGGTTCCCTCTTCCAGATGACTCTACTACCAAAGCGAACACCCCCACCCCAAAAACACAAACCCATAGCTACATGCTTATTTATTTAAGACATTTCTGGTCTGCCATCTTTCCATTTTAAAAGCCCTCAAGGCACCAATAAAAAGCAGTATAAAATATTGAAAGAAATGTAATGAATACAGTTACAGCAGAGGGCAGAATTCAGCGTAGTGCTAAGTGGAGTATTTGTGTGGGGAACAAGGTCCGCTTGTGCAACAGGACTTCTCCTCCTCTTCTCACGCCACATGTACTCACTAAACCTGTTGTGGTGGTTTCCCCAAACCCACCAGAGCAAATTTAGGGGCATATGTGGGGAAGAGAGACAGGAAGTCCCAGTTATGTGAGTGGACCTCATTCCACTCACACCACAACTTAGTTTAATCCCACTCAGACATCTTAAAGGTAAAGGTAAAGGGACCCCTGACCATTAGGTCCAGTTGTGACCGACTCTGGGGTTGCGGCGCTCATCTCGCTTTATTGGCTGAGGGAGCCGGCGTTTGTCCGCAGACAGCTTCCGGGTCATGTGGCCAGCATGACTAAGCTGCTTCTGGCGAACCAGAGCAGCGCACGGATACACCGTTTACCTTCCCACCAGAGTGGTACCTATTTATCTACTTGCACTTTGACGTGCTTTCGAACTGCTAGGTTGGCAGGAGCTGGGACCGAGCAACGGGAGCTCACCCCGCCGCGGGGATTCGAACCGCCAACCTTCTGATCGGCAAGTCCTAGGCTCTGTGGTTTAACCCACAGCGCCACCCGCGTCCCTCTTACACACCTTTGAAAACTCATATAAATAGGACATACCTAGCCTGATAGTAATAATGGGACTTGGTGAATATGTCTTAGGAGGATTCCATAGTCGGTGCCTTCCCCAATATGGTGCCTTTCAGATGTTGTTAGACTACAGTTCCCATCATCCCTGACCATTGGCCATGCTGGCTGGGGCAGATGGGAGTTGTAGTTCAATGACATCTGGCAAACACCAGGTTTCTAGGGTAGACAGTATGGTATACTCCATTTGTTGTTGGACAACAACTCTAAGCAGCCCCAGCCAGCAGTACCTGGGATCATGGGATTGTCATCCAACAACAGCACTTTTTCTACACTTACTGTAGGTCCTCTCTCTATTACTACCTGCCTAACTTCCAAATATTAGGACACCGGATGCAGATCCTTTGATAAACGTTTCAGCTGACAGGTAACTCAGGTAAGTGGCTGCTTAGATACCCAATGACAAGGGCTTAAAGTATATCCAAAAGAGTCAAACACACCAAGATTGGACCAAGATTGGACATACTCTATTCAAATCTCTTCCATACAGTTTCTGAGCATCATGCTGGGGTTAACCTATCTGTCTTCCTATCTTCTGTAGATACACCTCTCCTAAGATCATAAGTGATGCTGAAGGCTTAAGTGGCAGCCCTGTAATTTGGGCTGTAGGGGTTCACCAGCACAGCACTTCCCTACCCACTCAGTAGCCAAACTTGGTTGTGGGTGGAGTGAGCCAATCTGTGAAGAGTTCAACACATATGGATCCATTGTAGGAAGGTTTGCTGCATTACACACAAAAATGAGCTCTTTGTTAAAACGTACGCTGTTGGAGGCAAGCACTGGAAAATTATATGTGCCAGGAAACTGGGAAGGCTTCCAAGAGCCAGTATGCAGGCAGGAATATGCACAGCTGTTAAATGTGGCATCCAGATAAGGGCTGATGGGGACCCTATATTCTTTTTTTTAACAAAACATTTTTATTAGTTTTACATAAAGTTGTACACAAGAAATATAACCATTCCAAAAATAAAAAGAGGTTCTTTCAGACCTTTAGACCTCCTTCCCTCCCTCCATGGGTTCCATTTCTAAATTTTATTCCTGCATCTTTTACTGTACTCCATCTATTATATAATCATGGTAACCTAAGTTCATGTTACTTTGCAGGTGTCATTGTATTCCTGCCAATGATTTCAACTGTTTACAGTGGTCTTTCAAATATATTTTAAAAATTATTCCAGTCTTTTAAAAATACTTGGTCTTCCTGGCTTCTGATCTTTCCCGTCAGTCTTGCCATTTCCCCAAATTCCATTAACTTGGTCTGCCACTCTTCTCTGGTCGGTTCTTCTCCTTCTTTCCAACTCTTGCTGTCGTCGCATACATAAACAGTCTTTTATTTTATTTTGGTAGTTCCTCACCCATGATGCTTAGCAAAAAAAACCCCACCTCTGGTTTTTTAACAAAAGTTATCTTAAACATTTTCTTCAACTCGTTATATATCATTTCCCAGAAAGCATGACCACCACATATGACAAAAAGTACCCTTTTTCTCTTTACATTTCCAGCACACATTCAAACTGGTTCTATACATTTTTGCAATTTTGCTAGGTGTCAAATACCAACGGTACATAATTTTCATATTATTTTCTTTTAACAAACAGCAGGCTGTAAACGTCAAATCCTCTTTTCACAACTTTTCCCATGATGCAAACTGTATATTATAGCCAAAGTCTCTTGCCCAGTATATCATTACTGATTTAACTAATGGAGACCCTATATTCATATGAGTCAACAATATAGAAGCAGGGGTACCTACTCCACTGTAAAGAAAAATCATAGAATCATAGAAGTGTAGAGTTGGAAGGGACCCCAAGGCTCATCTAATCCAACTTCTTGCAATGCAGGAAATCAAGTGTCCCAACTTATGCAGTTGCAGATTCTGCTAATGACAGATCCCTCAATCACAGAGCTTAGATGGAATGGCCAAATTTTGCCACCCTCTTTACAGGCTGCAGACAATGTCTCCTACTAACTGGGCAAGTTTTCAGAAGGCTCTGTTGCACTTATTGGCAAGAGTGATTCCACTGCCCACTATATGACACCAGGAAGCATTGCCCTCACTCTGAGTTGGCTTCGTGATAACGTCCCATAGCCATGAAAGTTCGTGATGCAATGATGTCTGAAGACGAATCAAGAGGACAATGCAGTGAGGATCATGATCACTGATGCCAGGATTACCAGCAGGCAGTGGAAAGGTGTTTGTTTGTTTGTTTGTTTGTGGTAAGAAAAGGGGTGGCTTTCATGAAACCTCCCCAGAGCCAAAATCAGCCAAATATCAAGAGAAAAAAGTTCATTTAGGGGTTTGGAATCTAAGTTTTATGAGGATTTTCACCAGCTACAAGTACAGTATAACTGCCACATGGAGTTGCCACTAGATCCTGCATGTAGTGAAGTATTTGAGGTTAGTTTGGAGAAACCTCATGCAGAAGTTGGAAGTTCCTGCTTGGGCATATTTTTGGAGGAATACTGAGAACTATTTTTTTAAAGAAGTTCATACGAGGTTAACAAATCATCAGAGGCGATTTTTATACATTCCTAATAAGTATGTTTTTTGCTGTTGTTCAGATACTGTGTTGTCTGAATATTTGCTCTTTAAAAAACAGTTCCCAGTTGGTATATGTACTGGATCTGAATTGATTTTAAATATTGTTGTTACACACACACACACACACACACACACACACGCAAAATTGTTCTGTTTTCATGAGGATGCCTCATGAGAAGCATTCCATAAATGAAATAATAATAATGCAGGAGTAGTTGAGATGTTGACACATGGAAGATAGCATCCTATGTGAACAAAACAGGAGTTGAAGCTTATGAAGGAAGGGTTACACTGAAAGAGCTGCTCTTGCAAACCTGGCTTTAGTAAAATCATCTATGGAAGACATTCTATGCTTTTAATAAAGGAAAATGGAAGTTTCATGCACATGAGGTTCTTAGACAGCATGGCACAAAATAGCAATAAAAACAAAAATCCTGAGAGAAACTGGTTTTAGTTGGCGAGAGTCCTTGTAATTACAGGCAGTGAAGATTTTTCACTTTAAAGACTTGAGTTCAACGGCATTCTGGAAGCATCTACAGCAATTTTTATCCAAAAATGATTTAACTTCCCCAGTTAGTGATGTGTACAAATAGCACACACTATTAAACCGCACTCATGCAATGTAAGAATTCCCTCATTCCTGTCTTCCCCTTTCAAAAATTTTTTCAAACCTTTTTTTTCTTTCCAGAGCTAAAAGAAACTAGTCAAGACTGCAGTTGGATGTAGTGCCAAAAAGGAATGGAAAGAGGGGGGAAAGAACCTTAAAATCAGCAGTTGGTTTGAATTACCAAGCGCTTTGTTTAGATGCTTAGTGCCATCACAAATATTGTTTCCAACCATGGTGATGGAACTTTTTTTCCTTCCAAAGAGGCATTTTTACAAGATAGTTCTAAATTAGCTTTTCTATCACTCCAGATCAGGGATCGCCAAAGTGGCGCTGGTGGGCACAATCATGCCCTTGCCAGTGCCCAAGAAGCCTCTGAGGCCTCCTCCTTGCTCTCCCCTCATTCATGAGCTGGGGAGGGTGTTTGCCATTTTCTCTCTTGAAAATTACTTGAAGGAGCAAGTGACGCTTTCTCCCAGTTCCTCTTTCAGGTTGATGTGCTCTTTAAGTCTCAGATTAATTCTACTGCATTCAGCAAGCAAATTATGCACACTTTCTATTTTCTGTTGCTCTGTGGGGGTAACTGATCCACGGGAGCTGGGAGAGAATAACTAAAGAAATAACAAAATCCCAAGTGTGTCCATTGCTGCCTCTGCTCCAAATACTTTGGCCTTCAGCTCCCATTAACCCTGGTCATTGACCCTGCTAGTTGGGGGGCTGATGGGATTTGTAGTATGAAACATATTGAGGACATTTGGTCGAGCAAAGCTGTTCTAAGTGTTTTAGCAACCAGTATTGGTTATGATTACACTTAGGTAAGGTATGATGAAGAAGAAGAAGAAGAAGAAGAAGAAGAAGAAGAAGAAGAAGAAGTTCCATTGCTTTTAGTGGGAGAGAATTCAACCCTAGATCGTCTTGAAAAGGTTAAAGAGAGGTTGGAAAAGACGCTTTGTTTCTCAAGTGAGCACTTCCTGGTTCATCCACTGCTTCTCAAAGGCAAATTTGCTTATCTTGGAAGGAGAAAAAGGGAACTGGCAGGGAGACTATCAACATGGATGGGGTCAAAATTCATTTGAGGCCAGACCCAAATTCAAAAGGGTCAAGGTCTAGCCAAAAATGTAATGAGTTTTTTTCTGTAAAATGTATTTTGAATTCCTCCAAATTAAAATTCACTTCTCTCTCACGCTCACCCCTCTCCAGTAACTAGAGAAAAACTGAAGGTATGCTGAGCTTTGCCATTAACATCATTCAGTCTGTGATTGGACCCATAAGCTCTAAATGCCTCTATCTACCAGTCCCAATTTCTCAGGACTTGTCCCTGGAAAATCACATTACTTGTTTTTCATTTTGCACAGCTGGAATTCCTTTTGGGATTGTTAAGAGTTAGTTTACTCGAACTCGCCTTCTTAGGTTTCAGCCCCACTGCCAGATATGTAGAAATTACACATCTCACCTAGAGGTGGGGTTGAAGGGTAGATGCATGCTGCCTCCGCTGCACATTCATGTGCGCCAGGGATGGAGCACCTGTGGCCTTCCAGATGTTGCTGGACTACAAGTCCCATGATCCCTGTTACTGACCAGGCATCATGGGACTTAGATTCCAAGAACATCTAGAGGGCCACATGTTGCCCAATCTCGTGGCAACATGACCAATGTCTATTAGAAGAGCTAACTGCAGGAGCTGTTATAGGAGGACCAGTGTGATTTTCCAGGTATACTGGAAAAGGAATTCCACATCTTCAGCAAAGAGCAAGTTAATTCCAGAGAAAACACACATAGCAACTAGAAAAGGGTCTTCAGTGATATGTTATAAAGAACAGCAGTGCATGGTATAAGAACTGCAGTACAATCATCTCTGTATATGCCTATTAAATTGAGTTTATGCTTAAAGAGACAGGTAAGTGGGTATAGGATTGCAACCACATTTTCATCCGTGAAAAGTTGGAAGGTTTGTGCTCATTTTTAATACTCCAGTGTCTTCATTCATGCTTTTAAAAATCCTTCCATAATTCATGTACTTGAGATGGAACACTCTGTTACCAAAAATACCTTCCCTGGGACCATCATCCTATTGACTCTCCCATCTCCTTCCCCTCCCTTTCAGTTTTACCTTCTCCTCTGTAGGCTCAAGACCAGAAGGCAGCATATTACTGCCTCCTCTAAATCCTCGCTGTAAATCTCCCTGCCCATCAAGCCACTCAGCAAAACCCGGGAGCAGTGCAGGCAGCAAATCTCCTCCAATCAGTGTAATGCCTGGTGATCTCAGCCCACTAATGCAAAATTAAACCAGCAGAGTCACCAGGCATTCCTACATACGCTTCTAAATGGGTTCCCTCTCTGGAGAACATGTCAGCATGATTAGTACTCTCTTCAGGACGCAATTTGCTAAAAACAAATCCTCTGCGAGCGAGCACTAAAGCCCATTGCTGTCTGCAGTTGTTTAAATAAAATGCAGGCAGAGAATGAGGCACAAGGGTTCCTCTAAGTGCTTTAATAATGTCAAGTAGAGCATATCATTAAGCACAAAGAGGACATGGTGCATTTTCTTTTCTCATTACCCAGTGGCATTTTCCAGAGTTCTTGTATGCAACAGTTAGGTGAGAGTTTCTCATTCTTGTTGGCCATGGATTGTGATTGCCCGCTAAAGTTCTCTAACTTCTAAATGTCACAAGTACACTGTTGCACTGCTCACTTCTCATTGAGAAGGAAGACCTGCTCTTATCTGGGAAGGGGTGAGGACAATGCAGAAAGCTGGCCTTAGGGAAGCCAGGTCAGTGCTAGGAGTGGATAACATGAAAGACTTCCGGGGTGGCGCCATCGGCAATGGCGGACCCCCTCTGATCTGGAGGGACCAGCTCCACGGGAAACGGGTCTTTTCCGCTACGGCGAAGCGGGGACCCTTTCAAAAATCACAGGCGGATGAAGCCTGTGACCTTGGGACTCGGCGGGCACCTTTAGTGCCCCCCCAACCCGCAAAGGAACCCACTAATGGGCTCCGGAACGAAGAGGGGGAAGTGGCGCGGTGCTGAGAGTCAACTGCTTCTTCCGTGGAGCGAAGCTGCACAGCCGTTGCCGGAGAGCACTGCCTTTTTCCTGGGGCAATTTGGCTTTTAAAACAATCACCCGTGAGTACTTAAATTTTGGACAATTGGACTCTAAATAAGGATTTGCGAGTAGAAAGGAAAATTGGACTTAAAAGTTTATTTCAATTTGGCACTGAAACGGGAAGGTCTAAACAGGAAGTCAGGAGTGTGCCCTGACAGAACAGATGAGGGAAGAGGATGTTGCTGAATCTTGGGCGCCAGAGATGGAGGGAGCTGTGGCCCAGCAGGAACATGAGTTCTTGGATTTGACAAATGAACTTGGAAAAAGCCAGATTTGGAAAGATAAAGTTTGGTTTGGTTTGGAAATGGGGGGGGGGGTTGGATAGACCCCCCTATGCAGGGATGTTTGGACTTTTCAAGTCTGGCAATGGGCCGTGAGATGTTTGGGGTTGTGGGGGCTCTTAATTTTGGAGGGATTTTGAAACATGTTCTCAAATACCACATGGAGTTTAGTGTGGACTATGGAAAAGGGGCTGATTTGTCGAGAAGGGTCAAAAACATTGTCAAGCTGGAGTTCCCACGAGTGAAAGGAGCAGGAGACAAAGGAAAATACAGCTATAAATATGAAGAAGAGCCGCGGAAGGGACATGGAAGGGACTTAAGGGCTTCGGACATAAGATTACCAGGTTAATGCGCTAGATTGATGGGATAGAAAGGACTGACAAAACCCGGGACCAGGAGGAAGAGACGCTGGATGAAGATTGGATTGTTTTTTTGTTTTTTTATTAGGACTGTTCTATAAAATTGATGAATGTTAGAAAAATGTTGGAACGAAATTATTTGGCTTTAGCAAAAATGTTTAAAGAATTATGTAAGAATATTATGGTTATGAGAAATTGGTAAAAATAAGATCTAAGTTTTAAGCTTTAAGGTTTTCTATAGTAAGATAAGATTAAAATAGATTAAGGTAATGTAATGACAGAATATTATGAAATATGGAAAGGATTTGCTGCGACAATTAACAACTAGGATACAAAAAAAAGGGAGGAGGAGGAGGTCAAAGAAAGAAGGTAATGACAGTTAAGGATTTAAGAATGTTGGGTTTGTTTTTAAATGTTTGTGGTATATTTTTGTCTTTTGATCGTGTTGTGCTATTTTTTGATTTTGATTTCTATTAATTTGTATTGTTTGATTGTGGTTTGTTTTTTCTTTGTTTTTTCTCTCACTTTTTCTTTTTTGTTTTCTTTTGTAATTCTAAAATTTTCAATAAATATCATTAAAAAAAAAATAGAAATGACAAAAAAAAAATGGAAAAAAAATGAAAGAAGAGTCAGGTGAGCATAGCATCATCTGCTTAATTCCCAGATGGTACCATATAGACTGATGAAGAGCAATAGTCATAGAACCCCTTATCCCCCCTTCAAAAGTGTCCAGGTTCCCCAGTCATCTAACCAAGCTCACCTGTTCGCATATTAAGCACCTTGACATTTGTGGGATGGGTTTTAATTGGTAGGAAAGGCTATATTAATTGCCGTTTATTGCTATAGGTGCCCATTTGGGTGGATGGAACAGAGTTTCAAAATCCCATCCCTGGCAACAAAATTAAAAGCATAGGAATTAGGCTGCAAAACCTTGTGTTGACTAAGGCCAGCTATGAAGTAAGGTAAAGGTAAAGGACCCCTGGATGGTTAAGTCCAGTCAAAGGCGACTATGGGTTCTGGAGCTCATCTTGCTTTCAGGCTGAGGGAGCCAGTGTTTGTCAACAGACAGCTTTCTGGCCACATGACCCAGAAAGCTGTCTGTTGTGCAACAGAACACCATGATGGAAGCCAGAGTGCATGGAAATGCCATTTACCTTCCCGCCATAGCGGTATCTATTTATCTACTTGCACTAGTGTGCTTTCGAACTGCTAGGTTGGCAGAAGCTGGGAGCAATGGAAATTCACCCTTTTGTGCAGATTTGAACCACCGACCTTCCGGTCGGTAAGACCAATAGGCTCAGTAGTTTAGACCACGGCAAGTAAGCTGGCTTCTCCCTTCTTACCCTGCCTAGCAAAGCATCAGGCAACAATCTGAGAAATAAGATCAAAAATAAGATTTACTTAGAATCATTCATTGGTTCACAGCAACAGCAGCAGTAAAAACTATGCAGGCAAAATACTTATATTTAGAGTATAACCAGCTTTAGGTATGGTTTGGGAAGAGTTCTGGAAGGTCACATTTAACAACAACAACAACAACAACTACAACTACAACAACGGGAGGTTCTCCACCCCTGCTGGACTATGTGATCTGTTTCCATCTATGATTCCGTGGTTAATGTTGTGAGAGTTTTACAGCCAAACATAACCAATGCATATTCTTGCGAGTTAGCATGAGAAGGGGCTAACACCACAGAGCTGTTTTGCTGCTAGGCAGAGAGGAAGGAACACGCAGTATTTCCTGTTTTCCCCTCCCTCTCTCTCTTTGTTTGACCAGTGATGGATGCAGACATGCCTCTGCTTACTCCAACTTTAGTCACATGCCAGATTTGTATCTGCTTATTCCTTTGTGCAGAGACTAACTTCTTTGTTTTATGTATCACATTGGAGGATGAGCAGGTGAATGATGAGCTGGCGTCTTGTCACTTTCTCTTCTAAATTTGTCATGTGGTAAATTATTCTTGCGTCCTGCACAAAAATTATTCTTGTTGACCTGCTTTTTTACTTTATTAACTAGCCAGCACATTTCATGGCTTGAAACCTTCTTCTCCTTGGTACCCAACACGGCTAGGGATGATGAAAGAGGACGACAGATCTTCTATTACAATACCAATGAAAACTTCATTATGGAAATTGACCAGTGGTTAAGGGAAGGGGTCTTAACCCCTTTCATCAACCACATAGTGATTTCCTCCCACCTGATAGGGTAATCCCTATAATATCCATTGCTATAGCTTCAGCCTTTGTGACTCATGCCTTATCTTACACATTTAAAAATAAAATAAAATGGGAGATGTGTAGACAAGTCAAACATGGCAAACTGAGTTCCTTAGCAAAGGCTGTGATAACATTAAATAAATCAACCACCTGAACAGTTGGCTGCCTTCCCCTTTTTGTTAAGATAATTCATCATCAACTTTCACAGCCATCTGCCTTATCGGTCCTGGATACTAACCACATTTTTCTGCAGGGTGTGTATTTTACATTTCCACAGTCTGGCATGAATGTTTCATTACTGAAATGGGTCACAATTACAGCTGAATTTTTAAACTGGATACGTGAGAGTATACAGACAGCTTGGACAAAATCATTTCATTCCTCCTTGTCTCCATGCATCTTGCATACAGCCAGCTATTCTCCTACAGCAAAGGAATAATTAATTTCTAGGAACCACATCTGCTCAGATTTTCCAGGGCTGGAGTAACCGCTATAGGAAGTATGCTATCACACAGGGACCCTGCTATGACTGTGAACACTTAGGACAGCTCAGTGTGCCCATTCTGCACATTGTCTCGGCAGGGCGGTACATGCCCTGGTTATCTCCCGCTTGGACTACTGCAATGCACTCTATGTGGGGCTAACTTTGAAGGTGACTTGGAAACTACAACTAATCCAGAATGCAACAGCTAGACTGGTGACTGGGAGTGGCCACTGGGAACACATAACACAGGTCCTAAAAGAACTACATTGGCTCCCAGTACGTTTCTGAGCACACATCCAAGTATTGGTGTTGACCTTTAAAGTGCTAAACAGCCTCGTCCCTGTATACCTGAAGGAGCATCTATACCCCCATTGTTCAGCCTGGACATTGAGATCCAGCTCCGAGGGCCTTCTGGCAGTTCCCTCATTGCGACAGGTGAGGTTACAGGGAACCAGCCTGGGGCCTTTTAGGTAGACACATGCCATCCTAGCAGATGTCAAACAGCTAAACAGCTATGTGATTTTCACCCACCAAAGGCAGTTTGCAAAAGGGCCTTCTCAGACCTGGAGCAGCATAAAGACCTGGAGATGACATAAAAGTAGCCAAGAAGGCTGAAACCCACTTTCGTTAGTTGTAATTGGCAGAAGTTTGAATATATACAGACCCTCCAAGTGTCCCTATTTTCCAGGGACATACATGATTTAGAGAAGCCATCCCAGTCTCTTGTTTGAGCCTAGAATGTCCTGTTTTTCCTTAGGATGTCCCTATTTTTGCTGGAGAAATGTTGGAGGGTATGGAGTTATCCAACCCCCAAGCCATCTGAATACAATCCTGTGTAGGGAGGGTTTTTAAAAAAATGTTTAATGTTTTATTATGTTTTTATATACAGTGGTACCTCGGGTTACATATGCTTCAGGTTACATATGCTTCAGGTTACAGATGCCGCTAACCCAGAAATATTACCTCAGGTTAAGAACTTTGCTTCAGGATGAGAACAGAAATCGTGCAGCTGTGGTGCAGCGGCAGCGGGAGGCCCCATTAGCTAAAGTGGTGCTTCAGGTTAAGAACAGTTTCAGGTTAAGAACGGACCTCCGGAACAAATTAAGTACTTAACCTGAGGTACCACTGTATGTTGGAAGCTGCTCAGAGTGACTGCGGCAACCCAATAAGATGTGTGGGGTATAAATAGTAAAATTATCATTATGGAACAGGATGTCTCTATTTTCATCAGAGAAATGTTGGAGGGTATGTATATAGGGACCCAGGAAACTACCTAGAACTGAGTCAGATGATTGGTCCATCTAACTGAGTCCTGTCCATGCTGATTGGCAGCAATTCTTCAGCGTTTCAGGTGGGGGTCTCTCCCAGCACTACTTTGGGGGGCTGGAGATTGCACCAAGGACCTTCTTTGTGCAAACCATTTGCTCTGCCATTGATCTACCACCTGCTTGCTTGCCATCCTGAGAGTGCTGGCTAGAGTGATTCTTGTCCTCAACTGTGGAATCATCATATTTATTCAATCTGTCCTGTTGTAAAGAAGGAGTGTTTCTTCTAAATTAATTTGAAGGCTGCTATGTATTAAGTTTAGTACCTTTCTGTTTCGGTACTATAGGAAAACATGGGCAACTGACTCATATTCAGGGTTTGGTTTTGTTAAAAAATAGTCACTCCAGATTTTATAACGCTCCCAATGACCACATCTTGAAAACAGTACCAAAAAATGTGAAAGTAAAAGCGATAGAACCACAAACGCAGAAACAGCATAGATTTTGTTTCGCTGCTGCTCAAAGGTACATTGTAAGGGAATTCAACGGAGAGGATTATGTCGCAGCAAAAATTTCTGCCTCTGCAGGGTAGAGCGAAAACCATAGTGACTGCCAAGCAACTTGATGCCATGATTACCGAAAATATGTTCTCATAAGAGAATGCTGAAGGCCATGGCACTTTCCCTTTCTCTGTTCTTTCCCTCCAGCTCCCACATGAAAGGTTGGCACAATTAATTACACAAATTATCTTCCAGGAACATCGGAGGAGTACCCTGTGAAAGAAGGTAGCTGCATATACCAGACACAAAGAGCAAGCAGCAGAGACTGTGAACAGTGAGGTTAATCCCCCATAGCAATGCTCCACTGTTTTGTATTTTTTTTTGTTCATTTGGCGGGGGGTGTCACTTTCCCTCTTCTGATGCATGGGGTCAGTGGTAGGGTCTTTACTGCAGCTCCATGGTAGCTCAGAAGGGCTGCCGTAGCTCAGTGATGCATGCAGAGCTGGGTGGAACTGGGAAGTCACTGTCAGCCAGTGTACATAATACTGAGCTAAATGGACCAGTGGCCTGATTCAGTATAAGGTAGATTCCTATGCAACTCTGAACATGTTTTTTTTCCCTTTATGCTGGTTCATAAGTGAACAGCCACATCTCTAAATACTTGCAGTGAGCTACCATTATGTGTGGATGAGGGGAAATGTTGGAAGAGACACTTCTCCCATCTCTGAACCATAGGAGCACTTCATGTCCTAGAAGTATGGTTTGCCACTTTCAGAGCTCAAGATCTTGAGCTCTATATCTTCCATGTCCAATTATTAGGTGCCCATAACTACTGACATGCTCTCTGATACACTTCTAAACAGTCAGGGCTGAGCTATAAAAGCATAAGAAGAGGCCTGCTGGAGCAGTCCAAAGACCTGAGTAAAGAAAACTGCCTAGACATCTGAAGTGAGGTGAAGATGAGGTGCCACCGTGGAGAAGGCCCTGTTGCATGTCCTCGTACCCTGAATCGAAAGAGGGGGGGGGGACAGCAAGCTGTGTCCCTCCACTGATCACAAGGTTCAGTACTGGCTGCTATTGGAAGAGGCACTCTTCTGCAGATATTTTGGTTCTGAGCAGTTGGGGATTTTAGATGCCAGTGCCAGTGCCTTCAATCAGGCCCAGTAGCACACAAGCAACCAGCCCAGTGTTTTTAGGATCAGCATCACATGTTTCCATCTTGTCTGCCCTAGCTGCTAACTGGGCAGCGGCATTCTGCAATCGCTACCACTTCCAGGCCATCTTTAAGGGCAGTCCCTCATTATACAAGGTCACCCAGGCATAAATTACTTATGTCAGACTATTCCGGTCCAGGAACGGTCATAGAGGCCGAAGTAGCCATTGCTGGAAATAGGTACTCCAGTGTGATAGCACTGAGTAAAAGACTGCTCCCAAGTTCTTTGTAGCTGCTCTTTGAAGGGATGTGCTCCCTTGACCATAATAGGCTATTTCCCCAATTCCCAGACATGAGAGCTGCCTATCCACAGCACCTCCATCTTGTCAGGATTCAGTCATACTTTATCGGTCCTCGTTGCCTCCAGGCACTAGTCCAGCACAGCTACAGCATCTTCTGATTCAGACTGAATAGAGAGATAGAGCTGAGTGACATCAGTATAGTGGTGGCGACATCACACTCCAAATCCCTGGATGACTTCTGGGTTCTGATTGGTGCATGCTGTTCATATTACATAAATGTTATTGCAGGATCAAATATTCACATGGACAGCACGGACTTGGGGACCTGCTTCCAAGCCTTGGTTATAGTTAATGTCAACCCACTGTGGTGTGTGTTCCCATGGAATAGCAAACCATGGTTAAAGACGGGAAATGAGGGGACAAGATATTTACTTCAGTGAGGGGAGGCAGATTGGGAAGAAGGTCCTTGAGTCTGCGATGCTCTCCTGCACTTTAAGGATGGTAAAGGAATCAGAAGTATCACACTGCCCTAATCCATTGTCATTGAAAGAAGGCTTGCGTGAGATCATGTGGCTAAGAGACTGAGCTGCAAAACAGGAAGTTCCTGGATCAAAGTTCACCTGTGCCATGAACTCATCAGTTGCCCTTGAGCAAATCACTCTCTTCACCTCGCTCTTCCTGCCCCTCTACTTGCTGCAATGTGGAGGATAATAATATGGGTTTGTAACGAGATAATAATACATGTAAAGTACCCTGAACACTTGAAAGCATGAGACAAATGCTAAGTATCATGATTACTGCACAAAGGTTAAATGATGCAAATGGCTGTCTTGACTGATGGTAATGAAAGGACCTTGAGAGGGAAGGGGAGGGAAGTGTTTTTAATCTAAATTTGTGCTGGTAAAAGGAGGTGCAATCAATTCAATATCAGGAGCATTTTGGTGGCTGCAGCTTGAATAGCAAATGTTGCATTATGATTCCGTGACAATCACATCAGACGAGTTTGGAACATCATACTTAATTTGGGTGAGTGATTTATTTTCAGTGGGCTTCTCAGAGAAGGGAGAGAGCTTGAATAAGACTTTGAAGTCATTTTCCGCAGCTCCTCTTTTCTTCATCGAAATGACGTGCGTCTCTCGTGTTTGTATTATAATGACATGTCTTCAAAACAAGCAATTACTGTCTTATTTAAGAGAAGCTCACTGCTGGAGATAAGCTATAATCAAAACAGCAAATGTCTGGGGATGTCTAGTGGGGTGGGGGTGGGGGTGGAATTGCCCCCAAACTTTACACAGTGTAATTTTGCCCTCTTTTCTACCCTACAAATGGTTGTGGTTTTGTTAAAAAAAAAAAAAAAACCCTGATAAATTGCAATGCAGCAATTGAAGCCTGTGAGATTGTGGATTGTGTGGAGCAGGGAAAAGAGCTGGGCTGGCAGAAACGGGGGAGTCTTCCTTCTGCACACTGGCAAAAACAGAATAATTCAAAGGCAGAAATGTGCTTTCCCACTAGGATCCATATAACCTCACTTCTGACAGTGAGGGAACCTCCAGAAGGCCCTCGGAGCTGGACCTCAGGCTGGAGTGGAGACACTCCTTCAGGTATACTGGGCCGAGGCCGTTTAGGGCTTTAACGTATACAGTGGTACCTCGGGTTAAGTACTTAATTCATTCCGGAGGTTCGTTCTTAACCTGAAACTGTTCTTAACCTGAAGCACCACTTTAGCTAATGGGACCTCCTGCTGCTGCTGTGCCGCCGGAGCACGATTTCTGTTCTCATCCTGAAGCAAAGTTCTTAACCCAAGGAACTATTTCTGGGTTAACAGAGTCTGTAACCTGAAGCGTATGTAACCTGAAGCGTATGTAACCTGAGGTACCACTGTACAGCCTTGTTTCTGTTGCTTCCCTCTCCTGTTCCCCCAGCCCAGTTTTATATTTTTAAACCTTAGCAGTACACTTGGAATGCTGCAAGCATTTGAACAGGGCATGAGGAGCAAGGGAGATGGGCAGTTGTCTTATATCCTGTCAGACCACTGGTCCATCTAGCTCACTATTGTCTGCACCGACGGACAGGAGCTGTCCAGGATTTCAGGCAGGAAGTTTCTCCTAGGCACACTGGGAGACGTTGGGGAACCTCTTCATGCAAAGCAGTTTGCCACTGGGCTATTACTCTTCCCTCAAATGCTTCTTAATTCCTTTAGTGCTGAAGTCCCCAAAGGAGGGATATCAGCAGGCTCCTCCTTACCTTGATCTGCCATTGGTTTCACTTTTTATACCCATGTTAAAAGGCCTCATACCTGTGGGCAAACAAAGGTGAGCAGAAGCAGTAGCAAATTTAGGAAGCAGGGTGGATCTGCCCACCTCAGTTTCTCTCAGTGTCTCTCATTTTCCCAATCTTGAATTCAGTTCACTGCATCTTTGCATCTGCTTGCGGATATTGTTTTGAAGCCCTCATGAAGATTTGACTGCATTTCAGTGCACAGTTCTCTTACTATAACTGTTTTCACAAGCTGTTTCCCCCAATAGAATTCCTTTTTGTTTGTTATTTTCGCTATTATTTCTGGGCATATTTTCCACTGCTATACACATTTGTGGGGAAGGGGAGAATGCTGGAGAACAGTATCACAAAATTTGGAGAAGTGCCGGTTTTTAAGGACAGCTGAGTTTTGGCTTGCATATTTTTTCTGGAAGTGCGAATTACAAAAGCATAACAAGGGCCTCACCATTTTGCAGTTGAAAAGGGCAATGCCCATAGTTTCCTGCCCTACATGAAATGAATATCTCCCCCATCCCTGGTGCCAATTGCTACTGACAGGGTCCCAGCAGAGCATCTTTCCTCAGCAAAGCCTTAGGAGCATGCATCGCTGTCAAAGGTCTCATCCACAGTAGAAATGCCTCAAATTATATAATTTTCCCACTACAGAGTCTGAGGCTGGTACTGGCATTGCAGCCCCATCCCTTTGGGGAAGAATCTTCCACAAGGGCTGCTTCCACCTTTTCCTCCCCCAGCTCTAAAGATAAATTCTTAGACCTTCAGGTCAGGGAAGGAGATGGTTCGAACACTCACAATAAACGCAACCCTCTCCCACTTGAATAATGGGATGTTCTTGTTTCCCTACAGCTGAATTTGCCACACGCAGAGGGAAAATCTAACTGCCCTTGCCAAGAACAACAGCTGCTTAGCTTCTCGTTAGCTGTGCTCTTTTATGGCCTAGCAAGCTCCTGAAAGAGTGAGGTGGCGGCAGACTGGGGTTTGGTGGGGGGGTAGGTGGTTGTTTTTTTTAGGTAGTTGATGGCACTGTTATGGAGGGGCGAGGGAGGTATGGTGGTGGGGGCAGATGTTATAGGCAAAGGGGATCGAGATACGGATATGCTCGTACCCCTTCCAATCTGCGCCCTATCCCGAGGGACGAGGGTAGGGTGAGCAAAGATTACTCACCCCCGTCACTGGTGTTGTGCAATGCCAGGTCTATAGGCAACAAAACCGCCACCCTGCGAGATTTCTTTACCTCGCAGGGGGTCGACCTGGCTTGTGTGATGGAGACCTGGGTGTGCGAAGGGGCAACAGTTACCTTACGAGAGATGGCGCCCCCGGGTTTCTCCGTCCTCCACCAGTCGTGGACTGTGGGCCGGGGGGGAGGGGTGGCATTATTAATCCGGGAATATTGTCCTTTCTGGGCTCTACCATCACCATCGATCCCCGGCATTGAATGTGTTGGCCTAGTGTGGGGCTCTGAGGTGAGCTTGGCTGTCTGGCTGGTGTACCGGCCACCTAGCGCACCAGCAGCCACCCTGTCAGGCTTGCTGGAGGCGGTGGCCGGCTGGGCCTTGGAGTTCCCTAACCTATTGGTATTGGGGGACTTCAACATCCATGCTGATGCCACTCCCTCCTCACAGGCTCCGGACCTGGTGTCTTCCATGGCGACACTAGGGCTCTCCCAGTTTGTTTCAGGCCCCACACATCAAGCAGGCCACACGCTGGATTTGATCTTTGGCGTAGGTATAGATGTGATCATGTCTCCTTCGATGAAGGTGCCATGGTCTGATCACTACGCTCTGAAAGCCAGGATTGACTTTCCACCCACACCCTGCTTAGGTGGCGAGCCGATTTGGGCTCGCCCGCAGAGGCTGATGGACCCTGATAGATTCCATCAAGCCTTGCGGGATCTTGCTCCCCCTGGCGACTCATTGACTGAGCTTGTTGAGGGCTGGAATATCCAGCTCCTGGCAGCCATAGATGAGATCGCACCTAAGCAGAAACCGGGCTCCCTGGTTTACCGAGGAGCTTCGGAAAATGAAGCGGGACCTCAGACGGCTAGAGCGAGTATGGCGGGGTGCCCGTGACGGAGCCTCAAGAACATCTTATAGGGTTTTTATGAAAACCTATGAGATGGCAGTGAAGGCCGCTAAGAAGTCTTACTTCTCGGCCTCCATTGCATCCGCTAGCTCTCACCCGGCGCAATAATTTAGTATAATTAGGTCTTTAACGTCCCTTGAAGGACAGCCAAATTTATATAACAATCTGACACACAGCTGTGAGGCATTTGCGAGCTTTTTTGCGGAGAAGGTCCTGTTGCTCCGCCATGACCTCCCTGCCAATTTGGATACAATAAAGGAACTGGAGGCCCCTCGACTGTCCTCGGGTCCAGTATTGGACCACTTTGACCGGATATCCCCAGCCGATGTGGACAGACTCCTCCGAGCTGGAAAGCCCACCACCTGTCCTCTTGACCCGTGCCCATCTTGGCTGATTAGAGCGTGTCCAGACGAGGTGCGGGCCCCCCTGGGGGATATCATCAATTTGTCCCTTGGCACCGGGATATTTCCAGGGGAATTGAAGGAGGCAGTGGTGCGCCCGCTCTTAAAGAAAACATCATTAGATCCCTTAGATCTATCCAATTACCGCCCGGTTTCAAATCTTCCATTCCTGGGTAAGGTGATTGAGAGAGCGGTTGCTGAACAGCTTGGTAGGTTTCTGGATGAAACATCGGCTCTGGATCCATTCCAGTCCGGCTTCCGCGCTGGTCATGGAACCGAGACAGCTCTGGTCGCCCTAAAAGATGATCTCCGCAGGCAGCTGGATCGAGGCGGGTCGGGGCTGCTGATTCTTCTAGACCTGTCAGCAGCCTTCGACATGGTCGATCACGAACTCCTGGACCACTGCCTTGCCGACGTGGGGATCCAGGGCACAGTCCTTCAATGGCTGCGCTCGTTTCTCTCTGGTCGGGGACAGAGGGTGGCGCTTGGGGGGGAATTGTCATCGTGCCACTCCTTGGTGTGTGGAGTGCCTCAGGGTGCGATACTCTCCCCGATGCTTTTTAACATCTTTATGCGCCCCCTCGCCCAGCTTGTCCGGAGTTTTGGGCTGGGTTGCCATCAGTATGCCGATGACACCCAACTCTATCTGTTGATGGATGGCCATCCTGACTCGGCCCCAGACACACTGACCAGATGTTTGGAAGCTGTGGCTGGATGGTTACGTGGAAGCCGGTTGAAGTTAAATCCTTCGAAGACAGAGGTCCTCTGGCTGGGACAGGACGATATGGGATTGGGGGGGCAACTCCCATCTCTTGTGGGGGTGCAATTAGTGCCAGCACCGTCCGTTAAGAGTTTGGGTGTAATCTTCGATACCTCCCTCTCTATGGAGGCGCAGATTACAGCTATAACAAAGGCGGCATTTTTTCATCTCCGCCAAGCTAAGCAGTTGGCCCCTTATCTCTCTCGCCCTGACCTAGCCACTGTGATCCACGCGACGGTCACCTCCAGACTGGATTATTGTAACTCGCTCTACATGGGGCTGCCCTTGAGACTGACCCAGAAACTCCAGCGGGTGCAGAATGCCGCGGCGAGACTCCTTATGGGGTCTTCGCTGCGAGATCACATTCATCCGGTACTATACCAGCTGCACTGGCTCCCGGTGGAGTACAGGATCAGGTTTAAGGTGCTGGTTTTAACGTTTAAAGCCCTATATGGCCTAGGACCCTCGTACCTACGGGACCGCCTCTCCTGGTATGCACCACAGAGGAACCTACGGTCTGCAAATAAAAACATCCCGAAGGTCCCAGGCCTCAGAGAGGTTAGGCTGGCCTCAACTAGAGCCAGGGCTTTCTCGGCTGCGGCTCCAATCTGGTGGAACGCTCTGTCACAAGAGACTAGGGCTCTGCGGGACCTGACATCTTTCCGCAGGGCCTGCAAGACAGAGTTGTTCCACCAGGCCTTTGGTCAGGGCCCAGCCTGACTCCCTCCTCTGGCAACCTGCACAGAATTTTGCTTAACGGTTGCCATTAATTTGATTTTAATTAATTTTTATAATGAAATGTTTTAGAATGTTGGATTATTTGATTGTTTGATTATTTGATTGTTGTTAGCCGCCCTGAGCCCGGCTTCGGCTGGGGAGGGCAGGATATAAATAAAATTGTCCCAGAGTTCAGCCCAACTTGCTGAATAATATTTTAAAAGATTCATATAGTGATTTGGCATGTTATGAGAGGATTTTAATAATCCTTGAGTTCTCAGTGTATTAGATTGTAGCAGTCATAGAAGTTTGGATGTCCTGAGGGGAAAGTCGGAATGTTGTTGCTGATACATCTTTTGCACTATGAAATGAAATGAATTCCTTCTGTGTAGCAGTGTGTGTGCATGAGAGACAGACAGACAGACAGACAGACAGACAGGGCCGTGGCATACTACAGGAGCCACATAATACCCATTCTGCTGAAGTGTTCCTGTACATAGCTCTTTGCTTGTCCACAGTATGGGAGTGGGGCCATAGGTGAGTGGCCCTGCTTGGCATACAGAGTGTCGAGCGTGAAGAGTCCTCTCCCCCTCTGGTAGCATCAAAGGCAAGAATAACAAACAGTTTGTATTTCATAGTCCTTTTTATTCAATCATCCGGCTGCATGCATGCCAAGAATCCATGTCTCCACACCAAGAGAGACGTTGGCTACTCTGAGCCCCGCCTCTTTCGTCCCCAACAACATCCTGAGCAGCAACGGGAAGTCCCAGTAGTCCCACTCCTCTGCCTCCTCTGTTCTAGGATGCAGAAGGACCAACGGGCCTGTGGAGATGGAGGATCCCCCATACTCTGCAGGGAGGTCTCTGCAGGCTGCACTCTCACCTCCCCTTCTTCCTCCATTATCTTGTAACTAGATAATTCCTCCTGGGGTGGTATGGCATCTCTCTCTCTCCCTCTCCTCCTGAAACTGTTGTAGGCAAGGGGAGGGCAAAACTTCCCCCTCCTCATCGTCTTCGGACAGAAGCTGATCAGACTGAGTGCACACTTCCCAGTCGTCCTGTTCCGACCATTCCCCAACACAGAGGGTGTCGGATTCAACCCCTGGTATTGTCAGTTCAAGGTACCCAGTGATGGGAAGCACTCTGTGTCTGAGACTAGAGTGGCCACTTAATGCATTGCCCCAAATGAGGAGATGCATCGCTGAAAAGAAGGACTTAAGAGGCTTGCATAATGCTTACATGTGTTGATGCATAGGTATAGGTGCAAATTTAGAAATAAATGTTAGAATTTAAATACAATGTACAATAGTATAAAACCATCCACATACCAGACACCACCACCTCTTCTTTTCTATTTCTTTTTTTTTCCGCATTTAAAAACATTTAAGATTTTTGTGGGATCAGGAATGCATGTGTAGGAACAACCTACAGCTACCTTGAGCCTAGGCCAAATCCCTTCACAAAGCATAGATTAGTGAACAAAGTCCCAGATGGACAGATAAAAATGGGGAAACAGAGGTGCACTGTTAAGCTGTTTATATCAAGGTGTTAACTAAACCGAGGAATTGTTTAGGTAGTAGCTCTATGCAAGTTAATGCAAATGTGCCATCTGGGCCTCTGTAAGGAAGCCAAACACTAGAGATTCTTGCATAAGGGAGAGGCACAAGAGCCCTGGATTGCACTCACCAACAGGCTGGCCCAAGACAGTGACAAGATAGCTTGCAATCCACCACTAGCATATGGGCATTTCATAAGGTGGGGAGAGGAGACTTTGACCATGACTGGGATATACATACTACCACTGCTATTGTTCCGAAATATTCAGGCTTAGGGTGTCAGGACCACAAGCTGAAGCAACAGAAAAAAGCTGAACCTCCAAAACTGATGGATTCATGATGCTCTGGCATCAAAAACTGGCAAAACCCATGGCTTACAGTCGGAGTACATTGCATGAAAAGACAGAAGGAGGGAACGTGCTCTACATCAATAAAAACCAATTCTCTTGGTTCTGTATTGTGCATCAATTATGTAAATTGCGCAAACTCAATGTGAATTAAGTGGCAGGATCACAGACAATTCCAATCCCAGCCCACTGGAAATCCTAAACAGTCTTCCACGAGTAAATCTCCACCCCGCCCCCTTTTTCCCCACTTCCTCATTCGTCAAAGAAGATGCCACTCAGGGCCATCTGTCATTGAGCTCTTTGTTCTCCTACTTTTAAGGCTCACTGGGTTCTGGGAGATGGAGGGTCTGGAATGCTTTCTAGTGATAACATGTCAGCCGGATGCTCCAGCTCTGCCTCTTTCATTATTACCCAACTCTTCCCCTCATCTTCCTCTGAGCTGTGACCTCCCTCAAACCCTGTTGTAATTCTGAACTGCCTTCTTCTCTGGAAGAGACAGGCTGGGGAGGCAGTCTCCACCATTCCTCCTCTGCCCCTGGAATGGGGCTTGTAGGTTCAGTTAAGGGCCCTCTTCCTTTCTTTCCCTTCCCCGCTAATTTGAGCACTGTTGATGGCAGATCCTTTCAGAAGCAGGCTGCCCATCCTTCTCATAATGATTGTCAGAAACAAGTGGCAGCTTCTCAGTTTTTTGCTAGTAGCAGTAAGGAACATAAGCTGGATAGACACCAACAGCAGGATGGTCATTCAGAAAAAATCTAGACATTATTAAATTCCTCAGACATTAAAAGAATGGAATAGCATCATGAGCTACTGCCAAAACATTGTGAATCATGGGAAATCACTTCCAGAATTTATCCCTTCAGAAACTAAGGCCAAAGGTGGGAACCAATACTGTAAATCAGATTTGGATGTGGGGAATGGCCCTTTGCTTTTCTAAATCACTAGAGAACATGTTCAAGGACAGTTTATCCATGCAATAATATGATCTGTGTAGCCTTGCCAGTGTCTGCCTGTGAGGCCTGTACCACAATCCTGCTACACAAGCGATGGTCACATAATTGAAAGGTGCATGGGAGCTAGTGAAGTAAGTTGCATGCCCAGGTCTCCAGTACAGGATATAATTTAAAGCAGGCCATTTGTTCATTTCAGACTCACAAAAAAATAAATAATAAAAAGCAGACGGAGAAAGATTATCAGAAGTAGAGCTCAGAGTGGTGGTGTTTGTTCATGTCTGCACACGCACTCAGAGGTTGCTGGGGGGGAGGGGCAAGTAGGCTTGGGTTTTTCTTGGCCAGATAATTTAAATAGTTTCAGCTCACTATCTAATAGGTAAACATAATAAATCAAATGCACATTTAGAGGCAGAGCAATCTGATTGCTCAGATAAGCAAAACAACCTCCACACTTACTTCCTTTTCATTCCTCCCTTCTCTCTCTCTCTCTCTCTCTCTCTCTCTCTCTCTCTCACACACACACACACACACACACGCACCACCAGTAATTCTGTTGGAAAGACATCTCTTACACACGCCTTGCCAAGTTCACAAAGTATGCTACAACCTAGCGATGGAAGCCAGTCTCTTTCACCTCGCAGCCTGAGTTGTTAGTAATAAAATACAGTGGAATGTGTGGCCCATAAGCTGCCAGATCTATAATGGGTATGCGATGGGAGGGAGGGAGGACTTGCTAGGTTAAAGCAGTAGTTAGAAATGTTTGAGAGTGCAGTGGTTAGATGCTGGTGCCAGATAGAAGGCATTTCATGTCCAAGGAGATGACCTGGGGACACATGATACAGAGCCGTGCTGAAGCTAAACAGGTCTGGGTCTGATCAGTGCCTGGAGGGAAACAGCCTGGGAACTTAATGTACGCCGCTCTGAGTTCCATCAGGCTAGAAGGGTAAGATATACGTGTAATAAGATAAATACATTAAAATTCTTCCCCACACAGTGTGCCAATCTTGGGGTTGCAAGGATTTGTCCTGGCTTTCCTCATCTGATGATGAACAGGGACTCATGACTCTGGTTTTTGCCAAAGACTTTTATTTTCAGATCGGAACAGTACATAAGGCAAGTTGCACAAGAGGTCAAAAGCATGGCTAGCACAGGCTAAGCCAATGAACCAATAAGCAACATGCCCCCTGCACTTTCCTTTGGGAGGATGGGGCAGGCCCAAAATTTAGCATGGCAAGTGGCCAGGGACTGGGCAAGTAAATGGGCACTCCTTCTAGTGGGCTGGCTAGGGGAGGGTCATGGATTGGTGTCTCTGTGTCCTAGGTGATGGAGGCAGAGTGGATGTTGGCTTGGCATCAGATTTACTGATGGGCCTTCTGGCGGTTCCCTCACTACAAGAAGTGAAGTTAGGGGGAACCAAGCAGAGGGCCTTCTCAGTAGTGGCGCCTGCCCTATAGAACGCCCTCCCATCAGATGTCAAGGAAATAACAACTATCTGACTTTTAGAAGACATCTGAAGGTAGCCCTGTTTAGGGAAGATTGTAATGTTTGAGGTTTTATTGTGTTTTTAATATATTCTTGGAAACTGCCCAGAGTGGCTGGGGAAACCCAGCCAGATGGGCGGGGTATAAATAATAAATTACTATTACTATTACTACTATTACTATTACTTACTACTACTACTACTACTACTACTCTCAGCTGCCTTCTCTCTATGGAGAGGCTCCTGTGTCACAGAGGAAGGTGCCAGAGCCAGCTCCTCGGCTGGAGAAGCTGAGAGGTGTGTGTCTGGAAAGGAGGTTATGAATGGGCAGCACATCACATTTTGCCAGTTGAGGCAAAACAGGAACATGCCACACACACATCCCACTGCCACACCACCACCATTGCCCAATCTCTCTTATCTGTGTTGTGTAGGCTTCTCTGCTGGTGGTGGAAGTTGCAGGCTGAGTGACGGAGGCAAGGTGGACACTGTCTCTTGGGCTTCCATCACACAAGGCAGGCACCTCCGGGCCTGAGGTAATGACACAAACTTCTGAGAGTTTGATAGATCCTCCTTCAGAGGGCGGCTCTCCAGCCCCTAACCTCTGGGGACTCTCATCAGAATCAGACATCTTTTGGAGTTCAACATCCACTACCCTCATGCCCCTGGGACCTTCCCCAGAGTCCTCCAGATCTATCTCCCCAAGCTCCTCTCACTTATTAGGATCTGACCATGCCCTCCGTTACACCTCCATGTGACTCTTGACGTCATCCCCTCTCCCAAGTGCTTCCACACACCCTGGTCATCGGGATTGGGTTTCTCTGGATAACGTTCACAGCTAAGTGGGAGGCATGAATATTGTCTGTGTCCTCACAGATAATCTTCTCGACTCCAACCCTTCCAGTGGATCAGGTACTGAAGCCTACTGAGATGACAGTGAGAGCTCAGGATCTATTGCACTTCAAACTCCTCCTGTCTGTCAACCGTGACTGTGAGGAGTGGGGTCTCCTCCCCCTGGGGAGAGAAGGGAATGATGAGAAACAGGGTGTGCTTTCATGGATACAGGGAATAGCAATCAATACGCTACCAGGCTGATCTGATCATCCTGTCTTTTCAGTTGTTCAATGTGGCTGGTTTGAGAATGAAGATATTTTAAATAAAACTCTTTATGTTTTATTATGTTTAAATTTTCTCTCATAAACCAGAAACAATCACTGGGGACAGCGGTCTAGAAAGCTAAATGGAAATTAACAAGTACGTGAGAGAAGGGCGAGAATATGTGGGTCAACCCTTGACACGTGAATAACCTGCAGTTGTAATTGTAACCTTTTGAGTCTTCCTGCAGATAAATGTGACCTGAGTGCTGAAAGCTGAGAGCAACTGAGACTTCAAAACAAGCAGGTGAAAATTTGGTAGGTGAATAATACATTGATGGGAACACATTGTTCTCTCTCTCTCTCTCTCTCTCTCTCTCTCTCTCTCTCTCTCTCTCAAAGAACAAGAGAGAGGGAGAGATTCACTTAATACCACACCTCATTGTGTATCTCTAGATCTAACTGCCTCAGGTACAATGGTTATAGAAACACCTTACCAAGCAAGTTGGCCCTAATGTGAAATCTAATGTGTAATGGGACCGCAGGGAACAAGACAGTTCATCTAGTACAACTGAAGCATGAGATTCCAACATGCACCTAAAGCGAGAAAATATTCCACATCAAGAATCCATCTTGCAGGTATGAGTGCCAGTGACTTCTGTTTGCAATCATCAACTCATCCTTTGCTACATTTAGTTTGTGCCATACAGGCTACTTACTTCTTGGAAGAGGCTGGTAGATAATCAGTGAAAAGGAAGCCATGCAGTCGTAAAAGCCCAGATTCAAACACTTGCTTCAGACAATTTATTGTACAACCACCACATTTAAAACAAAAGTAACAAACAGAGTTTATCTGAAATGACACTTTAATTACTTTATTATATTGGAGAATTTTATGTACAGTCCCAGCAAGGCTTTATCCCTGCCAAAAGAATTTTTTTAAAAAATGCAATCTATTGAATTTCTGAAGTCTTTGATGGCATTCCTGCTCTGCCCATTTTCTGAAAGTTGCCCTTGTGCATGGTATAGACTCACAACAGATTTTTAGAATTGATGCACACATGGCACATAATATATTTATAAGCTGAGGATATTATAAAAAACTAGGTCCTAAATAAAACACATGAAATGAATGGGACTAACACCAACAATGAAACTAAAAATCAGAGCAATTAGAGATAGGCAAGCCAAAATAAATGAATCATATGGATAACTCCATGGTCCCTGGGTGTCCCAGAAGCCTTAGGATACAGGAGACCTCTCCATAAGTGGAGACTGGTGAGGAAGTGGAAAGATAAGCAGAAGACAGAGAATGGATGATTGAACAGGGTGCCTTCTAAATGTTTACAGCTCCCATCAGCCCCAGCCAGCATGGCCAGGGTCAGGGGGGAAAGGGAGGTGGAGCCCCAGCATATCTGGAGGTCACCTTGTTAACTATCCCCACATTAGAGAGTAAGTAATAGAATCTTAAATGAAATGTGAAACAGAAAAAGAAAGCAATGATGAAAAGATCAAAAGTGCATGCAGAAAGAATGGGTGACCTATAGGGATCTGTTGGACCTTACAGGGAGGGAACCCAGACTGAAACCAATGGAAGACGTAAGGAGCCGAGTTACTGATTGGTTACAGTATCATCAGCTACATGATATGCTGTTTAAGTTACAGTATAAAAAAAATGGATTCCTGGACCGAAGCTCACAATTTGAAAGACAATTATTACAAAATAAGGACAAGCTATTGTCCAAAATGTATAACTTTTTATTAGAATGGGAAACAAAAGATGAGCTAGTCAAAGCTTTAATGACACACTGAGCAATAGGTATAGGACACAACATAGATTTAAGCCTCTGTGAGAAACTTTGGAAGAACGATTTGAAATTTGCTGCATGTTATTCACTGAAAGAGAATTATATGAAAATGATTCACAGATGTTGGCCAACTCTGACGAGGTTGACCAAGATGTATAAAGCAGGATCAGATATGTGTTAGAAATGTAAAGAAATGGAGGGAATGTTTTTTCACATGTGGTGGACATGTAAAAAGGTAAAAGAATATTGGGAAATCATCTATATTGAGTTGAAAAAAATGTTTAAAATAACTTCCCCAAAAAGACCGGAGTCCTTTTTGTTGGGAATAATTCAGACTGAGGTGTCTAAGTGTCAGCAAAATTTATTTATGTATGCAACAACGGCAGACTGAGTTTTGTTAGCCCAAAAATGGAAAGTGAGGGAGGTCCCAGAAAAAGAGGACTGTCAACTTAAGATGTTAGAATATGCAGAGCTTGCAGGTTTAACATACAGAAAAAGAGAGCGAGAAGAACATATATTCAAAGAAGAGTGAAAAATATTTATTGAGTATACGGAAAATGATTGTACACAGCTGAAATGCTGGCAGCATTAAGATAAAATCAACAGTGTAATTAATGTTTGAGTGATGTAAAAGTTGAGAACTAAAATGGTTATAGCAAAATATGCAGGAATGAAAGATAAAATCGTTGGATATCTGACAGTACATAAAATGTTTATTTTAAGATGTAAAATTGAAAAACTTAATAAAAACCTTTATATAAAAGTGCATGCTGAAAGAAATATGGTAGTGGGTGGAATGCACAACAGAATGTGAAGATTGGAAATAGGAGGCAATAAAGAGGAATGACTAAGATCTCATTATAAATTAGTCAATCAAGAGAAAAACGAAACAACAAATCAAAGTAAGAATGGAATTAAAGAAAGTACCCAATTTGAACAATATTTGACAGCTGAAAATAAGAAGACTTAGCCAGTTATGGCCTCTGAGAAAAAATGAAGGGAAGGCATAGCACCAGCCTCACTAGCTTGAGGAGAAAAATAAGCGGGAACATCATCAACTGAAAAAGTAACAGAGAGAATTGGAAAAGGAAGAAGCGTCTGGAGGAATGCTTAAACAAATTTTGACTTTGACAGGTTTAGCTTCAAAAAATCTGTACACAGCTATGAAGAATTCACAGTAAGACAGGATAAATGATCTACAAAAGAACAACACTAAAAAGGAGAATAAGGAAAGATAAACAGAATGAGCACAGATGTCATAACTGATACTCAAAGGCAGAGGAGTGCCTCAACTCTGTGTGCACCCCAAATTAAGAGTTGAATCAGGGGGATTTGGGGAAGGCTCTCATATTTCCAAGTCTGACCAGGTTACTAACAAGGCATCTCAAGTGGATCAGGGACTCCCTAACCCTCCAACTTGCTTTGCGTCTGTGCCTGTCAAAAAACCTTTCCTCTTCTCACAGACAAAACAAGCTGACTGGAAAAACACCAAAAGCCCAAGAGTGGAAGGAGCAGAGAGGCAGGCAGACCTTTCGTGATGACAGACAGTGCTAGTTTTCAATCACAGGGAATTATTTCCCCAGTGATTTGGGGAAATTAATTAAAATCTGTTTATGTTTCAGGTGGAATCGATGCCTTCCACAATGCAAATCAACTGAGAGATGTTACCCCCCCCCCCAAATCCTTGGAGGAAGTAGAAGCCTTCACAATGACCCTAGGGCAGTGCCAGATTTACGTATAAGCTAAAGAAGCTATAGTTTAGGGCTCCAGTGTCTTGGGGCCCTGCAAAAAAAATTAAAGGGGGAAAAAACTGGATCTACATTTCCAAAATATAAGATAAAAAACAAATAAAATAAAACCTATATACAGCAACAGTGCTGTGTATGGAATTATTAGGTCCATAAATTACCATATGTCATATATTCAACACAAAAAAACAGTGACAATTTGTTGTTGACAAAGGACAGCTGGACATATAAAGGGCCCCATTACCTTCAGTAGCTTAGGGCCTCATCAAACCTAAATCCGGCCCTGCCCTAGGCATAACAACCCTTCAGGGTAACATTTTCCCCACTCAAGTCTTTATGGGGATATTCGATAGAACGGAGTCTTAATTTGTTACATTATCTCACCACAATCCCACCCTGTCATTCCTCATGTGATCTTTTAAATGAGATTTTTTTTTGGGGGGGGGGATAAAAAAACCCACCCTTAGGCATAGACTGACAGTATGTTCATTTGAGAGGTCTTCTATTTGGGGAGTCAGGGAGGTAAGTCATGTTTTCTTACATCAGGTTTCAGCCCTGAACTGCTGGGTGACTAACGAGATACATATAAAGATATTGCACCCTCTGCTCTTATTGGTTAAGAACTAAACCTACCAGATGGCTCAGTAAAAAGATAAGCAGAGGGGAAAATGCCCTCCATAAGACATCCCTCCCCCATGGAAATGAAGCATGCAACATGGAGAGAGGCAGCGGCAGAGAGAGTAGGACCCTGGATCAGTTGGGAAAGGAAAGAAGTGAAACTGGATTTAGAAAGGGGAAAGGCTGTGCATTTATTGTGCAACAAATTTCACAGTAGCCTTTAAAGCTCTGTTTCTTTAATTAACTTAGGAACAGTAGCAAAAATGACCAACCTTCATGATACTGTTGCCCAAACGCTGACCTCGCATGTCTATTCATTTGTGCATTCAGCTACCTCAGGATCAGATGGCAACTTCCATGAGGGACACAAAACCAAAGCTACTGGTGATGCTACAGCCGCCACACAGTTACATATGAAAAAGCTGTACAGTGGTACCTCGGGTTAAGTACTTAATTCGTTCCGGAAGTCCCTTCTTAACCTGAAACTGTTCTTAACCTGAAGCACCACTTTAGCTAATGGGGCCTCCTGCTGCTGCCATACCGCTGGAGCCCGATTTCTGTTCTCATCCTGAAGCAAAGTTCTTAACCTGAAGCACTATTTCTGGGTTAGCGGAGTCTGTAACCTGAAGCGTATGTAACCTGAAGCGTATGTAACCCGAGGTACCACTGTATATGGAAATTGGTATGGAAATGATGGGGAATGATGGGAAGTGAGGGAGAATTGGTAGGTCTTTGGGTCCCAATAAGTCTAGAGGAGCCAGTGAAACTCTATACTAGCCTCAGAGAGCAGAAAAGTCAGAGACCGAGTGGAAAAGGCTACTTGGGAAGCAGGGGACTGACTCCATCTGAAGGCAAGTCTCTCTCTCTCTCTCTCTCTCTCTCTCTCTCTCTCTCTCTCCCCACACAGCTTTCCTGGTTGAGCCTGCCCCCAAACTCCCCTGATTTGTCATGGGTAGAGATGGAGGAGGAATTTGATTCCGTTCACATTGCAAAGTGAATTTACCTAATTTGCAGTTTCTGAAACAATAAGCAAACTGGAACTCACCATTCAAAAGGCGACCGCTCTGAATTTCTCCAACCAAGTTCTCCAACCAAGTAATATGTACAAAAATGCATATACTAGCACAATGTGTGCATAATGCATATAAGTGAAAACAACATACAGAAATGCATCTAAATTAGGGGAAATTGCTTTGTGGAAATAAATATATTAGGAGAGAGAATCTCAGGCACTGCTCCTCTTGGGACTCAGCTATACAGCTGCAAATAAAATGTTTTAAGTGCAATATGCAATGTGACACTAGATGGTGATGGTGAGCCTCATGGAAAATTCAATGTATTTTTAAAAACAGTTTTTAAAAAAGCATTTTCAGAACTTTCTTTTATATGTGTGTAGATTCCACCTTAGTCTTCTACAATTCTTCCCCTGAGAACCAAAATGCATTCCTGCATGTGGATCCACTGGGATGGCTGAACTTGCAGGGAGACCAAGAAGACATCTAGGAAATGCTTCAGAAAACCACAAAGTCTTCAAGAAGGCCTGATTCTGTATAACAGTATCCCTTATGGAATTAGTTTAACTTGGATAAGGAGTTTGCACCACTGCCTGGTAAAAAGGGAGAGAGAATGGGTCCCTTCTTCTTTCTTTATATTGGCGGGCAAAAATAACGAAGAAAAATGAAACCCTCCTCCCTCCTTACTGTCCAAGTGGCAAACAAAGAGGTCCATTTCCTTTTATCCTCCCAAAACAAACAAACAAAAAGAGGCCTCTTCTTTCCCTTACCACTATCTGTTAAGTGAGGCGTGGGCAGAGTGAGCAACCAGGGCAGGTGGGAGAGCAAACAGTACTCTGCGGTAGCAATGTCACTAGTGAAATGTGTCTCCAGTGAGGCTTTTGTGCAGCCTGGAGAAGCCATTGCCAACTCATCACATCAGAGGTCTTAAAATAGGTGAGGCAGGGGCCTAGCATAGCGTTGTTGTTTAGTCGTTTAGTTGTGTCCGACTCTTCATGACCCCATGGACCAGAGCACGCCAGGCACTCCTGTCTTCCACTGTCTCCCGCAGTTTGGTCAGACTCATGCTGGTAGCTTCAAGAACACTGTCCAACCATTTCATCCTCTGTCATCCCCTTCTCCTTGTGCCCTCCATCTTTCCCAACATCAGGGTCTTTTCCAGGGAGTCTTCTCTTCTCATGAGGTGGCCAAAGTTTTGGAATCTCAGCTTCAGGATCTGTCCTTCCAGTGAGCACTCAGGGCTGATTTCTTTAAGAATGGATAAGTTTGTTCTTCTTGAAGTCTATGGGACTTTCAAGAGTCTCCTCCAGCACCATAATTCAAAAGCATCAATTCTTCAGTGATCAGCCTTCTTTATGGTCCAGCTCTCACTTCCATACATCACTACTGGGAAAACTATAGCTTTAACTATACGGACCTTTGTCGGCAAGGTGATGTCTCTGCTTTTTAAGATGCTGTCTAGGTTTGTCATTGCTTTTCTCCCAAGAAGCAGGCGTGTTTTAATTTCATGACTGCTGTCACCATCTGCAGTGATCATGGAACCCAAGAAAGTAAAATAGCATAGCATAGGGAATGCTAAAAGGGTGGCATACAAATTTAATAAATAATAATAATGAAATCCCCTGGCCTTGAACAAAGAGGCAAGTCTGTGGCTTGAACCTCGTCAATCCACTCTGCAGTTTTTGGCAATACAGAATGAATCCTTTCAGCTCCGCAACACTAGTTTTAGAAAACTGAAGAAGAAAAAGGTATTATGAGATATACACAACACGTAGAGGAACATTCTGCCCTCGTCCACTCTCCACTCTTTTTGGAAAGGATTGCAATTTTTTCCTTTATTTTTTAAAACAGAAACAAAGAAACAATAATTCTTTGTGTGTGTTTTTCGAACCAGGATAAGGAAACTGGGAGCCGCTGCACTAAATCCCAGTCAAGGCTTCAAGTGGTTATTAGACTGAAAATAGAACAGACTTTTAAAAAGAGCTCAAGATCGTACAGGAAAAAGTTGATAGATCTCCAAAAGTGAAGGTTAAAAGGTATTAAAACATGCAGAGACTAAGAGTGCAAGTGAAGATCCGGAGGCAAGCACAGGCAAAGAAAACCAAACGGTTGTTGGAGGAAATCTGCATAAACTGTGCCAGTACATCCTGGCCTCCATGCAGGGGCAACTGAGGGCATCATTAGAGAAAACAAGCATAGTCCTTATGAAGAAAAGAAAGCTCCGTAAAATTAGCAAAGATGCAAAAAGACAGATAGCAGTTAAGCATATTAAACAGGCTTCAGCAAAACTCTCAAGCTTGGGGCTGCAGGCTTGAAAACTGAAGACAGATGGACTTACTGAGTGAAATGTTTGTAAGATCTGGCTGCGTAGACTAGACACATGAACAAGCAGGTGAGTTTTAAAGAGACTCATTCTGCCCATATCTAGCTATGTTCAGAGAATCGTAGAAGACTTGCCTGCAGGCCTCCACCTACCATCCAGTCACAGCAGCTAAAGTTGCTTCAATGCTATTGTTGATAGAATTCATTGCACCAGCTTTGAAAAGAAATGCCAGAGTGATTCCTTGCATATCTCCATTCCTTTCTATGCCCGGGGAGGGCTCTGAAGCACCCACAGTAGCTGGTAGCCCACTAAGCCGCTGTCTATTGAATTAATGGACCAAACTTTGTCATGTTCATGAATATCAATGAATCTACCATGAGCGAAACATAGTTGATTATTACCTTCATAATTTTTGAACTTGGCACAGGGAATGTGTAAGAGATATCAAGAGTGAGCCACCCCATTGTGCTTTCCCATTGTAATTCATGAGGTCTCAGCCTCAAGCTGTAAGCTTCCTTCAAAGTCAAAACTGACAGACACCCAGAATGACTATTTCCCCCCCTGCTCATGCACAGATTGCTCTAAAAGTTGGAAGGAAGTTTACCTAAATAAAAATCCAGCATGTCACTGACACATGTATAATTAGCTAAGAATTATGTGAGAGAGGAAACACTCTCTTTTTAAAATAATATATATTTTAAATAATATTTGTATGAGTTTTCAATTACAGTTCAATAATAGCCTCATTATAACAATACCAATTTATAATACAATTATTAATACCAATCATTCAAATACCAAATTATGTAATTTAGTTAAAGTGCCCCCGTGTGCTAGATTTGATGATTTTCTTTATTTTTGCATTCCAAAATCTTATTAATTTCAATTACATTCCCATCATAATAATAAGCGCTCATACAACAACAGCAATATTAATAACTTATATTTGTGTTGACACATTAAATGATTTATAAAAGTACAAGTGAGGAACTCAAACTATATCCTTGTTCTTCCTGTGTTTGGCTATTATTCTGTCCATGGTGTTTCTTCCTGTCCTTGTAAGATGTTATGTTTTTCTTTTCCCCGGTTGTTGCTGTTATCCATCATGCCTTGGGCAGAGCCGATATCCCATTGTTGTTCCAGAAATTTCTCCATCGTTCCATCCCATGCTTTGTTGTTTTGCAACTTTAACAACAGCTGCAAAAGTCACTCTGTCCCAGGAAATGTTACCTGTTGTCAACATTTTTCTCTCAGCCTGGGAAGAAGAGCAGTCTGTCGAACTGCAGATCACTCAATAAAGAACCTTATCAGTTCCTTGGCAGTTCACAGACTCCTTTCATCCTTCCTTCCAATAGAAGATATATGAGCAATTATATATCCAATTAAATTAAATTCCAAGTCCTCTTAGCATTATTCAGTTCACTTCATAAATAATAAAGGATGGGGAAGAGTCAGCTCTAAGTTTCCATCATAAACCTTTTGCAAAACAGAGCTTCCCTCCCTTTTTCATTTTTTACACACACAGTTCCATTTGATATTGTATTCCATATTTATAATCAATTTCTTCCATCCTCGCTTGTACAAATATAATTTGAACTAACATTCAGAGGAGGGTTGCTGAATCATATATGTAGAGAAGAAAACTTTAAATAATGAAATTGTAGGCTCCCCTCCCCCCACCATCTTTTGAACTGAATCAAGTCTTATCTCAAGTTCTAACCTTTAAGTCCTTGCATTTAGTTTGTTCCGCAGATTGTGATCTCATCTCTTTCTAGCACACGCCTGTACTTTAGTCAAATTAAGCTCTAATTAAAAGGAGAGCCTCTGCTTCGTAATGGCAGCATTGGAGGGTTTTCGGCAGCTGAAGTGCTTTTGCACTCAGTGCCTCCCTGCCCCCCACATTCCATGCCAGAGTGAGAATCGGGTACCCAGACAAACTGCAAGTGAAGCCCATTCCTTCCTGTCCCTGGGGGGAATTTGCAAGGATAATTACCCTCAATCATCCTTGTTTTTCCTTCACCAACAATCACCTGCTCTAGTGGGGTCTGCCTCCATTAAGGCAGAGCAGAACTGGAAGCCCGGGAGGAAACACTCTCATATCTAAGTTCCTTTTAATTTTCTTAGAAGGAAATGTAGAAATGTTCAGATGGCCTGAGAATATGATAAACTCTGAGATGTTAAATTGCACAAATCTCAGAGTCTGATCCACCTTGTTATCAGCAGTGTTATCTCTCTCTCTCTCTCTCTCTCTCCCTCTCTCCTCCCTCCCCCCCTCTCTTGCAACTTATATGTTGCCATTTTAATCAAAAGATCAGTTCATCAGGAAAGAGCTTGCAATTTTAACATTATGAAGATGTTGTTAGCAAAGGTTTTCAGTGGTGTTTTTAATTGCTTGGAAAGTATTTTTGCTCTTCCTTTTCACACATGTAATTACATCAGTTTTGCTCCTGCAATTTATTTGAAGGAGCTAACCCACAATTCCTAGGTGGTGAACATGACTGGGGAAGTGGTGTGGGGCTTGCAGATTCTGCCTATGAAAGTTTTAAGTGCATTTGTGAACAAAGCAATGGTCTGGTCTGTCAACATATTCTAAGAATCTCTTGCACAATTTTCCTGTGGCTGTCAGGGAAGCAAGAGTGAGGAAAGGCAGGGTGACAAAAGCTAATATTAGAGGAAGAACAATTTAATCCATGCTATAGAACCTTAATATACTGTAACTGTAAACTGGGGAAATTAATGGGGGCTTGCCAATTACGTCTCACAACCCCCTGGAGCTGCCTTGCCAGAAGATCCTGGATGCTAAAAGTGGTGTAATGTACTGGTATATAAACCCTTTTTGGTGCTTATGATAATAAATTTATCAAACTCCTCCTCTGATTTCATCCACTAATAAACTGGATACTGATTGTGTGTGTTTGATTTCTTGTTTTGCTGATTAACTTTATATTATTGTTGTTTTTCCATTTGCATCTTCTTTTCTTATGTGTCACTTTGGGGCCTCTTTAGCCTACAAAGCAGTCTATAAAAAATATCCGACTTGAATTGTTCAGCTTCTCCTCTGCAAATGAAATGGGGGTAATTGTCTTACTTGGACACGTACCGTAGTCTACTGTGACACTGTAGCTGCCATAAATGTGGCTGGTATAAACTGTCTTGGCTACTGCTAATATGGTTGTTGCCCATTCTGAATAGTATACTAAACCATGGCATACTGGGATGGCTGCTTGGTTCTCCCTAGTCCTTTTAGCTCAGCATGGCAGCTATGCTAAGGTTTGTCTTAGCATATCATCTGCACCCAGGATTGTGTCAAGCCCTCTTCTCCTTAACCAAACCTTGGCTAGAGTATGTGGTTAAGCAGCAGTTAACTTAACCACAAGCTCAGGTCTGGACAATGCACTAAAGCAAACCTTGGCTTAGTTAGTCTACACCGAGCTAAAAATATCACAACCATCATATCTTCCCTAGGACCCCACATTCATGCTAAGCCTTGGTTTGACATAGCATTATGTCCCAGATGAATCCTCTTCTCCTTCCTCTTTATCAAGACAGCAAGTCTTCTGTTGTTGTTGTTGTTGTTGTTGTTGTTGTTTTCATGACATAATAGTGCATTCTCTATGTCATGTGCTTTTTCTACGTTTTCTGGTAGAGTCTCTTGTTTTGATGCCTCTGTGGTACTGGGACATTTTATGACTGCAGGCTAAGGTTGAATGAACAGAAGCACCTTTCTGTAGCCTGGACTTTTGTTTGGAATTTGCTTATGAAATCTCTCTGGGTCTAATTGGGCTTTAGGTGTAGATCCTCTAAGTTCCTCAATGCTGCTTCCATGGCTGTTGCCAATTCCAGAGTTTTGACCCAGACCAAGTTTACTTCTGCCAGTAACAGGCTTTGATTGTTCTCATCGGTCAGTTGACAAACAAATCTATCTCTCAGCAGATCCTCCAGGACATTGACAAACAAGGAGGGTTCAGATAGCTTTCTGAAAACATCAATATATTGAGATACCGGCTCCTCTTCTCATTCTATAATGAATTTTAAAATGTCCCTCAATAGTGTCTTCACTGTACTCCATGCCCTATGCAGATTGGCAGTTTATACATGGGGAGGGCAGAGGTTGGGATCATGTCTGCTTTTCTACCCTATCAGGACATCTACCCTATATGCATCTGGCTGTACAAAGACTCCATATGAATGATTTGCACCTAGGGAGGGGATAAGAATTCAGTTTAGTTTGCATTCATGCTTATACACATGTTCAAAAGGATCATAGAATTGAAGAGTTGGAAGGGATCCTGGCGATCATCTAGTCTAACCCCCTGCAATGCAGGAATATGCAGAAGCCCCATATGGGGATCGAACCTGCAACCATGGCGCTATCAGTATCATGCTGTAACCAACTGAGCTAAGCTGTACTTCCTGAAACAAAACACAGCAATCCTTCAAAGTTTACACTTCTCTGAATTTTGTGATGCAGTTCTCCAACAACAATGAAAATGCATGCATTTGGGCGTAGCGTGTGCAAGAATGCATATATCTTATTGAAAATAACAAAAATTAATTACACTCTGAAAAAATGCATGCAAAAATGTGTATATTCAAAACTGAAATGCCAAAGGATTTTTATGAGGATTTAGAAAGAAAACAACAACAACTGCAAAATTTTGCAGAAATGTGGTGAATTGAATTTAAGATTGGAAATATGAGCAGCTGGGGGAGACCAAAACTGACATGCTCATCCATCCCTATCAACATATTTCATTTTTTATTTTTGCATCTACAAAGTCAATGCATGAGAGATGTGTATGTAGACCCTTAAACTCATGCATGTCAGAAATGTTGAGGGAAAAGGAAGGAAGAGATTGGGTAGACAGGTCAAGGTTCCCCTTTGGGAGAAAAAGGTATTTACCCCATCCAACTAGAGAGCCCAAGCTTCCTAGTACCATATATATAAGTATTTTGCTCTTTATTTGCCCCCCCAAAGTATTTTTTCAAAGTGCTGTCATTCCACACCAGCAATTTTCTAGCCATGATTTTGCTCTGAAGCACTTATCTGACTTCCCCCCATCCCCATTGGAAGGGTGTAGGCAGTAAAACATGCAAAGGAGCCAATCGTGCAGTATTATCCACAGAATACGGATGTTTATTTTGTTCTCGCTCTGCCAAAAATGTGATTTCTTTTACTGCCTGGCATCATGTTCTTGGAAGCCTCTTCTCACTGAAACAAGAGATAAGCTTCATCTGTGGGAGCAGGGGAGGAACCGAAACAGTCAACCATCCATTCCGTCGCTGGAAGAGCCCTCGCTTCTCAAGTCTGCACAAGAGTGAACCAAGCAGGGAAAACAGTCATAAAATGAAAGAAAACCAAGGTGGATTGAAAAGGAAGAAAGATCAAAGAGATCTGAAAACAATGCTCTACATAAGAACATCGTGTACACTTAATGTAAACATGGAGGGGGGTGACTCTTAACACCAATTTCTTCTGTTTTGGTTTTCATTTTTAGAGCAACAGGTGAGGAACTTGTGGCCACCCACAGGACTTGACTCCCATCAGCCCCAGCTAGCCTGGTCATTGGTCAGGGATGATGGGAGTTGGAGTCCATGAGGATTTGTTGGGCCACCGGTTCCCCAGGCCTGTCTTAGAGGTTTTGAAGAGGGATATATTTTCATTCTCTGTGTAACCTGTATATTATCAGTGGGGAACCTCCAGTCTGCAGGCCTAATTAAGTTCATCAGGACTCCCCATTTGGCAAGCAAGGCCATTTTAGTTAAGCTATGCCAACCAGCTCTACGCCGGAAGTCATGCAAGATGACAGATGAAGACATGCCACAGGGTTTCACAAGTTCTCGTGATCAGCCAGTGGCTGGATCTATATATATACACACACACACACACACACACACACACCGTATTTTTCACTCTACAGGACGCACCGGCCCATAGGACGCACCTAGTTTTCAGGGGGGGGGGGGAAATCAAGGGGGAAAATATGATCCCCCCCCCCGCAGCTCTGGGAGCAGCGGACAGGCTGCACGCAGCCTGTGCGCTACTCCAAGACCTTCTTCCTGCTTTTGCGGGAGGTGGCGGAATTCCCCCACCTACCGCAAAAGACCACAGGAGCCACGCGCGACTCCTGCGGGCTTTTCAACTAGGAGGGAGAAGGGACTGAAACGGCCAGTCAGTCCCTTCTCCCTCCTTGGGGAAAAGCCCCCAAGGCTTTAAAGGCTGCTTGGTTCCTACGGGCTTTTCTGCTAGAAAAGCCAGCAGAAGCCACGCAGCCGCTTTAAAGAGCGCACGGCTTTTGCCTGCTTTTGCGGGAGGTGGGGGAATTTCCCCATCTCCCAAAAAAGCCCACAGGAGCGAGAAGGGACAGACTCCGCCAGTCAGTCCCTTCTCCCTCCTTGGGGAAAAGCCTGCTTTCACCGCCGGCCTCCAAGCCGGGTTGGAGAGTAGCAGGAAGGCGTTGCGCGCCTTCCTGCTGCCCCCCATCCTCTGGGGCTGGCGATGGGGGAAGCGCTGCTTTCCCCCACCGCCAGCCTCAAAGAGCAGACTCTCCTGGCTTCAGCAGAAGCAATGCGAAGCCTCTGGAGCGCAGGCTTCGGAGGCTTCGCGTTGCTATCGCTGAAGCCAAGGAGCCTGCATTTGCCCCATAAGACGCACACACATTTCTCCTTCATTTTTGGAGGGGGAAAAGTGCGTCTTATAGGGCAAAAAATACGGTGTATATATATACTTTTATTGGTTTTTAACATACCAAATTATAAAATATACCACACAATTTATCACAAATACATTCTTATTGGAATTCCATCAGCACCTCTGATAATCCTCCGTCTTAAACGCTTCTTATGCATTTCCTAACTTAATATTGCCTTTACTTAACATATCATCTCTCCTCCATTTTTACAATATTTCTAATATTATTCCTCACAGGACTTCTTGCAAACCTACAAACGTCGTCTGGTCACCACATATACTTTTCAAATAATCCGTAAATTTACTCCAGTCTTCGGTAAATTTCTGGTCCCACCGGTTTCGGATCCTTCCCGTTAATTTATCAAGTTCCGCATAGTCCATTAATTTCATCCTCTAGCCAGTGGCTGGATCTGGAGGTGGCCTGGGCTTCACAAGACTTGACAAGCAGTAAAGTGCTGCTCGCTGGACTTTGCTGATTGCCAGCCTTGTGAAGCTCAGCGCATGACTGATAGCTGGATCTTGCAAAGCCCTATGCATAGTGCTCTGTAAGTGCCAATGATCAGCTGATCACCAGTGTTTGGTGGGCTGTGCCTTTGCTTGCACAGATTAATTTCAAATCATGTGGGCAAAAAAGGGTTACCTGATATCATGATACCTGGTGATTGGTAAGGTGGCAGTCCTGCCCTCCTGTCAAACGTGATCTGTGGGGTTGAGGGGTGGCAGAGATAATGATCTGGCCCGATGGGGAGGTCAGTGCGGTGCAAATGCACCGACAGGCATGCCAACCTCCCTGCCACCTTGTCCCTCTCCTGCCACTAAGCAACAGCAACTCCTGTGCAAGGAAGCCAGTGCAATGCCTCTGCACCACCCAGCAAGCTGCATCTAACTTTATATGAACATGTTGAGATTCCTGCGTTGCAGCACATTGGGCTAGATGACCCTGGGGATCCCATCAAACTCTATATGATTCCATGTACTCACCACCACCAATTTTTCACACATTTCAGGCTCTTAATGCCTACTGCTTCACTAAGCTGGAAGAAAATCAGCAACTTGGTCAGCAGTTTGCTTTTGAGTAAGTGCAGGGAATGGAGGGAGCTGTTGCTGGTGTGTGTGTGTGTGTGTGTGTGTGTGTTACTGCTTTTTTAATTTCATTGTTAGGACAGCTTTCAATGGGGTGTCACTCATATTTTTTTAATTTGTAAACCACCTCAAGTTTGATTTCGTCATAGAAAAGCAGGGTATAGAATGCCACAATACAGAAATAAATAAAAACCCTCCTAAATCTAATTCTGGCTCCTGTTCTTTGTATGCCTCCTGTCTCTTACAAGAAGTTACCATAAGCCTAGGAAGGAGGGGGAGGCAGATGGCCCTCCCCAGGGGGTGGACTTATCCCAAAGGCTGCTAGTTGCAAGACCCAAGCGTGACCCAGAAGAGCTTTGCTTTATTTCTTCGTCTTCTTTTCCGGCCCTCCGTTGCCCTAAGAGTCGATTGCCCCCGCTTTTGTTCCTTTCTCTCTGTCCGTTGGAACATGTTTATGCCAATAACAGCACAGCTCATCTTTTATAGCTAGGAATGTGCATGTCTGTGTCTCCTCTTGCAGCACCAGGAAGATATAAATACTGAAGTCAGTCTCTAGCTTCCCAGCTTTGGGACTCAAAGTCCAACATTACCGTAAATGTTCTGAAGCGTGTTTACTATGGTCATCTCGGTTTCCCTCGGTTCTAAAAATGTTGCAAAGCTGCTAGCTGCAGCGATACACATCACCTAACTGGAAATGTGTTGTTGTTGTTTAAATTGACGGTGCTGACATGTTTATGGAAGCAAGGTGATATTCAAAGAGCAAACAAGCATTTTCCATTAAGGTGGGGATACGCTGGGTTAAGGATGTACATCTTTGCTAACTGCCATTGCAATCTTCCAATTCCATAGCTGGAAACCTGCTTTCATGTGGTTCTTGTTTCTGCCGCTTGCTGCTAGCTACTGTAAGTAGCATTTCTCCACTTCTTTTTGAAGGCATTTCCTTTCCAAAGAGGTACACTCAGAAAACTTTCAGCTCTGTTTGCCCTGCTATCGTGTCCGAAAAAGAAGATCCCTCCAGGTTATCTGTTTATGCATTTATAAAAATGCCTATTTACCACATGTAAAAAAAAAAAAAAAATCAAAGCAATTTACAATGATTAAAAAAATACAAAACAAGCCATATTATAATTTTTAATACAGACATAAATTAACCATTGTGGGAAAATGCATTCTTAATTGCCTCCATTGGCCTGGCAGAATAGAAAAGCTTTCAGCAGGCATTTAAAAGTTGGCACAGAAGGTGCCAGCTGAATATCCATTGGCAGAGTATTCCACAGGACTGGGACAATGACACGAAAGACTTGGTTTTTTGTTGTTGTCAAATAAGCCTCACCAACTCAGGGAACGACGCTCCTGCAGATGATCTCAGTGATCGAGCTGGGACATAAGGGTTCAGGCGATCCCTGAGGTATGCTGGACCTAAGTTGTTCAGAACTTGGTAAATTAAGACAAGAACCTTGAACCTGGCCCAGTAGAAGATGGGCAGTCCATACAGCTGTTTTAACAATGGTGTCATGTGTTCTCCACCAAACACCCCCATCAGCAGTCTGGCTGCCTCATTCTGCACCAGCTGGAGATTACGAACCAGACCCAAGAGCAGCCCCACATACAGTAATCCAGCCTTGAGGTTACCAGAAGAGAAGAGAAGAGAAGAGAAGAGAAGAGAAGAGAAGAGAAGAGAAGAGAAGAGGAGTTTGGATTTTATATCCCGCTTTATCACTACCCTAGGGAGTCTCAAAGCGGCTAACAATCTCCTTTCCCTTCCTCCCCCACAACAAACACTTTGTGAGGTGAGTGGGGCTGAGAGACTTCAAAGAAGTGTGACTAGCCCAAGGTCACCCAGTAGCTGCATGTGGAGGAGCGGAGACACGAACCCGGTTCCCCAGATTATGAATCTACCGCTCTTAACCACTACACCACACTGGCTCTCACACCAGTGCATGAAGTATAGTTTATTGAGCAGTCATCCTGGTTTGTGAGGTGGTTATACAACCAGTAGTATAGTGTGAGTTGCCAGTGCCTGGCGCCAGGTGGAGTTGGGTGAGGTGGGTGGGTGGGAGGGAAATGGACAGAGTATACATGCACATTCAATTGCCTAACAGCATCCACATCACCCAGGAGATCAAAGCCACAGAAATAAGAAGAGTCATTCCGTTGTCTGAAGAGCTCACTTCCTGGTTTGTATGGAGAAGCCATTTTCAATGGAGCCCAGTAATGGAAGCAGCTGTATTGAGGCAGCCCCAGGAAGAGCGTGGGGAGCGTTCGCACGACACACCTACACACTGCAGCCCACACACTAACATGTTGTGACACACAGAATGGAAAACTCTGGCTTAAGAGATTACCCTGAGACTCAGCTATACAGCTGCAAATAAAACGTTTTAAGTGTGCTTTAAGTGCAATATACAATGTGACACTAGATGGTGATGGTGAGCCTTATGGAAAATTCAATGTATTGTAAAAAAAAGCTTTTAAAAAAAGCATTTTCAGAACAGTTTTTATATGTGTGTAGATTCCACCCTGGCTGGGTGGGTAAGAAGGAAGTTTGGTGGGGAGAACTATTGACCCGAGTTGATTTAGTCCAGCCCAGCAGAGACGTAAGCAATAGAAGACACAATGCAGAATGACTGTGCTGCTAATCTCAGCCTCCCTTCCTATTCATTTTAATTTCATTGCTCCAATGCGGAAAGAAAGAAATCCTCTTTTTTCTTCATCAGCTCTCCTTTTCCTCTGACTCACAGCCAGTTATAAATCTTGTTTATCATCAGGATGACACTGAGGGCACTTTTCTCAAACTCCATGAGTTTAAAGAGACAGGAGCTGCATAATAGCGCAGAGATCTAGGGATGTACATGAAAGAAATGATACAGAGCATTAATCCCAATTTAAATTATTGCTGCTGATTTATGTGCAATAAAACAAACTCTGATATCTTGCTGGGCTTTTTTTATTGAATCCTGCATGATTTTCTTATCTTTTTGAAGTTTCATTTCATGGGGCCTTGTTTCACATGAGATGATCTTTTATTTTATTTCAGTGTGTTGTAGAGGGTAGGGGAGAGTCCTTGTGTTGTGGCTGAGGGAAGAGAGAGGAAGAAAACGTGAGCTCTTCAAAGCGCAGAAGAAACCAAACGCTCTTCCTTCGCGTGATCAAATCTATCCCATTCTTGTGCCTTTTTAAAGGTGAACGGGAAAGCAGAACGACAACCCACAAATGATGTTTAAAGGCAAGGTCTGAGCTGTCCTAGGAAGAGCTCCAAACCTCCTCTTCTGTGAAGAGTCTGGCATTTCGCTGCAGGGGCAACTCTATGGGGCCTGCATGAACAGCATGTGGAATGACCCATAATCTTCACTTCTTCTGCTAGGTTGACTCTGCCACTTGGAGACACCCTGAGGGAGACAGATGCTGGCGATGTACACAATGAAGGCCACCAAGCTGCCTACTTTCAGGGCCTTAGTCCGATGAGGGACAGGGAAGGCCAACAGCAATAGTGGTGGACCATCACGCCTGGGGACTGAATGTGGCCTTCAGGTCTCCCTGTCTAGCCCTCAGAACTTTATCCAGGCCACACACCCTATCCTTGTTGTGACTGAGCCTGCTTCACACCCCAAGGGCATTTGCCTGGACGGAATTTGCCCTTGGACTCTGGTGTCTTCTGCTTGTTTAGATGGAGGACAGAGAGAGGTGGGGGGGGGGGAACTAGCCGACTGTACAGAGATAAAATTTACATTTGTTGCTTGGCCCACTTTTATCTCTAGCCTCACCCACCACTGACATATGCATACCCCTCAACTGTCCCGGGACATCTCATTTTCTTGTGCGAGAGCACAGTGGCCATTTTGGGTGCCATGATCTCACGCAATTTGGGGCCACGATTTCACACACCCCGAAAAAAATATATTTTTCTGGGCAGCAATTTTGCAATGCACTCCAAAACACTCATTTTAGGGTACCGTGCCCACCCCCAAGCACTTTTCCAGGGCCATAATTTTGCACAAGTCACATGACTCGTGGGGGGTGCCACCTCAGAAGATGGCATCCCAATTTGGGGGCACATCATGTTGGAAGGTATGCATAAATACTTTGAAGACATTAGAAAGGGTGGCCAGAGGCCAGTTCCTTAAAGGGGAGGAAAAAGAGAATAGGAATGTCTTTCACTGTACACAACAGAGAAAATAACAAACACAATTCCACTCATATGAGGGCATCAGGTGTACAATATTATTAATGGAAAAACAATTGTACGCAACACAGCTGGAAAAGTCCTGCCAGCTGCTGTGTTAGTCAGGTACATTACTATTTCAAGTGTTATTTGAAAGGTTGTTATTACAGAGTATATGAATGATAAAATTTTTGAGACAGCTAGTCATTGGATCACAGTGGCTTTCCTGTCCCTGATTTTATTTTTCATTAAACAAAATATTGGTTCTGTAATTTTTTAGGCATTGAAATTTGGGAGTCAAGGTTTAGTTAAAAAAGAAAGAAAAGACCTTAACAAAACATTGTTATCTATATACATCTGTGTATAGTGCTTGAAATGAACTAATTTAGGCAAACTGAATTAATTCAAAAATCTCTGAATTATACCTGGAAATAGTTCATATAATTTCAAGGTGAATTGAACAGGAATTAAGTTACTTTGTGACGGAACTCTGGAAGAATTTTAATTCAAACCAACTTTAATTTTAATTCAATAATTTATATACATTTCATTAAATTTAACTCTGTCTTTGATTATGGCCATCACATTTGCAATTTTTACCTATCCGAAAAGAGATGCTGCTGTTTATCCCTGAAGATCATAATTGTTGGGAGAAAGAAATAAAACATTTCTTCACATTACACTGTTTTTTTTATGCTTTCTTAGTCTTCTTGTGTATATTTTATGCTTTAGGACAGCAGCTTGTAAAAGTCTACAGGCTAAAAAACAAAATGCAGAGGAGCACTTGAACAAATCATGAATTGAACTGTAAATTGAGCAGGAATAGAATTACTTTCTTTGGGTGAGCAGAATGGAAGTAATTTTTTCTTAATTTGAGCTTTGCAAGCACCATGTATCTGTAGCAGAGTCCATGTGGCAAAAAGCAGGAATTTAAATTTAATATAATTTTGATTGTGAGATTTTCTTTCCTTATGTGGGAAATCAGACAAAATACTTTCGCAGAACATCCATCAATTAAATTTCAGCAGCATGTCAGGTCATGGACCTTCAGTTGTTCAACTTTGATTAAAGCATGGTTCTGGCACATTTGCATTTTGCTCACAGATACACTGCACCATGAGTCTTGTAGTCTTATCTTAAGGCTGTATAAACAGGCCACAATCTTACACACATTTATCTGCGAGCATGTTTCAAAGAGCTCATGGGTATTTGCTTCTGCCTAGACATGCATAGGCTGTTAACTTGCTTGAGTTTGGCACAAAGTGCTAACTATCACAAGAATTAAGACTAATTGGTACTAAGGGTAATCCCTTAGTATGAGAATCCAGGTGGTTTTCTTTGAAAGAGGTAGATTGTGGCAAGAGTGCTATTGGTTTGCAAAAAAGCACTGAAATATCACAAAAAAACTGGGCACTGTGATAAGTAAGTAAGTCTCAAGTGAATCTCAAATTGGCTTCCTAAATCAGTATTTGAAAGTGATGAACATTTGCAGTATTGCATTAATATTCTTGCACTTTTCACTGGTGAACACAGAAACCTATCCTGGGCTGGCCCACCCATGAGGCAAGGTGAAGCAACTGCCTCAGGCGGCATGATTCACTGGAACAGCAGAACCCCATGTCGATCTTCCCTCCCTCCTTGTTCTTGATGTAGATCTTCCCTCACCCCTTCTTCCCTGGCAGGGAAGGGGATGTCTGGGATTACATCTAGGACCATCTGCATGAGACATATGCTGGCAATTTTGGCTAGGCTAAGTAAATGAATAGCAACTTTCTATTATATTATAGGCGCTCAATGCCTCTGGATATCAGACACATTGGGAATATGGAGCGGTAGCCTTACTCCCTCAAGGGCATCATGTGGAAGCCACACACCCTAGTCAATGCACGATCAGCATTAGTTTGAAGGAAGCATGCCTACAGGTGTAGGGTTTCCATCATGGGAGCAGAAACCCAGGTCAATCAGGTTTTCCATCTCTGTGTAGGAAAATCTACAAGCATTTAAACTGATGGCAAACACACATCTGTCTAGAGGCACAGCTAGTTCATGCCATTAAAAGCCATGGCCCATGCGTTCCTGCTGGGTCCTTCATACATTCCATATCCATGGGTACTGAATGCCTTAAAAGGTAAAGGACCCCTGGACAGTTAAGTCAAAGGCGGCTATGGCATTGCGGTGCTCATCTCACTTTCAGGCTGAGGGAGCCGGTGTTTGTCCACAGACAGCTTTCCAGGTCATGTGGCCAGCATGACTAAACTGCTTCTGGTGCAACAGAACACTGTGACAGAAGCCAGAGCGCACGGAAACGCCGTTCACCTTCCTGCCACAGCGGTACCTATTTATCTACTTGCACTGGCATGCTTTCAAACTGCTAGGTTGGCAGGAGCTGGGACAGAGCAATGGGAGCTCTGTTGCAGGGATTCGAACCGCCAACTTTCTGATTGGCAAGCCTAAGAGGCTCAGTTTAGACCACAGCACCACCCGCGTCCCTACTGAATGCCTAAATAGGGCTAGTGCTGTTTGTTGCTCCAATGTAAAGAAATTACGGGGAGCTGAATACTGATTACTGAAACTCTTGGATTATTTCAGCAATCGTATAATAGTTAATATTGATTATGTATTCATTTTCAGCTTCTGGGCCCAAGTGCTGGTTTTGACCCCCCTCCCCCGCCCAAAAGCCTTAAGTGGCTCAGGACTGCAGTACCTCATGGACCGCCTCTCTACATATAAACTGATCCAGACTCTGTATTCATAAATTATAGAGGTCCTTCTTCATGTACCCCTTCCATGTGAGGTCCAGAGGCTGCAACATGAGAACAGACCTTTTCTGCAGTGGCTCCCTGTTTGTGGAATGCTCTTCCTTATATAATAGAAACTATGCTTAGTATTTATTTTTCTTTGCAATGCTTCTACTCCAGCCTTTGTAATTATAAAAATAACTTTGCTCCTCAGCACATATTGCATCTGACGCTTGTTGGTCTTAGACTGAGGGAGCAACTTTTAATCTGTGTTGTCATGCTAACAACATTTCCATCATTAGCCCTCCCAATTGTTGTTAATTGGGATTTCAGTGATGGTGCCTGCCACAGCCAGCTAGAGATATAAATGGGAGACATGTGCATTCAGAACAACACTTGAAAAATCAATTTAGCAGAAAATTTTTAAAAGTAAGAAAAATGAAGCCTGTCTGATCTTGTAAAGTCTGAAGCCCAGAGATGTCTATCATCCACTGTCATGTGGCTTTCTGCCCTTCTCACACTTCATTAATTGGGTTCATCATGCGTTAAAATGACAATAAATACTGGCCTGTGGCAGTGCTGTATTGAGTACTGGGGGAACACTGGAAGGAAAGTGGTTTTGTTTGTTTGTTTGTTTTAGGCCTCCACAGATAGGTGTGGAACAAGTTACAAGGGGCTTCTCAACCTTCTCCCTGACCTCTCCATAGGATCTGCCTTGACTGAACTTGAAATCAGCATGCCAGCTCTTGCATGGATTGTGGAGTTTTTGACTTACAGAGTTTTCCATGTACAGTGGTACCTCGGGTTACATACGCTTCAGGTTACATACACATCAGGTTACAAACTCTGCTAACCCAGAAATAGTGCTTCAGGTTAAGAACTTTGCTTCAGGATAAGAACAGAAATTGTGCTCTGGCGGCACAGTGACAGCAGGAGGCCCCATTAGCTAAAGTGGTGCTTCAGGTTAAGAACAGTTTCAGGTTAAGAATGGACCTCCGGAATGAATTAAGTACTTAACCTGAGGTACCACTGTAAATGGAAAATCTGGATCAAAAGGGGAAATAATATGGGACAACGTTTTGAAGAGGACAACATCATGTGTATATGGCACAAAGCTTGGATTGATTGATTGATTGATTGATTGATTGACTGATTGATTGTCTACAAATGCAGACTGGGAAAGCGAAAGATATCTACTGAGAAGGCTTCTTGGAAGAGGAAGGTCTCCAGCAAGTGCTGAAAATGCAACCGAGATTGCTGAGGGAGCCGGTGTTTGTCCACAGACAGCTTTCCAGGTCATGTGGCCAGCATGACTAAACCACTTCTGGCGCAACGGAACACCATGACGGAAACCAGAGCACACAGAAACACCGTTTACCTTCCTGCCACAGCGATACCAATTTACAGAATGGATCTGCTACAAAGATAATATCTGCAGGAGGCTCCCACCTCCAGTGATTGACTAGGTCTATAAGAGGATAGATTATTTTTCAGTCCCAAATGTATAGGGCTTTAAACACCAGGACCAGAGCCGTGAACTTAGTTGAGTAGCTAACTGGCATTCAATGCAATTCTTTCGGCAGTGGCATAAAATGGAGGCTGTATCCTGTGAGCAGCCGAGCTGCCACATTTTGCACCAGTTGCTACTTCCAGACCAGCCTCAAGGGTAGTCCCACTGCACTGCAGTAATCCAACCTGAAGGTTATCAGCACATGAATAACAGTAGTCAGGCTATGCAGGAGCATAACTGAGCCTATAATGCATTACTGTGTGGAAGTGCCCCCAGCTACATATAAAGGAAATTATAGCACTTCCATGAATATGTACGTTTTGGTGATGAAAGAATTCATTATGTGTACTGCACCCAAGGCCGTGTTAGCTGTATTTTACATCTCCCATTTTTTGTCCCAGAACAAGGCTGTTTGGCGACTGCCTGATTCATGAATCTGCATATGCTAATGACTAAATTAGGCAGGAATTACTCCAACAGAAATTTTGTTTAGGAATTCAAAACCAATACATCAAAACCCCCAGTCCTCTTACTGCTTCCCGTTACTTTTTACATTACATGAAACAGAAGCCTTTCCCTTGGACCGCTAAAGAATAAACAAACAAACGAGCAGCAGATGTATATAAGAGGAAATAAAAGATTACGCTTTCAATATACTCTTTCATTTCTCAGAAGCTCACTTCATTGCCACTGGAAAATGTTCTTTGGTAATTCCATTTGGGTGAGAGGATAATCTTTTATACCTTAAAAAAAAATATTTCCCTGTGAGTACACAATGCTGGCATTTTTCTAGTCTAATACAGTGCTAAACTATGCTATTGACAGATACTTTGCCAGTTAGTGATTTCCCTTGGGAAAGTATATAGACTTCCTTCCTCATCTTAGTGGAGACTGAGTGTGTGTGTTTGTGTGTGTGACCTAAAATATGTTTTTCCAGGCAGATGGTCAAGGAAACAGGTGTCAAAGGGACTCTAAAAGTTCTTCCGTGTAGAACACCTCCCCCTTTCCCCCCGCTGATGTCAATGTCTTGTCCCATAACTGTTCCCTTTCTCCACTGATCTGAAACACATGCCATGTGTAATTTGACACACTTCTCCTTTGCTGTTTATAAAAAACCTGCTCCAGTTCACGTTGACTCAATTTCCTACAATGGCTCTCTGTCAGACCTGGGAGTTAATGCTTCTTTGAGAACTGTCCGGATTCACTTTTAAAGGTTGCTTTTCACTCTGAATTAGCATTTTGTGACTCTCCTACCACACACACACACACACACACACATACTATCTGCATCCCATGAAAACAGCCAGGGCATTCTCTCTCTCTTTCTCTCTCTCTGCTTTTCTGGATCTCTTCCAGCCTGAATCACATGGTCCCATTCTCTCTGCACCCCCATTCCTGCATTCCTTCTGTTCATTTCAGTACCATCCTCTTTAACAACACAATCTTCTCACTGTCAGAGGGACAGCCTTCTCCTGCTGCTGCTGCTGCCATCTGGAACAACCTTTCTGCCTCCCTCTCTGCTTTACTAACGCCTCCTCTCATTTTGAATCATGTCTACAAACATGACTGGTCTGTTTCGTTTGATCAAAAGGTGCTGTTTTTATCACCTCCAACTATTATTATTCATTATGAAATAGCAATGCAAAAAATGCAAGTGCAAGCACATTCTTTAGCACTTGTTAGAAAGTAGTTTGTGCAGGTCGTTTTTAGGGATCAGGGAGAAATTTGTGTCCATTCACATTTTAAAAGTGAACTCACCTGATCTGCACTTTGCAAAATAATAAGCAACCCGAAATACAGCCACCCTTCAAAATTCACACTTCTCTGAATTTTGCAGTGCAATTCTTCAGCCGAAAATGTACAAAAACGAACATAAGAGAAACCCTGCTGGATCAGGGCAATCTAGTCCAGCATCTTGTTCTTCCAGTGGTGAACCAGAAGCCCATTGGAAACCTGCAAGCAGGACCTGAGCACTAGAGCTTTCCAGCAACTGGTATTCAGAAACATACTGCGTCCAACTATGGAGGCAAGGTATAGCCATCATGACTAGTAGCTGTCAATAGTCATAAAGGTAAAGGTAAAGGGACCCCTGACCATTAGGTCCACTCGTGTCCGACTCTGGGGTTGCGGCGCTCATCTCGCTTTATTGACTGAGGGAGCCGGCGTACAGCTTCCGGGTCATGTGGCCAGCAGGACTAAGCCGCTTCTGGCGAACCAGAGCAGCGCACGGAAACACCGTTTACATTCCCGCCGGAGCGGTACCTATTTACCGTATTTTTCACTCTATAAGACGCACCAGACCTGCATTCTCTCCATAAGACGCACAAACATTTCCCCTTACTTTTTAGGAGGGAAAAAGTGAGTCTTATAGAGCAAAAAATACGGTATCTACCGGTACTTGCACTTTGACGTGCTTTTGAACTGCTAGGTGGGCAGGAGCTGGGACCGAGCAACGGGAGCTCACCCCGTTGTGGGGATTCGAACCGCCGACCTTCTGATCAGCAAGTCCTAGGCTCTGTGGTTTAACCCACAGTGCCACCTGCGTCCCACATCGATAGTCATATCCTGCAGCAATTTGTCTAATCCTCTTTTAAAGCCATCCAAGTTGATGCACATCATTGTCCCTTGTGGGTCCAAATCCCATAGTCTAACCATGTGCTGTGTGGAGAAATGCTTTCTTTTGTGTGTCCTGAATCTTCCACCATTCAGCTTCCTTGATTATGTCAACCATGTGATAAATGACCATGAAATAAGCACAATCTCTCACTTTATAGCTTTGTTTAAAAAATAATACACACACTTGACTAAAAGAGGAAGTTTTATAAAATTCATATTAGTATGGTGAGATGGATTCCCCTCTCCTTTTCCTATATTCCAAATATGCTGCCGGCAGTATATTCAGAACCAACAAAAAGGAAATATCTAATTGTGGTTTGTTAGCAGACTGGTTTGCACAAACCATAGTTCTCTATATTTGGAAGCACAGGAGACAGTGGTTTGTTACAAACCACAAATTACAGTTTCCAACATCCTCCCACAACGCATGAAGGAATTGCATAGGGGAGGGGATAGTGCACAAGTGTGAGGTACATTTTGTAATAACAAAACCTGGCATGCAATAGCTTCTTAATTTTGCCATAGACTCACAGGCTTTCCTTGCCTTCCTAGAGGATGGTTCTAGAGGTTTCGAAGTTTTGGACCCTGGAATCTTAGTACATGGTTGTAAGTTGATAGTTTCATAACCCATTTATCCCCTGATCACCAAAACATTGGCTCAGGACTCAGAGTGCAAGAGCAAGGGAGATCATTTTAACATAAATACATAATTTCCTAATCAAGCCATAATTCTTCAAGCCATAATTCTTCAATCAACTCTCTATTTGTATGACAAATCATGATTCCAAACAGATAATTTCCAGAGGCAAAATTATAAATTGAAGATGGGTAAGTTACTTTTGGACTTGTTTTGGGTTTCCTACACTTGTTTTTTTTTTGTTCCTCAAGCCCTGACAGATCTCTTTGATTAATATATGAGGACAAGCTACAACAAGTCCATTAAAGTACTGGAGCCTGATTTAGACTTGCAGTTTCTCCTGCTATTTTTTCAGTATAAAAGCTCTATTTGTCTTGGCTGCTTACACCCTAGCCTTCATAGACTTCTCACTTTAATGGCCCCAGAACAAAGAAAAGCAATAAAGGTGGAAAAGGGCTGAATGATCACGGTGTACAGGAAATGCAGGAGAGACTTGGAACATGTTAAACTTCTATAATTAACAATGGCAAATGGCTTAGGGTATTATCAGAATCCAGTTAGACATTTCTACAAAACTTTGATTTAACTCAATCTGCCGTATCGTAAGATGGGGTTTGTGGCAATAAAACTATGGGGCAACTACTACACACTAATCACAAGTTTGTAACAGAGCCCTGGGAATATGAAGTTTTGAGATGAGAAGAAGCATAGGAAAACCCTGTCTCTACTTGACATTTCGCTATTCGAAATCACCCCCATGCAACTTCCCTGCCCTGTTCATACTTAGAGTTCAAAATGCATGTTTACCACAGTTAGCTAGGACCCTATAACTAGTTATATACAGCCACTGCCAGCACATTTGAGGGCTTCTTAAAGCACCACTTTCCCCTTATGAAATCACAAGAGGCAAATGACCTGCCAAAAATCCCTCTTCTCTTAAACAGAAAAAAACCACCTCGGCTCCAGGACAAGTGAAAGCATTTATTGCCTCTTTTGATTATTTATAGATCTGTGCTGTGAGCCTCTCAGTATCAACATTCATTATATTCAGAAGTCATGTTAAAGATTTTAAGCCTTCATTTCGTTATGTCCATTCTTATTTTCTAGGGCTTTCACTGGGTAAGAGTTTCTTAGTTACAGGGTCAGCAGTTCCAAAAGGTGGCTGAAAAAGTGAGAGTCTAATGAGCACGTATTTTCATTCTGAGGTCAGTCTACTGCTTTCATGTACTTCCATTGCAGCTGATGGTGTAAGGCTGGAGTCTTGTCTGCTCCTGGGGCCTCTCAAAGTGCTTTTTCATGTTGTGTGAAATATTTTAATGGAAGATCAGAAAAGTATTCCTGCTGATGTAGATGAGGGAAGGGACTTTAAATTCCTTTGAAAATGGCGTGACGATAAAGTAACCAAATTAATATATGATGAATCAGTAAAAGGAGCAGCTATTTAGCTTAGCTTAGTTTATTTTATTTTAGTTTTTTATTTTAACCCAGCTTCCTCTTTCCTGGCAGTAGATCCAAGAAGAGGAATTTCAGTCTCTGAGCATGTGCACTTGGGTTAAATTTTGCACAGCAAGCAAGCTGTGAAATGTGACGTCTGAGCGCAATTGTGGCTAGAGTCTCCTTTGTGCATTGCTTACGTTAAGGCAGGGGGCAAGTCCTGGAGAATGGGACCGTGCTCCTGGCCCTGACTCTGAGGTCAGACATGCTTGCTTGGCGTGGCATCTAGACATCAACGCATTAGTGTGTCTGCTTGCCAAGAAACTGCCTGCACACAAGCAGCTGCCAGTGGGATGCATGCATGAAAACCTATGTGAGGTGTTGGCTGGTTTACATTGGGACTGGAGAGGTGAAAAGCAAGGAACCCAATGATAAATGGAGCCAACTAATCCTAGTTTTGTCCACACCCTCCTCCCTGCTAAGTTCTACATGGGCGATAATGTCACTGATGAGGAAGGAAGATGACAGGCAGTGGCATCCCTGGAGTGGCTGTAAGTAAGGAGATAGGCAACTGGGGGCCAGATGAGAGCAGACTGAGGCTGGTTTGACAGTGACCTGTTCTCTCCAAGGGCCCAAATTCCATTGGCTGTCTAGAGTTTTTCTTAGCAGTGTAGCATGCTGATGTTTGACTAGGCAAGGCCAGGCAGGAGCAGGAGCAGGAGCAGGAGCAGGAGCAGGAGCAGGAGCAGGAGCAGGAGCAGGAGCAGGAGTGAAGCAGTATTCATGTGATGCTTGCGAACATCCCAGTCATGGTTGTCAAATTGCCATTGGTTAGAATTTCCAAAGCAAAAGAGGACAGAACATTTTTGTGAGTAGAACAGGAAATTATTCACATTTGTCTAGTGTTACTCCCAGGGGCACATCAACCTGTTTGTTCAAGCAGTTGTATTCTTTTTTTTTTTTTATCCAAATAATTTTTATTGGTTTTCATGTTAACACAAAAACAACTTATATTTTTTTTAAAATGATATTTATTAAAGCTTCAGAAAAGATTACAAAAAGAAAAAAAGAAAAGAGAAAATACAAAATACAGAAAAATAAAAACAATTAAAAACAAATCAATCTTTCCATGTCTTATCTTTCATTTACTTGTTTCCCTGACCTCCTCACACCTCCCTTTTTTGTATTCCAGTTCAGTTAGTTAATTCAGCAAATCCTTTCCCTCTTTGTTTTTATCTTAATCCTTTATCTTAATATATTATAACTTTAGATTCTCACCTGTTAACAATCCATTTTTACATACTCCTTTGTAACATTGCTGCTAAAACCACTTAACTTCATTCCGACATCATTCTAACATTCATTAATTTTGCAGTATTTCTGTAAATAGTCTTTAAATTTTTCCAATCTTCTTCCACCGACTCTTCTCCCTGGTCTCGGATTCTGCCAGTCATTTCCGCCAGTTCCATATAGTCCATCACCTTCATCTGCTATTCTTCCAGGGTAGGTAGATCTTGTGTCTTCCAATACTTTGCAATAAGTATTCTTGCTGCTGTTGTAGCATACATAAAGAAAGTTTTTTCCTTCTTTGGCACCAATTGGCCAACCATGCCCAGGAGAAAGGCCTCTGGTTTCTTCAGAAAGGTATATTTAAATACCTTTTTCATTTCATTATAGATCATCTCCCAGAAAGCCTTAATCCTTGGGCACGTCCACCAAAGGTGAAAGAATGTACCTTCAGTTTCTTTACATTTCCAACATTTATTATCGGGCAAATGATAGATTTTTGCAAGCTTGACTGGTGTCATGTACCACCTGTATATCATTTTCATAATATTCTCTCTTAAGGCACTACATGCCGTAAACTTCATACCTGTGGTCCATAACTGTTCCCAGTCAGCCATCATTATGTTATGTCCAACATCTTGTGCCCATTTAATCATAGCAGATTTCACCGTTTCATCCTGAGTATTCCATTTCAACAGCAAGTTATACATCTTTGACAAAATCTTGGTTTTGGGTTCTAACAGTTCTGTTTCCAATTTTGATTTTTCCACCTGGAAGCCAATTTTCTTGTCCAAATTATATGCCTCCATTATCTGATAATAACGGAGCCAATCTCGCACTTTGTTTTTTAGTTTTTCAAAACTCTGCAATTTCAATCTGTCTCCCTCTTGTTCCAAAATTTCCCAATATTTCGGCCCACAAAAACAACATATAACTGCAGTAACTTGTCCAGTGGCACATTCTTATTCAGTTTCATATGCAGTACACAGTACACAAGTAATATGTTTATTTATGCATTAGCCATTCAAGTATCCTCTCCACAGAGATTTTTCTGTTGTGGGTGGAATAAAAGTATCTTCTGTCTCGTATGTAAAGGAAAAGAATGGAAGCCAAGCCTCGTCAAAGGTGTCTATCTTTGAAGTGCCTTTAATTGCCCTACTATGGCAAGTAAGGCGTTCCAATAGAGCCACATTCCAAATATTATTTACCCAGATTTCAATGGGGATTTCTATAGCTTGTTTCCAGTATTGTTAATCAGGCTGCTGATAACATAAAAAATACTAAGTCTCTGCATTTAAGGTTATTGTTTAAATTTGAGTCTAAGCATAACAAGGCAAGAGCTGAATTGAGGGGAAAGGATCGCTGCATAGTTTTGGAAATAATGCAGAAGACCTTTTCCCAAAAGGAGTATACCAACATGCAATTCCACCATGCATGAAGATATGTGCCTATCTCTCTGCAGCCTTTCCAGCATAGGAGAGAGATGGTAGTGTTTATTTTAGCTAGACATGATGGAGCCCAGTGCCAGCGAAATATAATTTTAAGAGAAACTTCATGCAAACGAGCAGAGATTGTTCATAGGGACAGTTTGTGCCAAATTGATTGCCATTTATTAACTGCAATGATGATCCCTCAGTCTCTTTCCCATACTGTCCTGAGGCCTCCTGTATCACCTGCAGTGGTATTCTGTGCCATTTCTGCCTTCTGGACTATCTTTAAAAGAAGCCTCACACAGAGCTTATATAGGAGTCAACCTGAGAAGATACGAATGAAGGGACAATATGGCCAATTCTCTAATCTAATGAGGCATCTTATAGATTGTATGGAGCTGCTTTAAAAGGCATTCCTCACTATCATGACAAACTAAAGTTTGCCCAGTTGTGCACCCAGATGTAAACCCAGGGGAATTTCCAGGTTGTTTCTGATCCTAGTGTTTTAGGAATGCAAATTCCTAACTACTGGGCAAATTGTCTGAAGCACAGAGTTGGTAGGCTAACTGGTACAGACATTTCCTGAAAGCTCTGCTTGATCTGGTTTAATATAAAACATGCAGACTTAGAGATACCATGAAAGACTTGGAGCAAGTATGTTATCTTATAACACTGCTATTGTTTTCATAGCTTAGTATAGATGACCAAACAATTCTGATTTTTTCTCTTGATAAGTGAACAGGAGATTCTTGAGTGCAAACATGATGTGAAAATGCATAGCTCATGTTTACAAACTCTGCACATCTTATCTTTCTTATAACTAGCTCACTGCAGATTGTTTAAAGTTGTTTTAAATCTGAGTAAATATTACATCAGCCTTGGTTTTATGAGCCAAAGCAAATTAATTTTGGACGAGAGAGCCCTCAGAAGTGAAATTCATGGACCTCGTTTGGCTCCTTTCAAATATGTAGATGAGTATCTGGAGCAAGCTGAGATGGATTGGGACATTATTCCTGGAATCCTGATTTCTCGGATGCTTGTATACTTGGGGTGAGCTGGGACCTTTCACGTAGAAAGTAACTTTATAACTAGCCGGTATCGTTCAGTCATCATTCTCGCCAGCTGGACTGAAACAGCTCGCTGATCCAGTACAAATCCAAAGCCATACCAATCAGAACGAGCTTTACTTATTTCCCCTGAAACCAACCAAGAAACAATAGCAACGCCCCACAAAAAGGCTCCAAAGAAATGAGGCACCAGATGAAAATTACAGCTATGCACGCCAAGAAAGCATTTCTTCAGGCTGTACAAAATCTGAATTCTATTTTTAAAGTGACTTTATAGCGATATGGTTGATTTGAGACAAACTATGTGGACATCTTTCTCCAATTAGGCAACGCCACTGCTTGTAAGAAATCTCATGCACGTTCACATTGCAATAACCTCACCAGAGTGGCAGCAGGCCAGGTCTCCCCAAAGTTCTACAGCTGTGCCCCAAGCCAAGACATTTTTATAGTGTAGCTCCAAGGAGTTGAACTGCCAGTCCTCATCGTTCGCTTGGAGTACTAAACCTTGATCTCATTTTAAATGAGTGGAGGACTTGATACTGTTCCCCAGGAGCCATTCCGTGAGAAGTTATTAGCACTCTGCATACTAGCCCAAGACCTTTACAAGATGCTCGCTCAACTACAGCTTGAACATCTGCTTTGCATGCAGAAGATCCCAGGTTCAAACCGCGCCATCTCCAGGTAAAGGTAAAGGGTAAAGGGACCCCTGACCATTAGGTCCAGTCGTGGCCGACTCTGGGGTTGTGATGCTCATCTCGCTTGATTGGCCAAGGGAGACAGCGTACAGCTTCCAGGTCATGTGGCCAGCATGACTAAGCCGCTTCTGGTGAACCAGAGCAGCGCACGGAAACGCCGTTTACCTTCCCACCGGAGCGGTACCTATTTATCTACTTGCACTTTGAGGTGCTTTCGAACAGCTAGGTGGGCAGGAGCAGGGACCGAGCAATGGGAGCTCACCCTGTTACGGGGATTCGAACTGCCGACCTTCTGATCGGCAAGTCCTAGGCTCTGTGGTTTAACTCACAGCGCCACAGATCTGGGCAAAACTCTGATCTGAAATCCTGAATGGCTTCTGCCAGTCAGTGTAGACAGTAATGTGCAAGATGGTCCCATGGTCTGACTCTGCATAAAGCAGTGTTCTATGTTCCTCTAATCCTAAATAGCATGCTCACCATTAGCTCCTGCATATCCCATGGTACTGACTTGTCCATGCTAAGAAAATGGTGGTGTGTAACAAATAATAAGAAACTCCATGTAGAAGGGCCATAGGTCAGGGCTAGAGCCCATGCTTTGCAAAAAGGTCCTATGTTCTTTACCCATTATTAAAGACGCCGATCTGAAATGCTGAAAAGCTTCCTCCCGTTTGTGTAGATAATATTCTGTTTGATGGATCATTACTCTGAATCAGCTTCCTAAGTCCCTAAAGTATAACTGAGTACCGTAACTGTCACTAGAAGAGAAAAACAAATATGGAAAATAATGAATTTCTAGCCCCCACATTTCTGGATACTATTATCTGAATTGCTGTTTCCCTCGCTGAGTATTGCATTCATCATATTCACAAATTCTTCACATGCAACTTGCTTTTCCTTCTGAAAACAACCTTTACTCCTGTTCACTTTAGGGTATATTTGCAGGTATAACACCTCATTTATGAGTGTTTAAATTTAAGCATTTGCAGAATGCAACTGTAGGGACATATGTCAACATGAATGTAAGCCATGTTAATTTCAGTGTTGTCAATTTACTGTATTTTTCGCCCTATAAGACGCACTTTTCCCCCTCCAAAAATGAAGGGGAAATGTGTGTGCGTCTTATGGGGCGAATGCAGGCTCCTTGGCTTCAGCGATAGCAACGCGAAGCCTCCGAAGCCTGCGCTCCGGAGGCTTCACGTTGCTTCTGCTGAAGCCAGGAGAGTCTGCTCTTTGAGGCTGGTGGTGGGGGAAAGCAGGCTTTTCCCAAGGAGGGAGAAGGGACTGACTGGCGGAGTCCGTCCCTTCTCGCTCCTGTGGGCTTTTGTGGCAGATGGGAGAATTCCCCCACCTCCCGCAAAAGCAGGCAAAAGCCGTGCGCTCTTTAAAGCGGCTGCGCGGCTTCTGCTGGCTTTTCTCCCCCACCTCGTAGAAAAGCCTGTAGGAACCGCGCAGCCTTTAAAGAGCGCACCGCTCTTGGGGGCTTTTCCCCAAGGAGGGAGAAGGGACTGACTGGCCGTTTCAGTCCCTTCTCCCTCCTGGTCAAAAAGCCTGCAGGAGTCGCGCGCGGCTCCTGTGGGCTTTTGCGGGAGGTGGGGGAATTCCGCCACCTCCCGCAAAAGCAGGAAGAAGGTTTTGGAGTAGCGCACCCAGAGCTGTGGGGGGGGGGAATCATATTTTTTCCCTTGATTTCCCCCCCTGAAAACTAGGTGCGTCCTATGGGCCGGTGTGTCCTATAGGGCGAAAAATACGGTAGTTATGAAGCAGTCTCACTGACGTCTATGAAATAAATGGACTTGAGTTTCATATATGGTCTCCGTGGTCAGAGGCTAAGAGCAAACTACAATAGTTCCATATACTGTAGACACAAACTGCGCACATGCTAAGGTTTTGGCATGAATTACCCTTCCCTGACTGTGGTGAATCTTGTTTTTTTCTGAAATTTCAATCCCGACTTCTCCTTGCCATTTTTCCTTTCTGTTATGGCTCTGCCTTTGACAGAATCCTGCTTAAACCATCCTTTTTCATTCACTAGCTGTCATTTCAGCAAGCAGCTGAATGCTTATGCAGCAAAATGAAGTGTTGAGTAAGAATGCTATATAGCAAATACAAAATTGCAACATATAGCATGTGATTCTGATTAAGGAAAATAAGGCCCTTGCAGTGGGAAGCTGTGGCTTCTCCAGTTAGTGGAATATAAGCAGAGACATGTCTCTTTTTCTTAGAAGTAAATAGCAGCAAGTTCATAAGCAGCAAAAGGAAATACTTTTTGCACAATGCATAATTGCCTCAATTAAATTTTTATTTCAAGATGAGCGGAAACCCTTGGGTAAACCAAAAAGATATCTCTGGGATTAAGCCTCTGCATCTCAGTAAAATGTCCTTCTTTCTAAAGAAGTGCTATACATTTTCTTTCCCTTATTTTATTTTATTTTAATGCAAAATCAAGCATAAACAAAATCATCACAGAATACAAGTATGAGCTATCAAAGCAGAACCAAATGGGGCGGGGTGGGGTCAGAGAATCAGCAATGCATTCCAGACTTTTGGTATAATATAAATTATAACAAGTCTATAATTGCAACATGTCTGTTGCTCTCCTATGCCTTCAGTTCAACTGAAGGTGGTTTGTCCTTCCATTCAAGAAGCGAAGGGAGTCTGTTCAACGTCTCCATGCCAATTCAGAAGTGTGGTGGGTCCTTATCCAATTAATGTTTTTTGCGGATGATGCAGCCTTGACACTTTGAGGAAGCTCTACAGAGATTCATCAACCAATTTGCCCACCCAAGCCTGCATGAAGTTTGGCCTCACCATCAGCCTGACAAAGACCAACATCTTGGGTCAGGGCATCATCAGCACTCCGTGTATCAGTATTGGTGAACACATGCTTGAGGTGGTAGACAATTCTGACTATCTGGGCTCCACCATAACCAGCAACCGTTCCATTGATGCTGAGCTGGATAAGCATACAGTGGTATCTTGGTTTAAGAACAGCTTAGTTTATGAACAACTTGGATTAAGAACGCTGGAAACCCAGAAGTAGGTATTTTGGTTTGTGAACTTTGCCTTGGAAGCAGAACATGTTTTGCTTCCTGTTGAGTGTGTTCCATTTGTAAATTGAGTCCCCCGCTGCTATGGGAAACCACGCCTTGGTTTAAGAATGCTTTGTTTTAAGAACAGACTTCTGGAATGGATTAAGTTCCTAAACCAAGGTACCACTATATTGGCAAGATAGCTATGGCAATGGTTCACCTCTCTGAAAGGAATAAAATAATAATAATAAAAATTCCAGTAGCACCTTAGAGACCAACTAAGTTTGTTATTGGTATGAGCTTGTGTGTGCATGCACACTTCTTCAGATACCAAAAGGGTTTAGGAGAATGTGATGCTAAAAACCAAACCCAAGGTCTATCAGGCTTACATGTTGAGCATGCTGCTTTACAGAAGTGAGTTGTGGACAATTTACACAAGCCAGGAATGGTGCCTCAATGCCTTCCATGTGAGCCGCATCAGAAAGACTTTGGGCATCACATGGCAGGACAGAGTCTCAAACGAAGATGTGCTCTTCCAAGCCCACATTCCCAGCATGTTCACACATGATGTCTCAGCGATGTCTGCTGTGGCTTGGTCATGTACACAGAATAGAAGATGGCAGAATCCTCAAGGACGTGCTCTATAGGAAGCTGGCTTCAGGCACCAGGCCTTTGGGCAGACCATCTCTGCAAATGTGACATGACGGCTGGCAACATTAACCTCATTATATGGAAATCCCTTGCAGGTTGTGTATCCACAGAAGTGACCAGAGGAGGAATGACCACTGGGAAGAGTGCAGAGAGAGAAAATGCCAAGGTGCACCTGTAGCAGCAAAACTATATCCCTTCATCTGCCCCACCTGCAACATGTATTTCACGTATCAGTCTCTACAGTCACAGCAGGTGCTGTAACTCTTCAACATTTTGACTTCACCCCTGAAACTGCACTCTTCAATTGTCTCCCAAGACAGACGGATGCCAAACCTCTAGCACTCAGCCTCATTATCCCCAAACACCAGATGGAGGAGAGTTCAAATTGATCTGTCATATAGGACTGTGTAAGGATTACAGTCACAGATACTGAATTAGTTCAGACATAACACCAAAGTGCAGTTTGTGCTAATAATACTTCCACAGCATGGCTTGTGTTTCAGAGGTACAGGCAAACCGTTTATTGTTCTATTAGCTTTTGAGATTTGCAAACTGGCTTCAAACCATTGTTTAAATCCTGGTTTTGTCAGGTTCTCTTGGTTTAAACACCGCAGACCCAAGCATATATCTCACTGCATATGAAAACACTTTGAGTACTACAAAAGCACCATATAAATGCCAAATATTATGCTTATAATATACATGTAGCACATTCTTACATCCTGCAAGCTTACTATATACCAGGCAAAACAGTTCTGTCCTTGCTTCATGCAGGTGTAGCATAAATAGGGTTTTTTTTGGGGGGGGGTTAGCTTCATGAGTATTTAAGTTGATATATTGGGTTCCACCAGAGGTCCTCAATCTTTTTGGGGTGGAGGGGGCACATTTGAAAATCTAAGAAACTTCCAGAATGCACCAGGAAATATTCATTTCACAAAAGAAAAGCAAAACAGTGATGCTGAGGACCACCCCTAAACAATAGGCAAAACATCTACACATACACCAAACTGACGGAGCATAGACAAAAAAGGAGGCAACATTTCCCACAACCAAACAACAACAAACAACAGCAACCCCACCTCTTTAAAAATATATAGGGCGGGCCAGGAGGTCCTTGCAGGCACCAAAGAAGGTGGCTGAAGATGCTATGGTGACAACAGGTACAACATTGGGAACCTGAATATTAAACAAGCTTCTGTTGCTGGGCAAAATTTCCTGTCACACATAGCTTGTTAGCAAGCAGAATTGACAGGCCGATAAATACTAGATGAATAGAGAAGAAAGCAACACTGTTTACATTAAAACCTAAGTGTGTCCTGTCACCTCATGTAATGTGGCATATTCATGTAGCTTTTAGCACTGAAATATAAAGCACACACACACCCTCCAACAGGCCAGGATCCATCCACTTTCTCCAGGGACCAAATGCCACACTTCTGTCCTCAGCTGAAGCCACAGAACACATTAAGACTGTCTGTGATGGTCTTTTCAATTGCACTGGAGATTAGAATTAATACAGCATTTAATTTCCTGATGACAAATAATACCACAGATTAAAAGCATGTGTGGATTTTATTGAAAGTCAAATGGGTGGGGATTATGCTATTTCCAGGCCTTACTCACAACGGGAGAGTGATTGTTATGATTACATGACGAAGATAGCGGTACTAAGAGACGCCACATCTGTGAGTCATTCACAGAAGCTCAGCAAACAGCCTGGAATAAGGGGATTAAGAGGGCAAGACTGCAGAGATGCTTTGGAAGGATGTGTGTGTGCTTGTTAGGTGTCAAGAGAGATAATTGAGGATTATGCTGCATTAAGGAGATCAAGTGGGACCCAGACCACATTTGCACACCAGATGCCAGGCTAAATTGGTCACCAAGTCTGCAAAGGGCTTTGCTTTCTCCACTGTTACCTTTCCCTGCTTTCCTGGAGAATCTGTCTATGAAGTGTGTTGTGTATTGAGTCAAAGGATTTTATATCTGTATTATTATTGTCTGTATTTGCATTAGGGTAAAGTAACTGCCTTTTGGTTCCAGAGGGTACAGCTACTATTGGTTCATTTAAGCTGCTGTATTTGGATCCTCTGTCTTATTGGTTCCCTCCAAAAGGCAGGACTGTGATTGCCTGATATTGTTCCCTCCAAAATGTATCCTTTCTTGCTAGTTCCCTGTCCCTATAAATGTAGCTTTCCTCTCCCCAGTCTTCAGTCTTGTGCTTTAATAAAGAAGTGTTACTAGAGAACTGTCTCCAGCATGTTATATCAGGAGAGCTGAAATCACAAACCCCACGTCACAATAACTGGCGACGAAGGTGGGATCCGGAATGCTGAGGAGCGGTTAAATGCAGCCCTGCCTCAGAGTCCGGATTGCAGCTAAGAACAAGACTCACTGACCAGCTGAGAAGACGACCCTGCCACAGGACAATGGAGAGTCCAAGGGTATTGGAGCCCTTCCAGCCATCAGAGCCCGACACGTGGGAAGACTACGTCGAACGCTTCGAGTTCTTCGCAGAGGCTCAAGGGATCACCGATGCCAGCAAAAGAAGGGCCACATTCCTGAGCTACTGTGGGCCTGAGACCTTCAAGCTGGCCAAGGCATTGCTTGCTCCAGCGAAGCTAAGTGAGACATCTCTCAAAGATATTCTTGCCTGCCTAACAAGCCACTTGGCGCCTACTGAGACCAAGATGGCTCGGAGGATGGAGTTTCATAAGAGGCAGCAGCATGCTGGGGAGTCTGTATCTGCATTTCTGGCTGAACTGCGGAAGCTCGCTCAGCACTGTGACTTCCAAAATCTGGAAGAGACTCTCCTGGATCGGTTTATCGGTGGTCTGAGCAGCAAGAAGGCCAGAAGACGCATCGTGGCTAAAGAAGAGGTTACCCTTGCTTCAGCCTTGAAGGAGGCCACCGCCACGGAGAATTATGAAAGAGAGGAGCTTGATGCCAGTCGCAAGGCCCCTAAGCCACAGATAGAAGTTGCGCATGCCATGGACGAGCTAGAGGCTACTCCGAGTCAGAGCCCAGTCCGTGGGGTCGAGTCAGTGAGTCAGGCCTGCACAGTGCACAAAGATCACCGAGGCAGGTGCCCAGGTTGTGGCGGAAACCATGAGCGGAAGAGTTGTCGTTTCCGGGATGCTATGTGCCGGACGTGCGGGAAGACAGGTCACATCGCCAGAGTCTGTAGATCGGCGGCGTTGGGAGCGACAGGAGCACCAGTCCACTGGTGGGAGCAGTCCAGATCTCCCTGGAGCCGGCTGCACTTAGATTTTGCTGGGCCATTCCAAGGAAAGGTCTTTTTGGTTATCGTTGATGCATATTCCAAATGGTTAGAAGTGGCGATGGTCCCTAGCATGGCATCAGCTGCCGTCATTAAGGTGTTGAGGCAGCTGTTTGCAACCCACGGGTTACCTGAGACCATTGTATCTGATAATGGGGCAGCTTTTGTATCCCAAGAATTCAGGGCATTCTTGGCTGATAACTTCATAAGAGGGGTAACATCCGCGCCCTTTCACCCATCCTCCAATGGGCAGGCTGAGCGCATGGTAAGAACAGCCAAAGAATCCACTGCGCGCTTAATGGAGGGTAACTGGTCAGCTCGCATCGCGCGAATGTTATTTTTGCAGCATGCGACGCCGTGTACCGCAACGGGCAAGTCGCCTGCTGAGCTGCTCTTGGGTAGGAGACTGGTAACGGTGCTGGATTATGTCCACCCGGATAAAATGCCAAACCATAATTCAAGAGCAACCCCCCAGGCTGAGACTGACACAACAAGGTATCTCGCCCCTGAAGATCTGGTCTGGGTGAGGAACTATTCACGAGGTTCGTGGTGGGTGGCTGGTGTGGTCACCCGGGCTAGTGGACCTGTGTCCTATTATGTGACCTTGGAAAATGGGCAAGTGTGGAAGAGACATATAGATCAGCTGAGGCGCCGGGCGCTCAGCAGGGAGGAGCCAGATAATTCATCCCAGGCTAACGACGCAGAGCCGCAAGACCAGAGTGAAAATGGCCCAAAGGTGCAATCACCAGGGGCTTTAACAAATGAACCAGGGTCTGCTAGTCCTCACGATGACGAGGTACAGATAGGGAACCCTGAGATGTCGGGAACTCCATCTGTTCCTGACGAAACCCCTAGAGCAGCCCCTCTACCACAGGTAACACCCAATCCAGAACCTGCAACACCTGTTGTCAGGAGATCAAGTAGAAGTTGTAGGCCCCCACAGTACCTGAGAGATTACGTCTGCTGTGCTCACTAGGGGGGAAGGGGTGTTGTGTATTGAGTCAAAGGATTTTATATCTGTATTATTATTGTCTGTATTTGCATTAGGGTAAAGTAACTGCCTTTTGGTTCCAGAGGGTACAGCTACTATTGGTTCATTTAAGCTGCTGTATTTGGATCCTCTGTCTTATTGGTTCCCTCCAAAAGGCAGGACTGTGATTGCCTGATATTGTTCCCTCCAAAATGTATCCTTTCTTGCTAGTTCCCTGTCCCTATAAATGTAGCTTTCCTCTCCCCAGTCTTCAGTCTTGTGCTTTAATAAAGAAGTGTTACTAGAGAACTGTCTCCAGCATGTTATATCAGGAGAGCTGAAATCACAAACCCCACGTCACAATAAAGTGCTTCACACATACATGCTCAGGAACACCTCATTGATCACTGCGGCAAATCTGAAGTGGAAATTAAGGTGTCAGGGAGTGCCTAAGGTTTATGCTACCTTTGGGGCTGTCATTAGTGGAAGGACCCAAGTTGATAGAAGTTCTTGAGCTGGTGGCCAAGGATTGCAGGCAGAGATTTTGTACGTTACCATTTTTCTCGGACCAGATAATAGAACTGCAAGGAGACCAGCCAAGGTAACCTGGGCAAAATAATACTACTCCACCAGCTCCACAGAAGCTCCCAGATCAGGACTGCTGACTAATGTGATGTACTAGGAGGCTCTCCTCTGATTACTGATTGCTTTCACCTCAACTACACAGGAGCTGAGTCTAGCAATCACTGTAACTGACCATGCAATTGCATCATCTCTTGTTTAGAGATAATGTCCCGCCTAGTAGTCCCTCTGAAGTAAGCCGGTGCCAATAGGTGTGTTTTTGTTTTAACCATAGAAAAACAATCCACCTGGATGTTCCTCTTGATCTATAATTGTGGTTTGTTTGGCTTATGCATTGTATGGACTTCTGGTTTCTCTCAGACACCTTCAAGCAAATGCTGAGGTTTACTGAGTCATGTCTTTCCAGAGGTTAATCTTATTATCATTTTTTGTGAAGGGTTTCCATTATGCACTGCTGTGGAAATGAGCCATCTGGGAGGATGCCCAGTTACTTAATCTACCTGCTTACATAGCTGGATATGAGCAGGCGTCTCATGTGGGGCTGTTGGTCTTAAAATTGGCCTGGACATTTGTCATCAACATGTGGTTGTTACTCAACAGCTTTTCTGTTTCAGTTGCTCTAGAAGGGGCATTGGGTATCCTAAATGAGTGCCTGGAGTAAAAAAAAGGGATGAAGATTTGAACTCTGGTCTCCTAGGCCCTGGTCCATCACTCCAACCACTACACCACATTGGCTCTTCAGTGTCATGTCATCCCTGACCATTGGTCTTGATGGCTGGGGACTGGTAAGTGCTTGGTGCTGTGTAAATATGAGAATATTCCTCTCTATTTATACTCATTGCTACCAGGTGCTGTAGAAATTCAAAGATTTCTTCTTCTTCATCTTCAGCATCATTGCTGGTGAGTGTACAGCTGGTGCTGTACAAATGTGGAAAATGTCCTTGCTGGGTTGCATGGCAGGGAGGAGTGTGTTTTGTGGTTCGCCTCAGGTACCAATATGTCTTGGACTGGCCCTTGTAAGTGAGGTCTGCATTTGTGAGTTTGTTATGTCTGTTACAGAGTGGTTTTATTAACTAAGAGTGACTGTTCAACCGCTCAAATTAAGAGAGTCATTGTTGATCTCCTAAAGACTCTGACTTTCTTTCAACATGGTGTCAGCAGTGGGGCACATAGCTAGTTCTAGAACCTGACATCAAACCATCCTCTCTAGTTCAGCTTTTACCTTGGGAAGTAATGGGACTGATATTTGCCCTAGCTGTATGGACTACATAGGCTAACAGCTCCTTCCCTCAGCCTTGTCTTTATTGGTGTCATTTTCAAAGTTCTCTGTGAGGTCTGTCATTACTGCAGTATTGGTGTTATTGAAAAATAATATATTTGCCATTTTTCTTTGCCTTAGTCAGCAGAGCTCACTATTCTGCCATTCATACAGACGGATGGGGTATGTTTTCCTGGGAAGGGAATCAGCATCCCAGTTCAGCAATACCTATATGGAGTCCAGAACACTTAATGACCAGTTTGCCAGAGACTGTACCGTGCATTTTATTAGCATTGCACTGTATTCATTCTCTCCCTCCACCCCGGTCCATGGCCGTTCTGCTGTGGGGGTAAAAGCATAACTACTTGGCTAAATGAGTACTTTGAGGATATGAAAGCTTGTTCATCAAACTACTATTTTTGTTTGCACGCTAATGGGAATGTTCTGCACTTTCCCCCCCTGTGGGAAATCAGAACCTGCTTGAGAACTGCATTAAAGCACAAAGACAGTCAGCTGTGCCCTACAAGTAGGAGCAAGCCGGAATATAGAAATTTCCATGATGTGCTCCACAAAAATGTTTGAGACTTTACACACAGAGAAATGGGTGAGGGGGGCAGCATGCAAGAAGGGAGGGACAAAAACCTCCCTCCCCATGTGCTTTTTGAATGCAAGAGGGGGGGCAGAAGGCTGCCCGCTCACCAGCCATGCCCCTCCAGCAGCAACATGGTCATCACAATGAGAATTTGCATAATTTTAAGGCCATCTAAGATTGTCACCCCTTGCTCTGTCGTTCTATATCCCGTGGCATTATTCTTCATCATGAGTACCTATATCTCTGATCTGGTTCCACATACTTAATCCAATGTACTTTTAATTAAATACTGCATCCTTTCACAATATTTTTGATTATTTCAATAACCAATTATGTATTTTAATTATTTGCTGTTGGCTTTATTTGCATTTCCCCCATCTTTACATTTCTTTACACTGTTCTCCCATCATGGAAGCCAAGGTGGCCTGCACAGGGTTCTCAGAAAGTCTTCCATCCAGACCTGCTTAGCTTCTTCAATATGGTAATCTCATGTATCTTCAGCCTTGGCTAGCCACTTTGAGTACAGTTTCTGTACTCAAAAACTGGGGGAATAACAAGGAAATGGGTCCGTATCCTAATTCATGAGTGAGCAACACTCTTGTTGAGGGCCACATTCCCTTAAGAGTAATCAGTTGGAGGCCACATATTAGTGGGAGTGGCACCTGGAGTAAAAAAATGGGTGGGACCAGAGCCAAAGGTGGCTTGGACCACACCCTTTCCTCTCTTTCTGCCACAACCCCCCTCCCCACCTTTCCCTTGTTTCATTCCTCCTTCCCATTCACATTAGACTAAAGGCTGAATGCAGAGACCTCACAGCGGCAGGTTGTTCTCCTCCACCCTGAATAGTGATGGTTAGTATCCCCATGGATCATGTCAGCTTGGGCTCAGAAATAGATTGACCCATGCCCCACCCTCCAAAATGGAATAGTTTAACTTAGCTTCATGCCAGCACTGAATATGACACCAGGATATCTCAAATCCTTCACGACACTCCAAATCCAAACCCCTGATTCTCCAAACCCTCTCTCTGACTCCCTTAGACACTACTGACAGCAACACTCTGCCCAAGAAAAGGAGGAGGAAGGAAGTGTCTCCCTCTCTTGCTGTAGTTTTCCCAAGGGCCGCCACATTGCAAGCTTCCAAAACTCATTTCTGAGCTCTGGGTGAATCAGTTTCATTGGCATCTCTATTCCTAAGTAATAATACATGCTGAAAATCATGTGGTCAGTGGTATCTCCAAATCAGGACTTCGTAGCAGAAGTCCAGAGCTCTCCCTGCTCAGCAGAATACAGCAGGGCTGACGCCACATTTTCAAGTAATGCATGCTGCCTTCTAAAGAGGGGAAACCCCATGAGACTGAGTCTAAAACTACCCAACTACACTACTGAACCTGGAATGGTAAGGGCAGCAATGAACAAGAACCGGCTCCGTTCCCAACCTGCACATATTCATTTTAACACATTCATTTCTGAAAAGAGGTTCCTTGTGGATACTTGCAAACAGCTGGAAACCTCCCCGCCCATTAAGGAAGCCATTTGTTTCATATTTTAATGTGACCATCCAAATTCAGTTCCTGAAATGATATGCAAACTGAAACACAGCTCTCCTGGGGAATTTGCACTTTTTTGAATTTGCAGTGCCGTTCTCGAACCTAATAATGTGTATATTGGTGAAAATAATGTATACAAGTGTGTTTTATTTGGAGAGAATTGCTTGCAAAAAGGCTTACACTAGGCAAACGTGCACACATATTATGTATGTAATGCAAATTTTCCTATGGACTTTAATTACTGTTATTAATAATAATAAGATATGTTGAAATGAGGCCAACCGCCCTTAAGATTTGGGGGGGGGGGGTGTGAGAAACAGAGAGAATTCAAAATCAACAGAATCATTCATCCCCAATGGTGAGGTGCTTAAACATGTAGGTTAATTTCAGGCAGGTAGATTTGGACAGCCCCTGCCGTCATGGCACCACCAAGCCAAATCCATGTGCACTCATTTCTACACCAGATAACAGACACACATAAAGAGGGCTAAAACAAATCTCATTGCTTCAATACCATGTGCTTGTTCTGTGTTGAAGACATTGCTATAGTTTCTGTGATGTATAAAATAAGATGCTCTGAAATGTTCTGAATACGTTGCTTCTCTGCCCTCGTCCCCACCTGAGGCTGACCTGGAATGTAGACATCCCTTTGTACCTTTGGATCTAGTGAACTGCTCCCTCTCTCCCACTGAAATCTGAAATGGTGCCCCTATGTACCATGAAGAAGAGTGGATTTGATATCCCGCTTTATCACTACCCGAAGGAGTCTCAAAGCGGCTAACATTCTCCTTTCCCGTCCTCCCCCACAACAAACACTCTGTGAGGTGAGTGGGGCTGAGAGACTTCAGAGAAGTGTGACTGGCCCAAGGTCACCCAGCAGCTGCATGTGGAGGAGCGGAGACGCGAACCCGGTTCACCAGATTATGAGTCTACCGCTGTTAACCACTACACCACACTGGCATGATGCAAGAGAAGGGAAGAGAGGGACCCCATTCTCTTGACAATAGCTGTCACACTGGCAAATGAAATGAAGAGGGTGGAAGAGCCTTTGAAAAGCAGGTTTTTCAAAATGTCATTGAGTAGGTTTGGCCTGAGCTTTACAGAAACAATCCCATGAATTTCACTCCTACTCTGTAGAGCAAGGATGCCTTGTTCTGCCTCTATTTATTTTCTCTGGCTTAATGAATGTCGTTGTCTCATTGAATGTGAGCCTAATGAAAACTGAACAGAGCGAGCCAAGCGATATGGGTACATCCTTGTGGAATTAAGACATCCTATAGGAGAGCTCACAAGCCAATCATTCCAACTCTACCATGCTAATTGAGAAAATGTTTGGGTTTCAGGTTGTTTTTTTAATTGTTTTCCCTTTTATGATAATGTGCAATGGGAGAAAATATATTAACTGATATAAACTTGATCACAGAATTTAATTTAAGGAAAAGTAGTTTGTGTGTGTGTGACCTTGTTTGGAAATACTGCTAAACTATGGTGAATGAGGCTCTAACCACCACCACAGAGAAGGGCAACAAAGATAGAGATATAGAAAAAAAAACCTATGGGAAAAGTTGAAAGAACTTGATAAGTTTAGCAGTACCTATTTATCTACTCGTGCTTTCAAACTGCTAGGTTGGCGAGAGCTGGGACAGAGCGAAGGGGGCTCACCCCGTTGCACAGATTTGAACCGCCAACCTTCCGATCAGCAAGCCCAAGAGGCTCAGTGGTTTAGACCACAGCACCATGTGTGGAGAGGACATGTATCTCTTAAACGTCTTTCTCTAGCAAAAGTATGTGAACTTATAGACACTCTTGTTCTAAATGGCACACTACTGTGTGGAGCTACATCCTGTGATTATGACATTTTCTGTTTCTCATGTTCAGAAAGTTGTGCTGAAATATTTAGCAGCTAAGATTCCGCTTCAAAACACATCAGCCATTTCATATATTCTTTTGGAACACGAAAAGTAGAGCAGCTTTCAAGACATCGTATTCCTGTTGTTGCTTTGGATTTCATACAGCCTGGAGAACGAACAGCCAATTTAGTCTCTCAGGGAGGAGGGTGGGCTAGCAGGGAGATGGTTTGTGAAAGATCAGAGCCAGCATGCATTCAAGCTCTGTGGGGTTGTCAAAAATGCTCTCGCTTTAACCTTAAAATAGGAATGCTGGGTGCAGTGGGGGTCTCTTTGAATTCACTTCACTGCTGCATAGAAATGGAGCTGGCTCAAGGATATGGACTGCTTGTCTCATTTGAAAAGCCCTTTTCTTGTGGTTTTTCTTTTAAAGTTACCTTGCTGGTTACCTGGCTTAGCAGTTTTTCACCAGCTTCAACTACCAGTAGTTTCTATGAAAGTCACTGGTTAGCATCTAAGGAACTACGGCTATTCTTTGCCCTTATTGAAATCTGAATTCTTTATGTAGCTGCTGAGGCTGATCAGAGGCAGCAAAGCCCTTTCCACCCCCCACTTCAGGATAGGGGAGAAATTGGATAAAGTGCGCATTTAAAGTTGGATCTACCCGATCTGCACTTCCCAGAAGAACATGTGGAAGTGAGACATCCTTCGGAATTTGCACTTCTTCAAATGCTGCAGTGCCGTTCTCCAACCACGTAATGTGAACATACTAAAGTGCACATAAGATGCACATATCAGTGAATGTATCATGCCAAAATGCCTTCCATTTTGTGGGAAAATAAGTTTTGCAAAAAATGTGTGCATTTGGCAAAATTGCATATCAAGAGATATCTGCGCTAGAATGCTGGTGAATTTTTATGAGATTTTTTTTTTAAAAAATTCAAACTGATATGAAAATGTGGAAAGCTGAACATAAGACTGGAAGAATTAGAGAGAAAGCAAATGGACAGGTTGTCCCATCCCTACCTGCTGCCTTGCAGACAGCAGCAGGTGCCAGGTAAGAGCTGCATCACCTGATGGGGAATATCAAGCAGCAGAATCCTTCTTTAATTTGTATGAAGATGAGGCAGGCTTAAAAAGATAGTTAATTAATTAAAGGTCTAATTGAACTCACAAATGCTTGGATGATCAATTGGTCTCAATGAAGACAGGCAAGGCCCTGGTGTTGCCTTCAGGGACTGTCTGGGTGTAAAATGGAAGTGATTCAATAGGGATTGGATTGCTTCATTAGTGTCCTGCCCTCTGATGCACTTACTTAATCAGAATTGACTGCTGTTGTAAAGAGGATATGGACTGTTGGTCTAATTTGGTAAGTCTTTTTTTATGGGTTGTTAAAAAAAAAATCATGAAAGTCAACAAGCTTTAAATCAAGACTTCTTCCTGCCGAGACAGCGCTTTTGCTAAGTAAATGCACGCGCTAATTTCCATTTTCCTCCCATCTCCCCCTTCTCCTAGTAAAGTAATAGATTTGCTGCATATGCCAATATCATACCTGCGGGCCTGTTGCACAGACACTGAATCTGATGCATTCATAAACATCCCAAGTGTAACTGGGAACCACCACATTTGACTTAGCAATGTGCAACTCTTGCAACAATTGATATCAAAATGGCTGCTGACTTAGGTTTCAGTTCTCTAGTGGTACTTCCCAGAGTTGTTTCCTTTGATGGTTCCTACCATCATTATGTCTCAGGCTCTCCTTTTAACGAAAATATAACATTTGGTATCTGATAGCTTTGCTTATCACCCTTCTAGTTAGATATCTCAGCATCCAAAACCATTTCGGAAGGCACACAGCCAATGTTGTGCTACAGCAGTTTCATTTGTTCTGTCTTAACCCTCTGGCTTGCCTGTATCTGATGTTGGCACACCTGCATTCACTCAGTTGCTTCATCCATCATTGGCTCGGGACATTTAGTGCTCTGGAGATCTTGTCTGCTTCTCCTGTAGACAGCTGCATAATCCGTCTGAACAAAATATGATCATGGGGTCATGCGTTGCTCAATCACTTTTGTGGGTTTCCACACTTCACTTTGACAGATGGTAACCAAATCTCGCATGGGCGAAAGAGAGGCAGGCTTTTGTGCCTTCCCCTTGTGTCCATTCCTGTTATCTCAATTTCAGTTGTACCTTACACTTCATTTTGCAGTGGTGCTGAGATAGGCAGCCTGGTTCTCAAATGCCTCCCCATTGTATGCCGTAAGAAACTGTTGCCCAGTACTACCTAAGCTGACTGGCAGTGGCTCAGGTTCCCTAGGGTTTCAGGCAAGACTTCTTTCCAGTCCCACTAGGAGATGCCATTGATTAAACCTGGGACTCCTGATATGCAAAGATGTGTTCCACCACAGAGCTACAAAGGGAGGTGAGTCAGGAGGTTACTTACTGCCTGTCTTCCCTGATCAAGAGTATTCCTGATGGTGCTTTGAGGGTTAATCTTAAACTGAATAACCATGCCGGCCTTGAATGTACAGTGGTGCCTCGCAAGACGAAATTAATTCGTTCCGCTAGTTTTTTCATCTAGCGAGTTTTTCGTCTTGCGAAGCACGGTTTCCCATAGGAATGCATTGAAATTCAATTAATGCGTTCCTATGGTCAAAAAAAGTCCAATCAAAGCCAAATTTGGTACAACAAGAGTTTATTAACTGCTCTTTAAAGTCACACATACTTTAAAGAGCATATCAAAAATTGAAGGAACAATAAATTAAGTTTCTAAACATGACAGGAAAAACATTTAAAAATCAAAAAAGGGTACATTACATTTTCTAAGACTCTGGGGGACCACTCGAAGAAGGTTCCTCTTCCACTCTTTGCTTCTTGCTGAGGAACCTGTCCATGGTCTGCTGCTTCATCCGCCTTTTCAGCAGCTCCCTGAGAGGCGACATGACCGTCGTATCAAAAATGTTCGCTTCGTCATGTGCCACGTGCTTGTCAGGGTGGTGCCGCTCTGCAAAAGCCTGCACCTCATTCCACTTCTGGCAAATGTCCCTCAGTTCTTTAGAGGACAGCCGTTCCTCAGTTGCTTCCACCTCTTCCAGCGAGGCCTGCTCCTGCGCAACCTCTGACTGCAGTTCAACCAGCTCCTGGGTGGTCAGCTCGTGGTCGTGCTCCTCCACCAGCTTGCAGACGTCCTCCTCTGTGACCTCCAGGCCCATGGTCCTCCCCAAGGCAACAATGTCCTGCACCACTGTCGACTCTGGTGCATCAGAGTCACTTGGTGCCACACAGTCCGGCCACAGGCTGCGCCAAGCGCAATTCAAATTCCTCTGGCTGATCCCCTTCCAGGCCGTGGTGATCATCTTCAAGCAGGTGACGATGTCGAAGTGGTCCTTCCAGAATTCCCGCAGGGTGATGGTGGTGCAATCAGTCACCTCGAAGCATCACCTGAAAAGCTCCTTGGTGTAGAGTTTCTTGAAATTGGCGATGACCTGCTGATCCATCGGCTGGAGCAGTGGCGTGGTGTTAGGCAGCAGGAACATGATGTTGATGAAGCTGAACTCCTCCAACAAGTCCACCTCAAGGCCTTTAGGATGAGCAGGAGCATTGTCCATCAGAAGCAAAGCCTTCAGCGGCAGGTCCAGCAGGTACTGTTTGACAGCAGGGCCAAAGGCAAGATTGACCCAGTCCACAAACAGCACACGTGTGACCCAAGCCTTGCTGTTGGATCGCCACATGACACTCAGCCGCTCCTTGTCGACCTTGTGTTTCTTGAAGGCCCGTGGGTTCTCCGAGTGGTACACCAGCAGGGGCTTGATCTTCAGGTCGCCGCTTGCGTTGGCACAGAAGAGCAGGGTCAGACGGTCCTTCATGGGCTTGTGGTCAGGCAACTTGGCCTCCTCCTGAGTGATGAAAGTCCTTTTGGGCATCCTCTTCCAAAACAGCCCGGTCTCGTCGCAGTTGAAGACCTGCTGTGGAACGTAGCTCTCCGTCTTCACAACCTCCAGGAACTCCAAGGCAAAGTCTTCAGCCGCAGGAACATCAGAACTGGCAGCCTCTCCATGCCTGACCACGCTGTGGATTCCGGATCTTGCCTTGAACCGGTCAAACCAGCCTCTGCTTGCCTTGAAGACTTCTGGCTCGGCCGAGGTTCCTGGCTGTTCCCGGATGAGGTCTGCGTGCAAGGCCTTGGCCTTCTCACAAATCACGGCCTCAGTCACTGTGTCCCCTGCACGCTGCTTCTCTTCTATCCAGATGAGGAGCAACTTCTCGACCTCCTCCAGAACAGCTGGGCGGTTCTTCACGATCCTGGTGACTCCCTTGGCTGCATCAGTCGCAAGGATCTTCTCCCTCATCTTCAGGATGGTCCCGATGGTTGATGGGTTCCTGCCGTACTCCCTGGCGAGGTCCGTCACACGCATTCCACCGTCGTGCTTCCGGATGATCTCCTTCTTCATCTCCAGCGTCACCTTCTCCTTCTTCCTCTCGCCGGCCTCCGCAGCAGCAGCCTTCTTGGGTCCCATGGCAGCACAGCTGTTACCTTTGTAAACTCAGAAAAAGAAAAAAAAAATCAGCAATTCAAACCCACAACCAAGTCCTTGAATTCCAAACACCCAACCCAAAATCCAAAAACCCAAAAAAAAGTTTAACTTACGAAATGGCTGCAAATCACCAAAGTCTTCAAAATCCTCAAATGGCTGCAAAAGAAGTTTTGGGAAAGCTTTAAAAATCACCAAAGTCTTCAAAAACCTCAACTGTTCCCCCAGCCCCTCCCCAACTGTTGCAAACCCCTCCCCAACTGTTGCAAACCCCTCCTCAACTGTTCCCCCAGCCACCCAGCACACAGAAATTCAAAACCCAGAAAATTTTTCAAAAAACAACAACATGGCCCAATGGTTACAGAAAACCATAAAAATTCAAAAAAAAAGCACACAAGCTCCCAGATTCCTGCAAACCCCTCCTCAACTGTTCCCCCAGCCACCCAGCACACAGAAATTCAAAACCCAGAAAATTTTTCAAAAAAACAACAACATGGCCCAATGGTTACAGAAAACCATAAAAATTCAAAAAAAAGCACACAAGCTCCCAGATTCCTGCAAACCCCTCCTCAACTGTTCCCCCAGCCACCCAGCACACAGAAATTCAAAACCCAGAAAATTTTTTCAAAAAAAAACAACATGGCCCAATGGTCACAAAAAATCATAAAAATTCAAAAAAAAACCACACAAGCTCCCAGATTCTTGCAAACCCCTCCCCAGCTGTTCCCCCATCCACCCAGCACACAGAAATTCAAAAATTCAAAGCCAGATTTTTTTTTTTAAAAAAATAAACATGGCCCAATGGTCACAGAAAATCATAAAAATGCAGAAAAAAACCACACAAGCTCCCAGATTCTTGCAAACCTCTCCCCAACACCAAGTCCTTGAATTCTAAACACCCCAACCCAAAATCCAAAAAACCCCAAAAAAGTTTTAAAAGTTTAACTTACCAAACAGCTGCAGAAGAAGTTTTGGAAAAGCTTCAAAAATCCAGCAAACTCTTTAAAAAGCTCAGAAAGGCCACCACACCGCGTGCAATGTGTTGCTCCTCGAGGTCAAGTCGCAACTGCACCTCTTCCAGCAATGCACCCTGGGTTTTAACGGTTTTACGAAAAAGGAAACAAACTTGCAAGACGTTTTCGTCTTGCGAAGCAAGCCCATAGGGACATTCGTCTTGCGAAGCAACTCGAAAACGAAAAAACCTTTCGTCTTGCGAGTTTTTCGTCTTGCGAGGCGTTCGTCTTGCGGGGCACCACTGTATTTCAAACAATTATGAGACATTGGTGGGGGGGGGGGGGACAAAGAGGCAAGTTGGACTAAGTTTCTGCTCTTGAGTAGAAAACATGGCAATAATCCCAAATCTGTAGGATGCAAAGCCAAGCATTTCTCCCCAATGCGCTAGAAAATAAAGCACTTTAAAAAATAAAAGTACAGCCTTTGACACAGTATGTTAGACAAAGCTTCCTTCATTCTCCCACAATGCATCAGCTGCTGCTGCCAAGCATGGAATAATCACTTCATCGTTTTCAAGTTACATTCAATGAATAATAGGTGCTTTGCCCCATGTGGAATGACTATTGTGTTGCCAGAAATAGCTCTACATTTCTAAATGTTTGCATAGGTAGACCTGTCCTGCAGTGCTGGGATGATGCCCTTGCAGTGTCAAGGTAATGCATGCTCCTGGCACAACAAGCAGTCTTCAGGCCCTGATGGTGGGACCAGGGAATTTGCTCTTAGTAGAAGCAGACCCTTGTTGAACTGGCCAAGGCACTGGGCTGAAGCGAACTCTTTTTGATGCCATGCTTAATGGGCTCTGGCAGACCTCACCTTGCTCTACTGAGCGCAGCCAAGGATACATGGCCCCCTTTTCTCTTGCCTCATTCACTTCTGGATTTTGTCCTGGGAAAGTTCATACCTCATTAAAGTGTGCCTGGACAGATTTTGCAAATGGCATTGTTCCCCGTTTGTCAAGGGCAATGTCTGATCCAGGTAGTGGAGAACCCCTGGCTAAGAGATTGGCGGTGGGCCCTCACCCTCCTCCTCACTTCTGTTCTTGATGCCCATTCCCTTCCTCGAGACCCAATCTGTACAAACACCCAGAGGAAGAGTGCCCTTCCCTATCTCCTCACTAGGCAGTGCTAGGGAGTAGGAGCAGCAGGGCCAGGAGGCTCTGGGAGCTAACATTTGTCCCCACCTCCACAGTGATGTGGACCTTAGCAGGTGCCCAGTGATGCCTGCACTTGATGCTGGCGCTGATCAAGTGTCATTCTGACACTGTTACTTATAAATAAACTTGATTGTGCTGGAATTCCATTTCAGACCGCCGTGTTGCCACACCTGGTAGCAAATTTATTCCAGAAGAGAAACAGCAATGAGCTGCATTTTCATGAGTTTGTGTCTATGTCATCTGAAAAACAACATGGTGGCATCTTTGGTTTCTCCTTCCTTCATTGTCTTTCATTGTCTCTCTTAAACACAAGTCCTTCAATTGTGCAAAGGGAGCAAAGAGACTGCGACTGAAAAAAGTTGGGAGAAAACCAAAATCAGTTTAGGACAGTGTTCTTCAACCATGGGCCTTCAGATGTTGATGGACCAGAGCTCTCATCATCTGTGACCATTGGGCTCAACTGTTCTGGGGATCATGGGAGTTGTAATTTAACAACACTTGGAGACTGAAGTTTGAAGAACATTGGTTTAGGATACCCACTGCTGTAGGTTCCCCATAAAATGTTTCCCTAGCCTTTACTTTAAAAAACTGCAAGGAAGATGATTCCATGGTGGGTTGGCTGGGTTTGTAGCTGCCACCAGTTTTTAAGGGGCTAAGGCCCGGGTTCAATTAACCCAGTGCACTAATGGAAGCCGGTGCAAGGACTCCAATTATGCAGTGGGGCTTTCCCTTCTCCTCCCGCCCCCCATGCCTCATATGCCTTCCCCAAATCCACTGTGGAGGGAGGGAGAACCCCCAGAACAGCACATGGGGGGAGGGGAGGAGAGAAGAATGCTCTCTGGAAAGCAGAAATGCTGGTACTAATGGAACCATCATGTTAGTGCAGCATTTAATTCTACCCCAATATTCTGGAAGAGATCACAGCATAGTGATCACAACCTGTTTTACTATGTTCAAATATATGCTGAAAGCTGCCCGGAGTGACTGGGGCATTATCATCATCATCATCATCACCAACCACATTACTCAGAACAGACTCTACCAGTATATTTCATTTTACTTGAAAGATTGTCACCCTTGATTTCTGTAGTTTGCATTGCTACTATCCCAAGCAGCCCAGTTAATACTGGAAACCGCAGTGTATGACTGGAATAATAACTGCAGGCAAAAGAGAATGCAAGCAGGGATGTAAGAAGGCACCATTTTCCATTTTGTATTCATCGCATGCAGCACAGTTTCCATTTTCTTGCAGTTCCTCTTCTGCCCAAAACTATGTCATTCAACTCGGTGTCCATTGAGGCAAAATTACGTTGTTTAGGTCATTAACTGCATATAACGTAAGTTACGTTGTCATCACATTATTCCACCTCATTTGTTTCAATGCAAAGGAAACGCAATGCAAATGGAGTGAGGTGAGTTTAATTAATTGCGCACTGAGTGCAGACTGAGAGCAACAGCAACAGTCAATGCCAATCCTATTCACTTGATTGATTTCTGTTCCAGACATGGAAGAAAAAAATGAATATTGGCAATTTCTGTTCCACTTTCCATTTTCATCAGAATCCCCCAACATCCCTAAATGCAAATTTTCCATTGTCAGAGAACTCTTTGCCATATACACAAACGATGGCTATGCTGCTGAAAGAATGGCCATGCATACCCAGATGCCTACACAAGCACATTTCAGCAATGCATCCTGTTCTCTGGGAACCAAAAGGCCACAAAAATGAGCCGTTTGTTCTTCTTAGTGCCCACACTCTCGCCAACACCCAGCCCTTTAGACCCGGCTTCTGATTGAGGCGATTGTGTTGCAGGCTGCGCTGCTCCTTTTGGGTGCTGCTCTCTGTGCCCTCCTGTTGCACAGCTATGAGCTCACTTTATGCTCCGTGCAAGACTTCCTGAGAGTCAGCGAGAGGAAGCGCAGGAGTGTGCCAGAATGCCGACTCAGCACAATGGTGCAGCTGGCCTGGTGGATGAACCCTGGAAAAGCAGAAGGGAAGAGGAAACTTGGTGCTGTAGGAGAGCAGCGCAAGAATGAAGGAGCCCATTAAAACATTAAAAGAATGAACAAAGGAATGAACAGGCTCAGGAGGACAGATTCAATGAAGAAAGGAATGAGCAGGCTCAGCACGACGGAATCAATCCTGGCAAGGGCCAAGATTCAGCATCAAGCTGTACCTGAGAGACTAAACAAACAAACATTTCTCATCTACATCAAGAATTATTAGGTTTCCAAAGATTAATGCTTTTTTACTCCGTCAATATTAATACAGAGTAGAGTACAAATGGTGTGTGTGTCTGTTTCCTCTCCCTGCCTTTATAATCAGGTTTCTGCAGGGCCCTGTTGATGGAATACAAATCCCTCCAATAACAGACTATTCAGAAGAAGCTTGCTTTTACAGCCTTTGCAACATTGGGGTTGATGGGAATTGTAGTCCAAAACACCTGGAAGGTGACAGCCCTTTAGATATTTGAAGGTGGTTACCCTATCTCCTCTCAGTCTCCTCTTATTAAAGCTAAACATACCCAACTCCCTCAACCATTCATCATAAGAAGAAGAAGAGTTTGGATTTGATATCCCACTTTATCACTACCTTAGGGAGTCTCAAAGCGGCTAACAATCTCCTTTCCCTTCCTCCCCCACAACAAACACTCTGTGAGGTGAGTGAGGCTGAGAGACTTCAGAGAAGTGTGACTAGCCCAAGGGTTAGCAGCTGCATGTGGAGGAGTGAAGACACGAACCCGGTTCACCAGATTACGAGTCTACCGCTCTTAACCACTACACCACACTGGCTCTCTGGCATAAGACTTGATTTCCAGACCCTTAACCAAGGCATAATAGAATAGTACTATGACTTACCTTACTTTGGCCACTATACTTCTGCTGATGCAGCCTAGAATAGCATGGAGCCAAAGCATGGAACAGACCATAGTGTAGGTCCAGTGGCCTGCTCCTTCTCCTTCTCCTCCTCCTCCTGCCATGGAGGGGAAAGAGGGTTGAAGCAGCCTCCCGCCAGTGGCATCATCAGGAGGAGGAGCAGGAAGCAGGACCACCAGCAACATCATTGCCCCCACCCCAATCACCCTTGCAAGCTGGCTCCTCTGCTTCCCACTATGGAGTTTACACATGTATAAGCATTGGCATATCTTAACTTGGCAGCAACATAAAGAAGGAGCAGAGGGGGAAGTCTCTCTGGTTGTTTTCTATGGTGATTCTAGCAATATGCATGATCAAAGAATATGAAAACAACCACCTCTTCTCCTCTCTCTCTCTCTCTCTCTCTCTCTCTCTCTTTAATCTAAAGATGTGGGCTTTGTTTACAGTAGTGACACTCATGCATTGAATCTTCTAATAAGGCTAGCTGAAAAGTATCCTCCAATGGGGTCCATCTGTCCTACAGCAGATAAACCGTGGGACGTTACTGATAGTCTAATCAGGCCACACACTGGCAGAAAGCCACCATGCTCCTGAGATTATCTACTATCCCAACTTTTTGACCTGCAACCATGCAGCTGAAGTGTGACTTGGCTCACTTCCCAGGATCCTCTAATTCCCACCTTCAAGATACAGACTAGAAGTTGGCACAAGTAGCCTTTAGCCTCCTCTCCACAGCTAGCAGGCAGACTGAGCAAGGACAATGAGGAGAGACATCCGTCCTTATATTAAAGACAGTATCATCACCTATGTTGAATCTCTCAAGGAAATGTATTGCTGCTCTTGGCAGGATGGAGCTAGTAGGCCAATACATAAACAGAGCATGCTCCTGAATCCTCTGTGCCAGAGACAGAGCCAACATGAGAGCCTGGACTTGTGCATGTCCTCCAGCATCAAGGAGACTCCTTGAATCATGCTGCCCCATGGGACTGCCTGCCCACTCTGCCTATATGATTGACTTTATGTATTGAGAGATTTTACTACTTTATGTAGTGAGAGATTTTACTTTCTTGGGCTCCGTGATCACTGCAGATGGTGACAGCAGTCACAAAATTAAAAGACGCCTGCTTCTTGGGAGAAAAGCAATGACAAACCTAGACAGCATCTTAAAAAGCAGAGACATCACCTTGACAACAAAGGTCCGTATAGTTAAAGCTATGGTTTTCCCAGTAGTGATGTATGGAAGTGAGAGCTGGACCATAAAGAAGGCTGATCACTGAAGAGTTGATGCTTTAGAATTATGGTGCTGGAGGAGACTCTTGAGAGTCCCATGGATTGCAAGAAGATCAAACGTATCCATTCTTAAGGAAATCAGCCCTGAGTGCTCACTGGAAGGACAGATCGTGAAGCTGAGGCTCCAATACTTTGGCCACCTCATGAGAAGAGAAGACTCCCTGGAAAAGACCCTGGTGTTGGGAAAGATGGAGGGCACAAGGAGAAGGGGACGACAGAGGACGAGATGGTTGGATAGTATTCTTGAAGCTACAAACATGAGTCTGACCAAGCTGAGGGAGGCAGTGGAAGACAGGAGTGCCTGGCGTGCTCTGGTCCATGGGGTCATGAATAGTCAGGCACGACTAAACGACTAAACAACAAATGTATTGAGGCTCCCCTTAGTTTCACTTTCTAGAGCTCAGGCAATTCTGTGGCTCATACAAATGCTTCATGTACCTGATGGGTCCCTTGCCACATGTGTGAAATACAGCTGTCCGCACCCCTCTAGGTAGCCCTCGGGGCTCTCCTTACCTCACCAGCCTTGCCTCATGCCCTTCTCAAGTCTTGGAAGGCTGCCCAAGAGAGGATGTGGCTCTCAGACTGATCCCTGATTTATCAGACAACTGCTAAAATGATCTAAAACATTTTCTACTAATCTCTCGGGAACTATTTCTCCAACACCACAGTTGGGCTTAAAGAAATTATCATTCCAACCCTGTTGTGGAAGTTTCCACCTTTCTTTTAGCCGAGCCTGCTGAAATGGATGTCTGCTTTCTAAACCAAGAGTGGAAAATCAAGTTGAACCGGATGAAGTAGATGTTTGCCATCAGCAATGCCCTCTGGAGCAGCTTTGTCCAGTTTTGTCCTTGGGACAATCTTTTGGTTTGTTTTAAAACTCTGTTTAAATTTCTAACATTGCAATACTATGCATGTTTGCTCAGACATATATCTGACTCCTCGCAACGGGACCTTCGAATGCAAGGTAATCAAACAGAATTTGGAAAGCATTTCACAAAGGATTGTGTCTCACCTCTTTCTTGGTTTGAACTGGGTATATGTCATAATTTGCTCTACGGAGCTAAACAGATAGTTCCCACATTACTTTGTGAGAACAGGATGCTGGACTAGCTGGGCTGTTGGTCTGATCCAGCAGGCTCTTCATATACTTCAGTGTCAGTTTGTGACAGCTATAAATACAAAGAAACCCTGTGATGTAATCCTCAGCCACTTATTTAATATATGTGGCATGCAACTGCCACTGAACTGAGGCTCCAAGAATACTAGAGCTAGTGTTTTTTGTTAAGTGGAATTATAATCCAATTCTCACTTCATGCAGGCAACTACTTGCATCAGGGCAAACCCCTGGCAAGATTAAGATCCACCAAACTGAGCAGCTGATCATGGAAAGCTCCACCTATACTGTCTATGCATGTGGGTAGCTCCATTGGTGAAGCAGGTCCAAACTGTATGTCAATTACAGGTGCAGCTGAACCAGTCGCATTTAACTAAGCATGTTTTCCTTGGCACTCCTCAAGGGATATCCTTGCTTTATTCAGCAAGTTTTTATCTCTTTTCCTGAGCTTGCATTTAAACGGGCCAGCTTAAAAGCAGGTGAAAGTGGAATTCAGACAATTCGCTGCAACGTAACAGTGCTGCATGCAAACGTAACTATGGGAGCCAATTGTAAATTTCCATTTCCAGCAATGGAAATATATGGAACCATTTTAAAAATGGAACGGACTTTGTGACTGTCAACTTTCACCTTGTTTATATTAGACCATTTCTTTGGAATGACATCCACAGAAGCGAGGCAATGCTCATGTCAGTGAGAATGAGGCCTAATCTAATATTATGTTGTGTGATGGGTGTGGGCCTTTTTACAGATGAAAGGGCTGGTCTGTGTTTTACTCAGCCACTGAGGTTGGCTATTCAGTGGCATTTGTTCACCTACTTGATTTTTGAAAAAGAACACCTAGGTACATTCATGTGTCTGCATGTATACACACTTCAAATGCTTGACAGCGGCTCCAGCATGGCGGACTGCAAGAAGGTTCTTAATCGAACGACTTCCTTAATGTCAATCTACACTTTTTCATACAACAGGATAGAAATATAAAAAGCTGCCTTATACTAGACTATTTGTCTGTGTAGTATTGTCTTCCTTGAGTGCCTTTGGCTCTCTCCAGGGTGTCAGGCAGAGATCTTTTGCATCATCTGCTACCCAGTCCCTTTTTATCTGCAGATAGTTGCACAACTGTCAGGTGAGGGTTATCAAAAGGACAGGAAGGATGGTTCCACTGAACCACACTGGCAGCAAAATGAATAATCAGGGGCAGACCTTGGGGTCTTACATTTCAGCAGCGCCTTGTGCAATACCAAAATTTGGCGGCGCCCCCTGCCTCTCGCGCTCCATTCTCCACAATAGTTGTGGTGTCCCTTGCAGTGCCCCCTAGGCTCCATGCCCAGTGTGACTGAAGTGGTTGCTCTCCTCTAAATCCACCTCTGTGAATAATCCTTAAATACTGGAAAGCCTAGACCACAACAAGCACAGAAAACAAGCTGCAATACCTCCTGCAACCATGAGAAAATTCTACTCTATGAACTACATAATCAGTCAAGTTTCAAAGAGTTTGGGGGTGCATTTTTGGAACTCTTCACCAAGTGATACCCACTTTACGCCTCCTTAGCAGTTCTTCTAGAAGTGGAAGGAGGCACAATGTAGGGATGGAAACCTCCCCAACTAAATTGATGTTAAACTGGGACTCCAGCAGAACCCTGACACTCATTATCTGAGCCTGCAGCATGCTTAACAACTGTACAGCAGAGATGAAAATACCGTAGTTAAAAAGAGGGCATGAGTTTGAAGAGAAGTAAGGAAGCTGGAATAGGGGAGGAGGAATAAAGGACTGTATTGTTCCATTGTAATACTGTGGAAAACCCTACTATAATATAGATAAAACAACCACAAGGTTGCAAGGATTACAGCAGGGACCTTCTCCAGGTAAAGCACTGAGAGATCTATAATCCCGACCTATTCACTGGTATTTTTAATTTCTTCTAATTCACAACCAACCAGAAAGGATCTCCATCCCTGGCCAGGCAATTAGGGGGAAGGCTTTTCACTGACTTCTTGTCGTTGGGCAGGTGGGGGGATCTCACCCAGCCAGCCAGCCAGGGGCGGCAGCACCCGTACAGAGCTTGCCCCTCCCCATTTTGGGGGCAGCAGTAGGGTGTTTAGTCTCGTTTGCTGAAATGCCTCAGGCCGCCCCTGAGCTTATCCTCAATGAATTTGTCTAAACCTATTTTAAAGTCATTCCAGTGGCCATTACTGAATCTTGTGGCAAATGAATTCCACAGTTTAAACTATGTGCTGTGTGACTATGCACTTCCTTTTGTCTGTAGTGAATCTTCCCATCTTCATTGACTGACCCCTGGATTCTAGAATACTGAGAAAGGCCTGTCCACTTTCTCCATGCCTTGCGGAATGTTATACTCCACTATCATGTCTCCCGCCATACTCACCTTTCCTCCCCCGAAAAATAAAAAGGCCCTTTCAAAAGTCCTCCACAATGCCATGTAAATTGTCAACATAGTCATCACATTCCAAAGCAGCAGGACCAGCAAACCGGAGAACCTGTTGCTGTGTGTCATCATCAGACAGTTATGTGATGATCTCATTCCCATCCAGGAAGACAAACCTAGAAGGTAGCGAAACTAGAATCAGGGAGCAACAAAAAAGCCAAAAGAGGGTGCTCCATTTCAAGGTCTGGCCATCTGTTTGCAAGGCCCAGGTGCCTGTCTCGGCTCACTCCGAGCAATGAGGCTCCCAGAGCTTCTGTATTATTTATGCCGAATGTACACATAAAACTTCCTACCAATGTACGCATTCATTGCAAAGGTCAAGTATGTGCTCAGTTTAACTTTGCTGATGGCTCGTGTCATGAGGTAAAAGGAAGTTTATAAATATCTCAGTCCTAGCCTATGCCACCCAACAACATTAAAAGAACAAAAAATATTGGAGCTAAATGGGCACAGGGATTTATTTATTTATTTATTTATTTAACCTCAATTGTTTTATTTTTTACGAATTTCTGTTATAATGTCCTGTGTGTTTATTATTGAACTTCTTCTAGGCCAGTTTTTCCCAAAGTGGGAAATATTTGCCCTTGGGGTGAGGTGGGATTCTGGGGGTGGGGGGAGCACTGAGAGGCAAGAAGGGGGCAAGGGGGCACTGGAAGTGTAAATGACTAAGGCTTTGAAAAGCAGACCTCAGTGGATCAAGTGGAGCAGTTTTGTTGAATCAACTAAACTAAATGGTTTTACTTGGATTTTGAATAAATCTGCAATTAATTGTTATTGATTTGAATTTTATTCCGTTATTATCTTCCTTAGTGAATCGTGGAAACTGCTGTTCTGAATAATGCTTTTGATAGGGTAAAGTAGGAGGCACTGGGGGGGTGAGTTTATGGAACAAAGGGGGCAGTGGCCCCCCAAAAAGTTTGGGAATCACTGCGCTAGACCTTGGCCAAGTTGTCCAAGATGTGAGGATCCACGAGATGCCAGAAGTGGCCAGCAAAATGGTTCTTGAGCAGGAACTCCTGCTGGTCACCACTGAAGACAAGAGAGAGAACAATTATCAGGGAGTGGAATGCCCCACCTTATCAAGATTAGGCTATGTTAAGGCAGGGGCTCCTCACTCTGCACCAGGCAAGCAACAGGGTAGCTGATTGGCTGGCTGAAGCCCGTGCCTGATTGGAGCTGGTGCCAGTGAGTCTACATATGTGCAAGTGAACATTTGCAAACCCACCCTTGATTTTATAGTGCCCTTCTCTGCAACAATCGCAGGGTGGAGTACAACAAAGCAAAGCCAAACACAAAATTATTTAAAAATTCACATAAAATGTCTACATAAATAGTATCATAGCAGTGTCATACTTACAATTGGCTTCACCTATCACCTATCACGCAGGTGGCACTGTGGTCCAAACCACAGAGCCTAGGGCTTGCCAATCAGAAGGTTGGCAGTTCGAATCCCCACGACGAGGTGAGCTCCCATTGTTTGGTCCCAGCTCCTGCCCACCTAGCAGTTCAAAAGCACATCAAGTGCAAGTAGATAAATAGGTACTGCTCCGGCAGGAAGGTAAACGGTGTTTCTGTGCACTGCTCTGGTTCGCCAGAAGTGGCTTAGTCATGCTGGCCACATGACCTGAAAGCTGTCTGCGGACAAACACTGGCTCCGTCAGCCTATAGAGCAAGATGAGCACCACAACCCCAGAGTCGTCTGTGACTGGACCTAACGGTCAGGGGTACCTTTACCTTTACCTTTATCACCTATTAAAAGCCTGGTGAAAAAGAGCATCTTCACCTGCCACCAAAATGAATACACTGCATAGCCAAGGCACCCCTCAGTGGGGAGATAATTGACTGTTGTGAAGGCACAACCCAAAAGGCTGACACACCCCACCACCACCACCTGTTTCTAGTAAGGATGGGAATTCCCCTCCTCCTTCGACAGATCATCCTAGAAAACAACTGCACCAGCTGTGACTGGAAGATACTGCCCTGTGCTGGACCAGGATTGTCCACAAAGTCCACGTGGTTATCTTGCTCTCTATTTTATGCTCTGCAATGTGCAAACTTCCCAAATTATGAATATGTATGACAAATTATGGACAATAATTTTCCACTTCATGGCGAAAACGCCATTATGCAAAGAAAATATCCCTTGACTGTGAAAAGCTTTAGACATTTGCCCTCCAATCAGCTGGAGACTTACTTTCAAACCTCTATGCATATCCATCATAGCCTTAATCTTCAAGTGAATTATCCTGGTTAACTAGGGTTGCCAAAATCTACACAACCAACATTGGACTGCCATATGTCCAGATTTTCTCAGAAGTTTCAGTGATTTCTGCCCCTGGATGCTGCTTAAGGGGGCTGAATACTGACTATGTCCGGAAAATTCCGGATGTATGGCAGCCCTGGGCCAAGCAGTTGTCCAAAGAGAGACAAGAGAAACAAGTCTCTTGTTTCTATGTAGATGGAGTTCTGTGATGTGAAAGGCATATTGGCTGCAAAGCTCAAAGCTTTGGATTGTACTCCTGGGTTGCAAGACGTCTCGATTTAGTTGCAAACCAATTGCTATAGCAACCAGGTAGCATATATGCTTCTTCAGGAAATACATGGATTTCAAAGTGGGATGTTTCCTTTGTCGGTGATATAGATTTGTCTTGTTTCCTTGGTGAGTTATCTTCTAATTTAAATGAACCCATTTTGGATGAAATACTGAACTACTGGATCTTATGATGATGAGTTATCTGGCAAACTCAGTCCATAATCGCGTCTTCAAAGTTTGCCCATAACTAGCATTCTGCAGATGAACCAGTGGAAAGTTTGGCTATTAGCAAGGATGACTGATTTTTGCTCTGAGCTGTCACACACCAGCCTCCCTGCTCCCATCCATAAATATATTCATTGTTATTATCTATTTAGGAAGTGCCTATAGTAACAACCTTTAAATCACTTGCAGCTTAAAGTATAATAAATTTTATTAACAGCACATTAATCAATCCCTCAAGCTACCCAGCATTCAAATGCCACATGTTGCTCTCAGATGTTAAGGAAATCTGAGATCCTCTTTCTTTCCCTGCTTTAATGAGTAGGAAATATTTACTGACTATAAGGCGGCAGTCCTAAATACTTCCTTGTTAGACCAGAAAGAATTCAGTGGAGTTTTGCTGATGTGTTTGGATGAAGTTATTAAATAAAAACCAGTGATTTCAAAAACCCTGCCAGTTTAAGATCAGAGTTAAGGCTATTTCATGTTCGCTCAGGCTCCCAAGAGCTGGAAAATTGGAAGCTTAAACAGATGTACCAGATGATCAGCAATGATGTTGTGGAATGTCACAAACTGTGCTTGCTAATAACCTACCCTCCATGTACCCACATTTTCCCTTGGTCTTTCAGACCCAGATCCATATGGAGAACCTGGAGTTTTGCTTTATGAAGCACCTAAAACATTTTGCATATGTAGTTCCATGACATTTGTGGCTGCAAGAGTATGTGGTGTGGTTGCATTCTGTGTACAGGAGAATACAGGGTGTGTTTGCAGGGGGGAGGTTGTATAGTTGCAGGGATATGTGTTGGGATGGTGCGGAGGGGTGCTTGTGTGAATTTTGAAGGGTGGCTGTTTGTCAGTTCACAAATTGTTTCAGAAAGTAGAAGTTCAGTAGGTGTGCCAAGTCAGAGGAATTCCCCCCATCCCTACACACTAGTCAGCCTGAAGATACTGGAGTTCTTGATAGAAACTTGCCAGACCTGCTGCAATGTGAGAGCCGGCATGGTGTGATGTGGCGCAGTCAGTGTGGCATAGCAGTGTGGCACTGCCATGGAAATCTTTAGGAAATCAAATAAATGAATTAAATGAATGAATTGGAGGATCAGGCTAGGACTGGGGAGACTCAGAGCCAAATGCCCCCTCAGTTATAAAATTCACTGTGTGACCTTGGGCGAGTTATTACATACGGTATATCTGATCTTAACCTACTACACAGATGGCAAGGATAAAAAGCAGAGGCAGACTATGCATTCTGCCTTGAGCTCCTTGGAAGAAAGGTAGGATTTAAATGTGGTGAATAGATACAATATTTCCTTGATGCTTCACTATACCAACACTGTCATGGGAAAGCAGCATAAAGAGTAGGCTTTTCTCTTTATCTTCTACCACTCTTCTTGCTGAAATGCTGCACTCTGCTCTCCCAGTGTGAAACTTGAGTCACCTATTTGGTTTCAAGCCTTTCAATTAAATTTATGTTCTGATTTGATGGCTGGACATCTTAAGAGCTGTAAGACAGAAAGGACATAGACTCAGGTAAGCTCTGTGCACAGTACATGTAACAGATCTCCCCTAGCCACCATTGGAAAAGCCCAGGGAGTAGCAGGCTGACACTCCAGTATGCTGCTCACTGCATCCTCATCAGCTCTCTCTTTCTCTTCTGGAATATATGCCAGAACAGCCAGTCCAGGAAAGCCCCTAATTAGGACTCCATCTTTGGGGAAATGGGACATCTCTGAGGACATCTATTCCAAGGAGCATGAACTCTGACCTCATCTGCTTACAAGCCAAGGAACCTGTTGTGCCAAGCAGATCTACTGACAGAGAAGAGTTCTTGCCTGCTAGCTAACATGGCAGTCTAGAACAGTGGTGGGAGAACCAAGCTGTGCCCAAGTGGGCACGAAACTACCCGTGGCCGCTGTAGGAGAAGATATATTGCTTAGTTATTATCCTTCCTTGCTCACATTAGTGAGATCAGCATAGGACCATCCTTTGCAACTTCAACTTGGAAGCTAAGACAATGTTGATTTAAATTTCTAGCACAATAATCCAGGATGCTTTAAGGCAGACTGAATTTTCCTTGGTCTTTCCCCTCACCCCCTTAAAAATAATAATCACACAGTTTTGTGAAGAACTAAAACTAGTATTTACTTACATAATTTAGGCCTTGAGGGAACAATTACAATAGCAAAATAAAGGCAGGTTGATAACCGCTATGTAAGTTACAAATGTACAAAATGTAAGTTCAGAAATGCTCTCTGAGCTGCAGAGCTCAGACATGCATGTGTGGTAAGCTTAGAAGCATGATGAAGAAAGAGACAGATGCCCAGGAAAGAAGCTGTTACAGCTTCTAGCCAATGTAGTAGTCACATAACTATCTCATATAGTTCTCTCTAGCAAATTTTACAGGAGAGCTCTGTGAGCTTTAGCTGCTTCATATACCTATATAGCAAAACATGAATTGTTGGCTTGGCTGCAGTAATGTCCCACATCAGCAGGCAGAGGAAAGAGGCCTGGATGTTTTGGATCTGAAGACTTCAATGCATCTCCTGAGGGACCTGATCCTTGGTGCCTGGAGCTGACACAGCAAAAAAAAAGTCTACATCACCACACTGCAATGGTTTGCTGCTTGATTATTCCCTGCCCTGCTCTTCTCGCACCTTGTACTGTGATCTATGTGCTGCTCTTTGAATGTATGCACCCCAAAGGATAACACAGAAATGCATTAGTGCAAGGAGGAACAAACTTAGCAGAGCTTGCCGCACCTTGCCCCAGGATAAGAAAAACGGCGATGACACACTCTATAATTGTTTAGGCTGTATTTGCAACTCATAACAGCCACCCTCATGAAAATCCTGGGCAGCAGAACTTTTACTTTCTCCAACCCCATGATTCATCAGAGCACGCTGGGGTCATGAACTCTTATCTTTCGCATATTTTTGCACATGGAGTGCAACAATGAGCATCAGTAAGTGGCAGCCAGATTACAGCTCACTTACCTTGCTTATTATAGGATATTCTGTTACATCTTTGCTTCACCCTTCCTTCCAGGAGCTCTGAGCACATCATCAGTCTCTTATTCCCTCCTCACAAGAGCCCTGTGAGGTAGACAAGGCTGAGAGAGAATGGCTGGCCCAAGATTGTCCAGTGAGCTTCTGTAGCTAGGTGGGCTATTGAACTCAGGACATGGAATCTTGCAACACTTACTGCACAATGGGCGGCTGGTTCTCTACTTTTGTGTTTCATCTGTTTACACTTTGCATTGTAGAATCTTCTGGGGTTCTTTGACACCTCCCCTCTCCCAATAACCTCTGTTTTGCTTGTCTTTACGTTCCCATCTGCAACAGATACAGCATATGAAGAAAGAGTGCTTCTGGGTCACATAAAAATTTTGAGCTCTAGACATAGCAGAAGCATGTCCCATAGCATACGTAGGTCTCCAGCCTGTGAGCCAAACATTACAAACCAGGCAAAGCGTAAATATTGCATCAAGGAAATGACATGGAGAACTTTTCACAAGTACTTCCCTCTTGGCAGGAATCCTGTCAGGGATTTGGAGGAACACATGTGCTTCGTGGTTAATGAGGACAACTCGTCAGTCAATGGATTTATTTGCAAACACCTTACTTCATTGTCTGCCTCTTACCAAACAACCATTACTTCATCGCCGCTAATATCGTTAGGAGGTTGCCGAGTATTGACTGGAGTTAAATATCACTCAATCTATAAACTGCAGCCAATCAACATGCTTTGTGATCGCTACTCAAAATTCTCAATAGGATTGAATAATGGAAGGGAGGTAAATCAAAGCTAACAGCTTCTAGCTCCAGCCAGTCTGTCTCCACTCTAGGCATCCATTCAGCTGGGAAGCATATCAAAATTTATATCCTCGACGTTTATTGTGTGGGGCACTAAAATGATGAGGAACCCTACACTCATGCCGCAAGAGCCATTAAGAGGAGGCAGAGTCTATATTTGAACAGTCCTGTACAATTGCTCAGTAGCCAAAAACAGATGGAAGAACTGAAACATTTATCTACACACCAGCCAGATTTAATCTCTGTACAATGACAAAAGATTTTCTTTTTTGGAAAGCAATGTCGCAATCCAAAGCATATTTATCTAGATACAAGTCCCACAGAACTTTAGTGGGATTTATTTCTGAGTACTGTAAACACTCAGGATCAGGTTGCAAAGTTAAAAGAACATTTGCACTTATTTTTTCTTCAAAATCAGAACGCAGGTGTGGGTGTAACAGAGTGATTTTGAAGAAACATAAATGTATGGCAGTGTTTGTTTCCTGCAGTACTGGGTTTTCAGAACTAAAATATTGTACAGATCTACAGTGCTTGTTTAATCAATATGGATGACACATTTGATCAGCTGCTGAAAGAGGCTCTGTCTGCATTCTGTGATTTGGGTGGGATGTCTGGGTACAGAATTCAGCATTCTGAGAATCCCAGGTGTCAGTTATAAAAAACAAACTCGTTGTCTTTATGCTCAGGGAAATCTTCAGACCCATGAGAAGGGGAAGCAATAAGTTTTGGGATGTGGATTCAGTGTCCTGCATCACTTCCCATGACCATTGGAAGCAAAATTAATTATGCAAAACAAGAAAATATATGCAAATAGCTTGAAGTACATAACTTACAAGTTAAAAACGACAACTTTTTTTAGAGCATTTTTGAGGTTACATTGAACAGAATGTTGATTTTTTTAAAAACCTGCAGACTATACTCCAGCCTAACAAAATGCACAATGATCTGCTATTTCCAGCACACATTGTTAATTGTTCATGACAAACACTGAGAGCACTGTCACAGTCCAGAGCATGGCTGGGTATGTCACTGCAAGCAATACCAGCCTTGGTCCAAGCACATACTGGATCCTGCATATGAAAAACCTGCAAATTAAAGAAACTGGTCTACCACGTTCCTCATCATGAAGCAGCATTCACTTCTTCATATCCTTGTGTGTGTGTTCTTAATTATTAGCCTAAAATTAAAGAAATTGGCCTGAATTGCTACTAAATGTCCTATTTTCTGGCTGTGTTGGGTAAATATATTCTCCAAGCACAACTGGACAAGGAATTTTTAAGAAAAACGCTTCATGTCGATAACGACTTGCACAGTCACAAATCACCAACACATTGTTGCTTTTTCAGTGCTAGGTAAAAGATGTGTTAATTTCCCCAGTCTTGTGAAGTACGCTTTTTCTCCACTGTTGTTTTTTCTGCTGTGTTTTATTATATTATTGTTTTTGCTATGTTCCAAGTCATCCTGGGAAAGTCTATGAAGGGCTGTATATAAATCCTTAAAATTATATTTTAAGGTATATATATATACCTGCAACCGAGGGGCACTGGTGTAGTCATATCTTGAGTTGCACAATACTTGTAGATGTGATGGATGCTTTTACATAGTCACAGGGGTAAGTTAAATAGGACAGATCTCTCCCTAAGCACTTGCTAGCAATCAATTTGCTTTTGTCAGCATTAAGTTAGTAAATATTGCACAGTGAGGTTTATATAGGGGAAGTCACTGTCTGTGTATTTTCCAGCTTTCCTCCTCTTTTCAAAAGAGACTAGCAAAGCAAGCCTATCTAAAGGAAGTCCTATTAGATTAAGTGGGACTTGCCACACCCACTCACCTAGCTTGCTTCTGAGTAGACATGGTTAGGTTTGTACCGTAAAGATGCAATCCAGAAAGCCAATATATATTAACCTGGGGGTAAGCTTCGTTAAACTCAAAAGGACTTCTAAGTAGATATGAAAAGGATTGTACCATAAAGATCCAGTAGCTTTCTCCATGTAAACCACAGGTGGGGAACCTGTGGCCCCCAAGTTAGGCTTGGGCCACAGCACAGGGCAGGACAGACAACAGAAAGTGCTTCTTCACACAGCACATAGTTAAATTATGGAACTGGTTTCTACAGGGAGTAGTGATGGTCACCAACTTGAATGGTTTTGAAAGAGAATGAGACAAATTTATGGAGCATACAGCTATCAGTGGCTACTAACCATGATGGCTATGTTCTGCCTCCACAGTTGGAGCCAGATGGTGGGAGTCACATGTGGGGAGAGGGCTATCGCACTCTTGTGAGCTTCCCACAGGCTTCTAGTTGGCCACTGTGAGAACAGGATGCTGGACTAGACAGGCCATTGACCAGATCTAGCAGGCTATTCTTAGGTTCCTATGTTGGAGTTGGAGTTGAACAATCTGGAGGGCCAGGTTCCTCACCCTTGATGTAAACCAGGGATGGGTAATTTGTGGCTTTCTAGGTGTTGTTGGATTACATTTTCCATAATCCTTGACTATTAGCCATTCTGGCCAGGGCTGATGGTAGTTGAAGTCCAGCAACATCTGAAGGGCCATAGGTATGCCATCCCTAATGTCAACCATCATCAGGTGTGTCCTCAGATGTGCATAAGATGTGAATGAACAATTATGGGTACAGGTGGCAGCAGTTTCATAACCATGGTGCAAGATGGAATGGAGAACAGGCTCCTGCATTTTTTCATTATGCTACAGAAGGCAAGCTGTAGCTGCTGAAATTTTCAGTTAAAGATGCATAAGACCTCTTTATCATAAGTCCTACCCTATCATGATGCTATAGCAATGGACACCATGTCTGCACACATTATATGAGCCAGTATGTGAGGACATTTGTCAAGCACTAACCAGAATTTTAAGCTTTTTACTTACAAGGAGGAAATGCTGAATTCTCTCAATGAAATGCTTAGCTTTGACTGATCCATGACACCGAAAGGTAGCCCATTAATCAGATGCTTGTCTGACTCTTCTTTCTTTCTTATTGCCATTTGTCCATCACCTCAGAGCCCAAGTTCCCTAGGCAACAACCTGTGCTTAACATCCTGCAGCAATTAGGTTTAGAACAAAAACAAAAACGTACATGGAATAATAGCAATGATATGAAAATATGCTGGAGAGGTAGAAACTTGAGACAGTGGCATTGCTGGACTTCCTTGTGGTGCTACTAGTTCTATATAAAAGAAGGACCTTTTTATTTTCTAAGTATAATTTTCTCAACTTGTGCTGGATAAAGCTAACCAACACTGCAAGAGATTAGCTGGCTGCTAATCCCATCTGCGCTCCAATTGCTCATGCCTTTGGAATGCACTGAAAACCTATGCTACATATAGGCTAACATCCTATTATTATTTTTTAAAAAGAAAGGTAATCCCTAGTCTGCCTCTAACAATAACCAAGGCTGCATTTCTGTAATAATTAATTCATTTCCCTGTCACTATGGGTCACTGTCTGGAAAAGGGGAGGCCAAAAATAGACAGTTGTTTCACCACATATCATATCTACTACATACAAGAAAGTGGAGGAGATACTGGGAAACTCTTACGAATTTATTTTATGAAGAGCTGTGGACCCAAGAGCCCTCTAGTCCAGTGTCCCATTTTTAATAGTGGCTAGTCAGGTATTTCCGAGGAGCCTATAGCAGGACAAGAAGACTGGAGCGCCCTTTTCCTCCTCTTCCTGAGACACACCTTGGAGGTTAATTAGGTCATCGTACAAAATACCTATTGACAGCCTTATCTTCCATAGTGGAAAGGCTCAGTGGTAGACCATCTGCTTTGCATACGGAAGGTTCCAAGTTCAACCCTTGGCATCTCTAGATAGGGGTGGCAGGGGCCCCCTGTTTTAAACTCTGGAGAGGCCACAATCCAGCCACACAAAAATATTTGAGGTGCAAAGCATGGCCAGTGAGCTGTGTGGCCTGGCAGAGTTTTGAGGGCCAGACAGGTCTCTACCCGGAAGGCCATATCCAGCCCCTGGACCCTGAGGTTCCCCATCCTTGCAGTATAGGGTAAAGCACCTATTACATTACAGTAAACCTGAAGGAGCGTCTCCACCCCCATCGTTCTGCCCGGACACTGAAGTCCAGTGCCAAGGGCCTTCTGGCGGTTCCCTCACTGCGAGAAGCCAAGTTACAGGGAACCAGGCAGAGGGCCTTCTTGGTAGGGGCACCCGTCCTATGGAACACCCTCCTACCAGATGTCAAAGGAAAAAACAACTACCAGACTTTTAGGAGACATCTGAAGGTAGCCCTGTTTAGGGAAGCTTTAAATATCTGAAGGACTATTGTATTTTAATATTTTGTTGGAAGCAGCCCAGAGTGGCTGGGGAAACCCAGCCAGATGGGCGGGGTATAAATTTATTATTATTATTATTATTATTATTATTATTATTATTATGGGTCCATCTAAGAGCACTGATATGGTAACCAGCTGCCTACAAGTAACAGCCCCATGTACCACACAGGAATAATCAAAAAGTCACAAATATCTGCAGCAACCTGTTGAGTTGTTTGTTTCTGTGACAAGGCTCATTTTTGTTTCTGTGTGGCATGTCAAATCCTGCGGGGTGCTGATTACAAACTGCTTAGTGTACTTTGATCTGCTAAATGAATTAATAACTCGGGCAACAGCCACAACATAGACATACAGCCATATGTACACTTGTATGTCATGTGTTTTGTTTTGATTGTGTTTTTTAAAAAAATTGGCACAAATCAAATATAACAAACAAAATGACAAACAAAAAAATACAGAAAGAAGCATTATGCTGCTTTTGAAGAGCATTAAGCTACATAATTGAAGCTATCGAGATAGCCAAATTGCATGTTGTATCATAGAGAGGGAGCCCTGTGTAACCAGATTAGTTTTGGATGTGCTAAAGTCCTATCAGAAATGGAGGCAGTGAGAGATTTTACTTTCTTGGGCTCCATGATCACTGCAGATGGTGACAGCAGTCGTGAAATTAAAAGACGCCTGCTTCTTTGGAGAAAAGCAATGACAAACCTAGACAGCATCTTAAAAAGTAGATACATCACCTTGCCGACAAAGGTCTGTATAGTTAAAGCTATGGTTTTCCCAGCAGTGATGTATGGAAGTGAGAGCTGGACAATAAAGAAGGCTGATTGCCGAAGAATTGATGCTTTTGAATTATGGGGCTGGAGGAGACTCTTGAGAGTCCCATGGACTGCAAGAAGATCAAACCTATCCATTCTTAAGGAAATCAGTCCTGAGCGCTCACTGGAAGGACAGATCCTGAAGCTGAGACTCCAATACTTTGGCCACCTCATGAGAAGAGAAGACTCCCTGGAAAAGACCCTGATGTTGGGAAAGATGGAGGGCACAAGGAGAAGGGGACGACAGAGGACGAGATGGTTGGACAGTGTTCTCGAAGCTACCAGCACGAGTTTGACCAAACTGCGGGAGGCAGTGGAAGACAGAAGTGCTTGGCGTGCTCTGGTCCATGGGGGTCACGAAGAGTCAGACACAACTAAACGACTAAACAACAACAACAACAAAAGTCCTATCAGACAGCATACAATTTTTCAGGTTCTTCCAAACCTATGGAAACACACAGTTAATAGGTTTTTAGTTTTTTCCCCAGCAATTGCTAGGGTCCTTTGTATCAAAGGGAGAGCTGCAAGTGCTGCAAAGTTTGGGAGCTACAGAAATCCTGTCTGCTGCTAACATCCAAGTTAAGAGATCCTTGGAACTGAAATTTTTCATTTGATCATCCCAGGAAAACTGTGAGGAGCTTGGAATGGGATATTTAAATGTTTTGGTCATCTCTTGACATACCGTGGAACATCAGGTGTTAAAGAATAATGCACTGGCTTGCTGTCATTTGATGGTGACTTTTGTGTGGGAGTCTTATCTCTCAGCAATGTTAAGAAAGGCTTTCCAATAGTGTTGACTCAAGGAGGAAGCCCGCGGATACGGTGCTGCACAGACAAAGGTTAATTGACAGAGCTTAGAGTCAGCTGAGACTTATTAGTCTCCAACAATCCCAGCCCAGAGCAGTAAAGCAGAACGAGAGACAGGTGCTGCAACAGGATCAGTGGCCAAGCTAATTCTCAGAGGATAAGTGGGTGGTGGACAGCAGACAGCTTTCCTTTTAATATGCTCTGCTTAATACTCCTTGCTCTGGTATGAGGAAGAGCAATAAATCGGAACGAGACCCGAAACAGAGCATGGTCTGACTAAAGGCAGTGGGTGCCACAATCTTGCTGATGCCCTTGCATGCACTCCAATCTTTGAGTTGCTCATCCAGGGTTCAGCTTCCTTGGAATGAAGGTCAATGGAGACTGTAATGCCTTTAGGATATATGGCTTTATTTTACACATATATACCGGTACAACCTGAGCAAAGGATGGAGGGGCTCACAGCATCAACACTCCAAAAGATTTTGCTTCCCCATTAGGTTTCAAGGGAAGCCTCAAGTCAAAGCTTGGAGTCCAGCCCAGAGCAAGTCATGCCTTTGTCTCTTCAGCTTCCAACATCAACTGAAACTCACACACAAAACCCTAGTGATTGTTCAACCTTACGGGGGTACCCCCATTTGTCTCCAAGGCAGCAAGGCAACTTCTTTCTAATGTAAATAGTGTACTAATCTGGCTGGCTAAGGTCATTGCCTCAACAAAGGAACTGGTTGGGCTGGTTTCTTCTTATAGGAAAGCCTCTACCTACACAGGTTTTGGGGGGAACCCATGGATGTCTTCCAGACTGACCCTTCAAACCTATGACAATACTAAACACCTCTGACTCTAGTCAGTGCCTGGGTGGTAGACCACCTGGGAACAGCACCCTGAGTTACGTGAGGAAAGATGGGGTATAAATAAAAAAACAAAGAAAAACCAACATACCAAGTACCACCCAACTTACTTGCCAAGCTAACAAGATGCTTTAAAGATGCATCGTTTATCCAAATGGGAAGGGCTTCTAAGAATAGGCTACCTGAATGGAAATAGACCAGGCAATCTGGTGTGCCAGATTCTCTGTTGAGATGTGGGGCAATCACTTGGGGCAATCACTAATGGCTCTCCATTGGCTTAAACTGGAGTTTTCTATCACTACTTTTGCAGACATTTACTCCTTCATCAAGGGGCAAGACTGATCCCTAATCAAACACTAGATTCCAAGTCAGCCCAGCTCCTTTTCCTACATGCCCCTAGCCCTTCCCATTGTTCCCCTTCGCATTGGCAAACTTGTGTGGCATAAAGATGAAACAGATGGCACAAGGGTATCTCTACAGTGGTGTCCTTTTTTTTAACTGGTATCATGTGGTGCACCACAGCTGCAAAGGGGTTTGGGAGCAATCTCCCACCCAGGAGGTGTAACTCAAAGACAGAATTGCTCTGTTGCCTGAGAAATCAACAGAAAGTATGGTTTAGATATATCTGTTACACTTCAGATTGGATTCTGCTGATTATAATTCAGAAAAGAGAAACAGAATAAGTCTAGTGGCTCTGCAGATAAATTTTCCTTGATTACAAGAAGGTTTGAAATTAACATCAAACTCTCTCTCCAGTGAATTGGCAGAATTGTATGGCTTTAATGATATTTAATAATATTTTAAATCTCCTTGTTATTGTTAAGCAACTTCACTCTTTGAATGGAAGAGCAAATTTGCTTGATAATAGTGGGAATATTTTTAGATGCTTCAAGATGCTTCCACCTAAACATTAGGAAGAACTTCCTGACAGTAAGAGCTGTTCGACAGTGGAACTTGCTGCCACGGAGTGTGGTGGAGTCTCCTTCTTTGGAGGTCTTTAAGCAGAGGCTTGACAACCATATGTCAGGAGTGCTCTGATGGTGTTTCCTGCTTGGCAGGGGGTTGGACTCGATGGCCCTTGTGGTCTCTTCCAACTCTATGATTCTATGATTCTAAGTAGGCAATAGCTAAGTTATTAAACAGTTAGCAGCTACAGTGCATTGGCCAGCCCAAGATTATATCATACAAATGGCTACAAGTCTTCCCAGGGTAATACAATTCGGACGCCTGATTTCTTGGATCATTACAAAACTTTGACCTTATGAGAAAAGGAAGGTGACTTTTCCTATTTATATAATTAATTACTACTGCAGCCTATTATAGCTCTAGGACAATTTGTGGGTGTATAGACATAAGCACAGTACTGTCACAATTCTTGACAAGGCCTTTGGAGGAGCTGGAGGCTTGGCTGCCAAACAGAATAAACAGTGCATCTTGTTAAAGTGACAGGACTGTCTCTTTCTAACATACAGAGATGGGGGGGGGGATCTATATTGGAATCCTGCATAAATCTCATTGACACAGAAGGGAGGAAACCAAGGAGCAGTGTAGGAGATTGCATCCGCAAATGTATTGCAGTGTCAGCAGCTGGTGGACCCTGGGCCCATACCCCTCCCCGCAACTGTCCTGTTTTAAGTGGGACATCCCAGAATTCTGTTTGCATCCCGGAATGTCCTGTTTTGGGGGTCTAGTGCACCAGATCACCAGACCAAAGACACTTACTCTGGCATGAGTCAGCAGGGTCACGCCAGAGCTGTGGCGCACCCTGCTGAGAGCACCCGGACACCTTCCATTCCAGCCCTCTGGCGCTTGTCAGCAAGTTCGCAGTGAAGGTCCAGGGCTCTGGCATGACCCAGTTGAAGAGCACCAGAGAGCCAGGCTGGAAGGCACGCCCCTCCTGATGTCCCAATTTTGGGGATGAAAATGCTGGAGGCTTTGCGGGCCTGGTAGGGCAACTTGGCCATCTAGCAGGTCACCTAAGTGGAGCCAGTGGATGGTTATAAGGTACCCAAGAGAGCAGTTAACGAAGGGACTCCATAAACATCCAAGTCTATGGGAAAAGACTACTCTCCTCTTTCAGCTTCTTCTAGGCCTCCTTCCTAGAATATGGAAAAAAGCGGTGGGATATCAATTGGACTAGGATCTGGGAGAAAGGATTTAACATCACTGTTTGGCCATGAAGCTCGCTGTGAGACCTTGGCCAGATTCTCAACCTAAGCCACCTCACAGGGGACAATATGGGGAAATGGAAAACCAAGTTTAACCCCTTGCAGAAAAGCATGGCTCTAGGTGCAAACAAAGAAGATATCCGGACTGTCTGCCCCTGATTCTGAAGTGGGGAAAGGAGGCTAGCTTTGGAATCTGGGACACCACCAGGATAAACTGGTCTATGCATATTGTGGGGATGCCGACAGCATATTATAATTTTCATGCAGGCAAATAGAATATCTGTAGGGACAGGCTTGCCTGGATGAGTTGTGTAGTCAGAGTTTCATCTGTACTCCTGTACTATGTATAGACTCTGTACGCCACATTCTCATCTGAACTATCCTATGCAGCTTCATCCTTTTTATAATAGCATTTTAAATTTACCAAAATATTGGACAGGGTTTTTCCCCCCACAACAAGCATGCAAAGTAGGCCACAGTGCAATGTTAGCAAAAGAAGAAGAAGAAGAGTACAGGGGAAATAGCCGACTGGCCAGTGAATGGGAGTTTCTCACAATTGGTTGCAGCTATTGAAACACGGGTGGCGCTGTGGGTTAAACCACAGAGCCTAGGACTTGCTGATCAGAAGGTCGGCGGTTCAAATCCCCGCAGTGGGGTGAGCTCCTGTTGCTCGGTCCCTGCTCCTGCCAACCTAGCAGTTTGAAAGCACATCAAAGTGCAAGTAGATAAATAGGTACCGCTCTGGCGGGAAAGTAAACGGCGTTTCTGTGCGCTGCTCTGGTTCGCAGGAAGCGGCTTAGTCATGCTGGCCACATGACCTGGAAGCTGTACTCCTGCTCCCTCGGCCAATAAAGCGAGATAAGCGCCGCAACCCCAGAGTCGGCCACGACTGGACCTAACGATCAGGGGTCCCTTTACCTTTATTCAAATAGAAGACATGGGAGTGTGTAGGGAACAGAAAGCAGTGCTCCAGTTGCCCTAAAAGATCAGCCTCCGCTCTGTAGCTGAAGATCTACTTTATGTTGCTGTGGCTGCTTAAAGGTGATGCTCCTAACTGCATCCATCTAATTAGTGTGGTTTCACTTGTCTAAGGGCCTAACTACATGTGACATTAATGAAATGATTAGCAACCATGTAATTACATCGTGTGTGTTTTTTCTATCTTTTCATTAAACACCAGGCGTATGTGGTAAGGATGGATAAATCAGTCAATGTTAGTTTCTCTTTTTTGCATTTTAAGTTCAGTTCACGTCATTTCTCCATCAGTTTGCATCTTTTAAAATAATAATAATTGCATTTTAGGGCACATTTTACCTAATATGCACATTTTTGTAAACCATGTTCCCTAATATACTATAGTTTGTATGTTGTATACATTTTATGCCTACTTCCTCAATATACACAACGTTGTTCACATTAATTTTGGTAGGAAAACTGCATCACAAAATTCAGCAAAGTGTGAATTCAAGGGATATCTGCATTTTGGTTCAGTCAGTCAGTCACCAACCCTCCCCCACATGGTCTTGCATCCAAACGGCTCCACAAATTCCAAACCTTTGTTTGTAATCCCAGACACATTGTACATCTTGCCTCCCAAATGGTTTCTGTGCCCATAAGTCTATTAAAACAGAAGGAAGTAACAAATGAGTATTGTTGTGTTTCCATGGTACAGCAAGACAGGACTGGTTGAGAGAAGGCAGCGCTAGAGCAACCCTTACAATTTTAGATTTTACTCTTCTCACTGTTTCCTACTACAGTTGCACAACCATCAAAATTCAGTATTTCCCAATGGACATACTCCATTATTTTTCTCTCACACACGAACTGCAAAATCCTGTAGTCACAATGTTCACAGTCGCTTACAGAATAAATGAGGGCTGATACATCTGACCTATTTTTGGACTCGATTTCAAGTCACATTGAACCCACATGAGCCCATTTATTAAATTTGTGCATCATTTTCTGAGTAGTTAATAATGAGATGAGGAACACTGGGAAGTCTGCTATAAGTCATGCACAAAATGTCCATACAACTCAACCTGATTTCAAAACAAGTTTTATGTATCATTAAGGTGTATCATCAAGAATTTGGAACCCTTCCTTATTGTGATTTTAAAGCCACATGCTGACTTCTGTTGCTCACTCCTGTGTTGTGAAAGATCACATGCAATAATGTACATGAGTAAACCCATTAATTACAGTGGTACCTTGGTTCTCAATCTGTTCTGGAAATCCATTCCAAAACCAAAGCGTTCTAAAACCAAGGCATGCTTTCCTATAGAAAGTAAAGCAAAATGAAAAACGAGACCATTGATCCATAAAATGAAAGTACAATGTACTGTACTATAAAATAAACAAGACAGTATTGTAGAAGATAAAAATTATAATTATTATTTTTTCTTACCTCCACTAATGATAATAACTGTTTGGATGGGGGGGGCTTTTATCCATTTCTGCAGTCAATCAATCAATCAATCAATCAATCAGTAGCTAAACTGGGTTTCACACAAAAACAAATTAACCAAAAAATCCTCAAAAACAAAAACGCAAAAATAAATAGCAAAAACAAAAGCACCAAATTTAATTTGTTCCAGAAGTCTGTTTGCCTTCTGAAATGTTCAAAAGCCAAGACACAGCTTCTGATTGGTGCAGGTGCCCTGGAAACAATAGCCAACAACCGCATTGGATGTGTGGCTTCCGAAAATCATTCAAAAACTGGAACACTTCCTTCCGGGTGTTCGGCGTTTGAGAACCAAGGCATTTGAGAACCAAAGTACCACGGTACAAGCACTCCAGTCCAATAGGGTATGAGTTATCTAGGCAGCTGGATGTTCATTCATTTTTGCGTGGAAACTCTAAAATAAGAACTGGTTCTCTTTACAGTGCTTTAAAGGTTGCTTTGCTGTGGTGTGGACATTAGGTACACTAGAAGCATTTACACTGCAGTGGTTGTAATGAGGATGCTGAGAATTTAGAGATTGCTACCCACTACCCACCAAAGAGAACTACAATTCCGAGGAGGGGGAATTGCAATTAAACCCACCTACACTACAAAAGATGGGACGCGGGTGGCGCTGTAGGTTAAACCACAGAGCCTAGGACTTGCCAATCAGGTTGGCAGTTCGAATCCCTGCAATGGGGTGAGCTCCTGTTCCTCTGTCCCAGCTCCTGCTAACCTAGCAGTACGAAAGCACGTCAAAGTGCAAGTAGATAAATAGGTACCGCTCTGGCGGGAAGGTAAACGGTGTTTCCGTGCGCTGCTCTGGTTCGCCAGAAGCAGCCTAGTCATGCTGGCCACATGACCCGGAAGCTGTACACCTGCTCCCTCGGCCAATAAAGCAAGATGACTGCCGCAACCCCAGAGTTGGTCACAACTGGACCTAACGGTCAGGGGTCCCTTTACCTTTACCTTACACTACAAAAGGACATGATGCCTTGCTTGTGTGTTTAAAAAAACAAAGTAAGAATCCATTTCACTTTGGATAGTAAAACATTGGATTCCAAAGCATTCGTTGACTGGGTGACTTGGTTCCAGCTCTTGCACTCATAAGGCAAGTTTCATATTGGAAGGGAGCGGAAGAGGGATTGTGTTCTGATATGTTTCAGTCATGCTCATATATCATGGTAAATGAGCAAGCTTGTAAATGTCTCCGCACAGTTTCTAATTTGCTTTGAGTCACTGCTCTGTTGCTCACTCCATAAAACAAAAAGAGAGTGCTTCTTGCGGCATAGCTAGATGCTCTCTTTTAACTGGCGCTGTCATCTACATCTGGGAGATGTGGGGACTTGTGTAAAAATAGGAAGCTCTTTAAAAAGTCCTGTACAAGTTGTATCGGCCACCAAAATATAACACTTAAAAAGGTAGCTATATTCCTGGCACCCAGAGATCGTGCTTACACAATGGACCCATCCAACTCTGCTGAATAAGAATTGACAGCTCATAAAAGACAGCTTTGGGTTGGTGGCCGATGAGTGTATTTCTCTTTAAAATGTATATCTGTTAACTGAAAAGGTCACAGTATGCTTGTTTTGTCCTAGAATGTAGTTCACTTAAGTCCACTTCACTTTGGAATTCAAATTGTAGATTATTTCCATTCTTCAGTAGTGTGCGCCCATTTCTCCGTGAGTTATAATAGGAGTTATTAATACTTTTAGAAAGTATTTATAGCATCTATTCAGACCTCACGGAGCCTGAATGGAACACCTGACAGTTTGTGATGTATTTATGTATATGTGCTCCACGGGAATAGACCTGATCTGGTGGCAGATGTGTACTGCAAGCAAAAGAGGACCTTACAGGGGACGGCAGGGGAAATGTGGTATCTTTTAATTCTTGCCTGCAACACTCTTCAGAACAGTAAAAGAAATACATTTTCACACATTTAGCTTTCTCTTTTTTCCTTCCTGGATCTCTCTACATCTCCCCATTACCATTTTCTTTCTTCAAAATTGCTTTTAGTGGCATTGCATGCTGCTGCCTACTAAGTTATCACAAAAGATTTTAAATTCCACTTTTCCTTGAACTTGATGGTCTTTTATTCCTGTACATAATTGAGAGCACTTATCTGCCTCCATACGCTCAAAGGAGCTGGGGGGGGGGCAGGAAGCAGTCTCTCTTCTAGCATGCCATGAAGTTATTGGCCAGCATTATAACCACTGTCTGAAAAGAAGAGACTATTCGTTTATATTATGCACCCTGATACTGTTAGCTGCTAAATGAATTTCAGATGAAAATGATTCCTTCTCAACCCTAGCCCATTTGGATGCATTTGTATTTCAAAGAATTTGGGTATGGCGGTGGATAACATTTCAGGCTGTTCCATTTGTGAACTTGATGCTCGGCTATATGTCAAACGCCTGCGCATGTCCCAAGGCCAGTGAGGTCTCAACGTTCCTAGAAGTTGCCTTTGTTGGGAGAGTGCCATGGAACAAGCCAATTTGTTCTCCGTCTTCTAAGAACAAGGAGGCTGGGGATCCTTAAAGTAAAAGCGTCCTAGTAATATATGTCAAATTAATATATCAGACAAATAAAGGTGCGGGGTGTGTGTGTTTGTGTGTTTGTGTGTGTGTGTGTGTGTGTGTGTGTGTGTGTAGATTCCTACACAGGGCTTTGGACAGACTGCATAGTATTACAGTGGTACCTCGGGTTAAGAACTTAATTCGTTCTGGAGGTCCGTTCTTAACCTGAAACTGTTCTTAACCTGAAGTACCATTTTAGCTAATGGGGCCTCCCACTGCCACCATGCCACTGCAGCACAATTTCTGTTCTCATCCTGAAGCAAAGTTCTTAACCCGAGGTACTATTTCTGGGTTAGCAGAGTCTGTAACCTGAAGCATCTGTAACCTGAGGTACCACTGTAGTTGGAGAACGGCCCAAGAAGCAATGGTAAAAAGGAAGGCGGGAAGGGAGGTGGAAAGGACTGCCACTGCTAACCAGTGGTGGCTGGTGCCTATGGGACTTGATTGGTCAGAAGGCAGGGGAGATGAACAGTAGGTGGAGCCAGAGCGTATGACAGGCAGAGTCCACTCATTGTAGTTTTGTTCCCTTCCTGCTCCTTCTTGAGTTCTACAAGGACAACACAGAGGAGGACGAGGAGGACAGCCAGTATCACCCCTTGATCTGACTGTAAGAAAGAAGGAAAGCTGGTGGGAACTGGCTGAGGAAGAACTGAAGTTGATGGGCAGAGACTGCCATGAGCACGTCTGCCCAAAGTAGAGAAGTCCAGCATGAGTTAGAAGGCAGCCAGCAACAGAGAGGCTTGCATTTCTCTCAGACAGCTGGAAGCAGTCGGCTGTCAACGCCCCACCCTCCTTCTTGACACTGAAAGGAAGGTAGATAAGCCATTAGCAGGGGGCAGGCTGGAGAGAAGCCAACTCTCTCAAGAAGCACAGGCAGCCACAGAAGGCAGGAGGGGAACATTTCCTCACCGGAAGAGGAGGCAGTTAGCCCCATGAACCCCAGGAGCAGACAAATGAGAAACATAGCTGTCAATGTTTCCCTTTTTTGAAGGGAAATTCCCTTATTCCGAATAGGATTCCCAGCAAGAAAAGGGAAACGTTGATGGGAAAGGAATTAGACAGAAAACAAAACCTGAAACATAGGTTCAGGATATTCTGCAGAAGCTGGAAACATTCTTCAGAAGGGTCAACTGAATCGTAAAACACGGACACTCAGCTAGAGCATCAGAGGTTAATTGTTTGTTTTGCAAGAAATTTTCAAGCTAATTACGACCTGCATGCTGTGTTATCAAGATGGCAGCCTGGGCTCCTGACAGTGACCCATTTACCCAAATGCACCAGCTCACAGCTGCTGACTGGTAAGCCTCCTCCAAGCCTTTCAAAGAATTTACCCCCCAAAGAATTTGTGAAATGCAACCCACTACCACCATTCACAGTTTGAAAACAGGGTGGCTCATTGGGAGGGGGGCATTTTCTCTCTGCCTTAATACAATGGATGTAGAACTCAAATAATAAAGACGTCAATATGAAAGAAGAGTTTGGTTTGGCATTTGCCCATCTCTTAACCTGAAAGCAAGTGGCTCATCACAGGGAAGGTTTACAGTCAAGACGAAGACACTTTGGCTAATGAGCTGCAAATCAAGCACCACAAGCATATTTCAATATATTCACCACATAACCCACTCCTTTAAATTGAATGTGAGTCTCACCACTGACTTCTGCAGGATGTGGACTGCATCCATAAAGCATAAATACTTCCACATGCTTTAGATCAATATTTTCCTTTTTTTTAATGAAATGACCCACAGGGAGACAAAAACATGCTTCTCCTTCTTCCTTCACTGTCTTTTTCCTATTTTGCAAATTGTCACTTGCTCCAGCCTATGTAAAATGGAGGTACCATCAAATAAATAGTACCCTTTAATGGCTAGTAACAATAAATCCAGTTATTCCTCTGTTTCTTTTAATCAGGAAGTAAGACGGAATGGGAATGGGGAAGTAAAACATGACTGGCAAGCAGCACACCTTTGTAAAAATTGTTCACAGACACAAAGAGAGCGCAAGTTGTGTGCAAATGCGTTTCAGGTGATTAAACTCCCTGAAGCCAATACAGTGGACTACAAATGATAAATGCTCAAATTGCTTTCTCTTTTTCCACCACTGACCCAGCACAGATGCTGAATTTGGTAATATTTATTTCTTTAAAAATGAGTTAATAAAAGTGAAGCAATTTGCTCCCATATTAGCACAACCTTATCTTACTATCTTTAATGAACAAAAAAGGAACCCAACAACAGAACATCGAAGATGACCACCGGGTGTTTTTAATAATGTTCTCAGTTGTTAAAGGTTGACAAAAGAGATACCTTCTACAATTTACAGCTGAATGGGGGAATTTTAAATAAACAGGCCCATGTTTAGGCAAAAGCATCTCCAGAGAAGATAGCAAGCTACTGTTTCCAAACATTACTGAAAGTAAGAAGCATTTTAGCTCACCCTATCGCGGGGATTCGAACCGCCGACCTTCTGATCAGCAAGTCCTAGGCTCTGTGCTACCTATCAGTAATTCTCTTGCAATGATCTTGCATGGGCAATATTTTTCTGTTTTGCCCTAACATTTGCTTATAATATCTCATCACCAGGGCTTTAGCAAGCTTGTCACTATACTCTATAATTCTTTGTTATAATCAGGTGATGCTCTTTGGTTGAAAAAATGAAGCATTCTACACATAAAATGTAAGCACTGCAGGCAGAAAACATTCAATCTGCAAGGTGCTGGGACACAAAGAGTGCTCATTACTGACCTGGCATTTTAAAAACGTAAATATAAACACTAAGCAGAGTCAATTAGGCAAAAGGGAATTTCTTCATCTGATGTTAGTCATCCCAGATGGAGTCTTCCAAGAACTGCTCTTCCTTGGATTAAATAAGGCTGAAACATTACTCCTTCTGTAACCTTATTTAACATAGCATCAACGAGATGACTCTGCGAAATTTCATTGGAGTTATGCTCCATTAACACATTTGTAGCTGCTCCTTCTCTGAAGGAGGTAAGCTCTGCAATATAGTCCAGTTCAGAGATTTGACAACAGAGGCCTATGGCCCAGCACGTGTGGCCCATGAGGCTATCTCAAAAATATTGGAAGGGATTTTCTTAATGCTGCGGACATTTCCAGAACAACAAGCAATGAAAGCCACAGTAAAGCTCACTTCCTTCTGCACTCTGGCCTATTCTGATTGGGCATGCCTAACCCTATGTAAGGACGCGGGTGGCGCTGTGGGTTAAACCACAGAGCCTAGGGCTCGCCGATCAGAAGGTCGGCGGTTCGAATCCCCACGACGGGGTGAGCTCCTGTTGCTCGGTCCCAGCTCCTGCCAACCTAGCAGTTCGAAAACACATCAAAGTGCAAGTAGATAAATAGGTACCACTCCGGCGGGAAGGTAAACGGTGTTTCCATGCGCTGCTCTGGTTCGCCAGAAGCGGCTTAGTCATGCTGGCCACATGACCCGGAAGCTGTACGCCGGCTCCCTCGGCCAATAAAGCGAGATGAGCGCCGCAACCCCAGAGTCGGCCACGACTGGACCTAATGGTCAGGGGTCCTTTACCCTTTACCTTTAACCCTATGTAGCAAGTCAACCTCTTTCCTTCCACCCCATTCATTCAGTATGTAAGCTATGTGAGACTGTGAGAAGGAGGTCTCAGGGCAGTTCACAGAAAAGATCACAATATATAAAATCAAAATAAGAACAATAAACCAGTAACACCCCCTCCCCCAAAAAGAGCAACATTTTAAAAGGGTATAGGATGTCAATTGGGTCAACCAAAGGCCTGGTTAAAATGGAATGTTTTTGCCTGGCTCCTGAAGCTATATAATGAAGGCGCCAAGCAAACTTCCCTGGGGAGAGCATTCCACAGATGGGGAACCACAGCAGAGAAGACCTGTTCTCGTGTTGCCACCCTCTGGACCTCTCGAGGAGGAGGCACATGAAGAAGGGCCTCAGAAGATGATCTCAGGGTGCGGGTAGGTTCATATGGGAAGAGGCGGTCCTATATTTAAGTGAAACACAAACCTAATGAGAATAATGATGTTTTTAGTTGACAAATCACTGGAAAAGTGGCTGATAAGAACACTGAACGTTCTGTAGAACATTCTCAGATACATTGCTATCTTCACATGCAGAATATGGATAGATGGATAGATGGATGTTCAATTCCTGCAAAATTTTCACCCTTTTAGATTTGTGTACTTTGCTCACAGCTCTCAACTTCCACTTTGAAATCTACAATAGTGAATTTATCTACTGGCTGACAGCTATCAGCAAGGGAGAGTAGATGAGGCGGAAGATATAAGATAACATTTTTTAATTTACAGCTCTTTCGCATCAGTACAGACATTGCCAAGGAAACCAATGTGCGATTCAGCAAATCGTACCCATGTGAGAATTTTAGTTGCCTCGGATTAATTTACACCACTTTTTTTAAAAAAAGAAGACATTGGATTAGTTAAAATAAATGTTTAAAACAATCTTACTAATCCCTTAGTGTGTTTTTTTTTAACCGAACCCAGCTCAGTTTCCATGGGATCAAGGTCAGAAAAGTCACAGAGAGCCAGCAGGATACTAGCAGCTGAGAATGAGAACTCTCACTTTTAGATTTTTATCTGAAAGCTATAAATGCAGGTTTACAGGGAGCAGCTGAGTCTTCCAAGGCTGGCAATTTATATGATCTTTTAAACAAGAATAAAATATGCATTTTAAAGCACCCCCCCCCCCATGATGGCCTAAGAATGCCTTTGTTTCAAAGCCCTAACATCCAGCTTTATTATATCTATGTTTAAGGAGGAATTTATCAAATTAGTTCAAATAGCAGTCTCCTTAACAAAAGCGCATTTATGTTGAGGTTTGAGCTTCTTGGGTGGCAGGAGACATGGATATGCACGGTTACAGCCATACATTTTGCAATGCATTATTTACTCACTCCAGCCCATCTATTATGTTCTATAGATATAACTCCGACAGTTAACGTTAAGCTTTGTGCTATAATTCTAGAGTATTCGCTTCAGGTCACAGTCTGGCTTTGCAACAGAAATGCTTTGTGGGATAAAATGCAGGGGCCTCATTGCACATCCTGCCTTGAATATTATGTGTGGAATTTTCTGAATTTTCGTATAGATTAAAAATGCCGGTTCCGCCATGCCTCACAAGGGAGAGGCATGTCTGTGTGGTCTTTTGAAACTGTTCGCCTTAGCGGGGATGGGTGAGCTCCCAGTTTAGGACAGGGGTGCGGAACATGCAGCCCTCTAGATGTTGCTGAACTCCAACTCCCGTTGTTCCTGGTCACTGGCTTCACTGGGGCTTGTGGGAATTGGGGTCCAACCACATCTGGAGAGCCACACATTCCTCGACCCTGGATTTAGGATTTCTTTCAGGCAGCATAATGTCTTTGGCAGCCTCTGCATCTTCCTATGCATCTGAAGCTTGGGCTCATCTCCCATGCGAGTTTCCTTTGGCTATCACACACACACAAAATTGCCAGCTGGATGCACAAATCAGCCACCATTCCAGTTGGCAGGCACTTCCCGTAACACTATACAATGCATTGTAGCCATTTGTGGCTGTATAAGAGCCTTCTTGAATATAAAGATAACTATCCTGGCATGGCAAGTATGCTTCAGGTCAAAAGGCTATTATTTCCAGAATCGCTCGTCTCGTGGAATGACTTCATCCATACATTGTGCATGAATATAAATAACTGTGCCGGCACGCCACATTTGCAATTGTTTTGCTACTGTAGGGTTTTGTTCTAGATCCCACAGCTCCTTGTGCAGTTGTGCCGTTATCTGTCACGTTGGGGATTTGGAAGTCTGGGTTGTTAGCATACTTCTCCTTGTTTGGGGAATAAGTCCTCCCAGAATACACATCAGAAAAGATGAATGGGAAATTGCAGGGGGAAATTGGAAAGCTAGTAAGAAAGAGAGTTATACATTTCCTTCTCCCTTGCTCTCTCTGAATACAGGATATAGATAAATATAGGATGACGGGTACCATCGCCGCCTGACCTTTGGCCTGATGGGAGATGGAATCCAACCTGAAGGAGCATCTCCACCCCATCGTTCAACTTGGACACTGAGGTCCAGCGCCGAGGGCCTTCTGGCGGTTCCCTCATTGAGAGAAGCGAAGTTACAGGGAACCAGGCAGAGGGCCTTCTCGGTAGTGGTGCCCACCCTGTGGAACGCCCTCCCATCAGATGTCAAAGAAATAAACAACTATATGACATTTAGAAGACATCTGAAGGCAGCCCTGTTTGGGGAAGTTTTTAATGACTGATGTTTTAATGTATTTGTAATCTTTTGTTGGAAGCCGCCCAGAGTGGCTGGGTAAACCCAGCTAGACTGGCAGGGTGGAAATAAATTATTATTATTATTATTATTATTATTATTATTATTATTATTAAAGCAGCAGGTTGGAAAGGCTGAAACAGAGGTTGTGGACGTGTCCATTTCAATAGAGGGTTTTGCTGCAAATTAGGGTACGTTTCATCCTAGTTTGTTAGATCCTTTCCAGACTAGCTGACATTTCCAACCAAAATGTAGCCTTCTGAGCCAAGGCATTTGTGAGAGGACTCACAAAATGGAAGGAGAATAGTGCTTTTTGGCAACAGGATGTTTGCTGGCATTTCTTCGAGCACAAGAATGCTGAGTTATTCCCGTTAAAACAATCACATCTCAAATTTGTTTAGAGGAGGCTTTCAATATGTTGGGTTTCATGGGATCTTTCCACTTTTTGAAATTGATTTTACAGTTAAGAATGTCAAGTTAAGGTCCCCCCACACCCCACCCCTGGAATTATGCATGCTATCTCTTCTGGGGAAAGAGAAATATCAGATTCCGTCAGCCTTGGCCAGTGTGTTCTCCTTGTTTGATCCAGCTCGCACAATAGCCCCAAACAACTGGGTTCTAAAATGAAATAAAATGTTTTTATTTACTTTCTCTGTGTGTCTTTCTCTGAGATTCCCCCCCCCCCCACAAACACACTTCAGTTTTTCGTTCCTGCTTTCATTTTACGCTTAGTGACTTTTTTTTCCAGCATTGATCCAGTTATGTCCTGGGCTGAGCCCTGATTTCATTCTCCTCAGCACTTAGAAGTGAAAAAGAACATCGTGTTCCTGCAAAGCAGCCCAGCAAACATGCTTCATGCCTGTGCCAAGTTCGCAGCTGACCAATTGGCCCATATTCTGAGAGGGTTCGTTTTCAAAACTCTCTTTCTTACAAATAAGCTGACAACACTGGAAGATGCTTTGATTTTGTCAAGAAAGAATAGAGAGTTGGGTCAGATTCCCCCTGAAGTCAAGAATGAAAGACAGACCCTTCTGAGCTAGGCAAACATTTTAATGTTCGCTTTATTGCCACGGCCACCTGTGTGAAATACTTTTGTCGAGAGACTTCCTCGGGAGATGACTAAAGCTTATTCCATATGGCGCTGGTCTCTGGCAACTCAGATTGGAAGAAACAGTGTGATTTATGTGCCCTGGATTTACCGTCCCAGAGCCCAAACTATTTATAAATATGAAGTCAGAAGTGTCTGTCTTGAGTAACCCAGTCAGATGTGGTGAAGGACCGATTCCTTTAACCTACCTGCATGGCCAATTTCACGTCCAGCAGCTTTTTGAATTTTATGACCCACAGTTGCAAAGTAGCCATAATAGCAGAGACGGGTAGTTCAATTCTACTTTGTACTTGTGAAAACTTTAGTTTGCACCAATTTTTATCCAAGTGATTTTGTTCGTGGAAGATGCCAATGGAAGAAAACAGGCAGTTGCCTCATAGGTGTGAAATGGCTCAAGAAGAGAGCAGCCAAGCAGTTAGATTCTAGATTCTACACTGTAACTTTATATTCTTATAATATCCTCATATTGTGGACCAAGTTTTTTGAATTTGGGCTAGCTCCATAATCTCTGTAAAATAAAACTAAGATACATTGGATTTTGTATGATTTCGCAATTAATGTGCTGCTGTAGAATCTTCTCTACCTATTCTGGGAGTAGACAACATGTTGCCTTCCAGATTCTGAGAGCCACAACTTCCATCTTTGCTGAATCTTAGAAAGATGAAATACACTAAATTAAAATATCCAACATGAAGTATAAGGAATGCTTTAATCTCTCTGTTTCTTAAGCAGTGAGATATTTAATGCAACCGGTGCTTACTCACAGTACTGTGAGGGGGGGCGGCTGCAATATTTAACACTTGCCATTTTCACGACAATAGGACAACAGCACTTACTTAGGGAAGTGTGCCACAGCACATGTGCAGAATGCCATTTTCTCCTATCTTAAACAAAATCTTTTATTTTCTGCACATCTAAGGACAGGGAAAGAGCTGTTGAAAAATTCCAAGCATTCATGTATTGGTTTAATGGGTTATTGTTGGGTGCCTTAAATGACCTACACTGAATATCTGAGTTTACTGAATAGATATGATGTCCAGATGAAATGATACATTAGAAAGGGGGCATTTCAGGGTTTGACTGACATCTTCTTCCCCAGGAGCTATGAAATGAAATTAAAGTGTTTTTCTAACTCAAGATTTTGAACGAACTATGTATGAAAAGTATTTATACAGTGCTTTTCATGCAACCCTCTCAAAGCAGTTTAGATGAAAATGAACATTATATAATAAAGCAGAAGGGGTGGGGAGCAAGCTTCAATGAGAAAAAATGTTTTAAAAAGCCAAGTGTTTTCTCCCCTCAGGGCAAGATGATTCTTGAGTAGCCCTGCGGTGGCTATTGAAGGCAGGAACCTATTGAAGGCTTTGCCGTGAGGCAAGAGAAAGAAGACAGAACAGCAGTTTGGTGACCTGCCTGCTATCTAGCTCCTGGTGCTCCTGTCCTCAACTGCCTCCTCAGGGCTACCCAGGAACCATTTTACACTGGAGGGGCAAGATAAGACTTAGATTTTTAAAAGTGATTCCCCCCTTTCTCCAGGGAACACACTGGCAAGGCAGCCCCATCAGGACTGAACTGTACATCTCCTTTTCTGCCATCGTCTCCTTTCCTTTCTCAGGAGGGGTGCAGTGAATAACCTGTCCTGGATAAAGGCTGGAATAGGGTGTTACAGAAGTTTTGAATCTGGTTTGACTTTTCATTTTCTGTACTTCTGTAATGAGAATGACATTTAATGAGAGATTTAGTGACGATTGTTTTTCTGGTTTGAAGTTCCATTGCTGTAGCCATCCTGACACAGGATTACCTATAAGAGAAAGAAGCAGAAAAGGAAGATCCGCCCTCTTTAACAGGCGATAACTTCAAAAAGACAAAGTTTAAGGTCAACACTTATTTGTAGATTATACAAACATAAAAAATATTTTAACCCCCCCCCCCCCCCCCGGTTAGATAGATATGAATAATGCACTCTTACATTCTCCTTGCAGGTGAAATGCCTATTAAAAACAAGCACACCATAGATGAATTGGCCAGACACATTTTAACAGGAAGTGACTTTTCACAGTGGCCAAACATTCATAATCTAACATAAATATATATATAAATAATGGTGACCTCAGATAGGGGTGGGACTCTTTAAATAAAGAATATGTTATACAAACTTATTACTCATCCATCGGCTTTGGTATAAAAGCTTCGGTTTTCGAACAAGCCTCAGAAATCAAACATGCCATGCAGCTTCCGTACTGAGCTTTCTGTATTGAGGCTTCCGTATTGAGTTTTCGGTTTTCGATCGTTTCGGAACTCGAACAGTCTTCTGGAACGGATTACGTTCGAAAACCGTGGTACCACTGTAACTAGAATAGATATAACACTTGTTCAAATGCAATACAGCATATAAGGGGAACCCAATTCATCCACGGGGCACCCAAATGATATTTGGTTGCACTCTACCCTGGCCGCATTTAGGGGAAAACTTTTAGATTAGTCCAGGCTTTTCTGATAATTTTGCTGATTATTTCGTTTCTGTATCTGTATTTGATGTGATGTTTTAAAGATATTTGATTGCTGTTTATAATTGTGATATTTTGCATTGCGTTGTTAGCTGCTCTGAACTCCCACTGTGAGGAATTGTGGAGCATATTTCCAGGGAAATAGATAGATAAATGTTTTGTGTTGTGTGTTGTTGTTGTTTAAAAATGTAAACGTGTGTTGGTTTTCAGTTTGATTTCTGCTTAAAGAAGAGATCTACGAAACGCTAAACGTGCTCACTCTCACCATCTAGCCCTCATCTAATAAAGGGTTTCACTTTACCTAGGTTGTCTTGCTCGTATTTAATATGGTAATTGATATTGGACACCTGCCTAGTCTCATCATAGCTTTCTCTTTCTCATGCACCTGTCTCGTTTGGCCAAAACATGACATGAGAACAGAAAGAGAATGCAGGACATAAAAGTTCAAACCTTTCTGTGAAGCTAACACAAGGATGACAAAATCTGTGAATGGGGGAGTTGGGGCTTTTTATTTCTGAGGAAGATGTGTTTTATGGATCTGAAGTTAGATCTTCTCACTTTTATTTTATATGAAAATTTACAGCCCACCTTTCTAGTGCCTATGGCACAGGACTCGTGACATTTAAAAACAACTCAATCAACTAGAAAGAGCAATGTTCAATAAAACAGAAAGGTGATAGCACAAACACAGCTTTAGGTTCTTGTTGCTGCAACAGTGCCTGGGCTTCCTACATAGTTTCATGCCTACTTTGGAAGGATGGGATAATAAACCTGACTGGTAGCAGCAAATGTTGACGAAGAAGACCCAAACTACCCGCGGAATGGGGGATCTTTTTATTTTTTGTGCATTTTAATGAGAAACAACGTAATTCTCACATCTGAACCCAATTTGAGAACCAAAATAGAAGCATCCTTCAAAATTCACACTTTCCCCAACCAAACATTGCACACAGAAATGCACGTATTAGGGAAAGTGTGCCCAAAAATGCATACATTATTTAAAATGACATACAGATATGCATTATATTATGGAAAAATGTTTGCAAAAATATGCGTATTAGTCAAAGCTGCATATTAAAATGTATATATTAGGAGTTAATGTGTCTGTGACTATATAATGAATACTTTTTTGGGGTGGGGGTGGGGGAAATGGTAGAAGAAATTCACATTAAAATGCTGGTAAATTTTCACGAGGACCAGATCTGGAAACGCTCAGGGGAAGAGTCTTAAGCCACAGCCAGTGTTTTAATGTATGCATCTGGTGACTGTTTCACTTTTGTGCTCTACGTATTATTTAACTGTGCTGGTTCTGAGTTTTTATGTGCTCTCTTAAGTTTAGCATGATTTTATCATAGTATTATTTTATTCTCCTTTGTGTGGTGCCTGGAGAAGTGATTTTATGGGGCATCTCATAAATACAAATCAATAAAATAAAATTATTTTAATCCAGTAAAATGCTGCCTCTTCCAGTTCCTCTGAAACAAGGCAGAAAGAAAGGGGAAACACTTTCAAGAGCCAGGAAAAACAGGAGAGAAGGAACTCTGATGGGATCAAAGGATAGGAGGCAGTCTATGAATGCTCAGTGACATACAGCTATAGCTGCTGCAATTTTTGAAGGTGATTTTGGTGAACTTAGGTACATCCAAACTACAACTCATAGCTTTATCTATACATCAGGGACATTTCCTAGAACGTATATATTGAGTAGAAGCCTCCTGATGCATATTTTGTTCTAGGAGGCTTAATTTGAGGATGCACTTCCAGAGTTAACAGTGAATACATTACTTTTTGTAAATACAGTGGTACCTCGGGTTACATACGCTTCAGGTTACATACGCTTCAGGTTACAGACTCCACTAACCCAGAAATAGTACCTCGGGTTAAGAACTTTGCTTCAGGATGAGAACAGAAATAAGGCAGTGGCAGCGCAGCGGCAGCAGGAGGCCCCATTAGCTAAAGTGGTGCTTCAGGTTAAGAACAGTTTCAGGTTAGAAAGGAAAAATATACGAAAACAACAAGAAGAGATGAGGAAAACAACAAAGAAGGAATGGATAGAATTGTGAACATTATTTGGACAGAATTGTGAACATCAAAGCAGCAGCAATAAGACGACTGGATCCCTCTCGGAGCTCGAAACATGGGTACCCCCAACAAAAATTTAAAATTTGGCTCTGTGATTTGGAATTAATGTGATTTCATTGGTTTGTTAATAAAAAATATTTTTTTAAAAATAGAACAGTTTCAGGTTAAGAACAGACCTCTGGAACGAATTAAGTACTTAACCCAAGGTACCACTGTAAGCTACCATAGCTGCTGGAGAGCCATGAAAATTTGTGTCCTGGGCTTTTCAGACTACTCATGTACTACCTGAAACCAAAGCCAGATGTCCCCCCCCCCCAGCTCTCCTACCCCACTAATTTGGCTTATTAGTGCAGGAAGCTTAGCGCCCTTCCAGTTATCAATTGCAGGTAGGAACAGAGGACACATGGAAATCTGTGAATTGAGATGAATATGCAGAGCTGAAACATCGCTTTTCTGAAATGGCCTATCTCTGTTATAGAAAGCCACTTCTTGGGAAGAAGACCCAACTCTGCAGTAGTAGCATCTCTCTTCCTCGGTTATTTTTATCGTAGGGCTCACAGGCTGAGGACTTGCTAAAAACTCATTTGTTGGCCACTTCAGAATGTCTGAGTCTTTCTGAGATAAAACATGCCTGTGGCCAATATGTTCTCATAAAAGATTAACATTCCGTTCTTTATCAATAATCACAAATTAGTCATTCCTTTTCACACTCTTGTACTTTGGAATCAGAACAACATAAATTATTAACTGTTCTCATACTCCATCATACAAATGCAAGTGTTTTCGATAATTGCTAAAATATGAACCTCACTTGGGCTCAAATATCTTCTGGTGCATTTGTGCCAAAAGTGAATTTCAGTCATCAAAAATGGCGAAGTTTCTCATGACAAACTAGGAATTGCAGTGTATAAACAGTTGAATGCTTCCTTACACATTACCAATAACTATTCGCAGATATTGAGAAAGTCATGAATTGATGAACAGCCTGGCAACCCAGCATGGCTGAGGAAAGCTGCAGCCATCAAGACAAACGTGTTATCTAAAATACCGTTAGCAATCGACATCTACAAATCAGTACATTGATTCTGGATAAATGGCAGAAATGCATAATTTGATTTGCTTAGCAAAATATACCACCAAATAGTTCAGCAATGACTGTGTATAACAAGAAAGGAAGGGTGAAGCATCCCAATATTAGAAGATATTATCAGGCTGTTAAATTAACCTCATCAAATGAAAGATTTAATGAGGAAGATCAAACAGGCCGAACTGGAAATGTTAACACTTAAATTAGTGGACCATATTTGGTTCCAGCAAAGATGAACATTAAGAAAGCTAAACCAGTTGTCAGCCTTGGCCAGGGCCAGGGCCAGGTTTGGGGGGGCCTTGAGTATGGTGTTGACCACCATCCCCACACTACCCACAACCAGGGAAGGGCCCAGCCTTGCTTATGGTGGCTGCAGCTGACACACCTGAGGCCTTGGCATTGATGTCTGCTGGGCATACTTCAGCAGTGGGCAGGTTGCATTGATTGCAAATAGGAGCTAAGAACTACCCAGACTATCAATTTATGAAAGCATCGTATTTAATAGATTTATGGGCTGGAGGCATTACATTTCAGGTGACTTAAAATGGCAGGCAGTCACTTAGGTGGGAGCTGAGTTTGACTCTCATTGAAAATTGGCAGCACCACCTACTGCTGAAAGGCATCCATGGACCGAGTGGGGCAGCTGGTGATTGGCAGCATGACTGGGTCAAGCTGGGAAAGGGTTTTATGAAGCTCCTGGGCTCTGAGTCAATGCCTGGCCAGGCCAATCGCTGCGGCTGGGCCTGGTAACCAAAGTTGACAAAGCCTTCTATGACATCAGAACAGTCAAGCCTATGGCAACCAGAGAAACTGTGATGCTGTTGCTTACACCCCACCCCACAGATCAGCCATTCGATGTTAAACAGTACTTACAGCATGTGAATATGCTAGTCTTCCTTGACCAAGCAAGTATTTCCAATGTTATTTTTCTAACTCTGTGAAATATTAGGCCTGTTCAGAAATAAACCCTCACCAACGTATCCCTTGGGCAACCACCACAACAGCATATCTGGTGACAATGTGAAAAAGGAGCCTGTGTACACATGGAGGACAACTTCACATGAGTTGGAACATCTGTACGTGCATAGGCTCCTTTTCACACAAACACTGAATGCAGGACACAGGGACAAATGTAGCCAGTGAGTGTGTCAGTGTTGGAGGGATATATCTTGTAGGTATGGCAAACATGGTCTGTTACCTCCTCAACACATTAGGACATTAATAGTGGATCTATCAAAATGATATTACACTATTTTGTAACACCACTCATTATGATAACATCTCATTTAGAGGAGGGAAGAGTTTGTGTCTAAGTGTGTATTTGTGTCTGTGTGTCTGTTTGTGTTGTTTGTTCACAGACCCTCTTGAAATGGTCATTTTCTGATGTGGTATAAACAACTGTGAACTTGACTTGGACGCTTATATAGAAAGCCAATGGGATAGCATTCTTCTGAACTAGAAGTTAATAACATTCTTTGCCAACTGAACAATTTTCAGCTTCATTCTTGGCAGAAGTCGCACCACAGACAAATGGATCAGACATTTTTGTAGAAGCTGTGGATGCTGAGTGCTTCTCTGAGAAGAAACACAATGGGAATTTTCACATGGGAATTGGGCCAGATGGCTTTCTCTGGACCTTCATTTTCAAATAATTCCACTTCTACCGCCTAAGTGGGTGAAGGAGATGGAAAAATAAAAACCATCAGTGTGAAAAAGAAAACATCTCACAGTATCCAGTGCTTGAGAGAAAGTTCATGTCGTAATTTTTCAGGAGGTGAACTGTAGGCATGTGTCCACATTTTGACTTCCAGCTCTGTGAACCTATATTCCATATTGCTGGAGCCTTATTTATTTAGCATTGTGTTACTTCGTTTTGCTTAGCAGCTCCTATGAGCAAAACCCACATTTGCTGTTGTGATGTAAATATGGGGGTAGGGACTCATCGTATGACCAGATCAACAGGTAGGAGGATGAACAAAACGCTCCCCATATGCAGCATGTTTTCCCTGGTGTGTTTACCTCCAATCCTCCATTCTTCTGCCTCTCACCACAAAAAACACCACCACTGGATTTACTGCTGGATTCACAGTCCAGCTGGCTGGTGGGCTGAAGGAGAGTAAGTGAAAAAGGAGGGGGAGGAGGAAGGATCAGAATAGAAGGATCTGTGGTCTCAAATGCATCCCCAACTCCCATAACTGACTTATTAGATAAACATGGAGATGGGGGAGTTGTGTTTGTGCCATGAGATCTAATTCAGTTCTAAGCCTGTGGACCATAAACTTGTTCATCATGTAAAGCATCAGGAGAGAACTTCTATGCCTGATTTCCTCAAACCTGGTCCAAAATTCCAACCACAATACCACACTGTATCTCAGATCATATATGTTTCCATATATGCCATATCTCTTGTCCGACACTTTTCTTCTCCCTTGTTGTATAAAGCAGTGCTTTCGAAGAGGTGGCTATTCTTTGTTCCTACAGATGTTGATTGACTCCAACTCCCATCAGTACCAGCCAAGCATGGCTGATGGTCAAGGGTTATGCAAGTTAGAACAGAAAGATGGAAGGTACCACAAGGGTCTAATCCAAGCCCCTGCATGCAGGAATCTTTTGCCCAACATGGTGCTCAGACCCACGACCCTGAGATTAAAAGTCTCATGCTCTGCCAGCTGAGAGTTGTAGCCCAACAACATCAGGTTCCCAATCCCTGCTTTAAAAAATGGAAATAAGCAACATGGGTTTAGCCTATAAGTCCTAGTTTGGTAGCAATGTTTTGCCATATGCTGAAGAATCACCTTTTTACCTGGCCTTAGACATGTGTGAGATGTATTTTTAGGACCCACTTCCTTCTTTTAATTGCAGGTTGTTCAGTCTGATTTTGATAGGGTATTTTTCTATTGTTATAAACCACCCTGGGACCTTATGGAGAAAGGTGAATAAGAAATTTAAATAATAATAATACAAAAATAATGAAGTGGGATAATTCTTTATTCCAGACTAGAGAACTTTTGCTGACAAGCATGCGGAGTTCAGTTTCTGTGTCAGTAACAAAGCATGGTATCAAAGGTAAAGGGCTGAATTTCTGCCTTATCTTTGAAGGTCCATACTTTCCCTTATTACTTTATTGCAGTTTTTTGTGGTTTGAAAGATAAAAAGTGACTAGTAGGGAGTTGTACCAGCTGCATGCAAGTTTTTTTTAAAATAAAAAACCCCGAATCAATTGGTTGCTCTGGGCATTACTGATATTATGCAAATGGCAACTGAATTGTGAGGACAGTTTTATCGTTAAAAGACAAATTATTTGTGGTTTCTTGTTGCTCTCATTGTATTGTTTTCATAAAAGATTTCTCCACCATGCTTCATTACACAGCATATTCAACAATTCCCCTGCACACTGCTTATATAATACTTGACATTTTCAAAGATTCTGTTTAGAATGGAAGAAAATGCCCAAATATACTAGGAAAATGCAGGTGAATCCTATGCATATTTTCTCTGAAGCAGGGACTGGGGAGCACTTTGATTCTGTTCACATTTGAAGGCAAACCTACATAACTTGTGCTTTCCGAAACAACATGGGTAACATAGCCAGCCTCCAAGATTCACACTTCTTCCAATTTTGCAGTGCAATTCTCTTCGCCAAAATGAAAGTCTCTGGCCCTTCTAGAAAGAAAGCTATGAAGCATAATGTGCCGTTTCTAATCAATTTCTGTTAAATGAGCTGGCCTGGCTGCTCCCACCTGTTTTAACCAATGAGTGAAGTCAGAGCTGTGATTGATAAGCGAGTTGTTTCGATTCCAGGCAATAGGAATCCCTGAGGTCCTAACAGGGTTGGATTTATAATGCTGCAGATGGAATACTTGCACCAGGACCCATGCCAGCAGAGACCCCAAACTCTTCAGCTTTCATTTGAAAAAGTAAGTCTCTGGGCCTTCTAGATACAAAGTTATGAAGCATTGTACGCAGGAAGCTTTCTAAGATGTAGTTTGCCAACCCAATGCAAGCAGAAGAATGAGTTTAATGCTTTTTCTGGCTCTGCAGCACCTGCTGAAGTTGGTTGGGTGACCTTCCAGCGGCAGCTCCCTCATCAGAAGTGTTGTATGGTGTTGTTTGAATTTTCCCTCATCTGTAGAGACACTCTGTTAATCCCACTGGTTCAGAATAAAAAGACTACACAGAGTATTGTGACTGTGTGGCATGGTATATTTCTTCCGTAGGTAGCCTCCAGGCATAGCTGTCAACTTACAGATTTGAAAATAAGGGACCAGCAGCCAAAATAAGGGACCTGCAGCCTCACCTGTTCCAGGCACTCCAATCTTCCTGTCCTCCTGCAGTCTGGTCAAACTCATGCTGGTAGCTTCGAAAACACTGTCCAACCAACTTTGTAACCAGAGGTTCAACTGAATAGAATCTGAATCACATGCACCACAAGGCCTATGCAGCCTCAACTTAAGATGGCTCCCTGGCCTTGCACTGCAAAGTTTGCAGCAGCACGTGCAACAAAATGGCGTCCAGTATTCAAAAAACTCCTAAGCTTGCATTAACTAGCCACACACAAGGTATTCAAGCTCCACCCCCCAGTCGTTCTTAGACTTCTTATTGGGTGAGCAACACAGCCAAGCAACACAGTTGGAGCCTCCCTCCTCCCTGGCCGGCAGGGAGGGAGAGAGAGGAGCTGCTTCCTTTGAAATTTAAGGGACATCATTTAAGGGACATCCATCAATAAGGGACAGCAGCGGGACATGGCGCTGGAATAAGGGACTGTCCCTTCAAATAAGGGACACTTGACAGCTATGCCTCCAGGTGAGAGGAGACCCGTAGAAGTGCTGTAATACCACACTGAATGAGTTAAAATATTCCCTTTTCAGTTTTCAAATTCTGTTAAACATTAGCATCAAATGGCTTGGGTTGTTGGTCTTTAGAGAGAGTGACATACAGTTTTATCGCTGATTGTCAAAAAGATTGTGTTGCTTGCCTTAAACTTTACAGATAAGGCAAGCTGTGCACCAAAATAAACCTTAAAAGATTTTTAAATAGAAAAACGATATCTAGAAAATGACGGATATACAAATGATACAGTAATCTTGTTAATCTGACATCTACTAAATCAATCGGTATTTATGAAATAGCTCCCATCCTTCTACTATTGCCACTGTATTAATGTCTGGCAGTTATCATGACAGTTATTGCCAGTTCTTCCTCATATTTCATTGCAATATATTTTCCCTCAAACATTTGCTGCCCACATACACGTGTTTCCTGTCTGCAGATTGTATCTGTGCCAAATGAGCACTCTGGTGATTTACATTCGAAGGCGATTTTTCCATTTTAAAATTAGTCGAAGCAAAAATAGAAAACATTTTGTCACTTTTTCATTTGTCAGGTGAGATGGTACCATCAGTACAGGTGTTTTGGTGGGATCTTTTTTGATGCTTAATCAATGCCACTAATACATTAGTGATGCCCAGGCATGGTCAATGCACTCGATTCTAATGCTACTCCCCAAACCAGCAGCCCAACAGATTGGGAAGACGGCAACAGAATTGATAACCAGACTGTAGCTTAATTTTCTTTTTGGGAAAGGAAAGCCAGTGAACAAAATGGCAGCCAGCCAGATGATTAGGGTGGTTGTCATCATTTTTTAAAAAGATGATGTTACAGGGCACAAATTTGCATAAAATTTGCAAGTTGCATTGCTTTGTATGTGTAGATGCACATTTATAAATATTTACCAAGATTTAAATAGAAACACAATGCATATTTACTATAGTGCAGAAGGCTGTGACCTGGTGAATTGTGTGCCCACTCAGTTTGCTGTCTTGGTGCAACTGTTGATAGGCCATTTGAAGGCCCCTATGCTAACCTTCATGTCATTCTTCTCTTGAAGATGAACTTGAACCAGTTGGACTTGAACCAGGAAACCCTTCAGAGAGAGGACACCTTCAAATAGAGAACTATCTTCTGTAACACAGGACACATGGCCACAGTGCAGATGTTGGCTAGCTCTGGGTCATTGAAAAGATTAGTGTCACGGTTTTTCCAAGGCATACATGCCATTCACAAATCCAAGCACTTGAGCTGTGATAAGTAGAACTACATAAGAGTCTTAGAAAATGCCCTGGAGGTCATTAACTGGCAGAGGTGGATTTAAGGTTCTGTTGCAGTGGGCGCTGAGCAGAATAAAAGGCAAGATGCATGGGAGCACGCGCCAAATTTTGACCTTGCACAGGGTGCCACTGAAATCTGAAGGACCAAAACCCACCCCTGTAACTGGAAGGGTTATGGAGCAGCAGTGTATGTAACAAACTGACCTGAAGAGGTGAAGCCTTCCTTCCTAATGTGGAATGCCTGGGGATAGACTTTAGCATGCATTCTAACTGATGGTAGCCCTTGTAGGTTATTACAACCCATGGAGTGGTAGGAAGACCGGATATCAACCTCAGATAATTCCCATGTTGTACATTCTTGTTTATCTGTAGTTGCTAGCAAAGGCGGACATCAACCTTTCCAATCAGTATGGATAATTTTCAGGACACTCACAAAAATAACTTTTAGCGGGCCGCCATCTGGACCTTCCCTTTGACCTTTAGCTATGGAATCAGGTCTGACTTTGGTCTGTAGCAGAACCTTTACTATATAGGTTTTAACTCTCTGGATACTATTGGAGGATGAGCCATATTTTACACATTCCCTAATCATGCGGCACAGAGCGAAATGGCAATTCATTATTGAAATGGCACGGGAAATTACCCTGAGAAAAAATAGAATAGTTGACCGTGTTCATGCACCATCTGTCACATGGCGCTGTGGTCTAAACCACTGAGCCTCTTGGGCTTGCTGATCGGAAGGTTGGCGGTTCAAATCCCTGCAACGGGGTGAACTCCCATTGCTCTGTCTCAGCTCCTGCCAACCTAGCAGTTCGAAAGCATGCCAGTGCAAGTAGATAAATAGGTACCATTTCAACGGGAAGGTAAACGGCATTTCCATGCGCTCTGGCACTCGCCACGGTCCTCCATGCGCTAGTAGTGGTTTAGTCATGCTGGCCACATGACCTGGAGAGCTGTCTGTGGACAAACACCGGCTCCCTTGACCTCAAAGAGAGATGAGCACTACAACCCCATAGTCGCCTTTGACTGGACTTTACTGTCCAGGGGTCCTTTACCTTACCTTTTACCTAGTGAAAACTAGCCCTATTAAATTGGTATCAGTACAGGGTGATTCTGTGACCAACTTTAGCCCTCTGATCTGCCCCATAATAGAAGAAATAAACACAGCATAAAGGGCACTGTGACTTCTAAAGGGAGTTCTGTTAGTATAAATTTTATGGCTCCTTTAATGGATTATCTGTAGATGCTTATAAAAGTGCTGCTTATGTCACAGATATTCTCTAAATGGTAGACAGTTGTCTCCATGACTGAGAAGCGCATAGTACAATAATTATCTATGGGATAATATGGTTCATGTTTTACTGTGACTTTGTTAGCGGTGAAAGCCTTACTCATATTTTAGAAACAGTAGGATCTGTGTTGTCATACTTTTACAAGGTTGAGAAATAAACACAGATGTCACAATTACAGATAATGTTGCACATTTTACTATGTGCTTGCAAATAAAGTTTCAGCTATCTAATTATCAGTGTGGAAAATACTAAGGAATGGTGAAGTTCGGAGACAGTGAGCTTCACTAAAATTTCTGAGTCCCAGGTCGACATCATGAACATTTCCTGAGAACCCTGCTTTGTTATTTTCTTCATTACAGATACCTTACTGCAGAGCTTTCCAAACTTTTCATGTTGGTTGCACACCTTTTAGACATGCATCATTTCACGACACAGTAATTCAGCTTTACTAGAAAGCCAGAGGTTAAACCAATCCCTTTCCAGCCCCAGGAGGAGCATGGGGAGCATTCGTGTGACACACCCACACACCAGATCTGACACACTAATGTGTCGCGGCACACAGGTGGAAAGCTCTGCCTTACTGACTATATTTTTACTGAAAAGGAAGGTCCACCATGACATCATTGTAACATGGCCAGTTACATCAACATATGTTACTTAATGGCATCCCCAAGGAAGCTGTAAATACTGGTCAATTTTTCTTAAAACCAGAAAATGAATGGCTATTCTTTTACTCTTTCCAAAATGTACTTGAATTCTAAAGGAAAAAAAGGTCCCAATTGAACAGCACGATCCTATTCATGTCTACTCAGAAGTATATCCCACTGAGTGCAGTGAGGACTGTGGTCTCCATCTCGCTATTAGTAATTAGAAATAGTATTTCTTCTGACACAATTAGAAGCTGATTCCTTCACATTTGTCCACACACCTCAAACTCTTCCACACGTCTTTATATTCTTGCTTGATTATTACAAACGTTTGTTCCCTGACCTTTATGACAGTGGTGTAGCTGTCTTCAGTCTCTACAAAATTCAGTGCTAAATCCATCTTCTTTGATGGCCCCCAAGATAGTTATTAGAACTCACTCTTTTGAACATTTCTATTGATTCCCAGTTTCCTTTCACAAAGGCATTAAAAATTCTCAGCCTTGGTTTTAGAACTTTAATCCTGTCTGCCTGAGTATTTCACTCAGCCCTCTGTTACAATAACTATATTCTGATAAGTTATCTGAATGCCCCAGTTTTATACTATGGCCTGAGCTAATATCTGGCTACCCTGAACACCTCCCATCTACTCCAACTTATTTTTAACTGTCCTTATCTTTGCAAGCCTAAACAGCTCATGGTGCAGTTGGATGCTCTTTGACAAGTCCAAGCATGTATCTCTCATTTTGAATCTGTTAGTGGGCTAGCTCTCTGACTGCACTGTCACACATTTTAGATTTTGCAGGACAGACCTTTTCAATGAGGTCTGCTGCACTGACAGCTTTCAGGAAGCAACTGCACAACCATGACACATCATTGTCCCATTGCATCATCACATAAGGGAAACCCAAGCACAGCTTACGTAGCTGACATATGAACATATCATAATAAAAAATGCCCTTTTATTCAGGAGATATCTAATTATTTCAAGACGTGATACGCATTTTGCAGATTTGTAGCACAGAAGAAGCATATCATCTATACATGTATTTATTTCATTTTGCATTGGGTTTTTGTTTGAACTCTCCTTATGCTATCCTTTAAACTAAGGATGGGGAGGTGTTTTGAGCCAGTTTGCCAACCACGGCAAGTGTAATTGAATCTACAGTTCTGACATAAGCAAGTTATCCAGTTCTTTCAAAGGGGACCTGATCCAAATGGAAAGTTATTTCTTTGAATTTTGTATATTCCTCCTGCAATTTCACCGACACTGCAACTTCTTTTCAGTACACATGGGGTGGAATCTACAACCCACTCAGTTGGTGTGTGTGTGTGTTGTTGTTTTGTTTTAAGAAAAACTTCCAGAAGAGGAGGAGATTCTGGTGCTTGGAATGGATGAGGAAAAAAGTGGAAAGGAGGCCTAGGAATGTTTCCTCTACAGCAACTTTTGGAGAAAGAGTTTCCACTCAGAGAAATGTTTTAATGGTGTTACCTCTTGTTTTGGAACATTGCATTACAAAGAACTCTGCTATTTACATAGTTTTCCGAGCCACAGGACATTCTGAAATCAGAATTTTCTGATTTGAGCTTGTGTGGTTTTATTTAGTCATCGAGCCATTGAAGTCCACAAAACATTTTTTTAAAAACCCTAGGACTGTCCTTATTTAATCATAGTAGGGCTCCAGTGTTTTTATCAGCTCAAGCTTTCTTAGGAACAGGGATGAAAGAGCAACCTGCAGCACTGGAATGTGTGCATTTACTTCTAAATAAACTTGGCTAAGGTAGAAACAAAACAAAACAAAAAAATCCAGTTGCATAATAACCTTATTGGAGCCGATAAAATGTTGCAAAAATGTGTACAAGCTTTGAATAATCATAAAAAGTATTCCAGAACTCTTCATCAGGTGAGATGTTGCACAAAGCGGGAGTTGCGGGGTGAAGGTGCTAAACAAGCTGTTTTACAATTAGGCTGATTTCTGAAGCCTTGGGGTCAGCATTTAGATCAGGGCTGTGGGACCTGAGGCCCTCCAGATGTCCAACTCCCATCATCCTGGTTAAAGTAACTTGTTTAAAGTACTGGAAGCAGAGTGTAGGAATAAATGTGGAGAGTTCTCCCAATAAAAGAAGTGAAGTCCCCCAAGGATTGACTGGAACATTTGCTTTTTAAATTGTTCATACAGGATTTGGAGTTATGGGTGAGCCGTGAGGTAATTGTGTTTGTTGATGATAACAGAGCTGCAAGAACAAAAACAGATTGTGGGAGGCTCCAAAAGGATATCTCCAAACTAGGGGAATGAGCATTAAAATGGCAAATGTGATTCAGTGGAAGCAAGCGTTGTGTCATGCATGTTGGGTTAATAATCCTAACCACATATATATACAACTCAAGGGCTCTGAACTGGAAGTGACTGGCCAAGGAGCAGCTTGATGAAGATATTGACCCAGCGTGCAGCCGCTGTGAAAAAGTCGAATTCCCTGTTAAGGATCATTAGGAAAGGGTTTAAAATAAAACAGCCAATATTATATTGTCACTGAACGAATCTGTGATGTGGCCATGCTTAGAATACGGTGTTCATTTCTGGTTGCCACAGCAAAACAATACTGTACAGCTGGAAAAGGCTCAGAAAAGGGGAAGCAAAATGGCCAAGAGGCTGGAGCAACTTCCCTATGAGGCAGAAGTGGTTTGCTGGGTGCAGTGGAACAGCTCTACTGGTTGCCTGGCAGATGGGTTGTTGCTGCTTACAGTGAGGTGAAGGCACGGCAGTGGGGAGGTCATTGCCAGCAGGAGTGCCAAATTGGTGTTTAGACAAATTCATGACAAATAAGGCTAGCAATGGCTGAAGTACTGCAGGCACAATGCCTCTAAATACTCATTGCTGGAGAAAGTGCTGTTGCTGCTCATGTCCTGTCAGCAGGCTTCCCATGGGCATGTGGTTGGCCAGGATAGGAATAGGGTTCTCTATAGCCTATATGCACCTTTGGTCTGATTCAGCCGGGTTCTTTTAATGTGCTAACCACTGACCAATTCATTTCAGCACCTGAGGCAAAGAACAAAATGGCATCCCCCAGGGAAGAAGAGGTGAGTGAAGATGTACATCAGGAATAAGAAGGGGAATATATATATACACGCGGGTGGCGCTGTGGGTTAAACCACAGAGCCTAGGACTTGCTGATCAGAAGGTCGGCGGTTCGAATCCCCACGACGGGGTGAGCTCCCGTTGCTCGGTCCCTGCTCCTGCCAACCTAGCAGTTCGAAAGCATGTCAAAGTGCAAGTAGATAAATAGGTACCGCTCCGGCGGGAAGGTAAACGGTATTTCCATGCGCTGCTCTGGTTTGCCAGAAGCGGCTTAGTCATGCTGGCCACAGGACCCGGAAGCTGTACGCCGGCTCCCTCGGCCAATAAAGCGAGGGTTGGTCATGACTGGACCTAATGGTCAGTGGTCCCTTTACCTTATATATATATATCCACAACGGGAACAAGAGGATGAGAATCAAATCAACCTTACCCAATGGTTGAAGTGAGAATCAAGGGCTATCATGTGGGGAAAGGGGCCTGCTCTGAATCACGCCAGTTGGGTGTAGAGCCCAAAAGACCCCAGAGGGCTGTCCTGGTGCCTCTTATCAGCTGAGATGCCACTGTACTGGCGACATTTGCGGGGGGGGGGGCTTCTGAGGAGGACGCAGATCCAACCTCCAAGGAGTACCCCACACCCTTTGTTGCTGCAGCAATGATGCAGTCCTTGGAAGCAGGAACCACTGGCCTCGCAGATCCTGCCGCCTGACCACTGCCTAATGGGTGGGCTGGCCCTGCCCCTGACCTTTGTCCATGCTGGTCAGGGGGTGCCAACTTGAATAAAATATTAGGGGGTGGGGCAGGTAAGCCCTGTCCTGCATAACCGATCACAAGATGTGGCACATGCACACCACTTGAATGCCAATGCCCATCAACTTTGTGGGGGACAGCCCCCTCAAATATTTTACTGGGTGGGCCAACGGGACCTCAGCCCCTACGAGTTGGCTCCTATGATGCTGGCTGAAGCTTATGGAAGTCACCTGGAGCCCCCTCACCCATTTACAGAGGCGTGCAAATGGCAGCTAGTTGTGAAAGGCGCAGGAGCCTACCAGAGAAAAAGCTGGCAGCCTTATCAAGGGGCTCGACAGACCGATGCGGGTGCAAAAAATCGTGTGATGTGGAGCCTAGAATCCGGTGTGGCCAGGCGCCCATTCTGCAGGAAAGGAACGTCTGAGCGAGAAAAAAGGCGCCTGGCTGGTCTTCGATCCCCTTGGCGCGCGCTGGGGATTTCCACACCCCCCTAACATTCCTCCCCCCTCCCTCCATATCGTTCACTGTCATCTCAGCGGGTCAATGGCCGGTTCTTTTCCTCCGGCCCGCCACCCGAACGGAGAGGGGCGGGCTGCAGCCAGAGGAACCTTTTCGGCCCGCGAGGAGGAACCGCCAAGCAGCCCGAGGGGAAGCGGACGGCCACTGCGGTGGCAGCTGTGGCGGAGGCTAGAGCGAGAGCAAAGCTGGAGAAGCTGCAGCCTGGCTGGGCGGGTAGGCGGCGCTTGGGTCCCCCAGGCCTGGCGCGGGTTGGCAGGGGTGAGGGAGCGGAGGCGGGGCGAGAGGCGAGCTGGGAGGGACGCCAGCCTGCGCTGGGCTCGGGCTGCCTGGCTGGCTGGGGCTGAGGCGAAGGAAGCAGCGCGGCGGCGAGCGAGGGCTGCTGTGGCAGCGGCGGCGAAGCAGCAGCAGCAGCAGCAGGCGCAGACGGAGGCTTGGCGCGCTCGGCTTCTCTCCCTTCGCTGCAGGGCGCGCGGCTGGGGCCCGGGCGGGTGCGTGACAGCCGAAGGTGAGAGCCTTTCCTCCCGCGTCGCCGTCCCCTCGCCGCCGCCCGCCTCCCTTCCCTGCCTCGCTGCTGCCGGCCTAGCGAGCGTGCGGAGGGGAGTCCGGCGGCGGCGGCGGGGCCGGGACGCCGCTTGGCCGCGCGCTGCAGACATCCTGTTCGGCGGCGCGAGGCCTCCTGCCGCCTGAAGGGGGGCTTCGCTGTCTCTCTCTCTTGCGCGCGGCTCCTGCTTCTTCCCCTCCTGGTGACAGGCAGGCAGGCAGGCAGGCAGGCAAGCAAAGCCTTGCATTGCATTCATTTCCCGTCTCCCCTGCCCGGCTGGCTTGGCTGGAGGAAGTTGAACTGGAGCGGAGCGGCGTCCTTGCAGCAGCGGGACCCGATCCCCGCGCCAGCTGGTATGCTTGCGAAGGAGAAAAAAATGCTTTCTCTGGGAAAGGGCGCTCAGGATTGCAGGAGGCAGCCCCGCTCCTCAGCCCCAGACCAGCCTAGGTGCCCTCCACTCTCAAGGTCTGGGAAGGGAGGAATTGCCGGGTTAAATATTTCGTATTCCCTGCCTCGCCTCCCCCTTTTTTGGGTGCTGGTGGCGGCCGACAGAGTTAAAGCTCCGCTGAACTGCATGCATCGCGGTTAGGCGAATTCTCAATCGGCTACAGGTCGTTTGAAAAACCCGGAAGGAATAAACCCTCTCGCTGACTTTATATTTCAAAATCTGAACACGTTTCCTTTTTCTTTCTTTTTCTGCCTCCCCCGGTGCTTTTTATGGACTTTGCACAGCGGCTGTGCTGCGTGAGGAAGTCCACACTGCTGGCTTATGTGGGGAAGCGAATCAAAAGAGTGCATGGCACTTCTTGGTCTAGACAGTGTGCAATGGCAAGAGTGGAGCACAAGGTGCTAGACTTGGTTGATGCTAAATAAAGCTGGCTAAATATTGACACTAAAATCTCATTCTCTGGATAAGTGAGCAATCCACGGAAGTTAATCTGGAAAATTGCTTCACACCATTTTCCTGATAGGAATTTTAATCATGTATCAGAATCATGTATTCATATTATAAGTACCGAATTTGCATAATGTTGTTCAACATAACTTTGCTCTTTTCTACATGTATTGTCTTTACTATTTTGAAAAACTTTAATTTCTCTTATAAATAAATAAGCAAACTCTTACTACCCTATCCGGAATACACAGGGAGACTTACTGGTTTTAATTAGATGCAATGTGAAGCAGAGATGCAATTTGTTGAATTCATAGCCCAGATATTATATGAAGCTTGTGTTGCCAAAGCTGCATTTCAGTGAAGTGTAATGAGCTGTTAAGCGAACTTCTTGTGCTATCGAGAGTGCTGCATTGTGTTTGCTTTGGGATTTACTGGTGGCATTTTAGAAAAATAGCTCTTATTAGTGTATTGTGTCTTTCCTGGAAATGGAAAGTGTCTGGTTCTGGAGGAACAAATGGCTGGTTGAAGGATTTGAGTTCAGGAAGCGGAGAGGAAAGTCTTGTGTTTTCTGCTGCCAAATCCTTGCCTCTAAGCATTGGATTAAAACGTGCCCACACTGAAAAAAGAGGGTATAAGATGCATAGAACCATTTGAATAGGCAGAGAAATTTATTGCTATTCAGATGACAAGTGCAAATGGAATTAAGCAAGGTGTTGCATTTTCACATGATGTGTGTTGCTGGGTTATATTTTTATTACCGTAATTCATCAACAGAAAAAATCCAGTGTGTGGTACCCATAATGTAAAAAATGAAGACACTGGGTTGTAGCCAACATAATCTCTACTCAGAGTAGACCCATTGAAATTAATAAACTTGACTAACTTATTTATTAATTTCAATAGGTCTACTGTGCGTAGAACTTAGTTGGATACAGACCAATTAATTGAATGTATAAGGGAGCAAAAAACAAAACAAAAAACCAACACCCTAGTAAAATCTCTGTGGTGCCGACAGGAGGAGCTATTATAACTTAAGGCTATGACACTCACAGGTGCAATCCTGTGCCTGTCTACTCGGTAGCAAGTTCTGTTGAGTTCATTGAAACTTACTTCTATTTCAGTAAGTACACAGTTGTAGTCTTAATGTGAAGCTTTTTGAGGAATGAATGCAAAGTCTAGAAATTTGTATAGTAGAACAGATCCTTTGCAAGTGTAAGGTACCAGTTTGTTAAATAATTTTGGCCAGAAGAGCTGGGAATGACTTCTACAGTCAGAGTACAGTGGTACCTCAGGTTACATATGCTTCAGGTTACATACGCTTCAGGTTACAGACTCCGCTAACCCAGAAATAGTGCTTCAGGTTAAGAACTTTGCTTCAGGATGAGAACAGAAATCGTGCTCTGGCGGCGTGGTGGCAGCAAGAGACCCCATTAGCTAAAGTGGTGCTTCAGGTTAAGAACAGTTTCAGGTTAAGAACAGACCTCCAGAACGAATTAAGTACTTAACCCGAGGTACCACTGTATACTGTTCTGAGGTAGAGGGACTGCTATAAAAAAAGAATCCCATTACTCCTCAGGATTAAAACCTGTAAGCTACAGAAGGATAAAATCTGGACCACATAAATTTAATGGGCATTCTGCTTCTTGATCAGGCAAATCCAATTCCACTTTATTTAAAAGATCATAATAATATTTGCATATAGTACTTGGATTGTCCTGCAATGCTGTAATTACTTATAAGGGAGTAAGCCCCATTGCACTTCATGGAATTTACTTCTGAATAGATGTGCAGAGAATTGCATTCTAACTTTTTTAAAAGCTCCTATAATTAGTACAGGACTTTACAATAATGGCTGGAGACAGTGTTTTAATTTTGTTTAAAATGTGATTGGCTTGTGGAACACATTAATAGCACAAAGAATAAATGTGACAAGTAAATAGTTCTTTTAAAAAGTTATTGCTTAATGTGTAAGGTCATAAAGATGTCTTAGGCAGAGCAAATAGCTCTTCAGCACAACTTCAGAAGCAGAAAACTCATACTAAAATGTCTTGGTCAAGGAAACAGTTGAGTCTATCCTGAAAGATTCTTTGCTGTTCTCAAACTGACTGCAAACCAGAGACTGATCTGTACCATATCACTTGCTGGTATAAATACTGCAGTATTTCTGTACAGTGGTACCTCGGGTTACATACGCTTCAGGTTACATACGCTTCAGGTTACAGACTCCACTAACCCAGAAATATTGCCTCGGGTTGAGAACTTTGCTTCAGGATGAGAACAGAAATCGTGTAGCTGCGGTGCAACGGCAGCAGGAGGCCCCATTAGCTAAAGTGGTGCTTCAGGTTAAGAACAGTTTCAGGTTAAGAACAGACCTCCTGAATGAATTAAGTACTTAACCCGAGGTACCACTGTATTATGGAAGTATTGGAGCACGGCAGCTGTGTTGGTAAGATCCATCAGTTTGCTGTCTTGGAGAGTAGGCTTAACAGCTAGAGGTTTGCTGGGCAAGACCATTGCTTGGCCCTGATTTCCAATACAGATTTGTACTGGCTGATAACAAAAAGGCAAAATGAAACTGCTGCATTTGGGGAATACAGTACATGGGTATAGAGAAGTTCAGCACTTAACAAAGCGACTTGGGACATTTGCTTCCCATGTGATGCATTGTCAACCCTGAGGTTCAAGGGGGTTGTTGCCGTATTGTATCTACAGTGCAACCCTCCCTTTTCAGATTTAACTGAAAGTTTGTTGGGGTGGGTGGAGGGGCTGTGCTATCTATCTCTACTGGTGGGGAGGGGGAAATAGGTCAAACTTGACATATTTTACAGTGTTTAGAGAAGAACTCTAATTGGCAGTGTGCCAAAATGGTTGTGTCAACGAGAACAAAGTGAGTAGGCCTTCTCACACACTTGTGCACTTGTGGAGCTGAAACTATTTCTTAGCGTGATAATAAATATTTCAAAGCATTTGAGATATTTGGAGAAATGTTAATTTTCTGGCACAGGTTGTGTATATATTTAGTTGAGTGTTGGCGATGTTCCAGACTCTCAAGTCAAGGTGTGTTTAAGTGGACTTGCTTGTTTGTTGCAAGAATTAGTGACGAAAACAATGTACACAGAAATCACTGTAGAACAATTTAATTAATACTTACGGTGCATTCCCCCTTGTTTCCAGTTCCAGATGTGTTCCTAGGCATAGGTGTGAAAGTTCTAGAGTTATTAGTAGACTTTCATAGCCAATGCTGAAGTGTTCAGTTCCTTAGTGGGGGCATGTTGAGGCACATAACCTTACCTGCCCGCCACTATACTCCAAGAGTCTAAATCCAATGGAAGATGTTTGGCTAGCTTCCACCAGTACATAAGAGCCCTGCAGGATCAGATCAAAGGCTTATCTAGTCCAGCATTCTAGGTGAGCCTGATGCTTGGGCAATAGCACAATCCCATAGGTGCAGTGGCAATGCTGTGCAAAATTCTGCATGCTGTATCTATAGAAAGTGGTTTTCTTTTCTATTAGAGGCTGTTTACTGAGTGTAATCAGTAAATATATTTACTGATATGCATATTTTTTCCTTACTAAGAGGTTTACCCCTGAGTTTTGTTGGTGGGCTTTGTTAGATGGATTTGCATTTGTCAAGCGACTTGGAGGCTCCACCTTCTCCGGAGGACCGAGGGAACCTGATGCAACATCCTGTTGTCGTGCATGCGATTTTGCACGACATCAGGATGCTGTGCAAGATCGGGGGGGGGGGGCACAGTGCCTCAGCCCCCAGGAGCTGGCACCCTTGTAGCATATCAATTCTTTCAATGCATCATTTCCCCTTCTTGCAGATACCAGAGAGTGGAGAAAATTAGCATATAGTGATACTGCATGTTCATTCGTGGGTTCCTAAGTACAGCAGAAAGGCTGGAGTACTGTGGGAGAAGAGCTTATGTAGAGACGCTACATGGTGCCTTTGGATGGTTGATAACTTGTGGCATCTTCAGAATCAAAGGGGCAGCTTTGCAGTGAGGAGTGTAACAGAATGACAGAAGAGGTGGGGGGGAGATAGGCACTTGTAACAGAGCTTACTGGCTCTCAAATGTAATTCTTGTTTAATCAAAGCAGTCAGTATTCCCAACTAACGTAACCAAAGTAGGAGTTTGGGAAGGGACTGTACTTGCAGGAGGTCTGTTTCTCCTCTTTTCTTTCCAATAGTTTCACCTTTTAAGTACATTGATAGATGGCGACTTGTGCAGAGCTGTTTCTTGACGTTGTGTATATGCACAGGAATACTCTTTTACACTTGGCTTACAGTCACACAGCCAAATGACAACATGCATGAAAATAATTCTGTTGACGGATGATGTTTGGTTGTCCTTATTGATTAGTCTTCACCAACATTTCCTCAGTGCATTGAAGATGTAAGGGATCAAAAGGCACTTCCCCCCTTATATTATGAAGCGTGGCTCATGGAAGAGTAAACATGGTGTAAAATCCCATGTTTTTAAGATAATGAGAACCAAAGGACCTGTTATCATTACTTCCAATATATTTGCCAGTCATCAGTAGACAGAGATATGGCACTTTGTGCTCCATTTTTCTTCATTCATACATAACTGCACATTGCAGGTCTAGATATAGAAAAAGATGATAACTTTTAGTAAACATTTACATCCGTTAGTAACCATCGCTTATATTGAGAAATATTTCCCCATATTTTATCGTCTGATGCTACTGAATCTGTGTCATTGCTATTACTTGTGAAGCCATCTGTGCTACAAGTTTCTTCACATAATTCCTCTTCTTCCTGTGAACTCACTAATACAGTCATCAGGTATCTGTCATCATTAATCATTCAACCAGTGTTATTAATGGTTAACAGTCGTACCATCACTATTTTGGATCTCAGTATCTTGAGCTTCAATATTTTGTTTGTGTGAGATTCTATTTTGTTTCTAATTTTTCCACATTTCTATGGTGGCCTTATTTTCACAGAAGAGTAAGCCATGGTCAATAACAAACCATGGCATACCACAAATCATGCTCATCACACTCCTTCCTTTACTGAGCTGGGTGGGAGCAAAGCAGAGTGCTGTCTGAATGTTACATGTGAACCAGCACTCATGCTTTCCTTGTCTTCAGACGAGCCATGAGCAGAAGCCAAGGTTTGTTCTGGGCTTCTGTTTGTGGCTTGTTTGGAGAGAATCAAATGGAAGCCCTGGTTCACATTTATTTTCTCTGTGCTAAGCAAAGGGAGCAACAGAGTAGATGCAATATGAGCAGTCATGGTAAACCATAGTTTACCATGATGTGTGAACCCAGGCCAGGTCCTAAGAACAAATTCAGGAGACATATTAGAAAAGCTCTTTGGTTTCCAACACCCAGAAACTTGAGGACCATGTAGGACAGGGGCAGGGGACCTTTTCTGGCTGGTGGACCAGATCCAAACCTCCACCATCCTCTGCAGGTCACCGTGACCAGGTGTGGGAGGTAATCACTTGTCCCATTGTGACATCAGGCGAAAACTTCAAAGGTGCTTGCTAAAAGCATGCTACAGATGAAGAATGTCTATTTGCAGCTGTTGTTTGAATCCAAATATCCAATTTTATTTTCATTTATTTATTATATTTATATATTGCCTTTATCTTCCGAGGATATCAAGGTGGTGTACAGTGGATGCTCGGGTTGCGAATGTGATCCATGTGGGAAGAACGTTTGCAACCCGCATTGTTCGCAACCCGCAGCGCCGTGTCTGTGCACGGGTCACGATTCGGCACTTCTGTGCATGCACAAAGCGCAATATAGCGCTTTTGCATATGCGCAAGCGCCGAAACCCGGAAGTAACCTGTTCTGGTACTTTTGGGTTTGGCACAGTGCGCAACCCGAAATCGCGCAACCCGAAGTGTCTGTAACCCGAGGTATGGCTGTACATGGTTCTCCTCCCCAATTCATCCTCGCAACAACCCATGGGTTAGGCTAAGAGATGGTGACTGGCCCAAGATCACCCAGTGAGCTTCATGGCTGAGTGGGAATTTGAACCACACTTAGCTCAAATGGACGAAGCAGGGCTCAGTTTCAGTTCCCATCAGCTGATGGGCACTGAAAATGAGCCCCCCCTTAGTGCAGCTGATCCCAGTGTGGCTCAGATGCATGAAGGCACAGTATGTCACAGCACAGAACATGTATACTGCCTTTGGTGCAGAAGACAAAACTGTCTCCTTAACTCATAATTTTCATGCTTTTTGATGCATGAATGACTTTGTAAGAACCTTAACTCTACTGAAGGAGTTTTGATCCTAGAATTATTAGGTCAGGTGTAAATGGTTTCTGTGACTTTGAAAATGTAGGATTGGGTACCACGTCTATTCTACTATGAGCCATAGTTCATGAAATACAGATTTTCAAAAATTGTGTTATGTGATCCTACTGCAACTGGGATAGAGCGGGGTTTTTCCCCAGAGAATTTCTTTGGCAGAATTAATCCATCAGTTGGAATTTTCACATAACCGTTATTCATTATACTTTGCAGCAAATGGCAGAGTGGCAGTATAAAAAAAATATTATCCTGTAAATAGTCTCACCTGCTAGAATTACATAGCCCCCTGAAGACATTTTATTCTTTGCTTTAAAAGGTTTTCACTGTTTAAGTGAATGCTTTCACTTGTTGGTACAGCAATGCAGCAATTAGATTATGATTTGAATTTAGCTTTTTCTATAGCTGTAGAATGAATAACAGGTGAAATAATAAAAACTTTATAAGGCACCTACTGTTCTGGATTTCTGTAAGCTAGTGTTTAGTGTGTATATTTATAGTATTTTACAGCAGTGTATTGCTTTTTTAACTTCGTAATCACACCAACATGATTTAAATGTTCAAGCCTCGTCTTTTGCTCCAGGTCTAATTTAAGTATTTACCACTTCCCCCAGCCTGACAAAATACTTCTCCTTAGGTGGTCTAGCTTCAGTACAGTTACATAAAGCTGTGGGAAATCACATCAAAATATGAAAGGAGTAAGTTAAAGTCTTCATAGAAAAAGTGTAACCTTGCTGTTAAATGTATAGTTTCTGAGGAAATAAAAAATGGAGGCACGTGATTTCATGCATAAAATCAATTTGTGTTCGAGCAATGCTTCTTCTCAAAAGAACCACCCCAAAGCAAGAAGGCATGCTTGGGAGGATGCCATGGGTTAAACCCACCCTAGTTTAATTCACTCTTTCTCATGCTTGCCCTCAGCATTGGAGAAGGTAGACGAGTAGGGAGAAGAGCACTGATCCCCTAAGAGTATAGCAGATTTTAAAGATAAGAGCCCTAGAGCACTTTTCCTGCCTTCTCCTGACTTAGAACTTAAGCTCCTCTGTCCATACTCAGTCGCTAGATTCTTCCATGATGGATATTTGTTGAAGGATGGTTTGCGCCACAAACTAGGCCTAAAATGAAAGACCTGTGCTCCTTCACGCTCTTCCCCTTATCATCACTTTTAACTGTTTGCCCCTGTTTCTATCTTTTTAAGCATGTATGATACAAAGGTAAAGGGACCCCTGACCATTAGGTCCACTTGTGACCAACTCTGGGGTTGTGGTGCTCATCTCGCTTTATTGGCCGAGGGAGCCGGCATACAGCTTCCGAGTCATGTGGCCAGCATGACTAAGCCGCTTCTGGCGAACCAGAGCAGCGCACGGAAACGCTGTTTACCTTCCCGCTGGAGCGGTACCTATTTATCTACTTGCACTTTGACGCGCTTTCGAACTGCTAGGTTGGCAGGAGCAGGGACCGAGCAACGGGAGCTCACCCCGTTGCGGGGATTCGAACCGCCGACCTTCTGATCAGCAAGTCCTAGGCTCTGTGGTTTAACCCACAGCGCCACCCGCATCCATGTATGATATAATCACCTTTTAATTGCTAGTCATTATCCCATACCTGTTTTAAGTCTTATGTGTTCAGTTTATCCGTATGTTTTATCTTATACTGGTCTGTGACCGAAATAAAGTTTGATACTGATATTTAAGCTCCTCTGTAAAAAATATGTGTATGAAATAGGGATTCAGTAATTTGCGAGGGGTGGGGTGGAAGTGCACCAAACAGAGAGCAGGGGTGACTTGGCCATTAAGGATGAGCACTTATTAGGGGGACTTCCCATAGAATCATAGAGTTGGAAGGGACCCCGAGGATCATCTAGTCCAACCCCCTGCAATGCAGGAATATGCAGCTGTCCCATATGGGAATCGAACCTGCAACCTTGGCATTATCAACACCATTCTCCAACCAACTGAACTATCCATTCTAGCAACCCCTGGACTGGAATGCGGAAGCATTGTTCACCTGGTTTCCCAATGCAGAGGTCGCTGCTGGTAACTGAGAGAGGCAAGATGGTGGGGAGGGTGGCATGGTGTGGGGGCTGTCAGCCTGATGCCCCCACCTCTCTGCCCACATCATACTTATTTCCACAACAGCGTGCCCCTCTCAGTTACTGGCAGAGACCTCCTCAGTGAGAAGCCAGGCAAGCAATGTTGCTCCACCTTGCTCTGTCCTGCCAGACTGGACTTGATTTCCAATGTAGAGGCAGTACTACAAGAAGTAGCGCACTGGAAACTAGTTTTCAGTACGTGCACTGAAGCTGTTAGTGCTCACCTACTATCTATATTACGAAAAGAGGGGTGTTCGTGTAGGAGCTTCCCCTTGGAGCCAAATAGATTCTTTTCTGGGTTGGCGTACCTCCTTGGAGTTCTAGTTTGAAGTCCGTTTTGTCAGGTCTTCCATTTTAATTTTTGTTCTGTGCCAGCACACTTGTTTCTGAAACATTTCCCACTAGAACCTGAGCTTACCGTAGTTAGAGCCTTCAATGAGAATGGGAGTAATTACGTTAATTTCATGTTTGAATTTTTTTCTTCCTCCGTAGGTGAAGTATGTGTGCAGAACTCCACCGCAAAAAGTTTAAGAAAAGTGAACATTTTCCAGCAAGTACATCAGAAGGAGGTGCAGCAAGGAGTAATTTTCAGCCCACCTTGAAAAATTGTGCCCATAAGTGCCAAGCTGACCTGAAAAGGAACTAGCTGGGAGTCTATACATAGATAAAAGTCCACTCTTCTGAAATTTCACTGATTAAATGTAAAAGACGCACATACGGCCTCAGCTGTACAGCCACAGATTCTGGTGCTTCTTATGTGTTTGTGTTACAGTCCTTCTAACTGACACGTTACTTCCCCTGTTTATAACTTCTTTCGCTGTATATACAATAAAACCGAGTAGCACTGTGTTGCTGTTATTCGCTAAAATAATTGAATGTTAAGACCTTTGCCAAAATGAGTGCAGAAGGATACCAGTACAGAGCTTTATACGATTACAAAAAAGAACGAGAGGAAGACATTGACTTGCACCTGGGAGATATTTTAACTGTGAATAAAGGTACTTTAGTGGCCCTTGGATTCAATGACGGGGAAGAAGAGAAACCTGAGGAAATCGGTTGGCTGAATGGTTATAACGAAACTACTGGAGAAAGGGGGGACTTCCCAGGAACTTACGTAGAATATATCGGAAGAAAAAAGATTTGTCCCCCAACTCCAAAGCCTCGTCCTGTTCGACCTCTTCCTGTGGCACCAAGTCCAGCAAGAGTAGGAACAGACAATGATCAACCAGGTTAGTAACGACTCTCCCCCACCCCTAATCATTGTGGTTCAATGTCCAAACCTTTATTCTATGGAATATTAAGTGAATACTGCAAACGGTAAGTCATTGAAATTGGTCAGAACACTGGTAGCTTTATTTTATTATTATTCGTATTTTTCTAAACCGTGTTCACTTTGTAACAACTGCATTTTCCTATTTGGGCTAGAAAAGAGTTCGTGCTTTCCTTGCATTTTGATTGCCCTTGTGCAGCATGACCATAAAATAGCAAAAACCATAATGGTTTTGGGAAGTACTTCAGCATACTTGCCTTCAGACTGTGTTCCAGAGAACCCTGTGGTACTTCAGTAAGAATGTTGGTAACGGCAAACGAGTTTTCTTTAAAGATACATTTTCCATTACTACCGAATTTCCTCTGTAAAATTTTACCCTTTTGAGTCTCAGGGCATGTTGTCAAGTCAGCTAGGGTGAGATCTGGCTAGTACTCTTCAGTGCTGTGCTCTTGAAAATCTACAGAATCCTCTGCAAAAAGTAGGGGTTCTCTTCAAGACAAGTGTCCTAAATGTAACCCCCCCCCCAAAAAAAACTGTTGCTCTAACACATAGGACAGGGAAATTCTAAGGTAATAAACATTTCAGTTTAGAGCAGCTGTCACCAACATGGTGCCCTCCAGATACTGAACTATAGTTCCCATCACCCAAGATTATTGGCTGCACTGCCTGAGGCTGATGAGAGTCTGGCAATATGTATGATCTGCATACATGAATTATAACTTTTTCAATAACACCTGGGTAGTAGTAACCACACATATCACTGAAACTATTACTCGCGGGTATAAATGGAAATGAAATATCACTGCTACTGTTAGGTTGTAGTCATGTGCCAGTTCTGCTAATATAGCTTAATATTTAAGAAAACGTACACTAACTTTATTCAGATAAATACATGGTTTTTAAATGTAATAGGGGCCAGCCCTGCCATCATGCAGAATGAGGCAACTGTCTCAGGTGGCAGATGCTGCTGCAGCGGCCCATGGCTGCTTCTCCAGATTCCTCCAGTCCTTCCACTGCCCCCTCCCAAATGTGGCCTGCTGCCTCAGATGCAGTGAACAATGCCATCTTACCACTAGTGTTAATGTAAGCTTCAACTGCTGGCCCAGCTGGTTTTTGCTTGAGGGAAACACCATTTTGTCCTTTGCTTCAGACAGCAAAATGCCTTGGTCTGGGCCTAAATGTATTTTTGCTGTCCTCTGAGGCATACTGGTATTGAAAGCCAGGCCAATCAACTTTTTTTGTAAGAAATATATACATGTAAGAGAAGGAGGTTGGGAAGGAGATGGTTTTCACAAATTCTTTCACCTCCCCAAAGTCTATGCCCCCCATATTTGCTCCAGAGAGTTGGGAGGACCCTCTGGAACAGCATGGGTGATGGTTTGGTGCTTTCAGGGGGCATGGGAATCCCTGGAAATTGCCTCGCTCTCATTTTCTCCTGATGGAAGGTTCCAATGGATCAGAGAGTCTTCCATCATTAGAGAGATGCCACTTGGATGCAACACTTAGTCTTGGTGACTTCTAGTTCTTCGTGTTCTCTCTTCAAGCTCTCGTGTGTGTGTGACAACAGAAGTAACTTACTAGGAAATCATTTTTGTTACTTTAAATGAATTCACGTAACGGGAATCTTTATCGTTTTGTTTGTTGAGTAACAGCGTTTGTCATCTTCACCTTTCATGGACCCCTGAATCCCGCCTGCCCACCAAAATCCCAAAGTAGTACAGAATGGTAAAATGTTAAAGCTTGATTCAGAAAAGTAGTTGCTGATGGGAAGGTGGCAAAGTGGAGTGGAATTGAATTGCAAGAGGTGGCTCTGGCTACATGTATCTGTGTATATCCATCTCCTTTGACGTTGCCTGGGGAGCAGGATGTGCATAAATGAATTTCCCTCTGAGGTTCTGTTGTGCCCCCAAAGTAGAAGAGAAAGTGGAAACATGTAACATGGTATTATCTGCTGTCTTTCTTACACATGGCAAATGTAAGCATCTTGCATGTTTAATAGAGCTGCTTTAGAACAACAGAGGGAATAATTCACAACTGTGTCAGTGTTCCACAAAGTAGTGACAATATGGCGGCCTACAGCTTTATGTTGAAAACATAATCTCCCCTTACATATTACATATTAAGAAATGCCTTTGGATCCTATGGTGTAGGGGAAAATATTTGGTGCTTAAATACCAGCACTGGTGCCTTCCCTCTTCTGGAGTCAGTGTAAATTATTAAAAGTGGAAATTCTGTTCCCAGGATAATGAAATGGTTAATCTTTTATATAGTCCAGATGAATGTGGGCAGCAAACCAACAGGAACCTTCCCAGGATAATAAACCATTGTTCTGCACATTAGAGTGCATTTTGACTATAAGGAGACTTGATGTAAAGCTTGCTTGACTGTATTTGGTCAAGTTCATATTTTCCAGGCTTAATTTTTTCATACTGCTCCATCAGTAGGAGAGGGAGCACATGAGGAGTGATGTTTCTTACTGTACTACTTGGAGTCAAATTGAAAATGAAAACATAGTTGTATGGTTTACAGATTAGGCCTCTGTTGTGGTTTCTCACTGATATATTCACCATGGTACCTTCCCCCCAAACTATTTTTAACATGTGTTCCCATAAACAAAACAAGCTTTATTTGGGGTTTCTGCTTTTGTTTATCAGACTTAGTAACTTGATACTTGGAACACTTCTCTTTCCTTAATCAGACAAGTGTTTTGTCTTTGTGAGCATACATATCTTGAAATCAACAGATGTGATTGAAATTTGTGCACTGTGTTTGAGGAAGGCTGAGCTTTAATTAGCTAACAGAAATGTTTTCTTTTTCAAATTTAATTTTCTATACGAACCTAGGATTTAAAATATATACGTAATGCTAACAAAAGCAATTTAATGTATAACATAACATAGACAACATAACATAGAAACTCTTAAGGGGTTATGGAAGACAAATAATACCGGTAATTGTTTTCAACAGTTTTGTCTCAGCCTTTTGCAGTTAAAGTAACAGTTTTGTAGCACCCTAATGACTTAACAAATTAGTAACTGGCTTACCCATTCCAGGATCTTTGTTATCTTCAGCACTGTTTTGCTTTGTGAATGGTTCTACATACGGGTACATTTAAGCTTTTAACATAAGTATCAGTCTGCACTTTGCCCTTCATGTTCCTTTGCTTACAATCCTTTCCCTTTGCATGTATATAGCAATTTAGGATAACATTTCACCCATCTGATGAAGTGGACCTTGCTTACCAAAAGCATGTGACATAAGAAATACATTAATCTTTCAGATGCCACAAAACACTTTTTTTATATAATAACAGTGGTTAGCCTTACTGCAGAAAAATTTAATTCCTCTTTCTAACCCCCCCCCCCCCGTTATTAAAATAAAAATTAGTTATTGGCAATTCCAGTGATTATCTGAGGGTAGGACCTCTGTGTACTCATGTAAGTATATCTTGACAGTAAGGGCCAATTTAACATTATCTTAATGATGGGTGCTACTGCTTCCCCATGTTTAGAACTCTTTCTGTTATTGTCATATCTAGAAAGAGGAATTATGTGATATGGGGAAACCATGTGGTTATGTCAAACACCAGTATCATTTCTTCCAGGGATGCTGGTCTTGGAAGAAACCACATTACTCGCCCACATGGTGTGGTTTCTCTTTTCAGATTGGAGCCATAAGGAATTTAGCCAACAGGAACCGGCTGTCACACTGCTCTGGTAACCAAATAGCCATAACTTATGGGTGAAATTCAGGAACATTCCCTTGAAATTTTGTAGACAGTGCTGTTTATACTTGGTCATTACTGGGGGGGGGGAGAATTGGGGTGATTGGAGAAGTATGGATGGTCTTCAACTAAGTTTTGCTCAGAGGAGGCCCTTTGAAATTAATGGACCTAACTTAATCCTGTTGGTTTCAATGCATCCATTCTGAGCAAATTTTTGTTGAATACCTCCCAAAGTATGTTTCCCTTTCCAGTGTGCCCCCCCACCCCCCGGTTTATTCTACTCCACTAACATTTGTGTGAGTATCAGTGCTGGTATAATCATATGGTTGCAAGATGGAGGGCACTTCTATTACTCCTCTTGCCAAAATAATAATAATCTGTATAACCTTTAAGACGTTTATTGGTTATTCTTTGTGTTTACACACACACACACACACACACACACACACACACACAAAATCACTTTTGGGTATGGTGGTTGCCCTACCAATTAATATTAGAAATATATTTTCAAAGGTAAAAAGTTTCCAAAATAACCTTGCGGGGTGGGGGGAGAGACATAGCGGTGAAGTTGAGGACATATCTTTGTGAGTTTCACCTCTCCATTTGACAACATTCGACAAAGCTGAACAGCATGGTCTTTATGTATATTCTGTCTTTTGTTGGGAATTGCACAGAGAGGGAAATGCAATTATGAGCACCCTGCAGAATAATTCAGATAATCCCTAGGGACATCTTCCTCAAGGGAGAGAAGCAACTTGTACAAATAAACAATATCAGGAGTCTTTACTGATAGTAAAATATTGAAAATTGACAGTTCAACGCTGTGAAACAGCATCCTATTCTACAGCCTATTTGTGTTTCTTTTAAGAGGCATTGCAATCTACTGGTCTGATTCCCCAGCAAAGCAAGTGGGGTTGGTTGTTTACTCCTGAAATAAAGCTTCTGAAAAGATAAGTGACAATATCTCATCTTGGAAAAATCTCTACTGCTGTTTTCCAGACCCAGAAATAAGATGTTTCAAAAGTTTATTGCATTATTTACAAAGATGTGAAATAATATATAAAGTCTCTTCAATATTTGTACAGATACTTCTGTGGGAGGCAGTTTTCTAAAGCCAGGATAGTGGGGAATTCTTGGTTTCCCCAAACGTGTTGGTATATCCATGAAATATATTCCAAAGCCAGGTGCTTTTAAAACCTGTGACATTTACAAGTAACATCCTGCCCTAACTCACATTTCAATATGTATCTTGATCCCTGTACTCTAAAATAGCAATCAAACAAAGTAGCTGAGAAGTTGGTATCCCATCATGGACTTGTACATCATGGACTTGCGCATGTGCAGGAAATCCAAGAATGGGATATATCTACATGTTTGCTCACAGAGATAATAGTTCTCTTCAGGTGTTCTAAATACCTGTGTAGGAGGCACAAAGATGTACATGTTGGCTCCACCCCTTCACCCCGCGCCTTCCCACGTTGAGCAGGAAGATCTGAAGTGGGATAATAAGCCCATTCAACACTATAAATGCAGGAATGTCAGGATGGAGGGACGTGGGGCTGACTTCCTGAACCCTGCAGCCTCTGTATAGTTAGACACTGTTAATCCCTAAAGAGGGCTAATGTATGCATGCTAACAATTCTGAACTCCGCAATGAAGAGGGGTGTGTGAATGCATGTGTGTATGTGTACATACACACAAATATATATGGCTGTTTTATTCCTAAGGAGAAGAAGAAAAGGGGAAGGAATTATTACAATGTTGTTGTTGTTGTTGTTGTTGTTGTTGTTGTTGTTGTTGTTGTTATACCCTGCCCATCTGATTGGGTTGCCCCAGCCACTCTGGGTGGCTTCTAGCACACACAAAAAGACAGTAAAACTTCACACATTAATAGGCTTCCCTATACAGGGTTGCCTTCAGATGACTTCTAAAGGTTCTATAGTTACTCATCTCCTTGACATCTGATGGGAGGGCTGTTCCACAGGGTGGGTGGGTCCTTCTAGCTAGGGATGATGAGAGTTTTAGTCCAAAAACAGATAAGAGACCCAAGTTTGGGGAACTCTGATATAGATGGACATGGTAATACACTTTCTGAACAACCTTTACATTAATACCGTTGAAAAATGCATTGACATTTTAATATGCCTCCTGAAATGTCTACCTGTTTAAGAAGTTTCTGTTCACTAGTTGTTGTTTTTAAGGGCTAAATGGCTGATTTATCAAAGGACTTCTAGGTAGCTTTTAATCTTAAGTAATATACACACAAAAGGGATGGGATTATCAGTTTGCTTGGCATATTTTTGGTGTTACATTTGAACAACTGATTTATTTATTTATTTATTTATTTTTAAAAGGCTAAAGCACTCCCCCCTCAATGCCACAGAGCTTCTCTTACTGCTGTTTGACTCCATCTGCTGGTAAATACTCATAATCCCAAAAATATTTCACACAAGTAATTGATTGATTGAAAGTAACAAAATGGAATCCAGTCTTCGTGTGTGTGTCCCCAAGACAGACATCTTATTTAAATATAATCTAATCTAATGTGCATTGCTGACACAGTCTATAGGTTTAGCAGTCTTTCACTTGGGGTTTACTTATATAAAGGAAGACTTGTTTTTTTTTGCAAAACGTGGTCATTTGCAGCTGCTAATTTCTTGCCAAGAAATGATTAATTCTGTACCACCACGCCCCCTTAAATCTTTTCTTAATGCCATTTACAGATACACAGTTTCTTGTGAAAGAACGCAGATGTCTGCAGCGCAGCTGGCCATAAAACTTTCTGCATGTGTATCTTGCTTAAAATCTTGTGTCCATGATGAATTACCATGAAATCAGTCTGAAGGCTGAAATCTGAGGAATTACCTTATTTTAATAGCCTGGAATGAAAAGGGCATTTGTGTTGCACTTTAAGTATTTAGCAGTGGTTATGGCTTATGCATTCTGTGGCATTATACTGACAGTACTGAAGGAGTGGTTGGGTTTGCTTTATTAAATCCAGCCAGCTTTTAATTTTTATTTCAAAACAGAAAGATTCAAATGCCATGTCCTAATTCTTTAAATTCTCATCCTGTCCTGTAGCAAAGATAGTGCACTATATAACAATGCATAAAATCAAATAAAACACAACATATTTTAATTTTATTTTTTTTAAAAAACTTATGTTGACTAAACCCTGACCCCAGAAGCCAGCCCAGACAAAGGTCTTACAGTGCTTCTAAAAAATATGCTTAGTTTTTTTGGCTTGCGTCCAAGGGGAGGGGAATTCCGCAGCTGTGACAGAGACCAAGAGCTCTTCTGTCTGTGCCTTTTTGTTGTCTGAACGGATCCAGTGAATGGAGTTTCCAGCAAACTTTCTGATGCCCTGAATAGATTGGAGTTGGTTAGCATGTTTGTTTGACTTGCATTTATTTAGCAAACAAAACTTTAAAAGCAAAGTGCAACATTGGGATTTAATACGCTGCATACATATCACAGGTTTTTTCCCCTAAGAAGTATTTGAATTGAACTGTGTGGTTGATTGCTGAAAAGTCAGTAAACCACACCTGCACTGCAGTATATGTCTACTCAGAAATAAGTCCCATTGACCTTACACTCAGCAGCACATGTTAATAGAACGACAGCCTTAGTGTTGACTAAATGCTTCGTTCAAAGCTTTACTGGGAAATTATTCTTTTCTGAATGCTTGTAAATATTTTAACACACAGCTCAAGAAACTGGCTAAGGAAAGGAATGAAGGGACCAAAAACTTGTTAGGCCAATTTTAGCATGCTTAGAAATCAGTGTGTTTAGCTTTGTTGTACAGTGGTACCTTGGTTCTCGAACGGCTTAGTTGTCAAACAAATCGGCTCCCGAATGCCGCAAACCTGGAAGTAAGTGTTCCGGTTTGCAAACGTTTTTTGGAAGCTGAATGTTCGACACGGCTTCCGCTTGAGTTCAGGAAGCTCCTGCAGCCAATCAGAAGCTACACCTTGGTTTTTGAACGGTTTCAGGAGTCGAACAGATTCCTGGAACAGATTAACTTTGAGAACCAAGGTACCACCATATATGCATATAGGAATGACTCACTTGAAAGTTCAGGAGCTGTGTAATTTGACTAGTATTGCATAGTATAGTATCCTTTCATTGTGTTACTAATCAATTTTCTGGCATACGCATTTTAGAAATGGAAAAATTTCCACGGAAAAATATAGTAGTGGAAAAATTTCCACCCCATCGCTGAATGTATTACATACAAATATTAGGAGGCTAGTCATGGCTGATCTTAGAATGAAATGGAATGAGGAATAGAGGAGGAGCCAAGCTTAGATAAGCCTAAGGGGTTTAGAAATTTGTAGTAAAATTTAGCTGTGTTTTACACAGGGATGTGACTTTGGTGTGGCTCACTTGAAGTTATAATGTGGCTTAAGGAGCCAAGGTAGACATTACAGTGGTACCTCGGGTTACATACGCTTCAGGTTACATATGCTTCAAGTTACAGACTCCGCTAACCCAGAAATAGTGCTTCAGGTTAAGAACTTTGCTTCAGGATGAGAACAGAAATTGTACTCTGGCGGCGCGGCAGCAGCAGGAGGCCCCATTAGCTAAAGTGGTGCTTCAGGTTAAGAACAGTTTCAGGTTAAGAACGGACCTCCGGAACGAATTAAGTACTTAACCCAAGGTACCACTGTATATGGGAATGTGAGCTTTCCTTCACAATGCAAAGGCAGGAAATCCTTCATCATCCCAATACAGGGGGCAGCATTTACAGAGAAGAATAAGCAGGTGGATGGGAACTGACCCCTTCAACTTGCTGATCTTCTGCTGATAGTCCCTCCGCTGCACTCGCTATTATCTGTGGGGCTGTAACTGCATTTCTCAGGATAAAACCCAGAGTGGGCCCTAAGACAGTTCTTGAATCTGAGTCTCCCAGCTGCAAACCCCACAATGCTGCTTTCTCAAAGTGCAAGTCACTGGAGGCAAAAGTAATCACTGCCGCAGTGAGTACAGAAGCTCACACAGCTGCTTGCCTGCTAAACTGAACATCATAGGACATCTCATGATGAATGGTGAGCAGGTGAACGACACAGTTTGCAATTGCTTTCTGTTACAAGCAGAGATTTAGTCATAATTGCCCTGCACTGTAAATGCAGCAAAACCCAACTCATTATCTTGCATCTGTGGCTCATGTAATTCGTAGTCAAAACTGGTCTCTCTTTTTTACTTGCATGCCTTGCTGTAACGGTTAGTAGTGAGAACAGTACTGAGGGGTCTAGCAGTCTGATTAAACTTGCTGGAGCAAGGGGAAGACTCTTCGCTGACCAGCAGCAAGAGACATAGAATTGGACTCCCCAAGTGAATGAATGACTGCTCTTCCTTTGTGTAAGAAAGCAGGGTGCTGATTACTACAGCTCAGAGCTATCCCCATACATGTGCTTTTGTCTTTTGTTGAAAGAGAAACTGATACTCAGAGAAGCGGGGCTTGCATCCTGGTCTCAACTGTGAGCGAGCAATGACAACATGTGAATTCCAGACAGGGCCAGGAATGGATTAAGAGCTTCCTGTCAGTGTTGCGTATCAGGCTGTAAATCTTCAGTTTTAAACAGTCACTTGAATACTTAATCTTAGCAGTCCTTGCAACAACAAAAATCCAACAAGGCAGGCCAATATTATTCTTCCACATACTACAGATGAGAAGAGATGCTTAGACTTGAGAAACTGTATTGAAGGCCACTTACCAAGTTTGTGGCTGAGCTAATATTTAAACTGGGGTCTGCTCATGCTTTTAACCCAACACTGAAGCAGACGGCAAAGAGATATTTCTAGACATTATGGCTGTGCAGCTTCATATCAACTTCAGCCTAAGCACATTCAAAGTGGTGCATCGTGAGACAAAAGTTCCTGATTGCACATAGATGCTGATGGTGTCCAAGTTGGTTGAAATTGTTCATGAGATCCTTGGTTCATAGCAAAAAGCTCACTGACAGCATCTGCTGATTGTGAAGAAAACCGATTGTGTGTGTGTGAGAGAGAAAAGAATGAAGGGATGGATGTGGACCATCACCTATGAAGGAAGGCTTGAGAAGTTCCAGCTGCTGAGTTTAGGGGGCAAAAGAAGAAGAAGATAACTCATCATTATGAAAAGTGTGGCGAGAATTATGAGAGAGAGAAAATACTCTCTCTCCAAACACTAGAACAGAAGAGTGATACAGTGGAATTGATCAGTCACAAATTCAGGACAAATAAAAGTAAGCTAAACTTCCCTCAATAATTATGGAATTTATTGCCACAGAATGCCACAGCAAACATGACTACATGTCTTTTTTTAAAGGGGGGGGGCCTAATCTTTGCTTTATAAATTATGATTACTTCTACTCTTGAGAGAGAGAAGCTTCAGAAATGGTTGCTGTTTGATTTTAAGCTTTTGAACATGGACTATAGAACAGATTTAGAGTTCTTGCCAATTCAAATCCAGTCGGCTGTTCCAAATCCGGAATAATTTAGCTGATAATTAGCCTGCATAAGCATTTTTATGAAAAGCATTATTGAGGGCTTTTCCTAGCATAATCCAGTTCTGAGACTTGACCTCTCTGTGGGCTTCAGAGTCTTGCTTGTTAGTGGGAGAAAGTGTTGAGGAATGCATATTCAGTCATACAATGGTACATAACAAGAGCTACTTGTTTTTAAATCAGATATCTAGATTTTAAAGGACCTCAGTTCATCCAGGAAGGGGCCTCCTCAAGTGCACTGATGCTGCAAAGTGATGGTAAAAAAAGAAAGGAAAAAACAAGCTTTTAAAAAAACCACCCTTAACTGCCACCAGTTCTGTATTTTTGCAGTTTCCTCTCTGGGATATATTTTTGTGCTGATGCTAACAAAAATCTTTACTATTAATTATTTGTGGTCCAGAAATGAATTCTAATGGGGCATAATAATTTTGGGGCCTCTACCCAGTGAGATGGTAATAGCTACAACACATGCCATGGGCTTTTTAAGACCCCTTGTTGTTAATAAACTGACAGTTGTCCTCACTAATTTCTCAAAAGCACTTTCCAGTGAATGCACCCTTGATTTTAAATGGTTACAGACTGGTTTGACCACTCCAGACAGCTTTCAGCAAATAAGGCTGTTTGCTGGTCAGAATTGTGTCTGCACTGCGGGCTACTTTGAGAGAGAAGGCATGATCTTGTGCCTAACAATCAGGTGGAGGTCACTTCAGGGGATGTCTCAGTCAGCACTATGTAAGTGTGCAATTGCTAGGAACCCACAGTGTGTATTGCTGGCATCACTGGAGAATCCTAGGTGGTTGACAACTATATGCTTGCATAGTGCTGACTGAGACACTCAGGGTCCCATCATCACTTCTCAGCGGTTACTGGCACGCTCTCCTTACTGCCTCCACCCTGACTGCCTCTTGGCAGCTCCCAGATTTGTAAATAGCCACTTTTCTATTTGCCTCTGGTGATGAAGAATTGCCTCCAGGCGTCTGGGCAGGGAAGATTTTGCAATTTAGGAGAGATGGCATTCCCCCCCCCTCTTTTTATGGAGTGGGAGACAAGTTCATAACTTTTGTGAGCTTGGCCATAATGAAGGTTCCTTCATAAGCTGTTTGTTAAAGTTAAATGCCCACCATTTGAATGACTGAAGTAAAAAAAAAAAGACCCAAATTGATAGTGTAAATATCTATGATGTTTGAGCATTCTTGCCAACATACGTTGCTGCAACTCTCCCCACAAGCACCAGAGGGGGAAGGCAGTTATAGGCTGGTCTAGGGTTTTCTCCAGATGTTTCCTCCAAAACTCACAACTAGAGTTTTTTTTTATATATTTAGGTAAGAGAAGGAACCAATTAACTTTTTTTTTTAGTTTGTGTTATTTGCCTGATGTTCAGCATTTCTCATTGACTGTTTGTATCAGGACAGAATAAAAGCACATGTTGCCCCTTTTAATCTGCAAGGTTGAATTATCTTTTTTGTAAATAGCTACCACTAAAATGCTTTAAAAACAACATTTTAATATTTTTTTTGCTAAGGTTGTGTTTAACTTTCTTTTTGTTCTCAAATATTCCATATTTGTTCAGAGTAAGACAGGAAAGAGCAAGCTGTCATCTTCCTCCTACCAAGGTCGTCAGCCAAATCCCTCATTAACGTGAGTGAAAATAGGATCAGACCAACGAAGATTATCCGGGATTGCCTGTTTAACCTGGGAATCTTGTCTGAGAAAGTACTGTGGGGTTGCACTATAGCCATAAGAACAGCCTTCAGGATCAGGCCAATGGCCCATTCAGTCCAACACCTGTTCTCACAGTGGCCAACCAGATAGCTGTAGGAAACCAGGGAGTAGAATATCGGCACAAGAAACACCCCCCTCCACCTCCACCTTCCTGATTTCTAGCAACTAGTATTTGGAAGTATTGCTGCCTCCAACAGTGGACAAAGAGCATAGCCATCATGGCTAGTAGCCATTGAAAGCGCTCTTCTCCATGAATTTGCTTAAAGCCATCCAACTTGGCAGTCATCACTGCTTCCTGGGAGAACACATTCCCGAGTTTGACTATGTGGTGCACGAAGAAATACTTTGTTTTATCTAAAACAAAAGTTTATCCCAAACCTTTGGGAGATTCCATCTAAGAACACTGTTAGAATGCAGTAGGTGTTAGAATTCCTGCTCCATGATTGCAGTCATGGGATTTTTGTCTATCACATGACGGTGTACGTTTTGACTCCACAGAGTGGGAAGTGATGGAGACAGGATGTTTGTGTTACTGTGTTCCGTGAAGTGGGACTATTGTCCTTTTTTTTTTTTTTTGCTGTCTGATGCTAGAGAGAAAGGGAGCCATGTTGCAGTGCTCCGTGTGTGTTTGTATGTAAATAAAGTAGATTAGCCAAAATGCTGAGTTGCTGAGGTCTGTTATGCAAGCTGTGAAGACTCTGTGGATCCCTAAGTGTGCCGGTGTCTGTTGGCATTGGTCTCTGTGATGTTCGGGCTGAAGAAAGCTTTTAAAGCTCCCGAATGAACGACCAGGAGGGAGAGAACATGCCAGTCGGGCATGTGTCTCTACCAGGGTCCTACTCGAATGTAGGATGAGCTCCTGACCGTAGGATCACAACTTGTACACATTTAACTCGCGCGAAAGCAGCTTTATGCGCTTGGCAGCTTCCAGAGCATGAGTAGAGAAATGTCACGTGAAATCACCTCTGAATGATTGAAGACTTGGACAGACACCGAAGGCACCAGCACCTAAGAAAGCACAAGCCAAATATTTCTTGGGAGGGAGTTCTATAATTTGGGTGCTATCATGGAAGAGGTCCCTCTCTCCAGAAGCTACTTGCTTAGACAAGAGCACCAAGAAATTGGTGAGCAGGTTTCTATGGGTGAAAGCAGCCCTTTAAATACTAGGACATGTAGGACTTTAAAGGCCCAGACCAGTAAATAAATGCATATATAAAGACAGTAAATGTGCATTTGCAGATGCCTATACAGTATTATACTGGTACATGTAGCAAGGAGCTGGAATGGATTATATCCCCTCTTAACCTGTGAAGAACTTGAGGGACTGTTTTATATTTTTCTCACTGCACATTTACTGTGGAAGAACTCTTCTAAAGTTGGAACAGCTTGTTTCTTCAGTATGGGAAATTTCTTCCACAGAAACAGCAAATTAAGGTTTTATTTATTTATTTCACTATTTTGGTTTCTAAGGGAAGAAGAGACAAAGCAACAAATCAGTTCTTAACAGTAAGAAACCGCCCAAGACATTTTGCTGCCTGAGGTGAAGCACAAAGTAATGCCTCACCTCCATCCCACATTCTGAACCCAAGTGGACTGGCAATTGAATCTCATTTTAGCACTGGTGAAGGGTAACATCTTCCACTGCACCAGAGTTAGGGGCCCCAGAACAGACCGTGTGGCAACAGAGGGGAACAACAGCTGGGGAGCTCATGGAGGAACAGTTGCCTCCCTCTGTCTACTCTACCATCCCCTACTGACGTCATCTGTTGCCTTTTTTGATAGAAGTCTTATTTCTCTTTGGATTCCTGTCTATGTACAGGTTCTGTACAAGGTTCTCTACTTTGACTTTTCTATCTCTTTCTCTCTCTGCTAAATCATGAAACTTAAAAAAAGTGAAGAGGGGAAGGAACGAAGAGGAGAAGGAAGAGTGGTAAATGAGAGATTGATGGAACATATGTGTGCTTTTTGAGTACCTAAGGGTTGTGAATGTACATTTATATAACAGCTAATATTGAGGAAACCATTTGTGTCGGGGTGAGTAAACCTCTGACAGATTACATGCAAGCACTTGCGCATGTGTTTCATTATTTGATTGCCTTAGGAGACTGCTGTTTAAGTTGGCAGATCAACTTATTAAAAGCAAAGCTTGTCTGCTGGCAAGATTACAGCATACTGGGGGTGGGGGAGGGCAGAGAGCCCAAATGTTGAGGTAGGGTGTGTTTATAGTGTAAGGAAACTATAATGTTACTGGAGGAAAGTAGGATTAAATGTGGTTCCAATTTATTGTACTGGGCTCAAGATTATATTCCTTCACGATTTGGGCATATGTGATATGTGTGTGTGTGTGTGTGTGTGTGTGTGTGTGTGTGGCTTTTTTAAAAAAACAAAACAAAACACGTTTAAGTCAAATATGTTGAGAAGATCTGGAATACCTTTCTCTTCAAACTTTTAGAAAGCACAGGCATTTTGTTCTCGATGTTTCTTAAGTATTTGAGCAGCTTTGAAAATAAAGAATGCTGATAGTAACAGAATAGCTAGATTTGCTGGTCTCACTATCCAGTTATCATGCAGTGCAAAGCTGCTGCTGGTGTTGTTGCTGTTAAATTTGTATACTACCCTATACCCATAGATCTCAGGGAGGTTCTCAGAATAATCAGGGCAATTCACAACATTATGGGTCCCCCTTCCTGCCTTTTGGTTTCAAGCTATGCTTTTATCATGTGTTTGGATGCTGCTATGATAGGTTTGAATATATGTGCATACAGGGTAACTGGAAAACAAAATACGATAAACCAGATAGCCTACATAATATTTGTCCTAATTCAGATGCCACCTATATGGGACCAAAGATGATATGTGTTTAAGCATATGCTTAGTTTGGCCGTGACAGCACATTTGACCCAGTTCCGTGCTGCAGTCCCATTGTGGTCACTCCGTAGCAGGGAAACTGATGACTAAAATGCACAAGTGAGTTTTCTGTTGCTTTATGGCAGCAGGGGGCAATCTGTGCACATTGCCTAATTTGAAAAGCTCTCTGAAAGTGACCAGTTAAGGCACAATCTAACTGCCCTTTAATGGTAGCCCATTGAGTGGGGGGAAAGAGGATCCTGTCTCTATCCATTGTTGGCATCTGCCCTACAGCAAGTGACTCCCAGCACTAGCTCAGAGACCACCACCATTATCAGAGCACATTCAGTGTGTTCAGGTTATTTTGTGTGGGTCTCTGATGACAGCACTGCTTGCACAAGACGAACTGTAAACCCTTTCCTACAGATAATTAAGATAGCTATTTACACAGTATGCCTGTTATGCTAGAGAGATAGAAAGCAGTACCAGGGCATCCAGTATAAGGGAAGTGACTGGCTGAAATCCTAGATGCCCTTACCTGAGAGTAAGTCCCATGAACTCAGTGGATCTTACTTATGCGTAGACATGGAGAGGCCTGCAATGTTAAGTATCTTTAAAAAAGCATGCGGGTAACGGGGGGGGGGGGAATGTGGTGGACAAGAAAATAAGATCCACTCCCCGAGGGTTACTTCTCTTTCTGCAGCAATGCAATATGAGGCGCAATAGATTAATTGCCACATCAGCGCAATTTTAAGCAGCTTTAATTGGTGCATATGTTTGTACATTGCTGTAAGATTCAAGGGAAAGGCTAATTAGGGTACAACTTGTTCTAACTGCCTGTGTGGATTCAGTGTAATAAAAAATCGTGTGCAAAGTACATGCTCAGGTGCTGTGGGCAGTGTGGCCTTCAGTTATTTTAGGAATAAGTGCACTGGCCTATTAGAAGAAAAGGTTACTAGACCTAGTTTAGACACAGCACTCTCTCTCTCTCTCTCTCTCTCTCTCTCACACACACACACACACACACCCCATTTCCTGTTTACCAGAATTCAAATACGTAGATCTTAAGTTCTCCGTACAAGTAGGGCTGCTTTATGTAATGAAAAAGTCCTCATTGAGCATTCTGCCCTAAACATCTCCTGTCTGTATTGCATGGGCTTCCTTGTGGGTCTGGCATAGTGCCATATTGTATGATGCTGTGTAAACAGAACATGCAAGGGACTGTTTGCTGATACTAGAAATCTTGGGATTGTTAAATACTGGCAGCTTTAGTTTTTGTGTTAGAAAAGAGATGAGCTTTCCTACTGGCAGAATTTTGAAATTCCAGATAGTTAGGTGTTCACAGACGGGCAAGGGGTGGTTTTCTTGATATAACTGCAAGCAAGAAACCTGCATTAAATCAATTATATGAATTAGTCCCTGTCCCCTGTTGGTAACCTAAGCCCCTCCAAATGGTGGTGAGCTACAGCTGCCCTCAGTCCTAGCCAGCTGTGGCTAGTGCTCAGAAATGATAGCAGTTGTAGTTCAGCAACATATTGAGGACCACTGTTTCTCCACCCTGCTTATGTGATTTCAATCATTTCGATGTAAACAAAGCTGTCCTTTTAAAAAATGAAACCAGACTGAAAATAGCTCACTATAAAATGATTGCCAAAACTTGTCATAGGTATCTTAACAGATGACAAATGAATTTGCAGAGCAGTGTGAAATGTCACGGTGTTAACTCCTGTTACGAGTGACAGCTTGTTGTCAGAGTGCCAATATGAAATAAAACCAGACATTGTCACAAATACATACAGCATATGCTTATGTGCATGGTTGGTGACCTACCCAATTTTCTGTGTGGAATAAATTCTTCATTATGTCATTAAATTAGGCACACACACAACATTTCATCTTCTAAATATGAGGTGCTAATTTGGAAGAAAGGTATTTGCTTCATCTCCCTTGTATGAGAAATAAAATAGGGAGCTAAATGGCTTAATAGTACAAACAAAATGGATACACAGTAGGAACCCAAGAACAAATGCGTACATTGACAATAAATGTTTACAGTCAAGTTTCCTCAATGTTTTCTGATAATCTGAAGCTACCATTATGAATCTTGCCTCTTTTTGCTTGAATGGGTGATAAGACTTCAACTCTTCATATAGAAGCCCACTTTGGACAATATAAGTGGTAATGAGCCAATCTGTTAAAGAATACTATATAAAATAAATCGATTAAAATCCATTTCTGTTCCCCTACTCACATGATTAGTCAAAACCTGTTTAATTTCTGGACAAAAAAAGGTAAAGGTAAAGGTACCCCTGCCCGTACGGGCCAGTCTTGCCAGACTCTAGGGTTGTGCGCTCATCTCACTCTATAGGCCGGGAGCCAGCGCTGTCCGCAGACACTTCCAGGTCACGTGGCCAGCATGACAAGCTGCATCTGGCGAGCCAGCGCAGCACACGGAACGCCATTTACCTTCCCACTGGTAAGCGGTCCCTATTTATCTACTTGCACCCGGGGGTGCTTTCGAACTGCTAGGTTGGCAGGCGCTGGGACCGAACGACGGGAGCGCACCCCGCCGCGGGGATTCGAACCGCCGACCATGCGATCGGCAAGTCCTAGGCGCTGAGGTTTTACCCACAGCGCCGCCCGCGTCCCGTTTACAATGTAGTAAAAGGTAAAGGTAAAATACAAAATAATGTAACACTTCAGGGATAAATGCAATGCTCTCATGGAACTGCACAGATTAGAAAAAAAGGCATGGATTACTTTTTAATAAAAAAAAGTTAAAGCATCAGTTTTAGCCTATAATTAAGGAATAACTAGAGACTTAAAAGAGATCTCTGCAGCATAATGCTGCTTATAGCATAATGGCCTGCTGTTGTGCAGGAGACTGATCTAAGGTTTTTGTGGAAAATACTGACACCCTGAGGTGAAGAGTAACTTCAAAGCAATCGCATAGTTATAAGATCACTTAACTCTTACATTACATTACATTACATTGTTTCCAGTAGATTTTGCTGCTCTGCATTTCCTCCCCTTAATGGTATCCCTTCTAAGCATTTTGAGAACTTTGGCCCTGTAACTGGTGCTGACCATCTCTAATGAACTTAGGAACATACAGTAGAAAGATGCCTTATACCGAGTCAAACCCATTTGCTCATCTAGCTCAGGGCTTCAGCCAGGAGTCCTTCCAGCCATACAATGAGATACCTGGAGTTAAACATGGGAACTTCTGCAGGCAAAGTGTTGTGGGGGTGGGTGGGTTATTGTTAATGTTGTTGTTAATTGCTCTCTAGGCACTGAAAATTCTTTCTTCTTTTGGCAAAGATTTACCAACATTACATGGTACTTGTTCCATTTTTAACACAATGCAATACAGTGGTACCTCTAGTTAAGAACTTAATTCGTTCCGGAGGTCTGTTCTTAACCTGAAACTATTCTTAACCTGAGGTACCACTTTAACTAATAGGGCCTCCCGCTGCCACAGCGCCACCACCACATGATTTCTGTTCTCATCCTGGGGCAAAGTTCTTAACCCGAGGTACTAATTCTGGGTTAGCGGAGTCTGTAACCTGAAGCGTCTGTAACCCAAGGTACCACTGTACAGGTCACGGCAAGGTTGGCCTTTGCAGGGTTCAGGCAAAATATCTTTTGCATGTCTCACTTGGGTACCAAACTGGCAAGATACTACATATTTTACTAGCCAAAAGTAACCCCAGTCAATCTCTTAGGCTACACCTCAGGGAAGATAACACTTTTGGAGAGAACATGTAGGACTGTAGTTCTAAATGCCAGTTATAAATGAAATAAGTAAATGAATTATGCTACAGTGACCACTTACACATCACCCCAAAAAAGAGGACAAAAGACAAGAGTATCTGCTTTGCTTGCAGAAAATTGCAGGCCATCTCCAGGTAGGACAAGAATGTCCTCAAACTGAAACCCTGCAAAGCCACTGCCAGTCAGTGTACAATGCTATATGGAGCCACAGACCCCTGTGGTCCTTCCTATAAGCATTGGTGCCAATTTTAAAATTAGGACTATAATTTAAATAGAAAGCCAATGCTTCTCGACATTGGGAGGGGGGAGAGGGAACCCTGTGTCCAGGTGGCTGCTCAGACTACTGTCCATGCAATAATTTCCATGCCCCTGTTTTAGGGTTATTTGTCTTGAAACCGGACTAGGTCAAAGCAGAGGACTCCTTCAAAAAGAAGACTGCCCTTTGTAAAGCAGGACTAACAGACAGTCTACATTAGGTACTGCTAGGGCCATCAGGCTAAAAGAGCGTGAGAGAGATAAAGCAGTTAGGGGATATTGTCCATATCCTGCTTTGTTTTTAGTGTAATTAGAAAATGCATTTCTATAGCTGCTGTTCAACAAGGAAAAATAATGCCAGTGTGTATTATTATTATTATTATTATTATTACTTCTGCAGCATACTATTGCTTTACACGGTGTTTTTCTACAGTAGCACAAGCAAAAAGAAGATAGTTCCCAGCTCTAAGGGTCTTGCAAGCTAAACTGTTACTCCAGTGCCACTAAAGTTTTGTCGCCACCTTGAACTAACAGTTCTACACTGAACATGGCATTTCTAAACAGAAGGCAGGTTGAAAAAGGTGTTGTGGCTTTTATAAAATAGTGTGTGCTTCAAAAGCAGCCCGTAGAGGGGAGTAGAATATAACAGGACGATTTAACTACAGGCATTTTTTTTTAAAGAGTTCCAGTTGGAGCCAACTAAAAACATCTGCTGTCTTATTTATAGTTCCCAGTTCCAAGAAGTATATTCTGTGGCAGATGAAAAAGTGGATGACAGCTCATAATTCATAAAGTTACCAAAGCCTAATCTGATAGAACATAATGTACAAACTCCTCCCTCCCACACAGACAATATCGCTTCCTTTTAACACGAGATAGCATGGCTTTGCTACATATTAAATTGAGCGCTGACATACAATTTACAGCCCTTGTTATAATAATTAAACTTTAATAAAGAAGCACCATTAGGCCTATTATTGCAAAATGTTGGCTCAGAGCCAGCAATTTGGGGAGATGTATCTTGTTAGTGTGATTCTAAGCCAGTTTTGTTTTGTTGCTAAATCTAGTTAACTTCCCCCTCAGAATCTATTTTTGTTTCGTATTATAGGAACCCCTTGCGTTGTTGTGCTGAGGATTGCTTTTCTTTTTTCTTTAACAAGGGAGAGGGGAGAGGAAGACATTTTCTAGCATATCATTTTTTATTTTGTTAAAAATACTGGTAAATGAGAGCTTTCTGGGTAGTGGGCTGGGATTGAATTAGCCTGTTCTAAGAGTGTATGTCCAACTTAGTTTATAATCAAGTTTTTGGATGAAGGCTTTGGTAAGTTGTTGGTAAGCAGTATTTCCCCATGCAAGCTTTTCCCTAAAGTTTCAAAGCAGCATTTTCTTTTAGAGGGTATGGAGGTGCTCACAGATGGCGTATACACCTTATTAAAGCAGCTTAAAATGATATAATGTGCGAAATATAAATGCATCATTTTTACAAATATAAATATTTACATTATGTTGCTCAGAAAGCAATTCTTTGGAACAGGTGCCATCCAAATGAACAGTTGTTGCACCACTGCGCACACCCAACCCTCCTATCCCACTAGACCAGAGCTTTCCAAACTTTTCATGCTGCTGACACACTTTTTAGACATGCATCATTTTGCAACACAGTAATTCAGTTTTACTAGAAACCGGAGATTAAACTAACCCACTTCCAGCCGCAGGAGCAGTGCGGGGGGTGGGGGTGGGCGGCATTCGCGCGACACACCTACACACTACAGCCAACACACTAATGCAGGCTTCCTCAACCTTTGCCCCTCCAGATGTTTTGAGACTACAATTCCCATCATCCCTGACCACTGGTCCTGCTAGCTAGGGATCATGGGAGTTGTAGGCCAAAAACATCTGGAGGGCCGAGGTTGAGGAAGCCTGCACTAATGTGTCATGACATACTGTTTGGAAAGCTCTGCACTAGGCCTTGGAAAAATCAAAATATGGGGGAGAGTTCTTGAACATTTGGGGGACAGGGCAGAAGTGGTCTGGAATCCAGGTGGGGGTGACTGTATTACTTACTAATTGTTTTTTGAGGTCTTCTGTGGTCACCCCATGGCGGGGCAACCATCTTGTTTTCATACACTGTGCTGCTAACAACACAACATCACACTACACTAGTGCACCCCACAGTAGCAGTTGGGCTGCCGTTGTTCTGTCGCTAAACTGTGGCTTCGTTTTAAAGTTAAAAAAGATAAGAGAATACCAACACCAATCCTTGTGAAAAGGAAGGAAGAGAAATTCATTGGTCCATGTTTTAATTTTCCACCCCAGGAGTGAAATGTGGATTAAAATGCAGCGGTCATTCAGATTACACAGTTCTCAGAATTTCGTGGTGCTATTTCTGCTCAAAATATTTGCACAAAATGCATACTTCACAGAATTAAAAATGCAATAGTATGTATTTAAGGGGAAATGCAGTGAAAAGCATATGAAACATACATTTTAGCAGAAAGTGTGTATAATTTGAGTGCATTTTTTAAAAACTAAAAATAAAGCATGGCAAGGATTTAATCTGTGATTGAGTACATTTGAAACTCACACTGAGCATAAATAAAGGGATCCAGCCACCTACATACATAGCTCAGTTGGTGAAGCATGAAAGTCTTAATCCCGGGGTCCTGAGTTCGAGCCCTACATTGGACAGAAGATTCCTGCATTGCAGGGGTTTGGAAAATATGGCCATTGTGGTCCTTTCCAACTCTACAACTCTGTGATTCTATGATCTCCGCCTCATAAAATACCAACAGAGCAATTCAGACTGTGACCAGGCAACAGCAGGCCACGCTGGGTGACAGCCACCATTGTATCCACAGCCCCATCCATTATGCTGGTGTTGGAAGTTGAAGGAGGCAGGCAGAAATGTGCTGTGAGCTATGCCAGCTTGCAACTGCTGTAGCCATTAGGCCTTCATTGGACCCGGGGCTGAGAAAATCTAGGAGAAAAGAAAAGGTAAAATTAATCAGGTTTTGATTTTAACTGTAATGTTAGTCCATAGTCTCCTGGATACCTTCTAGTAAATGAGGTGTGTCCCCTTTCCCCCCCCCCCCCAGCTTTTTCAATAGTGTATCTTATTACATTTTAAAGGGCAGGTTAGGTTATAATTTTGGTTCTATCCACTTTCATGCTTCCTCTAGCAGTAATGAAAGGTTTGGCTCAGAGGCTTGCCGAGCCAATCTTCCAGCTTTAACTTTCCATAGGTCTTTGCCAGGTAATAACTCTGAAAATCTCTTTTTACTGAGAACTCCTGCAAAAAGTGCAGCTGTGTGCTGGTTTCGTCTTGCAGCTCATAGCTATGTTGGCAGTGCTCGGTTGCAAGGTATGTGTCGTCCGCTCACACACGTTGCTGTTGCTAAATGCTGTTCAGGCATGTCTCTATTAACAAGAGGGGGAGAGCTTTTGGATTGGAGGGAATCTCAGCTTCTGTTTCATCTGATTGGTTATGGCCGGTGGCAAGGTAAAAATAGAAGGAGTGGAAAATCCAGCATTTCTCGCATGTCATCAGAAGCCTCCTTTTAACCTGGGATAAATGCCTAATGACCAGGGAAGAAGGCTCTTTTAAGACAATCCCCCGGCAAGTTTTAAACACCGGGGGCAGCGGGCTTCAAAATAAAACCCAAAGGGCGCACTTGGTCTTAACGTGAACGTTAAAATGATTACTTTAAGTGAAAAATTGATACTGGATTGTAGCAAAGGGATCTGCAAAGTTGCCCAGATTCTTAAGAGTGGACTTGGCTCTCCAAACCTTTGTGCTGTGAAGCACACATCAAAGCAGAAGATAGTTTTGAAGTCAGGTACAGATTGCAGGCTGCTTGTCAAGTTTCGTTATTTCTCTGTGTCCATTGAAAAATTATGTGTTGAGAGGGGTGGGGTGGGGGTGGTGGGGACTTGTTTCTTGCCATAATCCTTTTGATACATGTTCAGTCCTCTGCTCTGTTACCACTAATCCATATTCAGAGCTTGTTTTGGCAATGGTAGCTGGAATACTTGCTTCCATTCCGTTTTGTTGCTGTAGCATGTCAGCTTTCTTTAAAAAAAAAAAAAATTAAAGTACCACGAACAAACCTGGCTTCCTTCTGTGTAAATCTTGTAAAATGGTACTTAGTTCTAAGAATGTTGTAAAGTGTTTAGTTTGGCAGACAACTGTTTCCTGAGGTCTTTTTTTAAAAAAACAAAAAACAAAAAAAAACACACCCTAAATGACTGTAATTTTCGGTTTTGTGCCAAAGGTGGAAAGTTTACTGTCGAAAGTACCAATTGCAGTATAATGGTATGGGAATTTTATACATGAGCATCGCAGAACAGAGGAGCTCACTGCTAGAAGAGCAACAAAACCCACTACTATTAAGAGAGTGTCGTTGTGTCAGGATTGTTGGTGATATGCTTTGCTCACTCATCACTTCATCACATTACAATGTTAAGGGGTTCCCCTCCCCATCAGTTTATTTAGAATTTAACTAATTTCGTTAAAATTATGATTGGCAGTTTGTTTGAATCAGTGAGGTGGTATTTGGCTTCAAAGAATCAGGGCTGTCACCCAATTAAATAAATCTTTTTTAACTTTATGATATTGGTTGACTTACCTATGATTAATCAGTTAAATTTGCATATGTAAAAACAGTTGGGAAGTAGTCATATACCATACTAGATTCTTTTTCCTGTTCCACCTTTTTCATATTATCTTAGGAGAGTCACACTCTCTTTTCTGAGAGAGCACAGAGAATACCTGTTCTAGTGGCCATTTCCAGCTTACATATGTTTTAAACGCTGCTCAATTAATGGCAGTGTTAGAAACTGAGATATGAGAGCTAGGAGCTAAATGGCGCCTTAAACCTAGGTCTAGGTGTGCTTTTTTATAACAGGAATACAAAGCTGAAAATGAATGAATTGCAGCTAAAATATTACATTCATTTTTCACACGGTCTCAGAAACTGCTCGCGCACATGGAATTCCCTGTCGCAAAATGTGCCTAGAACAATGGGAGTTTCGAACACTGATTAATGGGTGGTAGTGGTAGATTTTCAGGCAGTTTTAACTGATTTGTCTACATGGGGGTAAGCCCCATTGGGAATGTGCATAGGATAGGGCATGTTGCAGCCCTCAAAATTATATTTTATGTAGCAAACCCAGTTGATTGCAAGAGCATTTCTAGCTCCGCAGCAACCTATTTTTCTGACTGCAAAAGATAAGACAAGAGAAGAGAAGCCTCTCTTCTAAAACATCAAAATACTTGATGCAGCATTCCTAATTTACTTCTGATCTAGGATGGGAGAACTAGGCTCAAAGGAATTGTGGTGGGCGGGTGGAAAATGCAATTTGCTTTCCTTACAGAAACCACTAGAGGGAGTAAGAGAGAGAAGGCAGTGAGCTGAATTTTTCATTCTGCCGCATGCCTCCCTCAGAACTGCTTTGTGCACAGCTATTTTCGATGCAGATATTTTTGTGCAGAAAAACGACATATACATGGCCATGCATGCATGCATTTGAAAAAGGCACAGTTATTGAACACTCATGTAGGTATAAAAGTACAAGTACTTTTAAAAATACAGCAAGGTGCTTTATGCATGGATATCTTTCACAACGATCAGTTTCCCCAAAATTGGCAGAGCTTCTTCTAAACTTTTATAACATGATTGCTTGTTGACAAATGCGAGATGGACTAGTGCTGGCTCCACCATGCTAGGATGGGAGTGAATGTTCTTTTCACAGAGTTCGTTCTTCTGCCGGACACATTTCACAAAGAGCACTTCAAGGAAATCTTCTTCAGATTCTTGTACTGTGGATTTCCTAGTAATTGTGGCATATTCAAAGAACTACTGTTAAGAGGAAGTTTCTGATCCTTTAAAAAATGCTGTATTTTTATAGTTCTTGTAGAAATCACGGGGGGGGGGGGGGCAAAAAGAAAGAAGGTGCGTAGCTCCCCCGGCTGGTCAAGTCCAGAGCTTTCTGTTCCATTGCATTTTGTTATAAGAAGGTTGTATAGATTTTGCACATTCGGCTGTGTTCTGTTTTGAAGTGCCCAAGAGTTCTACAGTAGTGCAGAGCACATGTTGACACAGGGAAACAAGCGCATGCTTTGTATGGAACACTAGGGTGTGTGTGTGTGTGCGGACATATGTGATCATGCATCTGTGCAGCCTGTGGAGGACAGGGGAAGAAAAGAGTAGGAGGAGGCTCATCAAATACAGTGGTACCTCAGGTTAAGTACTTAATTCGTTCTGGAGGTCCGTTCTTAACTTGAAACTGTTCTTAACCTGAATCACCACTTTAGCTAATGGGGCCTCCCGCTGCTGCCGCGAGCACGATTTCTGTTCTCATCCTGAAGCAAAGTTCTTAACCCGAGGTACTATTTCTGGGTTAGCGGAGTCTGTAACCTGAAGCATCTGTAACCTGAAGCGTATGAAACCCGAGGTACCACTGCATGCAACTTTAAAGGAAGGGCGAAACAAGTGCTATGATGTGGACTCGATGACAGCACAGGCTTCCCTGTGCCTGTCGCCAGTCAAGTGCACCTCCATTCTGAACCCTTTTCCCTGGGGAGGCTGCACCTGTCTTTTCAGGGAGATTACAGGTTGTGAGGGAAGCAAGCATACTGCCCTTAAAGAGCCTTTTCAGCGACAGAAAAAGTGGGTGGTGGGGTCAAGCGAGTTGGAGTATTGGTTGTGCTGTATATGCAGTGCAAGGAAAAGCAGGTGCAAGTGTCTTTTAAGGACAGAAAGGCCTCAGGAACTTGATGAGGAGCAATGAACACAGGCGCCTCTGCATCTCCCATCTGGACTTCCCAGTGCAAAAGGACCCAGAATGGAAGACGGGTGCAATTCTGCACAGGGTGCAATCCTGTCCCATTTGGCCACCTGAGGTGAAACGAGAATTACCACACCTGCCATGTCCCAGTTCTCGCCAAACTCTGCAGGAGCCTGAGCGCTCCTCCAACTGCTGCCACTCGCTTTGTTTCTCCGCCTGGGGTGGGGAAGACGAGCGGCAAACCTGCGCACCAGAATGCCCCCCCCCTCAGCGGCAGAAGTGGTGTGGCTCTGATACTGCCTCATTGATAAATGGTCGCATTCCAGTGGTGCCCTGTGGTACAGAGCTCTGTGTCGCCATGCCCAGCAGGCTTCCTTCATCAATTATTCTGAAAATTGAAGCAAACAAGGCCAGGGGAGGCATGTTGAGGCTTCTCAAAAGGTTGCCCCAATGAAGAGCTCCAGTTGCTATTTTGGTGTGTCCATGAACACAAAATTGGATGCCTGTTTCAAACTACTATGCACTTTCCATGAACCACTGTACAGCAACTTTCCCATTTATTACATCCCCAGCATATTAGGGTGCATGTTTTCATTGCTTATGGCAGCCAGTGCAAAACTCTGGACCATCTTTCACCCAGTAGGGTCCATCACTGCTCTTATACTCTGTCTTAGCTAGCCATGGAAATATGCCATGCTGGCAAGGATAGCATTCAATATAAGGTTGCTTCTTCTTCTTCTTTTTTTGCAAGAAGTTGATAGTGGCACAGTGACCCCCTAAGCACTCCTGTGACATGGTTGCTATTCCCATCCACTAAAACACTTGTGCATGGCTATCACACATGGGCTAGACACAGATCTGGATAAGGTTCATGACCTTTCTTTTATTTATGTTTCTCAGAAATGAGTGTGCATTGATGCAACATGACTTGAGCCCTTTGCAGTGAAAGAGTTATAGAAATATAAGGGTGCATATTATTTATTCACTATTGCATGAGAAAATTCATGTTGTAGTGATAAGTGGTTCAAAATAGCAAAGGGTGTAGCATGTGTTTCTGAAGTTTCATTCCAGGCCAGCAGAATTTCTACTGAAACTATGCTGAATATGTCCTGAATTATTTGGGACTCAAACTTCTTCTTCTTTTTAACTAAGTGATTATGTATGGTTCTAATACGCAAAGGCTGACGAGAAAACTGTTTGCCTAGACTTTGCCAGCTGATAAAGGGAATTTGTTTAGTGTTTAAAATTTAACCAGCTGCATTTCATCTCATGCTTTTCATGAACTCTTAACTGTACCTCAGCTGCTTCATTTTTAAAAATATATATATATATTTTTTTCTCCTTTCCTTTACAGCTTTTACACTTCCAGATCTTTCAGAGCAGTTTTCACCACCTGAAAAGGCGGCTCCTCTTCTTATCAAGTTAGTGGAAGCCATTGAAAGAAAAGGTATGCATATGGTGGCATGGGGCTAGAATATAACTTTGTTGTGTGCCTGGTCATTTGGAGCTTCACATTTTTGAATTGCAAATGGCAGGCCTAAATGTCAGGAGGCATATCAGGTCATGCGTAGTCTTGCACAATACTCATGTGCTTGCTTCCAGTGATGTTGGAATTATACCCAAGGTCCATAATAATAATAATAATAATAATAATACAGTCACGTGCTGCTTGAATTGTGGCTACTTGGTTTATTAAAGTAGTAATGAAGCTTGAACAGCTTGCCACCTCATAACTGGCTGTTGAGCTATATTGAAATGAATATGTATTACCTAAAGACAAATTTGGAAAAGCCCTAGAAATGTGAAATGTTTTCAAACAGGTAGCAAAAACTCTGTCCTTGAAGTGAGTAGTTGATCCACAGGTAGGGACTGCTTGGGAGCATTAAACCAGCTTTTCCCCAACCTGGTGCCCTCCAGGTGTTTTGGGCTACATTTCCCATATAACCCAACCAATGAACGGTCAGGGATAATGGGATTTGTAGTCCCAACAACATCTGGAGAGCATTAGGTTCGGAAAGGCTGCCTTACGGGGGCCCTGCTTCCCTCGGGTGTGAGAAGCCAAGGCACAGTGTTTGGGTTTACTTTGAATGGCGGGGAGTCCTGGAGAGTAATAATGTCTTTTGTATTCCCTGTTTGTAAACAAATATACCAACATCACACTTTGGAGGAAAAAAACTCATAAGGCAAAAAGCACGATTGCTAAGGCTGTGTCAGTTTCTTAGAAAAAAGAACAGCCGTCAGAGTGCTTCAGTGTTAGTAAACTTCAGTAGAAACTCTCACTTCTCTGTCTGTGTGTGTCAAAATTCAAACTTGCTACAAACCTTTCTTTGCCCTTCCCATTTGCTGAAGAATGTTGCCAGAGGAGAGAAATTTCCTCCCATCATGAAACATGAATTTTCCTTCTATATTTTGACTAGCATTTCTGTTACTGTACAGTTCCCATCCCAGCATGGATTTATTGTGTATGTGTGTTCCTTTCTCCATCTGACTTCTTCAACTGGTCAGCCTCACCTCCGCAGTGTTATTCCATAGGTTTAGAAGTTAAAACAGGATTGACTATTGGTGCAGGTTAAAAGGCAGATGGTTTGAAGGTTGTTTGTTTGCAATCTCTTAAGTGTAGTTCTTGCACTCATGACTGGTTTACTTTAAATGCAGCCATTGTTAAATGTCACCAACTTCAAACACTTCTTAATGAAAGGAAGGAGCACCTGTACTGAGAACGGCTGTTTCAAAATATACAGGCAATGAGTTTGGGAGGGTTTCTTAAAGGATCATGCCAAACTCTTATGCTATTGAAGCATCTTCCACCAACTAACTATTAAAGTTTTGTTTTGTTTTAAAGTCAGAACTGATCATACATCTTTCATTTCATGTTTAGTTTGGCCCTGATGCAAATTTCAAAGTCAAGAATTTGGATAAGGTATATTTTTGTAGTGTGGCTCAGCTAGTTGTTTGCAGACATGTCCTGCATGGGGTGCAATTAGATGTGAGAGACTAAGAATGTAATTACAGGAGCATGTGCAAACTCCTGCTATGCAGTGGCATTTGGGTGAAATACGATGTACAAAAAGCCACAGGATTTGTTTGAGGGTGCTTGTTTGTTTTAAAAACCCAATCTGCTCTGTTTTTAAGGTTTGGAATGTTCAACGCTGTACAGGTCACATGGATCAAGCAGTACTGGTGAATTGAGACAAATTACTGAGTGTGGTAGGTACAAATATTAATAGATTTCAGGGTAATTCACATGGGACAAATTAATTTAACATGTAAAACTTACACATGGCAGAGCAGTGTATTCCACTGGTATTCAGTTACAGTCTTAGCTTTCACTGACCCCGTGTCCCATTGACTTCGTAAATTCCTGGGATTAGGCCTACTTGGAAATATCTTGGTCGGTAATAGCTTTTAAGAAATATGATTGGCTGAGGATGCTGCTATAACCTAGGTTAGGTAAGGTAAGATTTATGCATGGCTTCCCCACTAAAAGAAGTCTCAGAGCAGTTTACGAAGAAAGTGAGAAATACAATGAAAAAATCATATAAACATTATTAAAAGAAATATAAGAACACAATATCATAGTGTTGGAAATTCTGAAATGCCCAGGAAAACACAAGGAATAGAACAATGGCAAGGTTGGTGCCAGTGGGCCTCCCTGGGGAGAGAATTCCCTAGGGACCGATCCAGTATATCCATCATTATAACTGCTTGAGCAAAACATGAGAAATAGAGCCTTGTGTAATCAGAATATTGATGAAAACATGCTGTAAAACTCCAGATACAACCAGTCTACAGTTGTTCAAATCTTCTGGGTCTGAGGAGGATTTCTCTTGGACCTGAAAACATATTTTTAAACTTTGCATCCATTTAATAATTTTGTTCTGCATGCACAGATCACACACACACACACACACACAGAGAGAGAGAGAGAGAGAGAGAGAGAGACAGACATACACACACATGCATATATGTGTATATGCATTTGAATATATATCTGAAATTTTAGAACTGTAAAGTAACTTTCAGCGCCAGCCAATAAAACATTTTCTTGTTTTCACTCTGGCCTTATCATTGGTTATAATGCTTTACTGTGCTACTGTTTACACAAAATATTAGTATGTAAAACATAGCTCAGTTAAAAATACCTTGAACTCTTAGAAGGCCTAAAACAATCTACTCATATTGCCCCATTAGTGAGAGGTATAGCAAAGCAACGAAGTCTCCTGGTGGACTTTGGACAGATCTCCTTGACTGGAGTATACTTTTGTATGTTATTTGTATGGTGTGGCAATGTATTTTCCTTATCATTCATGATTCCTTGAATGGTCTTACAAGTGACTAATGCAAAGACATTCAATATGTTTGTAAAGGTTCTTGTTTATTATATATTGCTTTTTTAAAAAAAATGATTCCTCACCAGTGTGCAGATTCGCCATGCTCTCTCTTAGCGGCCTGTTGCCATTACTTTCTGTAGACAAACTTGGCATTAGAGGGGGGCATGGGATGTGATTGCCAAACTTCTTACATTAGGAAGCGGAGCTTTTACAGTACGTTGTCTTTCTGCAATGTCTCTTACATGTGTTCTACATAAAATCGAACTTTTTAGATAGTTTTAAAGCTCCTTTTTAGATAGTTTTAAAAGATATGGAGCCCTAGGGGGAGGGGAGTAAGAACCGCACATCCAGGCAACAGAACATCCAGGCAACAGAACACCCAACTGCCATCACTAAGCAGCTCAGCCAATGCACAGTAGCTCCCTATCTGCCCTTGGATAGTATAATAAGACCTATAGCCCTGTAGGAAATTGGGGATATGCTACCCCAGAGCAATGACTTGCATGAAACCGGGTAGAAGCAGCCTCAATGATGTTGTGTCGCATGTTATTTTAAGTAAGCTGCCTTGGGCAGCCTTCTGGATCAAAATAAATAAATAAAAGCATATTTTGGGTGCCTTGTTTGCTACAAATGGTTCATTATAAACCAAATTGAGATGCAAGCATTGCTTTCTGTTTTGCATGATCAAGAAAACGGTAGGGGTGGGGGCAGGCAGACTGAACATGCTCCAGAGGCAAAGCATGACTGGGACCTGTCTCTCCCTCTCTCAGATTTTTCTGCAGTGGATTTTGATGCCCTCGATCTGCAGGTTTTATCAGATGCTTTGAAGAGGTACTTTGTGGACTTGCCAAATCCTGTCATTCCAGCATCTGTTTACAATGAAATGATTTCCATAGCACAAGGTATGAACGTAAGCTCTTTTTTTGCAAATGCAGAATTCATTAACAGTGGTCATTTTTGTTTCCTCCGAGGGTAGGTTACGGGAGGCTTAATATACCAAAAATCGGACCTTTAGACAAGACTTGCATACATTTTTTGAGCCCTGCAGAAACACACACACATTCCTTTTGGATCTGCTTTGTACACATAGCAAAGATCTGCCGCCCAGTCCTGTTTCCCTGGCACACGTATCTAGTTGAAAACATTTGTATGTTTGCATGTTATGCACTCACCTTTCATTTTCATGTTAACAAAATCTCATGGAATTTTCTTAAAAACCTAATGTACGAAGCGGTTCTTAGTGTTAAGAACTCATTGTGACTTGGCAAGTACAATATTTGTACAAACCCTGGTTAACAAATCAAGGATTTGTCTGTATGCAGAAAGAGCTAATTGTTAACCTTTTATCAGTACTTGCGAGGTAAATGTATTAGAGTAGACAAGATTCTGAAGTCCATTCGCAATTCTGGGATACAGTGCAATAAATATGCATAGATAAGGCCCATCTCTTTTAGTACTGAATTCAGGCAGTAGGACTCAACCTGTTCAGTGGCAGCCTTGATAGTTATTTGCAAATTCTAGGGACAGGATATTGCTGCTAGTGTAACCTTCAAAGTTACAACAGCACCTCCGATGCTTATCAGCTACATCTCAGAATTACCCAATCATGTATGATACTAAACAGAAGACAGACTTCTACCAGCACACCCTGAACATTTTGTGGCTTTTTACCAAATGATACTCCTGTTTCACTATGACTTTTGTATAGTTGATGCTTTTTTCTTTCCATGCTTACTAAAGTTCTCATCGTTCAAGAGAAGAAAGAATTCATGTCTTCCTGTAAAACTTGTTGTTGAATTACACGAACCTCATTAGAAAACGTTCATTTCTTTGCAGAAGTGCAAAACTCAGAGGAATATGCTCAAGTGCTGAAGAGGCTCATCAGATCTCCTAATATACCTCAACAGTATTGGCTCACACTCCAGTATCTACTCAAACATTTCTCCAGACTTTGTCAGAACTCTACCAAAAACCTTTTAAATGCAAGATCCCTAGCTGAAATTTTCAGCTTTCTGCTCTTCAGGACCCAGGCAGCAAGGTAAGGTGTATGCATTTATTTAACTTACTTATTTATAAGATTTCTTACCTCCCCACCAACCGTAAGGTACTAGGGTGAGTTAATAATGAGATAGTATTTAATAAAGTTTCACTCAAAGTATATATATTGAAATTAATGGCCCTAACTTAGTCAGGTTCATTAATTCCAGTGGCTCTACACTAAGTAAACCTTAGTTGAATACCAGCCATTTAATCGTGCAGTTAGAAAACCAATTACAGTTGCAAAAGCAAGTGAAATCATTTGTATGTGTGTCAAATATTATTCAGAATATTCAACTTGTTCAGCGCATGCTACCTTGTTTTAATATAAGACCAATATTTTTTTACAGCTCTGACAGTCCTGAACATCACATAAAAATCCTGGAAGTGTTAATTACAAGTGAATGGAATGAAAGACAACCTGCACCAGGTAAGGAAATCTGGATTTTGGAAGCATTTTGAAGTATATTTTGGAGAAGGCTGTACTTGTGGCATTTTCTTACCCTCTGCCTTTATTATTATGTTGAATTGGGAAGTCTGAGGCAAAATGGTTTTGCCTTCTCTGATGGTTAACTTCAGGTAGCAATGGGCACAGCTGAAAACCAAGTAGGCTACTCTGGCAAGCCACACTGTCCATAAGGCAGCTATGGGGGATCTAGGGCAGTGCACGGGAGCCCTTCTGGTATGCAATTGTACCTTCCTGCTTGCCTTGTTTTCTGATTAAGCACTGAGGGAAACTCCTGTGTAGAAATATCCAAAGATAAGATACACAGTCGTAGTATGAGCTGGGTTCAAATCTCACCTCTGCCACAAACTCCCTAGATAGATTTACACAATCTACTGTGCTGTCCCCACCCCTGTCTGTAAGCTAAGGATGGTAATCTGTCAACCAATTTTTCCTTGCTTAAAGCCATATGTCATCACAACGCAGAAGAGTATGGCTTACCATGGCTCCATGAATGTGCTGACTCCCAGTGAGGAGCTTCTACCCATTTTGCTCCTACCTGTGCCTTTTTGCCTCCTGCAAGAAAGGTTTGGCTTAGGGTTTTGTCCAAGCTCAGGGTCAAGGTTAACGTCACTCTCCTGAAACCATGACCTGTAACCATAGGGCAGACCTTGGCACTGCACTGACATAATGTTGGAAAGAACCTTTCGCTGGGGGATTTTGTATACTGTGGACATTGCAAGGTGTTTTTTGGTGACTGATGACCAATAAGCAAACTTTTGGCACATACTTTTCTTTAAAGCAGATTTAAGGTGTTGTCTGAAAAAACTGAGCGCAGTAGAGGCTGTCTCAGGAACGGAATGTGAAGTCAAACAGATGTGATTTGGGTGTATGAGCAGAATTTTAAAAAGCAATAGTCGGTTGAAAACGGATACCCAGAAACAAATGGGATGTATTGGTACTGGGTATGAAAACTGTGAACTGTAAGGGAGACACAGAGACCTAAATAGAGACTGTTATTTGTGGCGCAGCATCCCTTTTGCTTGTATTTATTTTTGATTCAGATTTGTCATGACCAATGGCTAGCACAGTAAAGTTATTTGGATTGGATTGGATTGGATTGGGTATGAAAACTGTTGCCTGCTTTAGAGAGCTGTTGTAGGGAATTGTGAAAAAAATGCATGTGAAATCTGACGGCAGCTTTGGTCATTGAATTGACTTGGTTGGTTGACCCTTTTTAAAAAACTGGATTATGAAAACTGCAGGCACTCAGTTCTATCTTGGAATAGACACCAAGTGTCAAAGGATTCTTCCAAGATGGCACCTATTGAATCGTATCCATGCTTACTCCCCCTGCTCAAACCTTGTTGTTGTTGTTGCTTTGTGAGGAGAGGGGAGCATCATGGCTTCAGGGGAAGAAAAGGAAGGAAGAGCCTCATTTCAGGAAAGGAAATTCACCTGCACTGTGCTGTATTTCACCCTATGTTTTTATTAAGGAATATTTTAAGTACATTATCAATTGACATCACTGTAAGCTGTGCATTTATAGATTTCAGTATAATCCTTTATCACAACTCACCTGTGCTTAGGGAAAATTACTGAGTCTAAGTGATTTGGCTTTAAAAACATAATTTTAACTCTATGCCCCCGCTCTTGGCATCCCTTACTGTCACTTTAAGCCAGTCTACATTCTGATGTTTGTCCAGCAGAGGGCTCCCCTTCTAAGCTAATAATAAGCAAGGCTCACATAATTTTAAACGAATAAAATACCTTGCTGAATTGTGAGTCCCATACTTTGTCAGTGCTTCTTATTTTGTATGTTGTTTTTTTTTTGGGGGGGGGATACAGACACCAGTGATTTCCTTAGTGTAAACTAAGTAACACAGACAAATATTGCGGTTGGATGTTGGGTTTGTATTCAGCCTCTGCTTTTAGATGCTTTGTGAATCCACTCTTTCAAGCACCATCAAACAAGTAACCAAATTGTGCAAGATGTGGTAAAATTCTGGTTTTTATGGAAGAGAAGAAATCAAATTGCAGGCACAATGCACAATCCTGCCCCTCTCTTCTGCTTTTTGCATGCAGCCTTGCACACGCATGAACACATTAGCTCGACACACTGAGTTCTGTGTTTTTGGTGCCATCTATAGGGGAAGAACTAAATCAAGCCCAAATTAAATATCAGATACTCCTATAAGTTTATAGAAATGCATGGGGGGGGCAGTGAATACCATTCCTGTATTCTAAGTCAGAGTAGATGGGAATGGACTTTTCTATAATCGTTGAAACAATATCATAAAATGGAGTCAACAGGTTTCTGTAATTAATAGCAGTTTCTGTAATTAAACGTGAACAGTTTAAGCAGATTGCCGTTATAGTACTCAAATTACATTAAAGTGGAAAACATAAATGTGTGTCTCTCCCCCCCCCCCCCAATTAATTTTCTGTTCCCCATTAAATGAACCAGAAGCTTATTTCCTTTGTGGTTGTATAACATTTTTATTTTTGTAGTCAAAGGCAAGGAGATGTGAAGCTCATAAGGAAGTAAAATCTCCCAAAATATGTTTCTGCCCAAATTCAGGACTTTTAATGCAGTTTGATCCCAGACCAACAAAGATTGAGAATACCAGTTGGTACCCAAGATGCCCAAAGTTGCCAAAGTATACGTATAAGTTATTATGGTCAATTGACTAATAAATCCTGATTTGATTGATTGATATAAGCAGGCACTGCAAGCAAACAGAGGGGCTGAGTTTCAAGTTTAAACTCATGTAACTTGAAAGCTCTGCGACTGTCGATGTACCCAGGTTGAAGGTAGCGGGCATTCAGGGAGGGACTGGGGACTTCAAGTTGATATTAATTTGACTCAGCAGTGTGGGGCTTCATTTTATGGGTCTTCAAACACCACCTGTCGTTGTGGTCCGGTGAAAGTGTGTGGAAGGTGATGCAGTGAATGCTAACAAGCTTCTTCTGCGCTTGTGGGCTCTCAGAGACGCAGAACTTTACAAGGAAGGCTTTCGTTCTGTTTCTCTCCCCCCTGCCCCCCCCCCCCCGAGCTCAGCCACTTCCTGTGTTTTGCTGCTCATAATGCTTTTCTTGACAGTCATGTACTTCACTTCTGCATGCAGCAGCCAGCTACAGAGACTATTTTAAGGCCACTTACAATGGTCTTCTCATTTACTTGGCTAAAATGAGACTGGGTTAGTCTTGCATTGGCCACTTGTTAGCCGATGACAACTCTGACTTTGACTCTGCCTACCCTCCCCCCCCCACCCGCCTGAAATCTCTTGCTCAGCAAATATTTGAACCTGCCCAAGTTAATCATGAAACCGAGATCTTTATCTCAGAGAGACGTGCAAGCTACAGAGGACTTTTTTTTTAACTACTAAAATCAGTGATGAAATAGAGGTGAGCAGATAGTCTGAGAAAGCCACAAGAAGTCAATTCTTTCTAAAGCATAAGAGGACTTGGAGGTTTTTTTATTTATTATTATTATTTTGCACGTTGCTGCTTTTTCTTCTGGAATTAAGGAGCTAGAAGACACTTTTGGAGACACTTGATTCTTGTTGCCTTCGGTTCCAAGGATAGTTTATTTTCTTGATATATATTGGTACATGTAAATTCTGTGGAGCTGGGCAGAGGCCATCTGCAATCTGGCATTTTCAGGTTGTTAAATGCAAGGGTGACCAAGTGCCATGCACAGTATACAAAGTAAGTGACTCACTCTCATTCTCTCTCTCTCTCTCTCTCTGTATATATATACAATCTTTAAATGAAATGCATGTGATCGTATATATTATGTGTGTGTATGCGTATATATAAATGCATGCATATATGCATTGTATATGCATACTTTTACTATATATGATCATTAGACTAATCAGCAAGCTTTGATAGTTAAAATGTGATTTGAGTGAAACTTGACACCTGTTCAGTTATCTGCTGGAACAGTGGAAAATCACCTGTCTGTCAGTGTCTTGCCTGTTCTGGTTTTCCACATCGTGTCACAGCAAGCTAGACTAGTTTGGGTCAAGCAGTAACCTGATCATATAAGTGTGGCTGTTACAGAGTTTAGCCAGTAGTAAAACTTTTGGTGAGGGAGTGTACTTACTCTTCCCAGTTTTGCTGTTAAAAGCGATTTGAGGGGGGGAAACAAATAAAAAATGACAGCGACTGCCTCGTTGGGCTACGGGAGCTAGCTATGTGTGCTCTTTCGTCTTTCAGAACCTAATTTAAGAAATGTACCTTGGCAACAGAGCTGTTTGGATAGCAGGTGGGCTAAACCCTCAAGTTCAATGTTTGGACTTGTGTCTGGGACTGTCTGAAGTGTCCTGTTACATGAGGCAAATGGAAGGAATCTCTGGAGCATGTCCACCTAAAGGGTTGTAGAGGAGGGGGAGGCTACTGTGGGATGGGTTTAAGCATGGCTGTTGCAGGGCAACGAGTGTGTGCATGTTTTTGCTGCTGTTGGTGCTGCAACCATGTCCTTACATGCTAGTACTTGTCTTGAAGGATAAAAATGGTCAAGAGTTCATTTGTATGTGCAGTGCTTAGAAGATGTGAGTTGGCTTTCATTCGTGGTGTTCTGCAATGCACATCACCTAGAGTTCCGGTATAATAATTGGTAAGGCAACAGTAGTACTAATGAGTTAAATATTTTCCACGTCTGGCTTTCTGTGATGATAAATGTGTAAAATATTGGAATCTCTGCTTGGTGACATCTTTAAGGATTTTTTTTCTTCTGATGCTGAGTAAGAAATCACCTTTTAAAGAAGTAATAGGTCGCTTTAGCTGTGAGAGAGCCTGGAGGAAGAGACCTGAGAAAATATCCAGTCTAAAGCAGAGAAGGCTGACCAAGAATTTTTGCTCTTCAGGAATTGCCAAAATCGCAAATGCCCTGATGACAGCAGGTCAAAAGAAGCAGTATGAACTGCTTCTGAAATATTCTGAAATATTCTGTTGTATCTGTTGTATTTTGCTAAGCATTTAATGATGGGGGGCTTGATTTAATTAACAGGAAGTTGTTTGGTTTTACTCAAAACAGCAAAGATAGATTTTGAGTTTCTACATTTTGTGAAGAATTAGACAATTGCATTTGCCAGCTTTCCTGAAAAAGGGCATTTCTTGAAGGTGACATGTTATTAGTACAGGACCTTGTGTTTTAAAGAAGCAGTTGGTACCCAGACTTGTGCAAAATGGGCACTTGATAATATATCTGGAGCCTCCGAACTTTCCTCTTGTCAGGCTTTTATTTAAAACACACACCCATAGTAGAGTCAAAATGTGCATGGAAGGATTGCAGTCAGTCGTAAACCCTGCTAGAGAACAGAAAGCTGGGACAGAGATGTGATCTCTCTGTGCACCAAGAAATCTACTGTATTGAAGGAAAACGCTTCCTGCTGCTGCTATCAGCCTTTTGTCAACCTGCCAGCAGTGGAATGTACCAAGCAGCAGACAGGAAAGATTAAAGGGGGGTGGGGGTGGAATCAGTGTAAACTGAGAACATGTTCAGTCGTCTTTATAAATACAATCAGGTACCGATCACAATTCTATGAAGTGTCTATTCTTTCTGAAATGACAATTGTTATAAGATTAACAAGGAATAAGAGTTGGGGGGGGGGAATGAAACAGGAGTGGTCCAGTGACATTATTTTTGACATGATTGGCTGGGGATTATGATGTAATAGGTTACAGTGCAGCCCCTTATAGGTTTTAAAATGAATTCCAAGACACCATTACAAAGAGATCCCGACTGTTTCCTTCTAAGTGAGCTTACTCGCTGAAACTCGTACAAATGTACAACACTGTCTGGAACATGGAAGAACTGGACATAGACTATCCTAGGACAGATATAAATTGTGGCACGGATTTGATGTTTTACATAGAAATGGACCCGCCAGGTAACATTGCAGCATTATTGTCGGAGGCTGGCATATTCTGGATGCCACAAAAGCTGCTCTCAGAGCAGAACTGGGATTTGGGGGTTAACTTGCTGCTGTTAAGTTGCTGAATTAAATTATCTTTAGTGCATGGGGGGAAAAGAAGACAGCAAGGGTTATTGTTCGGAATTCTCTTTGGCTTGCTTAATGAAACTGTAATTGTCATGTGATTTCTGTTTTTAGTTTTTTCCTCTCACCTGTAGGTCTGTTTGTTATACTGTACAGTAAAAATAGCCCTGCTTTGTGTGTCTTGATGTCAGGCAGAAAATGCTGTAAAAAGCTGCTTTTTTCTCAAAACAATGACGGTGTTTTAAATTATTGGGCACTGTTATTAAATGTTAGGTGCCACCATTTCTACTTTCATTTAGCACAGGATAGGAAGATCAATGGGCTGCATCAAACCTTTGAAAATACAGCATTCATTTTGATGTGCATCTTTATCACATGCATTGTTGTAGATAAATGAGATTGGAGTTTCCGTTAAAGTAAATAACTTGATTTAATTTTTATTTAGTCCCGATTCCCCACCCCTACCCCCATTTTTAGCTAGTAAGCCAGAAATCCTGCAGTATCTTCTCTGGCACCCACTGGTGTCTGCATGCAGGTTTGACATTGAGAAACAGGACTGTGGGTTTTTGAAAAATCAGTATTGCCGTTTGGAGCAGTTTTATCCTATAGAATGCTAAGATTAGAACCAGGGATATTGGGGTCACAGATGGACTCCTTAAAGTGTATTTTGGCAAGATCAGAGGATCAGAGAAACCCAATTCTTTCCCTATAGCAGTGCTGTGTAATTTTCCAGTTGTTATTAGCCACAGCGGTGTTGAATCTAGAAAGCAACATAATTCCTCTTGGATGATTAAATCAGTATGTGTCTGTAAGCGTAGCATAATTTTAATACATCAAATGATAGAAAGATGTGAATACCAGGGATGGGAAATGAGGTGCAAAACTTCAGTTTATATCTTTCCAAGTCCAAATTGCAATTTGTGCTACGATGGGAGTGGGGGGAGGAGCTCTCCTTGGCTGAGAGCACAGGACTTTTAGGTAACCAAGGCTGCAATCATATGCACACTTATCTAGAGGAAACCATGTTGAATGCAGTGGGGCTTACATTTAAGCAGATGCATAGGATTGTGTTGAAATTATAAATGCTTACTAAAGGAATTAAGCTTGTTTCCTAGCAGGAGAGGGAGAAGTTTCAAAAGCAGTGCTGATTAAAAACAAATAAATGAAATCAAAGCTGAAATAATTTTCTTCTTCTCAATGGATTTAAGTTGGTTGTCATTTTAGAACGTAACCTACCTGTACACAGCAGGCAGTATAAATATATATGTATTATTGTTTTCATTTGCAGCACTGCCTCCCAAACCTCCAAAGCCTAATACTGTAGCAAATAACGGTATGAACAACAACATGTCTCTGCAAGATGCTGAATGGTACTGGGGAGATATCTCAAGGTAAGGACACCTTTTATCTTGCTAATTATATATGCACATTTTTAGCACGTTCTCTATTTGATAGGAAATGTTTAAAACATTGAAGCACAGGTTTCGGTTGCAGTGCTTTTAAAGAGTTAAAAAGTATATATTTGCAAACCAGAAGTACAAAACATGCCAGAGCTATATTCTGTTAAACATTTCTCTGTTGGTTACTTACAACAGGAAACAACTGTTTTGCAAACGTATCAAGAGCACCAACGTTTGTTTTTACATCTAAAACTCTTTGAAATTCATACCAAAGAATAAGAATACAATTGCTTGCAGTTCACATTTTCGTACATACAGGAGAGTACATACAAGTAGTCTATTACTGAGTTCTCTTGCTATAAACTTATTGGAACAAGTGGGAAGTCATTCTTGGAATAACAGAACTTGGCAGGTTTTCATATGAAAACTTAATCATACTTTGACTGTGCTGAATAAAAAAGAAAAAGGGAGAAAATACGTTAGTAGTGAAAGGCTAGTATTTTTAGAAGCTAAACCAGATGTTGCTTTGGTCCCATCACAGGGAAGAAGTGAATGAGAAGCTTCGTGATACAGCTGATGGCACCTTCTTGGTACGAGATGCCTCCACCAAAATGCATGGGGACTATACGCTTACACTAAGGTAAATATCGTTGCATCATCATATTATTTACTGAAGTGCATTTTACATGGCTGGATTTAAGAAACATTTTCCCCATTAAATTTTATTTACAGGAAGGGAGGAAATAATAAATTAATCAAAATATTTCACCGAGATGGGAAATACGGCTTTTCGGATCCATTAACATTCAATTCCGTTGTTGAGCTAATAAACCACTACCGGAACGAGTCTTTAGCCCAGTATAATCCAAAGCTGGATGTTAAATTGCTTTACCCGGTATCCAAGTATCAACAGGTAAAAAAAAAAAAAAGATTTTCATCTCCTCTTTTGCTTAAGTACAAAAATATTGTAAGATTGTCTTCTAACAAAATGAACGTATGTGTATCTGTGAAGGATAGGAATTGGGGTGGGGATGGGGGCATGGTTACTGTTTAACGTAACATTTAAGTGCTCACTGACCCTAACCCATGTTAACCTCATCAGATTCAAGAGTAGGTTTTTGCCTACAGGGAAAAGCTCATGCCCACTCAATCTGTTAGTCTAAGTTGCCATGGGGTGTTTTGCTAGTACAGACTAACACAGCTCCTCTTCTGGAATGTGCACTGTTATCTAAAGAACTGTCTCATTTATAAGTGGATCTGCAAGTCTTGGGTGTGCATCTGGATGCAGTGGTAGGCTGGAAATGACCAAGACTGAGACTGGATCCTGGAAAGATAGAGACCCTGTAGGTGGGCATTCCCGGGTCTGGGAAAATGGCCATTGGCCTGTTCTGAATGGGGTCACATACCCTTTGAAGGAGCGGGTTCATGGTCTGGGGCTACACATTGATACAACCTTGTCATTAGATGCTCAGATGGTATCAGTGGCTACACGTGGCCTCTACCAGCTGTGAATGTTACTGGGCAGGTACAATCTGGCCACAGCAGTCCATGTACTAGTAACCTCAATGAGTGCTGCAATGCACTAGATGTGGGTTGCTCTTGAGTTTGGTCCAGAAGTTCTAATAATGGTGCAGAATACTGCTGTTGCTACAGTGTTGGCATCTGCTGTTGTTTTTGTATATATTTTTACTTATTTTTTGTTTTCTGTGCACAGCTTATGGTATTTTTGTAATGTGAGTAGTTTATAAATCTATTAAAACAAAAAGTTGCTGATCTGAATAGTGGTGCACATTTCAGGAGCTCCGTAAGTGGCATAAGCAAAAGAAACACCTTGGACTAATAGGCTAATCACGACACGAGCTTTTTCTTGTAAGCAAGAAGAACGAGCCGTTGCATTTAATAAACACATAAGCTCATTCCACAATAAAATGTATGGGGTATACATCTGTTTTCGGTGGCAGCATTGTAAGCAATGCATTCTGTCATGTGCAGAATCCATGGACATTCATTCAGTCAAAAATTATTGGCTGATTACTGGTGATGAGGGGGGCTGCTGCATTATACATGCCTGTCTCTAGACCCAACCCATTGCATTGTGCGAAACATTAATATGTAAGAAGCCTGGTCTTCATTGGACATGTATCTCCATGTGCTTGTCTTTCCAGGATCAAGTGGTTAAAGAGGATAGCATTGAAGCAGTTGGGAAGAAATTGCATGAATATAATATCCAATTCCAAGAGAAGAACAGAGAGTATGACAGACTCTATGAGGACTACACAAGAACATCTCAGGTGAGTAGTGTGGAATGTCTACCATGAACTCAGTCTATAAAGCACTCTGCCACAGTGGGGCCTCTTCATTTCAGTAGGAATTATAACAGGAGCTACGATGACCTTTGAGTGCATGTTTTGAAAGGACAAAAAGTGTACGGTTTGAATAGGGGAGCAGCTTGCCGCTGTTTCACTCCTCATTTGCTGGGCCAGTGTCCTGCTTGTCTGGTCACATCCAGGGGCACTAGCACAGTAGTAATTAATAAATTTTACAGTAAAGATTATATGCTGTTTGAGTAAGACAGCTGGGCCTAGCAGGAAAGTTGACATTATCTATACAGACTAGATTTTACTAGTGTGAGTAAACCGCTCTGTTGATACTTCTTAAAGATTTGGATATGCCTTTCTAAAAAATATTATTTCTGGGTTATAGTAACACTATAGTTTTGTGTTTTATGTCTGCACACACAACTCACTTGTAATTTTACTATACCTGGTTTCGGACTAATGCTTATATTCGTGGTAATAATGACTTCCCCAGCAAGAAATATGTTTTAAATAATGATACTCTATTTCTTATCAGAATAACATAGTTGCACAGGTATATGAACACTGTACTGTTAGTACTCTTGAAGGACTTCAAATTAGCCACTGGAGTCAGGAACAGTATCTAGACTGGACTTAATGCTTTATGGTACTGTCACTAGTAAACCATTGGTTTTAGCGTTTATTATAGCCAAAATAAAACTGGGAAAGCTAACCAATTGCTCAGACGAACTCAATATTAGAGTAAAGTGTTCCTACAATTGAAAATAGTGATGATGCTGAAGTATATATTGGGCTGGATCCAGCCTGGAAGTTGAACTAAGTTCCTATTGAAATCAGCAGACCTACAGTTAGGAACAAAACACGACTTAGTACACATCCAGCCCATAGTATATAGATATATAAACGTCTTTATTACCTTTGCTGTAAACCTACAAGAATGCAGTAAACAAATGATGGGATTGATAGAACTACTTTAGATGTGCCCTGCAGAAGTTTTGACCTTTTCTCTTTGAACACCTGGTTTTGAATGTCCCTGCAGTTTAGTTTGCCATGTGGTGGTGGTAGTGGGTTGAGGGGCAGGGCTGCTGTTCAAAAAACACACACCAGCCTATAGCATCCTTGGGCACATAGAACTAGTTGCTTGGCTCCTTGGAGCTCAGCCAAGGCAGGGTGGTAGCTCATTGGTGGAGCACATACATCCTTTGCCTGCAGCAGGTCCTAGGTTCACTGGCTAGCATCCTCAGGTAAGGCTGGAAAAGACTCCTCTATGAAACTGTGGAGATCCACTGCCAGTTAGAGCAGACAGTACACAGCTTGCTGGACCACTGGTCTGATTTCAATACACGGCAACTTCCTGCGTTCTCCAAGTTGCTTTTTCAGGCATCAGAAAGAAAGACATGCAGGCAGCCACCCTTGCTACTTTACTGGCATTAAAAAAAAAATACCCTATCACAAATGTGCTTCAGGTATAGAGCATCCAGCCCCTTTCTGAGTTTTGCAGAAACTGAATTTGCAGCTTTTCTCCCCTCTAGGAAATTCAAATGAAAAGAACTGCTATTGAAGCATTTAATGAAACCATAAAAATATTTGAAGAGCAGTGCCAAACACAGGAAAGATACAGCAAAGAATATATTGAAAAGTTCAAACGGGAAGGAAATGAGAAAGAAATACAAAGGTTGGTAGCAGTGTCTAAGATTTTTATATTTAAAGTGCTCTAAAGAAACTGCAAGCCTGAGCAGTGCGTTAAGAATCTACCTAGACTCTAACATGCCTAATTTTCCCCTCCAGAATAATGCACAACTATGAAAAGCTGAAATCTCGAATCAGTGAAATTGTGGACAGTCGGCATAGACTGGAAGAGGATTTGAAGAAGCAAGCTGCTGAATACAGGGAGATAGACAAACGCATGAACAGCATTAAACCAGACCTTATACAGCTCAGAAAGACCAGAGATCAGTACTTGATGTAAGTGCCTATGAGTTGCCAGATTTTTAAGTGTACTACTTCAATTTGAGTCCATTTTTAATGCGTATTACCATGACTAACTATGCCTTCAAATTTACTTTTCAGGTGGCTGACTCAGAAGGGAGTTCGGCAAAAGAAACTGAATGAATGGCTTGGCAATGAAAATACAGAAGAGTAAGCATCCATAGTCTTTTTGAGCACTTGTATTACGTCAGTTAAATTATGACTCTATACATTTTCATTGATGGAATATGAATCTTGTAGTGTAGGGACTGTGATACTTGGTCTCTTCAAAAAGGCTAGTTTGGGCATCAGTTTTACTTTTGGGGCTAGTGGAGAGCTAAGAGTTGAATCCTTAGCAATTTCATATTTTGTAAAAGAGGCTAAGGTGTCTGATTCTCCCACAGCCTTGATACCACAAGGTGGTTATCCTTTTGTCCATCTTAATCCTAGGAAAGTAGAGGAGATGGTCAACCTTTCATCTAGTTTTCTATCTACACAGAGGTCTGTGGCACCTCCTGTTCTTTTCAATAAAGAGAAGCTCTCAGTTTACTATTACAATAGCAACCACATTATATTACTATTACTATTGAACCCACAATAGTGATTTTGCAGTAGCTGCTAAAGCCTTAGAGCAAGTAAATGTGAAGGCAACAGGGTTTCAACAAACTTTGGGTGCTAGCTCTGTTGGAAAGGTATTTGCTATGCTGCTGCTGAGCATTCCAGAATGTGTTTTCAGTAAACCAGCAAAACAAGGCAGATTCTAAATTCATAGAGGAATGCTTTTAAATAACACCAAGGTGAGATTGGGGGAGAAGCAGTGGGGGTTTTTTAACTCCCTGTTAGCAGGAACAGTCTGCATTAATCTAGGGCTTGCTCCACTTTATTTATAAGACACATTTGTGATTATGGATCGCAATCTGTGTTTTGGGTGAATGCATAGTCTTGTTTGAAAACCAGAGCCATCTTAGCGGACCCAAAGCCAGCTCATGTTGAACTGTTTTGTGCTGACAGCAGGGCAGCACCATTAGTGATGGCAGTACTTGAGAACTTCTCAGTCATGTTGGCTTAGGTCCAGGCTCCATTCTCACTGGTGGCGGAAGGGAGATGGCTTACCTGTTCACTCCACATTCTGTCACGCAGCCTCCTTGGCATTACTCACATTGATCTAGACAGTTGGAAGGAGACTTTCTGCCCATAGAAGGCAGTCTGGATCCAACCTGTTAAAAATAATAATAACTGGGTTGTTATCATAATGTGAAGCTGACAAGAATCCTCTTCATCTTATTTTGTTGCCACATGGCAAAAGTTGTAGGCAGCAATTTGTACATCCTGTAGACTCAGGAAAACAATTCTGTAGTTTGTGTCTTACAATATTTGGAAGACAGTCATGATGATTAGGAAATTGATTTCTTCTCAACAAAGCCTGAATCTTGCCCTCATGTACAGTCGCACCTCTTGTTACATCAGCCTCCGATTGCGTTTTTTCAGGATATGAACGCAGCAAACCCAGAAGTGTATACTTCCGGGTTTCACCGCATGCGCATAAGCACTCTGTGCATCTCGCCCATGTGTAGAAGCGCTTTATCGCGCTGCAGACATGTGCAGAAGCAGCGCTCTAGTTGCAGACTGTTCGGGGTGTGAACAGCAGCCCAGAACAGATCAAGTCCGTAACTAGAGGTACCACTGTATTTGAGAATGCTGATGGGGCCAACGTTTGAAGTCCTCAATTAAATAATTTGGGTGGAAGTGTAATAAATATATTAAAAGTTAATTTCATCTGGTTCTTAACTATTACATGTTGCTTCTCCTCCCAATAGGCAATATTCTATGGTGGAAGATGATGAGGATTTGCCTCATCATGATGAGCGAACATGGAATGTAGGAAATATCAACAGAGGCCAAGCAGAAAATTTGCTGCGTGGGAAAAGGGATGGCACATTCCTTATTCGGGAAAGTAGCAAGCCGGGTTGCTCTGCGTGCTCCGTTGTGTATGTATCCAAATGTTTTACCCTATTTCTAAAGCAGTGGGACATGTAACATCCTCAGTTCCATTAAAAATTATCCATCTTGCAACACTGGGCAGAATTCAGCATCACACTCTTATAATTGTTCTGTCAGCATAAGCAATGACTTCTTGCCAGATGGAACAAACTCTCCTATCCCTGTGTGCTTTTCTGGGGGATCTCCCAACCTCTCCAGAGCCAATTGGGCAGGAGGAAGGAGAGAAGGGGAACCCTCGCTGTTCTAGCGGGACTCGCATTTGAATCTGACTAATAATGTTTGAGGTAACTGGGATAGCTCAGTTGGTAGAGCATGAGACTCTTACGTTCAAGGTTGTGGGTTCGAGCCCCTTGTTGGGCAAACAATTCCTGAACGTCATGATCCCTCCCAATTCTATGAGGATATTGTCCTGAATCTTAACATTTTAATATTATCAGTTACCAACATTTGTGGGTCTTTTGTACTCACCTATGTGCTCTCCTCCCTGCTTAATCTCTCTTAGTTATATGCTCATCTGCTCTGCTGGTGGAGAAGACCCCAACAGCCAATGTAATCTGCTTGGCCGTGCTCCCCTCACAATCCCATACTTGTTTGCTTGAGTAGCCATGTTTTTTAAATGCTTACTCTGCCAACCCAATATGTTCTGCACTTTTAGGCCTAGCTTCACTTCTGAGTGAAGGCCGGTTGTTGACATAAAGATGTGCAATTAGTGACTTGAACACGAATTAAAGTAAAAATGTTCAAACTTTATTCAGTGATACAAAATGTTTTTGAATAATAGTGTCATCCTATACATGTTTACTTTGAGGTAAGCTCCATTGAATTCAGTGGGACTTCCAGGGGTGTATGTATAGGATTGCAGCCAAAGTTCAAGAAATATTCTGAGAGATGTTGAAATTATTTCAGAGAAAAAGGGAACTTTAGGTTATCTGTATGTGGAGCTACAAAATAAAAAAATATTATTAGTTAAAGGCGAGTGGAGCAGTGGGAGTAATTTTAGGTTATATAGTAATAATGGAACAAAGGATTTTTTTTTTTTTCTCATTTTAAGGATAGCTTAAAATAAGAAGGATGTATCTTTGGCAACCTAAAAAAATCTTTCTCTCTTCTTTTAGTGTGGATGGTGAAGTGAAGCATTGTGTTATCAACGAAACGCCTACTGGGTTTGGATTTGCAGAGCCATATAACTTGTACAACTCGCTGAAAGAACTGGTGCTACATTATCAACACACATCGCTAGTGCAACACAATGACTCTCTCAATGTCACACTAGCCTATCCAGTATATGCACAGCAGAGGCGATGAAGATGTTAATAATACTCTGGGGTTTGTCTCTTTCTATTAAAACACCCACAAAGATCATTCAACAGTCTTGATGCCTCTGGGTAGAGAATGCTCTTGAGTTGGAGCTAAAGTGTCAAAGCCATCTGTCTTCAGATGGGACTGAAGCTTTCTTCGCAACCGCAGTGGGAGAGAATGCAGTTTTAAGAGCTGCGAACACACATTTCTAATCTAAAGTGCTTTCTTTTTTAGAGGGGAAAAAAAAAACTAAGCAGAAGGCAAAACACATCAAAAGAGAAGTGCTATACCTGTCTCCCTGCAGGGACATAGAGGCCTTTAACCATGGTGCTTGCTGACCACCTCGTCGAAGCTTTAAGAGCTCAAATGTGGGAACTCTGAAGACTCCAAAGTGCAGCAGGGGCTGTGTAAAGTGGCGTCAGAATTCCTCCGTTGCGACTTGGGTGATGTGGTTGCGCACAGAGGATGCGGATTGCCAGTTTTGTGGATTGCTGGTTTTCTGGCGAATGATATGTAGCAGAGCGGCACTTTCACGTTTTAAGGGACACTTTAGAAGACACTTTAAAACAGACGTGGGTAACATAAGTGCCAGGAAGTGTTTTTGTTTAGACATTTAAATTCCTGTTTTAAGAAGATATTTAAGACTGAATAAAACTGGACTTTTATGGCATACAGTATATATAATATGTACATAGTTGCGGATGACTAAATATCTTAGATGGATACTGTCAATACCAAACTCATTCTGTTCACTATTTGTTTCACCGAAAGCTAAATCCTTACACTGCTATGCAATACTTCATTTTCTATAGGCTGTATTTGTTCAAGTGTAACTAGAGGATAAGCTTTTTTCTTTTCTTTTCTTTTTCTTTTTGTCATCTCAAAATGTTCCCTTAATACATATTTTGGTGTTATTTTTCAGTTCGTTCATTATTTCCTCGGCCATTTTTTAAAAAGCAATGTGCAGGATGTCAGTAAAAGGTGGTTTCAGAATTAAAACTATGAACTATTTTAACAGGGTCCCCCCCCCCCGCCTCACTTTGTATAGAGAATTGGGCTTCTAGCTCAAAGTTAAAATTCAAGATTTTCCTTCTTGACTAAATATTTTGTTGGGCAGTGCCTGATAAGCTTCAAAGCTGCTTTATTCAATAAAAGAATATATGAACATTGCAAAGTATCACTGAGTCCAACAATATTGTTTGAAAAATACCTTCAGATTATGGAATCCCAATATATTTTATTGGGAGAGTTTTAGATTTCTGTGCTGGTTCTGTTTGTATTTGAATGAAGACAAATGTCCATCTTGTTTTGAATGCTGCAGAAAAACAGTCAGAAAACATTGGCTACTAGGGTAGTTAAATCAAGTTTAATCCAGTTGATTGACATGTGAAATTTTGACCAACAGTTCTAGACACTTCATCAAGATATTTTCCATATTGTATGGAAAAATTGTTTTTGGTGGGTGGTTTTTCAACCATGTGTGCATTTGGCTTCCATATTTCATATTTTTGTGAATAACAGAGTATAATTAGGATAATTTTAGGAAGCCCCGGTTCTGTGACACATATTTCCCACAATTAATCTTTTATTACTTTCATATCTCTATGGAGTAAAACAAAAAAAAACAAATATAGTCATCTGAAAAGGCAAACAAATCAGGTACCAATGGATTAAAAGTAATGAAAGAAACATAAAACCTCATTGTTCTAGTATCTAACCAAATTCTGCATTTCTTGAGCAAAACTATAAAAATCATAGTTGCGTTTTCTGTTTTACAGATTAGTGTTAAGGAACTCCGGAAGTCTTTTTTTATTTTGTTTTAGTGAATAAGCGAAAAGAAAATAGATATTGTGGAACTTTTTATGGTTTTGACCCATTAGGTAATCAGTGCTTCTTAAAACAAGGCACTACGGACTCCTTGCAGATATATCTTTCTTGTTTGGTAACACTATGAATAAATTAGCTTTGTTCCCTCAGTCCTTTCTTTTTTCTAGTATCTTTATATTTGATGCTGTGAGGAGTTTGTTTATCACTCGTTGGCTTTGCTATTCTGAGGAATGCAGTGTGTTTCAGAAAACTTCAGGGTTCGGTTCAAACCCCTTTGAAAGCCAGCTGGGGCTTTGCCAACCTTGAAGAAGGCTTTGGCGGGAGTTTGGGCTGACCCTGCAAGCTTAAATCCGCTTTCACTGGAGTAGTCTCATGAGAGTCAATGGAATTACTCCCAAGTTTACTCAGGTGGAAGTGGGCTGAGAGTCACATTTCATCTCAAGGAGCACTGATCAACAAGAACTATACCAATTTTAATCAGTTCCTTTATTCTTCTCCACTCAACAGTAGCGGGGAGGAAACACATGCATTTTGCTCCAGTGATAGTTCTTGGAGGGCAAATTACAACTGGTCACTGAATAGCAAGTAGTTTGCTATTGTAATATGACCCGAATGCACTTTGACAGAGATAGTTGTGCATCTGTAGGTTGGCTGCACCTGACGTATTGTCAAACGGAGAGGTAGCGCTGCGAGTTCTGACCACCTGTTTAGAGGGAAGAGAAGGCTAAGCGTAGGTCCATTGGGGCAAAGAAAGGTGATGCCTGGATTCAGTCCTCACACCACCCAAACTAGCCACCCCAATGATCGGCACTGCTCAGTTTGACAGTATTTGCTGTGCCAATTTTGTTTTGGGAAACCACATGTGCAGTTTTTGGAGCTGGATACAGTGTCTCAGCCTTGGAAACTGCATAGCAATAGCCTTTTTAGTTTGTGGTCCCCAAGCTAGCAGTGGATGCACATGCAAAACTCTGCCTCTGTGCGTTGCCTCTCCCTCTCTGGTTTAGCATGCAGAGACAGAACCAAACTTCCGAGCTACCAAGATAATTAAACTGGGTTTCTAGAATATGAACTGTCCTGTCTATATCCCGGTGCACCTAAAATGAATACAGCTACTACAGACAAAACAAGTTATGGATTCCTTAACTTGAGGCTTAGATTTGTTGTCTCTGATGTTACGTGTGTGTGTGTGTGTGTGTGTGTGTGTGTGTGTGTAAGGACCACATTCTCACTGCGTTTTTCAGCATGAAATGAAACTTTACTCCCAAGTTTCCCATGTATTCAAACAACCTGGAAGGAGCAGGCTGGATGGTGTTCTGAGGTGTATTTTAATGTTCGGATTTTATCGTTTTGTGTGTCGTTGGCTGCCCTGGAGATTCTTTGTGCCATTTGGCAGAAGATGCATTGCAAATAAAATAGAGAAATGCTGTTAACTGGAAGTTTGTATAAAGGGGGAGTGCTTTCTTCTTGTTTTTTATTACAAGGAGGAAAACTTGAGTCCAGATCACTATTTCCTATTATAAAAGGGAAATGGAAGAAGTCTGCTGTATTCAATCATGGTACTTAACTGAGCATATTTCACCGTCTCTAACTTTTATTGAAAAAGGAACACACAACCTTCTCCACCCCTCCTGCCCTTCAGACTAGGGAAGAGTGAATGATCTGGATGCACCTGATTTCAAATTCCAGCAACTTGGTTCAAAGACAGAGGGAGCTTGGAAAAGGTCATGTTTCTAGAATTTGTTTTAATGTGTCAAGCCAAATCTTATGTTTCAGTGTCAGCTGTTATGTAGAAAAAGTGGCTTTGTCATGTAATTAACAATGAGCTTTGATGCTTTGGGGAAAGGGGGGTCATTCTGATGTTTTTCATTGAGAAGAACATTGGTTAGTTTTAACACAGTGCTTTTGCTATGCATGGTATTTGTTTGGGAAAGTGATTCCTAAGGTGGCTTTTGTTCAGGATCACTTTCAGAATGGGCAGTTCCAAGCAAAATGCCTCCCATGGGACATGGTTAAAAATGCAATATTCCATTTTTTAAAAAAAACATACACACAAAGAAACCCCACAGATCTTGTAAGATCTGCTTTTAAAATGAGCCAGATACAAAATTAGGAAAAGTTACATTACCATTTGTCCCTATGAGACTGCATTAGCTGCCCAACATGCTGCTATTTTTATTCTTGGTTTTTTTCCCTCCTTAGGAAAAAAAAAATAAGCTCTGTTCTGTTAAATGTCTTTAAAACATTAAAAATTTTGTTGTTTTTAATTTTTGTAAGGGAGGAAGAAGCTAAATGGATCACTTTGTACATTGCCTTTAAAAGGTAAATGCACCTCCTTAAAAGATGCTGGCTTTCTGAAATTGATGGAGCTGTGTCCTGTTTTTAAGTTGCTTTAAAAAAAATTGTACTAGATCTTCAGCCAGAATAAAGATTGTTTTGCAACTGCGCTTTATGTGTTGAATCCTCAATGAGGTCATTGTCGCATTGCTGACTCTCTTGTGTGCTTGGTTTCTGATGATCAGCTGGTAGTCTAAAGGATGGTAGCATATGATTTCTCCCCAAAGGACCCCAAGTATAAAGGGAAAAATAAATATTTCAACTTGGTACCCCAGTAGATTAGTAGTTCCTAGTGCATGAGATGGACATACATTCCTTTTTATTTGGATGGTAAGAGTATAATATGAGCTTCCGTGTGGTACAGGTAACTTGCAACCTGCTCACATGTAACTTGTGTGCACTCAGCTTTATGCGCTTGGCAGAGAGAGAGAGAGTGCAGGGGAGAGTTCTGGGGGAAATGGTTTAGCAATCCCACCAGCAACTGAACCCAACATATTTTTACTATACATATTTTTGACTTTTCGCGCAGTCCCCAGAACATAACCCCCGCATACGTTGAGTCGTCTGTATTATAATAAAACTTCATTCACACAAATGGCTTTTAGGATAAAACAGATTATTAGTGTCCCCTCTAGACTTTATGTAGCAACCAGGTCTTGTGCTTCTCTTTTGAAACATGAAGGACTTCCAAAAGTAGATTGTAATATAATAATAATATAATCATAATTTACCCCTCCTATCTGGCTGTGTTTCCCCAGCCACTCTGGACGGCTTGCAACGGAATATTAAAAACATGGTAAAACGTGTGTTTTTTTTAAATGATATTTATTAAAAGTTTAAAAATTACAGAAAAAAGAAAAAAGACAACAATAAAAAAGAAAAAAAACATGGAAAAGCAATACAACAATACAGCAAAAAGAAACAAAGAAGGAAAAAAAAACTAAAACACACATCCAATATTCCATATATTTACCTTTCCTTTACTTGTTTCATCGACCTCCTCACACCTCCCTTTTTTTGTATTCTAGTTCAATTCACTATTTCAGCAAATTCTTCCCATCTTTCTCAATTTTTTTTTCTATAATTTATCTTAACGGTCTAACCTTAAATTTTTTCATTTTAACCCATTATCAATCAGCTTTTACTTAATTCTTTGTTGCATTTCTACCAAAACCATATAGCTTCATTCCAGCATCCTTCTAACACTCATTAATTTTACAATGTTTCTGTAAGTATACTTTGAATTTTTTCCAATCTTCTTCCACCGACTCTTCTCCCTGGTCTCGGATTCTGCCAGTCATTTCCGCCAGTTCCATGTAGTCCATAAAAACATGGTAAAACATTAAACATTAAAGACTTCCCTAAGCATGGCTGCCTTCAGATGTCTTCTAAAAGTCAGATGGTTGTTTATTTCCTTGACATCTGGTGGGAGGGCGTTCCACAGGGCAGGCGCCACCTCCAAGAAGGCGCTTTGCCTGGTTCCCTGTAACCTCACTTCTCACAGTGAGGGAACCTCCAGAATAATAATATAATAATAATAATTTATTATTTATACCCAGCCCATCTGGCTGGGTTTCCCCAGCAACTCTGGGCAGCTTCCAACAAAAGATTAAAATACAACAGTCTATTAAACATTAAAAGCTTCCCTAAACAGGGCTGCCTTCAATGTCTTCTAAAAGTCTGGTAGTTGTTTTTGTCTTTGACATCTGGTTGGAGGGCCTTCCACAGGGCCGGTGCCACTACCAAGAAGGCCCTCTGCCTGGTTCTCTGTAACTTGGCTTCTCGCAGCGAGGGAACTGCCAGAAGGCTCTCGGCACTGGACCTCAGTGTTCAGGCAGAACAATGGGAGTGGAGCAAATCTGCTTGAGACACTTTCACACAAGCAGGTCTGTGGGCAATTAGTGTTCCAAATCAGCCTGCTGTTTTTTGAAGAGGAATCCGTGTTATACATAAGTGCTGCTGCTCCACATGGAAATTTGCAAGCTCAGACTTCCTATATGGATATTGAGAAGTGTGGGGGGAAACAGGTGCGAAGGTCCTTGGTGTATCCATGTGTTGGTGCTGCCTGTTACATCTGAAGCATCAAAAATTGTAAAAAGTTATTGGAGGTGGTTTCAGTCCACTGATAATCCTTGTCTAGAGGGCCACAGGAACAAAGTTCTTCAGATACGAGTTGCTGAAGAAACTCTTTCTAGCTAACTGTACACACCCGATTACATTATATTATCCAAGGAAATGATGATGCACATTACAGCAGTGCATAAGCCGGGAGGTTCACTAATATTTTGGAGCCAGTGGGCACATCTGGAATTTTGAGGAAAGTGCGATGGGCACCAGTCACAAAATGGCTGTTGTGGAGGTGTGATATAACACAGCTTAGCTCCTGCATCTTAAAAGAAACAGGAACACGGCACCCCTTCAGTGGGGTGGGGGTGGGGGGACAGATCTACTTCCACAACCTCTGCTCACTCACAGAGAGAAGTTCTTTGTACTTCTGTAAGCTAGGCATCTAATCCTGGCATCCAATGAAGTGCGGGTATGTTCAAGGGGACATGTTCAATGGAGGAGAGGCTAAGCTGGAGCAAAAAGGAACTGAGCAGGAAGAGTTAACATGCCCATGTGCACTGGGGATTTTTGAGGAGATATTTATTGCGTCCTTCACTGGTTGCCATTGGCAGTTCTGGCAGGCAAACTAGTGCCCATGATCTCTGGGTTGGTGACCCCTGCACAGATGTTTCACTAAAAGAATATACTCTATTACAGGCATGTCCAAAGTCCGTTTGGGGGGTCTAATCCGGCCCCTGTGGCAGTTTATTTCTTGAGGTAAAATCCTTCAACAACTTCAATCCTAAAAAAAGGTTAACAACTTTGGTTGGCGCTTTGGTTAGCCCTCACAGCCCTTCATCAAATCCGGCCCACTTTGAAAAAAGTTTGTACACCACTGCTCTGTTACCTTCTGAAAGGACAGGAGCTGTCTGTCACCCACAGGAGGAATATCTGGGAATATGGAGTTCTTTTGGTTGTAATGGGCACAGACCAGCATCCTATTTGTCTCTCAGTTTCCATCCTTTTCTCCATCTGAAGTTGGAGAAGGAATATACATGCACATGAAAATCTCTTGTTTGCAGAGTATGAGCTGCTGTTTCCATCATTATCTCTAGGTTTCTGTTCTCTTTAAGACTTAAAATTGTCAATTCTGCGGCTTCTCATTCTACCCTTTCTCCAGTTAAACCAATGTAATGCCATTATCAGCGTTATTGCTTAACGTTTAAGTAACAGAACAGATAATGGCATTATGCTGGTTTAAAAGGGAAAGGGGGGAATTGAGAGACTATAGTATTTAGCATTTTATTTGATAATTTATTTCCATCCTACCTTTCTGCCCAGAACTAATCTGTCTGCTTAGATTACTTTGTTAATTAGTCGTCCCTTCACTCCAGGGAAACCTAAGCTTCTTGTGTTTCCACAGCTTTTCGTTTGTTGTCATGTGACTCAGTGCCATGCATTCACCATGCACAGGATTATTTACAGAGCTAATCTCCCTCCCTCTGGGTTTCAGAGTGGCCTTCGGTTCTCTACACATCCAATGGAATTGCCTTCTAAAAAGACAGGGAACCCCCCTGCCTATTTGGATCATATTATATGTTATAGTGGGGAACTGTGGCCATCCAGATGTCGTTGAACTTCAATTTCTGTCAGCCCCAGCCAGCATGGACAAGGGATTGTCTATTTTCCAAGTTCTCTAGAAAACAGCTTAATTTGCCAGGCCTGATTCCAAAGTGAGCTGGTGAAGTTCACGTATAACTAATGTGACCTCACATTGTGCACAACTGACCCATGCGCCTCCCTTTAAACCTGCTCAATGGAAAGAGTGCATGCTTTGCATCCATAAAGTACTTGGTGCAACTAGGAACTCTAGTTGGGTATCAGGGCTACTGAAGACCTTGGAGATCCATCACAGTGGAATTAGACAAAATGGAGCTAAAATAACCATTGGATGAAATGACTCCTGCTGCATTAGCCTCCTTTGTTCATAGCAGATAAATTGCAGCAAGTTGTCTAACTGGTGATAGCTCAGTCAGTAGGGCATGAGACTCTTAATCTCAGGGTTGTGGGTTTGAGCCCCATGTTCGGTAAAAAGATTCCAGCATTGCTAGATGACCCTTGAAGTCCCTTCCAACTTGACAATTCTATTATTCTATGATCATACAAATGCTAAAATAAAAGAAGGAGGAATAAGGACCCAATAATGGGAAATTAGGATGATGGATGGACTTCCAACTAGACCAATTGTTAAAAATGTGTGCCTCTTTAATTAGGTGTTGGATGCCCACTCACAGTGGGTGGTCTTTAAACTGGCAAAACTGCACCTCCTTGTTTGGCAGTCGATAGCAGATGGTGCAAAACATGCCATCTGGACACACCCTCATTCATGTTTTCTTGTTCAGCAGCTGAGTCTGAGATAATGATTTACTTAAAGACCACCCGGCATGAGTTGGTAGCTGAGCATCGATTTGAACCCAGGTTTCAGGCTTGCTTTGTATCTACTGATCTAAATCAAACCATTGCTCCCCTAAAGATTCGAAATGTACGCAGTGTATTCTGTATACGAGCAGCTTAGACTTATAGCTGTAGACAAATCTGCAAAGGGCATTAGGAAGGCTATGGAGACACAACTGGGACAAAGCTATTAAGAATGAAAACAGCTGTTGATACCCTGGGAAAGGATAATGCACGCAGGAAAAATTTGAACTTTCCAAAGCTCTTGGAAGTCTAATAACATTTGAATCCTAGGATTACTTGAACCATCCAGGGAAGATCCTCAGAACGTGTTAATTGTTTGTCATTGTGATGTGCTAGGCAACCTACCATGAAAACCCAAATGGTTCCTAAGAACCTCAAGGACTAAGATATTTCAGAGACATGAATGGAATGGCTGGGGTTTCATTTTTTTTTAAAAGAAGCTGTAATCATATTATACTGGACGTGATCCTTAAGGACTTGAACTGAGACAATTCTGGTGGGAATGTCTTTATTATTGTTTGTACTGTGATAGCAGCTACAACAGTTTTGGACATATCCGCCCCGCCTCCCCAGTAACTCTCCTTCTCTACACACACACACACACACAGAGAGAGAGAGAGAGAGAGAGACAGAGACAGAGACTTACCCAGATATAATCACACCCAAAGAGCACAGAAATGGGCAGAAGCTGCGCCACATGCTTGGTGTCTGAGTGTGCATTAAACTGCCAATGCAGTCCTCTTGCTGGAATGTGCAATGCATTTGCAGCTACATGCACACAGATCTGGTAACAATACTGAGGTCATCAAGGAGGGGAAATGTACAAGTTGCTTTGTTATCACCTTCAGCCACACAGACATTCATTTCAAATAAACAATGCTAAAGCATTAAAACGGGCACACACACACAAAGGTTATTTAACACAGTGTTATATATTCTGAGTCAACAATCCAGCTGAATACATTTGGGTCTGGACAGATAAGAACAATTCAAATTACCTATCAAAGTGGTGAATATTAGTTCATTTGCTGCTGTGTTTTTCAGATACGCAATCTTCTTCAATAGCATAGATGTCCTGTACTTCCCAAACTCTCCAAATCTGAGTACAGGTGGAACTAGTTGTAAACTGTACCATATACAATTCTAGTCTCCTCACCTCAAAAATTTGAGTATTGTAGAGTTGGGAAAACATTCAGAGAGGGGCAGCCAAAATGATCAAGGGGGTGGAGCAACTTCCCTGTGAAGAAAGGTTGCAGAATTGGGGCCTTTTTAGTTTAGAGAAAAGGTGAAGATTTTTGCTGATTCCCTTTGCTTGCCTAGATGGAGGGGTGTATGCAGGGCTTTTTTTTCAGCTAGAACTTTCCGGAACTCATTTCTGCACCTGTCAGGTGGGTGCAATTGCCATTATAAAAGAACAAGGGAAGCATTCATGGTAAGTTCCGGCACCTCTTTTTCTAGAAAAAATAGCACTGGGTGTATGAGTGTATGTAGAAACAAACCTAGTATGCAAAAGGTTTTGTTTTTTTAATTTGCATTTTATGCTCCTCCCACTTTTGCCTCTGACCCCGCCCACCACTGGGACGCTGTGGCCCCCAGAAGGTTGATCAGAACAGAAGGTTCAAGAAGGTTCCGCAGCCTTGCTCTGGCCTATAATCCCTTCCCCCTTACAAACCGAGGTCAACCTGACTGACGTACAGGAAGGAACTCTCTCTTCAGCCTGCCAAAGCTAACATTCACACACAGAAGCGTGACGTTGATTTAACCGTACTTTGCCCTTGTCTGGGTGGCGAAACACTTGGTTGTCATACGACATCCTTCAATTTACACAGAGCAACCTTTTAGATCCTAACCTGGCATGGAGATTATACCGTTCAGCTCTTGAGTTGACAAAGAATCCCTTCTGCTATTGGTTAGACCAAGTGGGCAGGTGCTCAGCCTCTCAGGAAATGTCTGTGGTATGGACTTGATAAATGGCTTTCTCTTGCATGCTCAAAGATTGCCATATTTTGGTATGAATGATCGCCCACTTTACGTATCAGGAGGTTCTGAATACACATGGCAACAGGTGGGTCTGCATGGACTTAGCTCCAGCCCTGGGAAATGCACAATATATTGTCAACATGGATAGACAAGGACATGTTGTTCTTGCGCACTGCCAGTGACCTTTCTGCGGCAAAGGTAATGCACACAAGCTTAATTTCTCGCAGTTCTCGGCTTTTACAGAAAGATTCTAAGAGGCTCAGTTTTGAACAAGATTAAACATGTTCACAGCTGAAATCTAAATGGGTTCTGCATCGATGTTGAAATGGTGTGCTTAAACGCTGATCCCTAATGCAGCCTACGCGAGACCCACAGCAAATGTTCTCCCCAGCTGCTGCTCTTCCCATTAGCAGAACGGGGGAGAAGAATTAAGGAATCACCCTCGCAAAAGAATCTGTAGCCAAGGCTTCAGTAGCTGTCAGTTTGTAGGCGGAAGACTATAATAGATTGGAGAGCGACAGGAATTCTGAACTCAGGTCAGCTCCTCCAAACGCAACCATAATTTTGGGCACTCTTTATGTGTGCTGCCTTGGTTATATTGAGAGCCTCGCTTGCAATTCATTTTCAGGAAATTCTCAGCAGCCATGAGAGCTAGAATCTTGGGGGGGAAATTAATTGAGTTGAGTGCCACATTGTTTTATTGGCAGTGCTGCAATTTGGCTGAAGCTGAAGTGAAGAGCATTGCTTCTTTGAGAGGTGAAGGTCAGCTTCCCAGTGGCAGATTGTTGACACAATGGCAGATTGTATTCAGTGGCGGAGCTTCATGCTCCAGCACTGTGGGTGGAGAGCAGGCGGGGCTGGCTCGTGTCCTGGGGGTGGGGCGCCCAGCATGGGTGGGGTGGGGCAGCCCCGATGGCACCCTGGGGATCGTGCTGCTGGGGGCAGTGTGCTCCCCACGCACTCCTCTTCCTCCGCCAGTGATTGTATTCAACATTGCCTTAAGTTCAGATTTAAAATGGCGGGTGCTAATGCATGTGTGTGGATTGCAGTGCCATTGATACTCTTGTTTGCTTGTTTTCTACACAAGATAGCAAAGATGGCAAAGGTGTACAACTAGCATTTGACAACAAGTAAAAACACCTCATTATATCAAAGCTGCATAGGGGAATTTCTAGCTTATTTCAGATATAGACCATGGTGCTAAACATACTCCGGAGGAGGGGCTGTGTGTCTGCAGAATTAATAAAACCTACACACACAATTAATTTCTACATGAAAACCACCCTCAAAACACACACACATATATATATATATATATATACACACACACACACACACACTCTCTCTCTCTCTCTCTCTCTCTCTCTCTCTTGGCGTAAGAAGCCATTTAATCTGAACAATAATTTCTGTCCATTAGAAGCAATCCAATATTGTGTACCTGTTTTCATACGTCCATTCCGTCATGTCCTGCAATGATCTGTGTAATTTAAAAAAAAATACTAATCTGCATGGAAATTTGCATTTAAATGTATATTTTTGAATATGTTTTCTTTCAAAACATGGATTTTTAAAGGCAATTGGATATTTTTGTGGGTGAGCAGGAGACTCCACCCCCTACACATTATGGATGATTGGGGCAAATTTGCATTTGGAAAGACGGGTCTGTCTGTGGCCATTATATCTTGTCTGGCCCTCAAGTAATGCAGGGTTAAGCGAAAGGTCAGGAGTCTGTGATAGATGCCTTTAAAACTACTTCAATTTCCTAAAACCCAAGGTAATGGTGGGGTGGAGTTAACAAATCAAAGGTCATGGCACAAGTGAAAGAGTAAAGTGCATAGCTGCAAATTGTCCAAACATCCAAGTGTCTACACTGGTATGTACTTAGTGTCATCTCCCCTTCCCCAAAATAAGTGTTTCCTGTTTGGAGTGTGAACCAATTCCCCAGAGGATGAATTAACACTTATCTATTAGGCCAGATAAGATAAAGCCCACGTCTTTCCACCCCTGAAACCATCTGGGAGTCACCTAATCCTCAGAGCCCTTTTGTATACATCAGATTGGTGGCATGTTTAGCAGATGCTGATGGAGTCACAACTCTACACCCATGTCCCAGCTTCCACGTCCCATGGTACTTACTGTCAGCAAATTTTGGTAGGTCACTAAAAGGTAAAGGTAAAGGGACCCCTGACCATTAGGTCCAGTCGTGATCGACTCTGGAGTTGCAGTGCTCATCTCGCTTTATTGGCCGAGGGAGTCGGCGTACAGCTTCCGGGTCATGTGGCCAGTATGACTAAGCTGCTTCTGGCGAACCAGAGCAGCGCACGGAAACGCCATTTACCTTCCGGCCAGAGCAGTACCTATTTATCTACTCACACTTTGACATGCTTTCGAACTGCTAGGTGGGCAGGAGCAGGGACCGAGCAACGGGAGCTCACCCCATCGCAGGGATTCGAACCGCCAACCTTCTGATCGGCAAGTCCTAGGCTCTGTGGTTTAACCAACAGCGCCACCCGCGTCCCTACATATTGATTATTGCAAGGTCAATTGACAATCACACAATTCACTGTTATGCCTAAGGGCCATTCCTTACTGACTCCAGAGCTGAGATGGAGGGGGCCGTGGAATGGTTCATTTCACATTTCAATGTGAACCTACCTAATTCACACTTCCCAAAATAATATCTGGACTAAAATGAAACTATGATTCAAAATCCACATTTCTCCGAACGTTGCACTGCAGCTTTCTAGTTAAATAATGTCAATATATTAGCGGAAGGCATACATATGCATGCATAAATGCATCATGTTGAATCATGTCTTGTTGCTCCCCTAGATCCTCCTTTGGACTGCCCTCCCTGGAGATGCCAGAGATTGAACCTGAAACCTTCTGAATGTAGGTACCCCTAAGCTTCAGCCCTTCCCATGGAAGCATGCTGCAATGTGCTTGACTTCAATTGGCTTCACTGCATTTTTATTCTGAACTGGATCAGGGCCAATATACAGCGAGTTGTTTTGTGCATGCCATCTGTCTATACATGATGTCCTCCATATGCTACAACAGTGGCTTGAGGTTAGGAGCTGGCATGCTACCAGTGCTTCAGAAAAGAAGCCCTGACTCTCCTTGCATCCACACAAAACACAGCTTCGGTGCACCAGTCTGCTCATCAAATGTTTTCCAGCTTTGGGATGCTTCAGAAATCTCTGGTGCCCAAGGCTATACTGTAGTGCCTTTAATTTGATATATCTGTTTCCCAACTAGTTGACCCAGAACACATTTCCTAGGCATGCTTCCCTGGTAGCAAGCCCCACTGAACACAGCAGGACTTGCTGTCAAGTAAACATACATGAACTTGCATTCCATGACTGTGTTGAGTAGAGTATAGTCCTGTTGATGCATTTCCCGCTCGTGCGCACTCCTCCCACAATTGTGAATTCCACACCTAATAATAATAATAATAATAATAATAATAATAATAATTTATTATTTATACCCCGCCCATCTGGCTGGGCGGCTTCCAACAAAACACTAAAATACAATAACCTATTAAACATTAAAAGCTTCCCTAAACAGGACTGCCTTTAGATATCTTCTAAAAGTTTGGTAGTTATTTTTCTCTTTGGCATCTGATGGGAGGGCGTTCCACAGGGCGGGTGCCACTACCGAGAAGGCCCTCTGCCTGGTTCCCTGTAACTTGGCTTCTCGCAGCGAGGGAACTGCCAGAAGGCCCTCGGCGCTGGACCTCAGTGTCCAGGCAGAACGATGGAGGTGAAGACGGTCCTTCAGGTATACTGGACCGAGGCCGTTTAGGGCTTTAAAGGTCAGCACCAACACTTTGAATTGTGCTTGGAAACGTACTGGGAGCCAGTGTAGGTCTTTCAAGACCGGTGTTTCAAGACAGGTAAGATGCTCATCACTGTATCACTTTCAACAGATCAGAACCAGGCTGGGCTCCTTTTTTTGCTGTTCAGCCTTGCAGGGCACACGCTTAGCATGTAGAAGGCTCCAGATTCAATCCTGACATCTCCAGGTAGGGTGGAGAAATCCTCATGTGTGAACCTGGGAGAGTTTCTGCCAGTCAGTGCAGATCAGACACAGAGAGCCTATGGCCCTCCAGATATCATTGAACTGAACTCCCATCATCCCAGACCATTGTTGGTGAGAGTTGGAGCCCAACAACATATGTGGTAGGAGGGAGGGCACAGGTTCTCCATCCTTTCTGTAGACCAGTGTTTCCCGAACTTGGGTCTCCAGATGTTTTTCAGACTACAATTCCCATCATCCCTGACCACTGGCATTGCTAGCTAGGGATGTTGGGAGTTGTAGTCCAAAAGCAGCTGGATACCCAAGTTCGGGAAACACGGCTGTAGACACTGCTGAGCTAGATAGAACTATTGAGCTGAGTCTGTATAAGGCACTTGCCTACAAACAGGGCAGTGAAGTCCTCTGCTACTGTGCTGAGCTGCATATCCAGTTCAAGCTCTGGGCCTGCCTTTCCCCCCTAACTAAAAGAATTTTTAAGAGGTACTAATTCCTTCCCCCATAACCTTAACTATACAAGAAGGAAGCACACATCATTTACAGACAGGTTTGTCACCTTCTTTCCTGGACATCTCTAGTTTTTACCGTAACTGGTGTGTTTTTTTACTGGGGGTTTTTTAACTTAAACAGTAAAAAACTGACATTAAAGGCTGCATTTACAGCTTATCTCATCACCCACTGCTGCACTGGTCCCTATTAACAACTTTATTATTCAATGACGAGTCACTATTTAGTACTGAATGCAAATTAGTTAACTCAGAACAGCGGGCAAAGTATATAAAAATTATGGGATGTTCCCCAAGGCTATAGTTCCTGGTCTCGCCTTGAAAAGGTACCCTTGCTTCTGCTAAAGATAAAAGACAAAGCAGTTAAGCAGAATATAGTCGCTGGGGAGCAGAGAAGTGCTGCACATTCCTAGAAAAGGGTTCTCACCAACACGCCAGCTCCAAGCGTCATGAAGCCATGGCTCACCTTTCTGGTATGCCTCTTTCCTAGGGTTGGCTGAGTGAGCAGCCTTCCTTACTATTCCTTACTTCCGTACTATTACCTGGCAGATGTACTTCTGTATTTTTACCAGACTGGGCAGAAGATCAGATGGGGCACCATTTGAATTTTCGGCCACCAACATCACAGTTATTTGGGCTGTCTCTGATGCTTCCTCTTTTAGCTGAAGGACACCCTACTGGCTCTTTTAATATGATAAAGTATGATACTGAAATCTTTGTTTGATATACAGTGGTACCTCTGGTTAAGTACTTAATTCGTTCCGGAGGTCCGTTCTTAACCTGAAACTGTTCTTAACCTGAAGCACCACTTTAGCTAATGGGGCCTCCTGCTGCCACCGCGTTGCCGGAGCATGATTTCTGTTCTCATCCTGAAGCAAAGTTCTTAACCTGAAGCACTATTTCTCAGTTAGTGGAGTGTAACCTGAAGTGTATGTAACCCGAGGTACCACTGTATTATTAGGACTTGTTTTAAACATTCCTACCTCCTTCACTAGGAAAACAGAAACTTGTTCTTGGATTCATTGTCCTCAAACGAGAAATACTATAATCCTACCATATATATACATCTTCATTCAGGTTCCCTCTAAAGCAGGGGTGGCCAACCTGTGGCCATCTAGATGTGGCTGGGCTCCAGCTGCCATTGTCCCTGGCCATTGGCCATGCTGGCTGTAGCTGACGGAAGTTGGGAGCCCAACATCTGGATGACCCCAGGCTTTAAAAAAGTGCTTTAATTGCCTAGGAAAAGAGGGGAAGTTACTATTTACTCTGCTTCAGCTAATGTGGAGTGTAGCAGCGCAATAGTTAAGCTGGTGACATTAAAAATGAAAACAAAACAAAAACCATAATCCTGATCAAGTTTGAATTATGTAAGGTGCTATTCTGCCTCTCAGCATACACTCCAGGGGGTGGAGAAACATTTGGATTTGTGTAGGACAGCCAACAAACTTGGAATGGCCCTGATTTTAGTCCAGATATTCAAAGCCAGAATTTATACGGTTTCCCCCTAGTGCTTAAAAGGTGTTGCACGTAATAAGGCAAGGCACTATTTCAGTAACGCCTTGCTCGAAAGAGATTTTAAAAAATCGCTATGACAATCATTTCCCATCTCCCAAAGAGGGTGAGAGCTGCAATTTATGCTCCCAAAGACTACCTTTTTCTTAAAGCTCTTAAGGAACATTTTCGGTAATAATGGCTGATTTAGATAGATTCCCAAGGTGTTGGATCATTGCTGATGACATTAATGGTTTAAGGCTCCCTGAATGTTGATTGATTGCCGTAATCTGCTGAAACTATTTCAGGACATAGATTTATTATTATTAAGCCTATAAAATGGTGTCAGGGTCAAAGCAAGCTGATGATTTGTTTTGTGATGCAGACATTATACAGGAGCAGATGAAATCTTTTAATAAATGTGAAATGCAGGCGAGAACAATGTTTCATCTTCTTTCGTTGGAAAAATCTGTGGCCGGCTAATACAGATTACAGCAGCACAGGGAGAGTGCATTTCAACTAAGGCTACTCATGGAAAATAACCTTCAAGCACCAAACAAGCTCTGAGCTTTGTTTAACAGTAGCACTTCACTTAGACTATAGACACCTCTTGGGGGGTCTTGCTCCATGGGCAAGTCTATAGCATGGAAGCACAAGATGGAACAAACTTGCTAGAGCTAAACAGAGTTGTGGCTGAATGGAAGAACTATAGGAATTCCATGCATGCTACCTCCAGGTCTATTGCAATAAGTTGGTTATAAGGTGAGGTTCATTACCTCGGTTGCATGCAGTGCCTTTTACCAGGTTAAACACCTCATCTGCTGCAGCCAATGTAGGCTGATCCTTTAGGGCCACTGGATCACAGCCTTGCTGTGAAAACTTGCCAAACTTTTTTTTTTTTACTCCAGCCCTCAAAAAATATCAAAGCCACACTCTTTCTCGTATTCTACACACACTTTATACATCTGTCTGAACTCGGAGCAGCTCTGCAAACATTCTTGTTAATGTACAGTTCTCTGACCAACCAGCCAATCCTAAACCAAAAACACATCTCTGGCAAAGAGATCCCTCCCGTGTATCTCTAAGCAGGTAAACCATGTGGCTGTTCAAACTGCCTGAAAGTCAGACCTACATGAAAAGCTCGCCTGATTTGTTGCTATGAGGGCTAACCAGCAGCATTCGTACTGGCATATTAGGGCTACATCAAAGGGCTGTCCAAATATGCTCAGAGCTCACCTCAAAGCCCATTATTTGTAGCTCGTTGGGAGAAGGGTGTGGCCGCTAATTAAGAGAGAACAGCAATGGACTGAATGCACGAGCATCTTTCTAGAGAATCTAGACCATCTTTTTAAAAACAAAAACAAAAAAGAACCTAAATCATTTACTGTTATTTTTCAGAATGAGGGAGGATTGGGAGGGTGGCTTCTGTAGATGCTGCAACCTTCCCTACTTAAGTTGTTGGAACTGGGTTTCTAGGGGCCAAGTATAAACTTCCTTTCACTTCCAGGCTTTTTAGCTGTGTGCAGTTGCATACCCCCCCAATACTTTGAAGCCCAAATGCAGGATCCCATTTTCCCAGATGCCATCTTCCCATTTTTTAATCGTGAGAGCATGGCAGCCATTTTGGTTGCCACAATCTAGTGTGATTTTGCACTGTGGTCGTCCCCCCCCCAGCACTTTTTGGGCCACGGCACCCAAAAACACATGTTTGGGGGCATCATGCAAGATCACAACCCTTTAAAAAGTGCGTTTTCAGGGGGGATTGCACCACAAAATTGCACAAGAGCACGGTGACCAAAATGGCCACTGTCTTCTCATAATAAAAATCTGGTTTTTCTGTGACATTTGTGGGGTATGCATTTGCATGTTCAATGTGTTAACCATTGGTCCTATTGGTCACTTTCTAGCCTTCTGTCTTTAGTTTTGTTTTAGTTTTTGAATGTTTTAATCACTTTATTATTATTATTATTATTATTATTATTAATGCAAAGTATTCTAGATTGCCAGATGGCGGGTAATGTAAAAAAATCTTTGAAATAAGTCAATAACCAAACAAACTAATCTAATTTGCTTAATATTAAAACCCAAAGTGCTTTGACCAAATCTGAATTTAAAAAATCATTTGTTTCACCTCCCAGTATCTCTCACATTTTCTTTTTAAAGGCAAAAAAGCCCCATCTCCCCACCCCAAAATAATGTTAAAACAAGGATAGGGGTTACAGGCCAATGTGACAGAGAAAGAGATCATTGTTCCCTAGGGTGGGGGGAAGAAAAACTTGAAAGGCCAGAACTGAAACTTGCACAGGCAAAAAAACCAAAAAACCCTACATAAGCAAAAAGATTGCAGCTGGTGCCTAAAGATGATGGGGAAGATCTGTTTAAAGGTTGGTCACATTTCCAAGCAAATGCAGAACTTCAGAGAACCAAAGGCCTTCATACTCAAAGTGACAGACAGTCTTTTCTTGGTGCAGTGAATACAGTACAGTCTGAAGGAAAGTTACAGGAAACATAGGATACCAGGTCAGCCAGATAATACCACTAATCCAGTATTGTTTCTTTCTGGTCCTGAATCTCTGAGATAGCAAGCAGGGGTCTTTCAAATCTCCTGCTACTGGAAATATTTTTAGACCAGCTTTCCCCAACCTGGTGTCCTCTAGATCAGCTTCTCTCAAACTTTGGTTCCCCAGATGTTCTTGAACTACAACTCCCATCATCCCTGACCATTGGCGAAGCTGGCTAGGAATGATGGGAGTGGTAGTCCCACAGCATGCAGAGACCCAAGGTTGAGAAAGGCTAATCAAAATATTTTGGAGTACAACTCCCAGTGCACCCAGACGCTGTAGTCCAAAACATCTGGAGGGCACCAGGTTGGCAAAGGTTCTTTAGACAGATACCATAGATTGTCCTTGTGTCAATAGGGGTGTGTGGGTGTGAATCTGAACTTAGTCTATGGTTTATTACTGTAGATCATGGCATAAGTAAGAAGACTGGCATTACTAAACATGGTGACCCTCCATTATGAACTTTCTTGAACCCTGGTACCAGTCTAATCTCAAAGCATGCCCTGGAAGGCATTCATAAAATATCTTGAGTTCCTCACACCTCGTAAAAGTCAGCACATGTAAATCAAGTTGCCAGTAAACTCTGTTTAACACCTGAATGGATGACATCAAGATAATGGTGAGATAATTTTAAAACAGGAGGCGGGCAAAGGATGGCCAGGTTTGCTCACTGGGAACATATTCTTTCAACCTTTTGTTAAGCAAAACACATGGTAGTAGGCAGGAAACCCTGGGATAAAATGAGATGGGGGACACTTGGCTTGCCAGTAGTACATGTGAAAAGGATCTAGGAGTCTTAGTAGATCACAAGTTGAACATGAGTCAACAGTGTGAAGAAGCAGCAAAAAAGGAGATCAGAAACTGGAAGAAAATGTGAACACGGAGTAGGAAGAGAATAAGCAGGGTCTAAAATGGCAGGACACGCAATTTGCCTGGGATACAAATTAGCCTAGGCAAGCAGGCAGCCTGATTTTATGAGAAAGTGAAATTCCAAAAAGAACATATTAGTGTGCTATTTTGCTAAATTGCAAACAAATAAATAACATTAGATTTGTACAACAATTGAACATGTAGCAAGAACGCTCCTTGCTACAGCAAATCAACTATAATTATTTCCTAAGAAAATAAAGGGCTGATTAGAAAAGAGAAAACAGGAGGGTATTAAATGGTGGTTACTCAGCAAAAGCATCACTCCTTGCCAATTAATGACACAGAGCCAAGTAAATAACAGAAAGCATGTTCAAGTTGCATTGAAAACTGTGGGACTAGATATAAGTTATAAGCTCTGGTCACGATCTGGCAGGATGTTCTCCTATGCAAGTCCAGTTAAAATGAACGGAAGCAGCTCTCTGCATTTGAATGGAGCAAGCACAGGAGCTTCAAATGTGACTAATTTCAATGGAATTTAAGCATGGATATATTTTCTTCCAGTTGCACCCACAGAATTAGATTTATTTATTTCAGTATATATTCAAAGGCCGCTTCAAGACATACTATGGTGGAATCTACACGCATTTTAAAAAAAACAACCTTTTGAAAAATACATTGAATTTTGCATAGCTCACTGTTGCTGTCTAGTGCCACATTTGTATACTGCACTTTACAACACATTTAAAATGTTTTATTTGCAGCTGTATAGCTGGGTCCTATGAGGTTTATTATAACACATGGCAAAAAGTTAGATTAGCTGAGTGATGGGCAAATTTACCCAGACTCTGTTCAGATTGGTAGCAGTGGAGAATACTGAGGGTGGGGGGATTGAGAGAGACAGAGCTTTAAATTCACTATTTCAGTAGACATTTTGGATTTTGGATTCCTCATGGGCACAAAAAAGTAGGAGGTTCACACCACTGCAGGAGATGGATTTCTCACAGACACCCCATGAAAAGTATGAGGGATACTCCAGAGATGCTCTGGTGCTCCCAGTGCAGGCATTTCCACCAGGAGAGTGAGGAGAAGAGCACACTTTAGTGGGGCCAAGGGACCCAAGAGCCCAGTCCAGGCTACAACCCCACTGCAAGGAGGGGAGGAAAATGAGGCTCAATCAATAGGAGATCTTTGAAGATATTTATGGAAGGTTATTCCCCTGTATCTACATATGTTCAGTCCCTGGCATCTCTGTAGGACTGGGAAAGAAGCCTTTCTGGAACCCCAAAGAGTCAGTGCCAATCCATGTCAACAATGTGGTGTTAGATGTGTCTGTGGTCCGACTCAGTATAAGGCAACTTCCTGGGTTCCTTTGATGCTCATACCAGCAAAAGAATGCTCTCATAACACCATTAAGTTCAGAATCTAACTGCACCACAGTGTCACCTAAGAGCCCTGTGATGGGAAGTGGAAACTTACTCCCATAGATCCTGCTGGCCTTGCATACCAAACCTGTCTTAAACCATGCCCATTTTTTAAACATCCTTCTTCTCCTCCCCCCAGGTTTGACTGTGGTTCTTCAAGGCAGCCAGCATCAGTATGGAAAAAACTCGATAGGTAGCTATCATCGCTTTGACAAATGGATGAAAACTAGTCTCTGAATCTCTTCTCGTTCTTCCTCCACGCTGCATTCCCTGAGAATTCTTTGTGGTGAATGGATTGGCAGTGCTTAGGCCAACGAGGAAATCCCCCCCCCCCCTTTTTCACAGCATCTGTAAACAATTAACAGGAATGCTAGCAAAAGCTCCGCTCAAAAGGGTGCTGTTCTTACAAAGCTATCGTGGAATTATGTCTTTGTGCAGTGTAATCTCTATGAAGTGCCCTTGGGCAGGAAGCCATAGCAAGCAAGCTGGCGGGTTCATGATATCTTCTTATCTAACAGGTTTGCCTAAGTAACATGTACCTGCAAGGTCTCTAGGATTTTAGGGTGGGGGGGGGGGTTGGGGTTTTTTTTAAACTTACTGAACTCAATGGATATTGTACCAGCTCTCCTGCTTTCAGAATACTTGATGTTTACTTTCATCTATTTCCTCCCTCTTTTGATTTCATTTTAAACACAGGGAAGACGTGGAGCTCAGAGTTGCAGCATCTGCTTAGCATACAGGAAGTCCCAAGTTCATTCCCTGGCCAGAGGCGGAGCAACCTGCTCTGGTACCCGGAGCGGCGCTCGTCCCAGGGGGCCTGATGCGCTGCCTGCGGGGGCATGGCGCGTGCCCCGGGAGGTGCCGCCAATTGGGGTTGGCATTTTGTCACACACTCCGCTTTGGAATGGCACCTGGGGGAAACCGCCCCCCGCCCCCGCCTCGGAACTCCCCTGTCCCCGGCATCTCCAAGCAGAGCAGGAAATGCCCCATGTCTGAAATCCTGGACAGCCACTACCAGTCATTGTACACACTGCTGAACTAGTGGTATAACTCTGTAGAAAGCATCTTCCTATGGTCCTGTTTCATCTTAATCATTTCAAAGTATAATTCAGTCTCTTGATTTCCTTCCCAGTGAATATTTTTCTCAGAAATTGCCCCGTCTAGGAACTTCAGGTATCCTCCCCACAATGTCAGCGTCTGATGTGACTTTTGCATGGGCACATTGAGTCTATAGATTTAGCATCTTCCATCCAAGTTGCATTGATGAGGCAGGTATGGAAACACCTAAAATATAGAGTTGGATATGCAGGACAGTTTCTTCAGGCATTATAAAACAAGGGATAACCAATGTGGTGTCCTCCAGATTGTAAGGGATGATGAGAGTTATAGCTGAGCAACACCTGAAGAACTACAGGTTTTCCACCCCCTGTCCTGGACCTAGCTGATGTATCCTGACCACTGATTCCAGGGGTGCCAATTTGAATAAAATATTGGGGGAGCCCAGGTAAGCCCCACCCCACATAACTGATCACATGACACAGCACACGCACACCATTTGAATGCCTATCAACTATGGGGCCCCCAGCCCCCTCACATATTTTATTGGGGGGCCGAAGGGACCTCAGCCCCTAGAAGTTGGCTCCTATGACTGATACATAGATTCTTTCTCCTCTCTGGAGCATGAGAAACTTGTTCTTTACTGCTCAGAAGAATGAACATTGGAGACCTTCTTCCTTCTCTGCCAGTTATTGGACTAGAAGGCCCTCTTCTCTCTGCATTCTTTCCAGTGCAGTGACACTATGAAGTACTAATGTTCTATGAATTCAGGAATGTGGTGGTGCTAAAGTCAGTCTATTCCTGTTCCATTACCTACTGAATTCTAGTCTTAATTTGAAAAATTCCACCCAAGTCGAAAAAATATGTTCCACGTACAATTACAGCTAAGCACATTGGGAAGCATTTCCAAAGCTTATATTTTCAAGAGTTCCTTCTCGATCTTACTTGTCCTCTTTCAGTTCCCATTTCCATGGAAACAAGGTAGAAAAGGCTGTCATTGAGCACTGTACAAGCAACAGTCAGGATTGACAACGGGAGATCTTGCAGATACATTTTAGCTGCTGGAGGTCAGCAGAAAATAGTGGTAGGAAACCAAGTCACAATCTATATGAAGCAACGTGCATTGTGTCCTGAATGGCACATGAAGTGAAGCAAGGCTGATGAGATCATGAGGTAAATGAATATTCTTCCCACATACACAGTCACATAAATCCCTCTGGCTGCAGTTCAGCACTTGGGGACCAATGGGGTTGTGCATACCTACCTACCTGTGTGCTGGATTGCAGCCAATCCTTTTTTTCCCACCAGGCCATTAAATCACAGTTGTTTCTTCCAGAGCCTTACACAATAAAACACAGTTTGCATCTTTATTTCCCTCTTCATTCTTTATATGTGCAGCAAAGCAGCAGTCTGCACATCTATCACCCAAACTATAAGCTTGACGATACAATATCCATGAGGTGCTCTTTGTCACTTGATGGTTGGCAAGATTGGTGCCAGTCTGAGGGAACCCTCAGCAAAGTGTCCCCAGTGGACCCTTCCTGTAAGAAGTGGGTTGATCTGGTGATGGGAACAGCAGGAGTCCACAATGACACTCGGTCAGGGGCACTGTGGGAAATTTAAAGGGTGGCTCACAGACCAAGACATCAGGGCAGGTGTCAGGGCCAGCTGGTCCTACTAAGGGTGTCGAGAGCTGGTGCCAAGCCTGACACCTGGATGCAGCATTCACCAAGTGAGCAATTGCATCACACATGTCGAGCTCGAAACTCATCACCCAGAAAGGTTCTGTGACTTCCATGAGTACGGGAAGGTGAATTTATTCCCTTCCAGTGCCACACAAAAAATGCCTGTTACAGAGACGAAAGATACATGATGGATAACACTGACATGAAATAACAACGTGAGCCAAGGGGGTGTTCAGTAATTACATTCAGTGTCCAAAAGGAGAAAACACGATCTCATTGACTCCAATCAGTCTCTCCTTGTTCGACATTCCGACTAGAGCACTTTCCTAAATAAGATCTAAAGCCTCATTTATTCTACTCTCCTTCTACACACACACACACCCTTCACCTTTGCTTTTGAATCAGACTCTATTAGCAAAGGTGGCCACTTTCCTTATTGCAAGAAGGGCTTTGCAGCACCCAATGCGGCATTAAACGAAACAAAAGAAAAAAATATGCAAGAAAGAAAAGGGCAACAACCGGACAGCTCCACCAGTTTGCGGGTGGTGCTGATAATGCCAGGGTTGCAGGTTTGATCCCTGTATGGGGCAGCTGCATTGCAGGGGGCTGGACTAGATGATCCTCAGGGTGCCTTCCAACTCTACAATTCTATGAACCCCAAATGGTACCAAAGTGTGATATCAGGAATTGGCATCAGGCCTCCTCAATGTTTGGGAGAAGTTGGCACCTCAACATCCAATACCTTTCCATATAGCAGTTTATTGTTGACTCCCCATTACTATGCATGCAAATTTTGCTATCCCATAATATTTCCCCATTAAATCCAGATTTACATCTCTCTCTCTCTCTCTCTCTCTCTCTCTCTCTCTCGTGTGTGTGTGTTACTTGTGGGATTTTCAGGAACAATTGGGAAAATAACCTGGGTTTGAATCCATAATAAACAGCCATGGTGGGGGAAAGCACCCCAGATGTATTCAGTATTTTCTTCAGTAGGTAACGATAGGTAAAGATTAAAAGAGATGTCAAGGTAGCAGGGAGAACACTGGTAGTGATGTCAAACGTCATAAAAGGTAATGCAAAAAAGTACAGTCCCTGATCACTCAAACAAAGTTTAACAAAAAAATAAGCACAGCTACCATTCATAACAGCAGCTATTGGTGGCAGGGCTACTGTTGAAAATGGCCACTCTGCTTGTTTTGCATACATTTAAACTTTCATGATCAGAAGCCATACTTTTTTTTGCATTTTGTTTTAAAGACATTTGGCCCGCAGTTCATGTTTCCTCCACCACCACCCATAGTCAGCTGCCAACTGAGAAAATAATTTCATGTGTTCACTGAAGTAGACTCTGGTCCAGAAAAAGCTGTCCCGGGGTATATGATCTGAAGGCACATGAGGCTACTATCTTCCTGAAACTAAGCAGGACTGGGGCTGGTCATCAGTGCCTGGATGGGTGCCGACATGGAACCATGAGAATGTTGCTTCCAGCATGGAAGAAAAATCAGACTGTGGCCTGCAAGATGCTAAATGACTCTTATTTTTGCCCACTGGGAAAAGTGATTTGGTTCCAACTGCACAGCCTTTCAGAACCTTAATACTGTGAACATCTCTTTAGATCTTTTTTTAATGCTAGGGGATACTAAGCTTTACCCTTTTACACTTTTGCATGTCTTTTCCTCCATGATTGTATATGTGTCATTTTTCAGGAAGGAGTTTTTCCCTTCAATGCTATATAATGCTTTTTTTAAAAAAACTGAGAAACTCAGAAGTAAAACCATCTGCTCCTGAGATATACACCTGTGTGCGAGAAACACACAGTCGGTTCCTAGCCTGCACGTTGACTTGGATCTCAAGAGGTGAGATTCTTATCCTGGATTTGGCTGACACTCTCAGCTCCCTTCCCAAAGCCACTAAACAGCTGACTTGGCGGAACATTTCTTGAGGAAATGGGAAGGGTATATGAAGGAAGCCAACTTCTTCTTGGGTTCCTTACAGCCCTAAAGACAGCCTGGCTTTACTGAATTTTGAAGACTTTTCAGCAAACCTGCGCCAAGTTTCGAATGACTCAGGGTGAGGCTTCAAAGAGGCTGAGCTGAGTTATGATTCCACCTTAAACCAATCTGAGACTTGGCAGCGGGGACGGAATTTGCCATAAGATTTGGGTTTACTTGAAACTGAAACTCACACAGGGATGCAAGGACGTGTAACTTGAAACGGAAAATTCATTTCTAAGAGTTCTTGTGGAGTTCCTAGGGGCTGTAGGAGGTAGGGTCTGGCCATCTTCCTCCCTTTCTCCTTTCCCATGTGGGTGGCGTCGTGATGCTTACTGCAGCTCTGAAAGATTATTCATTGCTAAGAAGCCAGAGATACAAAACAGGGAGAAATATGTAATGCAGCCAAAAGGCTTCTCTTTGTTTTTCATGGAGAATTTCACAGGGCCTTTGATGGGGAAGAGGGAAAAGGGTTACAGTTTATGGTCTAAATGTGTTTAGCCTTGGCCAAATGCAATGCGCTTTGGGTGCAGTCTACCAGAAGGAAGTTCTCCTGCACAAGCAATGTTCGAACGAATGAAAGCTTTGCTAGAGCACTGCCAGATTCCCACGCAGTTCTCGCTTGTCTCAACTGAGTCTTACCTTCCTAGCAAAATTGTGACCCTTATGATCGCGAGCGTCCAGAGCAAGCAAGAGTATTACAGGCAACAGAGCAGTAAGAATACCAAATAGATCCAATCAACCTTCCCGCTGACTTTAAAAATGCACAGGAATACCTGTCAATATGAAAAGCAGCAGTAAAGCATGGTTAGCCCTACTTGGGCACAGAGCAGAGTATAGAGTCAGGGTTTTATGCAACTGGTAAGGCTGTCATCAGCCAAACAGGAAGGGAAGCCATTTTCAGCTTCCCCCTCTACACCAGAGAGTTTGAGGGCCATATGGAGCTGATTTGGGGAGGTGGCACTGGGCTTACAAATGGTTGAAAACTGCAGCTGGAAGGCTTACAGTGAGTTGAGAGACACCACTGGACACAACCCTCAGCCTCCAATCGATGGACAGGGAAGGAGAGGTCGTGCTACTGGAGGGTGGAGCTGCGCTTGAGGTTTGAGCACTGGAGCAACACCTTTTTTAAAAGGCTTGAGGCAGACAGTAATCTTGTGGGAAAGTAAAAAGTCATTTGAAGAGGGGATCACTGCTCCCAAGGTGAGTACAGTTTCACATCTGATAAGCACAGGCCGGCCCAAGAAATGCCTGAGGTGAAAGAGAAGATGCCTTCTCCCCTTCCCCTCCCCCCTCATTCCATGTACAGAGGTTGACTCTTGCATCAACAATGGCAATGGGGCAATGACCTCCATTGCACCTGAGGGCAGCAGGCTAGCTTAGAGGGTGCAGAGGAGGCCATGCGCCCTACACAGCTCTGTCACCCAACACTTTGCTGCCACTCCCTCCCATGTATCTGCTGCCCGAGGCAGTCACCTCACTCTGTCTGTCTGATGGTAGGGCCAGTCCTTCAAGTTTTGCAGGATTCATTTTTCCCTCTTGCTTCAAAAAAAATTCCAAAATCTGTTTGACCAGAGATGACCGTTATGATTGGATGATTTGCAGTAGATTCGTATCTTTTTCTGACTGCCAGCTGTTTAACAATGGCAACAATTGTTTTTGTTTTCCATATCACCCTGTGAGAATCCTTAATCTTTAAGAATGTAAGATGAGTCCTATTGGATAAGGAGGAGAAGGGGCAGGTCTGTCTGGTCCAGCATTCTGTTCTCACAGCGCTTAACCAGGTGCCTCCAAAAAGCCCAAAAGCAGGGTATGAGCACAATCTGTAGTAACTTCGATATAAATGTGTGCCCGTACATGCAGATCTTCCGAGCATATGGTTCATGGAGTTAGGGATGGGAAACACTGTCAATTTCAGCTTCTCTTAGTTTCCCATTTGGCTAGTCTTAGGTTCATTTCTCCACATAAGTTTGTGATTTATTTATTTTTAAGTTCTTGTGAAAATTATTCAGCATTTTAATATGGACATCTCCTAATATGCACATTTTTGCAAGCAAATTTCCATAATAAAATGCATTTTTGTATGTTGCTTCATGCTACTTCCAAACACATTTCCCCCTAATATACACATTTTGGGTAGGAGGACAGCCTTGCACAAATCAGAGAAGTGTGAGGTTCAAAGCATAGCTGCATTTCAGGTCATATTTGGGGAGCTTCCCATTAAAACCTGAACCAAAATCAAATCCTCGTCTATCTCTGCATAGGTGCACCCATTGTTTTCCTTGGCGGATCATGGCTTCCAGTTAAAAGTAGTTTGTAAGGGGAGATATGGTTGATGCACGCTTCCTTTGTGTTCTCCTTGGATAGATGAAATAAGGAAATAAGACTATGAGAAAAGTGGACACAGTAGATGCAAACAAACTTATTCTCAAGACAGCTACTTTCAGGAACGAGAAGAAAAAGATCCCCAGGACGCTACTTTTGCTGGAGAACTACTCAAGCATCTTGCAGACTTTGAAAGGAGAAGCTGTGAGACCCCCAACAAACTTCTATTTATTTTCATGATAAGGTAGTGATGACTGTCTGTGGAAGTCATATATCATTTCCCCGGAGAAACTCCCAAGCGTTAAAGCATATTTTCTTTTTATTCTACTCTATAATAGTAAAAACCAATTACACCCACTCCTCCTGGCTGTCTTCTTGGATTATATTTAGAGTACTAATCTGACTAGTACAGCTGTCGCCCAATTAGAGAAATCTTAGTTGAATAATCATATGTTTAATTGATTATAACCGCTTAAATTTGCATTTGACTGCAATAGTGGGTTTTGCGGGGGGATGAGCTTCTTCTGGCCTTAAATGATACATGCATTTGTAGGAGGAGGTGCCCATCTTAAAGGAGACATCCCATGTGAGTGTGAAAAGAGGTGCAACATGTCACATTGCATCAGTAACATCTGTGACTGGAAAATGTAAATGTTCTCCCTTACCCCCCCCCCAAAAAAAATCCAACGTGAGTGGCTGTGCCATTCCTTTAACAGGCAAGCGGGAGAGTACATCTACATTTGTACACCATGTCAAAGGTTTAAAGATTAAGCTGAAATGATAGGAAGCCCAAATCAGAGCCCTGCTTTGCAGCCAAGCTTCCACCAGGGGAAAGATTCCCAGCCTATGAATGGCCTGTAGTCCAGGGGTCGGCAAATTTTTTTAGCCGCTGGCCAGTCCATTGTCCCTCAGACCTTGTGGAGGGCCAGATAAGTGGCACTGGGGGGGGGGGAGCTGGAAGAAGAGGCGAGGGGGACAAGTAGTCCTCCTCCTCACCCCCCAGCCACTGTGCTTACCTTCCCAGGGCCTGCTGCTGCTTCTCATGGGTAGGCAGAGCGAGCTCATCCGCTCCGCTCTCTGGCCTACAGGAGCACCAGGGCGGTGGCAGCGGCGGAGGGAAGATGAGCAGCGCAAAAGGGCTGGCTCCAGAGAGGGGCTGCTTAAAATGGCGCTCAGCCAGCTCAGCCCAGCCCCCTTCCTCCTCTAGGCAGGGCGGGCAGAAGCCAGGAGGAGGGAGGGAGGAGGCGGCGCCGCAGTGTGTGTGAGGGGGGAGATGGAATGGTGCAGGGGGGGAAATGGCGCAGCCTGAATGAACAGAATCCCCACACCAATCCACAGACAGTCCACAGGCCGGATCATGAAGGCAATTGGGCCCGATCCAGCCCTCAGCCCTTAGTTTGCAGACCCCTGCTGTAGTCAGTGGCTAGCATGAACTGGCAACCATTGAGAGACTTTTGCAAATGGCACCTTGGAATGGGCCTGAGAGACATATAGGCAATCATCCGCTCTGCAGCGTCTGCTATCACATTAAAGTAAAAGGTCCTCACTCAAGGCTGGGTCCAAGTCTGAGAAGACCACCCACAAACTGCATGGCGCGCTGCTGATAAAGCCAGTGGCCCAACCCTCTGTTTTGTTAGCAATTCATTAAAAAAGTTGCATTATTGTAGAAAGCCAGTGTAGTATAAAGGTAATAATAATAATAATAATAATAATAATAATAATAATAATAATTTATTATTTATACCCCGCCCATCTGGGCGGCTTCCAACAAAATATTAAAATACAGTAATGCATCAAACATTAAAAGTTTCCCTAAACAGGGCTGTCTTCAGATGTCTTCTAAAAGTCTGGTAGTTGTTGTTCTCTTTGACATCTGGTGGGAGGGCGTTCCACAGGGAGGGTGCCACTGCAGAGAAGGCCCTGGTTCCCTGTAATTTGGCTTCTCACAGTGAGGGAACCACCAGAAGGCCCTTGGTGCTGGACCTCAGTGTCCAGGTTGGAGTGTTGGACTAGGATCTGGGAGATCAAGGTTCAAATCCCTACTCTTCCTTGAAGCTCACTGAGTGACCTTGGTCCAGTTACTTTCTCTCAGTTTTAACTACTTCATGAGGTTGTTGTGAGGATATGAGGAAGAGGAGTTCTGTTTGTTTGATAGCTAGATATATACAGAATAGGAAAGATAGTCATGGATTTAACCTTTCAACACTGGCATACTTTTAGGGGTGGGTGCTCTGTGATTGCCTGAACTTTTTTTCTGCTGGCAAAAGATTCAGAGAATTATGTGTCCTGCATATTTAACTTTATCTTGGAAAAAAATCACAGTTACTCATTCATTTTTAGCTCTGCAACCTCAGGGGAACTGCTTCCAAATTCTTCAAATGCATTGCCAATTTCCCTCCAGTAACTAGAATGTCACCTGGCAGCCTTTGCAGCAACTGATCCATGATAGGGATGCTGGCTATGCCATATGGCAAAAGGTTTTTATTGCCGGCTTCCCCAACTGCGCCGGCCGAGGCTTGATGGGAATTGTAATCCAAAACAGCTGGATGGCACCAGGTTGAGGGAGTTTGATGGTGTCAATAGTCAGATCCAAGAACAAGAGACCTCAATAGCTACTTGTTGGTAGGACCGATAAGAACTATTGACTCGCAGCCAGCTTGGAAAACCTTGGGGGGTTGCAAGAGGATATTGATCTAGAGTCAGTACTGAGTTTCCTGAAAGTTTATAATGTTCACAATTTGGGGTTGTGCCATCTTGTGCACACACAGTGGGAGGTGCCCATTCACAACAAGACACTGCAGAACTCATGACTTCTGTCTGGAAAACTGTTAGCTGTGTGTCTGACCCTCAAAGCACCAAGCATGGGGTCAACCTTATCAACGCTAGAAATAGCTCTTCGTTGAAGAGCCAAAGAAACCTTCCTCTTAATGGCTACTAGCCATGATGGCTGTGCTCTGTCTCCATGGCCAGAGGTAGAAATGTATACATGGTATCTTTTGATACCATCAACCATGGTTTTCTTCTGGGGTTCTGCAGGGTTCGCTCCTATCCCATATGGTGTTAAACATCTACATGAAATGGCTGAGTGGGGTTATCCAGAGGTTTGGAGTATGTTGATGATACAGTGGTACCTCAGGTTAAGAACTTAATTTGTTCTGGAGGTCAGTTCTTAACTTGAAACTGTTCTTAACCTGAAGTACCACTTTAGCTAATGAGGCCTCCCACTGCCGCTGCATGATTTGTGTTCTCTTCCTGGAGCAAAGTTCTTAACCCGAGGTACTATTTCTGGGTTAGCAGAGTCTGTAATCTGAAGCGTCTGTAACCTGAGGTACCACTGTGCTCAGTCCCTCTTCTCCTTTACATCTGCAAGTGAGGCAGTGGACGTGCTGGACTCGATAATGGACGGATTGAGAGCCAACAAACCAAAACTTAAACAAGGTAAACCTGAGGCACTGTTAGTGGGTGGTTCCCTAGACTGGAATGGTTGGGAAGTTGCCTACTCTTGATGGGGTAACGCTTCCTCTGTAGGAGTGGGTACGTAGCTTGGGGGTACTCCTGGATCCTTTGCTGTCACTTGAGGCTCAGGTGGCCTCCGTGGCGCAGAGTGCCTTCCATCAGCTTCAGCTCCTGGCCTAGCTGCAATCTTATCTGGACTGGGATAGCCTAACTTCTGTTGTCTATCCTCTGGTTACCAGAGGTAATCTAACCTCTGGTTAGATTACTGCAATGTGTTACATGTAGGGCTGCCTCTGAAGACTGTTTGGAAACTTCAGCTAGTGCAGAATTCAGCAGCCAGGTTGCTCATTGGGGCAAGATGGTTTGAGCATATTACACTGATCCTGGTCTGACTGCACTGGCTACCAGTTAGTTTCTGGGCCCAATTCAAAGTGCTGGTTTTGACCTATAAAGCCTTAAATGGCTCAGGACCGCAATACCTCAAGGACCGCCTCTTTCTGTATGAACCTATCCAGACCCTGAAATTATCTTCTGAGGCCCTTCTTCATGTGCCTCCTCCATGAGAGGTCCAGAGGGTGGCAACAGGAGAACGGACCTTTTCTGCAGTGGCTCCCCGTTTGTGAAATGCTCTCCCTAGGGAGGCTCACCTGGTGCCTTCATTGTACACTTTTAGGCACCAGGCAAAAACGTTCCTCTTTAACCAGGTCCTACCCCTGATCTATTCAGAATAGACTATTCTCAACATTTGGATGGTTATTGCTACACAGAACATTAACCCATCACCACCACTTTCATTAAGAGGCTTTCAAATGTCTTAACAAGCATTCACCTGTCTGCTGCATTACTTTCTCCTGAATTTGTTCTGTTCTCTCGGCTCAAGTCTACTTTGCTTCCACTGTTTCCCTGGAGCAAAGTGATGCTGGTTTCAAAGCCATACTTCGTTCCTCAGGCTCCTCAATAAGGAGTTGACTCACTCTCTTTGTAAAGGACAGTCATTCTTGATGGGCCGAAACCTTGGCCTTGATGTGAAACTGTTAAGTAACTCTTCCGAAACCAAAGCTTTGAAATGTGCCCTGCCAAGCCAGCTAGCAAAGAGTTCTGAGAAACCTAAAAAGGCAAGGTTATGTGAGCTGGACTTTCCCCCTGCAAAATGAAGACACATTAACCCTAAGGTCCAGAGTACAGAGGGGCTGTATGAATGGAAAGGCCTGATGATGGAGTCAGTAGTTCAGTTAATGTTTAGCGAACGTATTTGGTGACAAAACATTGCTAAACAATACTGATAGCATTAGGATTCCTCCTAAGCCATACCCAGTGTTCCACGAGCATCCCGCCCCCCCTTCTTTATTCTAGGCACCTATCATTAGCCCTCTCTGGACGTTCATTGTGCCTACACTTTTCAGTGCCACTCCAGGAAGGCCGGCTGGTTGCTACCATCTTGCCACATTTCCTGGGGTAGCTTCAGAGCCAGCCAACCAACCATGCCCTCCTTGGGCTGCCCATTCCTTTGGCCCCCTCACTTCCTGTTTTTCTTTTCCAGCTGACAGTCACCATTCCATGGCCACTGAGCATGCTAAATCCACATCAGGCTGCTATTATTATTTTTAGGGGGTGCCCCTTTATTTTATTTTATTTAAAAATGTACTTCGATGAACCCCAAGGCCTCCATATGCATGCTAGTAAAGGTAAAGGGACCCCTGACCATTAGGTCCAGTCATGACCGACTCTGGGGCTGCGGCACTCATCTTGCTTTATTGGCATGACTAAGCCACTTCTGGCGAACCAGAGCAGCGCACGGAAACACCGTTTACCTTCCCGCCAGAGTGGTACCTATTTATCTACTTGCACTTCGTGCTTTCGAACTGCTAGGTGGGCAGGAGCAGGGACCGAGCAACAGGAGCTCACCCCATCGCGGGGATTCGAACTGCCAACCTTCTGATCAGCAAGTCCTAGGCGCAAGTCCTAGGCTCTGTGGTTTAACTCACAGCGCCACCCATGCTAGTAGCCCCCTCTTATTTTCAGTGGTCCTTGTTTTACTCCATTCCGGCCAGCATACACACCACCTGAGTTCAGCATTAGTAGGACTGATGATAGCTTCAGTCAAACTGACAGCCATCTCTGTGGTGAAACCAGCAAAATCTCAAGATGAGTCGGGGAAAGCCCTTGGCATCCCTAATTACTTTCAGCTCCACACAGTACCTCACTTTGAAGGTTCAGTGTTGCTTTCTCTTTCCTGTTCGGGATCACACATATAGCCAAACTATCAAACAGATGGAGCCACTTATTCTTCCCAGAAAATCTACAGCTAGGCTGCTCACAGCAAGAATTCCCATCTCCTTACTAGTGCCTCTAATGTGTAGTTATATCTACGCCATACATTTAAAGCACATTTAAAGTGTATGGCTTTCCCCCAGGGAATCCTGGGAACTGAAATTTACCCCCTCACAGAGCGGCAGTGCCCAACACCCTGAATGAACTACATTTCCCAGGATTCTTTGCAGGAAGCCATGTGCTTTAAATGTATGCTATGGATGTGGCCTTATTTTAAGAACATGAAAGCAGAGAAGGAGCTCTTTTGGGTCAGGCCAAACATCTGTCTTGTCCAACATCCAGTTCCCACAGTTGCCAAGCAGTTGCCTATGGAAACTCCACAAGCGCAATAGGTCTCTTCACCAGAAACAAAAGGATCTGCTCATTTCAGTTCTCCCCATTTTTCATTTTTCCAGTTAAAATTCAGTACTCCACATTTTTGCAGCAATTTGCACTGTCATTTTCTATTTTTTAAAAATATCCTCCTGAAAATTCATCAGGATATTAGTGCAAATCTCTCCTACTAAACATATTTTTGTCTGCTGCTTTTGAATGACGCACACCTTTTTTTGCAAGCAATTTTCTCTACTGCAGCACATTTTCGTATATTATTTTCATGCTCAGTTGGTTAGAGCATGGTGCTGATAATGCCAAGGTTGCAGGCTCAATCCCCATATGGGACAGCTGCATATTTCTGCATTGCAGTGGGCTGGACAAGATGGTCCTCAATGTCCCTCCCAACTCTACAATTCTATAAATATATTTATTTTTGTGCATGTGCTTCCCTGATGTATGCATTCTCTTAAACACTGGTTGGGGAGCTGCATCACAAAATCCAGATAAGTAGGAATTTCGAGGGATGGTTATGTTTCAGTGCTCATATTGTTTCAGAAAGTGTGAACTTGATGGATTCACCTGTCAATGCAAACTGAATCAACTTTCTCTCCCATCCCTACTCTCCACTCATAATATCCAGAGGTCGTGTCTCTGATTCAGGCAGTATTCCCAGCAGTGCTGGGATGGCACAAATGAATTTATAGAAACGATAGGAATTTCTGCAAAAAAGGTAAAATGCCATTGGGTGCTCAACACATTGGTAATGACTGTGATATTTTCTTTCCCAGTATTTGTTAAACCACAAATATATTCTGCTGTACTCATGTACCACGTCTGCACTGATGCTACATAACGTTCCGCCCCATAACCTTTTCCCCTCTTCCTTATTTTCTTTCTTTCTCGCTTCGGCAGCACATATACTAAAATTGTAACGATACAGAGAAGATTAGCATGGCCCCAGCACAAGGATGACACACAAATACAGTGGTGCCTCGGGTTACATACGCTTCAGGTTACATACGCTTCAGGTTACAGACTCCGCTAACCCAGAAATAGTGCTTCAGGTTAAGAACTTTGCTTCGGGATGAGAACAGAAATTGTGTTCCGGCGGCGCAGCGGCAGCAGGAGGCCCCATTAGCTAAAGTGGTGCTTCAGGTTAAGGACAGTTTCAGGTTAAGTACAGACCTCTGGAACAAATTAAGTACTTAACCTGAGGTACCACTGTATTTTCTTTCTGTATTTCTTTTTCTTATAATTTTAAAACTTCAATAAATATATATTTTAAAAATGCAACTGGAACATGCTTTGCTCAGCTGAGTGAAGAAGACAGCAAACATTTATTCAAATCCAATCAGCCGGACTTCAAGGCAAAATGTTGTGTGTGCATAACTTCAGAAGGGTATCAGACTTAGATATGAAGACTTATTGGGGGGAGGAAGAGTTCATGAACTTTTCAGGGGAGTTATTTACTTCTCCAGCTTTGTTCCATGGGATGTTGATAATACCTCACATATTTACCATGGGTGCTAAAGAAGCAGTGAGCGGGGAAATTAACTGAATACATTTCTAAGCATTTCTCTATATCTTTCTGAAAATAATAATAATAATAATAATCCCTGTTTTGCAAATGGTGTGGGATATTTAAATCAAATGAATTCAGATTCAGGGGAGCACACAAGATAGATGTACACACAGCATGCACAACTATTCCGTGAGGCAGAGAAGCAAAACACCAGGCGACATTCCCATAACTCTTGCCTGCATAAATGGCATTGCCTTAATTTCAGGGCAAGTCTATAACAGTCTTGTCCTTCACCCTGACATCTTTATACCTAACATCTGTTGCTGATACAGCATTACAAGTTCTCTTGTTTACACTATGTTGTTGAATAAATATAATGGCAAGAATTTGCAGAATTGACAGATCCAGCTCTCTTGAGCACTCCTCACTGGGTGCTTTCAAGTGAAAATAAGTGTGTGGCTTATGTAGGAAGAGTGAACAGTGCTCTCCCCTGTGTATGTCTTCTCAATGAAAAACCCCACTGAGTTCAACAAGTCTTACTCTCAGGCAAGTGAAAATAGGATTGTGGACTAAAGTACTAAGAGCTAGGCTCTAAATAGCAGGACTTAAAAGAGCTATATGGGATCAGAATTGTGGGTTTTGAACTGAAAGGGCATTTTCACTCCACTGGGTGCATAAAATGTTTTGACTAATGCCTCCGTGTGTGTGTGTGTGTGTGTGTGTGTGTGTGTGTGTGGTTTTTTAAAACACACACCTTTATTATATATTGTGTAGGTTGGTAATTGTGTTATTCATCATTTAATGTCATTCTAAAATACTAGAGGGGGGAAACCTATAGCTGCCCTTCAGGCTACAGAAAGATAAGTGAAGGAAAGTCAAAATACAAGAGGAAAATATGACTACAACATGGGCACAATGGACTTTTCCTCTCAGTCTCCCACCACACTGATTGCTCTCTTTCACATAGGGCACTTGGAGGGTATGCAAGTGGGAGACTGGAAGTGGAGTGGTGGGGGAGATTGGGGGATAAAGTGGAGTCAGGTGGGAGAGAGAAGCAGGGTTGCTAACTTCATGGTTCCATGATGGCCACATGTAAACCTGTTCTCAGAATAGCTTTGCTTGCCAGGAGTAATAAACCTTAGGTTTCTTTATTCTTTCAACCAGCAGTCATACCAGACAATATATTTTATGCACTCCATTTTACGATCTCTTGCCAACACTGACAAGATTTGGAAGTTTGGTTCAGCATCTCTTATCCTTTAGTTACATAGGAAGCTGCCTTATACCAGATTAGACTATTTGCTCATCTGGCACAGAATTGTGCCCATCCATGTGATAAAAGGTAAAAGTAAAGGGACCCCTGACCATTAGGTCCAGTCGCGAACGACTCTGGGGTTGCGGCGCTCATCTCGCTTTATTGGCCAAGGGAGCCAGCGTACAGCTTCCAGGTCATGTGGCCAGTATGACTAAGCCGCTTCTGGCAAACCAGAGCAGCGCACGGAAACGCCGTTTACCTTCCCGCCAGAGCAGTACCTATTTATCTACTTGCATTTTGACGTGCTTTCGAACTGCTAGGTTGGCAGGAGCAGGGACCAAGCAACGGGAGCTCACCCCGTCACAGGGATTCGAACCGCCAGCCTTCTGATCGGCAAGTCCTAGGCTCTGTGGTTTAACCCACAGCACCACCCGCGTCCCCACATATGTTATCAGACTCATATTCTTTTCAACCCTAGCTGGCAGGGCCAAGAGTAAAAGATGCTGGCGGCAGCAGCAATCTAACAACATCTGGAGAACCTCACATCTTTCTCATTACTTGCAACCTGGTCCTTCTAATATGCATTAATTTCAATTTTAATCACGGTCCTTTACTGCTTTGGTGTTTACTACCCTGGGCTCCTTCAGGAAGAAGGATGGACAGACATTTAATAAATAAATAAATGAAATGAAACACCGCAGGTGCAGAAATTGAGCCTGTGTATGCAGAGCATGTGCTCTGGTCCTGATCTCCTGCTCTTAGGAATGTTCTCGGAGCCTGTTCTCCATTAGCATGAGAGGGATGGGTGAGCAGAAGCCCTTTAAATGGCTATTCTGCATCAAATGCATTTTTTAGTGCCAGGTCTGTGAATCAGTAGAGATGAAAGTTTGATGATGTTTGCATTTCGTTATCTTCTGAATGAATGAAACGCTTCCATTGTACAATAAAAAAATGACTTTTCCTTCCCTCTAGCACAAATTATATCCAAAGTTAAGCCCTTGCTCCGGGCATAGAGACATGATCCTCTTCAAGGCCTCCACTGTGCTATTTCTTTTTTTCCTCCTTCCTCAAGGACTTTTCCATAAATTCGTAGTTATTGCAGACTCAGTACCTTATGGCACTTTGACAATTTCTTAAAAGGGCTATTCTGTATGTAGCCCTGATAACGTATATACCAGTTATGTGCTGTCATATACTATATATATATATGAAGGGTAAAGAATCAGTAAAATTATTGATAGGTTTCCCATTTCAAAATCATCAGAGTTTCATAAGGAAGATAGAAATCTCTTGGCTTTGAAATACAGCTTTTTAAAAAAGTTTTTCACAGCAATGACAAGACATTTGACTTTCCAGAGAAAGTATTTTTCCTGCCGTATTTCATCATTGCTCCTCAGTTACTACCCAGCTGGAATTGGTGGTTTTTTTTTTAGCATTGACATTTTTGTCACTGGGAAAATTTGGCCTTGTCCCACATTAGTTGTGTGTCACGATAGTGCTCTTTGGAATGCGGTTGCGCAGCTGTCCTTGAGCTCACTTAACACACCAAGGAAATCAGGAGAGTTGAAGATATGTGACTGAAGGAAGAGTGTTGAGCAAAAATTCTCAGCCCGTCACCAAATCTGGCCCTGCAGCCTTCTCTGTTTGGCCCTCAGAACTCTCCTCAGGCCATGCCCTTCACTGACACCACTTGGTACCCCTAATGCTTTTGTCTCATTGGAATGTGTCCTTGAACTCAGATAATACCTCAAGGACCACCTCTTTCCACATGAACCTACTCGGACCCTGAGATCATTTTCTGAGGCCCTCCTTCGTGTGCCTCCTCCTCAAGAGGTCCGGAGGGTGGCAACACGAGAATGGGCCTTCTCTGCAGTGGCTCCCCGTCTGTGGAATGCTCTCCCCAGGGAAATTTGCCTGGCGCCTTCATTATACTCCTTTAGGCGCCAGGGGAAAACGTTCCTTTGTAACCAGGACTTTGATTGATCTGATTTACATCCCATGCCCTTTTAAAATGTGTTGGGGGGGGGGCATTAGGTTGTTGCTTTTATTTTTATTAGTTATTTTGTGGTTTTACATCTTGATTTTATTCTGAGAACTTCCCTGAGACCCCTGGGTGTAGGGAGGTATATAAATTCAATACATACATACATACCGTATTTTTTGTTCTATAAGACTCACTTTTTCCCTCCTAAAAGGTAAGGGGAAATGTGTGTGCGTCTTATGGAGTGAATGCAGGCTGCACAGCTATCCCAGAAGCCAGAACAGCAAGAGGGATTGCTGCTTTCACTGCGCAGTGATCCCTCTTGCTGTTCTGGCTTCTGAGATTCAGAATATTTTTTTTCTTGTTTTCCTCCTCCAAAAACTTGGTGCGTCTTATAGAGCAAAAAATACGGTACATACAACAACACCTCTTGCATGTTCTCATGGAGGATAGAGAGAGGTGTTTGTGTGCATCTGTAGAAACTAGTCTACTGTACAAAGTCAAAACCTACCTTCATTTACAAAGTTAAAATTTACATCCATTTCTCTAGCCGCTTTGCCTCCCTCACACACTGCCCAAAACTGGCATGCATCCCCTGGAAATTCTGAGAACCTGGGGGCGGGGGGGGGGGGAAGAGAATCAGTGAAGTTTTGAAATCAGTGGTTAAAATCTGTGTTTTAAAAGATTCTTGATTCAATATGGCATCCAATTGCATCCAAGCATAAACAAAAACCTACCCTTGATCATGTAAAATTTGGTTAGGATACCTTAAGAGTGTCCAGGAACAGCAATAGCTGGTGAACGAGACTCCAGTGACAGAGCAGAATATCTATATAATGGTATTCTGAAGATATTACTCTCCTGGCTCTTCTCACAAGCCACTTGGTAACATCACGATGGAAAGCATATTTGGAAACATCCCCTTGGTTTAGTTTTGAATTGAACTTCCATGGTTCATAGTCTGCGAGGTTTCTAGCGCACCCGATTAAGAAAGGGGAAGCCAATATAGTGAGCTAAAGATTATTGATTGTTGACATTATTGGCTCACACAGCCCTGGACTCAACACAGTTTGGATGCAGTTCTACTGTATTTATTTTATATTTTCTTCTTAAAATAGTGTTTGGTGGGTTTTGTTTTGCTTTTTTGTCAACAGGTGCTGGTCCTGCCAGAATAACTGATCTTTCTCAACTGGCCTGAGATCTTCTCTCCCCAAATATGACCATTTCAAGCTTAAATAAAATGATTGCATTGTCGGCCCTGTGGAAACCCAGTGTTGGAAGACAGTACCTTTGATTACTGATACATGAAAATTACAGTAATCAGTCTACAGCTTTGAGATATGGATCACTGCCCTCTTGTTCTGGTAAGGAAAGTGACAATTACAATAAAACACATCACGGATCAAGCCTTTACCCCCAGGAGCCTTTCAGAATACCTATCGGTACAGAGGAGACAGCCTTATCAGCTGACTCACAGGCTAAGACCGGCTATTGAATGTGATCCAGTTCAGGAATGCTCATAAATGAACAAGGTCAGCAGAGCAGCATCTGCAGTTAGGCAGGACCAGTCAAACTTGGCAAGTAATGCAATCAGCAAAGCAGCAATCAAGTGTTTCAACAATGTGGCACCCATTGCATCAGGCAGCAGAGAGGTGGAGAAAACCACATGTTTCTGAGGTCGTGGAAAAACCCTACAAGAATGAAGTCACCTGCGCTTGGGGAATAAAACCTTTAATTAAGTGACTACAAATTAGTGTGTCCTGTCCAATGGAACAGCTCTGGCCTTAAGCTATTCAGCCCTTTAACCTTTCTGATTCCCTGTATGGACTCCTTTTCCACCATCCCAGTTGTTATTTCCCCATGCAGCCTCTAACTGTCCTTTTCTCTGTGGACCATTTTTCTGAAATAAAATTTGCTGCGATCAGTGTCATGTTGAGTCGTCAGCTGACAGCCCTGGGGCTCAGTCCAGCCCTCGGGGACTACGGTAACCTTCCACATGAGATTAGGCAGCTTTCTGTGTCCCTGGTGGTAGAGGAGAAAATTGGTTCAGTTCTGAATGTTGACCTATTTCGCACTTCCCAAATTTGTGAACCAAAAACCAGCTATCTTTCAAAATATGTATTTTGTGATGCAGATCTCTAACCAAAACATACATATGCAAAACCACATCTATTAAAGGAAAGTGTGTGTGAAAATGGTGGTGAATTTTCACGAGTTTTATTTAAATCACAGGCTGGTGCAGAAATGTGGCAAATGGAAATGGAAAAATGAGAAAGCAGAATTGGTGGGTGCATCAATTCCTATGGGTGACTGGGGTGACACACAGCGTAAATTAATAATGCAGAGTTTTAAAGAATAAAAGCTTTACTGAATTAAAATAAACTTCTTCATAAACAACATGGTTCCAAACAGTTTGACTGAGATTACATACTGACTCTGCTCACAGCTGAGGCAGACAGACTCTGACTGAAATGTTACAGAGAGGACAAAGTGAAACTGGCTTCTAAGTCACATGTCAGAGTGACTCAACAGTTAACAGTTAGGCCTGAATAACTTTAGTAGGCCCAAATGATTGTGCAGTCCCAGCACTCCCTAGCACTTGCTTTGCTGCTTCTGCTCTCATGTGTCTTTGTCACATGACATGGGGTTGTCTACCTGCCGTGTGTGTTGTGAAGTGACTTCCCTATGGGGAAAGGTTTGTGGCATTTGGGACTTAGTTAGTTTAGAGCAAAGGCATAAATTTACGCATGGCATGAGGAAAGTGGATAGAGAAAAGTTTTTCTCCTGCTCTCATGACGCTGGAATTCATGGACACTGTTATGGTTTCTAAGGGGTTGCTCGTGCGCAAGCAGGCAACTATTTCCCTGGCTGGGTGCAAACACCTGGCTGGGTTGCCAAAGTAACCTTTATCTGTCCGGACGCCACTCGCCCGTGGCTGACTCAGTCGCTGGCAGAATCCGTGAGTGGGCGTTTCTTGAACTTCTTCCAGCAAAGAAGCTCTTTGACGCCTAGTCTCCTCCTACTCTCTCTGCGCGAAAGCCTTCTGCGCAAGGAGGGCGTGGGCAACGGAGGACCCCTACTCTCCCCGCTGGTCCCAGGCAAGGAGTCATGGGACCGCCTCGCCGCTTCCCCCATCTGCCCCCCTTCTCCACTGGTGCTACGCTGATTCTCTTCCCCAGAAAATGGGCTGCTTCTCCCGATCCCTGGACGCTCTCTGGAATCCCTCTGGCTTTTGCTCTCTCCCTCCGGCACTGATGGCAGTTCCCTGACAGACACCCAACGAAGCTGAATGCTGAAGACACACTAAAGAAAATACTTCTTCGCGCAAAAGATAGTCAGACTATGGAACTCATTTCTACAGGAGGCAGAGAAGGCCACCAGCTATGATAGCTTTAAAAGATGCTTAGACAAATTCATGGAGGGTCATGATGGCTCCACAATCAGAGGCAGTAATTCTTCTGAATGCCAGTTGCCTAGAGCCACAAGTTGGGAGAGTCCTCTTGGACTCAAATCCCGCTTGCAGGTTTCCCACAGGCCTCTGGGTGGCCACTGTGAGAAAAGGATGCTGGATTAGATGGGCCACTAGCCTGATCCAGTAGTTTCTTTTTCTGTTCTTAGGAGATGACAATAAAATCCCAAAATCTACAAAGCACCAGGTTATACACCCTTTTTGCACTTGCTTTCTCTTTCTCCAACCGCTGGCCTTGCCAGGTATTTCTGAAATCATGTGGGCAACCTTAGTAAGTTATCCTGCAAATATTATTTGGGACGTTTTCATCTGAGAAGGAAATGTTAGCACAGAGAACCAAGAGGTATGCTGTACCAACCAGTTGAATATGAAGCCATCGTTTTATTGTCTGCCATAGGTGGCCTTTTTCATTATACTGCCTTAACATTTTGAGCGGTGAGCCACAGAAGGGCTTTTCCCTGCTGAAAGGTTAAACCCATCGAGATCCATCTGCAACGTCGAAGAGACACTTTAATTTAGATAATGTTTGAAAAACAGCGGCAAAGCGGGGGATAACTAAGGGTTTGATATAGGCAGAGTTGCTTTTAGTGTTTGCAAACACAAAGCAGTAAAAGGTCACTCTGTTTCTAATTGAATTGCTGCGCATTGTGCTAATCTACCTAATGCCTTGTTTGTAGGTATTGTATCATATTAAAGTGTATTGTGTCATGAGGGCTAACATTCAAATTATGGCCCTTATTGCATTTGTGCATTTTGTAATTAAATGAGAGGAGTATGAGAAAATTGTAATGGCTTTGTATTCAGATTCATTCTCTATTTATAGCTGAATACTTCATCACGGATAGACCTTTACTTGAGCACTGGGTAACCTGTGCAACCATCTCTTTAAAATGAAAACTCAGGGAATAATATGTTTATATTCTTTTTCCACCAGAAGAAGTCGAGAGCATCTTGTCTGAGAGGAAGCAAGACATTTATTTTATTTTTTAACAGCCATGTTTAAATGTATTGAAACGAGTAAATTGCTGTAATGGATACTCTGGAGGAAATAGCTGCAGTTGCATCCAAAGAAGGAGTGGATTTCTGCCTCAACCGGCTAGGGATGGGGGAGGAATTTAATAGTTTGCATTTAAAGGTGATTCACAGTTTCCAAAAAACACATGTGAATGGAAACACAGGCATTGTTTCAAATTCACAGTTTTTCAGATTTTGCAGTGCAGTTCCCCAGCTAAGTAATATGCACAAAAATGCATAGAGTGTGTATAAAATGCATACATCAGTGGAAATAACATGCAAAAATTCATCATATTAGGGAAATTTGCTATGTAAAAATATCTGCATTAGTGGAAAATGCATGCTGATGATTTAAAAAAAAAATGCAGACTGTTGCAGAAATATGATGAACCAAAACTGAAACTGGAAAAACAAGCAACTGAGGAAAAGCAAAAGTGACAGATTCGCCCGTCCCTAGCTGGAAGGATGCACAGTTCGGCGTTGGCATTCATTTGTCTCTGGAGACAGTGGAGGAGTGCAGCTTTGGTGGTGATGTCAAACCATTGGAGAGTTACAGCGTCTGCAGTGGCTGCAAAGACTGATACGGGAGATAGATGTTTTGTTGCAAGTGAGGCAGATGAAGGCATCCAGTTGTGCTGCTGTAGATTCACCATGGCCTTTCTTCTCTCTCCGTTCCTCCTCCCAACAGTCATATGCCCATTCCCACTCCAAATGATGTAAAAGGTAAAGGTAAAGGGACCCCTGACCATTAGGTCCAGTCGTGACCGACTCTGGGGTTGCGGCGCTCATCTCACTTTATTGGCCGAGGGAGCCAGCATTTGTCCGCAGACAGCTTCCGGGTCATGTGGCCAGCATGACTAAGCTGCTTCTGGCGAACCAGAGCAGCACACAGAAACGCCGTTTACCTTCCCACCGGAGTGGTACCTATTTATCTACTTGCACTTTGACGTGCTTTCGAACTGCTAGGTTGGCAGGAGCAGGGACTGAGCAACGGGAGCTCACCCCGTTGCAGGGATTCGAACCGCCAACCTTCTGATCAGCAAGTCCTAGGCTCTGTGGTTTAACCCACAGCGCCACCCGCGTCCCTAATGACGTCCCAAATGATATAGAATGAGCTTAAAAATATCCAAATTCAATTTATCACCTATAATTTGCCTCAACCACTTTCAACCAATAAACTTGGATTTGAGAACAGGTTGTATTTGGCGAAACCCAATCAAAATGCAGAATCACAACAGGATCTGGAGAGGAGGTTTCTACTGCTGTTCTTATCTATCTCTGATCTCATAATTCCTTTCCCAACCTAATCATTCACTCTTTGGGAACCCTTTGATGGCTTTACACAGAGGATTTCAAGAGAGCCCAGTGAGATAGGCTCACTGGCGGGTCTGTAATTTCCTGATAGAAGTTAGAAATTCTCTTCAGTTCTTTTGAGTTAGGGGCAGTTTTCTTTCTCTTTCTTTTTTTAAAAAAGTGCCACATTGCAACCCTTATCTGAAGTACTTAGCGCTGACAGAAAAGCATTGCATTGGATTCATCATGAAGTCACCTGAGTTTTAAAATGGTATTCCTTTGATTTCCACTCAGCCATCTGATTGTCAAAAGTGGAGAAGTGAATCAAGGCTCTCCAAAGTAATTTAACCTCCCCACATAGTTTATAACGAAATTGACCTTGTTTTGAAAAATGCTTTCGTGTGGCAAATTTTAGATTTAAGTGGGTTTTCCTTGGCAGACGTGTAGCACTTTGGGTGAAGATAGAAAATGATACAATCTTTTCTTTCAGTTGATACCTCTACAATTGCCTGGCCTGCTTTTCACCACCGGAAAAATCTATTTGGACAAGAATGCTGTATATTTTAAACTCAAAAAAACATTGCTTTCAATAAACACCCTAAATAGCAAGTGAATGACTCAGTAAAAGATAAGCAAACATTAGTAAATATGGTTAAAAGGAGATGGTATATTACAATATACGTACAGATCCCAATTCGGAAACCACTCACAGCTGCATGGAGAAATCTCTCTCCCCTCCATGTCATACTGAGCCTTGGGGTTCTATCAAACCAGCGTCTCCCGGATGAGTGGGGCCACTACAGTTCAGGATAGGAGGGGGCGGGGAAACTGCTGCTCACTTTCCTCCTGCTCTCCGTAGTCGGGTCAAACATGACCAGGCAACAGAGGTGCACCTTGCCATGGTTGAGGAGGGCTGCTCTCTGCCACCAGGTCAGAAGAGCTGCCACCGCCGGGCGCGAGGTGTGCCGCCCACTCGCCTGCCATTTTGTCACCCCCCTCAGTCATGACACCCGGGGTGAGCCGCACCCACCGCACCCCCCTTCCTCTGTGTCAAACACAAGAGTAGACATGGCTAACTTAGGTTCATTCAAAGTGTTAGTGTTGACCTTTAAAGCCCTAAACAGCCTTTGTCCAGTATACCTGAAAGAGCGTCTCCACCCCCATCGTTCTGCCCGGACACTGAGGTCCAGTGCCGAGGGCCTTCTGGTGGTTCCCTCACCGTGAGACACCAAGTTACAGGGAACCAGGCAGAGAGCCTTCTTGGTAGTGGCACCCGCCCTGTGGAACGCCCTCCCACCAGATGTCAAAGAGAAAAACAACTACTAGACTTTTAGAAGACATCTGCAGGCAGCCCTGTTTAGGGAAGCTTTTAATGTTTAATAGATTATTGTATTTTAATAGTCTGTTGGAAACTGCCAAGAGTGGATGGGGAAACCCAGCCAGCTGGGCGGGGTATAAGTAATAAATTATTATTATTATTATTATTATTATTATTATTATTATTATTATTTCCTCTGAGTTGGGCTACCGTTGGTGACAACCCTTTGGCTCCCATGTGAGTAAATCAATGTATTCTAGAATTACACTTATCCAATAAAATAAACAAATAAGTGAAGACTCCGAATGGTGAGCCATCTAAACTTGATCTAGTGTTGGGGGGGATATGGTTAATGCATATCAAAGAGTATGTTTGTGCCTGTGACATGTGTCAAAGGGCCCAGAGCCCTAGGGAGTCATTGCCAGCCATATGGTGTGCTTGTAGCACATCTTGTGATTAATTATGTGGGGCGGGGCTTACCTCTTTCCCCCCCCCCCATGTTTTATTCAAGGGGGCACCCCTCCATCTCACTTCTCAGCTCAGATCTTCTTGAACTGGATTGCAGTATCGTTGCAGGGCGTAGGGATGTCCATTGCTATTGGTGTCATGAGAACAGGGCAAAATGCCCCAACTCTGGCTCAATGCCTCTGCCCAATCCAGGGCCCATCCCACCCCCACCATTGCATCCATGCAGCCACCAGCCCCATCGCCACAGCTGTAACCTCACCTGCAGCTGCACCCCTGCTACCACCACAACACAGAGGCAGGGGCACAGCAGGCACAGCTGCAAGGGCAAGGACACTGTGTTGGCAGTGCAGGAAGCCCAGGAGATGCTGGCAGTGGTGCAATGGTGGGGGCAGAGAGGGGGACCTGTTCCGCCACCTGAGGCAAATGGCTTCGCCCCACCCCTGTATGAGAATAGTTGTCTAGAGCTGGATTGATGCTATGGAATGCATTGAGAGCAATGCAGACTAAACAAACCTTTCAGTCAGAAGAAAATGATTTTTAGGAGCAGGATGCAGACTGAAGAATTGGAGAACAAAAAGCAAACAGGAGGATTACGAATGTTGAAGGACTCGACATGTTAATTATTTGCAAATATATCATCTAGAACATAAATGGCAGAGTAAATGGAGTCTTTCTATGATTTGTGCCCACATCCAAATAGAATCCTTTCTCTGTGTGTAAAAACAAATATATCAAAGCATAATAGAATTCTTTAGGCTTGCTCCGTTTATGAGAATATAAAACTAGATCCACAATCACACCAGTTTCCAACAGTGCTAATAATCAAAGAGCTAGATAGAGTTAAAACATTGAGGATGGAAGCAGACCAAGATCGGGTATAATCGTAACAATCCAGGAGGAAAGGATATTGGATGGATTATAGAATGGTGATTCAATCATGCCAAAGCCTGCTTAGAAAGTGGGAGCAATTGTGGTTTAAAATACATGGGATTATTCAACATAGGCTAACAAACAATTGCATGGCAGGAGGCATTACATGATAAGTCAAAGTCTTAGCATTAAGTTTATGTTATGGAGGCCTTGAAGAAGGATTGCACAAACAATGGATTGGCTGTATGTTATTTACTTACTTACTTACTTACTTGCTTACTTACTTACTGCTTACATGTCAAAATGTTTTCTAAGCATGCTCTAATACTAGAACCCAGGGTCATCCAATGAGGCACACAGGACATAGTTAAACTGTCATATGCAACCACAATGAAGTAGTGACAGTCAGCAATCTGAATGGCTTCAAAGGGGGGTTGGACAAATTTACGGAGGGTAAGGCTATCAGTGGCTACTAGTCACAATAGCAGCATGCCTCTAAATACCAGTTGCTGGGAAATGATATATAATGAATCAAAAAGGATGTTCAAAATAATCTTTGTGAAAAAAACAGAATCTTTTCTTTTGGGAATTATAGGGACAGAACTGCCTAAATTGTATAGAAATTTATTTATGTATGCTACTACAGCAGCAAGAATTCTACTCGCCCAAAAATGGAAAGAAGGAGAAGTCCCAGCAAAGCAAGAATGGATACAAAAACTTATGGAATATGCAGAAATGGCGAAACTTACCGGAAGAATAAGAAATCAAGATACCAAACTTTTTATAAAAGAATAGAAATGGTTTATTGAATATTTACAGATAAATTGCAAACAGATAAAAACATTGTCAGATTATTGTAACAACCTGCGTTTTCATAAGAGTTTATATTTAAAGTAAATAATTAAATGAGCAAATTAAATGAATTTGGATATGCAGAAGATATTAAAAAATAAATTTAAGGAACCACAGAAGGAGGGGGAAGAAAGCCAAACTTTGAAATGCTAAAATGATTGCAAAATTAATGAAATGTATAAATTTGAAAAGTATAAATAAAAACTTTTTTTAAAAAAAGAGAATCACAAGATTGCTGCTGTGCTCGGGTCCTGCTTGCAAGCGTCCCATGGTTGTCTAGTTGGCTACTTACTTTAGTGGCTTTCTTGATACAGCTTCTTTAATGATGCTATTCCAATAAACAAGTATTTGAAAGCATTTGGAGTTATATATTCCTCATAACCAGAATCCCTCAATCCATCTTTAAGCTGGGCAAGGGGGTGTTGGCTAAGTGTGTGGGCCACGTAGCAAGGTGGATTGGTGATTTGGGGGTCTAAACTAATGAAGCTAAGATTATAGAGGAAAGTTACCTCCCCCACAAAAAGCCCCTGGGTCTATTAGTCTGCAATTTGGCAGGGTCAATTCCTTCTGGAAGGATTCCTATGCCTCTAAATTTCATCCACTTTGGCTTTGGCCAAAGCGAGGGTAACGTTATAGCTGTTTTTTATTTTTTTATTTTAGATTTGTCTCAGAAATCAAAACCCCAATCAAAGCAACTGAGAAATCAATTAGAAATAGAAGGTGAATTTGGGGTTCAGCATACCCACCTAATATTTAACTTCCACTGATTTTATCAGAAAAAAGCAGATACATAATTTGATGTCACTGAAATAATTAAGACATATAGGTGCTTCACTTTGGCAGGATTGTGCACAATAACTGCACAAAGTATGGTGGCTTGTGTATTTTAGGAAACAACCTTTTTTGGGGGGGGAACCCTCCTCGTTTCTGTCAGGCCAAATTTACTTTTATCAAACATTTCTCATCACATCTTTATCCGTTTCATTATATTAAAGTACCTATCCTTTGGAAGATTGCACTAGCACAAAGGGAGATTTGGAAGATTGCACTAGCCCTTATATGTCTCTTTCATTGTTCAGACCTGGCTCAGTTACCTGCATATGGACAGCAGCATCTGACAGCCCTGTGTCCTATGTGTCCTACTTTATAGAGGACAGTCCTCTGATGGAGAGATTGGCTTGTCCACCTTCAGTTGAATGATGAAGAACCTAAGAATCTGCTGCTTACTTGCTTGCCTTCTTTCCTTCCTTCACTGGCCAACTCCCCACTTGCAGCAGCAGATTAGCACAATGGCTTTCTGCATAGCCCAGGATATAACTCTAGTGTTTTGCAAATATTTTAAAGCCTTGGGGAATGCTGCCAAAAAGCTGTGCTGTTTCTCTCCCTCCACCCTCGTTTCAAATGTGAAAAGGGCAATATCCTGGTCGATTTCAGGTAGTTCAGGGAGAGCTACCTGCTCCTGCGGTTATTCCATCTCTCCCTGTCCTTATCCTACCCCTTCACCTTGTTGCCTTCACGTTTCCCTCCCCCTTTAAAAGACGAAAATAGCCGAACTACAACAATGCAAAACACATTTCTAGAAACAACTAAGTAGCAGCAAGAAAGCTTTCCACTTTTCCCATGTTAGGACTTTTTAGCAGCCAACTTTTGACCCTACCCCTGCAGCACTATAGAATTTCCTGCCTTGTCTCCCTAGTTTATCTTTTATCTGAACTAAAAAGGCTCCAAGCCCACTGTTTTGTTTTGTTTTTCACCACAGGGGAGTTATTCCATCCCTTTAATCATTTTGGTAGCCCTTTTCTGTACCCTTCCCAGTTTTACAATAACCTCTCATACCCTCCAAGTGTCCCGATTTTCCAGGGACAGTCCTGGAATGTCCCTATGTCCCCTGAGTGGCAGCAGGGCTGGCTGTGTGGGAGCACCCCGTGAGGAGGAGGAGGAGAGGCTGCTTCTGCTGAGGTCCAGCCCCGCATGACGGGCTAGCTCTGAAATGCAGAGGGCAGGGCCACCCTGGGTGGTAAGAAAAAGAGAGTGGATGCTTTGGTCATCCGTGTCTAATCTTGCCCCTTTCTAAAATTTCTTTATTAGTGTGTGTTGTTCTTTTTGTAAATCTACCAAAGAATAAAATACAGTGGTACCTCAGGTTAAGTACTTAATTCATTCCGGAGGTCCGTTCTTAACCTGAAACTGTTCTTAACCTGAAGCACCACTTTAGCTAATGGGGCCTCCTACTGCTGCCGTGCTGCCAGAGCACGATTTCTGTTCTCATCCTGAAGCAAAGTTCTTAACTCGAGGTAATACTTCTGGGTTAGCGGAGTCTGTAACCTGAAGCATATGTAACCTGAAGTGTATGCAACCTGAGGTACCACTGTAATACAAAATTGGAACTAATGGGTTTTCTCAGGCTGGTGGACAACATGTGTGCTGTGTCTCATTGGTGTAGTAGTGGTGGCTTTTGCCCTTTTTCTGATAGGAAATGTCCTGGGGGAGGACAAAAAATGGGGGAGGGGGTTTTCATCTGAGGAATGCTGGAGGGTCTCACCTCTTGGAGGTGCAGTAGTCAGAATGGTACACTGTATTTCAAGCAGTTACACTTTAAAGGCATTAGGATATGGACAGTTTTTGATTTTATTTTACGACCTCTTTCCTAATGATCCCTAATAATGAATTTGGCCTTTCCCCAGCTGCCATACACCAGTTTCACTGAGCTATTCATCATGACTCCAAGAGCTCTTTCCTGGTCAGTCCCCACCAGTTCAACCTCCATGAGTTAGGATTTTGCCCGCTTCCCCATCCATATCCATCACTTTACACCTGTTTACATCAAACTGCATTTGCCATTTTAACACCCATTCACCCAGTTTGTGGAGATCCTTTTGGAGTGCTTCGCAATCCCATTGGGTTTTTGCTATCCTGAACAAATTTGTCACCTTGTTGCTCAACTGTGGTTTACTTATGAACTAGGTTATACAGCAGCAATCTCAATACATATCCTTGGAGGACCCCCATTTTCACATTCCTTCGATTGTGAGAACCATCCATTTACTCCTCTTCCTTCCTTCCTTCTTGTTCGTTGTTCACTCTATTTTTACAGCAGAAAACTGATGGGGAGAAAGATCTTTGTGAAGTTATCCTGCAGGAATTAAGGAACATATCTGATGAAAATGGCTCCATTAAGAACATGTCAATGTTTATTTCAAGAGAAAGCAACCCCAGTTGCTGCTCCCAATGAAATTTTGGTTTGTAACAGGCTTTTTCAGGGCAGCTGTGGTGATCTTAAAAGAGTTTTACACAGATCAAGTGAACCAACAAACTGAGGGTACCCAAAGGGAGCTATACAGAAAAGTAAAAAAAAAAAGCCAGCAAGAATATTCTCAGGTTTAAAGGAGCATAAAGGAGCTATAAAAGGGCCTAATGCCCTTAAATAAGGAAGTTTGCTTCACGTACACCGGTAATACCAGAAAATCTTGTCAGTGCCCTTAAGTAACTCTATAGCCTTATTTAACAGCAATGTGTCATTAGCCTAAAGCAATGGTTCCAAACTCAAGGCTTTAGCAGTGAATTCCAGGTACACAGTCAATTCCAGGTAAGACATTAGGATTGCTATTCAGCCAGGTTTTGTTTGCTTTTAACATCCAAGCCCTGTTTTAACAGCTTTGTTACTAAAGACTGGGTTTATTTGCTTTTAACTCTGGCAGCAAGAAGCACTGAGGGTGTCAGGTCATATGGTTTGATTCACAGGCCCAAGGAGGCAATTCTTCAAGCTAAGGCTTGGTCACCTGACGAGGAAGTTTTTATCATGAGGAAAGTCACCAGGATCCAATAAAGGAAGTCACTGGGCAGGGCTGAATGGGCAGATCTTGAAAAAGAATAAATACTTCTGCTGGTGAAGACACTGAAAATCTATTAGACTTGAATGACGGTTGCCAGTTAAAGACTCCTCCATCACACCTGGACTAACACCAGTTAGTGGTAACAGATGATACCTAAGAGGCTGGTGGGAAGTATAAATCTGCCCTTTGAGAAGCTGAGAACATTTATTCATGTTTCCTGTAATAAGTACAATTATATCTTATACTTATAACCCAAGGGTTATAAGTCTTTAACATAACTGGAAACTTCCTACAGTATGTGCCTAACATGAATCCAGTCCAAACTCACCATGAAGTAAAACTGTTCCTAGACTGTGATCCATTGGCGACACAGAGGAACATATGAAAAATTAGAATTTCCAGAAGCAAAGCAGGCTAAACTCTTCAGCAAGATGTAATAAGTATCTAGCTTTCTATGTGAAGAAAGGAATTTTAAAAAGGATAGCAATGGGGAAGATTTTACTTATAAGATCCCTCACCTGACATATGAAGAGCAGCAATTGTCCCAATGAGTTATTTATTGTATATATACTAGGAGTCACAAGGAGGATCACAAGGTCAGGAGTGTTGATTGGGCTTTCAAGCACAAATCTGAAGAAGGTTGTAATGCCAACAAATATCTGAACAAAACACCTACTTGAATTAATGGGGGGAAATGCTTCGAGGAGATTGGTTTCCCTCAGAATATCACTAATTAACAAAGGAGTTAAATTGTCAGTATGATTAATCAACCAGAGTTTAATTGGAGGCTTAAGCAGACATGTCACCAGCCTTGTGGAACAAGCCCTCTTTGTGGTCACAAAAATGTTTTTACTTAGGCAGAGGCAGAAGGAGCTCAAGCAAGGAAAATGTGCAGTGATTTCAACTTTCTCTTCAGCCAGCCCAAGAACAAAAGGGAGGGCTAAACTCTAAACCTAAACAAGATCCACAATTAGGGCAAATATTTTATGTCACATTTCATCATGTTGCAGCCTGTGTGCCTGTTTCTTAGCGGGCAAGCAGGGGCCGAAATTATCCAGGCATGTGTAGCACCCATTTAGTAGTGCAAACTCCAAAGATGCTCTGTCGTTGCTCTAATGTTGAGCGGCATCTGGCACAAGTAGACAAGAAGCATTAGACAGAGGGAGGCAGCCGCCTTTTGGCAACAGTTGCTGGGGGCAGAGAGCTATAGTGAAGTGCTAAAGAACAGAGGTGTGTTATATGGACTGGTCTCTACCCACAATCCCAGCTGTAGTGGAGAGCATTATCCCATTGTCCATGTTGAAGAAATGTTCAACCGGTAGTCCAGCTTGAAGTGAACAAGTGAGACCTCATGTCTAAAACACCACCTGCCCTATAGTCTCTCCCACCTTGACAACTTGGAACAGAACGTGATTAATTTGAATCAAAAAGTGAGTGCTAATACAGAAACAACTCAGGATTGGGTACAGGAACATATCTTGGTTGGACAAATGGTGGAGGAAAAGGAGAAAGCTGATGATGAGAAACTAAAAGTAGTACAGGCGGGATCCTTAATTTCTCAGAAGCAGATTGAGGATTATAAATTGAGGTCTTTCATGACTGAATCTAGCAAAAGTCAAATTTTGAGGCTAGGATCCCGGCTTGGATTGAAGAAGGAAAGTTGGAAAGAACCCTCTATCCAGGGATTGACTGACTTTTGGGACATGGACTTGGGCTTGGAGGAGTTTGAAGTTTTGGGGGTCGCTAGAATTGGAGGAATCCTGAAATACGTTCTGAAACACTTTATGGACTTTACTTTTAACTTTGGAAATTTGGCTGAACTGTCCAGAAGGAATAAAAGTTTTGCTAGGCTGGAGTTTTCCCGAGACTTGCTCCTGAACATCAAAGAACATGAAGAAGACCTGCAGAAGGGACTTGGAAGAGATTTAAGAGCCTCGGATATCAGGGCACCAGGTTGATGGAATATATGGAACTGACGGAAAGGACTGGCAGAATCCAAAGCCAGGGAGAGGAGATAGTGGAAGATTAATGGAAAATTTAGAGTGTTTATTTAGAAACTTTGTTAAAGTAATGACTGTTAGAAAAACGGTGGAATGATATTTTATGGATTTAGCAGAAATACTATAAGAAGTTGGGTGTATATAAGTAATCAACCGTTAATGGGAAATAAGGCTAAAGAATATGTTATTCTTAATATGACAGAAAATAGAGAAAGATGGAAAGGATTTGCTGAAACAAGTACTAGAAGCGGGATACAAGAAGGGAGGTGTGAGGAAGTCGAGGAAACAAGGAAATGAAGGATAGAGTATGGAAAAGGAGAGATGATCTTAAATTGTTTTTGTCTTGCTTTGTTCATGTGTTTAATGGGTTTAGGGTGGGTTTGTATTGTTTATACATTGTATTGTTTTTCTTTTTTTCTTTTTTTCTTTTTTGTGTTCTTTCTCTCTTTTTTCTACTTTTTTGTAACTCTTAAAAGCAATAAATATAATTTTTTTAAAAAAATAATATAGTCTCTCCCACCACCACCACCTTAGTTCAGAAGGCAGAGGAACCCAGAGAAGACCTTTGTGTGCAAGCAGGTTGATGTGGAAAAGACAGTCACTCCCTCCCAAGCCATGTTGGGCTTTAAAAGTAAGCACCAGCACTTTGAATCGTGTTCAGACCAGAAGCCAGTGGAGCTCTTTAAGCACTGATGAGATATGTTTCCTATGTCCTGGTTGAGTTAGTGACATTGTGTTTTGAACTAACTGCAGCTTCTAGAACAGACTTCCAACATAAGAACATAAGAAGAGGCTGCTGGTTTGGGTCAGTAGGCAGTCTAGTCTAGCATCCTTTTCTCACAATGGCCATCCAGATGCCTATGGAAAGCCCAGGATCTGAGAACAAGAGTGCTCTCCCCTCCTGTAGTTTCCAGAAACCGGTGTTAAAAGCATTGCTGTCTCCAACTGTGGAGGTCCTGCACCTCTGGCAGAATATGCAAGGCCAGACATGGTTTGGCAGTTACCAGAAGCAGGGTGTGATTTTTTTTCTTCCTTCAGTGTTCCCAAGTTACCTCTTTCAAGAAGGCACTTCAAGAAGATTCAAGAAGAAATCACGTATTTGTTCAGCCAACATCTCCTAACTCAGTATGTTTTCCTGTCCCAGTTTGATGATCTGGAAGACCTTTGATACAGCTGGCCAGAGAAAGGTTTTACTGCTGCTGTTTGCTGGTTGTATGAACCTCGGTGGTTGTTGCTTTGTCATTAATCTTGATTGATCGGTTATAATGTTACTCTTTCAAAAGATAGTTTATTATTTAAATGAACGTTTTATGTGGGCAGCCATGAGAGCCCTTGTTGTGCAGAAAGACAACAAATAAATAAAATTAATTCTATGGTGGATCTTGTGCATGAAGCACTGATCTGAGCAATGGGGCTCTGGTTGTCTAGTGCTGCAATCCAGTGCACCCTTAAAGGTAAAGGGTAAAGGGACCCCTGACCATTTGGTCCAGTCGTGGCTGACTCTGGGGTTGCGGGGCGCTCATCTCGCATTACTGGCCGAGGGAGCTGGCGTACAGCTTCCGGGTCATGTGGCCAGCATGACTAAGCTTCTGGCAAACCAGAGCAGTGCACAGAAACACCGTTTACCTTCCTGCCGGAGTGGTACCTATTTATCTACTTGCACTTTGACGTGCTTCCAAACTGCTAGGTTGGCAGGAGCAGGGACCGAGCAACGGGAGCTCACCCCATCGCAGGGATTCGAACCGCCGACCTTCTGATCGGCAAGTCCTAGGCTCTGTGGTTTAACCCACAGCACCACCCACACCCTTACTTAAGAGCAAATTCTATCAAACTCAGTGGGGTTTACTTCTGAGCAGGGAGAAGGAAGAAATCCAATTCATTTAAATGTTAACTTACCTAATCTGCCCTTTCCAAAACAATATGGGATGGCTCAGTTCTCTTGGTTGTTCAGGAGACTGGGGGACGCTCTGGTCACAGAAACCCAGCCCAACCTCTAGTCTCCTGGCCTTCAAGCAGTTTTTGCTCTCTGAGCCTCCAGGCATAGCTGAGAGGGCAGGCGGTTACAGTTCATTTCAACTGCATTTCAGAGACTGATGTGGCTTCCATAATACGGTTTCAGTTGCATATAAAGACTTCCCTTGAAAAGAAAATTTAATCAGTTTGCATGTGTCACAACATGTGTATGTCTCCAATTTCATTTATAGTGAGCTTTATGTGTTCTTTTGACGCACGAAAACCACAGATAAAGTTTAAGGGTAACCCACAAACCATGCTGTTTACAAAGCTCTATTGTGGTGCTATTTTCCATCTGCCTTTTCTTGGAGGTGGTGTTGCAAACATTTAAATTTGATCTATAGGCTGCTGGAAGAGATGCCCTTTCAGTCGCCTCTGGAATCTTTCTCTAGCAGGGGAGGCAAGCTATGAAAATGTTGATCAACTATCCTTCAGAAATAGATGTGAAGCCTGTTGCATGGCCTAAAAACCTCAAGAGCATGCATACAGGCAAAGCACCTCAGTAGCAATTTGCACAAATGCTTCCAGATTATTGTCTCTGCATGTTAGTGGAGAGTAGCCATAATTCCCACCATTTCCCCTAGAAATATGATCAGTGATGAAATCATGTATGGGAGGAAGATTCGGCATAATGTCATTTGCTTCTCTGAACGTGATCATTTGGAGTGATGTTTGAATGGTTGGCTAACATGTGGTTTACATATCACACCTCTCTCACTCACTGGAGTCTTCCATACATGAAACTAACCTTGGACAGTGTGCAGGGATATCTTCAACTGTAGCTGAATATTCTGTTGATCTGAGACACTCCAAAATATGCAAGGGCATTTTGGAAGGTGGCAGCAAAATGGCTGACCAAGCTGTTGGTCACAAACCACCACAGCTTTCTAAAATGTGCTTGCTGGTCTATGACTCCCATAATCCCCAACCATTGGCCAAGCTGGCTGGGGATTATGGGAGCTGGAATCCAACAACATCTGAAAGGCCATAAATAGAAAGTAGTTGACCTTCTATTATCTCGCTTTGAAGGAGAAGACAGAATGGACACTACAGATTGATGTATTTAGAAATAAATATATATTTAGAAATAAAAACTGGCTTGCACTTAGAGCCCTGCAGTTCTCTTCAGTGCTTTCCAAGGTGGGGGATCCTGAGAAAGCTTTGCTGGTAGGCAGCCCTATGGCTGTCCTCTTCATTGCTTTCATGTATGGTCTTGAGAAATCTTCACTGGTTTTAGACATCTCTGGAAGAAAAACAGAGAGACAATGAGGGGGATGGCTACCATCCGACAACATCAGATGGTACAGCTCCACTGGCTTCTCCCTCGCAACTTCATCCACTGACTTCATCCACAGCCAACTTCCACAGGTTTCATCTATTTATCAGTTTCCTTTCACAAGTCACATTCATGCATATACACACCACCAGTCACCTCAACCACATTTGAAACCTCCCATTCCCCCACACCAGCCAACATCCATGAAGAATGCCAATGGACACATTCATCTTTCACTCTCCATTGGTACACCAGCTTCAACCTTCAAATATCCGCTGGCTTCTGCAGGTGAATGCCAACCAGCTTAGCTCCACAGACATCATCCTGCTTCAGCCTTACAACACTCAGTGGCTTTAGATGAAACCACCGCCTTTGTGCAGTAGGCTAGTTTCTGCTCATGCTCACAAGCCCCTCTCTATCCTCCGTTCAGGCTGTTTCAGAGGTCAAGGACACATTTCAGCCAGAGAAAAACACCCAATGAAGGTGCAAAGCAAGGAAGGTGAGGGCAAGAGGTCTTGAAGGTCAGATAGAGGGATGGAGGGCCATATTCACCTCCAGGTCTGAGGTGATCCCAAGCCCAGGCACAAAGATTCCTCCTTCAGACCTTCCCAATCAATGTATGAACATCATAGGCTGCAGGTGGTGAGGACAGGAACTCTGCAGTCACAGGAAATTATTGAAAGTTGCATTTCTGTTTGTCTTACAGCAGCTATAAGGAAGATCATATGGAACAGAACCATTGGGCTGGAGGTAGGAGTTTTAACGCTTTCCCTGTGCCATTGTTCTGACTTAATTCTACCATTCCTGGGGCGGGCACAATGTTATACTTACAGCAGAATAAATAAGTACAAAAAAAAACCACACACAATCTCTAGTATCCTTCTGTCAATTATGCTGTGAGGGAAAACATTGCTGTTTTTAATTTAAAGAAAAGAGAGGATTTCTATTCAGATCTTAGAAGCCCAAATTTGAGTTTTAGAAACATTTAATTAAATTGTGGCTATCCACTTGAAAGTTTGCATGTCAGTCTGATGTGGAATATGGATGCAAAAAATAAATAAAAATGGTTAGCATTGATTTTCAGCTAGCACCGTTGTAAGGGCATGTGTTGTATCCCAAGGGATTTTTACAAAGCAACCTCCAAATTGGCCATGTCCACAAAGTATATTTGGTTGTGCAACAAAGAGCTCCTATGAGGTATTATGGCTTTATTAAGACAACTCTGAATAGAAAAGAAGTAAGAGGCTTACTTCTGCAGCCTGAAAGCTTCCCTTTCCTTCATATTGATTTGAAAATAAGAGGAAAATCACTTCTGGGCATAGTGCAAGGCAATTTTTGCACAATTTGCTTTTGATCTGTGTGTCCGCAGGAGAGCAGTACAAGATGAAGCAATAAGTGAAAATAAGTGCAGCAAATTGACACACCATCAAGAGCCTCCTTGATGTTTCAGGCCCAAGGCTGTGGCAAAGCATTATAATTTCTTCCTTACTTGCTGCGGGTTCTAAATTGCTGCCTTTCTATGACGAGGCAGTGGGACATGTTGCCTTCCTATTGATTTTATCGCTTTAACTCAAAAATCCACATTCTTTCAAATTGGTATCCTTCTCTGCAGAAAGGGGAGCAGGTAGAGGGAGAAGGAGAGAGGGAGAGGGAGAGAAATGGTTCTTATTTGTCTTTTTCCATTTACAGACATTAAAGTAAATAAATACATAAAACTGAACAGAATAAGCTGTGCCAGGTTTTCCAATCAAGCGATGACTGTGATGTAGCCTAAGGCAGACAATAGAGTCTACTGTGAATTCACTGTTATTTAAATCAGTGCACTGGTATCAGTTCCTCCCAGGTGACTGCCAATCTAGTAGCTCTGTTGCCAGGATAACTTCCTTAACCTTTCACGTCCCTGAGATTAGTTTTGTTTGAAGGGGGGTGGGGGGAATCACAGTAACATAACTGAAGTTGCAAAGCACATTGTTACATGCCACCTCAATCTCCACATAATAGTTAAAAGTCCCCTACTTGTACGTGTTGTGCCAACCATATCCAGTACCTGCATTCTCATCCTGCATTTCCCTGATGGTGGTAGCGACACATGTATACAGAATTTGGGGGGATGCATGAAGTAAGGAGCTTTTAAAAAGTCTCATCTGCTGGGTAAACATTCCTTGGTGACCTACAAGCTGGGGCTTGCTGATTGGAAGGTCAGCAGTTCAAATCCCCACGACGGGGTCAGCTCCCATTGCTCTATCCCAGCTCCTGCCAACCTAGCAGTTTGAAAGCACACCAGTACAATTAGATAAATAGGTACCCCTGCGGCAGGAAGGTAAATGGTGTTTCTATGCACTCTGATTTCCATTACAGTGTTCCGTTGCACTAGAAGCAATTTAGTCATGCTGGCCACATGACCTGGAAAGTCGTCTGTGAACAAACACCGGCTTCCTCGGCCTGAAAGCGAGATGAGCGCCGCAGCACCATAGTCGCCTTTGACTGGACTTAACCATCCAGGGATCCTTTACCTTTACCTTTTTGCAAGCTGGGGATGCAAGACTTAAATCAACTTTGAGACTCCAGCAGTGGGAGTTCGACTGCATTTTCGTTCTCGCCAAAGCCACAAATACCCAAGACTTCAGGAGATTACCATATGCCCAAACTATTCCAAGAAACGTTCTCTCTCACATTACAGACTTATCTTAAACTCCACAACCACATCATAACAATGGATTTCAAAAGCAGGCACCTTCTCATCTCTGAATGCTCATATATATGCTATTTAGGAGTTTAAAATATCTCAACATTTGCAGTCCATTTGCCAGCAAAAAAAGAGACAGAGAGAGCGAGGTAGAAGGAAGCTTTATCTATGACCAACTTCCAATTCAATTTGTATAACTGGTGTTTGGCGCCTTCAGAGAAATCTGCGGAATTTCAAAATGTGCTATGGATTTTGGAAAAGTTTAAAACCTATTTTTTGATAAATTGCTAGGCAGGGCTGCAGCAACCAAATCAGCCTAAACTTGTAAAATGCACAGATAGGAGCTGCCTAATATTGAGTCAGACCTTTGGTTCAGTACCGGCAACAATGGCTGGCAGAGGTTCTCCAGGGTTCCAGACAGGGACATTCCCTGCCCTACCTGGAAACAGCACTATGTTACATCCATCCATTCCCCATGCATATGCACCAATGCCAGCACATACACATGATGAGTGACTAGTTCAAAATCCTAGTCAACCATAGTGGTGGCACAGCGGCAGGTGTTGGATATTGAGCCCAAATTAAAGGCTAAGCTTTGCTTTTTGCTTACTAGGAATTCCAGTTACCTTGATAATCAGGAGAATTGTGATGTGGAAAATCAACCTTCCAAGAATTGCCTGCAACAAGTAAACCAAAGCAGCCAGCCTCTAATCTAGAAAGTTCAATGTGTGCAATGGTCCAAGTCTGCTATAATCCCAAACCAATGCAAGGATTCCAAATACTCTTTATTCAGCAATGTGACTTATCTTAAACAGTCTGACGCTGTAGTTTACAATAATGAAAGAACAGTTAAACATCCTTGACAGGTCTAATGTGCTTTCCTAGCAGGATGGGGGGGGGGGGAGAGACCCGAAAACAAGCCACCTTTGTCTATTAAAGATAAAACAGAATTTCATCTAAAAGTCTCTTATGTCTGGTATTTTTAAAAAGCTCTGTGCCAGGGCTGGCTATATTGATAAAGCTTATTAAGAGCTATAAAAAGTCCAAAGATCCCTTTTCAAGTTATAAAATCAGCTCCTGCTATTTGCCCTAATTTTTTCAACCAGCATTATGAAATGTGTTTCGGTCTTGGAAAGAAAGGAGTCAAACTGGACTCCATTCAGAGCATAAACAGAAAGTCTTTAAGTTCGCAAATGTAAGAGTCAAATCAAAACACAAAACCCACCCTGGGGCAGCCCTTCAATTCTGAAAGATCGAATATAATTAGACAGTAAGGTATTCACTTGGAATGTCTCAGACAGTGATTAATGTTCTATGCTCTCTTAACCCAATGGATTTTCTTCTTGGGAGTCAAATACACTCAGTATGCCCAGCTCCTAAATGGTGAAACAGCGCTGATGATATTTATTTATTTCTTCATTCATTCATTCTTAATTAGCCAGTAAAATGGAGGTGCAGCAGTGGTATGCCAGGAAACATTAGTATTTTTATTGGTATGGATAACAATTAATTGGTTTAATGAATTAAGTCATCACTGGTTTTAAAAAGAAAACAACTTTCTAAACAGGCCTCTCCTAAACTTCAGTTCTGGCAGACTTCCTTCTCTAGTAGGTGGATATACTAGGGAGGAAGTATCCCAGAACTTACTTCTGAGTAAACCTACATAGGATTGGGCTGCAATGCTGAATCCTTTTACCCTAACAGATGATCTCCATAGAAGACTGGATTGAGGCGGGTCGGGACTGCTGATTCTCTTAGATTTGTCAGCAGCCTTTGATATGGTCAGTCATGATCTTCTGGACCATGGCCTCGCAGACGTGGGGATACAGGGCATAGCCCATAAATGGCTGTGCTCTTTTATCTCTGGTCGGGGACAGAGGGTGGCACTAGGGAGGGAAATGTCGTCACGCCATTCCTTGGTGTGTGGAGTGCCGCAGGGCGCAATCCTCTCCCTGATGCTTTTTAACATCTTTATGTGCTCCCTTGCCCAGATTGTCCAGAGCTTTGGGCTGGGTTGTCACCAATATGCTGATGACACTCAGCTCTATCTGCTGATGGATGGCCACACCGACTGGGCCCCAAACACACTGACCAGATGCTTGGAAGCTGTGGCTGGATGGTTTCGTGGCAGCCGATTGAAACTAAATCCTTTGAAGACAGATGTCCTCTGGCTGGGTTGGGATGGCATGGGGATGAGGGACCAACTCCCTTCTTTTGCGGGGGCCCAATTAGTGCCAGTGCCTTCCGTTAAGAGTTTGGGTGTAATCCTTGACTCCTCCCTTTTCATGAGGTACAGGTTACAGCAACAGCAACAGCTAAGGCGACGTTTTACCATCTTCGCCGCATTAAGCAGTCCCTTACCTTTCCCGCCCCAATCTGGCCACAGTGAGGCATGCAACCTCCAGCCTTGACTACTGTAATTTGCTCTACACAGGGCTGTCCTTGAAACTGTCCCAGAAACTCCAGCGGGTGCAGAATGCTGCAGCGAGGCTTCTCACGTGGTCCCTGCCATGGGAGTATATTCACCCAGTGCTTTACCAGTTGCACTGGCTCCTGGTGGCGTATAGGGTCAGGTTCAAGGTGCTGGTTTTGACCTTTAAAGCCCTTTGTGGCTTAGGGGTTTTCTATGGTTTTCTGAACCGGGAAGGGTGGGGTATAAATAAAAAATTATTATTATTTATTTATTGCATTCTCACAACAATTATGGTACAATTATATCTGTTGGAAGCCACCCAGAGTGACTGGGGCAACCAAGTCAGATGGATGGGATATTTTTTTACTTTTTATTTTAATTTTAATTTTTATCACTGCAAGGTGTCTCAACCTCAAGAAGTCTCTGGCTTCATTGAATATCTACTGCTGTTTCATCCCTTTTAAATACACAGTAATCAGGATTTATTCTAACATGCAGCTAGACACGTTTTGTGGAGTCTAAAAAAAAGTCTTGCGTGAAATAATTTTCAGTTCAGTTTGGCAGATGGGATTTAATTAGGAGCTTGGCAGTTCATAAAAAAGAAGCAGATGAGACAATGAATTTTTAGGTTGAAATGATGTATAAAAGACTTGTAATTGAAGAGACTGACTGGAACAAAGGGTTAAAGGAAAGCAGTATAAGTAAGTTTCCTCCTCCGTCCGGATCTAAACATCCCTAGGGACATCAACCCTTATGTTTGTCCTTGCCAGCAAGGAACACAAGGTGTGGTTTAGTTAGTGTTCAGCAGCCTAAGGCCCCAAAAATGGTCTCTAGCAGCTGTAGTTCTCTCCAGGCCTTGAAGGGCATAATGACACATAGATTGAAATATACCCGAATGCCTGAAGTGGAGACTCAGAAAGTCACTATGAGATCAGACAGACCAAGAGAATCTTATCCCCATGTATACTGACTAGCATGTTAAGAGTGCACTTCTCACGTACATGAATCTGAATTATTTTGCCTTGTATTTTGAAGGGAAAACAATAATTGCATACTGTCCATAGACTAGATTGGCACCCATGGAAGGTGCCAGAACATGTGCAAGCAAACACACACACACACACACACACACACACACACACACACTTCCATTAAACTGTGTGCAACTGTCTGAAAAATTCCCAGAACTGTGTTCCGTACTGCATATATTTTAATCTGCATGAAATTTAGGTAGCATCCCGGTAGGTCACTTTTCACGGGGATCTTGAAAGCTGCTCTATTATTTATTAATCTGCTAAGCAGATAGGCACATAAACCCCACCTGAGTAGTCAGAGCAAAAGTTCGATTTTGCCTTCAGGCAGTACAGCCTTTCCAGATGCACCTTCCATTCTGACAACTTTGGTTTCCTTCTCAAAAGATGCTTTGCATATTTAAAGCATGATGGACTTGCCTGCTAATACCAGCTGCTACACAGTGGCATTTCCCTCATTCCCCAATCCATCGGACAGTCAGCTCCTATTCCACTTTATAGCTGAGATTTCAGCTACACCACCCTCCAAGTTCTGAGTGCAGCAGACCTCTAAGGCTAAGAATACAGAAGCAACAATAAGAAGAAATATAAAAGTGAAACAAGCTAGAACTGCAAAAAAAGACCCACCCCCACATAAATTCCAACATTGCAAGAGCCAATAAATTACATAATAACAAAGCCATAATGAAGTCTCAAGGCTTCCTAAAGGAGCCAGATCTGTGCTGCTTACAATGGAGCAAAATGGACCTTCTAGTGCCCAAAGTTTAGGCACCATGACTGAGAAAGGCCCGGCTCATATCTCTGCCTAACATACCATTGTTACAGCACCTCCACAGCGATCTGAGTGCACAGGCAGCTTCAAATGTGAGGAGGGGGTTCTTTAAGGTGCTGTTAATAGGTCTCCTGTCAGATTTATGTGAACGGGGCTAGACTTGGCAAATGAGTGTTAACAGTCGAGGTTATTCAAACAATGTCTTTCCATGGGCACTAGTTTTCATGTGATCTTCCTTGAGCCTTCTAAATAACTAGTGTTCTGTTAAAGGTAAAGGTACCCCTGACTGTTAGGTCCAGTCGCGGACAACTCTGGGGTTGTGGCGCTCATCTCACTCTATAGGCCGAGGGAGCTGGCGTTTGTGCTCAGACAGCTTCCGGGTCATGTGGCCAGCATGACTAAGCTACTTCTGGCGAACCAGAGCAGCGCATGGAAACACCGTTTACCTTCCCGCCAGAGCAGTACCTATTTATCTACTTACACTTTGACCTGCTTTCGAACTGCTAGGTGGGCAGGAGCAGGGACCGAGCAACAGGAATTCACCCTGTCATGGGGATTTGAACTGCCGACCTTCTGATCGGCAAGCCCTAGGCTCTGTGGTTTAGACCACAGCACCACCCGTGTCCCCTAGTGTCCTGTTACTCCTAGCTAAAAATGGTGTCATGTGGCAAAAGAGAACCAATACAAATTGCAATTTAACTTACATTCTGAATGAGCCAGGCAAAAGTACTCAAGGAGGGGTGCAATACAGGACCTGAGAGGGGTTGTGGCCTGAGGAGAGAGACTTGGAGAGCTGAATAACTAGGGCAGCGAGGAGACAGAGTGGAAGTAGGATGGAATATGAAGAAACAAACCATAGTTCCTTAACTTTGATCGCATGCTATATACTCTTTGGTTTAAGCCTTGTTTGGTCAATGAACAATTGCTTAAATAAATCATGTCCCCAGGGCATTACTAGGAACTTAAGGACTCTCGGCACAGGCCTGTGATGCAATTTTGTATAATATTTGCATATGCTAATTTATACCTATTGCTGTTTCTGGGAAAATTAAGATAGTGGCTGGCTGAGGTCTCACCTTCCCAGTGTATTGTAGTGCACTCAGTCACCCTGTAAGAAAATTTTGGGGTGGGGGGAGAGGGATAACAAAGGAGGAAAAAAGGCTACTCCCCTAGACCATCCCTAAACACACATGTCCCAAAGCTCCAAACAGCCTTCAATACCCGTTAGCAGTTTCCCAAAGATGGATGGTGGGTGCTTTGAAGCAGGCAATGTGTCTCTCGGGCACCTGCATTAGCAACTGTGCCAGGGAGAAACTCCCAAAAGAAGACTAAATCCTTAACCCAGTTTCCACTGGGTCTGCCCCAGTCAGCTACTTGCCTGCAATTGTACAAGAGCATTTGTTTTCATACACCACAAGCCGTCCGTCCTATGACAGGGTCAAAAACATCTTGCACTGAAAGCTAACAGAAAGAGAGGACACACACAGAGCCCAGTAGTCGAGGCACAAAATAATAAGACTGTCAAAAAGGTGATGGGAGAGGAGAAAAGAACATCGCAAGACACAAGTAATTCAGGCATTGCTGGGCATTTTGAGAGGAGGCGGAGGAGAGAGAAAGCCCTGGCAGATGATGGAAGACAGCCAGTGACACAGGAGGGAAGAGGCAGTCATTTGCCTCTGGCATTAGCATCTGAATGATGTTTCAAGGAAGGCGCATGAGAGGCCGCATTATGTCTCAGCACTGGGCAACACTGTGCATGGCGCAAAGCCTTACATGCCCTCAGTTCAATCAGATGACACCCCGAAGCATGAAATTTGGTTATCTGTATCGCTCTTTCTAAGCGTTAGGAATGTTCCTTGTGCAGAACATTTCTCTACGCCAGGCATTCTCGGTACAGAAATTAGCCGACCCTTAAAAAAAAAAAACACCTTACACACCACCCCATCTGTCTTTGACTGCCTTCAGCAGTAATGAGTGCCACAGGGTAAGTCCTTTCACTGTGAACTTTGAGTGACCCACTTGCCCGCTTTAATACAAACTTGTCTTGAAAAATGAGCCTTTTATAGCCAGTGCGCAAGCTTCTGCAGTCTTCGTGAGGTCTCATGTTGCAAAAACTGGGCAATCGGTGGTATCGTCAGGACAGGACTTGGGGGCAGAAGTCCAGGGTCCTGGTCAGGAGAATGAGCAGGAGCCCCCCACAAGCACAGCACAGAAGGTGTACCACATTTGTTGTTGTTTAGTCGTGTCCGACTCTTCGTGACCCCATGGACCAGAGCACGCCAGGCTGTCTTCCACAGCCTCCCGCAGTTTGGTCAAACTCATACTGGTAGCTTCGAGAACACTATCCAACCATCTCGTCCTCTGTCGTCCCCTTCTCCTTGTGCCCTCCATCTTTCCCAACATCAGGGTCTTTTCCAGGGAGTCTTCTCTTCTCATGAGGTGGCCAAAGTATTGGAGCCTCAGCTTCACGATCTGTCCTTCCAGTGAGCACTCAGGGCTGATTTCCTTCAGAATGGATAGGTTTGATCTTCTTGCAGTCCATGGGACTCTCAAGAGTCTCCTCCAGCCCCATAATTCTAAAGCATCCATTCTTCGGCGATCAGCCTTCTTTATGGTCCAGCTCTCACTCCAGCTACCACATTTAGAAAAGAGTAAAGAAACAGGCATTCCTATCTAATGGGGGGGGGGGTGCAGAAGACCATCAGGTCCAGACTGGGCATCTTCATAAGACCATTCTCTCTAGAGTCCCCACCAGCCTGTCCAAATGTAGGCATATACACCCAGGGGCTTTCATGCAGGGCACCTTTAAAGTCTGAATTTTTAGAACAAAGAAAAAGCCTATAACTTTGTGATTTTGTGCCACAATTTGATGCTATCCGTAGGCACACTTGTCCCTTCTGAGCAGACGAAGCCTGCCAGTTGCTATGATGAACCAGAATGATTGCGGTAATGGTTCTCCCACCAAGGCAGAGTTGTTTCATTTCAGGGTGGGTATTGTTGGAATCAGAGGTGGGAAGGTGGAGGAAAAATGAGCATGGATCCCCAAGAAAGATGGGGTGGGGAAAATTATTAGTTAGAATCACAAAAAATAGCAAAGCAAAATTTAAGAATACAGGTACATATACAATATTGATTATGCTGTTATCTATCAGCAAAGGACAATGCATGCGAGCTACACTTTCAGAGGGCAAAGAAAAACTGTGAGACAATGAACACAGACACAACATTGTCACAAACCATCTCAAATTCACATCTACTATGCTTGAAATACAAAAAAAGACAACTAGAAGTGCCTGAAGAACCGAAAAATAATTTGGAAAACATGATTGATGCTTTAAAGGGCGTTTTTTAAAAAATGAGCAGGTATGATTTATTGGTAAGACACCCGCTACATTAATGTTCAAAAAGTTCACAGCTTTTTAATGTTTTCAAAACCACAAACTTTTTGAATGTTAATGCAGTTGATTACATTACCAATAATTTTGATGTACCATTTTTCCCTTTTAAAACATCAATCATACTTTTCAAATTATTGTTCAGTTCCTCCTTCTGCTTGAGCAAACAAGATTCATATGTGAGATGCTTCCTGACACTTTTATAGGGAGCACGCTTGATTTTGTTTTATTTCACTCATCATCTCTAGAAAGGTTCATGGCTGTAGTGTCAGAACCCTGAAGGGTGTGTGTGTGTGTCCCAACAGTCCAATCTAGGGTGCTGCCATCAATGGACAGAATGATAGGGCATCTGCCAAGGGCCCACAGCCCAAGAGCAGCACTCGCTGACAAGATCCTGTTAAATCTGCTGCAGCAAGGACATGGGTTCACTGAGGAAGAGGGATCAGTGAAAAGTATCTTACTTGAGTGCCTTCCAAATCCTGGAGTCAACTCTATATGGCCACCTTTGCCAACCTGGTGACAGAGTGCTGGCTGGGGCTGACGGGAATTGTAATCTGGGGGCACCAGGTTGGCAAAGTTTGCTGTACAGTGACACCTATTACGTGTGTGTGTGTGTGTGTGTGTGTGTGTACATATTCTCCATAAAAAATGCATTTGCTGTTGCATTTGCTAATTTATATGTCTCTATACAAGCAGGTGGCACTGTGGGTTAAACCACAGAGCCTAAGGCTTGCCGATCAGAAGGTTGGCAGTTCGAATCCCCACGACGGGGTGAGCTCCTGTTGCTCGGTCCCAGCTCCTGCCACCCTAGCAGTTCGAAAGCACATCAAAGTGCAAGTAGATAAATAGGTACCGCTCCGGAGGGAAGGTAAACGGCATTTCCGTGCGCTGCTCTGGTTTGCCAGAAGCGGCTTAGTCATGCTGGCCACATGACCCGGAAGCAGTACGCCGGCTCCCTCGGCCAGTAAAGCGAAATGAGCGCCGCAACCCCAGAGTCGTCCGCGACTGGACCTAACGGTCAGGGGTCCCTTTACCTTTATGCAAGCACACAATCATTACTTTAACTTGTAGAGAAGTGCATTTCACCCTTGTGGTGTTGACAAGGTGTCCTTGTTCAGTCTACTGAATAGGTACTAACTGTTGGTGGACAACTTCAAGGCCCCTGCTGCTCTCCTTTTTTCTGTCTCTTTATACCACACCTAGAACAGACAAAAAAGGAGACTGACCTCTGCACACGTGGCCACCATGGGCGTAGCCAAGGGGGTCAGTTGCCCCCCTCCCAGATCAAGTAAAACAATAGAAATACTTAACTGACCAATCACATTGGTTCTGCCCTTCCTAACAAAAATCCTGGCTACGCCCATGGTGTACACCTTGCCCCAACTTGATTTAGGCAGGAAACCCAACTTGTAGTTCGTAGGAACCTGTCAGTATGAATACCACACATTGTCCAGACTTTTCGTTTTTACTACTGGCAATCCAGAATGAAGAAATTGTCGCTTATTGCTGAGGCTGACTTCTGACTACCCCCAGAGCCTTCAGGCTACAAGCAGCTGAAGGTGAGGCTATTGTCACGCTGCAGTGATGTCAGGAGATTCTACTTGGGCCACAGAACTTGACGTTTCCTACCTCAGGCCTATAGACATTGACCCTCATTGTGTCCTTGTGTCCCATGTCAGAATTCTGTTTGCCACAGCAGAATAAGTCAATGGCGGGGGGAGGGATACCAGGAAAGAACTGGCGTCATGCGCCAAATCTCTAGCTGACTCGGCACCAGCCTATGCATTTTCTGATCCATGCCAGCTGGTAATGGGCCCCAAGGGACCTTGCTCCAGCTGGGGATAACTGGAGCATAATTACCGCAATGCACCCCATCTGCCAGGACTGCAGACTCGGCAGTGGGAACACAGGAGCCGAGTACAGCCGGCCACAGTGAAATGTCCTCAGCCCTTGGGGGAATTCAGAGCAATGCAAAAGGGATGCTGTGCTGGCTCTTGCCAACCATCCTTGCTCAGTTTCTGCGGTCGCTGGAATATAATTTCATGCAGGCTCCCTTGCCGTCCCTTTAAAATAAAAATAATAAGTAAATAAATAAATAATGCTCCCTGAAACAATTGCCACCAATTTGCTATTCCTTTTTACCGTCTGCCAAACAGGTATGACTGAGCAATAGCTCTGTTGGAATCCTAGGTAGGAACTAGCGCTGCAATTCAAAGCAGTGGCGTGAGCAATGCAAGGGTGGAAGGTGGCATGGAGGCCGGACTGGGAAGCAGGCATGGGCCAAAATTCCCTCTCCTTCTCTTCCGTTAGCGGATGCCTCCACTGGATCAAAAGCCCGTCCATGAGCACAAGGGGACCAGTGGGTTCTTCCCATTGATTCAGTGAATAATCGACTGAAATAAGAACAGTTTGTTGGCCAGCAGCACCATTCTGTGCATGTTTACTAAGCTGACCGTGCCTGCCCCTACTAGGGATGAGAGGGAAATCTGATTTGGTTAGCATTTAAAGGCGAACCGACTTAATTCACACTTTGCCATTCAATAGGCGAACAATTCGCACTTCTCTGAATTTTGCAGTGCAGTTCTCTAGCCACTTATGTCCACAAGAACATGCCAAGAAAAAAAAATTGTACATTACTGAAAAAGCATGCAAAATATTAGGGTAAACTGCTTTGCATGTGTGGCAAAAAAATGCACACAAAAATCTATACACTAGGAGAAATTCACATTCCAACACTGATGGATTTTCAGCAGGGCTTTTAAAAATAATGTCACAAACCGAGGTGGAAATGTGGAGAACATAAGACTAGAAAAATGAGAAATGCGCAGAAAGTGAAATTGACGCAACTTGCATGTCCTTAGCATATAGAGGTTGTTGTTGATGATGTTTTATTAACTTTGCTTCCCACTACTTTAAAAACTGCTAGCACACCTGATGCACATTGCAATTGACCTTAGACTCTGTTTAACTGTCAGGAAGCGTCAGTCACTGGCTCTTTGTCTTCCAGGTCTTTTCATCCAACAGACTTTGCTCCTTAGACCAGGGCAATGCATTTTGCACCCTATCTCTTATAAAGAATCTTATCAAAAGTTCCTTAAAGAACCAAGTCAATTATATTTAATGGGCTGCTTTTATCTTAGCTTTTATTGATCTCTCCCTCCCCTCTGCCCCATCATCACCACCACCACCTTCAAGAGAGCTATTGTGAATGGGCAAAGCAGACACCTGCTTTCGCACAGGTGCTCTGAATATACAAAGCGTAAAGCTTTGATGATTAAGGTCATCCGTCTCGAATTAGATACTCCATCAGGCTGATGAGCCAATGGGGCTAGGGATGTGAAAACATTTGTAACGCTAGCAAACACCTTTGCAGGTCTAGAGATCACGGTTCTCAGACTCAGCAGTCTAAAATAACAATCAAGAGTAAAATAGTAGTAGCCTACCAGTGTCAAGTCTACATTTCTAAACTTTGAAACTTCCAACTAGAGAACTTCAGCTGTGGAACTTGATTGTTACCCAGAAATCAATAACTGATACATAATTCACTTGGAGGGACAGGTTTGCTGGATACAAGGCCAGTCTTTTTCCTGACAAGGGGCTGAATCTGGTCCCCTCTGCTGCACCAGCCTGGAGCTGGCCAGCAAAATAACTAAATAAAGTGATAAATTACCACCATCAGCAGTAGCAGCAGCAGCACACCTTCCACCCTGGCCACGGAAGTCAGCAGGGCTGGAGATATCTTTGTGAATCCACCATTTTGTGGCACCCCAGCCCCAGTGTGGACTGTTCTGACCATTGTTCTGGTCTCGCACAGGCTAAGAAAACACAAATGGAGCTGCAAGTGGATAGATTTCCTTACCTGTTTTCCAAGCATATCATACTTCTATAGCTATGTTAGTGTGAACTGTTAAAAGTCATTACATGCACTTGCTTAGAAGTGAAAGTTCCTCTGAGTTGACATGGTTAGGCTCCTGCCGTTGGTCTTCTTACATAAACCAAGCAATCATATGGCCAAAATCAGGAATTAACTCCAATTATCAAAGGCAACTGGACTCCAAATGGCAAAGTCAAGAACAGGCATGCGCCTTCAAGGCTAGCAAGCTTAGTCTCCAGTCATTTGGAAATAAATCGTGATGAAATCCTTGCCATCCAGATGGGAAACCGGGTTAATCCACCAAAAAAAGAGTGGTAGTGAAAAATTAGAAAAGCAGAAATCAGATTGAATATACAGTATAGGAACCGGCAGAATTGAGAGCATAAAGCTCGGAATTAAGAAGAGAACCATATGCGTCCTGTTTAGAACGAGCACTTCGTTATCTTACTCTAACAATGCAGAAAATAGCAACAAACGGGGAACACTCCTGTAGCAGAAAAACACAGAGGGACAATTCAAAATGAATGTTAAACAAGAGCACATTTTGAATCCAAGGAGCTCTTTATGAGGAAATTGCAAAGGAACAAAGAAAATGATCCCATAGTGCAAGCGTTCCTTTCCCAAATGTACAAAGTCCTACGGCTGGCCTAAATTGCTAAATGAATTGCTCCGTGCAATCATGGTTCATGACCAGAAGACGAAAAGTTAGTGCCCAATGGGTGGTATGTGTGGTGGACCAACAGCCATCTCAAAGCAGTGGTACCCCTGGCTCATGTTAGAATTTGGATGTTGTTGTTGTTTCAGCGTTTAGTCGTGTCCGACTCTTCGTGACCCCATGGACCAGAGCCCGCCAGGCACTCCTGTCTTCTACTGCCTCCCGCAGTTTGGTCAAACTCATGTTAGTAGCTTTGAGAACACTGTCCAACCATCTTGTCCTCTGTCGTCCCCTTCTCCCTGTGCCCTCAATCTTTCCCAACATCAGGGTCTTTTCCAGGGAGTCTTCTCTTCTCATGAGGTGGCCAAAGTATTAGAGCCTCAGCTTCAGGATCTGTCCTTCCAGTGAGCACTCAGGGCTGGTTTCCTTAAGAATGGATAGGTTTGATCTTCTTGCAGTCCATGGGACTCTCAAGAGTCTCCTCCAGCCCCATAATTCAAAAGCATCAATTCTTCGGCGATCAGCCTTCTTTATGGTCCAGCTCTCACTTCCATACATCACTACTGGAAAAACCATAGGTTTAACTATAAGGACCTTTGTTGGCAAGGTGATGTCTCTGCTTTTTAAGATGTGTCTAGGTTTCTCATCGCTTTTCTCCCAAGAAGCAGGCATCTTATGATTTCGTGACTGCTGTCACCATCTGCAGTGATCATGGAGCCCAAGAAAGTACAATCTCTCACTGCCGCCATTTCTTCCCCTTCTATTTGTCAGGTGATTTTTTTTTTATGTTGAGCTTCAGACCATATTTTGCGCTCTCCTCTTTCACCCTCATTAAGAGGTTCTTTAATTCCTTCTCACTTTCTGTCATTAAAGTTGTGCCATCTGCATATCTGAGGCTGTCAGTATTTCTTCCAGCAATCTTAATTTCGGCTTGGGATTCATCCAGTCCAGCCTTTCGCATGATGAGTTCTGCATATAAGTTAAATAAGCAGGGGGACAATATACAGCCTTATAGTTTCCCAATTTTGAACCAATCAGTTGTTCCATATCCAGTTCTAACTGTAGCTTCTTGTCCCACATAGAGATTTCTCAGGAGACAGATGAGGTGATCAGGCATTCACATTTCTTTAAGAACTTGCCATAGTTTGCTGTGGTCGACACAGTCAAAGGCTTTTGCATAGTCAATGAAGCAGAAGTAGATGTTTTTCTGGAACTCTCTAGCTTTCTCCATAATCCAGTGCATGTTTGCAATTTGGTCTCTGGTTTCTCTGCCCCTTCGAAATCCAGCTTGCTAGAATTTGGATACATTGGTCCTACGGGGCACCCCCGTTAGGCAGCCACATGCATTACTCCAGCTGTGAAGCATGCAATTGCCATTCCTCTTCTCCACATACATCCCCACCATCACTCTATGCTTTACAACAGCTTCTGCATTCCTGATACGTTGCAGCAGCAACGAAAGTTTGCCAAACCTGATGGAAGGAAGGAAGGAAGGAAGGAAGGAAGGAAGGAATACTTGGAGCAGGATCACTTTTGTAATCAAAACACATTTAAATCATCAAGACTACAGGAATTAAATGGGATTTGCTTCTACTGCTGGCATGATAAAACACATTCAATTGGGAATGAGCACACACAGAAAAAACCCCAAAATGAGCACCTGTAACACCATTCAGTCTGGCTGGCTAGAGACCAATGGAAGCATGCTGTGACAACCAGCCCCAATGGCCCCAGCATGCCAGGCTATTAAACCTGATGACTATGTTCCACTGCCAAAGGCACTATACCTCTGAATGGTAGTTGCTGGAAACCACAGGAGGGGAGAGTGAAGTTGAATTCAAGTCCTGCTTTCAGACTTTCCATGGGCATCTGGTTGGCCTCTGGGAAAATAGGATGCTAAACTAGATGGGTCTCTGGCCTGATCCAGCAGGTTCTTGTTAAGTTCTTATGCCATCCCAGCCTAAGTTCTGGTGCCAGGCCTGTTTGCCACTTCCCCATCTGCTGCTCGGGGGGGTGTCATTTGGGGGGCATCATCTGGGGGTTTCATGGGCTATGGGCTCCTGGACTTCAGCTCCATAATCCATCCTAGGTAGAAGTCCTTTCCACAGGACTCTTAAGGAGCAAAGGATGGGATTCTTGCATCCCTGCTGGCTCCTTGCTCTTCCCATGCCTCCAGTTCCCTGACCCTATTGATTATGGCTCTCCTGCTGGCTTTCATGAACTTCCTTCTGATTGCTCTCCCTTGTTGCTCCACACCTTGGAAGAAAAAGAAAAGAACCCAACCCTAAATGCTCATCCTTTGATTTCCTAATCCTGAAACAATGATTAAACAATATGACGTAGTTAAAATACATGCAAATGTCATTGCATATATCACAAATTCGATTTTGGGTATCAGAAATTAGTTAATTATTAACTTGCTTGGTGCAGAAAATGCATAGATATCACTATGGATCCATATTACGGTAACTGCAAATATATCTGGTTTAGTAGACCCAGTTGCACCCTTATCTGGCTGCAGATAACCTAGTTTCTGTAGTCTGAGTTCTAGTGACCTCACAGTTTGATTACTGTGATGGGGCTACCTTTGAAGATGGTCCAGAAACTGCAGCTAGGGAAGAATTCCAGACTGATAATAAAGATTAAACAGTTCAAATATATAACAACAATTCTGACCTGATTGCAGTGGCTTCTCATATGCTTCTAGGCCCACATCAAAATGTTGGCTTTGACTTTCACAGTCTTACATACCTTGTGGATTGTTTCTCCCAACTTGAACCTACCAGGGTACCTAAGGCCCTCCTCTGAGCCCTTTTCCAGCAGAATTAGAGAAGGTTGACGCAAGAAAAATGGCCTGTGGAATGCTCGAAGGAGAACCACCTGGCACCAACATTGGTATCTTTTTCATTAATCCCAGGCATTTAGACTGTTAATTTATATCCTCTGTGATTTCCTGGCTTTGTTAACATCTGTTTAATATGGCGATAATACTTATGCCTGTGAGGATAACTGGTGGTTCTAAATAGTTTTAATTTATGTAGCGTCACATTTAGTTTGTGCTTTTATGTCATTTTGTGTGTGTCGGTGTTTGCACCCTACGTAAATTGCCTTGTATGGTCTAAATGATGTAAAACTAAAGTAACAATATTAAATGATGACAATGAATAGCAAATCTTACTGCTATTTCATTTAAACATGCAGATTACTATTGGCAATAGTTACGGGGCACTTATGTGGACATCTGGAATGAATGCTCTCCTTAAGCGCTGATCAATTCAACAGTTTCCACATTCTCCTTTTCTTCCCAATAATCCCCTTCTCCTTGCCTGCTCCTCTTACACCTTAATTCTCTGTCCACCTCTCTCTTCTCCTACTCATGTTTGCATTGTTTATAATGAAACGAAACGAAAGTTCAATTAAATCCCATTATTTGAGTAAGGGAGAGTGTGTATTTGTGAGTACAGGAATAACATCCAGTTCCTACAATATGGCTTCTAAAAATTAGCAAACAAGCCACTGAGTATTTATATGAATCTGTGACGAATTATTTAACAATTGGTTTTCTAAGATTCATAGGGTCATGGACACAGAACTAATATAGGGCTCTTGTGTGTTTTGGTTTGGTTTGGTTTGGTTTGGTTTGGTTTGGTTTGGTTTTGTTTTGTTTTGTTTTGTTTTGTTTTGTTTTGTTTTTTGTTCTGTTTTGTTTTGTTTTGTTTTGTTTTGTTTTGTTTTGTTAAAAGGTAATCCAGCCAGGGTTGACCTCAGCTTCAGGAACATGAGATGGCTTCTGGTTTCCCTCGCTATGTAACCAGAGAAATGCCGGGCACTTCTGGTTACTATTTGTCCTCAGCGGGAAATGTGAGAATTAGCTCTAAGTGCTGGCGTGTCACTGACATGACTCCTTGTTAGACTTCTAAGAAATCTGCGAGGTTTCTTATTTCCAAAACTCACGTTGGTTTGCTAATACAGAGACTCTGTCGCTTACTTCTCTCCCTGCTACAGCTCACCCTCAACAATGTGGTCAAGTGTACATGTTTTTCATATCTCAGGAGGCCATCAACGTTCCTCTAGTGTTGCTTAAAATTCTGCTGTTAAAGGGCGCTGGCTAAACATTTTTTGATGTCAGTATCAAAAAGCTTGCAGATGAGGCTTGTTTGAAGGAAGTAGATGATTGGTGGCGGCTGTCTATCAAAAAAAGAAAAACTGCTACCAACTAAATTGCCATCTGCAAGGTAATACCTCCAAGGCACAAGAAGCCATCAGCGTGAAGAACAGCGTTCTTCAAAACGGCGAACAAAATTAATGGAATGTCAATTCCAGATTGATAGTCAAAATTTAAATATATTACTTAGAAGTGAAATATATTCACACAATACACACATGAGCAGTCCTAAGTTTTCCTGGGCTAAGAATCTGTCAATTTTGGTTTCTCAGTTTTCCAACCTTAAAGTCAGTTCTCTCTACATTTTCACAACAGTTTGCAATTAAAAAAAATAAACGGCCTCATGAAAATTCCATCAAGTTTTTTGTGTGGATTTCTTGTAAGACACATATAAGTTTCCCTAATATAACACATTTTTGTATGTTGTGTTTGCTAATGTAGAGTTTACCAAAGCATGTGCATTTTTGTACAGATCACCTGGCTTGAGAACTACATTGCAAAATTTGGAGAAGTGTGAATTTTGCAGAATCACAATTTTTCAGTTCCTGTAGTGTTCAGGAAGCTGTGAATTAGGCCGGTTCACCTTTAAATGTGAACTGAGTTAAATTTCTCCCCACCCTAGGCACATTGCTTAGGTAGTTAACCACAACGTGTGAATCAGGCTATCATAGATATGGTCAGCAGTAATTCATCTTCTTCTTCTTTTTCCAGAGAGAAGATTGGGGTGGCAGGGGCTGCTCTTTGGGTATAAGTCATGTCAGCACCATGCATTTAAAGCAGAATCATAACTTTAAACAGTCAGGGCTTTCCCACAAAAAAACCTGGGAACTGTAGTTTGCTGAGAATTGTTAGGAGATCTCTATTTCCCCTAAGAGAGCAACCATTCCCAGAGTCGTTTAATAATCAATACCTGTTCTCAGGGAACTCTGTGAATGGTAGCTCTGTCAAGGGAATTAGTGTCTCCTAGCAACCCTGTGTGCTCAGCAAACTGCAGTTCCCAAGATTTGTGGGGATATACTAGTGCTTTAAATGTATGGTGAGGATGTGGCCTGAGAGTCTTCTGTATTTTATTTTTTTAAAATATAATTTGATATTTCATTACCCAGTTAAGAGGATCACAGGCAATGGCTAGCAGGATAGCTCACTCACTTTGTAAACTCAAGGCAGTTCTCAAGGAAAACGATAATTTGTATGACTTTTATGACTTTGATACTCAATTCCGTAAATCCAACTGCTGAGCGTACATCATTTAAAATAAAAGGTATTCGGTGAGATAATTCAGCATTAGGTTTGCTAAGGAGGGGCTCTCAAGAAATCAATATCAGTGAAGAAGAGAAGGAGAACATGGCAGTGAGATCATACTTGAGTTTTGAAGAACATGATTTAATCATTAAAGAGAACATTATTGCTTAAACTTTAAGGAAATGTATAATGTGCTCTATTCTAAGGACAAGCATGAACAATAATCCCAAGGATTCCATGCTGCAACCCAATACCTATTTATCTGGGACTTACTTTTGAATCTATAGCTACAGCTATAGCTATATCTACTGTATATCTGTCAGTGAGCTTCTCATCATTAGGATACACTTCAAAAGCAATTCAGAAAGCTGCTCATTGTCAAAAGGTGAGATCTGACTCCATGCTGTTCATACGTAACAGCCATTAGGCCACCAGAGAGGATCTTAGTTCAGTTGCAAGCTATATACTTTTGCAGGTATAATGCCAGAAATTTATTCCCTACCATCTCCAGTATTTGTTTTACATTTATGTCCCACTTTTCAAGAAATTCAAACAGGGTACAGAGAGCTTCAAGATAGTCTCCTCTGCAGGCGCTGCTTAATTTCTAGAAGTCTGCATCATGTGCCTTAAGACTTTAAAAAAAAAAAAATCTGCCTTGTTCTTCAATGCAAATACATGTCCAGACTGGGTTAAAATTAGTCTGGACACAACATACCAGAACGAAAAGCAAGGCAGATGGTTACAACCTTCCAACTGAAGAAAAAAAACCCCAATACTGCCAAGTCCACCAAAAGTCTGGGCGAATAACCAGCCCCATGTCAGACAGCCAGTGCAGTTCTTTCAGAACTGGTGTGAGATGTTTGCCACAGCCTCTCCAGTCCAGAGAGAATCCTGGTCACCATATTCTGCACTAGCTGCAGCCTTTGAACCAACTTCAAATAGAGCAGAATTTTGTAATGTAGGAAGCACTGCTTAGAAAGAATGCACACAACCAATTTGCTTCAAGGGGACTTAGGACTCAGCCACACCTCCTTTTGTGTTGCACTTTCTAGGCACAGGATTTCCAGGTCGAGGTCCAAGCATTGTACTTTTTTGCCCCACTGCCTTCCCACATTTTACTGCTGAATTGGAGCTAACGGCAATCTGTGGGAAAGGAAGTGTCGCAACTAACATGAACTGGAATGGGATCTCTGCATGTCCCAAGCATCAGCCCCATGCAGATAGTTCACCAGGCCCCTGGTTTGTGGCCTGCATTCAGCTAAACAGGTCCCAAATGCCTTATCGTTTATTTTCCTTACTCTTCCAAATATGCCACTGCAATAATCCTGAATCTTCCTGCATCTTGAACTTTCCAGTGCATTATAACATGTGGTGATGTTGCTGGTCCACATTGCTCAAATCCTGTTTTCTCCCTTCAATTCCTCCTTCATACAAAAAAGCTGACAGAACTGCCCTCATTTTGACCTCTGCCAGTATGTGCACTGAAACAGAAGAAAGAAAGAAAGAAAGAAAGAAAGAAAGAAAGAAAGAAAGAAAGAAAGAAAGAAAGAGTTCTTCTGTAAATACGTTTATAGGCAGCAAAGGTGATTTACTGCCCACTTAGTTAATCCCTATAAAATGGCACAGTTGAACGCCTTTAAGCTGCATGCATACAAATGATTAATTAAACACACAGTTAAATAGTTTGACCTGGCAAAACTCAGACCATTAAAACCATTACAGTAATGGAGCTTCCACTTCCCTTTAGGCACAAAGGCTTTCGATGAAAATATAAATTTGTATATTTTCTAGACCTATGGGTATAGGGCGGTATACAAATGTAATAAATAAAAATAAATGAATAAAAATAATACAAGCCAAGAGTGGGCTGAAGAAGGTTAAGTTGGATGTGGGGGGGGGGGGAGTCTATCCTTGTTTGAATAGCATGACCAGAAAACACCTTTCTGTCTTTCAGAAACTTACAATGCAATATTAATTGATTATGGAAAGTGTTGGGAGACTTTAAAATAAGTGGGGTTGTTTGCTAATGGGTCTAATCCTGCACACTGAAAAGTAAGGCCCATTGAATTCAGTGGCACTGCCTTCTGAGTAAACAGACATGCAATATATACCACTCTTAATAGATTTAATTGGTAGAATAAAGCTTTAGCCAATTATCCAGTCAAGACGAATTTTACACTTCTGGAATTTGAGCTTGAATTGGTGGGGCTGGAAATTAAGAAGAGTTAAGGGCACACATGTTTGGAGTCTCTTTTCATGCTACTGTAGAAGGAAATTAAAAAAGAAAAGAATCAGCTTGGCTTCCCCACTTCTGATCATTCTTGTTTTGTTTTGTTTTGTTTTGTTTTGTTTTGTTTTGTTTTGTTTTACTTACTAACCAAAGTCACAATTCCATGGATAGCTTCTTCCTAGTTTTAACTCCTCCCCAAGTTATTGCCAGCAAGACATCCTATATTATAGCAGGTACACAGATAAGGCGATAAAAATGAAACTGCTTTAGAGCTGGCCGTTATACTATGCTCAGGCAATGTTCATTCCGTCAGCTTAGCATTAACTGTGAGAAGCATTTTTATAGCAGGCAAGGGCGCCTTAAAAAGTTTAATATAGCAAATTGCTTGTGCAGGCTTGCATCTTCTGAGTGAATTCCACTGCCGACTCCAATGTATACCTTCATGAGTTCTGTAGAAGGCAGAGCTGACCCCCCAAGAGAAACTGCTAACCTCAAAGGAGAGAGGGTCATGGCATGTGGAATGCAAGCAGTAAATGGGAAAGGCTTGCCCCACACCTGCTTCTCAGTAGTGGCATGCCACAGGCTAGCATTGACATGGCATAGCTTGTTGGCATACCATGGTGGCAGGGGGCGGGGAGGAAGAGGCACGGGACATGCCATTTATTTCAACAGCACGCATTCTGTGAACACCACAGCGTCCTGCAGCTTCTCCCCTTCTCTTTCAGACTCTAACAACTTGCTGACAGTCAACACAATGTGATGGGCATTCCAGGCACAGGGCGGCTTAGATGATTCGCCTTTCCTAATTAATTATCTGCACACGTGGTCTTAGGCAGACATCCAAGATGCCAAAATCTCTGGCCACGTGCATTCACAGTTAAAATATCTCTGAACAATTTTTTGTTGCAGAAAGAATCAAAACAAACAAACAAACCAAAACACAGTGCTGTTCGTAGGCTATTCTTTATTTTTCCCCCTTGTAGGCTATTCTGAAAAGATAGACCCAGTTCCAGTCGATCAAAACCGTCACATCAAAGGAGCTGGCTTATTTCAAAATACATATTTTTATTTACTTATTTACGGCTATTAGCCCATAAAGGATGTACAAACATAAAAGCACAGAGGCATAAAGACCGATATATTCGGCACCAGAAGGTGAACACCATGATGCAGGGGTGGGTCATTGAGCAGAGCCAGATAATAGCTTGGGGCCCGGAGAGCTCCAAGGGACGGATCCCAGAAAAAGGAAAACTGAAGACAAGATCCGACATGCACTCTCTTCAAAACTGTCCGATTAGTTTTTGATGTTGTTGTTGTTTTTGGTGGTTTTTGTGTGTGAGATAACCGCATTCAGGAATCTCGCCACCTGCAGAGTTACAGAAGGATCTGTATCCTGCAAAAGTAGTGTGGCATGTGACTCAACAGGCCTGCCAACCAAGCACAGTAAAGCAGGACCCAGGAATTTAGTCCTGGCTATGCTATGTAGGGGACAGTTGAACATTATATGTGGGAGAGAATCAACAGTTTTCCCGTCACACACGCATAGCGGAGACACCAAACCCTTGGAAAATCTGTGGCTCAGCAGGTTCGATGGAAGGACATTGAACCTTGCACAAATAAATGCAAGTCGGTGTGGTACAGATGAAAGAGATGACATGTATGATGGAAGGCCAAGTGGTGGGGTTATTCCGTGATACCTGGGGGAGCAGACACCCCCACCCCCGGCGAGGTTGTGTTGATTTCAAAATACATAGCTTCACCCACTCCTTTTGCAACTTTCCCCTTTGGAGCTTATGTTAGTAACAGGTTAGCCTGCTGTTACTATTCCTCCAGATTTCTTATGCTTTTTAATAAAATGCTCCCAATTAATGCACATTTAATTTATAATAGAGAATTATGGATCCTATTACCTGCCAGAGGGATGAAGAACTATGGCACATGAGGGCCCATGGACTCACTCTGCCAAATGGTTTGGGTATACCTGCCAAGCGCCCCGTTTTCAGTGGGATGGCTGACTTTCTTTGAGCAAACCCTGGGCTCTGCCTTCCTCCTGGGGTATTCTGGTTTCATGCAGAGGTGGGTGCCAGCAAGGGGAAGGCAGGTGGTGTGGCGCTCTGGTGTGCCAGAGTGTTGGACTGAAAGATGTGTATCTTTCAGTCTGGCTCCCTGGAGCAAATCAGCAGGGTTGTGTCAGAGTGTCAGACCAAAAAAGGAGTGTCTTCTGGTCCAACACTCTGGTGTGACCCTGCTGATTTGCACTAGAGCACCAGACCGAAAGACGCTCAGCTTTTGGTCTTGTGAGACCAAGAAACGGATGTCTTTCGGTCTTGTGATTTTGTGCATGCGTGAAAGCTCAGGACCAAAAATGTAGCGTCATGGTTTGGGTTGGGGGGGAAATGTTGGGTGGTATGTAGGGACAAGCCCTGCTCAGGCCTCTGTGTGCCTCACCACAGCAGAAACCAGTATTGAAAGCAGCTTTCTGTTTGACTCTGACACAGACATGCAAGCAAGAGAGTGCAAGAGTCATGAAAATGTGGCAGAACTACTTCTTCTGTGCTGTGCTTTATGCTACCAATGGGAACAAGGAAAGACCCAGAAGCCTTCAGAACAAAGCAACTATTTCACACCTTCTGCCCAACTTCCACCTGGAGCACTTGCTGTTCCAACCTCACTCAAAACTTCCTTTCATTCTTCTTCCTCCTGCCAGCTGAAGGCCTCCAGGTTTTGTTCAAGTTCACTGGCAGTTCACTCGACCCTCCGAGCAGCAAGTCCAAGGCTTTGAGTTCAACCTGTGAAGTCCTCTTGTCCTCAAGGCATCCTCTGGTGACTTGAGCAGTGCAGGAAGCATCTGAATCCTTCCAAATCATGTTCAGTTTTTGCTCTGCCTTTATGGAAACATTTCTTCTTGGTGGAACTGCCTACAGAGGCCAACAAGCAATCAAACTGAAAATATTTTCCTCTAAAGACAACAGAAAGGATTTAAGTGTAACTTAGGCTGTCTACTTAAAGCACACCCACCAAAGAAACCCAGAAACTGTAGTTTGAGGATGGGATTGGCCATTGTAGCCCTGTAAGAAATAAACAACAGTTCCCAAGATTCAGGGAAAGGCACTTTGAATGCATTGTCTCAAATCTTTGGTGAGATAGGGATTTTCCCTGCATGTGAAGGCAGGCTCCAGCAGATTGAGCAGACAAGACCAATAGTGGGTCCAATGGTCAAGAAGGTAGAGGGAAGTAAGAGCCAAGTGAGGCTCAACAACCTGAGAAGGTAGCGCATGTAGGAGAAGGAAAACTCTGGTCCTAAACCTCCAGTGCCTTCACATTCAGGAGAAGAAAAGGCTAAGGAGTAAACCCTACACAAATCCGGAGTGAAGTCCCTAAAAAAGTTGGATGGCAAGTTGTACATCTCTTTCTAGCAACTCCTGCAGCCAAGCTGGTGCCAAATGTATTGCTCTGCTTTCCTTTGGACCACAGCTGTGAAGCCAAGAGGTCTTGTTGTCTGGGCAGCCAAGGACTTCCATACACACTGCCCAGGCTTGCACCCCAGGGAGGTCACTTGGTACTGCTATCACAGCAGTTTGCACACTCCATTGTCTCTAGAAATGGATTAATGCCAACAAGACACCACTGCTGGCAGGCACTTAGCCTTTAGCTGGTCCACACGCGGATCCTCTCACATCCTACTGATGCTTATCCCTGGAACACGAACAGTAAATCATTGAATAAAGCAAACAAAAAACCTTTGGTGGGCCAATAAGACAGGAGGAAGAATCGTACAAGCCATTTAACCTATCTCCTCAAAATACAGAATTCTTCCACAATAGATTTCCCCTCCAACACCCCAAAACAAGACCACCAAGCCTTAAGAGCCTTCTAAACTATAAGTCCCTGGGAGCTGGCTTTATACCTGGGGCCAGGATCAGAAAACCAGAATCGAAGCTTAAATATTGTAGTTCATTTCCCCTGATATGCTCCAGAATTCTCAGTCCACCCTTCAACATCACTCTGCTAAACTTCAGTAATCTAAAATCTGCCCCACACATTCTCCGTTTCCAAGCTGCATCATAAGGCAATGCTGTGCCTGCATCTGGGATGACATAAATCAAGTAATGGTTGCAAATCACATCAGGGCTTTTCGTTGTGGCAAGTGATTTTTGAATTCAATAAATCTAATGTAAACCTAAGAAAGACACTGTAGTCTACATGCATTTATATTTACTTGACAATGTGGATTGCCTTATTGCATTGGCTGGATCAATCCATAAGCCTTTTGACCTGAGATACAGGAAGGTTTGAAGAAGAGAAATCATCCTGCCTCCATCAAATTGCTAATGTGCCAAAATAACCTAATCTGATTTTTTGGGAGGGTCTCTCTCTCTCTCCCTCTCTCTCTCTCTCTCTCTCTCTCTCTCTGCAGCGTATAGCTCTGATTTGTTCTTAAAGCATGTGGCCTTTCTTTCCTTTTTAATTACCATGTGAATATGCTTTCCATGTTCTGCTTGAATCACACAGCCAAAAAGGGAGGCACATTCTGACCAGAGGGGGATGAGTGATGTGAGGTGTGTGAAAGCGCTAATCTGAACTGGTAATGACAGAAGAAGTGGCCCAAACCATTACCATTAAGCTCTCTAATGAGAAGGAAACATCTGGAGTTTTCAAGGCAGTGACAGAATGAAAAACCTTTAGAACATTACATCCTAGCCATCTGAATCATCTTACTTAAAGACCATTTCTCATTCTACTTAAAGCAGCAAGAATGCTGTGAATTGCCACCACAGCATGGTGTACTGCAACAAACCTTCGTTGATTTATACAGTGGTACCTCAGGTTAAGAACTTAATTCATTCTGCAGGTCCATTCTTAACCTGAAACTGTTCTTAGCCTGAAGCACCACTTTAGCTAATGGGGCCTCCTGCTGCCGCTGCACCGCAGGTGCACAATTTCTGTTCTCGTCCTGGAGCAAAGTACTTAACCTGAGGTACTATTTCTGGGTTAGCGGAGTCTGTAACCTGAAGCGTCTGTAACCTGAGGTACCATTGTATATTATTCCAGAGCAGGGTAGTCTGCACTATAGAATTTATGGGTGATATTCAGCCATACTCAAGAGTAGATTCTGAATATGGATTGACAGTTGAAGGGCTGAGGCTCAGTGGCAAAGTGTTTGCTTTGCATCCAAATGGCCTCTACATGTCAAGTTGGAGCTAGGAGAGACCCCTGCCTGAAATCTAGAAGAGTTGCTGTCAGTCAGTCAGTATAGACAATACTGAGGTAGATGGACCAATGATCCGACTCTGTATCTTTTTTTCTGTTGTGTATTTTGTGTTCTCATTTTGTATTTCTATGCTGTAAACCATCCTGTGATTATTGGATGGAGGGTGGTACGTATATAAATTTAGTAATTTATGAAATTATAAAGGTCCGCTTCCGGGGACCTTGAATGTGACTTTCGTTGGCTATAACCCCATACGATTTATCCAAAATTAAGGTCCCCCTTTTCATATCAAAAGCAACCAACTAGCTCAGCTGGTTAGAGCAACGGCTGATAATGACAAGTTTGCAGGTTCGATTCCTGTGTGGAATAGCTGCATAGTCCTGCATTGCAGTGGGTGGGATCATCTATGATTCTCAGGTTCCCTTCCAACTCTATGATTCTATGAGCCAAAAGGCAGCCTATGCCCAATATAGACTTAGAATAGTCCAGGCACCCAGATCTGAGCACAGGCAAGGTTCTCCTGCCCCTGAACACTTGGAGCAGAAGCATAAACCGGGTGCGTATGAAGTCAGTGGCAGCACAGATAAGCAGCCTAGTGAGCTCCTGCAGCAAAAAGATAGCCAGACTGAGAGAACAGGGCAGATCTGTCATATATTTGTCAGGAGTGGCTCCCTGAGATCACCTCACTCCCAGGACCAAGTGCATTCTGGGTTGCGGTCAGTGAGCTTGAACTGCCTGCAGTTCCCTCTTCAAACCATCCGCACTGATTGTGAAGGCTAATAAATATCAGGGGCTGATCTGCAGGTTTGAGCCCCATGGCTCCTGACACCAGATCCTCTGTAGATGCAGAGGAGGCGTTGGTCCCATGGTCACTCAAGCCTACTTGAGATCCTCCTCAAAACTTGGCATCTTCCTTGAACAGGAGGATTTTTTCCCCTTTTATACCGAGGCTGTTTCTGCCCAATTACTTTGCCTTGGAACTGTCTCAGCAGGCTGTCTCAGGCTTGGCGCTCCCTCCATTAGAGGCACTGACATTTCCTTATGATTTGTATTACTCTTCTGCGGCCGCTCGCCTCCAACACAGCGGGAATAGCAATCACTCTATCTATAAGCTGATGTCATCGTGCCAGAGCAAAGCAAAAGAGAAGCACTAAGCTTCCCTCTTTCTTGCAGAAATCTGCATAACACACAACTAGCTACCCCTGTATAATGATGGAGAGCAAAGCCTTTTTTCCCACAACATCAAAAGCCCTCCTTGGGCATTATAAAAGAGCTGCAGTGAACACATGAGGGAGGAGGCTGTAGGGATCAGTATGTTGCTCGACCCTCTTGGGTACCATTTCTATCACCTCACAACTTGTGGAAGGCAACAGTATGAAGCCCTGGACATTTTTGAACCCTGATGATGCAGGACTCTAAAACAATTTTCCTCAAACTTTTGGGGGCCACACCAGCTCCTTGGTTCTATAAACACATCCCCAGTGCCCCCTACTCTACTCTTCTCTACCCTACCCTATAAAAAGCATTATTCAGAATACAGTGGTACCTCGGGTTAAGTACTTAATTCATTCTGGAGGTCCGTTCTTAACCTGAAACTGTTCTTAACCTGAAGCACTACTTTAGCTAACGATTTCTGTTCTCATCCTGATGCAAAGTTCTTAACCCAAGGTACTATTTCTGGGTTAGCAGAGTCTGTAACATGAAGCGTATGTAACCTGAAGCGTATGTAACCCGAGGTACCACTGTAGCTGTTTCCATGACCCACTAAAGAAGATAATAACAATAAAATTTAAAACAGAAACAATTAATTGCACGTTTATTCAAAATCTAATTCAAAATATTTTGTTTAATTTACTCAACCAAGCTGATGAACTTGATCCAGTGATACCAGATTTTCAAAGTCTGATAGTCATTGACACCTCCAGCGCCCCCTTGCTGCCCCCTTTCCTCTTAGCACCCCCCTGGGTAATCTCACACTCCCCCGCCTCCAGGAGAAAGTATAACCCACTTTGGGTGCCACTGCTTTAAAGTATATGGGGCGTTCCCATGGCTACAGAAGGCTCCTCACATCAGACAGTTGCCTTCAGACAGTCACAAGTTGGAAGGCAACAAAAATGGGAGGCAAAGGTGGCCCACTAATTCCCCCTACCCTTCTCCCTGCCCCCTTCACATTTTAACGGTCACTTGAAAAGGGTTAACTTGTTTTTCATAATAATATCCAACCCATGGATGTTACGGAAAAGGTCACTCTGCCATATTTCGACTGCCACAACTTTGTTCCCATTAAAACTCATGGGAAAGTTTGTTGCTTGCTTGCTTCACTTACAGTATGAATCACTTCCCATAAAACATTCCAAAGCAATACAGTTACACTCTGGGATTAAAAATAATAATAACCTGAAAGGCTTTATGGGAAAGGGAGGTCTTCCTTAGACATCAAAAAGACCACAGAAGCGGCTCCTGTAGAGTTTTTCCCTCCCCACTTTCTCCTCACAGGAGGCCCTCTACAGGTGTGCGGAAGAAGCTTCAGATACCATGGCCCCTGATCCTATAGCCAAAGCTAACCATATGCTCTGAACCCTGGTCACTTTAAGCTGGAGAAATAATGGGTACTCTCCTCATCATTGGCCAGCCAGTGCCGGCCAGGAGCATTGATACGGCATGTGTCACTGGAGCAGCTCTCAGGCCAAAGAAGTTGCAGAACTGAGTTTTCCTATACCACAGGGGGTATTGCTGTAGCCACAGGGGGTATTGCTCCTAATCTGGGCAGTGGCCCAAGCCACTACTGATGTTCCAGTCAGGGCAGAGGCATTCAGCCAATCATCCTGCCCTCCCTTCCTGCCACCTCCATTGCTACAACCTGCCTATCAAGGGAAGGAGCTTTTATCATTTGCTGCAAGGGCTCAGGCAGCAAGTATCCAGGGAGCCAAGGCCCTTGCCTGGAAACATAGATGTGGGTAGATCAGGCCACAGTCATGCAAGAAAGCCATTGCAGTGTGTCCTCCAACACACTGGGATTTTGGAACTATTTTTGCTCGTATACAAATGCAGTAGGTTGATCGTCTAGTTGACCTCATCTCATCTAACTGACAGCAATTTCTTAAATGAAGTGGCAGCTAACTTAAGACAGTGGTATAAAAGACTGAAACCCATTCAGTAGATAAGCCTGTCAATGGCACTTAAACACAAATGCAAGTCTCTGTGTTCAGAAGCAGCATATTTTGGGTTATCAGAACCTGTGTACAAAGGAGAATGTTGTCTTCATCTCCTGTTTGCAAGTTTCCCAAAGTCATCTTACTGAAACAGAATGTTGTGCAACAGAGTGTTTTCATAGATCCATAAAATTTGAGAGTTAGAAGGGACCACGTTCAACCCACTGCTAAGTGCAGGAATCTTGCACCTGAAACATCCCTGGCATATGCCATCCAGCCTCAGCTTAATAGAATTTGTAGGGCTGTATCAAAGTGTTACTCAGAGTAAACTCACTGAAACTAATGAACGTGACTAAATTCAGTCCATTATAATAGCTCTACTCTTAATAAAACTTAGTAGAAGACCACCCATTTAATTTTAATGGGATTTTGAAGGTCATCCATTCCAACTCCCTGCTCATGGAGGAATTTCAGCCCCGATCCAACCAGGATCTTCCTATATAACTAGTGATCTTAAAGGCAATCACTCATTTTCCTTCCTTAAAAATGTCCTGGGGGGGGGTTCCAATGGCAGACATTTGCAGTGGTCAGCAAAAAAAGGAAGGCATGAGAGAATAAAAATGTTTTAAACATTTTTGCCACATTCACATAAAACGATGCCTTTCACAATGGTGTTCTTTAGAAATATCTCTTTGTGCATTTTGTGTTATGTGTTAAAATTCCCCTGTTCTGCCTCTAAGCACACAGCTGCCTTGAATTCACATATTGATTAGTACAGCCACTGAGTTATGTGTTCTGATGAATGGCTGGGTGAATGAACAAGACCCTCACTGTATTTCTAAACTACTGTTAAAAATAAACTTTCTGGGTCATGATTACAAGAGGAAATTAGCTTCAGACCAACAGTTTAATGAAAGCTAGAATGTTTGCAGCTAGTTTATGTGAGGGAAAGGGAAATTGTCAATTTGGCTGGACTCTAGGGATAGGAGCAGCTTTGTAGGGCACGGTGGAGACTGAAGGCCAAACTAGAAATGGCCTAAATGTGTTATTACAAACCCAAACCAATGGATTCAAATTAAAAGAATGGAGGAAAAACCGTCTGGCAATAAGAGCTGTTTGATAGTGGAACAGGCAACCTTGGAAGGTGGTAGACTTTCCTTCGTTCAAGGCTTTTAAACAGAGGTAGGATTGCCATATTTCAGGGATTCTGCTATTCCTGCATTGTAGGTGAATGGACTAGATGACCCTCGATGTCATTTCCAGCTCTGCAATTCTATGATTCTATGGAACAGAGGGAGGAAACATCACATTGAATAGGAATGGGGAACCATTATCAGCCTGAGGGACTCATGGTGGTGAGGACAGAGGCAAAAGCGGGTGAGTGAAAGATAAAAAACGGGTGGGAAAATGGGTGTGACTCTCACCTGTGTACCTGTGTACATTCAGGCCATACATAGTCTGAGGTTTCTATGCAAATTATTATTATTATTATTATTATTATTTTATTTGTTCCCCACACATCTGACTGGGTTGCCTCAGCCACTCTTGGCAGTTTCCAAAAAAATATCAAAACACAGGGCTACCTTCAGATGTCTTCCGTGTAGGTGTTTATATGTTTGGCATCTGATGGGAGGGTGTTCTGCAGGGCAGCAGCCATTAATGCAGAAGCATAACAAACATCCAATATTCAGGCATTCAACTTGAAGACATGAGGGCATATAGTGTGGAGGGTATCAGTGGAAAAGCCCTGATCTGGGAGTCTGAGAAGTCCCCCAAGAAATTTCTAGCCATGGCACTCCCCCTCTCCCCACATAAGCTGTATTGTGGGCCTCTGCAATCCCATGGAAGTTTCCTTCCAATCTAAGGATCAGGATCCAATAATCAGAGTGGGGTTGGCGGAGTCCTTGCTTTGGTGATTGTTACAACACCATTGTGTTCACCACTTGGCCCCTTTTGACTCTAAATTCTCAGAGTCAAGGAAACCTCAGGCCTTGGGGGCTCATGTGGCCCTCCAGGATTTTCTATCAGGCCCTCAGTACTCTGCCCAGACCACGTGGTCTCTAGAGTGCTTTCGTCTTTCTGAAACGTGCCCTCAGGATGTAAAGATGCCCACTGCTTGCTTGGAGCACAATTCATTGAGCTGGTGCTGATGGCTTCAGCCCTGTAAACCTGAAGGAGCGTCTCCACCCCCATTGTTCAGTTTGGTCATGGGAGATCCAGCTCCGAGGGCCTTCTGGTGGATCCCTGACTGCGAGAAGTAAGGTTACAGGGAACCATGTGGAGGGCCTTCTTGGGAGAAATGTTTATTGCCCCAAATCAGGACTACCTTCCTGCCTCAGCTATGATTCTTGAACTGCAGTGGGTTGGACTAGATGACCCTTGGAAACCCTTCCAACTCTACAGTTCTGTGGTTCTATTACATAGTTTTTGAAGCACAGAAAACATAAATGAATATAGGACTCCAAAGCACAAATGAAACATAGCTTGGTTGGAAGCATTATTTTATATTCTGATTCATTTTCCAACCTTTCTAGAGCACACACTATCCTGCTTGCCAGTTTGACTGAGGAAGCAGCGCTTTCAGTGAACTATCCAAAATATATCCAGTGAAACAAGGTGTTTTGCATTCGGATTTGTGTGCTCAAATCTACTTGACAATTTTGGATACAAACGCTCAAGCTGCAATAATTTGACATTTGGGCTTATGAAATGTTAATGAACTTGCAGTGCGAACAAACACCCCTTTTGCGTCAAGCTGCATCCTAGTATTTGTCCAGTTTTTCGAGGCACAAGTCCAGTCTACAAATAACTGTGCCATGACAAACCAAGCAAGAAAGTTTTAAATAAAGTTACACATCGCTGAACAAAAGAGGTGGTGTCTATTCCCAGTTGACCAGCTTCTGACATCTCCCTCTTCTCAATTTTTTCCTGAGGATCCATGCTCTCATACACAAACGCACACTCCTTTGATTCCTTTTCTACCTACCCCAAACAGTAATGTTCATTCCTTTGGAGTACCACTGAAGCTATCATTCTGAAACTTGGTAGGTTTCATCCCCTCAGAAAGATTGGTGTTGCCTGTCAATGGCATCCAATTCTGACAGAAAATGAAAAAGTTATAAACTTTTCCTTTGTTTCGTTTTTTAAATGGAACATTAAAAGGTGCCCTACAGAAAAGCTGCCGCTTTGCCGGTGAGTCTTGGGGAGGACCGCTCCCCCTGCAAGCCCATTCTCCACCTTGGGCCTGGGGGCGGGCCCCATACTCACCACCGCCACAACTTTAAGGACACTGGTGCTGCAGCAGCAAATGTTTAAACGTTTTATATATTTTAAAGTGTTTTAAAAGTGTTTTTACTTTTTATTTTGTTGTACCACCATAAACGGTGGTTTTTATCCATGTATTTTTATTTTGTTTTCTTTTATTTTGGGTTGGGGTGGGATGGTTGTTGAGTGGGGTGGGGATTGGTTTTGTTTTGGTGTAATTGTTTTTTGTTTGTTTGCTTTTATATTTTGTAAATGGAGGCGAGTATGAGGCCTGGGATTCCTACTGTGGAGGGGCGAGGGAGGTATGGCGGTGGGGGCAGATGTCATAGGCAAAGGGGATCGAGATACGGATATGCTCGTACCCCTTCCAATCTGCGCCCCATCCCGAGAGACGAGGGTAGGGTGAGCAAGGATTACTCACCTCCGTCACTGGTGTTGTGCAATGCCAGGTCTATAGGCAACAAAACCGCCACCCTGCGAGATTTCATCATCTCGCAGGGGGTCGACCTGGCTTGTGTGACGGAGACCTGGGTGCGCGAAGGGGATACTGTTACCTTACGAGAGATGGCGCCCCCGGGTTTTTCCGTCTTCCACCAGTCACGGACTGTGGGCCGGGGGGGAGGGGTGGCATTATTAATCCGGGAAGATTGTTCTTTCAGGGCTCTACCACCGCCATCGATCCCCGGCATTGAATGTGTTGGCCTAGTGTGGGGCTCCGAGGTGAGCTTGGCTGTCTGGCTGGTGTACCGGCCACCTAGCGCACCAGCAGCCACCCTGTCAGGCCTGCTGGAGGCGGTGGCCGGCTGGGCCTTGGAGTTCCCTAACCTATTGGTATTGGGGGACTTCAACATCCATGCCGATGCCACTCCCTCCTCACAGGCTCTGGACCTGGTGTCTTCCATGGCGACACTAGGGCTCTCCCAGTTTGTTTCGGGCCCCACACATCAAGCAGGCCACACGCTGGATTTGATCTTTGGTGTCGGTATAGATGTGATCATGTTTCCTTCGATCAAGGTGCCATGGTCTGATCACTATGCTCTGAAAGCCAGGATTGATGTTCCACCCCCACCCTGCTTAGGTGGCGAGCCGATTTGGGCTCGCCCGCGGAGGCTGATGGACCCTGATAGGTTCCGTCAAGCCTTGCGGGACCTTTCTCCCCCTGGCGACTCATTGACTGAGCTTGTTGAGGGCTGGAATACCCAGCTCCTGGCAGCCATCAATGAGATCGCACCTAAGCGCCCTCTGCGACCCCGTAGAAACCGGGCTCCCTGGTTTACTGAGGAGCTCCGGGAAATGAAGCGGGACCTCAGACGGCTAGAGCGAGTATGGCGGGGTGCCCGTGATGGAGCCTCAAGAACATCTTATAGAGTTTTTATGAAAACCTACGAGATGGCAGTGAAGGCCGCTAAGAAGTCCTACTTCTCGGCCTCCATTGCATCCGCTAGCTCTCGCCCGGCACAATTATTTAGTGTAATTCGGTCTTTAACGTCCCTCGAAGGACAGCCAAATTTAAATAATAATTTGACACACAGCTGTGAGGCATTTGCGAGCTTTTTTGCGGAGAAGGTCCTGTCGCTCCGCCATGACCTCCCTGCCAATTTGGATACAATAAAGGAACTGGAGGCCCCTCGACTGTCCTCGGGTCCAGTATTGGACCACTTTGACCGGATATCCCCAGCCGATGTGGACAGACTCCTCCGAGCTGGAAAGCCCACCATCTGTCCTCTCGACCCGTGCCCGTCTTGGCTGATTAGAGCGTGTCCAGACGAGGTGCGGGCCCCCCTGGGGGATATCATCAATCTGTCCCTTGGCACCGGGACATTCCCAGGGGAACTGAAGGAGGCAGTGGTGCGTCCGCTCTTAAAGAAAACATCATTAGATCCCTTAGATCTATCCAATTACCGCCCAGTTTCGAATCTTCCATTCCTGGGTAAGGTGATTGAGAGAGCGGTTGCTGAACAGCTTGGTAGGTTTCTGGATGAAACATCGGCTCTGGATCCATTCCAGTCCGGCTTCCGCGCTGGTCATGGGACCGAGACGGCTCTGGTCGCCCTAACAGATGATCTCCGCAGGCAGCTGGATCGAGGCGGGTCGGGGCTGCTGATTCTTCTAGACCTGTCAGCAGCTTTCGACATGGTCGATCACGAACTCCTGGACCACCGCCTTGCCGACGTGGGGATCCAGGGCACAGTCCTTCAATGGCTGCGCTCGTTTCTCTCTGGTCGGGGACAGAGGGTGGCGCTTGGGGGGGAACTGTCATCCCGCCACTCCTTGGTGTGTGGAGTGCCCCAGGGTGCGATACTCTCCCCGATGCTTTTTAACATCTTTATGCGCCCCCTCGCCCAGCTTGTCCGGAGTTTTGGGCTGGGCTGCCATCAGTATGCTGATGACACCCAACTCTATCTGTTGATGGATGGCCATCCTGACTCGGCCCCAGACACACTGATCAGATGCTTGGAAGCTGTGGCTGGATGGTTACGTGGGAGCCGGTTGAAGTTAAATCCTTCGAAGACAGAGGTCCTCTGGCTGGGACGGGACGATATGGGATTGAGGGGGCAACTCCCATCTCTTGCGGGGGTGCAATTAGTGCCAGCACCGTCCGTTAAGAGTTTGGGTGTAATCTTCGATACCTCCCTCTCCATGGAGGCGCAGATTGCAGCTATAACAAAGGCGGCATTTTTTCATCTCCGCCAAGCTAAGCAGTTGGCTCCTTACCTCTCTCGCCCTGACCTAGCCACTGTGATCCACGCGACGGTCACCTCCAGACTGGATTATTGTAACTCGCTCTACGTGGGGCTGCCCCTGAGACTGACCCAGAAACTCCAGCGGGTGCAGAATGCCGCAGCGAGACTCCTTACGGGGTCTTCGCTGCGGGATCACATTCATCCGGTGCTATACCAGCTGCACTGGCTCCCGGTGGAGTACAGGATCAGGTTTAAGGTGCTGGTTTTAACCTTCAAAGCCCTATACGGCCTAGGACCCTCGTATCTACGGGACCGCCTCTCCTGGTATGCCCCACAGAGGAACTTACGGTCTTCAAATAAAAACATCTTGAAGGTCCCAGGCCTCAGAGAGGTTAGGCTGGCCTCAACTAGAGCCAGGGCTTTTTCGGCTGCGGCTCCATCCTGGTGGAATGCTCTGTCACAAGAGACAAGGGCCCTCCAGGACTTGACATCTTTCCGCAGGGCCTGCAAGACAGAGCTGTTCCACCAGGCCTTTGGTCAGGGCGCAGCCTGACTCCCTCCTTTGGCAATCTTTACAATACTTTAGTTTATGGTTGCCATCAATTTTGATTTTAATTAATTCTTTGATGTTTTTATCATGTTGCACTATTTTAGTGTTGTTAGCCGCCCTGAGCCCGGCTTCGGCTGGGGAGGGCGGGATATAAATAAAATTTATTATTATTATTATTATTAAAACAAGCTCTGAATATATACCCCTGTACAAGTTGGCAGGCTTAATCCACTCTGTTGGAGTTGCTACATTTGCGAATGCCATCCTGTTCTGTGATTTTTAAATTCCCCGTTATAATTAATGCGGGTGAGGAAAAACTGACCTTCATTTCCAACAGATCTAATTCAATTCTGAACAACAAACTGAACTGGAAAGATGCAGAGTGGATCCAAAATAGATAGGGTTGCTTTCTAATGCTACAGATACAAGTTAAATCCTGTGGCCGGCACACATCACTGCAACAGGGCTGGGAAAGCTGTGATGCTCCAAAATATCTTGGTCTCCAGCTCCTATGAGCCCTAGCCAACATAGTCAATGGTCAAGGATGTTGAGAGTTGGAATCCAGCAAAATCTTCCCTACTCTACAAGATATGACTCCTCTACAAGGTGACATTCCTAGATAATGTTTCAACCATGTTCAGGCATTCTGTGGAAGCACCAACATTTCTGTGAAAAGCTCCTTCCTCAGGAGGAATGGTGAAAGCTGGAGGGTGACAGAAATTTTGGCAGAATCAGCATTTGCCCACTTGCCTTTTGGGGGATGTTAGACCTCATCGGGGATCTGGTCATTTTATTGCTCCTTGGCTTTCAAAGTGATTCTCACACTTCATAAGAAAAGTGTCCGAAATGGAAGTCTTTCTACTTTGCCTGCCTTTTAAGAAGCCAGTTTATTGAATAGCTCTAAAGAAGATACAGGAGTATAAAACAGTTTCCAGCATGTTGACTGCAATGTCAGAGATAAGTTTAATAATACACTAAAATATAACTTTATAGGCCCATGATAAATCGGGAAAAGATGAAGCAGTTTGGAGAAAACAACTTGGACAGGATACAAATTGAGTGCAACCTTTCCCTCAGCATGAAACCCACCCTCCTTTTGGATGATCGTAAAAGTTCAGAAAATGACTTAATAAAACGTATTGTTTGTAACCAGAAGTAGCAGACCGTTACCCAAATAACACAGTTTTATATGATAACAGGACTCTTCTGCATCTAAGCTGCAATAACCTTTCAGTGCAATGGAGAAATCATTAGGCTTTGTAACCAAGACTGCAGTCCAGGCCCTGCAGCCAACAGAGGTGGGGCCTAGTGGGGTTGCCCTGCTGCCCATCATGGCTGCCGCCATCAACTTGCCACTTGTACTGCCAGCCTGGAAAGTGGAGGGCAGGTGGGGAGAAGGCCTCTCTTCACTGCACCAGCTCCCAGGCTGGTGCACACAGAGGTCTGGATTAGACCTGCTGCCATCATATGAGGCCTGCGAGGTCAGCTCAGAAGCTCATGGATCCTATGCCATCTCAAGCTCTGTTGCCTCCCCCAAATGTGCTGTTGGGGGTTTCTGCTAGCTTCTGTTGGAAGGGATTCCACTAGCAGTAGCTTCTCACCATCGTTTCAGCAGGTGCATTGGGGCACTTCTTGGCATTGGGGCTCCCGTGCCAATGGGGCAGGGCTTGGCGGAGAGACACCTCTTCCTCAGCCAAACCCTCTCCAACATGGCTGACTGGGAATTTGAACTGTAAGGCTGTAATCCTAAACTTGCTTCCCTGGGAGGAAGCCCCATTGAACTCACAGGGACTTACTCCTGAGGATGCTCACATAGGATTGTGTTGCAAATTAACTTTTTCCCATTAAGGGATAAATGAAGCAAATCCATCTGAAGAAGTTTTGTGGAGCCCAGTTCATCCAAATCTACTGTTTCTTTCCCATTGCCACAACTTCAGCCATCTGTTAAATAATGTAATCCTATGCAAACATCATAACCATCTTTCATTAGAAAATACTGATGGTCCAATCCCGTTGCTATGATTATTTGAAAAAATAGAACTGAATTAAGACTGTGCTTGATATCCAACACAAATCTTTCAGGAACTGCTCTTGTCAGAATCTGTTCATCCAAGTTGGCCAGGTTTCACAGCCTCAAGAGGTCTGATACACAGAATAAATGAGGGATTATCTTCCCACTACCCCCTGCCAACTCACTCAGCAGCCATGTCTAAATTCTTCCCCCCAAGCGAAGTCAATTCCCTAGAATTAGATTTACCCACAGACATTATAATAATGACAACTGATGAGGGAAACTGCTTTCCTCAACCAATTCTTACATTAAAGTAAGCTGCAGAATTTAGCCGTTAACAGTACACTGAAATCTCCCAGTACCCCCAGAGCACACTTTAGCATTTAACCAACAAAGCAGAGTAAGCAGTTCCTGTGGAATAGTGCCATGTGGCAAGGGGCTGATCACGGACAGACAAAAAGTCAAGTTTAGTTGCACACAGTTTTAATCATGTGACCTATAGGTCTCATCTGCACTGAACGTTCACACCCGAGGCACTAAAATTCTTCAGTTCAGCAGCACGTTGCCAATCCATTCCTGAGCTTGTTTATGGTCATGCTTCAGCTGCATGATCACCTCAGTTGCGCAGACTCCATGTGTCTGTTCCACTAAGGCAAATATGGCACTTGGGCCCACCATTCCGCAGACATCCACCACCAAAGTAATGGTGAAGTTGCAACTAACCACAGGATAGGATATCGTCCCTTATCAACATTGCCTAAATCTGTAGTCTTCAACCTTTTCAGTTCCATGGTCCATCTTTAACCCAAGCACACACCTGAGGACGCTTTTCTTTTTTTTAATCCATGTATTTGTATGGTGGCCATACAAAGTAGGCTGCTGTCGCAACCTACTTTGGATCAGGCTGCGGCCTACTAGTGAGTCCTGATCTAGGAGTTGAAGACCAGTGGCTTAAATAACACCACTAAGGCCATTTTGTGGCCTTACATAGCATGTTCAACCAAAAAGGGGTTGTTGTTTTTTTGTTAAGTGGATTTGGTTATGTTTGGGGAAAGCTATGCTCATCAGGCTAACTGGAAACTGAAAATGAGAAACTCAGGGAAAACTCAGTGGGGAAGACGAGAAGCAGGGCTCGTTCCATCAGGCATCTCCCTGAACTATTTCCAACTGGTCATTATAGGCACTACTATTTACCTTTAATTGGCACATCACTTTGCTTTGTCCCCACTACCCCCAACCTTCCCTCCTCGTCTCTTCGACTATTTGATGTCTTTTAGAAAAGAAGCCTGTAGGCGGAGACTGTCTTCTTTTAACTGATTGTATGTGAGCCGCTCTGGGAATCTATTTTGGCAATACACATTCAAGTTATTTTATGCCTACGAACTGCTAATTTGTTACACAAAATAAGGTTAGAAGCAACAGTTACCCCACTGCCCCTTTGGGGTTTTTTGTCTTTAATAGGCTTGCCAACTTTAACTGGCTGCCAGTGCTTCTCTGCCTGCAACGATTCGTTCCCTGAGTGACAGTGGCAGGGGGCTATATTGTACAAGCAGAAGTCCTTGTGCAGGGCTTCTGCCAGTAGGGGTCACTGGGTGAATCCCACCCTGTGTGTCTCGATTCCAATCTCCCCTGGGTGACCTTGGGCCAGTACTATCTCTCAGCCTAACCTCAGTGCTGTGGGAAGGAGACGATAAGGTGTTAGTGTTGAGTGGTTTCTTTAAATTTTAGGGTTCATTATTGTTTCACAAGATGTGTATGTCTTTAAGGGCCAGAGCAAATAACATGACCTAGTTTTACAGCTGTGAAGCAGTATAGCAGGTGCTGTTAAGTTATGTTAATTAAGCTGTTGGGTATAGTATATAAAAGGGATGCGGGTGGCGCTGTGGGTTAAACCACAGAGCCTAGGACTTGCCGATCAGAAGGTCGGCAGTTTGAATCCCCGTGACGGGGTGAGCTCCCGTTGCTCGGTCCCTGCTCCTGCCAACCTAGCAGTTTGAAAGCACGTCAAAGTGCAAGTAGATAAATAGGTACCGCTCCGGTGGGAAGGTAAACGGCGTTTCTGTGTGCTGCTCTGGTTTGCCAGAAGCGGCTTAGTCATGCTGGCCACATGACCCGGAAGCTGTATGCCGGCTCTCTCGGCCAATAAAGCGAGATGAGTGCCGCAACCCCAGAGTTGGTCACGACTGGACCTAATGGTCAGGGGTCCCTTTACCTTTATAGTATATAAAGAGCAGCTTGTAGCTCTCTCAGTACCCTGGTGGATGGGTCACACATTGATATAATGTAATTTAGTGGAAAAGGAGTTTTTGTTTTTGTTATTTGTTATTAAACCAAGCAAAAGTTACTTTTGTGTTTCTTGAATGTGTGTGGTCTCCCCAGCATGCCTTCTGCAGCCCAACTAATCTGCGAAAAAGCCAACAGTTAGAACCATGTACACTGCTCTGAGCTGCTTGGGGGAAGAGTGGCGATCCAATGCCAATATAATTTGTGAAGAATAGCATTGTTTAATAAATAATAAAATAATGAGCAGGGGAGCAGGGCTAATTCGCACCTCTTGATATGTCTGCTACAGCACCTACAGTGAGGGAGGGGAAGGAAAGGTAGTGTTGAGTATTCCCAAGACCTCCTAGCCATTGCTGGTGCTGAATACTGCTTTGCTGGTTCTCTCCCTTCCCAAATCTGGTTTGGGAGGGAAAGGAAACCTTTGTAACTTCCTTTTCATGGCCTGAAGACTAGGGCAAGTTCTGGAGAGCAGGAGACAAAGCCAGTTTTGGAAAAGTAGGCCTGGCGTCTCTTTGTGCTCTGACGGCTAAACTGGCAAAGGCCCATGCAGAAGGACAGGAGGACACAAAGTCATAAGGGAAGAGCTCTTCCCCACCCATCCATCATTAAGCTGTGTAAAGGACCAGGCCTAATAATACAGTCACTGGTTCAGAACCAGATGCCTCATTCTATATCCCATATTCTCAGAACAGCTTCGAGACGCCTTTGGAAAATTATCTCATCTTCTACGAGCGGGTTTTCTATCCATTTCTTTTTGTGCATGTGCCATTAATGACTTCTCTTCTGAAACTCGGCGAGAAACTGTCATAAAAGGAGGTCGTGTTTTTCCCAGTTTATTCGAGATTATTTCGAAGTGACTCACAACACAGAAAAGAAATACTGAGGTGACTTCAGCATTATTTATGTTTCTGCTTGGCATCATGAGACTAGCAACTGATTTGCTTTTAAGATCGGCACATTTAAAAATCAGCATTAAACGCATTAAGCCCATATTTAACCACGCAGAGCAGCTGTTTACGAGATGAATCACATACTTTACACATTTTGTGAAATACAAGCTACAGATTTATGTGGCTGCATCTGCTACATTTGGAAGGATTTTTAAGTGCACATTTGCCCATCAACCGAGCCCTAAGAACCATTAGCTTTCTGAAGGTTAATGTGAAATCAGTCATGTTCCCTCTCCTCATAGTCTGTATTAAAAAAAATGGGAGGGACAAATTATTATGGGACATAGAGAAGAGGAGATGTAGTCGATCTTACTTTTTTCATTGAAACCTTTGGTTAAAAAGTTCCATGAAAGGCAAGACCAGTTAGTTTCAGGGTTCAATTCAAAGTGCTAGTTTTGACCCAATTCCCCTCAGAGAACTACAATTCCCAGAGTTCCTTGGGAAGAGCGATTGACTGTTAAACCACTCTGAGAATTGTTGTTCTGTGAGGGGAACTAAGAACTCTCAGCACAAGAAACACTTACCAGGATCGTTTGGGGGAAGCCATAGCGGTATTAAGTGGTATAAAACTGCACAGATGGGACCTTAATAGTCAACTGCTATCTTAAGCCTTTCTTCAATCCATGTTGCCTCAACAAATCCATCAGTGCTAGCACTAAATATTAAACACAACTGAATACCTGCTATCGTTGTTAATCTTTTCACTCAAATTCAAAACACACTTTCTTTCATGTTTACATAATTCGTTATGAAATCATGAAAAATTGTTCAAGTTCACTTAGTCATTGTGTGTGACTTTTGGCCCCACAGCCTTCCCAAAAACAATCTTAAGTGCTCTATATTCTATAAACAGAAAAGCCCAAATTTGGTCAACGTGTTAACTCACGCCATAGTAGGAGTTCTATCTCTCTCTTATCACAATGTTACACCCATTACCTTCCTCATACAGAGCATTGTTCAGCTATGGGATTCCTTTCCACAAAAAGACGACCATCAATTTAGAAGATTTAAAGGAGGATTAAATAAAATAATGATCAACAGCAATTGGAACAACAACAAATAAACAACAACAACAATATTGCCTATATGCAACTCCAGGACCAGAGGTCCCTTGGCTCTGAATACTTTTCACTTAGATAGAACCGGACTGCTGTTCTTTTGTAGGCTTTCCAGGGGTATCTGAGAAGAACTTAGGAAGTGGCCTTGTCAGTGAGACTATTTGTCCACCTATCCTGGTGCTGTCTACCCTGGATACATCCTGGCAGTGAATCTCCAGGAACTCTTACTACCAATCCTAAAAACCAGAGATGTCAAGAATTAAGCTTGGGACCTAGGATTGTCCAAATCTCAGTGTCACCTCAGGGACGATTTAGAAGTGAACAATTCACAGGTAACATCATTCAAGGCGCACTCCTCTACAGTCCCTCATCCTGAGGACATGGCTCTCCCATGGACTTCAGAGTCTGGGACACCTCCCTTGTAGCTTCACCTGCAAGAGCATGTATCTGCAGAACTGACTATGGGACCTTTAAGGACTGCTAACAGCAATATCCAGGGGTGGAGCCACTGCAGAGGAAGGCCTTGCCAGCCTTCTTAAAGCAAACAGATAACTCTGGTACTCTGCTGAGACATCTTCCTAAGCTCAGCTAGAAGGGCCCACTGGGAGCAATCATGGCCCCACTTACTTCCCCTGGACTGCCAAGGTGCGGTTCATTGCTTCAGCTTCTCTTTCAACCCTGAAGCCCCAGGAACAGCAGAATAAGCATGTAGCTGAGGGCCTCTGATATGAGATTTGAACCAGACACTTCCTTGCTTTCATGAAACATAGCTTGCTCTTATACAAATCTGGATCTTAAGTATTTTCAGTCTTTAGAAAAGTTTCAACAATTTATATATTACTTTTTAAACATTTATGCAGTGGTTCTGTTTTGGTAACTATCTACTTCATTACCAATCATAATCAATCCATGTCTAGATCTAGATAGAGAAATATCTCACAGCTGACTTGGGGGTGGGGTGTCTTCTACATGCATTTTTATCATCTTCCCCCATTAATCTTGCCATAAAATCTCAGCTAAATTATTGCAGAATATTACATCAAAGTTATCCACTGATCAGCAATCTGACTTATTTCTGTTGAGAGCATCGCTGTCACTTTTATCTGATGGTCAATGCCGCTCTATGCTCGCGCACATCTTTCTTCTTCATTTTGGCCCCAGAGCAGATTTATATTCTTGGCATTCTCCTCTCGTCTGATGAGTTTGAGAAGACTCAAATTGTTGTTTTGTCCCCAGGAGCAAAGCAAGAGCTGGCTTGAACTGATAATGACACAATTTAGCTGCCCCATAAACAGTCATTTTAACTCCATGATATGCGGCTGCCACCTCAACGTTCAAGCAATGGGAATGACATAATTATCAGGCAACTCTAGATGATGAAAAATGGCCTGCATTAGGAAACAATCTGAACCCACGGAAACTTCAGCTATCAATCACTAGCATTGGACTGCACTTGCTTCTATCTGCACATTCAAGACGCAGATGAAGTTAGATTGAGGAAAACACACACATGCACACACCATTTCAAGATATGTTAAGTAGAAAGACTATTCCCAGAGCAAATTTATCACAGCCCTCTATTTCAGGTACACAAAAGAGCACATGTTCTGAAAGTTACATGATTTCAGTTCTGCCAGCAATTAAATTCTCTCCTAGAAATTTGCTCCAAGCAATATTAAGAATATGAAGAGGGCAACCCTGTTCAAGCTACAGTAGTCCTGATCACCACACCAAAACATATGCATTAAATTAAACTCCAAAGGCCTGGGTGAATAAAAATGTTTTTACCTGGCATCTAAAAACTGATAGTGAAGGCACCAAGTGTGCCTCCCTAGGGAGAACATTCCACAACCAGTATATTGCAGGTATTAATATTGCACAGCTTGAAGCAGGATGCATAAAAACTTATTCTTCTTGGGGTGAAAAATGACCAGACCTATAAATATGATTCAGAAACTTTACTTACAGAACTTGCTTCAGAACATATCATAAAAACAAATAATATCATAAAAGCAAATAATGATACATCCAAACAGTTCTGCATGTCCAGCACAGGTTTCATCTTCTTGCAAAATTGAAATAACTCCAAACAGACCTAAAATCGGAGGTTTGCCTTTCACCATGCCCTCCATTAGCCTGGAGCTGTTTTCTCTTCAGGAGAGACCTCATTAGCATATCCATAATAATAATAATAATAATAATAATAATAATAATAATAATTTATTATTTATACCCCGCCCATCTGGCTGGGCTTCCCCGGCCACTCTGGGCGGCTTCCAAAAGAATATTAAAATACTATAATACATCAAACATTAAAAGCTTCCCGAAACAGGGCTGCCTTCAGATGTCTTCTAAAAGCCTGGTAGTTGTTGTTCTCTTTGACATCTGGTGGGAGGGTGTTCCACAGGGAAGGCGCCACTACCGAGAAGGCCCTCTGCCTGGTTCCCTGTAACTTGGCTTCTTGCAGTGAGGGAATCGCCAGAAGGCCCTCAGTGCTGGACCTCAGTGTCCGGGTAGAACGATGGGGGTGGAGACGCTCCTTCAGATATACTGGACCAAGGCCGTTTAGGGCTTTAAAGGTCAGCACCAACACTTTGAATTGTGCTCGGAAACGTACTGGGAGCCAATGTAGGTCTTTCAAGACCGGTGTTATGTGGTCTCTGCGGCTGCTCCCAGTCACCAGTCTAGCTGCCGCGTTCTGGATTAGTTGTAGTTTCCGGGTCACCTTCAAAGGTAGCCCCACGTAGAGCGCATCCAGAGAAAGACTAACTCCCCAAGATGACAATTTGCAATTGAATACCTCTCTCACATGATCTAAAGTTAAACATCACATGAGAACAACAACAGTCAATTATCAACCCATGTAGGTACTCAGAGAGCTTCAAAATAGCCCAATGGAATTTCCCATTCAACAATACCTATTTGAACATATATAGTGTTATTTTCCATTTCAGTGTCAATTAAACAATTATACTTAACAAGGTAGCCACCACTGAGAAGGTCCTTTCTCACATCACCAACCTCTGCACCTTCTTCAGAGGGGGCACACAGAAAAATAAAGTGCAGTTGTCACCAGGGAGATACAGTTGTGGGATTTCCCCCCCTCAAGTACCAAAATAAATTGACTAGCCTTGGATACTATGCACCTTGACTAATGGTGTGGGGTGGCATTTGCTGTCTTGGGACTGCCCCAAGGATAGACTGGTGGGAAGGGAAGAAGACAAGAAGAAGTCACTGTGAAGGGGTTGTTTTAGGTCAGGCAAGTCCAACAGGTAGGTCATGATCTACCAGTAAATAACTGGCCATCTGTGGTAGATCATCAACTTTGACCTGAACCCAAAAAAATGGGGTAGATCACTGCCAGTTTCTAACTCTGTGAGTAGATAGCAGTGTCTTGGGAGTTGGCCACCCCTGATTTAGGTGATAAATCAGAATGAGCCCAGAGCTACTCATACAATGTCTGAACCTCCACAGTGTTTTAGGGAAAGAGTGAAGCAGAAAAGGAAGACTGGGGGATGGGGGTGATTGTCGGAATTTAAAGTAGTTCCAGGTATAATTCTCCCCTTGCATTCTGTTACATGGCATACACTCAGCTTGTTTTAATAATAAAGAATCAATGACGCTATCCCATCTCCTTCAAGCATGAATACATCATATAAAGACTTCTCGTTATCTCAGAAGAGTCCAATGTGTCTAGTAAAAGTAAATCAATGTAAGCCTCAGCCTATACAAAAACAATATCACCTTTTCCCCTCAAATAGGATTCAGGTCTTAACTCAAAGAAGGATATCAAGAAATGGCAGATTGATGAGGTTAGAGATTATAGTTTCCAGGAATCAATATTCTTTGATTACATCACCATTGCAATTAAAGTTTCTCTCACTTCACCATTATATTTTGAAGATAATGCAAATGAAAAAAGCACAGGAGACCCGCACGGCATTCTTAGGAACTTAAGCAGCAGCCTTATACTCAGTGGTTAATACAGCCATTGTCCATCTCATTAGCAGGCTGCCACTGCAATTCCTGGTGAAATTATGTGTAATGTAAACTATTGTATTCCCTTTGGGCAGTCAGTATTTTCTAACCCTTTTCTTATTCCTACTCAGGAATAGGATATAGGAATAGGAAACTCAGCTTTGCTTTGGGAGGGGTTTTTTTTTAATGTATCCATTTCAAAGATTGGTAGTTCAGTCAGAATCTGAATTCACATCTCCCAAAGTTTAGAAGCAAAAATCTGTCTATTCCTCTCCTGCTGATATCTGTTGCAACCAATCTGAGACAAATAGTCGCTCTGCTGGTTATTTCCTGCAGGGCTTTCCTGCAGTTCAAACTGGTCGGTTTGGTCTATCATGCGCTGGTATATGCAACTCCAGTTGATGTTTGGTTCAATGTGCTTTTACTGGAGGCAGGGCCAGCCCAGGAAATTTTGGCACCTGAGGCAGACTCCAGATGACATCCCCTCCTCACCAGGGAAGAAGGGGTGAGGGAAGAGCTAAATCAGGAGTAAGAGAAAGAAGATGGACATAGGGAACTGTTGCCCCGGTGGAGCCTGCTATCTCAGGCAGTTGCCTCACCTTGCCCCATGGGTGGACAAGGGGCTCTCAAATATTCAGGATGCATGTCCTCTGTAAACTGTATCCATTCCTCTTCAAATGAAAAAAAAAAGCTGTTCTTTTATCTGTCAGACATGCTCCAGGCAAAGTTTCAGGGCCTTTGCAGATTAAGTGGGTTTTAAAAAATTAAAAAATAAAAATGTGGCTGTTATTAAATTGTTGTGCAAGATCCCAGTCAGCAAACGTCTTTATGGTGGGGGAACTGAATTGTTCTGGTACTCAGAAAACTAAATCTAGTCGCTACTGTGAAAATGTGATGGGGTTTTTTAGCTAACACATTCACTCTGACTGCAAGCACCATGTAGTGTTAGGGTGGCCCTGTGGCCTACTTCACAGCTGACAATCCTCTGGTTGAAAGGCTGTCAGAGGAGAGTCCTCTATTTGAAGGTTCGCGTCAAATTTAAAGCACCATAAGAAGGGACATTTAGTATCAAATCCCATTGTCACAACTGTCATTCGCTCTTTGCTTTTGGGTTGGCAACAGAGAAGCCAAAAGGCATTCTTTGGCAAGACAGAGCCTCTGATGCCAACCGCTCTCTTACAGCAAAGCTACTGTCATTGATTACATGGAGATAGTAAAACATGGCTATTGCTGGAGCAGGGCTATTTCTAGTGGCCTACGACAAGGTTGCAGTGGATTTCTTTATCAATGGAAATGGCCCTTGCTCTTTTGGTGACCTATATATTCTTTGAATGTGCAATTTTGTAATAAATTAACCACCGGAATGGCGTTGTCTCTTCAAGCCTGTAAGGAACAAAAATTACAATTATACATCAAGCCCAGTGATGAACCAATTAATAGTTTAACATCATTTTATACTTCCAATTAATTTGGTTCTGAATTCTGGGGCCTTCTGCATTAAGAAAAATGGTGTTCGAAGATTAATTATCCTTGTCAGAGATGAAGGAGCTCATTTCAATTTTCTTAGCATGTTGTAAGACACTGGTGGGTGGACAAGGCAGTGTGGCATACTTTGAATCTCAGCAATCGCAAAACACATGAAGCAAGTTTGGAGCAATCCACAGTGTGTGATTGCTATTCTTCAGGCTGTATTGTGCAATTCCAAATTAATTTTTAGAAGATGGGACCATGCTTTATCAGCAGGATAAAGTGCATTCTGAAATATGCAAAGCCTACCCAGTAATGCTCAAAGTAAGCCCAGCATGGTGATTCAGCTCTTTCTTAGAAACTGGTCTGATAATTAAATTGCACGGTGCATTTCATTCAGAGTTGGGAGGCCCAACATTGCAGTTGGTTGCAATTTGATTTCAACACTAGGTAGGACAGATTCAGTCCAAGTGCACACTCTATCTTTAACGTACATTTGAAGCACATTATTTTCCCCAATAGGGTCGCGGGTGGCACTGTTGGTTAAACCACAGAGCCTAGGATTGCCGATCAGAAGGTTGGCAGTTTGAATCCCCACGACGGGGTGAGCTCCCGTTGCTCAGTCCCTGCTCCTGCCAACCTAGCAGTTCAAAAGCATGTCAAAGTGCAAGTAGATAAATAGGTACCGCTCCGGCGGGAAGGTAAACGGCGTTTCCGTGCGCTGCTCTGGTTTGCCAGAAGCGGCTTAGTCATGCTGGCCACATGACCCGGAAGCTGTATGCCGGCTCCCTCGGCCAATAAAGCGAGATGAGCGCCACAACCCCAGAGTCGATCACGACTGGACCTAATGGTCAGGGGTCCCTTTACCTATTTTCCCCAATAAATAAATAAATCTGGGCACAGTAGTTTCCTCCTCACAGAGTGACAATTCCTGGCAACCCCTTAACAACTACAGTGCCCCAGAATTCTTTGACGGAAAGAACTTGCTTGGGATGTGCTTAAAGGAATAGAATGAATGAAGCCTCCTTAGTCTTTGGACGAGGATCCAGAAGGTTCTCCATAGGAATGCCAGATGCAGAATAGGGTTGCTTTATCTTTTGTAGTTATGCAGAAGAGGGGAATTCAGCAGGTCAGCTTGCCATGATGAATTACCCCTCCTGAGACCCCTTCTGTTAGAACCCTTGCCCAGTTTCCTACCACCCATGGTTATTTTATAAAGTCAGAACAGGCAGATAGGGAGGACTGCCATTTTCCACACCAGCTGGGATGGGACACAATAACCTTTTGAGAAGAAGAAATGGAATATGCATCAGCTGAAGTGGTGACACTGTCATCAGAGCCTCATGGGTGACAGTCACAGCAGTTTTCAAATCACTTATGAAAATGTCCTTAAGACTGCTAGAGTTTTGGATTCTTTTTCCAAAACTCAGCCTCCCAAAAACAAGGAATTGCGAAACTAAGCCAGCCACACTTATTTTAATATGGGTCACTGTGTATTTGTACGCAATTATTTTTTGATGTTAACTGCTGGGCAAAGAACACAGCCATAGTCATAGCTTTCATTGCCACACAAATGCCTTACTATTGTGGCAGTCAATGACCCTATGTAGCATTAGGCATGCTTAAGGCCATTGAAATCAATTAGGGGTATGCATGCCTAACTCTGCCTGGGATTAGGCTATTAGAGTGAAACACTAATAGTGAAATCCTGTCCCTGTCTTTTGAGAAGTAAGTCCCACTGAGTTCAATGGGACTTACTCCCAATTAATGCTCTTCTTATGTTCTTATTCACTGAAATATGTATATGTGTGACTGTCTGTAGAGCTCATTGAATACGAGAAAGATACACTGGGTATAATCTGGTCAATGCTAAGCACTTTCAATTGGTATCAATGGGAGAATTAAGGACATTCTTAACTTCTTCCTACTGAAATCAATCATACCTTAAATTGCTTAATTATGACTAGTAGTGATTAGTAGATGACAGAACAATCCTATGTATATCTGCTCAGAAGGAAGCCCCATTCAGTTCAATACGCTGGGGCTTACTCCTGCTGGATATGGGACTGTTGGGATACTGCCAGGGAGATAAAGTCCATCATGGCCCCCAAGCCGGCTGCCGGACGATCCATCGACCTCCCGTAGTCACGCAGTATCAACAATTAGCGACATGAGTTTCTAGAAGATTTCTTGCCACATTCCAGAGCTCATGCACACTGTATCAGCAGATAATGCACAGCCAAAAGTTGCGCTCAGGAGAGCATTATTTACAAGTTTATTCAGCGTTGATCAGAACACAGAAAAACATGACTGACTGCTTTAGTGTCTACGACACAGAGAGAAAATGAAAGCAACAGAAAACATAAACATCCTGTGAACAGGAAATACGCAGACTCTGACTCACAAAGCCTGCTCCCTTTTAAGGTGGAACGGAAATATCCTAACACTTTGAGAGGGAGAAAAGGGATACCATTCACATGTAATTCAGTCATCCTTAAGAGATCTTGGAAAGGCATTAAACATCAAGAGTGAATAGAGAATTCATGCTTTGAAGCAATGAATTCACCAACAGATCACTCTCTCCTCCTCAGAGTATATCTGAGGTGAGAGTTTCCCTCAGGGCAAAAGGCCACCACCATCTCTCTGGCCTGAATGGTTCATCACCGCTGCCAAATCACAAGATAATGAATCAGTCTTGTGTACAAGGTCAAGTTCTTTCAGTTCTCCTGCTCTCTTTCTTTCTGGGTCTTCTTGATCTTTTAGCTACGCAGAAGCTCCTTGTTAAATTTGCCACTCAATCCTGCATGTCAGATGATGTAAACAGCTGTTTGGTTCTACTGTATGCTTTCCTGCTAGGAAGTGGTAAAATTTCCTATTAAGGTCCGATTCCAGTAACTTCCACACCAGGCAAAACATTCCATATAAGGGCTCACTCTTCAGCCCTTCCCCACTTTCTTGGAATACCTATTATTTGGGCTGATTTCATTTTTAAAAGATCCACACGGTCATCCATGAAGAAGTTTCTCACCCATAGAATTCTGTGGGTCAGGTGTCTTGTTTAAAGCCTTTGACCTTAAGGTTGCATACAGGGGTGTAGAAAGGGGTGGGGGGTGCAGTCTGCCCCGGGTGTCATCCCTGAGGGGGGTGACAAAATAGCACACCACAGGGGTGGCATTTACCACGGGCCCTGGCCTGCAGTGCACCCGAGCCATGCATCTCTCCTGGGAGTGACGCCATGGCTTGGGGCCCCACACTGACCAAAACGGCAGCGTGGGGCTTTCATCCGCTAGGCGGACTCAGTGGGCAGCTCACCACACTGCCCCCCTGCACGGATCGCCGAAGCACCCCCAGGGGCAGCTCGCCCCGCCCCCACTGCTCGGGTGCCGGAGCAGCTAGCTATGCCCCTGGTTGCACCTGTTCATTTAAAGCACATGAATTTCCACAAAGAACTCTGGGAACTGTAGTCTGATAAGAATGCTGGGCATTGTAGCTGTATTGTTCTGCACTTGAGTGAGCCCTGTTCAGATCAGGGTGAAAAGACCCAGGCGTATATTTGGGGAGAAGTCATGCGATTTAAATGTGTGGTGTGTATGCAGCCTCTGCCAATCAAATCTAGGCATTTGAAGGAAGAAGGGAGCTGGAATGGAAACTTGCAGTAAGCTCTAGCCCTTTCTCTGGGCGGCTCCCAACAGAATATTAAAAACACGATAAAACATCAAACACTAAAAATTTCCTGGGCTGAATGATGCTGGTGGAGATGCTCCTTTCTAAGATCACAACTACGCCAGACATCTAAAGCACATCATTTTGCCCTGCAAAATAAAGAATCCAGAAAACTGTGATTTGCTAAGGGAGCTGGGAATTATAGTTCTGTATAGTTTTGAAGGGATGCGGGTGGCACTGTGGGTTAAACCACAGAGCCTAGAACTTGCCGATCAGAAGGTCGGCAGTTCGAATCCCTGTGACAGGGTGAGCTCCTGTTGCTCGGTCCCTGCTCCTGCCAACCTAGCAGTTCGAAAGCACGTCAAAGTGCAAGTAGATAAATAGGTACCACTCTGGCGGGAAGGTAAACGGTGTTTCCGTGCGCTGCTCTGGTTTGCCAGAAGTGACTTAGTCATGCTGGCCACATGACCCAGAAGCTGTACGCCGGGTCCCTTGGCCAATAAAGCGAGATGAGCACCGCAACCCCAGAGTCAGCCATGACTGGACCTAATGGTCAGGGGTCCCTTTACCTTTACCTATAGTTTTGAAAGTATACCATAGCTCCCAGGATTCGTTGAGGGGAGCCATGTGCTTTAAATGCTCTTTAAATGTATGCTGTGCATGTGACTTAAAACTCCCAAGTACATTTACTCCCTTGTAAATCTTATAGTCGGGATGCTCATTTCCCCACATTTTCATTTGGTGCCATTGCTGTGCTTGGAGAGCAGCAAGCCATTTGGTCATTAACTCAGTACCCGAAGCAACACTGTCTTTGGAGAGCTCAAAACTGTGCTGAGCCCCAGGCTTCTCAGAAGACGCAGCGTCTCCCGACAAACTCCCTCTTAGATGATGAAAGGTGGGATTGAAGTTGTTGCAGCTGTTTGTTTTTTCAGCATCCTAGGGTTTCAAAATAAAAGTGCATCTTCAGAAAAACAAGCTCCGCCTACCCACAAGGCTTGTTAAAATGGCACTCTGGGAGTTGCACAGGGGGAGGCTTGTTTTTGCTAAATTAAAGTGGGCCTCAGATGCATAGTTTGCTCAGGCCGAGGGCGCAGATTTGCCCCCACCACATCTGTTTTCATGTGAATTTATCGCTCACAAGGTCTGCCCTTGCTCGCCCTCTTTATTGTTGTTTTAGCAAATTAGTATTTCTGAAGTGCCACGGAAGCGCCAGTTCTTTGAAAAACCAAGACATAAAAGAGAAACTGGATTCTGCTTGAAGCTACAGCAACAATGACAACGGGACAGACTCCACTGTGCAGCGCATTACATCATTGGTAGATAATTGATATCTTGCTAGCCTGAGTGGGAGCAATGGGGCAGATTGGTTCAGCAAAGTTTCAGTTGTTTCTGTGTTGTGTTCTGCCATTTATTTGGAAACTCATACAAGTTGAGTTGATGGTAGAGCAAGACTGTATTTTTTATGAGGAGCCTGCAGGGAGTAGTAACGACTTCTCCAGCCAAGCCACATCTCTGAGGAGCTGGCCTCCAGGGTCATAGCTTTTTCTCTTGATGGGGCCATATGCAACTGGTAAGACATTGCTGTTTCAGCTGCTGATAGAACATTGGCATGTCCAAGCCTATCCTGGGTAAATTGCAGTAGCTAAGTTCACCTTGACACAGGCCACATGTCAATTGGCAACATTGATAAGAACCATTTAAACAGTTGCTGTTATATCCTATCCTTTGGGACAGGGTTTAGGAAGAGAGAAATAAGGTCTCTCTGTGAGCCTATAACTTACTGAGTGTACAAGAGAAACATGCAACTATAAAAACAGCACATTTTTAAATCCATAGTAATTGATGAGAGAAGAAAATTATTAACAGAAAATGTTGCCTTTGGCCAGGGAGATTCAGAATTTTAAGTTTACTCTGATTCATTTCTTCTTCTTCATTTTAGCATTTGTTAAGAAGAATAACTTTTTCCTTTTGAAAGATGCACACACAAAGCTGCACACAAGCATTTTACAAGAATAAAGTCATTCAAGCAAAGAAAGAAGAAGAAACAAGAGGCATATTTCACACAGTAGAGATTAATGGTAGCCGTGGTGATGTGCCAGCCCAGGATCTCAAACTCTTATTAATATTAATATTATTTTTCTATTTTAAATTTCTATTCTGCTCTTCATTCGAGGATCACAACATGATTCACAATATAGAAACACAAAAATACATAACATCAGACCCTCCAAGTGTCCTTATTTTCATTGGAGAAATGTTGGAGGGTATGTAACATGAAAACAAATAAAAACAACAAACCCTCGCCCACACCCACAATTTAAAAGGCCCACACATTGTTTAGGCAAAGGCCCTGGGAGAAGAGGAATATTTTTGCGTGGTGCCTAAATATATGTAACGAAGGTGCCAGGTAAGGCTCTCTGGGGAGTGTGTTCCACAAATGGGGAGCCACCACAGAAAAGGCCTGTTCTCATGTTGCCACCCTCCAGACCTCTCGCTGAGGAGGCACACGGGGTCTGGGTCAGTTCATATGGGGAAAGGCAGTCCTTGAGATATTGCTTGAGGCATTTAAGGCTTAATAGGTAAAGGCCAGGACTTTGAATTGGAAACTAATTGGTAGCCAGTGCAGTAGGGCCAGAATTGGTGTAAGCCGTCTTGCCCCAGTGAACAACCTAGCCACTGAATTCTGCACGAGCTGAAGTTTCTGAACTGTCTTCAGAGGCAGCCCCACATATAACGCATCACAGTAAAATAACCTAGAGGTTACCAGAACATAGATGATAGAAGTTAGACTATCCCTATCCTGATAGAGGCTCAGCTGGGCCACCAGCCAAAGCTGATGGAAGGCACTCTGCACCACCAAGCCCTCAAGTGACAGAAGTACCACGAAACTGCATGCCCGTTCCTTCAAAGGGAGTGTAATCCCATCAAAAAGAGGCAACCTCCCAACCATCTGGTCTGGGGAACCACCCAGTAACAGTGCCTCAGCCTTATCTGGATTGAGCATCAGCTTGCTGGCTCTCATCCAGTCCATTACTGAGGCAAGACAATGATCCAGCACATCCCCTGCCACACCTGCAGATGCAAATGAGAAGCTGAGCTGTGTGTCATTAGCATACTGCTGCCAACATACACCAAAACTCCAGATGACCCAATTTAGCCATTTCATGTAGATGTTAAACAGCAAAGGGGATAATATCGAACCCTGAGGATCCCCACACTGAAGGCTCCACAGGGTTGAAGGACACTCCTCAAGTATCACCTCTGGAAAGAACCATCTAAGTAGGACTGGAACAACCGCAAAGCAGTGCTGCCCACCCTTAACTCAAACAGCTGCCCCAGAATGATACCATGGTCAATGGTATCGTAAGTCAATGAGAGGTCAAAGAGAACTAAAAAGGACACATTTCCCCTGTCTCTCTCCTGACAGAGGTCCTCATACAGGGCAACCAAAGCAGTTTCTGTGCCAGAACTAGGCCCTGAATGAAATGGAACTAGAAAATCAGTTTCCTCCAAGAGCACCTGGATCTGGTCTACAACCACCTGCTCAGGAATCTTGCCCAAGATGTGGCGATTGACAAGTGGCTAGTAATTGCTTAGATTTTCTGAATTCAGGAACTCTACTGGCAACTCAGAGCTGGCCCAGATCCAAAATAATCATGCATGCCCCCAAGGTCGTGTTCTTCTCTGATTTATGTACTGTTGGATTCTTTAAACGGTTGTGCACCTCAAATGAAGTACCCCATTGGCTCTCCAAATGACTTTCCTTTCCAACATGTCACTTTGACCAACACCAGAGAAGTCAGGCAAGCGTACTGTCTATGAGTCAAATGTTCCAGCAAGTCCTTTCTGGCTGTGGTCTGTGTTTATTTAGATCACAAACATGCACAGAGTGCCTCTCATCTTTGGTCACTTTTTTCCATTCTTGCTCAAGCTTAGCTGCAAGCCTGACCACAACTTCCTGTTCTGATACAGCCAGCGCATCTCTGTGAGTGCAAAAGAGAAACAGGGCAGAAGTCCCAGTGTTATGAAAGAGTATGGGTATGCAAACTAAGGCCCAGGGGCTGGATCGGGCCCAATCGCCTTCTAAATCCGGCCCATGGAAACTGCGTGTTTTTACATGTGTGGTAGTTGGAGCATTCTTTGGCACTGCCCTTCTTTGGGACTGGGAAGGTTTACTCCTAGGTAGTTGCAAATAGGTTTGGAAACCATAGAGCAACTACAGTGGTACCTCAGGTTACATGCGCTTCAGGTTACATACGCTTCAGGTTACACACTCCGCTAACCCAGAAATAGTGCTTCAGGTTAAGAACCTTGCTTCAGGATAAGAACAGAAATCGTGCTCCGGTGGCATGGCAGCAGCAGGAGGACCCATTAGCTAAAGTGGTGCTTCAGGTTAAGAACAGTTTCAGGTTAAGTACAGACCTCCGGAATGAATTAAGTACTTAACCCGAGGTACCACTGTACAGTAAAGTTCTACATAAAAACAGCCTGCGGTCACTGCAAATATTGTTTCAGATTATTACTGAGTTATTCCAGCACAATGTAGTAAGGGCTTCTTTGGAGGAAAGATTCACAGGAGCTAAGCACTTTGCAGTACTTAGGCTTTGCCCTGGAATATATGAAAGCTACCTCTGAGCATGTACAAACAGCACCTCTTGCTACTGAATAATCTTTCCCACACCTACACAACCAGGGATTGCAAAGCAGAGCTATTGGGTGGTTGTGAGACTCATAAAATCTTTTTTTTTTTTAAATGTAATCTGCCTGTATTCATTAAATTGGTTCTTTTTATTAATAAAAAGGTTGTTTTTAGTCATTATTCTTTTGTACAAATAACACTTGCAGTGTACAGTTTAACACTAAGGAAGAGATGAGCATTTTTAATAAAAATGATGCTGTCTGTGTGAGTGTATTAAATCTCAAGAAAGCTTTTTTTTTCTTTTTTAAAAAACACATTCAATATTCCAAGCTCGAAAACCTTTTGCATATCAAATTTTCAATGCAGGTTCATTACCCTAAGCTAGACTTCAAGGCTAGAGAATGGAAATTGACTGTAATTTTATTTTTTTTATTTCTTTGCAGCTATCTGACATCATCGTCTTCTTTTAGGGCATTATGTCATTCCTGCTGAGACGCATTATCTCACGTTGGATCAGCATTAGTGATTTTTGTGGGCCTACTGCAGTGCTCCTAAAGTACTGCCGGGAACTACAGATTGAAATCAGAAGCATATTTTTAAAAATAATAAAAAATTATTTTTCATTACAAACTGGAAGGAATGAAGAATTTAACATCATAATATTATTTCTTTCTTTTCCTATCTTCTGAACCAGTACCCTTGTTTGATTAATGCTGAGTACCCTCCATGTAGGGACGCAGGTGGCGCTGTGGGTGAAACCTCAGTGCCTAGGACTTGCCGATCGTATGGTCGGCGGTTCGAATCCCCGCGGCGGGGTGAGCTCCCGTCTTTCGGTCCCAGCTCCTGCCCACCTAGCAGTTCAAAAGCACCCCTAAGTGCAAGTAGATAAATAGGTACCGCTTTATAGCGGGAAGGTAAACAGCGTTTCCGTGTGCTGCGCTGGTGCTGGCTCGCCAGAGCAGCTTCGTCACACTGGCCACGTGACCTGGAAGTGTCTCCGGACAGCGCTGGCTCACAGCCTCTTAAGTGAGATGAGCGCACAACCCTAGAGTTGGGCACGACTGGCCCGTACGGGCAGGGGTACCTTTACCTTTACCTTTACCCTCCATGTATTTAAAGCACGTTATCAAATACACACCCAAGAGTCCTGGGAACTGAAGTTTGTTGAGGGTGTTTGGAATTGTAGTTCTATGGGAGGTAAACTACAGGTCCCATGATGCTTTGGAGGAAGCTGTGTGCTTTGAATGTGGTGACTGTGCAGTCTAAAAGAAAACAACAATAGAATAAAAAAGTTGTGGTGGATTTTATATCAAGAATCTATGTAGTAGGTAAAAAAATACCCAAACTCAAAGACTTATATCAATGATTTGTCCCCGTTCCCCACATAATAAATATGTGTCCAATATCTGGAGACAAGAGTTAACATAGAGTTTTTGTTAATTAGCAGCTTATAACAATAGCTAGTATTTGCTGGAGCTCCTTTAGCCAGCCAGGCTCCATCCCCTCACCCTCACCTCCAGGGATCATCTCTAAACTCCAATCCCAATGTTTCCTGTAAGGAGGTGTCTCTAAATGACTACAATCACTACAGCTCCAGTTTCCAGATAATTGGAGTGTGGGGTGGAGGGAATTAAGCAGTAAGTGCTGGCCTGTTCTAGCCTGTCAGATAAATCTGTCCTTATGCCATTTTTTTGAAAAAAAAATGTATAGTTTCTGCCCCATTAGAGCCAAATACTTCCTTTGAAGCTGTGCAGTTTTAGTTTTTAATGTTGACTTGCAAATTCGTGGTGAAAAGAATGTTAAGCAAGCCAAGGGTAATTGTTCCTGTCAGGCAAGTTACAAAAGGTTAAGGACATTACTTTACCAGTATCATTGTACTGTTTTCAACACAGGGTCAGATCCAAAACCTACCGAAAAAGTCAGGATTTGTTTAATTCAGTTTAAGCATTTTGGGTTACTATTTTATTTGCAGAATAAAATTCTACGTCCCCAGTACAGATTTTCACTCAAGATTTGTTTTTCCTATAAGTTCTCGCCAGATTTCTTTGCTTACCATGAAAGATGCTTTATTTTTACACACACAGCCAGGGCGAGAAAGTGAACAGATGGGATTACTTGTACTAGCTTTCCATATTGCAGTCTTGCGATGCAAATATTTTGGAAGATTGTTAAATACTTTTCGCTCCTGCGTTTGCCAGCCGTCAACCAAATCAGTTCTAGAGTTTTACATCAATAATCCGAAACATAACCAGGCTAGAATATATTGCTTTCTATTTAAAGACAACTCTTAAATTGAGAAAGGAGTCTGCATTACATCAGCGTGCCTATGGCAGCGGAAGAAGTGCGATGTGATTTATGAAGGGTCAGTCCATGTCCTGTGATGATGCAAGATCTATGCAATGCTTGCCTTGCATTTCATCAGAAATCTACTGAGATGCAAGACGAATGTACCGCCAAAGAAAGTCCTTGTGTCCTGAACAGAAGGTAGGTGCTCAGGCCTCATCCTGAACTGGGGCACTGGATAAGAAGTGGCCTACGAAGGAGTATATTTCAATGTGAAGCATTAACAGTGTTACCAACAGTATCTGTAAGTGGCTTTACCGCCTGAATTTCAAGAATGCCCCATCAGCTTGAGCTGAAGGGCCTTCATTGAGTCCCTTATGTATCCCCTATTTGTGGGTCACTGTTGCTTATGGGATGGGGTGGCAGTGATCCACCTGCCAGGAAGCTGATGCAACGGCTCTTCCCCATGGTGCAGAGCCACTTCTGACAGCACTGAAAATCTGGAAAAAAGGCCAGCATGGGCAAGACTCAGGGCTGAGCCATGCTGCTATTTGCCCCCCTGTTTTCCCCAGGACAACCAGTGGTTTAGTGCTCAGTTAGAGCAAACAGTAATTGGATTTTCCACGGACTGCTGTTTGTTCTGATTTATCACTAAAGAAGAGGTTTTTCTGAGGGAAAGTGGTGAGGAAAAGGCAAAACCACTCGGGCCCATGCCTAGAAAGCCTGGGGCAAGCAGAAAACCACTTGGACCCATGCTTTTTTGGCACAGAACAACTGGAAGTGTGGACAAGCCCACACTTTTGACACATTTTCCTCAATTGCCTGTTTTCCTGAAAGCCAAACATGCTTACGATTCCCCCCACCTGACCTTACCAGTCAACACAGGAATTTTGGGTGTGAGAATCCCTAGAAACACGGAAGTGTAGAATTGGGAGGGACCCAAAGAGTCAACTAGTCCCTACCATGCAGGAATCACAGCTCCAAAGAGACAATTGGCAAACACTGGACGGGGACTCCTGATTCTACAGAATGGGCACACTGACCCTAAACTCCAAACAAAGCATGCAAAGGAATGGGTGAAGAGGCTTTTTTAGCACCCATATTTCCATTGTGTCTTCACAGCTCTATTCCAGTTCACTGACTGTGCTGAGATCTTGGCTGTGTGGGGGCAAGGTAAGATGAACTGGCCCAGCTTTTTAAAATGAACTCAGCCAAGTGAAGAGATCATTTTTCTCTCCTGACATTTTCAACTACTTAGCTGCTTAATTATCTGTTACCAGAATGTCTCCCTGTAAGCGCCAGCAATTTCACCCATTAGCAATTAGCTACTGAACTTAGTGCAATTGAATAAATACATAAATACCCCCACCACCTGCGCGTGAATGCAAAGAATGTTCCGGAGATATAAAGGGCTGCACTCATGAAGGATTGCTAAATGCGTTTTGCACCCGACTATATTTTGCCTATTGATCTGGTGACCATCTGCATTTCTGTCCTGCACATAATTAGATTATATAAATAAACTTCTGCCCTGCCCATATTTGGGGTATTGACCCAGTAAGCACATGCATTTCTTCCTAGTGCCGTTGCACTGTCAGCAAAATCTTTACATTGTGATAAGGTGTTGGGAGAAATAGAAGGGAGGACAGGTTATTAATGACCGACCTACTCCTTAGTTTAGCTGAAGATGCAAGCCTATATTTATAATTTGGTTCCCTTTATTAAAGATCAGTCCAAGGAATAATAACTTCCCGAAGGCCATTAACATATGGCATGGGGAAAAGCCATATACAGAGGCACTGGTGTAATTAAAGGCATTTTATTAACTCCAGATAATGGAAACCACACATAAGTTAAATGCTTGGCTCCAGTTGCGCCACTGCAAAAGTCCCTGTAAAAGTTCCAAAATGTGAAGCAATTTTTCCCATAGCTAAAACCCCTGTAGAAATTTCAGTGAAACTTTAACGAATTTCAATGAGGTTTCTCTGCACTTACAATACAAAAAAAAACTACTTTACTTTCTTGCAGAAACATGCAGGAAACCCAAACCGAAAAGGAATAGAACATTGAACCAAAACCAAGTAATGGCAAGTAACTTTACAGAGGGGAAATGGGGGGGGGAAACTTCAGTTGCTTGTATGAAGTGCATATACGGTAGGTAACACTGTAGCACAAGGATGGGGAAATCCAGGCCCACTGGCCTATGTGCCTCCCCACCCCCAGCCCAGGAACTTTCCCCAGTCCAAGCCAGAAGGAGGGGGGTGACCAGGAGCTGCTGTCGTGTCCATAGTGGGTTCAGAGTGCAGAGCAGCCACCTCTGTAATTCGTCTAATGAAGCTATGCTGATGTGAACAGCTGTGAAATGCACCAGAGAAGGACAAACAACTTCGCTGCACTCTAAGGTAGCAATTTGAACACACCCTTAGATGGCTTTAAAAGGGGGCTGGACAGGGTTAATAGCCACGTATAAACATAACCCACACAAATATTTTAAAGAGCAGGCTCTGTGTCACTTTAAGCACCTTTTAGAAAGTTCTTAAACTGGAAGGAAAAACAGTTGCATGAGAGGGCCTGATCTGGATTATGCTCTTGATCCAAATAAGGGATTAGCACTGGTTTGCTGCCAAAAAACCACCCTCCCCTGCTGCTACTTGCCCCTGAAAGCAGTGCGTTTGGAATCAAATAGCAGTTGGGAAGAGATTTGGGGTGAGAAGCCAGCAGGTGACCTCGATTCTATTGGGGAGCATGATCTGATTTTCCCCTGCCCCCCCCAAAAAAAAACAAAAAAACCCCCCCTTATTTTCATTCAAACTAAAAGCAGCTGCATAAGCGTTTTTAAAAGTATATTAACATAATGTACAGTTTGGCACTTAAGTTAGTGTATTTCACCACATCTTCTTGTGTCACAATCCACATTCATTAATTTTTGCATAGCATGAAGAAATGCTATGTCTTTCCGGATTCTACCGCAAATCAATTTCAGTGGGGAAATCTTGCATTTTTGGATTATGTGAAGGCATGACAAATCCTGAAAGATCTGCTCTTAAAAATCATTTTAAAATTGAGTTCTTCAGCCTAACACTATTTTCTAGTCTCTCTCTCTCTCTCTCTCTCTCTCTCTCTGTGTGTGTGTGTGTGTATGTGTGTGTGTGTGTGTGTGTGAGAGAGAGAGAGAGAGAGAGAGAGAGAGAGAGAGAGAACGAACATGTGTACAGGGAGGGAGCACTGTGTGTACCCATACATTTCTCAGAAACTTTTGTTTTACGGTTTTCAGATTGGAGAAAATCTTCCAGGGATTCTGTACATGAAATCACATGTCTTTCTTGGACAACAGTTGCTGCCTTGTTAACAAAGCAGCTGTCTCCACTGCTGAATGCAGTGCAAAAAAAAATCATGTGACTCTGATCAAGGCCAAAGGGGAAAGAGGCCATCCTCCTTTATGCCTGTGACTGCAAATGGGGAGCCCAGGGAGGCATGGCTCCCTGCCTACCAGCATGCTGGAGAAAGCGGGGGAGTTCAGATGACGAAACATGATAAAACTGATCAGATAGCTTGTAGCGCTAGGTGTGCTCTGCTCTGAGATACCTCCTTTGCACACGACGACGTCTGTGCCTGTGAATCAGGCCCACGCTTGTCTGGAGCCTGTATTGTACGAAACACTGCCTTATACTTAATCCCTTTGCTAGAAGACCCTGGAGGCAATGGTTTTTAAGAACTGTGTGTGCAGGAATATCGCTAACACGTAATTTATATCTGTATAATTGCTGCTCACACTTAATTAAAATGCATAAGTAGACACACACCCCACAGAAATGTTGCAACGGTATGGGCACTTGCCATAATTTTCCACAGAGAGCGGTTATATTTTAATGTCGCAAACTGTGGACAATGCAGCCATTTATCGTGGCAGAAGGACAGAGCAGGAAGGATATTAAGGGGTACAGGAGCACCATAGCCTCATGGGTATGTCAGGCCCTCCAAGTGTCCCTATTATCAAGGGACAGTCCTGGAATTACAGAAGCTGTTCCCGTTTCTGATTTGATCCCAGAATGTCCTCCTTTTCCTTAGGACATCCCTACTTTTATCAGAGAAATGTTGAAGGGTATGGAGTTCTGCAACCCCCCAAACCAAGTAACCCCCGAGATAAATAACTATACAACCTTTAGAAGACGTCTGAAGGCAGCCCTGAATAGGGAAGTTTCTACAAAAAAAGTTTAATGTTTTATTATGTTCTTATATATGTTGGAAGCTGCCCAGAGTGGCTGGGGCACCCCAGTCAGATGGACGGGGTATTATTATTATTATTATTATTATTATTATTATACGTGCCTATTTTCATCAGAGAAATATTGAAGGGTATACACAACAGAAAAAGAGACAGGATAACAAAATGGTATGGGCATGTCCTCCAAACAGCAGTCAAGTGGGAGATCACCTACGTCAGCCCACTGTCACACTCACAGAGAGAAGCTCTTTGCCCCTCTCCTTTGTTCAGAATGGAAAGGAAGCTGGGTGTCCACTCCCGGAAGCCAGTGAGATGTGTGCATGCTTAAGGGGGCATGTTCAATACAGGAGGGGCTAAGCCATGGCAAAGAGGAACTGAGCAGGAAGAGCAAACACGCCATCATAAATTACAGGAAGTGGTCACACTGGCTCCCATGTTGCCAGGTTGGTGTCTCCATACCCAACCGTCCCAATAAAATCAGAACATCCTGTCTTGTCGTGCAAGAGTATGGCAGCGTGCGTGCACAATCTTGCGTGACTCGCGTGGCAGTGCAGCCCCAAAAGATAACGTCCCTGTTTTTCACCTTGATGTGTTGGCGGGTATGTGATTCCTAGTGTGAAAAGAGTAAGTACAAAAAGGGTCATATTGGGGATTTAAAAAAAAACCTTTTTAGTAGCAAATATGAGTTCATCTCCTCTCAGTTTATATCTAGCAATTCAACTCTCCTTGCTCCTTGTCAAGCCTGTTAACCTTCCCCTCTGTTAACCTTCATTCTTTTGCTTTTTCAAAGCAGCTTCAGAATCTTTCTTTCCCTCTTCATTTTTTCCACCGCGTTGAAATGTTTAAGGTCATGGGCTAGAATTATTCACATGCTCTGTAAGAAAACAGTCCTTTTCTGGAACGCACGCTAGCTGGTGAGCAGTAAAAATGAACTGGAGCCCGACAGCAAGGAGGGAGAAGCAGCTAAGTCTGCAATCTTATCTGCACTTAACCTGCGTTGAAATGGGATTCAAGGTGAACAAATCAGATTCTTATCCAGCCCAAAGTGAAATGAGTTTTTGCATCAGGCCAACCTGTTCCCAAAGTGTTCAAACTGTCTGCAGTTATTTAAGGTTATTTTACCTGTGCCCCAGAGGCTGCCTGATTAGGATATCTTGTCTCATTTCCACAAGCAGCAGATGAATCTTACATGTTCCAGACCCACCCACACTGGGGCAGGCATCTCAGTAGCTGCAGGGGAGAAAGCAGGGCTGTTGTTAGCAAGGTGTATACAACCCCATGGCAGTGAAAGGGCAGTATTCTGCACATCGTCAGAAGCAAACTCTTCTTTGCTGTTACTTCACAAAGTTCAGATATTAAAACAACAAACAGTGGGCTTGAGCTGAGATCTACATCCAGTTAAAACAAGCAGTCCTATGCCCACTTACATAGAAGTACACCCCACTGAATGCAATGAGACTTATTTCTCAGTAAACATGCATAGAATCCAGTGTTTAGATAAGCTTCTTGAGGTAGCTAAATGCACATTACCCTGGTTTGGACCCAGAAGCTGTACACGGGCTCCCTCGGCCAATAAAGCAAGATGAGCGCCGCAACCCCAGAGTCGTCCACGACTGGACATAATGGCCAGGGGTCCCTTTACCTTTACAGTAGGCACAGAACTCATCCACACTTTTGCTCCACATTTCTAGGTACAAGGCCACGCTTTCTTGGCTGTGTCCAAGCACTCCCCCCCCCCATGTTATCCCCATGAAAACAAGCTCTTTACTGCTGAATCAGAACAAATGGCAATCAGCAGAAGATTCAAATTGCTGTTTGTTCCAATTCAGCATTAAAGAGTGGATTTTCTGGGGGGAGATGCTCAGACCTGGTCTGGAAAAGTGCAGGCCTGTGCCTAGAAAGTGTGGGGCAAAAGTGTGGATGTGCCCTTAGACCAGAGAGGTGTGAGTTGAAATCCTCACTCGGCTACAAAGCTGGTGACCTTATTTGCTCACTCGCATATTTATTTGTTTTGAGCATCGCTTTGCTACGCTTCAGAATAAAACTCTCTCAGAATGATGCACATGTCAGTGACAAAAGCCTATCGATTAAAAAAAAAAATCACCACGAGCATAAAAATGGCAGAACAGCAGTCACAAACAAAACAATAACTCAGTGTAAAATCAGCTTACATTCTTGATTATTATTTTGTCATTTATTAAATTACCGTATTTTTTGCTCTATAAGACTCACTTTTTCCCTCCTAAAAAGTAAGGGGAAATGTGTGTGCGTCTTATGGAGCGAATGCAGGCTGCGCAGCTATCCCAGAAGCCAGAACAGCAAGAGGGATTGCTGCTTTCACTGCACAGTGATCCCTCTTGCTGTTCTGGCTTCTGAGATTCAGAATATTTTTCTTCTTGTTTTCCTCCTTCAAAAACTAGGTGTGTCTTGTGGTCTGGTGCGTCTTATAGAGCGAAAAATATGGTATATACCACCAATACGGCAAAATGGCTTCTAGACAGTTTACAACTATAACATCAATCCATAATTAAAACACATAATAACATTAAAACATCTTTATCAAGACACACAATAAAGCAATCAGCATAACATCTGAAATAGTTAAAAAAATAACATCACAGTTCAGTCCCAGGAAATGCTTACCTAAACAGGTGTGTCTTCAGGAGCCAGTGGAATGTCCACAGTGATGGGGCCACTCATATTTTAGCATGCTGGGATGTCTGGCCAAATTTTAAAGACCCTTTTGCCTAGCACCAGAATGATATCAAAGTTGGTGGCAAATAAGTTTTCCTACAGAGAGTGTTCCATGAACGGGCCACAGCCAAAGCTATATTTTCTGCAGTGACTGGGGCTTGGGAGAGATGTAAAGGAAGCCAACCACTGTGGTAATTCTGGCAATACGTTTTCCAAGAAACATATCGTGGATTTGCATGCTTCCTCCCTCCCTCCCCTTGCAGGTGGATTCCTGATTCCTTACCATAGTTTGCCATTGAATCGGTGCAAACCATGGTCAGCATTGATCCTAACTGCACCAAACCAAATCTTGGTCTGAAGATGTCACAACACATCTTTTAAAAAGATGAAAGAGTAGCCTTAAAATGATCTGCAACTTGGTAGATTATGCTCCTGTTTTAGGAAAGAACTTGTCAGCCCCCAAAGTAGGATTTTGCTGCCATTTTAGAAAACAAACAGGCACATTAGGAAGATGTGTCCAGAGAACTATGTCAGACTTTGTGGTATAACTGCAGCCTGATGGTGGGGATAGAATACTTGAAGGGATCTGGACCCTTCAACCCATGCCCATCTTAGCTTATTTGATTTCCCCAGAGGATGTTGACCATGTGAGGGTGGTAAATGCTTCCTTGAGGGGGGCAGTGTGGTCAGTCGTCTTGAAAGAGATGCTGCTACAGCCCCTCTTCAATAAGTGTGTAAGAACTATCACCTGGTTGCAAATATTCACTTTGTAGGCAAAGTGCTTCAGAGGGTTGTGACTGGTCAACTTCAGGGGTACTTGGAAGAAACAGGTTATTTAGACTCCTTTCAATCCACCTTCAGACCTGGTTTTGACATTGAAATGACCTTGGCAACCCTGATGGACGATCTGTATCAAGAGAGGGGCAGAAAATGCAACACTGTTAATCCTCCCAAGTATCTCAGCCACTTTTAATACCATGGACCATATCATGCATAGTGGCAAGGTGAAATGGGAGTCCTGTTTCTACCTACAGGGCTATTTCCAGAGAGTGGAATGCCCGGCTTTTAACGATGGAGAGCTCTGAAGTTTTAAAGTTTTTAACCACTGATCATTGGGGATGAGAAGGAATGGCTCTTATATTTATTGTCTGGATATTTAGATGATTTATTGCATTTCTTTTACATTTTATATTTAACGTGCAAAGTAAGTAAGAACTGGATGCTGATCATACGTAGATGCCCCATGAAAAAGTGAGTGAAAAAAGGCTGCCTATTTACAATAAATGTATTGTGCAAAAGCATCCCCAGTGAATTCACGACTAAGAAGAAATTTAAACCACAACCTCCTAGATCAAAAGTTGCATTGTTAGCCAACGTGCTACACCCTTCCAGGAGTTAGAACTGCAGCCATAATCTGCCATTTTCCCAGGAAAAAGAAAAGGTAGAGGTTATTATCAGTCAATTAGGGTCTACCACACCATTTAGATATGTCACTGGATATGTTCCCACTCCTTCAGATCACAACATTATCCATCAGCCTTAGCAGCCCTGCAATATTTTAAGGCATATCCGTGAATTGTGCAGGACTTGGTTTCCAGACAGCACATTAAAGTAGTCCCTCTTGCTGCCTTTGAAACCGGCCCACATTTCTGGGAATCTAGTTAGCTGCAAGAACTAAAAGCAATTGCAGACAAATCACAGCAGCAACAATCCTGGCTTTGTTTATTCTTTATAGAATGTGTCCAATCTTGGCAAACATAAAATTTTCATCTCCTGGTTCCCCCCACTCCCCTTCTCAGAGCAAAGACCGCAGCTATGCCAAAAGTTAATGGCTCTGGCATGATTCTTCATTTCTCTTAATGCATATATGTTTGGGCCTGCCCCAGTTTGTTTTCTGTTCTATGTTATTCTTCTGCCCTGTTGGGGGGGGAGAAAGCTGCTTAATTCTGTTTAATACAGTGCCATCTCAGCTGCTTGTTCCCATTTGCTACTTTGTCATCCACAACTGTTGTACTTGCCAACAGCATTTTCAGCAAAGGAAAAATCTTGCATACATTTGACTCCAAGAGAAATAAATATTAGAAACTCTGTGGTTTTTTTCTTTATATACCGTCTATCTTTCTATCTCTCAACCTGATTATTGCGTGTTACCTTACTTGCTCAGGACACGTGTATTCAATCCAAATTTGAAACTCCTTTAGTATTCATAGGAATGTAGAAAGGTGTAGCTCCCATAGTCCAGTGTTGTCTAGCTCAGTGTTTTTCAACCAGTGTGCCATGGCACCCCGGGGTGCCTTGAATGACTGTCAGGGGCACCGTGGGCAACACTGGCCTCTGTCCCTCTTTCCATCCCTCCCTCCACTAATGCTGTCTTGTGTCTCTGTCTCCCAAAGGGTTGCACAGCTGTTTACTACAGCAGCCCTGGCTATAAGCTCTACAGGCAAATGGTGCCTCTGGGAGGCACCTCTCTTTGGGGTGGGGGGCGGGGCTTAGAGGCCAGGGGAGAGGAGAGAAGGCTGAGGGAACACTCCAAGTGGGAGGGTGTTTGAAAAAGGGTGAGAGGCTGCCAGCTCTGCAGGCAAGGGGTGACATAACGGGGCTCCTGGGCCCCACAGGGGTGACACAGAAGGAATGTACAGTGGTACCTCGGGTTAAGAACTTAATTCATTCTGGAGGTCCGTTCTTAACCTGAAACTGTTCTTAACCTGAAGCACCACTTTAGCTAATGGGGCCTCCCACTGCTGCCGCGCCGCTGGAGCATGATTTCTGTTCTCATCCTGAAGCAAAGTTCTTAACCCGAGGTACCACTGTAATTGGTTAAGGGAGCCGTGGACCCAAAAAGGTTGAAAACCTCTGGTCTAGCTCAATATTGTCTATGCTGACTACAATGGCAGCCTTTGGGCTTTAAAATTTACTTCTTACTTTTGACCAGGTCAAGGTCCAAACATGTTTCTGCCCCTGTCCAAACTGCATAACCTTTGACTGCCAATTAATTGATTAGTAGTCATTGCCATTTGATCAGCCACCACGAAGCAAAAAAGAAACATTGAACAGCAATAACATATTTATAAAAAATCAAGTCACTCAAGGAACACCACCATTCAAGCTCTAAACTGTTTTGATACACGATGTACAGGCTTTCTTTGACTCTGGTGGCTGTGATAATAATATTGTTAATTAATTGGTATTGATCACTGCCAGCTGTAAAATAGGCATTATAAGGCCATTACAGTCCTACATAAATGGGCACTCTGGGATCTTTGGATAGGGCTGGAGCAGAGACCAGACACTTTAATTGATAAACATCAATTATATATGCATTTGAACAACAAAGCTAAGCTGTACACTTGTCATAGAAGCTCACCACTGTAAGACATAATCAGGTTTTACATTTACAGACAGCGTTTCATCCACAGAAACTTTGAAATAAAGTCAAATAAATACTTAGCAGATTGAGGGAGATGTAAGAAAGGCAGGTGGCAACCTCTGAAAAGAGCAGCACAGGGCTGTTTGCAAAAGGGCTTTCAAACAGCCCTGCACTGCCTTTGGCTGCACATAGACAACAAAGGAGAAGAGGATTTATGGGTAATACTGCAGACTGCAGACCCCATTGTTTCTCCCTGTACAGTAACATTCCAAAGACACAGGACCTGATTGTCTCAGTTCCATAGCCACCGGTATGTTTTATTTTATTTTTTATTCTCATTTTGTATTTTTCTGTTGTGAACCGTCCTGGGATCTTTGGATGAAGGGAGGTATACAAATTTAAATAATAATAATTCAGATCTTTCATGATACATAGCCTTATCTTTCTGTGAGCACTGCTATATAGTATTCTTATACTGAATTTATGCCACACGCCCTTCCTCTAAAGAGCCCGAGGTGGCATAAAAATGGGGTTTTCCCAGGTTATTTTCTGCACAACAAACCTGTGAGGTAAGTTATGCTGAAGGATGTTGACTGGCCCAAGGTCACTCAGTGAGCCTCATGACTAGGTGGAGATTTCCAATATTCTATCTACGATAACTCTAAGGGCTGTTTGTAGAGCAGAAATGGCTAAGCTCTTATTCTGAGTGGGGGTGGGCATAACCTCAAGCTCCTTGGAGATCAGATGGCTTCTGATGCCTCCCATAATCCACAATCCCCATGCACCCCTGGGTCTCTAGCTGTTTTGGAACTACAACTCCCATGATCCCTAGCTAGCAGGATCAGTGGTCAGTGATGATGAGAATTGCAGTGCAAAAACAGCTTGAGTTTGGGAAACCCTGATCTAGACTGATGACGAGTCCTAGAGAAGTTGTAAGCTCGCACACTATTTTATAATGTTCTGGTTGGCCTAATAAAGGTATGACTCTAATGTAGATTTTGATTTTCTTCTTCTTCTTCTGATAGGCCAACATGGCTAGGAGCATAGAATCAGAAAATTGCAGAGCTGGAAGGGGTCATCTAGTCCAAACCCCTGCAATACAGGAATCACAGCTAATCACAGCTACGTTTGCTCTTTTTATGGGGTGTAATAATAGATCTTGAGGGACGCGGGTGGCGCTGTGGGTTAAACCACTGAGCCTAGGACTTGCCGATCAGAAGGTCAGCGGTTCGAATCCCTGCGATGGGGTGAGCTCCTGATGCTCGGTCCCTGCTCCTGCCAACCTAGCAGTTCGAAGCACATCAAAGTGCAAGTAGATAAATAGGTACCACTCTGGTGGGAAGGCGTTTCTGTGTGCTGCTCTGGTTCACCAGAAGCGGCTTAGTCATGCTGGCCACGTGACCTGGAAGCTGTACGCCGGCTCCCTCGGCCAATAAAGCAAGATGAGCAACCCCAGAGTCGGACATGACTGGACCTAATGGTCAGGGGTCCCTTTACCTTTAATAATAGATCTTAAAGTATTGGTTGCTGTCTTGCAGTGGTTTTTTTATGGGGGGGACTCAGGGGTACGCGTACCCCTAAACATTTTGTGAATCTAATGGGAAACGAAACTTTAAAAATTAGTTTCTTCTCTAGCATGGTGAATCGTCAGTTCCGTTGCTACCCCCAACAGCGGCCTCATTTCCTGTCACGGTGTTTCCTGAGTCCCAGACGGAAGCGAGCGTTTAATGTGTGAAGTAGGAGTTGGAATCTAGCATGATGACTGGTCAGTTTCGTTGTTACCACCTCCAACGGTGGCTTCATTTCCTTTCCCGATGATTTTCTTGAATCAAAATGAGAGTACCCCTACACATATATATTTTTAGGGGGGAAAGCACTGAACAGAAATCTAGACAGACAGACAGATAGATATAAAGCTTATGCACACTTTCTTGAAAGTAAGCCCCACTGAATGTAAGACAGCTTATAAGTAAACATGTGTAGGATTGTAAGATGTATATATAATTTGATGAGGCTTCCCTCCCACTGACATTTACTTTGCACTTCTTGGCAATAAATAACATTTTAGCTTGAATTAGTCCTATCTAATTGGAGTTTTCATAATGTGAGATGCCTCCTGGAAGGCAAACATACAAGCATAATGGATATCTCTTAGGGCTTGTCTGCAGTAGTGCTTTGATGCACATTAATTTTGATTTAATAAGCATATCTGCACCTGCATCTGGTAACTCAGGATCTATGTAAAAATTGTTCCCCAGGTGAGAGAGTTAAAATTATACACCTCCAATCTGTGACTCAACAGAATGTGCACAGGCTGAAATGTACTGCGACTGGTGAAATGAGTAGGTGGAGGTTGCGTTCTTACATACTCTCATATCCATTTCTCTCTTCCCCACCCTCCACATTTTGATCCACTTTCTCTAGCTCAAAAAATAATAATAATTCATCTACTCAGAAAATCCTGTTTCCCATCTGTTTCCAGGGGTTTCTTGCTAGCCCATTGCACAACTGCATAGCTTAGCCAAGGCAACCCCTTTAAATTTTTCAAAACTGTGCAACTTCTGAGATCTTTAAAACAACCTGGGTGATTCTGGAGCAGGCAGGCAAGCAAAGGCAAGAGGGGAAAACCCAGATACCATAGCACAATCCAAGACACAGGGAACGAAGTATATTAGACATACAGGAAGCAGACAATGAAAAGCAAATGTGCTATAAACAATACAAACCAAATGCCGGAATATAATTACAAAATTATCTTGCACAGTCATAGAATTAGCCCAGCAACCTAAGGAATCCTTACTTAACGCACAAAGAAACCCTCCAGTATAAAGTATTTATGAAGACATTTGCAATACTTGAAATTCTCTACAAGCATTGAACTTGAGGATGCAGTCTTATTAAAGGTTCTAGAAATATGACTTGTTCTGGGCCTGACACATTTTGGAGAAAAATATTTCACTTAGGGCACATTTCTTGCAGAAATTCTCAAATGCCGCCCCCCCTCCAAAAAAAACCCCTATTAGGTTAGGCCTAGAATAAATAACATTTCTAGCACCTGGAGTTTCCCCCCTCTTCTTTGCCTCTCAGTGGCAAATCTCTTGGTTTTTGTGGTTGATTTCTGATTAAAACCCCAACACTGGCTTTTAGCTCAGAAGACATCTCCCATCAGCCACCAGAGCAATGATCTCTTGTTGCAGGTTTCACTTCAGAACTACATGTAGGACCAACCATCAGTTATGGAATAAAATATATGCTGAAAACTGTGATAGGTTTGCTACATCAGCAAGAGTTTTGCTATGTTTATCATTTCCTTCCAGGACTACTTCCTCCTTCTTTTGCAGATCCTAACAAAGAAACAAAGTAAGCTAACCCTTCCGGTATAGTCTACACCCAAGTGACTAGTGACAGACATTTACACACACACACACACACACACACACAATTTACACAGGAAGAGCATCAAAATATCCCACAGTGACATCCATGTGAACTGCAGAGTGACAACATTCTTACAATTTTATTACACACACACACACACACACACACACATATCTATCTATATGACATACAAACAATTTAAAAGAACAGACTAAGGCAGCACCTGCCAATTTAAATTGATGCTAAAATCAAACCACTCTAACATTTGTTGTTGTTTAGTCGTGTCCAACTCTTCGTGACCCCATGGACCAGAGCATGCTAGGCACTCCTGTCTTCCACTGCCTCCTGCAGCTCGGTCAAACTCATGCTGGTAGCTTCGAGAACACTGTCCAACCATCTTGTCCTCTGACATCCCCTTCTCCTTGTGCCCCCCATCTTTCCCAACATCAGGGTCTTTTCCAGGGAGTCAGTTATTAAAAGGTTGGGGAAACAGAAATGTTTTCTCTGGTGTCCAAATTGTAGTAATGAGGTCTCTAGGCAGGCTTTTGTGAAGAAGGCTTTCCAAAGGTTAGGAGTCACTACAGAAAAGGCTTTCTCTCTCCAATCGGCTCCTACTATACTTCAGATAAGATACTTTAAGATACCTTAAGAGGTGGCGAACCTGTGGCTCTTCCCATCAGCCTTAACCAGCATGTACTATAGGCACGAAGGAAGTTAATAATCCAACAGCTTCTGAATGACTGCAGGCTCCCCACTGCTGACTTAAGAGGCATTGAGTCAGGCAGGGTATCAACCCCCCCCCCCCATAGCTCTACTCACAGAAATCTTAATAGTTGAACTCTCTCATTATAGAGTTGGTTAAGATCCTGGGAGACCTTACAGACTAATGTCCCAACCTTACAGAAATATAGAGTATTATAGAGTATTATAAGCATGTCCCTGTTTTCATCTCTTAAAGGGCAGGAAGGTAAACGGTGTTTCCGTGCGCTGCTCTGGTTTGCCAGAAGCGGCTTAGTCATGCTGGCCACATGACCCGGAAGCTGTACACCGGCTCCCTCGGCCCATAAAGCGAGATGAGCGCTGCAACCCCAGATTTGGTCACGACTGGACCTAATGGTCAGGGGTCCCTTTACCTTTATCTTTATGCATAATGTTACTCATCTATGTCCTTCGCAGAGCTGAACAGAAAATGTTATAGGTTTGAACCACACATCAAAATAGTAAACATTTTAAGGGGAACCACAGAGAAACTGTAATGGATATATGGTGAGGAAATACCTCCCTTGTGGGCTGATGCATGATGACATCAAAGGCTTGTGGGTGATAATGAAAGCAGTTTTGAGTCGCTTGTGAAAACGCCCAATGTCTTGTGCCAACTGCTTCTACCATTTTTTCCATCTAGATGGGAAATCCCACATGAAGATGCAAAACAAATCATAAAGAGTTGAGCATCTGAATCTTAAGTGATCTGCAACCCCTCCAGTATGCCTGAGCAATGTTTCTTGATGGGTACATAAAATCATATTTAATCATTATGCTTGTCTTTCTGGGTCGAAAGGATGGGGGGGAGTTCCAATTTTCTCCTTTTAAAGGCTAAGTATCACCTCAGGATTTCTTCAACCTCCTCATGTTTATGACTGATGTGGATCATTACTTAAGGTAATGAGGTTGTGATCTCTTCAGTTTTCTGTGCCAGCATCATGTGTGACTTTGTTAAAGGGGAAGGAGGTGGAATCAGAGAGCTCAACCTCTCCCAGAGCTTAAGCCAAATGTTAACTGTAACTTAATAATAATGGGGGAAACCCAGCAGAAGCAGTGGGAGAAACAATGGGGGTGGATATGTATCAATGTAACAGGAAATAGTAAAAGAAGAACTGGGGCCAACTAACTGCTATGCTGTGAAGGTAACCTCAATACAGTGGTACCTCAGGTTAAGAACTTAATTCGTTCCGGAGGTCCGCTCTTAACCCGAAACCATTCTTAACCTGAGGTGCGCTTTCACTAATGGGGCCTCCCGCTGCTGCCGCGCCACCAGCGCATGATTTCTGTTCTCATCTTGGGGCAAAGTTTGTAACCCGAGGTACTACTTCCAGGTTAGCAGAGTTTGTAACCTGAAGAGTTTGTAACCTGAGGTACCACTGTAGTTGATTACAGCAATGCACTTTCTGCTGGGCTACCTTTCAGCCTGGTCTAGAGAGTCCAAGTAGAGCAAAATGCTAGACTGTTGATGGGGACAAACTGTTACCAAGACATAACTCCAGTGCTCAAAAGTTTCTGCCATCTACCCATACCCGGTTGGGCCAGATACAGGGGTCCTGTGTTAATTTACAAGGCCCTTAACAACTTGTGCCAAAGATGGTCTGATCCCATGATCACCGAGCTCTTTGGGGAAATTACTGTTCCTGGTTCCCAGCCAGGGGTGGAGGAAGGGGGTGTGGTGGGTGTCACCACTGAGGGGGGGTGACAAAATGCCGGGCGGCACTCACTGGGAGTGATGTGGTGGCTTGGGCACCCGCAGGCTCCGTGCTGCCCCAAACGGTCCACCCACCACATCTCCCTCAGCTGTAGGGCGGCTGAGTGGGAGGAGGCAGGCAGACTCCTTGGAGGCCCCACGAGCGTCCTGCCCCGGCTGGCCCCACCCATGGGTGCAGGACATGCATGCCACTCCAGGCGCCTGATTGGCTTGCTTGTTATGGATCTTTCTTCCAGTTGAGGTCAGGCAGGCCCTCTTTCTGTCGCTTCACACCAAAGGTTGATATTCTGGACATCAATACAGTGGTACCTCAGGTTAAGTACTTAATTCGTTCCGGAGGTCCGTACTTAACCTGAAACTGTTCTTAACCTGAAGCACCGCTTTAGCTAATGGGGCCTCCTGCTGCTGCCGCACTTCTGGAGCACAATTTCTGTTCTCATCCTGAAGCAAAGTTCTTAACCTGAAGCACTATTTCTGGGTTAGCAGAGTCTGTAACCTGAAGCGTATGTAACCTGAGGTACCACTGTCTTAGAAGCATCTACTGATGACTTCTTCTGTTTTTTTTAATTCCAGAAGGCATTTAACTGAATTATGATTTTATAGTTTTTACACATTTTCATTGCCTTGTATGTACTGCACACCACTTAGAGACAGTGGCAATTAAGTAGCATATAATTGTGGAGTAATAATGGAAGGATGCAAAAGGACAGTCCCACAGTCAGTACCTGGCCTGGAGGGGCAAATATCCACATGGCGTTCCTGCATGCACACGCCCTTCGCAATTCCTTCTGGTGATGACAGCATCCCCTTCCACATGGGGTGCCACACCTTGCATTGTTGGAAATGTGGGTACCTTGTCACCTAGGAGCACTTTATCCATATTGGATTAGCCGATTAGGCTCTCAATTTGTCACATCCCATTAGGGAAAAGAATGAAAGAGAAAAGCGGAGGGAACGGCGACAAAGTGTGTGTAAATCCTCTTCCACATAAAATCTTCATTGCATATCTACATTTGCCCGGAACATTAATGCAAGAAATAAATATAGTGCATGGCACAAAATCTTCCATTAGCCAGGAGAATATTATATTAGCATCAAGTGCAGAATGCAGTTAGATTTTAATGGCACCTTTTGTGCTCAGGGTGCTTTGCAGCGCCCAGTTGAGTGACATCAGAGCATTCAACAAACAATAACTCTTCAGGAGCACCCAAGGCCGTATAAGGACCTGCAATTCCAGACACAAAAGCAAATGAGCACAGTTTTCTACAGCTTTCGGATATCGCTTTAGAAAGCATGCACTGTACCCTTTGTGGGAAACTTCTGGCCTGTGTGTCTCATGAGGCCCACCAGGCCTCCCACTGAGGCTATTCCAGCCAAGCCACAGCCATCTGCCCCCTACCTTACATCCTATACAATATCATGTGTGGGGCAGGTAAAGGCAGGGTTTAGGTGAAAGGGGCTTTGCAGGCACAACCAATCAGCTTCCCGAGCACCATCTATCAGCTGATCACACTTGGAAAGTGCTGTGGGCAAACTCTCCCAGTGTCAGAGCTGGTTCAGATGCACAGAGACGAGCAGGAAAGTTAACTCTATATTCAATAGTATGAAAGTCAGCAATGCCTCCAAACAGGACTGTGCCCTCTCCCATGAAACAATTGCCAGGACTGAAGGTCTCTGCCTTCTACTTTCCTCATAAGTCTCCTCCTCCCCAGCCGGATGTTTTCCAAGCAGCCTCAAACTACGCCGAGGAAGGGGGTGGAATCTGTGCTCTTTGTTCTGTCACACACATAACTTCGTGTCTTGGGAGACAAGGGGAGAGGGGAGTTTAGCACAGTAGGAGAAGCACATTTCTGGGATGTTTCTGCAGCCTCTGTCCTCTCCTCCTCTGCTTCATCAGCTGGGTCTCAACTGCTTTCTGCACCTGGCTCTTCTTGCTCACTAAAGCCTGTTGCCTCTTCAGCATCCCACCATTCTGCCCTTTCTTCCCCCTCTGACCTGTCCTCAGTGTCCCACCACCACTACCGGGGCTCTGAGCCTTCCTCCTCTGAGGCTTCCCTAAGGGATTTCCAAGCGGGGGCCTCCCACTGCTCCTCCTTATCCAACCAGTCCCTGACATCCAGGTCCAAGTCCAACACTAGAAACCACACTGGTTTTTAGTTGTAATATTTGCATAAGCAGCAGTTCTTGCCAATAGCCCACAGGTGAGCAGAGGGCCTAATCCACAGGCAGTACACTGGGTTCAGAAACCCCTGTTGGCATCTGAGAGCTCAAAGTAAGCCCAGGCAGCAAGTGCCAGCATTTGTTTGGTTTCCTTTTCAGAGTCAGCCTAAATCTACATCTATGGATCTAAATTGTTGTTGTTGTTGTTGTTTAGTCGTTTAGTCGTGTCCAACTCTTCGTGACCCCATGGGTCAGGCACGCCTGTTTTCCACTCCTGCCTCCCACAGTTTGGTCAAACTCATGTTGGTAGCTTCTAGAACACTGTCCAACCATTTTGTCCTCTGTCATCCCCTTCTCCTTGTGCCCTCCATCTTTCCCAACATCAGGGTCTTTTCCAGGGAGTCTTCTCTTCTCATGAGGTGGCCAAAGTATTGGAGCCTCAGCTTCAAGATCTGTCCTTCCAGGGAGCACTCAGGGCTGATTTCCTTAAGAATGGATTGGTTTGATCTTCTTGCAGTCCATGGGACTCTCAAGAGTCTCCTCCAGCACCATAATTCAAAAGCATCAATTCTTCGGCGATCAGCCTTGCATATGCAAATTGTTTGCAAATGTGTATCTTTGTTCTGTGCCCCAAGTCTTCTTCACAGGGTGAGGGGTGGGGGAGGCAGAAGCCTCTTTGTGCTCTATCCTAGAAAGGAAGCCAAACCCAGGTAGCGCCATCTCTCAGGTGCAAGGGGCACTCCATAGCTTTAGCAGCTGTATGTGTCATATTGAAATTCTGCTTCAGTTGTCTTTCATTAGACTCACAGCTGAAGGGAAAATCAAAAGGCTGGGATCAGGAGGCAAACTTCAAAAGCTGCAAATGACTTCCTTTTAGCCCTTTTGAGAAAATGAAGCGAAATGATACCAAAGTGCCACCCATTATTCTGATTCCCTGCAAGATTTCTCTCCTCCCATCCTGACAGCCAGGTTGCATGCCCTTCCCATAGACACAGGTACATGGGGAGCTGCCGTTATTTGCTTCTCCCTTGGCCATCCCATGCCTGATGCTAACCCAGCAGAACCTTCTGCAGATGTGGAATCCATCTGGTCGTGATGGAATGTCCATTATCTCGTCCCAGCCCCATTCATCAGAAAAAAAGCAATATAGTTCTAGACATTATTATCTGTCTGCAATTCCCCGCTCTGTGGGAAGCGGTCTAGTGGGCCAGCTCTGCAATAGCCAGACTGCCAGAAAGCCAGGAAATGAACCAAGCTTCACATCCATTCCAAGAAAATAAACTTCTGCAGATGCCCTTAGATTCAAGTGGTTAAGGAGTTGCAAGCTTTGGAACGTCACCCAATCCCAGCCACTGGGGAACAAATGAACCCAGCAAGATTGTTAGGCGGGGACAAGGTCGAACATTTTTTAAGCTAAATGTGCCACACAAAAAACTATTATATAGTTTTCACCATGTGATTCAAAACTAGCTATCTGTAACCAGTCATTGCTTTCTGAAGTAGTGGGGGTGGGGAACCTTCTTCACACCAAGGGCCACATTCCCAGCTAAGCAATCTTCCAGGGGCCACATGCCAGTGTTGGGTGCAGGGGTAAAAGCAAAAGGAGCTGAAGTAGCAAATGCAATTTTTTTTTTACCTTTGTACAGTAGGCTAGTTTCCAACAGACAGAGAGGCATCCACACATGCCTCTCTGTCCTCCATCCAAGCAACCGAGAGTTCAAGGACATATTCCAGCCAGGCAAAAACACTCAAGGAGGGCATGGAGTAGGGCTGGTAAAGTGTGTGGCCTGGGGAGAGGAAGTATAACTTGGGGAGAGTCCTGAGGGCCAGGTAAAGATGCTTGGAGGGATGCATTTGGACCCTGGGCTTGAGGTCCCCCACCCTTTCTACACAACTATTAAAGGCACCGGTGCCCTGTCCTCTTTTGCATCCCTTGGTGTATGACGAAGCCACCTAGCAGTGCAAACAACAACCTCTGTAATGAGGCTGATGAAGAGCAAGAAAGAATGGAAAATATGCCCACTATTAAGGGCGGGGGGAACCTTAGGCTTAGCAACTTCCACCAATGTCTCAGGTTTATCTGCACAGATCCCAAAGTGCAGTTTAAGACAGCATGAAAAGCAGCCTAGGTCTGATGCTCTTTCACCAAAGGGGGGGGGGTCGCTTCAGAGCTGCCTGAAATGGTGCCCAGGTCCGCAGTACTTATCAGTCAGCCCCGTGCGCTGCTTAGTGCATTTGGAATGTCCCACACAGAAAGCACATCCAGGTAGGAAAGGAAAACACGAGGACTGTGTGGCGATTGTTAGGTTTAACGCCCACCTGCACATGCAGCAGCCACAGCTTCCCAGGGTGTGCAAAGCACATTTACATTCAGGAAAATCGATTCAGGCAGATTGTCACACAGTAGAGGACGTGAAAGACAGGAGTGCCTGGCGTGCTCTGGTCCATGGGGTCACGAAGAGTCGGACACGACTAAACAACAACAACAACTCTCTCTCTGTGTGAAGCTTTCTGCCATTCTCCACCCCGCTTACACTTTCCATGTTCAAAATTTGTACAGTGGTACCTCAGGTTAAGTACTTAATTCGTTCTGGAGGTCCTCTTCTTAACCTGAAACTGTTTTTAACCTGAAGACCACTTTAGCTAACGGGGCCTCCTGCTGCTGCCACGCCACTGGAGCACAATTTCTGTTCTCATCCTGAAGCAAAGTTCTTAACCCGAGGTACTATTTCTGGGTTAGCGGAGTCTGTAACCTGAAGCGTATGTAACCCGAGGTACCAGTGTACTGTCCTTCCAATACAAACACTGGCTTCAGGGCTGCAGCGAGGGAGGAAAAGGTTAAATCGTTTCCTTGCTCTTGCTCTCATCCCATTAATTATCAAACACACACACCCTGCAGTTGATGCAATTTGCTTTTTTAAAACCCTGCACATTAAGTGCAGGGACGCACTGAACGGTGACATGCTGTTTGGCCCTCCGCCATGAGGCTACATCAGCTCCTATGCCTTCTGTAAGGAGCCGGATGGGGGAGCAGCAGGCACCATCTTGTCATTTGCCATTCTGCCTCACCACACACAAAGCAGGTCACTTCATTTCATGCTCCCTTACTCTGCCCACAGACATTGCACTTTGAGGTTGCTTCACCTAATGCTCCATTTGATCACAAATACCAAAAGGTCTACCACTGACCAGAGCTGGGCTAGATGGCTTCTAAGACCCTTCCTAGCCCCAGGAGGCTATGATTCTGAAGCTCCCTCCTGGCTGCTCCTGCAAAGAGCCACTGTCCTCTGTGCAGGCATTGGCCTGGATTTCAGTCCCTTACTTGATTTGTTTCTAATTGGGTCTAAGTCCACACTGAGGACCCCTCCAGACATCCTCCTTGTTGTGCATTTATGCTGATTTGTACTCATGATGGACACAGTTATGCACAATCTCACTTTCTGTGTTTGTGCCTGCAAAAAGTTTCATGGCAGATAAGACTGCTTCGTTTCGAATTGGTGCATGTGCCGTAACTTCCTGCCGAAATTTCCAGGAGGCCTTAGGCCTCAGCAGGAAGTTAATGGCACATGCACCAATTTGAAACAAAGCAGTCTATCTGCCCTGAAACTTTTGCAGGAGCTGCCAGGAGGGAGCGGCGGAAGCAGAGACTCCTGGGATTAGGAAGGTTATTGGTCCTGCTTTTGTTGCACTATCGTGCAAGAGTGCCGCTCCAGCTGGCAACAAAGCAGTAACGTTAGGAAGGAATCACAGAACAACTAATAAAGCAGAATGATGTGTGGACAGCCTTGTATAAATCTGCTGCTAATGCACCATCATTGTGTCACCGACATGTTGCAGAATACACCCGCAACAAAAACACAACCCACCAGTCTAGAGGGGTCCTGAGTGTCCACAGTGAGTGTTTTATTGCAGAGCAGAGATGGTTATACAGCTGGGATGTCCCAGGTCAGAGCAGGGGAGGCAGGGAAATAGAACACTACACACTTCCTCTGTCTGGAAGGTCGTTTTTTTATTATTATTATTTTTAAAACCCTTCCCACTTAAATGGGAAACAGAGCCTTGGGCCTGTTCCCCCTTCCCCTCCTTTTAGCTTGTACACATTCAAGATGTATGTTTCCAAATAGCACAGAATGAATCTCAAGCCATTGCACAAAGCCAAGCTTGAGGCCTTGCAACAGGGCTGCTGGTTAGGAGTAGACCACACGATTTGCACACATAGGATTGGCCATTCAGTATCTGGCATTGTCAGCTAAAATAATATTAGGCAGTAGGGCTGAGATCCTGGAGAGCAGCTGCCAGTCAAAACTGGCAGCACTAAGCTAGTACCTTCAGCCCCAGGGTATGATCTGAAGACAGTTGAGGCCACCAACTTGCTGAAGCAGAGACCTCCTAGGGTGTGCACCATCTATACCAGCTTGACTTCCATTATAGAAGAAAGGAGCCTCCAAACAATTCTCAGCACACTTAGTAAATTAAAGCTCCCAGAATTCTTTGGAGGAAGCCATAACTGTGTAAAGTTGTACCACTGCGGTGTGAATGTGGCCTAAGACTGTGGAGACTCAGGTTCATTCTCCACTCATGAAACTCCTTGTGGTCCACTCACTTATCTCTCAGACTAACCCACGGTTTTGTAAAGAAAATATGGAGGGCGAGCGGGGGAAGAGAACCATGTCTCTTGAGCTCTTTGTAGGAACGGCAGGATATAAATGTAATAAATAAATTATGTACAAATAAAACAAGCAAATTCGTGCTGAATAATAATAATAATAATAATAATAATAATAATAACAACAACAACAATAATTTATTTAGTTTCCCCAGCCACTCTGGGCGGCTCCCAATCGAGTGTTAAAAACAATGCAGCATTAAATATTAAAAACTTCCCTAAACAGGGCTGCCTTCAGATGTCTTTTAAAGTTAAGATAGCTGCTTATTTCCTTCACATCTGACACATCAAGACAACACACCTTCATTGTCACAGTCAGTGCTTAGCTTGATAAGGTGCCTAATTCCCTGCCAAAGAGCAATGAGAGGCAGCCTTTCAAAATGTGCTCCCTGAGAACTATCTCATTCACTGTATCTGCCCTGATAAATGAAAGTCCATTTCTCTGCCTGTTGTGAAAGTGCCAGAGAAAGCACTCAGAGCAGTGCAGCTGATACATCATGAGGACCAGTGTACTGCTCTAGGAAACCCATGCACAAGCCACAAAGTGAACACACCGTGTTTGTATTCTCAGAACAGAAGCTCCACTAATGATTGAAAGGCTTTTCTCACAAGGTTGTCCTTAAGTTCACTTATCGCAAAGCCGTTGTAGATAAGAAGGAAACTACATGCCGTTTTATGCGATGAATTTGAGAGTAGATTATTCTCCCTGCTTCTAGCATCGTCTCTCAATCTCTTCGTCTCCCTTTCACCCACCCCGCCCCCTCTCCACTGCAATCCAATACAGTACACACCTTTGAAAAATGATGCTTTCAAGACTGCCCTGTGGTGCAGTAAATTTGAAAGTGCTCTTAATAATAATCAGAATCAACATTGACTCTAATGGTCCTCAAAACCCATTGTGTAATTTCATTAGCTACCCGACACAGACGCAAGCAGAGATGATGTCACACTTTTCTTCCTTGCTCTGAAATCTGAGTCAGGCGCCAGGGATAGAAACCAGTTGTGCTGCAGCTGATCAGATTAAAGCTTCTGGCGGCTGGCGATCGATAGCTAGCTGCTGGAGTAATCCAAAGTCACTGAAGGCAAATTGCAATTTTGCCAGATCAGGCTAGCGCTTTTTGCAAGCTCTGTGTTGACCACAGGTGATAGAGAAAAGCTGCAGGTCGTCCTACTTGTATCCAGGTACCTACAAATGCTCATGCCTTGGAGACTCCAGAAGGGATCATATGGAGCGGAAATTTGGCTAACTGGCTGCAAACCAGTACTCTGCCTAACAGAACACATAAGAACATAAAGCAAGCCTGCTGGATCAGGCCAATGGCCCATCTCCTCCACCATCCTGTTCTCACAGTGGCCAACCAGGTGCCTACAGGAAGCCCACAAGCAAGCAAGACCCAAGCACAACAGAACTCTGCTCACCTGCGGTTCCTAGCAACTGTTGTTCAGAACTGGTATTCTGTCCTTATTTTCATTGGAGGAATGTTGGAGGGAATGTTCTCTATGCCATGCATAATTATAAAGGTAAAGGTAAAGGGACCCCTGACTGTTAGGTCCAGTTGCAGATGATTCTGGGGTTGCGGCGCTCATCTCGCTTTATTGGCCGAGGGAGCCGGCGTACAGCTTCCGGGTCATGTGGCCAGCATGACTAAGCTGCTTCTGGCGAACCAGAGCAGCGCACGGAAATGCCGTTTACCTTCCCGCTGAAGCGGTACCTATTTATCTACTTGCACTTTGATGTGCTTTTGAACTGCCAGGTTGGCAGGAGCAGGGACCGAGCAACGGGAGCTCACCCCGTTGTGGGGATTCGAACCGCCGACCTTCTGATCGGCAAGTCCTAGGCTCTGTGGTTTAACCCACAGCGCCACCCGCATCCCATGCATAATTATACAAACTTCCAAAATGTCACCTCTTGCCTTTTTGCTAAGCAAGGAAGTCCCAAATTCTGTAACCTTTCCTCATAGGGGTGTTCCTCCACCCCCTTGGTCATTTTGGTTGCCCCTTTCTGTAGCTTTTGCAACTCTATTATCCTTTTGGGTGGGGGGAATAATAGGAAGCATTTAGGCTGGGGGCAAGTGGGCAAGGAACAGGGCAACAGACTAGGCAGAATGCAGAGAAGATAGGCAGTGGGTCAAATCAGGACAAAAAGAAGCAGAAAACTCAAGAAGCACAAGGAACTGTCAAGTAGCTCATTCAGAATCTGCATATGACATGCTTATAATGCTTCCCTGTAGTCTAAGCTGGAGCAAACGTCCTCCATCTCACTCAAACGTTTATGGTCTCTGCACAAAACCCTGGATTTTACTGCTGACAATACTGGCCTAGATGGAGGATTTCTCGGCTGACATAGGAGAAGGCTGAATCCTTTGCTGCTGATGTGTGACACAAATGGGCATTCTGACCAAGGCCGGTTTTACGTTTGCATTACAAACCCCTTTAAGCAAATAACCGTTTAAGCCCCATGTAAGAAAACACACTTTGTGGGTTCCTGTGCCTCCCTAGATGGGGAAAACACTGCAGCAAGCAATTATTGTTTCTTCCGTGGTTCATGACTTCCTCTTTCTTACCTGGAAAAAAAATGAGGTGGCTTCTATCTGAGTGTTTTCTGTCTCTTTTTTCCACTGTGCTCAGTGTGTGTGTGTGTGTGTGTGTGTGTGTGTGTGTGTGTGTGTGGTCCTACCTATGCAGCACAATATACACTCTAAAAATAAATTTCAGTAACAGTTATAGTCACACTGAATTCAGTCAAGTAGCTACTTAGGCCCCAGTGTTTATATGTTCAGGATAGCAGCTTTAATCACTGTAGTTACTACATTTAATTACAAATCCAAGGGTGTCCGTCCCCCCCAACAAATGACACTAAATACCCTTCTTGGTCTTTTACTCTTACAAACAGACTGAATCTGGGTACAGGATTAAAACTAGTTCTAAACCAAACATGCATTTTAGCTAATGCAGACTGACAGCGTAGATTATAGGTGTGGGAAGTGCTTGAGAAACAAGCTGGGGAGGCATTTTCAGGTGAGAATAATTTGTTGAGGAAAGGATTAGGAATCTCCTCCCACCTGCCAATTATTTTGTTCAAGTGGCCCCCTCCACTACGTTCACATCATGTGGAAAACACGTTTTTGAAACAAAAACCAAAAAACACCATGCTTTCCTTGTAAAATGTCGTTCCGCACTGAGCCTCTGGGAAATGAAACCTCTGAGTTCTCCATGCTTGAAAAATTGCATTGTTTCCATAAGATGCTGCAGTTGTTTCTCTGGCAAAACAAAATTAGGTGATCATCTGCATGCTAAAATAACACAGCCATGCTATTTGTAAGAAACAAAGATTTCAACAATGGTGAACGACACTGATGAGATCGTAGCGGTAGCTGTTTGCATCATTACGACCCTTTCCGGTAATGAGTAAAATCTTCCAAGGCCAAGGACACAGCAAGAGTAGCAATAACAGAGGATTTTGTTCTCACAGTCCAGAGGCCCATGCAGTGTGTATTTGTGAGGCAGAGACAATTAAGCAAAGTGGTGGTTGCCAAAGGAAAAACATCTCCCTGAAGAGGAGGAAGGAAGAAGCTGCCCATCTTTAATGGTCCTCATGAAAGTGTCCTAAAAGGTTGCTTGACCTGGGAATTTAAGGAGTCTCAAATGTTAAAAATTTCCCTATGCAATCAGGTGACCAAGCACATCATTAAAACTGGGGCTTGTGAGGACTAACAGCTTAGTGCTGAAAATTGATAACAGTTTCAAACAACCACCTTAGAATGTATTCCACTTTGGGACTCTGTGGTTCAGGGCCTTCAGCGGAGCCAGTGTGAGGGTATTCTGATTATACTGGTACTCAGAAGAATAAATGACAATGTAATTTATGTAATTAATATAATTAATTGTGTAAACTATGTAATTTTGCCACAGAGGACAAGGAGACATATAGCATAGTTTTTGGCAGAAGATGAACTGCAGCGAAATAGAAACATGGCTGCATGCAACGGGGCTGTATACCCCCTGGTACTACTAAGCTTTCTCTGGAACTTATCCTATCTACCCAGTTAATGCCCATCGCTGTCTCAAGCCACACTTTTGCAGAACTTTCATTTATTGAGTGGAAAGTCATCCCACCCCCAGGCCAAAAGGGGGGGGGGGAATAGTTGTGTGAAGGTGACAGGGTTCATTCATGCAACAAACCATCCAGACAAAACAGAACATCATAGAAAAGAAGAGTCTGTTTGAAAATGGTTGGGTCGGCATTGTTACTCCTTTTGTCTCTAACCTTTGCTGTGTGCTTGTTCTCTGCCATGAATAGAAAACTTGCAAGGATACCGTGTAGAGACATTATCAAGGAGGTGATTCATTTGCAAAACACACAAGGCAGAGAGTCAACTCAATTTAAAGTTCATTATTAGAAAAAAAAATTTAAAAAATGTGCCCAGAGGCTGGAATGGTATCGTGTTAAACCTTCTGGGAACAATTAAGAGAATATTGTCCATCGCTTTCATAACTGATTGAGTCATATTATATCTTGAACATTCATGCATGAGGTATTACATCTCATTGTGTTTCTAAGTAAAGACAGATTCATTACTGATACAAAGTAATTAGTATGTGTGGTTTTCTCTTTTTTTACTTACACAGTTATAAAGTTGACTAGCAGAAAGGTAGGTAGCTACATGCTAATCTTTCACGCTGCAGTAAGAGAAATTCCTCTGAAGCCTTTCCTAGAGGATATTCTTTTAAAAGGCTTGTAAATGCAAATGCATTTTTACTCGCTTTCTTGGCAAATTGTCCTGTTACCCATAGACTATAAAAAATACATTCAAGAGGGTGGAATGCACCTAGAAGTTCTTGGCACGAGCCACATTAACATGGAGACGGGAGTTGTGCAGCCCCCATCAGTTTTAGTGGAACATCTACATAACATCCAGGCAGGCTTTGCACAGAGAACATAACACAGTCAGTTTGAATGTCCCCAAATATTCTAATAAACACCTACACAATCTTATAGTGGGGCGAGGAGGCCATCAAGCAGCAGTGGAACTGCAGGGAGTGAGAAGAGAAGGCTCAGCCCTCTTCCCGGCTGTCGTGGTCCAAATTAAAAAAACCTCACCCCTATTGAAGCTGCTATATGTATCAGGAAGGAGGCCTCCATTAGCAACCAATAGAGGTGTCCCACCTGATACAGAGAGTGACTTTAAAGGGAGATGATGTCTGTTGGGACCACAGCAGGGTGAGGGTTAAACTTTTATTCCCCACCTGCTGCATGTCCATCACGGCTCAGCCCAACACCCAGTGACCAGTAACAGACCTTGGAGCCTCAAATTTCAGTGGTGCTCTATGCAACTCCAAAATTCAGCACCTCTCCCCACCTCTCATCTTCCTTTCTTCCCCATAGTTGCAGCGCCTGTAAGGCTGCACGCCCTGTGCTTGCCAAACCAGTCATACGCCCTTAAATCCACCTCTACCATGACTGTTATTAACATTTTTATTCAAAGTGAGGGGACACATTCATTGCAACCCCAGAATTCAACGCATAATTATTTTTAGACCACACTGCACCAAAGGCTCCATACTGGTTCACACCCTTTCATGTTTCCTGTCTTATAGGGTGATGATCAAGGGTCTCCAACTGAGCTTCCTGAAGGCAGGTGCTGTCAGGCTTCCAGGGAATCTGATCCCTCCCATGGTGGCAGCCAAGAAGCAGAAAAACAAGAAGAATTCTTACCAATTTATTCAAAATTCACAGAATATGACGAAGGAATGTCGTCTCTCCTAGATAATGGCGTTGCTCCAAGTAAAGTCCCACCCCCTCCATCTCTCCTATTCTACGCCACCCCTCCATTGGCTAATCTGAGTTTTCTGCCTCTGAGCTTTCTGTTCTACCACCCTCAATGTCCACCTGATCCTGGGTGGAGGGTGGGAGGTCAGGAATGCTTTCCAAAGACACCGAGTCTGTCGGCTGTCTCTCCCCTGGTGCTTCTTCTTCCTGCTGTTCCTCTCCCACTTATTTTTGTATGCCACAACTGCAGCAAGAATTTTGTTAGCAAAGAATTGGAAAACACAAGGAATACCAACAGTGGAAGATTGGCAGATGAAGATGATGGACTTTTCGGAGCTAGCCTACCAGACTGGAAGAGTTCGTGACCAGAAGGAGGAGGACTACCAGGAGGAAATTCAAAGATTATTTAGCTAAATATGTTAAGATAATTTAAATTGGAAAGCTTGCAAATACCAGATAGGCTTAGGATTTAAATACATAATGTGATGAATTAATATGTTTAAATGCAGAATTGGATAGAAAGAAAGAGGTTAAGTGATTACCGTATTTTTCACCCTATAGGACGCACTTTTTCCCCTCCAAAAATGAAGGGGAAATGTGTGTGCGTCCTATGGGGCGAATGCAGGCTTTCGCTGAAGCCTGGAGAGGGAGAGGGGTCGGTGCGCACTGACCCCTCTCCCTCTCCAGGCTTCAGGAAGCTATCCGCAAGCCTTGGGAGCCTGTGGGAGTTCCCCCTGGGCTCCCCCGGCTTGCGCAGAGCTGCCTGCACCCCGAAGCCCCGGCGCGCTGAGCACTCGCGCCGGGGCTTCGGGTAGCTCTGCGCAAGGCGCGGGAGCCCTCCCCTAGCTTGCGCAGAGCTGCCTCTTATCCCGAAGCCCTGGCATGCTGAGCAGTCGCGCCGGGGCTTCGGGTAGCTGTGGGCAAGCCGCGGGAGGGCTCCCCCGGCTTGCACAGAGCTGCCTCTTATCCCGAAGCCCCGGCGCGCTGAGCAGTCATGCCGGGGCTTCGGGTAGCTCTCCACAAGGCGCGGGAGCCCGGCACTGGGCTCCCGCGGCTTGCGGAGAGTTGCCTGCACGCTGAAGCCTGCGCGCGCTGAGCTCAGCGCGCCCAGGCTTGGCGCAGCTCTCCACAAGGCGCGGGAGCCCGGCGCTGGGCTCCCACGGCTTGTGGAGAGTTGCCTGTTCTGGGGGCTGGGGTCGGGGGAAGCTCGGGCTTCCCCCGTCCCAGCCCCGCGCCTGGGGGGAAAATAAATTTCCCCCCCTTTATTTCCCCCCCAAAAAACTAGGTGCGCCTTATGGGACGGTGCGTCCTATAGGGCGAAAAATACGGTAAGTTAATTTTAAGAGAATATTGGCTTTGGAAAACCGTCAAAAAAGATATATACTGAAATTCAACCAGGGGGATACGAGGAAGTCACTTAACAATGATATTAAGATTGGTTTAAATAAGGTGATGATTTATGTTTCTTTGTTTATTTCTTTGTTTGTTTGTTTTTTAAAAAATTGGAAAATCAATAAAAAAATGGAAAAAAATATTTCCCAGCTTCTCCTTTCTACAGCCTCTGAACTATGACCTTCTACAAACCACTGTTCTAAATCTATATTGTCCTCCTGTTCTCGGGAAATTTCAGGAGAAGGGGGGCAGTCCCCACCATTCCTCCTCAGTGCAGCCCCTGACAGGCTCTGGCAATGGCACCCAGTGGTGTTGCATTGTTTGCCAGTGCCCAGGGCCCGTGCATGTGCATGCTAGGTGGAGCATGGAGGGTGAACGGAAGCCTCTGCACCAGTCCAGCCCTTGCCCCCCATGTCACCAGGCCCCAGGGCCCAGAGACCCCCATCAGCAGGCAGGGCGGGATGGGATCCCTGGGTGAGGGTACCTGGTTCACACCCTCTCAAAATTGTGAACCCAGAGAAATGGACCCACTGCCCCCCCATGCTATGCCCCTGATGGCACCTTATCCACTCTATCCCTGGGCTGCTACAAGCCTTGTTGTGGTATAGTATTACCTAGCAAGTACCACCTGCCATATCAAAGAACCTGTTAAGCGTCTGGCGGGCTGCTGAATCACAGTTTTATGTGGTTTAGGTAGGAAACAGGCCCAGACCTACTTCCTCCCCGGAATCAGCAGCTTAGGAGGATAGACACCAAAGCCCTACAAAATCAGGAATCTCTGACTGAGAATGGGAAAAGAACACACAGAGGTTCTCCGCCTAGCAATGCAGTTCTGTTTTTGGCTTGGCTGCTACGGTCAAATTTCTTTTGTAAATATGAATGTTGTTTCCACTGGGAAAGCACAATAAACCAGATTTGTGATTTATGTCATTTATGGGTGAGTTTTGAGGTCTGGCATGACTCCAAGCCATCCATCACGCTTGCCAGCTGACGTGTTCCTAAAGGGCACCACTGAGTCTGCAATATCAAGCCAGCCGCTTGATTTAGCACTCAGTCGAGCTGGCCTTGAAGACTTAACCCATCTCTGTCAGGTGGGGGAAAGGCACGTACACATTGCCAAACAGAGGATAAAAGAGGGCAGGGATTTGCCTAAAATATGCTCCTGCTCATTTGTACCTGCAGATATAAATTTAGAAATAATCACTATAATTTAATTAGATATGCAGCTGGCCTGTGTGCCTGCTCTCACAAGAACATAAGAAGAGACTGCAGGATCAGGCCAGTGGCCCATCTAGTCCAGCATCCTGTTCTCAAAGACGCAAGCAACCTGGCCAGGGGCTAATTGCTGGTAGATAACTTCAAGGCACCTGCTCTACATGACCTCCCAAAGGCCATGGGGCGGTTGGAATGGGCCAACTCATACTGAGGGGTACAGAGTCCAGGAGACCCCAGGGAAAAGTCCCCACCATTTCCTCCCTATGGGTTGGAGGAGATAAGCAGCACCTATTCAACTAGAGGGGGCATGGGCTGGGGGCTGCTGAGGAGGCTGGATCTTCAAACTGGACTTGGACCAATAGGAAACTGTCCCCTGACAGCCCTTCTGTTTGAAGGAGTCCTATGTTGGAAGAGCTGTCCCATAAAGTAGGACACACAGGTTCTCGTGAGTTACGTGTGGGTTTTTGCTGTGCTTATCTTACTTTCAAGGTGGTGAGGGGTTTCAGGAGTGACCTTTCATTCTATGAGTTATATCTCTGCTGGTTTGCATCTTGCAGCCTTCCGGGATGCCCATGTTTCTTGAAAATCCCATAGCATCCTCAGCTAAGCTTGCAGGAAGGTAGATGGCTACCTATGATGCACCTGGCAATCACTCACTATTGTTGCTGTCTTTTTCCTTGCAAAGAAGTCAGTGTGGAAAGATTTTCTAAAAGTTCAAAGGAAGGACTTCCCTAAAAATGCTCACAGGTGCTCGGTAGCCAACCTACAATACTTTAATTGATTAAAGCCCAGACAAAGATATCATGAATTAACTCCTCCCATGGTTGTTGTTTTTTCAGATCAGGAAGCATGGACAGCTAGGGAGGCTGCAGGGGGTTGGAGTGGTATTTAATGGAAAGAATAAGACACACACTTAGTCAACCTCACAACGGTGAGGCCAGCTCATGCCTACCAAAATTATAAAGCATTACTTAAGTACCAGTGAATAGGGCAGAATAATGGAAGTTTCTTTTTTCAGGGCAAGAAAAGCATTTGAGAAATTGGAGGACAGGGTTTCAGCACAGTGCTAATAATTATGGCATCCTGATTTGGGATATTTATTAACGGAAAGGTTTTCAGCCACTGCCAATTAGTTACCAACAAAGATGGCTTTCAGCATCCCCAATGCTGAATATCAGTGCTGCAGCATAATGTAGCTAGTACAGAGACGTTAGCACTCAGGAACAGATGGTTCATTGATGAGGATGAGCTAGGATTACACAAAGTCATTAAAGGCTGTGCTACTTGCTGTGAAGGCATGTCCATGTGGGGCAGATTTGGCTTGAATGAAGGTAGTGATAATATCCTCTTAGCCTCTTTTAAGTGACCCCGTTTTCATTTCCATGGGAGAGAGAAAATCCATTTCAACCATGACCTTATCATTTCCCTAAATCCTAAGCCATTTTTTGGAGTCAGAGGTCCATGCCTCTCAAAGTCAGAGGTTATATGAATGGCATATACAAAATATTTTGTGTCAGAAATCAGATGCAATAAATAATATGAAATGTGTCATAGATTGCACTGGGTCTTATAGCCATGGGTGGCTAAAAACCAGAGTAAGTAAAATGTACACCTTGAGTAATGTCTTATCTGTTTCCTCAGGCAGCAAAATGTCTTGAGCCAGCCCTGAAAGGGCTTCTATATTGCCAGGGTTCTAGGGGAACACAATGCTTTCTTGTCTATGGAGTCTGAGCCAGACCGTGTCAGGGGACTACGTAACAGAGCAATCTTCCAATGTCTCAGGGGGTGAGGGGAAGCAGGGACAGATTTCCTTGTGCAGTAGTCTTGCATGTGATCCATTTACTGTGCCCCACAGAACTTGGTGGAAAACACTGACGCAGGATCAAATAAATATGTTGCATCTGGGAACACAACTTATGGTAGGGAGAGTCAAATCCTGTCATCCTCTGGTGACTTATGTCCCAGACATTGGTGACTACATACCAGATCGCTGCCCAATTTACTTTGCCCCATAGAACCCAATTAAGAGCCAAACCCATCCATCTCAACATAACCATATTCTGGATACCATTTCTTAAAGCTGAATCTCAAGCTAATATGGACACACACCCTCTCAAGTACGAATGTTGAATGTAGGGACAGAGAAGTTTGATTCCGTTTGCATTTATAGGTGAACCGATCTAAAATGCGGCCATCTTTTGAAATTTGCACTGCTCTGAATATTGCAACACAGCTTGCCAGCAAAGTAATGTGTAGAAAACTACAGATATCGAGTAAGCAAAGCAATGCGTGTATTAGTGAAAATAACACACACAAATACATTATAGCAGGGGAAAGTGCTCTGCAGAAATGTGTGTTTTAGGCAAAATTGCATACGAATGGGTATATTAGCAGAAATTCGCAGCAGAATGCTGCTGAGTATTCATGGAGACTAAAAAATTAAAAAATAAAACACTGATGTAGAAATGTGGAGAACTAAAGTGGGAAAATTTGAAGCTGAAAGGCAGTGAAATGGACAGAGGTCTCCATGCCTCCTTGAGCGTGGGCACAGGTGTGTTTTTCATCCCTTTCCCCTTCAAAATGCATACAGGTGGTGGGAACCCTAAGGTAAAATACCAGCAGAGACCAATTAAACGATACGAATACATTAACAACTCTGTGCCTTCACATTATTTGCCACATGTCGGCCTAATATGGCTCCCCTCTCCGATTATAATGCACCTTTGTATTTAGCGCTTGGCAAAAGCTGCTAGCTAATGTTTGACTTCCAGCAGCATACATGATTTAACAAATCCCTTGAAGAACTGCTATGGCACAGACCCAGACTACTTCTTGGTAGTTACATAACCTTTGCATGAACTTTGAAAGTTGAACAAAACAATAGCAGATTAAAGCTACGGTGGATGGTTCTGAATACTGTACAATTCCCCTTGACATCTCTCCCTTTTATTTATTTTCATTTTTTTAAAGGCTCTTTAAAAATAGAATACAAATCACCATTCCCTGACCTATGATTTTTAACTTGTTTTGGACATGAGATAGAAAACAACTGTATTCACTGCAAAAAAAAAGAAGTTTAAAAACAGATGTTATCACTTTTGTATATGTATTCCTGAACCTAAAAAACAAAGTCTGGGAGGCGGCAAATCAATTATTAACTTGTTTTGCATGAACTACTCATCACAATTGAAACCACCAGGGTCATGAGCCCTGTTTTCTTCTAGGGTGGAAGCAAGGCACTCCCTGAAAAACTGCCATGGAGTGAGGGATGAGATGCCCTTCAGTCACAGCCATAGCTGCGTGGGAGACCCTTTTCCATCATGTGGTCTGAAGAAAAGAGGGGAAATCACATGGCATTCCCAACTCCCATGTAGCTGCAAGGGAATAAATACATTAACCAGATCTTTCTGCAAAGCTCTCAGGCTGTGTACAGACATCCCCCAAATAAATGGGGCAAGTAGTATGTACAAGTATACATATGTATATGTGGTGTGTGCGTGTTTGGCTGTTATGGTTGAATGCTGTATGTATGTTGCTTTGGGTACTTGTGAATAGAAAAGTGAGTAGCAAATACTACAAAAGGAATTAAACACATGTGTTTTGCCGATCCACTGCTGTCTGTGATCATAGTCGACTTACTGAATGTGGGAAATGGTAATCCATCTCAGAGAGAAAAGATGAAGATTGACTTGAAGTTGTGTGGTTACTATTGGCTAGCATCCATGATATCATTGGACAGATGTAGCCTTTGGTGTCCACCAAGCTAACTAATCTTAAAGATGGGTCTTTTCAGAATAACCTCCTCCCTAAATTCAGCATTCACTTCTTTCTCAACAAGTCCTGTTTTAATCTCTCTCTCTCTCTCTCTCTCTCTCTCTCTCTCTGTGTGTGTGTGTGTGTGTGTGTATGCTTGTGTGTGAAAGTTAGGGTCAGGGGAAGCTAAAAGTTAGAAGACACATTTTTGCTTAGTATGAAAATAACAATGCAATTGAAAAATTGCTAAGATTGCATGAAGATCTATCCTTAACTTCTTGAAATATGCAAATGTTGCATCATTTTGCATAGAAATTGCATGCCCTCCGTCAAATACTCTGAGATAGCTGGCAATGGAGAGATTAAAGAGATTACTGGATTAAATTATTAAGGCACACAGACGCTTCTTTCAAACTCCCATATGAGTACAACATTTTGCATCTAAATACACCTTCACTTCAAATGAGCTATTTTGCCCTCAAATATAATTAGTATCACTCTAATAAGACCAGACATAACTGGGTTAGAGAACACTGTAATTTATGAATAATATAAATACTAGTCTTTAATGCCAAAACTGAAGATTGAAACTCCAGACAACTATGTGACTTTCATTAAATGGAGTAATTTCAATTCTTCAGTAGGTCTCTTACATAAAAATCAGAAATTGGATAAATGGCCTCCTTATTCGCAATTGCTGTTGGGGATATTGAAGTCTGTGAATTTAAAAAGTCTTTTGGTTTATAAAAGAAACATATGACTTTAATTTCCCTTCGTGACCCCTGAAAAGAAGGGGTGTAACTCACAGACTTGCTTTGTATCTCAAAGAGAATCAAATCACTCATTTGACTATGTAACTCTTTCGCTGCCATGGGCAGAAATAACTGAGGGCCTTGTACTATACCACAGGCAGCCTGCATAGGAGCAAGTAGACAGAGAACCTGATGGTGATGATCATCACACTTTAGTGCTGGACTTCTTTTCAAGAAAAAGTCTTCTGAAAGAGAAGGTCCTATAGGACGCTGGCCCTTGGGGTGGTCCATGTTGGTCCGACTCACAACCGCAACCCAAATACTTAAGGCAGCACACTCAAGCAGTGGCACATACCTGCTGCGCTCTCTCTCGCTCTCTGTCTCAACAGCTGTCATGGATGCAGAGGAGTGTGATTTGTGAATGATTGTATTAAAGGTAAGTTGTGTTGAAGGTAAGTTGCAGCAGACTCCCTCAATAAAGATGGAAGGGTAGTAATGTGACTGGGTTTGTGGTGTTTTACCATAAGACATGACCTGGCATTAACACTTAAGAGGTCTAAGATTCCCTGTATGTGGTAGCATTTACTAATATTCAGCAGCAAAGACTTTAATTGATGTTAAAAGGAAACCTGTGCTTATCCCTTAAACTGGTAATAAAGTAAAGATGAGTCATGATGAAAACTTAACTGGATTTTTATTCATACATGCTCAATGAGGGTTCAAGCTTAATGGTTACTCTGATTAGGCACAGCCTTTTGTTTCAGACAAGAATCACGGAAGTAATAAAGAACTTTACTTACAACTTTCAAGTTAAACCTGTTTCTAAATAAACTGACTCTTCCTAGAATGGCTATACTAATCCAATAAAACCCTTCTAGCCCCTTTTGGGATCTTCTCCTTCCCTTCAGGGAAGCAATCTGGTTTGCCCTGCCTAGCAAACCCCTAACCAATCAAATCCTTAGTCAAACCCTAACTAACTGCTTTCCAAGCCCTAACAGCTGAGCTGTCAGGTGGTGTATTTTAACTCTCCTGACTTGTGTAAAAAAGTGAATTTAAAACATTACAGCCGTTTTTATCCAAGGGTCAGATATCCAAATGCAACACAAGTCCTGTATGCATGCAAATCAAAGTACTATTATAACGTCTGCTTGTATTCATTTAGCTATGTCATCTTCCCCATCCCAGAGGCTCAAGATGAATAAGAAGTGTGAAAACCATATTGATACAGGATTTGATTACAATGACCACCTGCATCTCTGCCAACTTAATCCTAACCACTAAAAATGGCCAACAAGGAGTGTGCAGAATGCATACCAACAAGGCTATGAGAATCATCCTTTGTCTACGATTGCAGGATCAGTTTCTTAGGCCCAAATGACCCTCCCAGCAGATAAGCAAGCAGTCACATCCTATCATTGTTTAAACTGAAAGAAATTAAATTCCACCTGAATTTGGCAATGAAGCATCAATTCCATCTCAGTTAGACAATTATAATAATGGAATCCTAGAACTGTAAAGCTGGAAGGGACCACAAGGATCATGTAGTGCAACCCCATGCAATGCAGGAATCATTTGCCCAGTATGGGTCTCAAACCCACAACCCTGAGATTAGGAGTCGCATTCTCTTATCAACTGAGCTATCCCAAGTCATGTTAATAACATGAATATACAACAAACAGATTTCATGCAGACATGCATCTTCTTTCCTGGTACCTGACGGAAACCCAGGCCATATCCCCCCAAAAATGGCCGGTTCCGGAACCAGCTATACATTCACCCTCCCATTCCAACTGGAACCAGCTGGCCTCCTACTTCCTAACCATGGAAATGATTTTGTAATGATGGTAGGGTTGCCACCACAATGGCGATCCTAAATATAGCTTATAGGAAAAGCTACAAATAAAATGGCCCACCCGCCATTCCAGCAGAATAGGCATAGGCAAACTCGGCCTGCCAGATGTTTTTGGCCTACAACTCCCATGATCCATAGCTAACAGGACCAGTGGTCAGGAATGATGGGAATTGTAATCCCAAAGCATCTGGAGGGCCAAGTTTGCCTATGCATGCAGTAGAACTTTGTCAGCAACTCAGCTTTCCCCACCACCCAACACTTCTCAAATCACTTTTGGGAAAAGCAATGATTGAAGCAGATTTCATTCTTGTTATTCCTATATTATAATAGTCTGGTAAAAGCTATTTTCCCCTTAATTACCCCTTTCTCCATAGACCTGAGAGCGATTGGAGAAAGATTACAAGGCAGCTTTCCAATTGAATTACAAAAGCATTGCACGTGGTTGTCCTATTAACTTCAGAGTGCCGATGTGTTATAAAATGCAAATTGCAGGAAAGGCGGCAGTAATTTGTTTATAAATATGTTAATGTGGTGGAGTAAATGTCATGCCATCTTTGAGGTGGTGGGGGAGGAATGGCTGATTGCCAAAGGTGCCTCCTAGCATGGGTTTCAGAGGGCAAAATTGCAGTTAATAAAAACTACCTTTATGTTTTGTTTTACTGCTTTTCAGCACAAAGTGCTAATAACCAATTTACATTAATGGTATTGGCACACATGTAAATGAGGCGCTCTCTCTTTCTCTTTGTTTTGCTTTTAAATGGCAAAGTGAGGTTCTGCTGTGAGGCTATTGCATTTCATTAGCTGTGGGGATATGTGGAAAGATATGCAGGACATCCTTGATGGGGTTTTGTTATGCCACAGAAGTTATGAAGCACAATTTTGTTAGCACCTTGGCAAACGTAGAAGCTGCTAGCTAATGTGGTAACCTCTGGATGGTGTTGTATAATTATTTATTCATACATATATACATACCCTGCCCATCTGGCTGGGTTTCCCCAGCCACTCTGGGTGGCTGCCAACAGAATATTAATAATAATTTTTAAAAAGTGACAAAACATCAAACATTAAAAACTTCCCTAAACAGGGCTGCCTTCAGGTGTCTTCTAAAAGTCATATAGTTGTTTATTTCCTTGACATCTGATGGGAGGGCATTCCACAGGGTGGGCGCCACTACCGAGAAAGCCCTCTGCCTCGTTCCCTGCAGCTTCACTTCTCACAGTGAGGGAACCGCCAGAAGGCCCTCAGCGCTGGACCTCAGTGTCCAGGCTGAACGATGGGGGTGGAGAAGCTCCTTTAGATATACTAGGCCGAGGCCATTTAGGGCTTTAAAGGTCAGCACCAACACTTTGAACTGTGCTTGGAAATGTACTGGGAGCCAATGTAGGTCTTTCAGAACCAGTGTTATATGGTCTCGGCGACCGCTCCCAGTCACCAGTCTAAATGCCGCATTCTGGATTAGTTGTAGTTTCTGAGTCACCTTCAAAGGTAGCCCCACTACAACTCCAAGCATCCATGACCATTGGCCATTCTGGCTGGGACTGATAGAGGTCTGTTCTGTACAATATAGGAATCGGGCAAATAGTGTTGTGACATCTACCTTTTAGCATTCTCTTTCATTACATATTAAACCGGTACAGTGGTACCTTGGTTTAAGAACAGCTTAGTTTATGAACAACTTGAATTAAGAAGGATGCAAACCTGTAAGTAGGTGTTTTGATTTGTGAACTTTGGCTTGGCATAAGAACATGCTTCGCTTCCTGTTGAATGTGTTCCATTTGTAAATTGAGTCTTCCGCTGTTATGGGAAAGCACGCCTTGGTTTAAGAAAGCTTTGGTTTAAGAACAGACTTCTGGAACAGATTAAGTTTGTAAACCAAGGTACCACCGTACTGCCTCTGTTGTCTTTTCAGCACCTGCTGAAGACCTTCCTCTTCCAACAAGGCTTTTAAGTAGAGACCTTTCCCAGTCTGCATCTGTACCAGAACTGTTTTAGGGGCTTTAATTGTTTTATAGTACCTTCTACTCTATGAAGCCAAATAAATATTTTTGAGAAGGTATAAACAAAAGAAAGAAGCATGAAAATACTACATCTTATAACTTTGCTGAAATGAAAACCTTAAGAAAACACAATGGTTACCTTTTTACTCCCAGGAGACCCAGTCAGAGGCCAGGAAGAGTACCTTCTTTACAACATTATCCTACAACCTCAGGTAGTTTTTTTAAGGTTACAACTCTAAAGCTATGTACACATTAGCAGCTGAAAATGCAGCAAGGTCATTTTTCTTTTCTGCATTTCAAGTCCCATTTGCACATTGCTGTACATACCAGAGAGGGAGCAGGAATGTCTTTGCCAGGTGGGCATTGCCTGGTTGTTTCCCCTCACTTGCAGCTGCCCAAACTCCTATGCAATGCAGCTGTCATTTGTGCATGTGCTATCCTTTGCCCATGTGCAAAGGCTGTCCCAAATGTACACACCTCAGGTTAACAACGACTTAAGTTTTCAAACCAGATGGATGCTGATTTGAGGGAGAATGCATCAAAGAGCAACATTTCTCAAGGAACTAAAGGATATTGATGGATTGCGGCTAACACCATGTGTCCTTGGCTTCAAACACCAGTGGTGAGAGTCCCCTGGAGTCAGAGTAAACAGTAAAATTATGCAATCTAGAATGCAAAATCCCCCGGAGTAACACCTCTCAGAAAGATCTATTCTGCAATCCCCTCTTCACCCCCTTCCATGGCTCAATGTTGGCTTGAACATTTGTTCCAATGGTCCTCATGAACTGCTCCACTGCACACCTGAGTTTGAGAGGCAGAGAAATCATTTGAACAGACAAACTTTCCTGTTGCACCCAAGACTCTTCCATACCTGGCTGGGAGAGGGGAGTGAGAAAAAACAAAATGTATTCTGTGTTGCCTTTGCTAATAAAATGACCCCAGGAGCCCAAATACCTGCCCTTTCCATACAATACAATAGTGATTTTAATCTAACAGACCTGATTTAGACCAATTAGCTTAATGACACCAGGACAAAGAGAACACTGCAAAATGATGATTTCTGTAAGTTTTGGAGGCAGGTACGGAAAGAATCGTTGGGACTTACTGAATTAACATTTTTTCAATACTGGACCAAAAGAGCAACCATGGCAACACAGTGATTCCACCCACACAAGCCAGTAGTATATAGAACTATAAGATTGCTGGATTCATCTTGATATTTTTTGTACCTAAATAATCTGTAATAAACATGTTCTTAAAACGAGTGGATATACTGAAAGTTCATTTATCCACATGCCTGCATTACACAATCTTCAATAAATTGTTGTGGCTGCAATCCTATATACACTTACTTGGGAGTAAGTACCATGAACTTAACAAGCTTTCTTCCACATAGAAACATATAAGAATTGCATTACAGCTTCACTTATTTAGTGGTTTTTAATCCCATCCTGGGGTTAGCAATGCATTAAAAACATCAGATATACACCCCAATCAATTTATTAGTTTCATCTCTTTGTCTCTACTGGGAGGGGAATGAAGAGAGGAGGAAAAAAAGGAGAAGGGAGAAGGAGGTCTGGCTGCTGGTGGGGGGCGGGGGGCAGCAGGGAATAAAACATCCGCTTCAACATCCATTCATCTAGCATGAATTGACTTTTCCTTTAGCCTCTTCACAAGCAAGAAGGCAGTGCAGTGGTACGCCCTTTTCTGGCCACTTTACCTCCAAGGAAAGAAGCCAAAGGTGGAACTTGTCAACTAACCTGCCATTGTTCTGCTTTGGATCAAAGTAGAGAAGGGTGAATTTTTCCATTTTAGCTCCTCACTCCATTTCTCATTTTTCCAATCTTAAATTTAGTTCTCCACATGTTCAGAGGGTAATTTAAGAGAGAGAAAGTCCTCATGAAATTTCAGGATTTCAGTGCAGATTTCTCATAATAAGAATTCACATTTTTTTGCAAAGCAGTGTTCCCTAATGCAATACACTTCTGTATGTTTTTTCACTAATATGTGCATAGTTATGTGCACTTGAATCAGCATATGCATTTTGTACACCTTAGTTAGATCATAGAATCATAGAATTGGAAGAGACCCTGAGGGCCATCTAATTCAACCCCCTGCAATGCAGAAATCCTGCCCACAGCCATCCCTGGATGGGCTCTAACAAACAACCATCTAGTAAACAGCCAGACACACTGACCCATTGCACCACTGGGAACATACTGTACTTGGCTGGAGAATTGCACAGCAAAATTCGGAGAAGTGTGAATTTTGATGGATGGCTATGTTTCAGGTCATGGATTGTTTCAGAGCACATGAATTAAGTAGATCGACCTTTGAATGAGAACCAAATTGAATTTCTCCACCCTCCATAGGGAAAGGATAGTGGAAAGAGAGAGTTGTGTATAGAAACTAGGCTATTGTTGTCGTTTAGTCATGTCCGACTCTTCATAACCCCATGGAACAGAGCACACCAGGCACTCCTGTCTTCCACTGCCTCCCGCAGTTTGGTCAAACTCATGCTGGTAGCTTCGAGAACACTGTCCAACCATCTCATCCTCTGTCGTCCCCTTCTCCTTGTGCCCTCCATCTTTCCCAACATCAGGGTCTTTTCCAGGGAGTCTTCTCTTCTCATGAGGTGGCCAAAGTATTGGAGACTCAGCTTCAGGATCTGTCCTTCCAGTGAGCACTCAGGGTTGATTTCCTTAAGAATTTGATCTTGCAGTCCATGGGACTCTCAAGAGTCTCCTCCAGCCCCATAATTCAAAAGCATCAATTCTTCGGCGATCAGCCTTCTTTATGGTCCAGCTCTCACTTCCATACATCACTACTGGAAAACTATAGCTTTAACTATACGGACCTTTGTTGGCAAGGTGATGTCTCTAGGCTATTGCACTAAAGTAAATTTTATATTAATTCATCCTCCCACTGTTTATTCTGGCCCCACCTACTGAGATGCAGCCCCTGGAAGGTTGCCCAGAAGGAAATGTGGCCCGCGGGTTGAAAAAGGTTCCCTGGCCCCTGATCTAGCTGAAAGTTAGAGTGCTTGGCAGAACTGCACCATTATGGCTGAATGAGTCAGTCTGTGGTTTGGTTACCCATCTGAAAGCATTTCAGGTTTAACTGCCTTCCTTGAAGTCCGTCAGTCATTCTTGAACCATGAATGGGTTAATATCAGCTCCTTTTTTAAATCTACTTATGGTTTTAACTTCTATACAGCTTTCTTCTATTTGGTGTTGATACTCATGCTCCTCTGCTTTGGGGGAGGGGTTGCTTTGTGTTGCTTTGTGTATTTTATGTTTGGAATGGTTTCTATGTTGTTGGAATGGTTTCTATGTTGTTGAAAAAGCCAAAAAACAAAACTCCGCCCGAAAATCAATGGGTTAATACGCTGGGTGCCATATTAAGCAGCACAAGTGCACCTGCAGACTGAGACAGAGCACAGAAAGCGACAGTAGAATGTATGAGATGCTGCCACTTATTTCCTTCTGCTTTTAGTGTCAACATTACCCTGGAGGGCCTTTTGTCTTTTGCAGAAATTAGAGGTGACTCCATGTTCGTTCCGGGTCAGTCTAGAGTCTCTATGAAATGAAAACATCACCCAAAAAGATTTGTTATAAAAGGGAAGCTCTCAGATGTTCAGGGAACTTTATTTTACAAGTGATCAGTGGGGAACATCGGAAGCTACCTTATACAGAGTCACACCCTTGATCCAGCCAGCTCAGTAATGTCTACACTGACTGGAAGCCACTTTCCAGGGTTTCAGACTAAGGTCTCTCCAAGCCTTAGCCGGCAATGTCAAGGATTACACCTGGGGCCTTCTGAATGCAGAGCAGATCCTCTACCCCTCAGCAATCGTCGTTTTGTCATGAATTTCCCCCCAAGTTTGACTGTATTTGTGTGGGATGTCTTTTAATGAGTAGGAGAAGATGTGTTGATTGCAATTTATCCCTCTAGGCACCCATGTGTGCGGGTGGAACAGAGTTTCTAAATCCCATCCTTGGCAGAAAAATTTAAAGCATATGAATTAGGCTATAAAACCTTGTTTTGAGCAAGTCCAGTTAATGAAAGAAGCTGGTTTTTCCCTTCTTACTCTGGACACAAAAGTTTAGCTTTTTTCCTTTTTGCAAAATCTCCAAAAATATATATGAGGTTTTTACCTATTGTTTAGGAAACGCCAAAAAATCAACACTTCTGATAGGGGCTGCCATGTGCCCTTTTAAGCCACGTAAAGCTGGAGCAAGGGGAGACATGTCAGCATCCATCATTGGTCAAAGGGAGAGAGGGAGAGAGAAAGAAAGAGAGAGAGAGAGGAACAGGAAGTACTACATGTTCCTTCCTCTCCAAAAGTGGAGGGGAAATGACATCACACAGAGCTCTCCCTACCAAATGTATTTCTATGGTCTTAATATCTGCCTATCTGCAACACAGTTCTGTTGACTTAGCCTCTTCTCATGCTAACCAGCAAGAATATGCATTTGTTAGGCTTGGCTGCTAATCTCCCACAGTTTGCAACCTGTCAGCCATGTTTTGTAACCTAACAGAGGTCCCTTATACACCTATGGTAGAAGCATGGTTGGTTGGGACAAGACAAAGGGCATTCTCAAAGGCCACACCCAATTTATGGAACACCTTGTCCCATGAAGCTCAGCCAACCACTTCTCTTCCTGTCTTTCACCTGTTGGTGAAGGCTTTTGCCTTGCCAGGAGGACTGTGTTTTTGTGCAGTGAATGTTGTTTTTAATCTGTTGTGCCTGTCTTATTTTATTTGCTTTATACTCTGGTTTTATTATGAAGTTGTGGTTGTATAAGTTGTAGGCCATCCAAAGTAATGCCTAGGAAGTAGAAGGGCAGGATTTAGACTCTTGAAAGAGTGACAAGTACTTGTCTTGGGAAACCCATTCACCACGTTTTTAAAAAAAAGGCACTGTAAAGGGCAAAGTGGGTTTAATTTATATCACCTTATGTCCTGTTTTTTTAATTATTTCATTATTAATAGAACTGAAACATTGTATGCTTAAGCATTGCCATATGTTAAAAATGCAATCTCAGGGTGATTACACTATTGCCTTGTCACAAGAGAAAAATATCAAATTCAGAATTTTTCAGTGCAATAAAAAAAAATACTTTCCAAACAAGTAACAGTTGCTCTGAGTAAATTGTTACACTAGCAATAGTTCGTGCACAGAATGCTGAGTGTTCCCATCAGTATTTTTGTTAGAACAACACTCTTTGTTCTTTCTGCTGCAACAGACTAACATGACTACCCCTCTGAAAACCCCATCAATGTCATTTTCATCAGCTCCTGCAGCGAATCACTTTTGCAAAGTTTGCAGAATTTGTGAAGAAGTTTGGAGATTTGGCAAGGGGAAAACTGCTGAATGGGATACTGGGAAGCAAACCGTAATGCGGGCACATGCGTACATCTTGATAGCCACCATGTTCAAATTTGGAAGGGAATAAAAGAACAAAATGAACCATGATAGCTAAGTAGAAACTGCATGTTCAGAGGCAGTATTTCTCCAAATACTAGATTTTGGATTGGTGTAGGGATGAAGAACCTGTGGCCCTCTAGCTGTTGTTGGACACAAACTCTCAGCATCTTTGACCATAGGTCATGGTGGTCAAGACAGGTGGAAGTTGGAATCCAACCAACAACATCTGGAGGGTCATAGGTTTCCCATTCCTGGAATAGCGCCTTCACGTCCTGCTTGTGAACTACCAGGGGTCTCTAGTTGGCCATTGTCAGGAACAGAATGTTGGATTAGATAGACCTTTGGTGTGATTCATCAGGATTCAACAACATGCTTATTTGTAGGAACATGTCTTTTCAGACCAATTTAGTAGTTTGAGAATATGTAACAAGAGCACAAGTTTTACACACACAGAGCCTAATTCATAGCAAGATCTTTTAAGTGGCTGGTGTCATGCGAATATAGATTTTTGTTAGCTTGGGGCTAAACAAGCAAGCATTGAATGTTGCCAGGGTCAACACAATTCAAGGTTTTAACATCCAGGAGTGCCAATTTAATGTTGACCCACCAATTTATACGTCACCTTTGTGAAGAATGCTGGGCAAGCATAATATGATCATGATAGCACAAATCAATGAGGAATTGTGCCACAGTATTCCGAAAAAGCTGCCAGCAACAGGACAGCCCTATCAAAAACCTTGTGATGAATGAGATGATTAATCAAGCCTAGTGCTCACAAGGGTATATGTTGCTTTTGCAAGGTCGCTGCAGGACAAATAAAAAATACAGCCAAATGCACATTGTGCAACTATATAAAGCTGCTCATTCTCCACTAAGGAAAAGGCACCGTCCAAAGTACACCACAATTCTGACCCTGGATCACTCACTTTGAGCAAATTCCTTCAAGTAATCAGAAGTTGTAAAGACTAAAAAAGCACGCATAAGCATGATTTCCGTTGTTCCATGGGGAAGATCCAAAATAGCAAGCTAACAAATGACATTGCTTAAGCTTTCCTTTGACTCTGTCAAAACTCGTGGCTTTTCGAATCCAAAGACAGCATATAGCAAACATGTAGTAGGCCACAAAGTTATCATATCTGCTCTAGCTCACACGTTCCTGGGTGGTTCTTGCCATTTGCACTTTACATGTCTAATAATATTCTATATCAGACTTTCCCAGTCTTGTGCCCTCCAGATGTATTGGACTACAACTCCCATCATCCCTGGCTGGGACTGGTAAGAGCTGCAGTGCAAAACATCTAGAGAAAGAAGCTGTTCTGTTCTGTGTCGTGATACTCCACCTAATTATTATTATTATCCAAGTCTAATAATTCAAGTCCCTGCATAAATAATTATGCATAATAAAAGACAGAGAATTGCCCTCTCTGTATTTCAGAACTTTATCATACAACCATTCAGACAACCCAGATCAAAAGCATGAGCTTTCTCTTTCCCAGAGCACCAGCTCATGCACGCAGTTTTATGATCTTAACCTTACTTCCTCGAAATGAATTGTCATTTTATCACAGGGACAGTGTTTAGGGTCATAACACTCATTAAACTGTAGCATCCTCAAAACACCAACAATGAACAGGGAGTTTTTCTGTTTGCGATAGATTTATAGTAGCTTGGATCCAAGGATCCCATTGCCCAGACTGAAGGCACTTCCCTTTGAGCAGCCATTTTGACTTAAATGGGGATCTGAGATGGGAGTGGAAAGGATCCAGACAAAGGCCAGGATAAATTAACATGGTTTTAAAATAGGTAGGTAGGTAGGTAGGTAGATGATATAGATAAAGCATGCTGCAGAATTCCCTCCCTCACTGACTCTTACTGTTCTAGTTATCTTTTTGTATATTGCCTTCCATAGCTGCATGCACACACAGTGTCTCAGATAGCATGGCAATATACTGCAACTGCTGCCAGCTGTGCTGTGCTGTTGGCTTTCCCACAGGAAGGCTCCTGCTCCTGCTTGCCCATTACAGCCACCCCACCCCACCTCATGGTGATAAGGCAGGTTTAAAAACCAATCTATAAGCTGTAAAACTGGCTAGAAAGAAATAACCTTTTTGCCCAGCTCTTCATTCACACCCTTCTCCTCTTCCTAACACCCTTGTCCTGTCTTCTCCTCCCTAACAACCATTCCCTGGCACCTGTTGCCATGGCTCTTCTTCCATTTTCTTGACACAGTTACTTGGCACCAGTGAACCTATCTACTCTATTTGACTATTTAGTTAGGAAAGGAAGTCCTTTACACGTGTTCCTGCCTAGAAGGGTCCAATGGCCAAAATGGGTGGGCGGTCAGTGCAGTAGGTTCCTTACTGAGAAATCTGCCACCTGCAGTTTGGTGGTTCACAACAGAGGGCAGCTGCGAACAGATTCCAGTAGGTCCTGGCATTTGCCTCAGAGCACTGTTGTTGATAGCAGACCTTGCAGCCTGGGTGAATTAGATTGAAGTAATCACTTACAGTTTCTGGAGTTCAAAGGCTTTATTCATGCAGGACCAATTGAAAGAGTGAGTGGAGATAGAAGGAAAGAATAGAGGACATCTTGTCTGGAGAGAACAGCAAACAAAACGGCCCAGCTTTTAGGAGAGTAGTTAACTTAGACATAGATGCTTACAAACAAGTGCTGGCTAGATTGCTAGACAAAGCAGTGCCCCCTTGTGGTTCAAAGTAACACATGCACTAACAAGAAGTTCAAGAATAGGAAATATATTTGCTTTTTTCCAGCAATTGTCAACATGAAAGCTATTAAAACTGCAGTCCTTAAGTAGATGTGCTAATGACAGTACGTTGTATAACACATGTTTAACACTCTCCTGAGAGAACAACCTCTGCACTTACTTCTCAAATGTCTCCTTTGTTTGAGTGACCCAAAAGATTGAACAGAGCTGAAAAATAGACATGAAAAGATGATCTCTTGACACCTTCTTTTCATTCTTGGCTATAGGCCTTCAGTTCTTATTTTATTTTCTGTGGTTAACAGGCAGTATTTGTCCATATGAATGTGTGCCAACTGCTGACAGGCCTGCTTTCAACTAAATTCTGTGTTGCCGTTGTTTTAAAAAATACTATTTCACATTTGTAAGGGACGCGGGTGGCGCCGTGGGTAAAACCTCAGTGCCTAGGACTTGCCGATCGTATGGTCGGCGGTTCGAATCCCCGCGGCGGGGTGAGCTCCCGTCGTTTGGTCCCAGCTCCTGCCCACCTAGCAGTTCGAAAGCACTCTTAAGTGCAAGTAGATAATTAGGTACTGCTTTATAGCGGGAAGGTAAACGGCGTTTCCGTGTGCTGTGCTGGTGCTGGCTCGCCAGAGCAGCTTCGTCACGCTGGCCACATGACCCGGAAGTGTCTTCGGACGGCGCCGGCTCCCGGCCTCTTGAGCGAGATGAGCGCGCAACCCTAGAGTCGGACACGACTGGCCCGTACGGGCAGGGGTACCTTTACCTATTTCACATTTGTGATCAAAGCACTTTACATGCATTATCTAGTTGTGATGGTTGTCATCAGGCTATGGCAGGGTAGGAGATGGGGCTGCAGGACCTCTTTGTCAGCTCAGCTGGAATACCAGAAACGTTTCATTCTCCTTTTCCTTGAATTTTCATTATTCCACCTGATCATTTCAAGAATTTTATAACTCCCAAACAAATGCCTGGAATTCAATTTTACCTTTTGTGTGGTGTCTTTGACATTTGTAAACCACTCTGGAAGCCCTTTTTCAGATGAAAGACAAGGTAAAGCTGCAGTTAAAAAAAAAAAAGAACAAGAATATATGGTAAATCAAAATTAGTTGTATGCCATATTGTTGATGTGGAGAATAAGGATAAAAGAGAGAGGGGCTTGCCTAAGGAAAAGAGCATTCTGATATATGCTGGGCGGGGGGGGGGGAGGACCCCTATAGGAACTAGCATAATTTATGCCAGGGTAAGCGATTTCCACTAATGTAAACCCAGATTAGCTGGGGAGGGCCCAGAAGTTCTGCATCCAAAAGTGTCCAGCCTGGAGGACCTGGGTTTAGGATTGCGCTGCCATCCTCTTTGACCTAGCTACCTATTACATTTACTGCATGGTTTGTAGATTACATTTTAAAAATGTAATCCAAGGCGCAGGATCCACCAATTTCTATTGGGAAATACAGCATGTTGGGAGGGGTGTGAACCCTTCCCTTCGCATACACAATTCTGACAGAAATTGGTTCCTGTGCTGCAATTATTGATAGAAAATGATCCAATGGAAACCAAAGGGAACTTTCCCCCTTCTTGTTAATTGTTGCAGAGACAATCAATTTTGTGGTGTGTAGGAAGGGAAGGTTAAAGCTCCCCATACACCACAGGTCCAATGAAAGTTGTCCCACCCCAAATATATATTTTTATTTTTTAAAAAATGTGATCCAGCTGCAAGCCAAGTTACACATTAATGTAACGCATACTTAGGCCCCTTGCCATCATGCTGCAGCAGATTTTGCTCTGTCCTTTTAAACTCTTATAAAAAGAAAAGTGTGCGTTACACCAATGGAAAATTACTGACATTAACAGCCGCTGTTCTTTATAAGAGGCTTATATAGATTTTCTCACACACACCCTACCAATGGCTTATAAACATGTAAATTGTTTTATTACATCACCGCAAACTTCATAAGGAAAAAGTGCCTGTTTAAGCTATGAAAAAAGGCAATACTGAGTCATAATATGACTCCCAGTGGCCGCCAGATGATTAGATTTCTCTGTGCACCCGTGTATGTGCGTAAATTATGGTGGTAATAAACACTCATGTTATGACCAAAATATATTGAAGCAAAATTAGGAACGAATTTTCATACATGTTGGCAAAGGATAGATTAAGTACAGCTGCCATTACTATCCGCCTTCAATAGTATCTAAGCCTGCAACTAACACCAGAACCATTGAAAGTGCTCTTTGTTCATAAAATGAGAAAGAGAGGAGCGTACAATGGAAGCCTTTTTGTCTGAACATCTAAATATGTATGCATTCCAGACATCTGTCATATCTATAATGGAAGAAGAAATATAACATATTGGTATAGAGTTGTAAGGAAACTGAAATGTATCTACTGCATTCAGAGATCCAGTTATAAGACATAAAATCATATTATTGCAGGTTCTGCTATTCACAAAACTGGATTAATCTTTATGCTGTGGTCTTTATAGCCGCATCTTCTGCAGACTTTTGCCCTGCATAGTAATCAGATTATAATGAAGCATACACCTATGTTTCAAGGGGAGTTCCACCATTTTAAAATACATGGAAATAGAGCCCAGATCCTTTGACATTCTCAGCTTTCCTTCAGCTGTGGACCAAATCCTCACACACTTTCAATATCCATCATTCCATTATAAAGTACAATGCAAATGCTGAGCAGGGCTGAATAGTAAAGAAAAAGTTAAACTACAAAATGGAGTGCGCATTTAATCCATTTGATTTTACAATGCGTCCCTAATAATTTATATCAATGCAGGATCCATCCGGACTGGTGCTCAATTGTGGGTGCATTTTTCAAAATATTCTTGACACAATAATAGTGTGTTAGCAGTGATTTATTCTGTTTTAGATTCTTCTGTGATGCTGCCACATTATTGCTGTCTGGAGAAGCGATAGCAAAATTCAAACAGAAATAAACCAGAACATTTGTGGTGTAAAAAGGTACCAGATTTCAGCAGGAAGTTGCAGGGTATGTGCTACTTGGAAATTCTGCAGCAGTTTGACAGCCCCTAAACCTCCGCAGGCTTTGAAAGTGGGATTGCTTATCACCATCCCAAAAGCATCATGAGCACAAATTGTCACAAATGCACGAGAAGAAAAGGATGTAGAGGTAACATAGGGGATAAAGTTTCATAGAGATAAATAGAGTATAAAGCACACACGTCCTACAGTAGCTCAGAAAGGATACCCAAACATTTAAAACTCTCATAGTTTAGTAGAGTCTCTGGAGTATTCAAGGGGATATGCCATGACATACCGCCCAGGGTTGAATTTCATGCATAGTGAACATTTATAGTTAAGAGTTCACTAAAGAAAATATATAAAATCCAGCCACCTTTCTGCAAAGGGCAAACTTTAAGCTGAAATTGTGTAGAGTGGCAGAAAAGTTATAGACAAGAGAGCAACTTTCAGAGGAGCTTTTAACACTGCAATCTTCTGACAGGCCGAGTTCAATGGAACTTACTCCCTGGTAAGCATGTATAGCAGTGGAGGCTGGTTCACTTGACCCATCAACTTCATTATGTCCCCAAGCAGCCCTCACCTGCCTGCCTGCCTTCTTACTTGCAACCAGTCATATGGATGGCATAGTGTCTCAGCATCCTTCTCTTCTGTGTTGCCCTTGCAAAATTCAGCAGGGAGGAGGACGGGGACAAAACTAGAATTAGTTACCTCAGTGGCTGTGGCTCTACCAAGGTTAAGTCTCCTAGTCTTCAACCCTGCCAGCCCCAGTGGGCACCAGCTGCCACTGGTGTATGGGATTGCAACCTAAAAGATTGAACAGCCAAAGATGGGACGCTGAACTGGTTGAAACCAATGCAATTCTGTTTCACCCTAGTGAAACTCTAAAAATGTACATACTCTGAGGTTCATTGCCTATGTGCAACATGCAGACTGTGTGTTCACCATTAGCTATAACAAGGGTGCCAGAGTGTATATTTTACGGCTAAGTGTGCAATAGTTGGGTAAAAGGGAGGTAGGAGGTCTCCAGGTGCAAAAGATAAATGTTATTGCACCCAATGAATTTCAAACTGAACTTCACTTTTATGTATTATGTGTTATAAGTTGCATCAATTATTTGTATTCTAATAGATTCTTCATTCCCTATATTCATAGTGCATCTTAGGGAGATCTCTGCTGAAAACACCTTGGACTCTATTTTTTCTCTCCTGCATCTAGAAGCCTCCCTTCTTTGGTGCCTCCTGCAATTGTGCCTTCCACCTTCTGTTGGGAAACTGTGTACGTGCAGCTACTCACACAGCGTCAATTAAGGTTTGGCAGATAGCCAGAAGGCAATCTGAAGGAGTAAGTCTGCCTGGTGATAACAGAGACATGGAGACCGCTCCCTGATTGGTCAAGCTCTCTCAAGGGAGTGATAATTAATGGCCTACTAACTGGAATGTTTTCGGTTCAGTAGTTCAGAGGTTCAGAGTTCTGTGTCAGTGTAGGAGTTGTGAGTCATGTCAGAGAGAGCTAGCAAAAGATCCAAGTTCTGTTCCTGTAAATAGTCCACTGTATATAACACCTAACTACAAGTTCCTGGTTCCTGCTTCGTCTATCCTGTCTGCAGCCAAGTCGCCAATTGCTTCCGTGGATTCTGCGTGTACTCTGCTAGGTCTGGCTAAGGTCCTGCAACTAGTCAGAAAGTTGCGAAACACCAAATAGGTTTTACCAATACCTTCTTTCTTTCTCACAAGTTGAAAAGCTGCCACCATTTGTCAGCTTCGATTATGCCTGCTCATGAAGCAAACTGGCTCCATTTATAAAGTGAAGCAGCTTAACTATACCAATTCCATATTTCTAAGGCTTGAGGAATCCCATTTCTCAGCTGCTTTTTGGCTTGGGTTTGTATGCTTATATCCTTCTCCTTTTGAATCTAAGGCTGTATTCTCGCTCCCACTTACTCTGCATCCAGCGCCCTCCCACTGCTGGTTTGGGAAGCTGGGTACACATGATGTTAGTCACAAGCCAGATCTATCCCGTTGTTTCTTATGAAATGCTGCATTTTGATGTGTTTTTCTCCAAACTAGCTTTGATCTGAATCAAGAAAAAGAGCCTAACTGCATGCTATGCTGGCAATGTGTGCACGGTCAAAGTTGGTCATCCAAGCTGTTGCCACACTGGGTATTTACTGTACAACAGCTATGCTTCGTTCGTTGCTCTTTATGGAACGGCTGCATTATGTTGTGAAGAAAACATTCCATTCTCACATTTTGCTTGCTTAACCTATTTCCCTGCCTCCCCTCCAGAGCTCAGAACATCCACCACTGTACACAGTACAACGAATTCACATCCATCAGGGGTAGAGCCTGTCACTGCAATGTTTCATCACCATCCATATGTGTTTGTTGTATATGCAGATATCGTATAGAAAGGGTTAAAGTGATGATCAGTTTTATCACTTCATGACCAGACTAGACTGACCTTGAAATATCTATGAAATCTTTGATATGGAAGTGTCTGAGGGGAAAACAAGAACATATTGAAAATCCACAGATTTTCTAGCTGCTTTAGTACCTGATGCATACTGGAAAACCTCACTCTACATCTCAATATAAATTATCTATCCTATTCAGACCTCACAAGTGCACTTCATTGAAGCAATACTTTTAGGAGGGTAAAATCTTTATTGAGATTCAGTGCACCAAGCACATTTCATAACAGCTGAATGAGTTACATTGCAACCTTGGAATCTGCAGCTAGTGCATTAATTTCAAAGAACGAAGATCCTTTCATTTATGCTGAATTTCCCCCTTTATGCCAATTTCTATGGCTGTTTGTAAAACACTAACTACATTTAAGTTGCAATTTGATTGCAGGCACACAACTCACCATAAAAAGGTAAAGGAGATATATTTTAAAAGCACATTGTAGCTAATAATCTGGGTCAGAAGTAGGAGGACCCATTCACATCTGAAGGAATGCTGTTGTCTTCTTTCTATTACCACTCATCTATCATTCAGCTTACTGCAATGTGCAAAGTACATTACAATGGTCCTTTCTACTCACAACAGCCCTGAGAGATAGGCGCATCTGAAAAGTGCCAACATTTATTATTTATTTATTCCATTCTTTTTCTGCCTTTCCCTCTTGGCTCTTATGGTGGTGTGGGTTCTCGGGCAGCCTTCCATCTCAAACAAGATGGGGAGCCGCATTGTCCCATTGTCAACCCTCCAGGGACCACATGTCAAAGTGAGTATGGCTGAAGCGTCAAAGTACTGTATTATTTCGTCTATAAGATGCCCCCATGTATAAGACACCCTCTATTTTGGGGGACTCCGATTTAAGAAAATGGGGGGATCTACTTATGTATAAGATGCCCCCAAATTTTGGACATTAATTTTTAGGGGGGGGAACCTAGTCTTATACACGAAAAAATACGGTAGGTTTGGTCAAATTTTAAATGCTAGATTCTATAGCTGGACGTGCTTAGATTCAACAAGGTTATTGACGCATCTGCCTTCAGATTTTGTCCCAGCCCACCCAGCGTCCTTCACACTTGGACAGAAAATTGAGCTCTTGTTGTCTCCCACATCCAACAGTGACACCCCAACATTTCTTTATCTTGGGTTCAACGAGCTTTAATCAGGCATAGTTTGCTGAAGTTAGACTGCAATTACCTGCTGCTGGTTTTTCAGGCCCAAACACAGAATACCAATAAGTGCTCTCCAATATTTGGAGTTCTTTAATGAAATGCAGCCATATGCAAATCTGACTGCCACAGTAACACTGGAAAAGCTGGTGCTTCAGTCACCATTTATGTGTCTAATATTCCCCCTCCCCAGCCACCAGACTTTTCCCATCTGTAGGAGGAGGGGAAAGATGGAGACGATCATATTTTTTCCTCAAAGTGTGGGACAGCAGCTTGGGAGGGAGGAGTCCATTTTGACTGCAGATCCACCCTCTGGGCACACCTTGCTCCTCTGGTGCAACCAGTGCAATCAAATTTACAGCTGTATTTTAGTTTTAAGTCAGGAATTTTTTCCTGGACCTGCAGCATCGCATGTAGCAATTTACTTCTAGCAAATTTACTTCTTGATGAGCACAGGATTAAATGGGCAGACATCGTAAAGAACACTTTGCTTCATCTGTTTGCCTCCTGCCCATCTTTTTGACACTTCTCTGCAGGTACCACTGTCAAGCACATTGTGATCCTGATCTCTGCCTGGCTGGAGATGGTCAATAGTTATTAGAAGAGTTGGAGGTGGTAATGATAGAGGCATAGCTGCCTAAGATGTACCTGCGCAAACTCTTTCTCTTTTCTCCCACTGTTTTTGAAGTGCTTCGCATCTGGGAAACTTGCAAGCAGAGACTAGCAGAGGTAGAATTCCATAGAGGTAGCCGTGTCAGTTTGCAATAGAGTTTTAAAGTATAACACATTTATGACATAAGCTTCCGTGGGTCAAAGCTCATGTTGTCAGATGCAGGACAGGGTCACCTAAGTGAATGCAGAAAGAAGGCAAGAATATATTGTAACTGCTGTTTAAAAAGCAAAGTCAAAAACTGCAAGATGTGTTATAGTACTGCGCAGAACACAAATGAATTTAGGCTTCTATCAAATGAATACTGTGAGGGTGTGAACTACTGCCATCTAACAGACATCAGATGACTGACCACCAGAGACCTCTGCCACATCACCTTCAGCACTGTCCACTTCAAACACAGAAAAGCAAGGTGGGGTGGGATTAACTCATTCGCTCTGTATTCCCCAGATGCTATTTGCAACAAATAGCAGCTGCAGAGGGGTTATCAGTGGGAAATAGGGAAAGGTTTTAAAAAACAAAACAAAAAAAAGACTACAACCTTTCCACAATGCCAGAGTTCCAGTCCAGGTCCAGAGAGGTCACAACTGCTTTTGCAAAGAAAACAGAAGTGGGGAGACCAAAGTATGGGATTCACACATGCCCTTAAAGTGGTGTTTAGTGTGGCCCAAAGTAGTAACCATGAACTTGTTAGAATGCCAACTATAAATAGAAGTGTGATTATGGAATATGTGGGTTGTATATATCCAGTGCTGCGGATCCACTTGTACAACAGAACTTCTCCCCTACAAATCTCCCTTGAACCCTCAGATTCCCTTGAATCTGCTCCAGAGGGTGGGGGAGCCCTCCAGAGTAGATTTTGGGGGCACACAAGAAGGGGAAAGGAAAGGGGAAAGCCTGTGGCGTGATACAGCATTGAAACAACCCTATGTTTTTGCAGGTAACCCCAGAAGGAAGATTGTCTTGGCACTTGCAATTGCAAAAAAGGAAAGTGGGAAGCTGCAGAAAACTCAGACTCAGAGAGAGAGGCAGAGAGTTGTGGCTGGATTTTAAACATTCTTCCTCTATTGCATTTCCAGCTAGTCAATTTGTGATGGAAGCATTAATATACCGATGTAGTCTCTGCAACACTGGTTTCCTATTTTTCATCTGTTTCCTAGAATAATCAATATAAGGAAAAGATTAGCCTGTAGGTAAAATGGCACACCTGAGCAGTCAATGGCACCTCCAGAAAAGACCTTTTTAGACACCCCCAGCAACAGCAACCTCAAGGATCATATTTCACCTGCCAGTTCATCCCATTTTAATGTGCTGTGAGCTATGTCCTCTTATCATGCAACTTTAAGATTTGGCTTGGAATTATTTTTTCAGTACTTATTGTGCCACTGTGTATTACATTTTAATCACACTTTTAAAAAAAAATCTCCCTATTAGTTCTGTGATGTATGCCTAGAATAGAAAGTGCTCTCCTGCCTGTTCTTTTAAGTTGTACAGTGGTACCTCAGGTTACATGTGCTTCAGGTTACATACACTTCAGATTAAAGACTCCACTAACCCAGAAATAGTGCTTCAGGTTAAGAACTTTGCTTCAGGATAAGAACAGAAATCGTGCTCCGGCGGCGCAGCAGCAGCGGGAGGCCCCATTAGCTAAAGTGGTGCTTCAGGTTAAGAACAGTTTCAGGTTAAGTACGGACCTCCGGAACAAATTAAGTACTTAACCTGAGGTACCACTGTATATAGTTGAGGAAGGTCTATAACTTCAAAGCTTTGGTATCCATGCTTTGTATACAGAACTCCCCAGGTTCAATTCCTGGCAACTCTGGTTAAAAATGTATGAAGGAAACCTCTGCTAGAGACCTGGAAGAGTCAGTACCAGTCAAACCCAATGAGGCACCATTTATACCCTTTGCATGGCTTTAAAAAAAGCCAAATGGCAAGTGGGGGGACTGTTGGAGTTTGGTAAATATATTGCAAAAAAAGAAATAGTTTGTTAAGACTGCTGGTTGAAAGAATAGAGGAATTTAAGGTTTATTAGCCACAGCGAACAAAGCCATTCTGAGCACAGGCATCCAAAATGGAGGCACTAACACACACGAGCTCATACTCATACGGACAGAACTGGGAGAAGAAGCAGGAAGGAAAGCCTGAAACGAAGCCATCTGCTTTACCAACAAGTAGTTAGGAAGCGGGTGGCGCTGTGGTCTAAACCACTGAGCCTCTAGGTTTTGCTAATCAGAAGATCAGCAGTTCAAATCCCTGTGATGGGGTGAGCTCCCGTTGCTCTGTCCCAGCTCCTGCCAACCTAGCAGTTCAAAAGCACAGCAGTGCAAGTAGACAAATAGGTACTGCTGCGGTGGGAAGGTAAACGACGTTTCCATGCACTCTGGTTTCCGTCAAGGTGTTGCACGTCTGGTTGCACCAGAAGCAGTTTAGTCATGCTGGCCACATGATCTGGAAAGCTGTCTGTGGACAAACGCCGGCTCCCTCAGCCTGAAAGCAAGATGAGCGCCACAACCCCATAGTCGCCTTTGACTGGACTTAACTGTCTAGGGGTCCTTTACCTTTTACCTTTGTTAGAAAAAAAGAAGGAATCAGTGAGGAGGAGGAGGAACAGGTTCCCTTCCGGTCCATCACCTTGCCACTGGTTCAAGTAATTTAGCATGGGTGTTTTACTCCCAACAGGCACAACCTGAATTAAGAGCCTAGTGTGGTGGTAGAGGGCTTTAACCCATTGCCCACAGGTGCCGCTCCAAGTCAAATTAGGGATGGCACAGAAGGACAAGCTCCCATTCGTACCATTGGAAGTTCAAATCAAATCAAATACCAGGTGCGGGAAGTCAAAGGTTAAAGCCCTCCTACTCCCCATGCCTGTTCCCAATTCATCCTTGGGCTCCATGTCTGCTACTATCATGTGGATGGCATCTTGTTGAATTGGCCAACAGAGCAGAGAGTCCTGCCAGTGGCAGCCCAAATGGAGACCAAACAAGAACGCCGCCACCAACACCACTTGGGCTTTAAAATAAAATGGCTGCACCATTCAGACACCAATCCCTGCCTTCATCTATTGCCCACCCTGGCTTGAAGTAAGGTAAAGGGACCCCTGACCATTAGGTCCAGTCGTAGCCGACTCTGGGGTTGCGGCGCTTTACTGGCCGAGGGAGCCGGCGTTTGTCCGCAGACAGCTTCCAGGTCATGTGGCCAGCATGACTAAGCCGCTTCTGGCGAACCAGAGCAGCGCACGGAAACGCCGTTTACCTTCCCGCCGGAGCGGTACCTATTTATCTACTTGCACTTTGACGTGCTTTCAAACTGCTAGGTTGGCAGGAGCAGGGACCGAGCAATGGGAGCTCACCCCGTCACGGGGATTCAAACTGCCGACCTTCTGATCGGCAAGTTCTAGACTCTGTGGTTTAACCCAGAGCGCGACCCGCATCCCTTCTGGCTTGAAGTAGGTGCTGCTTAAAACAGGTTCAAATCCCTCCCCCACCCCACAACCATGTAGCTCTCAGAGTGATTTTGGGCCAAATACTGTCTTTCAACTGAACCTTTCCCACACCACTATTGTAAGGGGGAAAGAGGCAAAAGTGGCGAGACCAACTAATTTGGATTTCACCTTTGTACTGTAAGCTTGTTTCTGCGCATATTCACATACCCTTCTCTTTCCTTCATCCAGGCAAGCTAGAGCATCATCAAGGACACAGCCCAGCCAGGCAAAAACATTCAGCAAAGGTGCAAAGCAGGGGAGAGTGGGGGTTATAGCTGGGCAGAGTTCCAAGGGGCAGAGAGAGGCCTCTATCCACACCCCAAGACCTGAGATTCCCTAGACTAAGCAGAGAGAAAAGACACAAAGGACACAACCTCCGAGCGAATTTTCCACCCAGGACTCTCTTCGATGGAAGCCAAGAGATAAAGTGCAGTAAGACTAAAAGGTCACAGACCCATAAATCATTTTCTGCAGAAATCCCATTTTGTTTACGTTCAACATTGGAACTTCCCAAGCCTCAAATAAACAAGCCCTTAATTGCACCAGGGGTTTTCCCCCTGCCTCTGCTCTGTTTTTACTATTGTCCTGGGCTTCTGGTGTGTGTATCAGGCCTTCTTGTAGGGTTTCAGCTATGGAAAATGACGGTACAGTCTGGTGCAACATTATTTTGCCTGTGTTAAGCTTTGGATTGCTTCATTTCATGTATAGAAGGGTTTATAATAATGAATCGGAAAGTTAAAGTGAGGTTGGCCACTCCACATGATCAAGAACTCATCTCCATGCAAAGGTCTCCACTTAAAAATGTACGAAGTCCCTTTCCCAAAAACACAAAGAACTTCTGAAACTGACAACACAAATCTGAGGAGTTCAAGCATGCAGCTAATGCAATAAAGACAGTGAATATAATTCCAAATACACGGTTTACGTAATGCCTCAAGGAACAGCTCCATCAGCATGATTTAGAAAATGATTCCATTATGTGAAAAACAACTTAAATTGGATAAGAGCGGGTGAGATTTGTTGACATAAACCTTGTCTTTCTGATGCAAATTATTCCAAGCAAACACAAATATGGAAGTACACACACGAACAGAGTTGCTGGTGCCCAGTCTGGAATTTCTCCGTGTGTGTGTGTGTCATGGTCCAGTTCATGGGCAATTGAAGTCCCGACTGGGGACACTGGGACTGGGGGCAAGACCGTGGGGTGGGAGCAGAAATGGGAGTCCAGAAGCCAGGAGTCAGGAAGCCAAGAGTCCGAGGGTCAGAGAGCCGGGAGTCAAGAAGCCAAGGGTCCAAGGATCAAGAAGCAAGGAGTCAAGGAGCCAAACACAGCAAGGCAGGGAACGTGTTGCTATGGCAAAGAGCCGAAGAGAAATGCTGACCTTATATCCCTTCCTGGCTCTTGCCACCAGGTGCTGTGAGTTACCAATCGGAGTTACCTTGCCTCTTCAGAACAAACTTAGGAAGGCCCCAGTCCTGCAAAGTCCTATTGGTCACAGGGCCTGGTTCCTGCATGCACACCTGACACTCTCACTCTCTCTCCTGTACCCACCCTCACTTCTCACTTGTTTTCAGAGAAGAAAAGCTTCACATCACTGACCACTCATTCTATTGAAAGTTAAAGGAAAGGAACATGTATAGAAAATTGTAGTGCCTGGTGGTACACGGAGAAGCAGGTGGTGATCATAAAAAAACAAAGCTGCCCTTTTAGAACAATGGGTTTCTCAGCTTGACTTTTCTACAGATATAATTCACGAACTACTCATTTTGCTTCAGGGAAGGTGTATTGGTGTACAGTCTACAAGAAGCATCAAAACCAAAGCAAAGAGCTTTAAGAGGAAGCTTTGGGAAGTAGAAGGAGGATTAGCTTTTAGCCATGACTAATAATAATTGAATCACAGAACTGTAGGGTTGGAAGGGACCCTTAGGATCATCTAGTCCAAATCCAATATGCAGCTATCCCATAGGGGGATTGAACCTGCAACCTTGGCACTATCAGCACTATAACCAGGGTGATACTTAGCATTTCTCCAGTTTGAAGTATTGGATGGGTCACACATACCCAACCTAGTGAGAGAATAGTTACTGTTGTTGTTATGAATTGTAATTTACAGCTTAAGGCCAAAATAGGCTTCTAAGAAGTTTACAAGTCTAAAAACCAGTGACACAAACCTTGCAATATAAATGTCCATAATTGAGACCCGCCATTAAAATATAAATTCCATAATTAAAATATGCAATCAAACAATCCCATTTTAAAAATATAGCAGTTGAAACAGGGGACTCAGGTTGAGTTGATGCAATAATGAGAAGACAATAAGGAGTGAATCGCCAAGTCAAGGGAAGTTTCCCAATCACTAACCCAAGATACCATTACAAAAGCCATATCAAAAGACGGCACCTGTCCCTTACATTCTGCTCTTCACTGAGCAACTCCCACTGCATCTATTGCTAGACACATCTCGGTTCCTGCTGTTATCAAGCAACTGTAATCAGTGAGGGTGCCAAAGGAGAGTGGTTTATTGGAAATCCCACATGAACACAAGTATATATATTGATAGACAAATGAAATTGGTTTACTGAGAATAGCTCAGAAATATATATGCACCAATGACGTCTTCTCGTGCTTGACCCAGTGAAGAGAGGGAGACCATCTTGGAGGTGATCATGGCTTCTGAGCCAGCAGAAAGACAAACACAAAAGCTTGTTAGTTTTATAACCATACCTATGACCTATGTACAAGGAGATAATCCACCCCTTGGACCATTAAATACACATTTTTCAATAGTTCCTTCCATTAAATACTATTCAATTTATATGACAAAATGGTTTCAGCTTGTTGGATCTAAGTATGGACTGCTTACTGAACTGCTGCAAGGAACTGAAAAATCAGTTGAAAGAGGAATGGGGAGACTGCAGTAGGTCTCCTGAAGTTCAAAGAGCCTGCTGGATCAGGCCAATGGTCCACCTAGTTCAGCATCCTGCTCTTACTGTGGTCAGTCAGATCCCTACAAGCAGGACATGAGTGCAACAGCACTCTCCACTCTCTCGGTTTCCAACAACTGGGATTTGGAGACAAAATGCCTCTGACTGTGGAGGTAGAACGTAGCCATCATGGCTTGCAGCCATTGGATTTCAAGTCTCATCAGCCCCAGCCAAAATGGCCAATGGTCAGAGATTATGAGAGCTTTAGTTCAACAACATCTGAGCGGCCATAGGCTTTCTCATCATCCTAGGGTGGAAAGCTCAGTTGACACTGAGAGATGATTAGGAATGAAATTTTGCATTGATTCCACTTCCATGCAAAGAAAAAGGCACCTATCCATTCTTTAATTTGTTCTTGATATTTAACGCTCCGCTGCCTGAATGATCAATGCACAATTTTCTATTCATTCCTTTCAAATAGAACCGTGCTGTGATCAACATAAACCGTAAGGAATGTGGAATGCTGAAGTCACTTTTAAGCTCCGTCAACTCAAACCCCCAAGATACTGTCTGTGAAAATGGGTTTGGACTGTAGCAAAGTGGGGTTACCTCCCCATCATTCCCACCACCCAACAGGGCTCCTCAGTCTTGAACAGGCAGAAACTCAGCAAGTATCAATAGTATTAAGAGAGCCCATCTGTTATTGTTTGTTGCTGTTCTATCGGCCATCATGGTCATTGCAACCTATACAGTGGTACCTCAGGTTACGTACTTAATTCGTTCCGGAGGTCTGTTCTTAACCTGAAACTGTTCTCAACCTGAAGCACCACTTTAGCTAATGGGGCTTCCTGCTGCTGCTGTGCCGCCGAAGCAAGATTTCTGTTCTCATCCTGAAGCAAAGTACTTAACCCGAGGTAATATTTCTGGGTTAGCGGAGTCTGTAACCTGAAGCGTATGTAACCTGAGGTACCACTGTACATAAATACAACATTAAAGCACAATATCTATCTATCTATCTATACATACATACATACATAAATACGTACATACATACATATAGACAAACTAATACAAATAGTTTTTATATTTCATTCCCAATTAGATCTTTACAGTCCACCTTGTTATCCTCAATGAAAGTTCTTCTCAATTGTTGGGCAGCAACTGCAAAACTCACAACTTTGTTTCTCACAAATTTGTCAAAACCAGACAACAACATGTGATTTTTCGCTTGATCATCCACGTCAGGTATCTTACATAAAAAAATCAAGAATAAACAGTTCTCGGTTCAGAATACAGAGAACAATGTAGTACATAATGGTACAGATCTTCTATTGCATGGGTACCGCATAAGACAGCTCATCTTCCAAATCAATCCTATTTCTTCTCAATCCTTTGTAGCCTCACCAGATGCACACACAAATGCGAGCATTCAAAAATGATGTTGAAACCTTTTCTTTGGAAGCCCTTCTTCTATTATCCCTTTCCTGCTGCTCTACAATAAGCGTTTTTGTCAAAGCCACTGCCCTGCTTCATCCTACACAATTAACCCTCTGACTCCTGGAGTTCACAGGTTAACCAGGGAAGAAGAAACAAGGCAGTGTCTTCGATAGAACACTTAACACAGTGCTGCAGCTGCGGGGTGACTTGGGGGGGGTGTCAACCCCTATTGAGGCTGCAGAGCTCTTTATGAATACACCTCCATACTTAATACTGGCTTGTGTGTTTGACTCTGCACCTGCCCTCCAAGAAAGCTGTGAACTCTTCAAGTCCAGCCATTCTGAATTGCTGCGTGACACGCCTCTGGGGACAGCAGAGAACATAAAGGCAGGCATCATCCAGTGCTTTAGGTAATTAACAGAATCAGTTCCATCCACTCAGGTGCCACTCAGCCCTATTCCAATGGAAGCTTGTCACTCAGTTCTTCCACTAAAACTTTTACATTGTTTCTCCCATCTAAAATTAGCAGCCTGGCCTTACACAGTTCCAGAGTATTTCATGATCACTAGGTCCAGACTACCTTAAACACAGGCTTGCCTTGTCAATTTATAGTTGCGCCAGTCATGCTGCAGAGGCGCAAGAGACATCAGCCCCGTTACAAAACTTGCTCTCTTTTTTTAATTAGCTGTGAATTATTTTCCATCCAATATTTTTCAATAGCTTTTGTGTTGTTACATTAGGAGAAACAATGATTTGAGTGATGCCACCTTGGCACCCTTAAAGAACTGGAAAAAGTCAAGATGGCTGCCAAATTAGTTTGGCAGCCCAGCAGCGTTCTTTTGAGATAAATGGGCAATTCATCACCTCCACATTTGCTACAGATTACAGTCAATTATAGTTCAAATTTTCTTAATACCATCTATATGGCACGCTTAGCAAAACAATCCATTTTCTTCAATATCACATCTTGTTAAAGTCTGCTTAATCAAAATAAACTGCAACTTTATTGTTTTAATCACTTAGGAACAATAGCGAATGGCACATGGTGCTAACAATTACACAAGTACTACTAATAAAAATATACTACTTTAGGGTTTCGGGTGGGTGTACGTGTTTTGAAGGGCTGAGCAGACAAGCATAGAACTCAGAAATAAGAAGGCAATCCGGAAAGAAAATTAACTGAAAATGTGAGCATCAACCACAGTACTGTAAAGTAGCAGAGTACTTTGGAACTCCTCTATATTATACATACTGTACATACACATTGAGGCAAGGAATGGATGCTAGAGGGTAGCTTTGTGGTGCTTCATGCTATTTAGTTATTTATTTTTGTATAAATATGGCAAGATGTGTTGGTGGCAAGAAAAAAAAAGGGAAAAAATGAGAATTCCTGGATGCCAAGATTCACACTTGGGGCAAGTACTCTTTGGTGAGAAAACCCCAGCAGAGATTTAAAATCACAAAATATGCAATAAAGTAAAGTGTGGAAATATAGGCTGTTAGACCTTAGAATATGCCCTTGTGAGTTTCAAAACTTCCCTTTTCCCCTAACATAGAAAAAGACCACACATTTGGTAAGTTAAAAATGGTTTACTTACAAACTCTCCAAATGTTGGATTCTCTTGCTTTTCCATACAACATTAAGGAAAAGTAAAACTTTCAGGCAGTAAAACTTGACTTAGTTACAGTGATGAACGTTTCTAAATTATTGGCATAGGAACACACAGTGACTTGTGAGAAGCATGTGGCTAAACCAGCTTAGTCTTGTTACACACTGATTTCATCAGGTAGACAGGAAGAGAGCAAAGGCTTGGTTACCTAGTCCCTCCCAACGTGAGCTAAGGACAGCTTATTCTATGGTCTTCATCCCTTCATGCATTAACTGGTTATATTGGTTATACGAGGCTGGTTACCCCACAAGACGAACATTCCTGCACTGGGGGTTTAAAGAGAACCCTACTCCTTTAAAAATAAATGAATGCAAACTTGAAAGTTACAAAATTATGCAAGCATGGGGAGCATTATCCAATAGGAACTGTAATGCTTTGCACAACCACATTCTACTCATCACAATGCAGAAGAAGAAGAAGAAGAAGAAGAAGAAGAAGAAGAAGAAGAAGAAGAAGAAGAAGAGGAGGAGGAGGAAGAAGGGTTTGGATTTGATATCCCGCTTTATCACTACCCGAAGGAGTCTCAAAGGGGCTAACATTCTCCTTTCCCTTCCTCCCCCACAACAAACACTCTGTGAGGTGAGTGGGGCTGAGAGACTTCAAAGAAGTGTGACTAGCCCAAGGTCACCCAGCAGCTGCATGTGGAGGAGAAGAGATGCGAACCTGGTTCCCCAGATTACAAGTCTACCGCTCTTAACCACTACACCACACTTTATCTGGGGATAAGGACCTCATTTCCCAGCAGCACTACACTCCTATTAGAGTACTGAAGAAAATGCAGGGGCCGCTGCAACAAACATGTACTCTTGGGGAAAGAGATGTACTCTACAAAATGAGAAGTCTTTGTACACCACAAATTATTGTGTGGGAAAGCCAAAAGCTCATGCTGCTTCCGTCAGTCCCCCAAAGTAATCACATTATACATTAGCTTTCTTCAAAATATTGAAATGACAAATTAAACACAAGCGTCGCCTTGGCCTAATTGAACAGCAACATTCATTTTCCCAGGGAAGTCACTAATAAGGTAATTTCCATATACAACAGAATAAAGCTTGCTGGAACATTAACTACTTTATCAGGTCTGTTGTGCTTTCCATTGTCTCCTTCCGACAAACTGACCTCTTCCGTCGCCCTTGCCTTGAGAACCAAATACAGTCTAACATTCTGTACCAACCTGTGAAAGACAGGAAGATGCTTATAATAGCTATAACAAGCAACGTTGCTTATGTCCCAGAAATATTCATATTACAGTGCAAATATAGGAAACTTCTCATGAGAGAGGCAATTACATTAAGAGAACGCTTATCTGCATGATATTTGATTAACAAAAAGAGAAGTCAAACAAACTGTGAATTCACTTTGGCTACCAATACCATTTCCTCTGTGCAAGATAGAAGGGTGTTTTTTTAAGAGCCTATTTTTAGATGCAGAAATTACTTTTTTTTATCTGCTAATATAGTCTTGCACGACTGTTTACCTCTACCTTCATAAATCTTGCAAGATGAATGAGCTGGATGTATTTGAACACTAGCATCCATGGAAAGTTAAGAACCCTGAAATCTTTCCTTAAAAAAAAAAAGTATCTTTGACTTCTAGGAGGCCTCACCATCAGATTATTTATCTGCAGCCAAAAATGACAGAAAGTTCACACAAACTGCTGCAATTCATCCAGGTTTCAATGAGAGAAAGTTAAGCATGAGTTTAACTTTCCCACTGATATGAATGGAACTTCAAGGTGTGTAACTTGACAGTATTCTGATCTGCAATAGCAAATGCTCTTTTTTGCCCCCCCAATCATTTTAACCCCCCCCCCCCAAAAAAACATACATCTATACGTGTGGTCATTTCCTTTCCTGTCAGAGAGCATGTCTGAGGTGGAAATCAGGTCAGGATGGGCAGTGGGAGGGCAGCACGTTTGGGGTGGGGTGGGGTAGTGTGTGTGTGTGGTGTCTGTCTTTTTTTCCCTCTCACCCACTGTACAATGCAACTCAGCTTTACAGAAATGCCATTGGGATTAAAATGAGCTTGAAACTGATTTGAAGTTCTTCAGAAAGCATCATTGAACTGGGCTGAGGAATTCCTTTGGATCACTTTGCTGCTGTCTTCAAGGTTTTATCCAGGGACGGAGAAGTCAAGTGCTACTGGAGTCAATGTCACATTAGTAGCGGCCTACCACAGAGCCAACAGTTAAGAATGTTGCGATTTGGAGCACAACAACATCTGGACAGCTCCCCATCCTGGGTTTAGCCTTATTTGAAAACAAGCACTTCCTGAATGCAAAATATATTTCTTCCTCCCTTTTTTGTCGTCGTTTCATACAGAAACTCGCTACATCCCTAGCGCTAAACTACAGGACACTGGCAGATGTGCCATAAATGATGTCATGAGAAAGTCTTTCATTACAAATGCCGCTCTGCGCTTCTCCCCAGGAATGATTTATTACGTTTTGTCAATCCAGTTCTTACGTACCCACATCATTTTTAAGCATCATTTTTCTTCTGGACATCTTTACATTTTTTACAAAAACACACGGAGATAGCATCACGGCAAGGCAGGCACTGAAGCTGGCAATTTACGAATGTTGTTACTAATAAATAAATATGGTGTGTGAGGGAAATGGAATGTCGGCTCTGAAAGCCAAGGCAAACCGAAAGACAGATTTCCAGAGGTATAATCAGATGAGGTAAGAAAAGGACATAAGTAGAGCCCTGCTGGGTCAGACCAATGGCTGATCTAGTCTAGCATCCTGTTCTCACAGTGGCCAACCAGATTCTCCTGGGAAGCCTACACACAGGACCTGAGTGCAACAGCACTCTTCCCTCGCATGATCTACAGCAGTTGGTATTCAGAGGCTCCATCAAAGAACCATAGAATTGTAGAGTTGGAAGAGACCACAAGGGTCATCTAGTCCAACCCCCTGCATTGCAGGGATCTTTTGTCCAACATGCGACTCAAAGCCACAAGCTGATGAAATATACTTGGAGTCAAGAGTGGATTTCATGCTCTTTATTCAGCTCATAGTGGTGAGGAGGAATGGAGTTCCCCCAGAATGTCTGCCTTATATACATTATTTACACAATGGGCCCCACGTGATTGGCTAATTCCGGGATTCTCCTGTAGGCCAATCAGGTTGCGGATTTCCTTCCACCTAGAGCTGGATTGGGTGGCTCCTGTGGACCAATCGGACGGCTGCATTCTGAATCCTATTGTTCTAGGACCAATCAGAGTGCTGCCTTTTGGATCCTATTCAACTCATGGTCTACTGACTGAGCCATCCCAGCTCTAATATTGCCTCTGATACTGAGTCCTCTTTCAAAGCCATCCAAGTCAGTGGCCATTGCTACATCGTGTGGTAGTACTTTCTTTTGCCCGTTGCAAATTCTCCCATTCCTCATATGGGATGACAATTAATTATTTCTGCTTCGGGGGTGGAATTGCTTCTCTTTGCCTACCTCAGTTTGTTCCTTCATTTTTCTTTGTTCTGTTAATCACCATGAGATTGCCTATTCCAGCTTCTTGAACGAATCAAATCACGGCAAATCAATTGGCCCAGGCAATGTCATCAGATGGCCAGATTAATTTTGCATCAAAAATAATACCAGAAGGCTAAACTTCAGAGGGCAGAAAGACCCAAAAGATTAAAATGGAATATTGACACAGGATTTTGGGATGAATCTCTATCTGTGTGTTCTGAACATACGCATCCCAAACAGTGGTGAAGCTGCGTGCACCGCTACCAGGGGCGGAGAGCAGGCAGGGGGCATGGCTGGTGCCTCCCGGGTGCGTGGTGCGCATCCTGGGGGCATGGTGCGCTGCCCACAGGGCCGTGGCGTGTGTTCTGGGGGTGTGACGCACTGCCTGTGGGGGCATGCCGCCCAGCGCATGGGGTGTGTGCGGCGTGTGTCCAGGGGGCCATTGCGATGGCACCCTACCGGAATAGTGGTGCCGGGGGCGGTCCACTCCCTACGCACCCCCGTTCCTCCACCAGTGATCCCAAGGAAGACAAACAGACAGTAGTTTAATTCTTTATTGACATAGCACACACTTACAGTAGCTCTTAAGGTGCACTGAACACACGCATACGCTTCTGGCAACTAAATAGCTGACACTGCCTCCCCTCAATACCTTCATCCAAGTCATTTATAAAGATGTTGAACAACAACAGGCCTAGGACAGAGGCATCCCACTTATCACTTTCCCCCCCAATGACAAGGAACCATCAGTGAGCACTCTTTTAGTTCAGTCTGTCAGTGCAACTACAAATCCACCTAACAGTTACCTTGTGCAGTTCACATTTTACCAGCTTCTCCGCAAGAATATCACGGGGGACTTTGTCAAAGGCCTTACAGAAATCAAGGTACACTACGTCCACAGCATTCCCCTGATCCACCAAGCTTGTAATTCTGTTTTAAAAAGAAATGAAATTCGTCTGGCATGACTTGTTTTCGAGAAACGCATGCTGGGTCTTAGTAATCACAAGACAAAACTAGAATCAGTTGTCTCTAGCTCTTCCTACTGTTGAACTCCCTGTCTTCTGCCCTACCAATGCCAATGGGCACCAGTCACCACTGAATATAATTTAACATAGTTTTACCTCAGTGGATTTTACTCCTTTGTCTTAAATTGCTTTAGTGCTGTGGATTTTCTTGGGGGGGGGGAGTTTGTTCTTAAGTGATACATTCTAATCTATTGTGCTTTATTTGTTTCCTCTGACTGTATTATATTGTAATTGTGCTTTATTTATTTATGCTCTTAATTGCAAACCACCTAGAGAATATTTAGACCCAAAAATAGACCAAATAAATATATGGGAACACCTTATAAGTCAGTGGGCACAACTTGTCTTGCAAGCTAGGGCCTACCCATCTTACAATATTTACACTGGCAGAAATGGGAGTTTCCGTTTCTGTTCAGATTGATGTCTGGATGCAAATTAGAATTTTATTTTAAATGGAGGAGTGACAAAGTATTGGCATGAATCCTTCTTGATTATGATCTTCCATCATTTTGATTTTATAATTACTGAATGAAATACTGAATGGAATCAATCAGATTCCAATTGTTACCTTGGTGAAAGATTAAAACATCGTTACTTGTCATACATATTTCACACTTTAGCAAATTTTAATAAACTGAATGCATGAGAAATGGTTGTATTATCTCGCATGGAAGTGGGATGCTAATGACATTTCTATTGATTTTAATTCATATTTGTTGGTCAGAATTACTCAGATTCAGGCAAGGCATGATGTCCATAATTATCGCTAACAAATGACGACCGCAGAACACTGAAACAGCTAAAATGAAATCATTAATCAAAAATACCATAAAATAATTGCCTACAAGTTAGGGAGGTCTCATCTTCCTAATTACTATCTTTTATGGCATATTGATCTGTTTTTAATTTGTACATGTTGGTGATTTCTCTATCAGAATATTAAATAGGAGATTTTTATTTTATTTTTTTGCAAAATCACTACAAAATGGGCATAGTGGAGGTGGTCGGGGGGAAGGATTGGAAGTAGTTGTCTCAATGGAGAAAAACTTTTGTAATGTGTATAATTATTTGCATTGGTGTATAGATAATATATGCATTTGCTTTATTGCTTGCTTGCTTATGTATGTGGAGGTTCTTCCAGAGACTCAGGAAAGCCCAGGCCACTTCCAACTGTTGAGGCCCCAAGCCATTATAAAGAAACGACAACGAACAAAAACAAACTAAGGCACCCGCAAAAAAAGAGTGATACATAAATTGTGTGGGGGTTTTTTAAATATAACAAATGCTTTACCAGCTTATTTTCTGCGTAAATGCACTCATTATTTAGAGGGAATCTCGCTTTTGTGTAGTGTCGCAGTTGATATCAAGCTTATGACAAAACCTAGATCAGGGAAAAATAATGTATTTTAACAAACCACGTCTCCTGTTTGCAGTTCTAAGCCGAGAGAGTGTGTCACAATGTGGTCTGATGCGCCTAAATACAAGTTGCAACACTTGCGTGTCAAGGTCCCCAAGCCACCCCAAATAACACACTTCGCACAGAATTTTTGTTTAAGGTTTTTGGCATAATTTTGGCGACAACTTTATTAAAATACAGAAATGTGAGTGGCTGCTTAGGCACTGGTTGCCACTATCTGACCCCGGTGGGGACAGACTGACATTTCACACGCCTGTGAAAGTCAGAAAAGGGGAATACATTTTGGGAACCTGCCCTCAGCCCTCCCCAAATGCAACCAGGGGCTCTTGCATGGCCCTAGCCCCTTGACAGGGTTCGGACAAAAGCAATGGTGAGCCCCTGTATTCCTTTAACAGAATACCCTTGCAGCAGCAGCATTAGAGGGGCAGGCACAGCCAATCCATGCCCCTCAACCAACCAAACCGATGCACGTAGCGAAACGAGGAAACTCTACGCTGCGTGCAGGGAGTTTTAACGTTTCTGGCCGTCAATCACTAAATGGCAACGTTAACTTCTCCCCAACAACAAGGGAAGCCCAATCACAACAGTGGCCAACTATCAATTAGCCCGCCCCACAATTTTGGTGTGTCTTGTCGGCCCCCACCGCAACACGTGCTCTCCATGAAGGAGAACATGCTTTATCAAAATTTAGGGGATTCTTTGAGCTTGAGTCTGGGGACCAAATAGCTCTCACGGGCCACCCCTCTGATCTTAAATGCCAACTCTAAGGCACCCAGAGCCCTCCAATGAAATATTAGGGGGGAGAAGGGGCCACCAATGTTGAGGACAATCAGTTGTGGAGGAGGCTGAACATGGATCTGAACGCGGTATGGCTTCAGTGGCTGGTGACTCCTTCTGCTGCTGAGGAGGAGGAGGAGAAGGAGAAGGAGAAGGGGGAAAGCAGCTCTGGACCAGTGGCAGTGGCAGGAGGAGGAGGCCAAGTGTGGAGCCAAGCTCAGGGGCTGGTGGTTCCTCCTCCTTCTGCTGCCATGGAGGGGAAGGCAGGGGGAAGCAGCCACCAGCCATTGGTGGCGGCAGGAAGAAGAAGAAGAGGAGGAGGAGTTTGGATTTGACATCCCACTTTATCATACCCAAAGGAGTCTCAAAGCGGCTAACAATCTCCTTTCCCTTCCTCCCCCACAACAAACACTCTGTGAGGTGAGTGGGGCTAAGAGACTTCAGAGAAGTGTGACTAGCCCAAAGTCACCCAGCAGCTGCATGTGGAGGAGCAGGGAATCGAACCCGGTTCACCAGATTACGTGTCCACCGCTCTGAACCACTACACCACACTGGAAGAGGAGGAGGCCAAGCACATGAGAGGAGGAGCTGCCAGCCACAGAAGCCTTGGTGCTGCCGGTGCCGCATTTGGCTCCGCCCCCTGGCTCCTACCATCATCCTGGCGTCCTGCACATTTAATGCAAGCATCATCGTCCATCCCGTCCCTCCATCTTCTGCTCAAATTGGTGCCTCTGCCTCTGATTTGCCCTATGTTCGCATGTGTGACATATGTGTGTGTGCTGGGCCAGGATAATGAGAGATGAACAGCTAAAGTACCTGCAGTCAGCATTTATGCTCCTTCAGCATGCCTCATGAGAAAGTGCACATAACCTATCCGTCAAGAGACACCATGGGAGTTGAAATCCAAAACGTCTGGAGGGCACCGAGTTGTCAAAGGCTACACTACAAACATTTCTCCCCTGTACCTCTGAAGCTACAACAGATGTTTCTGAAGTGACCAAACAACATTGCATCACCAAATTTCCAAACTAAGATTTATGGCGTGTCAAATAATTCTGGCCAGATTCATGAAAAAGAGAGGTGAATTTTGGCGCACGGATTAATATATGTGAGATCAAAAAAAAAAGCAGCAAAACTTTCTTCAAAGCTGAAAAGAAAAGTATTAAAATTGCCATGCAATTGTTTTGCATTCTTTCCCAGCCTCGCTGCTTGTTGGAATGTCCTCCTAACCACGAAAGGGTCTATCACCTGTTCCGGGGCACATGCACCTCTTTTGGATGTGTCTATGCTGTAATTAATTTGCCTAGTCCTTTGAAGTGAGGGCCTTATTTAAGCTCTCTCTTGGAAAGGATGATGTAAAAGGAAGACATGATATTTGCTTACAGTTTTTGCTTAGATATGTGTTTGCTGTTTCTTAGGTAACTGCAGTGCAGCCACAGACTTACTTATTCGCTAAAACACACACACAGGCACACAAACAGTGTTATGACACCTTAAGGACTACATATTTCTTGTGGCCTACACTTTCTTGGACCAGAGCCCACAGCATCAGACAGTACGCAGAATGCTGTCCTCAGTTAGCAGATTGTGCATGGGTACATACACATGTGTACATCTATGGGCACAGAGGCGAAGAATTATAAACATTGGAGCCAAAGGACCATGAAATGCGAGAGGTACTGTCAGGGAACTGCCATCGGAAGGAAGGGAAGTGAAAGGGCTCACACAGGTTGGGAGAGACTCAGCAGCTGAAGAGGGAACCAGTAGGGGGAGAGGAGCTGAGCTGAGGGAAAGGGAGCTGGAGGGATGGCTCAGAGACACTTCCAGCGAAAACAGTGGGGAGGTTTCAGGACCTCCTGTAGGGACACCCACTCCTCGCCGGAAACTGTCACGCAGAGAGTCCAGAAGACGTGTTTCCGTTAAGGAGCTTTTATGTTGGAAGCGATTCCGAAAGCAACCACTGTCGGAATCTGCCAGCGACTGACGGAGCCATGTTTAAGGGGCTCCGTTACAGACAGAGGTTTGCAAACTTGACCAAACTCTGAGGGACTAGGATTTTACACACAAGCAGCTCATCGTCCCATCACAGCATTCCGACAGTCTCCGTGAGCAGCTTGTGCAGGAGAAGGCATCATGAGCAACCCAGCCGGAACCGGAGAAGCAGGAGCTGGAGCGGGTCCAAGCCTGGAAGAAAGGTACCGGGTGTTGGAGGTCCAGCTAGCGCTGCAGACGGCGAGGCTTGAGGAGAGGAGGGCTCAGGATGCAGACAAAAAGGGGAAAGACACCCAGCTCGTCAGAAAGGTACCAGGATTGGTGCAGAAGTTTGGGGGGGAGCCCAAAGACTATCATGGCTTTCGGACAGAGATGCAATATGCCCTCAATCTGCAGTTTGATGAATTCCCTGACGAGGAATCACGAGTGGCTTTCGTGATTGGGCATCTTGAAAAGGGGGCGAGAGACTGGGTTAGACCCCTGATGGCAGCGAATAGTGACGTCCTAAAGGACACGATGAAGTTCTTTCGCGCCATGGATCTGATGTTTTCCAGCGATATTGAACAGGGAGTGGTCCGCAGACAGTTAATGGCTTGCAAACAGGGGAGCCGATCTGTCCGTGAGTACTGGACTGAGTTCACCATGTTGATCCATAAATTGGGGTGGGATCTATCGGCGGAACCCATTCAAATGCTCTTTGAAGAAGGGCTTTCTTCGGCTGTGAAAGACGAACTTTCCCGGGCGCCCAGGGCGGAGTCTATGGACCAGCTGACCAAATCAGCGCTGACCATAGGAGCGCGCCAGGAGGCGAGAGCATTGGAGAGGCGGGAAGGGAAGGGGGAACGTTGGAAGGAGTTCCGCATTCCAGACATTCCAGAGCCAACTTTCCCGCCGGCAGAGCCGATGGAAATCGGAACAGCGCGCGCGCGCACAGTTTCAAAGCCCAGTGAGGGGGGAAAGAAGGAGGGAAAAGGCGCCCGGAAATGCTATCTCTGCCAACAGCCAGGTCACTTTGCCAGAGTCTGCCCCCAGAGGAAGGAATGGCAAGGGATGGTAGGAGCTGTGGAGGGAAGAGAGGAAGAAATACCGAAGCAAGTAAAAGCCAACGCCTGGCTGCCACCGTCGGGGCACAGCAGCCAGGCCAAAGAGCAGTGAAAGTGCCCACGCCAGAACCTCCTAAACCCGCCCTAGTGATAGAAGTGGCGCTAGAGCTGCCAAACGGACACCCTCTAAAGATAAAGGCGCTGTTGGACTCAGGCAGCTCCTGCAATTTCATGAGCAAAGAGTTTGCAGCTGAACACCAGATACAGACGATCCCTTTAAGCAACCCCCTGCAGGTGACCACGATCGATGGCAGGGAGCTGTTGGGAGGAGAAGTCAGCTTGCAGACCGTCCCAATGATAATGAAGGTGGCAAGGCACACCGAACTGATAGCGTTTAATGTGGCCACCTTGGGAGGAGCTCCCATTATATTGGGGATGAGCTGGCTAGCGTTACATGATCCGCTGGTGGGCTGGCATCAGAGAGTGGTTTCTTTTGGTTCAGCACATTGCTTAGAACACTGCAAAGAGGGAAAGGGTTTGGCAGGGGCCCAAGCCACCCTAGCAGGGACTGAAGTAACGGAGAACGTGAAGGTACCACGACAATACGCAGATCTCCGCGACGTCTTCAGCGAAAGGGAAGCTGACCAACTACCCCCGCATAGACCCTTTGACTGTCAAGTCAATTTACTCCCTGGGGCACAGCTCCCTGTAGGCAAGCTGTACGCCATGTCAGACAGAGAGATGCAGGAGCTAAGAGAGTTCATTGACAAGAACCTGAAGAGAGGGTTCATCAGAGAGTCCAGGGCGGTGGGGGGCAGCCCAGTGTTTTTTGTGGATAAAAAAAACACGAACAAGCCGAGGCTTGTGTGTGACTTCAGGGCCTTAAATGCAGTGTCAGAACCAGTGGCTTTCCCTATGCCCAGGATTGACGACATTTTGACAAGGGTCAGGAAGGGAAAGATTTTTACTAAACTGGACCTAAGGGGGGCGTACAACCTGATACGAATAAGGAAGGGGGATGAATGGAAAACCACCATGTTCACCCCTTTGGGGGCATTTGAATATTTAGTTATGCCCTTCGGCCTACAAGGAGGCTCCGCGTGCTTTCAATCGTTTATGAACCACGTCCTGGGGCCTTTGCTTTACAAGAATTGTGTGGCCTTCTTAGACGACGTGTTGGTGTATTCTGAGAATGAGGAGCAGCATGTGAGAGACGTCAGAGAAGTGTTGAGCAGGCTGCAAGCCAACCAGCTGTGGGTGAAACTGGAGAAGTGTCAGTTTCATACCAAGGAGGTGGAATTCCTGGGGTATCGCCTGTCAGACAAGGGATTGGCCATGGATCCCGGCAAGGTCCAGGCGGTGCTGGAATGGAAAACACCCAAAACAAGGAAGGATGTGCAGAGGTTCCTAGGATTTGGGAACTTCTATCGTAAGTTCATCCGAAACTTTGCCCACCTGACGGCGCCCATTACGGACTGTCTCAGCAGTAAGAAGAAGTTCGTTTGGACTGAGGAGGCGGAGCGAGCATTTGAGGAACTAAAAAGGGCCTTCGCCTCGGAACAACAACTCCTGCATGTGGATTTACAAAAACCGATGAGAGTGGAAACTGACGCATCAGACAGAGCGATTGGGGCGGTGCTTCTGCAGCCAGGGAAGGAGGAGTCAGAGTGGAGACCGTGTGCCTTTTTTTCGCGAAAGCTGAACAAATCCGAGAGGAACTACACGGTGTATGACCGAGAACTACTAGCCATTCATGAGGCGTTCCGGAGATGGAGGCACCTGCTAATTGGCGCACAACATAAGGTGCAAGTGTGCACTGACCACAAGAACCTAGAGTATTGGAGGACGGCACGAGTGCTCAACCAACGGCAAGTGAGATGGGCCCAGGAGTTCTCCAAATTTAACTTTGAGATTTGTTACGTGCCAGGCCCAGAGAACATTAGGGCGGACGCTCTCTCACGCAAACCTGAATATTTGGAGGGGGAGGGAGCACCCGAAGAGAGACATGTCATTCCAGAGGACCGCTGGGTGTGTGGGGCGGCATTGGTGGGACAAAGAGAACTGGTAGAGGAAACAGAGAATGATGAATACGCCCAGAATAAGCTCAGAGGTCTTAGGGGTGAGGGAGAGGAACCAGGGGGTTTCGAGGAAAGAAATGGAGCTTTGTATTACAAAGGGGCACTGTATATCCCTGAAGGAGACTTAAGGGGGAGGGTACTCAAGCAGTTGCACGACAGCCCCACGGCGGGGCATTTTGGACAACACAAAACCATGTGGTTGGTCACCAGGGAATTTTGGTGGCCTAAGGTGAGGGAAGATGTACGGGAGTATGTAAGAGGGTGTGAGCAATGCCAGCGAGCCAAAGGGGAGAGGCGGGCACCGGCGGGGCTATTAGAACCCTTACCAACCCCAGAACGACCTTGGGAGGCAGTGTCGATAGATTTTATGACTGATCTGCCGAAGTCCAAGGGGAAAACAGCCATCATGGTGGTGGTAGACCTACTAACAAAGATGTGCCACTTTGTAGCCTGCTCGCATGCAGTCACGGCGGAAGAGACAGCGAAGTTATTTGTAGAACACATTTTTAGGTTGCACGGGGTGCCATTGAGGGTGGTCTCAGACCGAGGAAAACAATTTACTTCCAGGTTCTGGAGGAAGCTCATGAGCTTACTGCAGGTGGAGGTCAACTTTTCGACTGCCCGGCACCCTGAAACCAACGGGCAGGCGGAAAGAGCAAACGGGGTCCTCCAGCAATACCTGAGGTGTTATGTCAATGACAGAGAGAATGACTGGGTAGAAAAGTTGGCGCTGGCGGAATTTGCCTACAACAATGCCGAGAATGTGTCCACAGGGATGAGCCCCTTCTTGGCTAATTATGGGTGTCATCCCAGGGCTTTCCCAGGGGGAGAAGGGGAGAGATGGGGTGTCCCGGCAGCCGAGCATTTTGTAGAAGAAATGGAAGCAATCCATCGTCAGCTCCAACTCAACTTAGAAAGGGCGAAGGAAGAATACAAGAGGCAGGCAGACAAGAACCGAAGGGAAGGTGAAACCATAAGGGTGGGAGATAGGGTGTGGCTGTCAACCCAAGGGTTGCCGTTCAAAGGAGGTTGTAAGAAATTAAGACCCAGGAGATTGGGTCCCTTTGAGGTCATTCAACAGGTCAACCCAGTGGCTTTCAGGCTCCGGTTACCCAACCACATGAAACTGCACCCAGTATTTCACAGGTCGTTACTGTCACCGTATGAGGGGGGACGAGAAGGGATGGCCACTCGGGGACCGGTCATAGAAGAAAGGGAATGCAGCAGCCATGTGGCAGAAATCCTCGACGCCAGGTGGAAGGGGGATCAGGTGGAGTATTTGGTAGCGTGGGAAGGAGAACCGGAGTCAGAAAACACTTGGGTAATGGCAGAAGATATCAATGACGAGGTATTGATAGAAACGTTCCATCAAAGGTTCCCAAGGAAACCTCAGCCTGTGGAGAGGTTCCGGAGGGAATACTTTGGGACCACCGATGAGGAGGAGGAGTTGGAAGGATTCTCGGAATCGGAAGGGGAAGGGGAGATGGACTCTGAGGAGGAGGAGTACTTCGAGACCAGGAACCGCAACAGGTGGAGAGAAGTGTTCGGGACATCGGAAGATGAAGGAAGTTCATTCCGGGGTTTTGCCTCCTCACCGCCCGTAGAGGAGGGGGCGAGAGGGGATGAAGGGGGCCCTGGAGGGGAGGTGGATGTCAGGGAACTGCCATCGGAAGGAAGGGAAGTGAAAGGGCTCACACAGGTTGGGAGAGACTCAGCAGCTGAAGAGGGAACCAGTAGGGGGAGAGGAGCTGAGCTGAGGGAAAGGGAGCTGGAGGGATGGCTCAGAGACACTTCCAGCGAAAACAGTGGGGAGGTTTCAGGACCTCCTGTAGGGACACCCACTCCTCGCCGGAAACTGTCACGCAGAGAGTCCAGAAGACGTGTTTCCGTTAAGGAGCTTTTATGTTGGAAGCGATTCCGAAAGCAACCACTGTCGGAATCTGCCAGCGACTGACGGAGCCATGTTTAAGGGGCTCCGTTACAGACAGAGGTTTGCAAACTTGACCAAACTCTGAGGGACTAGGATTTTACACACAAGCAGCTCATCGTCCCATCACAGGTACCGTCTGTGGTAGGGCTGCCATACACCAGTATCCAGCAACCCTAATCTGTGGCATTTCTATAAACACCCCAAATATATACAGTATATATATATATACAGTACATATATACAGTACAACGGGGGAGCCGCTGGGCACAGGGTTCCAGTGGGCCCCTTGCGCCCTCTCTCCTCCTCAAACCACACTTCCATACTGTCCAACTTTTTTATTTCAAAAACCAGGACTCGTGTCCAGAGGTTGGCAACATGAGGACGGGCCTGTTCTGTGGTAGCTCCCTGTTTGTGGTATGCTCTCCCCAGCAAGGCTCACCTGGGGCCTTCATTACATTTCTTAGGTGCAGGCAAAAATGTTTCTCTTCAGTCAGGTGAACACTGGTTAAGTGCCTGGGATCCCTGGACTTTCACACCACTCAGAGATTGGGCTTATGTGGAAAAACATATATTAAAAATAATAAAAACAAACAATATTTCAATGTATGGATAAGATATAAAGATTTGTTAGAAAAGAAAACCCCAAGATGGTTGTCACCAATGGCACAGAAAAAACTCAATATGGAGGCCAAATATTGGGAAATTCTGGAACAAGAGGGAGATAGACTAAAATTGCAGAGCTTTGAAAAATTGAAAAATAAAGTGCGAGATTGGCTCCATTATTATCAAATAATGGAGGCATACAATTTGGACAAAAAAGTTGGTTTCCAGGTGGAAAAATCAAAACTGGAAACAGAATTGTTAGAGTCCAAAACTAAGAATTTGTCAAAAATGTATAACCTGCTGTTGAAATGGAACACCCAGGATGAAACGGTGAAATCAGCTATGATTAAATGGGCACAAGATGTTGGACATAATATAATGATGGCTGACTGGGAACAGTTATGGACCACAGGTATGAAATTTACGGCATGTAATGCTTTAAGAGAAAACTTAATGAAAATGATTTATAGGTGGTACATGACACCAGTCAAGCTTGCAAAAATTTACCATTTGCCCGAAAATAAATGTTGGAAATGTAATGAGACTGAAGGTACATTCTTTCACCTTTGGTGGACATGCCCAAGGATTAAGACATTCTGGGAGATGATTTATAATGAAATGAAAAAGGTATTCAAATATACCTTTCTGAAGAAACCAGAGGCCTTTCTCCTGGGCATGGTCGGCCAATTGGTGCCAAAGAAGGATAGAACTTTTTTTATGTATGCTACAACAGCAGCAAGAATGCTCATCGCGAAGTATTGGAAGACACAAGATTTACCCACCCGGGAAGAATGGCAGATGAAGTTGATGGACTATATAGAATTGGTGGAAATGACTGGCAGAATCCGAGACCAGGGAGAAGAGTCGGTGGAAGAAGATTGGAAAAAGTTTAAAGACTATTTACAGAAATATTGTAAAATTAATGAATGTTAGAAAAATGTGGGAATGAAGTTATATGGCTTCAGCAGAAATGTTATAAGGAATTAAGTATAAATAGATTAATAGAGAATTAAAGGGGAAAATTAGGTCAAAATGTGTTAAGATAATTGTAGGATAGAAAGCAGAGGAAGATGGAAAGGAATTGCTGAAACAACTAATAGAAGTGGAATACAAAAAGGGAGGTGTGAGAAGGTCATGGAAACAAGTGAATGAAAGATTGAAACTATTTGATGTGTTTTAAATTGCTTTTGTTTTTTTTTAGTTTAAATTGTTTTTGTTAGTTTAGTGTTAGGTATTGTTTTTGTATTGTATTCTATTGTTTATTTTCTTTTTTTATGTAATGTCTAATTTGTTGGAAAGTAATAAATATTATTTTTTTAAAAAACAATATTTCTCTCATACATATTAAATGCCTGAAGGAGCACTTTTTTAAAAAAAGAAAGAGAAATAATAATAATATTCCATACCTTCATTTTTATGTTTCATTTCTACGTTCTTTGTCCTCATTTCTATGTTTTCATGGCATAAAAGAAGGGATGAAAGACCAGAATTACTCAGGATTTGTTATGTTTTACTGTCATTTTTGTATTTAAGGGGAAAAAACACTTTTGACAGGTATTTTAGTATTTATACCTTATGACTCATTCCAGCCAGCAGAGAAGAACTTAAAACACAGAACAAAATTGCCATCTATAATTGAAATGGGCAGCATTACCACTGCAAAGTACTTTTATGTTTCAACTCTATTAGGAGGAAATTAGGGAGATATCCCATCAGTGTTATTGTTTACTTTATAATGAGAACAAGAGCATAAAAATATAATCAGCATGAATGCAGAGCAGATCCAGAAACGGATTAAATTGACTGTATCAGGATCTCAGAGTGTAGCTTGTGATCACTGACAAGTTGAGTCCATGCGAAGCTCCTACGAGATGAAGCCCCTGATCCAAATATGTTCCCATGTACAGGAACATATTCTGTGTGTGCTACTGTGTGCAAGGACCTGTATCTTTATACGCTAACCAACAGATGATCAGCGCTGTCATTTCTGACAGTACTAACCAGGTATTCAAAGATGACTGGATCCCAAAAAACAGGCAACTGGATCTTTCAAAGCTAAGAGCACTGTTTATTCATTGAGCAATAGCTTTTCCCACTCTTTATAACTTTTTAATATGCTTTTTTATTGTATGTAAATATTGCTGTAAAACCACTTTGATTTCTTCCTTATGACATAGAAGTATATAAATATTTTTATAAATAAATAAACTGAGCTGCATCCGGTTTATCTGCACATCGAAGCCTTCTTCCATTTCTCAACGGACTGGGGTGGATGAGGGCTGTGTTCCAATGTGGAAAATATGCTAATTTGTATAGAATGGTTAACAAACTTAAAAGCTATGCAAATACAGCCAAGCACTTAATACCTCAGCTAGTCTGGCAGTGAAATGGTCTAGTGTCTTTTGTAGACCACTGTGAGATGGGCACCTGTTAATGAGAGAATACAGTGAGATGTAGTAAAATCCCTAAAAGTGTTTACTATTTTGTGTGTATCCAACGGATGTGTGACCACCAAGGTGCAGGTCCTTTTTGGACCCAAACCTACATTTCATTTCATTTCATTTCCTTTTTTAAAAAACAAAATGCCCACTTATGGGGCTTAGAAGGTTTAAAAGTACTGAATTTCACAAGGTGATACTTAACAGTACTGCCTTAAAATTCATCAAGGAGACTAAAGATTTGGGTTTTTTTGAACCTCAGCTCTAAAAGCAGGCAGAACTGCCTTGAAACTAAAAGCCCATCATCTTGGCAGCATAGCCAACAAAAGATTGAACTTTTGCTTAAATTGATCACCTGATTGATCTCAACTCTATTTTTATCAGCAGTGGATTGGATATCCCTGAGATTCATCAAGAAGCCTTTTTCCGGTCCTGGCAACAGCAATGACAACAAAATCATACCATATTTACAGTAAAGAAATGTGACTTGGAGAAAGACACGCCTTGTTTTCTTAGATCATATACCCTATCCTCTGCCCTCAAGGCTTCGTTTCTGTAACACATCGGAGCTCCGAATAGTGTAAATACAAAGTGATACTGGAAAAAACATTGTCAAAACATTTAGACATATGTGATGGTGGCCTTCAGCAGGGGTAAGGATTTTATGGGAGAAACCTTGAAAGATGACACTATCACTAGCTCAGCTGCTGAGTCTAATGCATGTGTTTTTAGAAAGCAAAACCTCTTCTATGACTAACATGGCACACGCTTGTCCCTTTGCTCTGTTTTGCACAAAGGGGAGTTCAGCTACAATCCTAGCAGCATTTACCAGTAAGTTCCATTAGGATTTACCTTTGATTGGTTATGCCTACAATTGCGCTGTCACTGTCAAACGTACATCATCCTGCAGCACAATTATATGCATTTCTACTCAGAAGTAAATCCCATTTGGCTCAGGGGGGCTTACTCCCAGGTAAGTGTGTACAGTGGTACCTCGGATTACATACGCTTTAGGTTACATACGCTTCAGGTTGCAGACTCCACTAACCCAGAAATAGTGCTTCAGGTTAAGAACTTTGCTTCAGGATGAGAACAGAAATCATGCTCGGGTGGTGCGGCGGCAGCAGGAGGCCCCATTAGCTAAAGTGGTGCTTCAGGTTAAGATCAGTTTCAGGTTAAGAATGGACCTCTGGAACGAATTAAGTATTTAACCCGAGGTACCACTGTAGAGGATTTTAGCCTTGGCCAATAGGTAGCCCAAACATGAAAGCTATGTTTGCAACACAATTCTATGCTGTGTCTATTCGGAGGCAAGACCCACTGTGTTCACAGTGTGAAAAGTTCACCAGCTTTTTAGAGCAAAAGTTTCCTAACACACATTTGTGTGCAATTTTGCCTAATGTGCGGATTTTTGAAAAGCAATTTTGCTATGTTATTTTCACCAATACGTGTGATTTTATGCACACTGCACCTCAGTATATTCATTTTTGGTACATTCCGCTGGTCTGGAGAACTCCATTGCAAAATCCAGAGAAGGGCAAACTCTGAAGGATAACTGGCTGGTTACAGAAGAGTGGTGGGAGACACCAGCTGGGGAACCTGCAAGGGAAGAAGGTTCAGAGCCAGGGGTTGGTGGTGGGATGGCGATGAGTGTTCAGAGGTAGAAGAGGGAGCAGACTGGTAGGAGGAGGTTTTGGAAGCTGAAGAGGTAACAGCGTTTAGTGAGCAGGAAGAGGCTGTGGCAGAAAGGAATCCAGAATCAGAGCCAGGAGCAGAGGCTGGAAAGGAAGGGGTGAAGAGGCAGAAATGAGGTAGGCTGCTGAAGAGGTCAGGGGGTATCCCCCTCCTGCTGTGACAAGCTACCCTCCTCTTGATTTCCCAGAACACATCCAGTTTAGCATAGACATTCTGAACTAAGAGTGCTAGAAGCTGTCGCCTAAATGTTCTCTTCTTTTTTAAAAGGGAAAAAAAACTTCCCTGTACTCCTGACTATGCAAACAAGACAGAAACAGTATTGTTAAGTTGTGGGTGAACATATCACACGACACAGCGATTCTTCAAACAGCTCTTGTTTATTCACAGGCCAGAACAGAACTGAACTGAACTGAAGGATTCAGCCAACCTGCTTATATAGAGCTCAACTACAAGGCAACAGTAACAACTTTCTGTAACTATCCAATCACTGAACGTCACTTTCAATTCCTTATTTGCATATGTGGACCGGAGTGAAAACTATCTACAGTATCCCCCTGCAGGCCCAGGGTGAGAACTTCAGTACATAAGTATGATCCCATGCCTGTTTCGCTGTGCCACAATGCGGACAACGCAAAACAAACACCAAGATGACATATGCCATAAATATTTTTAAAGGGGGGATCTCCATACATTGTGGGACTCCAGCCCCTATCATCCCCAGCCAACAGGGCTAGTCTTCAAGGATGATGGGAATTGTGGTCCCAGAAGCATCCCTGCCATAGTGAATGAGTCAGATTCAAACTTTGTCATGGGTCTACTCTTAGCGTAGCTGTCTGGATCCAACCAAATATTTCATAACCTAAGCACCCAAAGGTTTATACAGTATAGCTAGATGCAGTCTAATCTTAGTTTTGCTAACCTTTGTGATCTGAAGCTCCTAAACATAACCGTTCACACCCAGTACTCTCTCCATATGGCCTCCTGTCATTGTAACCCTAATTAAGAATTCCTATTTATACAAATTTCCCATTATCCAAACGTTTCAAAAGTCCCTTAAGCACTTCAATAAATGAGATTGTAAAGTGTATAAATGTGCATTGGAAATCTACCTTATCTCTGTAACACAGCCACTTACACTCTGAGCCATATCTTTCTGATCATTATGCCTATTTTCTTTCAAGCCTACAGTGTGACAAAATCCACATAATAAGACTAAGGTTATTTTGATGTCACATCGGGCTGTATTATTACAGACTTTTAAGTGATGTGGGCATGATTCACACATCTGTTTTTGAGATAGCAAAGTCTCCACGCAGCAATTTCTAACGCCTCATTTTCATGTGGGGAGCTAAAGCAAAATGCCTTTTCTTCTGAGGTGATATCTTTTGAAAAGGTCAGATGGGCCCTATTTCACACAATCCACAGTTTCTTCACACAGAGGGAAATCACGTATTTTTCGCTCCATAAGACGCACCTGACCATAAGGCGCACCTAGTTTTTAGAGGAGGAAAACAAGAAAAAAAATATTCTGAATGAAACACTGGATGTATGATTTTTGTGGTTCATGCTGTGGCCACAGGCATGATATGTGATTTGACAGTGAGTTTGGGGTAGCCCAATGCAAAAATCCTGAGAATCCATGTGGCTCCGTGCTTTGTAACCACGTTTTTGCACCATGGCGGCCCCACGAAACTATGGATGCATGATTTTTTGGTGCAGGCTGTAGCCATGGACATGCTGTGTGATCTGACGGAGAATTTGGGGTGACCCAATGCAAAAATCCTGAGGATCCATGTGTTTTTACCTCCTCCCTCCCAGGCAGCCTCCTTTATCTCTAGAGTCCCTTATCTCCCTCCCGATCCCTTGCCGATCAGCTGCTGAGCGGCTTTGTTTCAACACCCCCTTCCCTCTTGTTTGCCTTTCCTTAGCTGGAGCTATTTTTGCTCCTCCTTTTCTTCTAATTTCTCTCCTCATTGCTTTAATCTTCCTGTCTCCTCTCCTTTCAAGTTTGCTGTCTTTACCTCCCCCCTCCCAGGCAGCCTCCTTTATCGCTAGAGTCCCTTATCTCCCTTCCCAATCGCTTGGTGATCAGCTGCTCAGTGGCTTCCCTCTTTCTAAAAAAAAAAAAAAAGCACGATCTGCTTTTTGCCCCTGGGCGATTCGGCTCCAGGGACCACGCATTCACTCCATAAGACGCACAAACATTTCCCCATACTTTTTAGGAGGAGAAAAGTGTGTCTTATGCAGCGAAAAATTGGGCAGGCCACCGGGTGGATCTTTGCACCCCGGCGCTGCATATGCTTAAGACAGCCCTGTGAATGAGCTCAGTAGAAGGCAGTTCTCTCCTCCTGTTCTGCTTAGAGTATCTCCTTCTTTCCTCTTTACAGACTGTAGTTTCAAGGATGGGACTGGGGCAATGACAAGGAGATCGTCACCTCCACTTGGGTTGACTGTGTGCTATAAGATTGGTCTCCTCAGACTGCAGGGTCTTCCATTTTACAGAGTGTACATTCAAGAAGGGAAGGGGAGGAAAAGTGTTCTGGTGCAGGAATTCCTTTCCTCTTCTTAGATGGCATTTTTGAGGGACAGGCAAAGACAGTGCCATCTTGTTTCGTCACCCGATATGAAATGGGAAGGTGCCGTCCCAACTCACCACCGCTCAGGCCTCCCTTTTTACATATATAATCATTTTTATTTGACTTTACAAATATAGAATTATAACAATCCAAATCACATATCCCTATTTAGAGATTTCTCCAAATCTCTGGACTTCCTGCCTTCCCCTCCATGGATCCTATTGTCCACCTTCTCAACTGCATATTATTTCATAGTCCATATTTTATATCTTTCCACATTATCCATAATATTCGCTACATTACAAGTGTTATTAAAATCCTGCTAAGGTTTTCATCTGCTTACAGTGGTCTCCTAGATAAATTATAAAATTTTCCCATTCTTTGCTGAAGTTTTGGTCTTCTTGGTTCCTGAGCCTTCCAGTCAGTTTTGCCATTTCAGCATAGTCCAACAGCTTGGTTTGCCATTCCTCTCTGGTAGGGACTTTGTCTTCTTTCCATCTCTGGGCTAGTAGCATCCGCATTGTTGTTGTCACATACATGAAAAGTCTTTTCTGTTCCTTTGCAGTGTCGGTACCTACAATTCCTAATAAAAGGCTTCTGGGTTGGTTGGTTGGTTGGTTGGTTTTTACAAAAGTTATTTTAAACATTTTTTTTCAATTCATTATACTTTAAGTAGCAAAGGAGGAGTTTGCCTCTTCAAGAAAACTTTGTAGATTTCTTCCCAACACTGCTAATACTGAAATATATATCTTGTCATATACTGGCATGCCTTGCATGTTACTTTCAGCCATAGTTTAAAAAAAACTATGGATCAAAGTGAGAGTGAAAACGCAGGCACTTTGCTTCCTTCCCTATTCCTGCCACCCCACTTAGCATTATGTCCGAACCGGGGCTCAGACTTTATCCAGGGTTTGTTCTTGGTTTACTTTTCATGGTTTGTTTGGGGGAAAGATGCCACAAGCCCACTTCAGATGGGTTTAGTTTGTGGGGAGGAGAAGGGAGGGAGCAAAGTGCCCATGATTTCAGCACCGTACACCACCACATTCTTTGCTGATCTTTAAACCATAGTTTAGTTTAAACGCAGGTTAAAGCAGAGGTGGAAATCCTTTTTGGCTCCACAAGCCATACCCTTAAAAGGATCACCCTCATGGGTCAAATTTGACCCTGTCAGTAACATGACTTTACATGATGCCTTCTGGGAACAGGTGTGCACAAGTAATGCAGGATTTAACCTACCCTTCTGCTCATCAGGTCATGTCACAAGTGAAGTCAGCTGATAGGTAGGTAGCCATGGTTTCAGGAAAATGGTGTCTCTGGCCAACGTGGACTGGCTAAGATTGGCCTGCAGGCCAGAGATTTCCCACTCCTGGGTTAAAATGATGTATGAATGAGGCCCCTGACCATCATGTCAAAACAGGCCTGTGTCCCCCAGCTAAGATTACAATCTGAAACGTATTTATAAGTGAATAAGCTCTACTGAAACTAGCAGACAGACAGCCCCACGCCTTCAACTTCTCAGTCTCAGCAGAGAAATCAATGGAGGCCTATACTTTTGCACCAAGGTTGTATGTAGGCCTTGGTTATTTTCAGTGCAGTCACAACAAAGGAGAGAAGGGCATTTGTGTTTTCCTACCTTGGGTGTGGGTGGGGGGGGGTGGGGGGGTGGGTGTCTGTGTGTGTAAAGCAGAACATAACAGAATATAATAACAAATGCCCAGAGTAAAAGTAAAAGGGATATCCAGTTTCACCTTGGGAGTATTTTTGTAGCAGTTTTTAACCACATTGGCTACTAGAAGTTTAAAAAAACAAAACCCAAAAAACCAGGAAAAAGTATTCCTTCTTAAAGACTGCCTGACAAACAAAATAAAATCAAAACATCAAAGTCTGTGGAAAACAATGGCACCATGTGGACACATGGAAAAGCCTTTGGCTTAACAGCTGATTGGAAAATAGAAAATGCCGTTAATTTTATACAACAGAGAGAGGACTTGCTTCGCATTGTGAATGCAGATACCAAGAATGGCAAAACTTGCAAGTAAACACCTCCCCCCTTGAGGAGGCAGTAGAGACTCTTGCATGAAGTAGTACAGGCCTTGCAATGACCCTGGTAGAATTTTCTAAAATAAATAAATAAATAAAAATAATCAAAAGTAGCATCCAATGAAAATATTTTGTTAGCCCTAAATTGGTTTGATCTTGATTTGATTTATTATATATCAATGACGCTTTTCATTCAAATGAATCCCAAAGCGGCTTACAAACAATAAAAATACTTCAAAAGCAGCAAGCATTCATTCAAGGTGATGTTTGGTAACTGGTGAATCAGCGTTATTGGGCTGCTTAAATAAATATAGGGGTATATTATTTTAATCCTCTAGCTCGAAGAAACAAAATACCCCACCTGAAAGTGAGTTGTTCCATGCAGGTAGACACAACGTCATAGACAGATAATCTGGTGTAGCGATGATAAACGTCCTAAGTGTTAGCATTAAAAAAAAAAGGCTAACCACTGTTTCAAAGGAGTACTGTATAAGATTAAGCACATTTAAGCAGTTATCTGGGGAACTGTCTTGCTGGTCATGTTCTGTCTTGTTTTTTACTAGGTAGCACACAGAAACGCTTCTGACATTTATGTGCTGTGGAACAGTGGTATTTCTGAGAATTATTTTTATTAAAAAAAAGACGCAGGAAGGCTTTCTTCCGGTAACTATTTTTGGTCAGGTAAAAAAACAACCACTAAAGTGATATGTATAGCCAAAGACTACTGCAATGGGTCTGGTTCCTGCCTTGCAGAAGAATTCTACCATAGAGGCTGTTTAACAGAAGGAGGGGCTGTTAATCTGATGATGCAAGTGAATTCAAGTCTGTTGCAACAAAACAGAGCTTTTAAAAAACACCCCAGCTATATATCTGTACTATATTGTATATATGTATGCGTACCTATTTATATGTATACACATACAGGTATACCTATTCTCTCTCCCACACATATCTCTCCCCCCCCCACACACAGAGAGGGTCAAAGTAAAATAGACAAGGTAATGTAAAAGGAGGAAGCTTGCATGCCCCTGTTCAATGCACAACACACAAAGCATTCTTCACAGGGACAAATGGGCACAATTCTGCCCTTTGTACAGGGCTGAGCCCTCAGTATTTGCCAGCGGACAGCAACATAGAGATTAGATCACAGCATCCCCAAGATCCAGCACAACATGGCGTTGTCTGCTTTCTGCAGATGCTGCAAAGCTTCCCTCTCCACGTCACTCTTGTTTACTCTCCCCCCAGCTCACTCCAAAAAAACCCCACCCTGGAGCCTCTCTGTAAATACAGTTCAAGCTACTGGGCTGCCTCCATCTAAGCTATAAATGGAGAACTGCATGGGGGTGGGGGACATGTGGCCCTCCATGCCTCACTCTCTAGCCCTTCGAACGTTCTGTAGGTGTCATGGACTGGCTGGATGCAAAGGAGGGGTGGGAGGCACCAGCTGGGGAACCCCCAATGGAAGAAGGCCCAGAGCCTGAGGATTAGTAGTGGGACAACAATGAATAGCCAGAGGGAGAAGAGGGAGCAGACTGGGAGAAGGAAGAGGGAACAGGGTTTAGTGAGCAGGGAGAGTCTGTGGCAGACAGTAGCCCAGAAGCAGAGGCTAGAGATGAGGGAGGCCAAGAGGCAGAGTAGAGACAGGCTGCTACAGAAGCCAGGGGGATCTCCGCCTTCTGCTGAGACCAGCTCCCCTCCCTGCTGGTCTCCCAAAACCAGAAGTGGTAGAAGAGGGCAGAGCAACGACAAGCATGGCGATGAAGTCTCAGATTGCTTGGGAAGGAACCAGGCAAGGAGGAGACTTAGGCAACTATGAGTCCTTACAACCGCCTCATAGGGACAAGATCTACTGGGATGAGCTGTGCTCACTAGGTCTGGCCTCTTGAGTCAACAGTGCTTCCTTGAAAATGTTAACTTCACTCATGCCATGTGATTTAATGCAGACCTGCTCCTGACTCCCACCCCTGTCACTAGGCCATGCCCCATCCCCAGGGCACACCGCTCACCTGCCCCACTCTGCATCCCCCTCAAGTTCCTTTGCCTGACTGAGGTGTGCCCTTGAGCTGTGACGGTGCCTCATGTTTGCTTGGAGAGGTGTGTGTGTGTAAGAGAGAGAGAATATGTGTTTAGAAAAGTGCTTATTTATGTATTGTTTTGCTCAGCTGGAATGTCGCCACCTGTCCAGACGTAAGAGACTGCTGTTGATCTGCCTCAGACGCTGTCCCACACAGGGGCATGTGGCCCTTGGAAGATCATCTATGAAGGAATGTGCAGCCCCAGGCTGAAAGGATTCCACACTCCTGTCTAGGCCCAAGCCATCTGTGGTAAGGCTCGGAAGCACTTAATAATTAATTAATTAATAATTAAATTAAAAACCAATTCCTTTTGTAGATCTATGTCAGTTAATTCCAAGTCTCCATTAATCTGTTAAGACCGACGTTGCACGAGGTGGTGGCATTTTATTTTTTTTGTTTTAACATGCTATTCTCCCTTTCTCTCTCCACCCTTCCACCCCCAACAACATTTGCCAGCTCCGGAATTCCCTGCTTCTTGCCGGAGATACTGTTACTCAATGGGGGTATTAAAGAGCTGAGCCCAGGCCCGTGGAATGCAGCCGTCTGCATGCTTCTCTGCCATAGTTTGCTCCACACTGTCGTATTTTTGTATTTTGGAAACTGCACATGCAAATAGTGGCAGGAGGCGGCAGGACGAGGGGACCAAAAATACAAAGCAAAGCCTTAGCATATGTTAGGGCCTCTCGGGCTAAAACGTGCAAGCGTGGGGGGGCGGGGGGAGGTGGGAGAGGCAGACAGAGATCCACCCACCTTCCACATGCTCAGTAATTGTGTTACTCAGCTGTCTTTTCCTTGACTGCCCTTCCGGTTGCCATTGCTCAATAAACACAAGGCCATAAAGATAACGATATATGCTCCACCACAGATAAACAAAATCCTAAATGAATAAATTTGCTAGGCAGTTGACGATTTCATCAAACGCCCATCTATTAAAGCCGTCAAGCAATATAGAAAATAAAATTCAGGGCTGTTCCTTTAAGTGCTGCTTTATTCAGTTTGCTTTATGAAAGGTAGTCATCTTTGTTTATGTCTTTGTCTTTTCTTTTCTTTTTTTGCAAGGATCACCACTTCCTACTTTTGAAGTACTTCCTACTTTTTAGGGGGACTTGCAGGGACTTGCTGCCCCTTGGCACCCCTTCCAGCGCTACAATTCTATGATTCAGTTCTATGGTCTCTCTTAAAGCAAGGCTGGGGGCCAACTTGTGACCCTCTGAAGAAGAAGAAGAGTTTAGATTTGATATTCCGCTTTATCGCTACCCGAAGGAGTCTCAAAGCGGCTAACATTCTCCTTTCCCTTCCTCCTCCACAACAAACACTCTGTGAGGTGAGTGAGGCTGAGAGACTTCAGAGAAGTGTGACTGGCCCAAGGTCACCCAGCAGCTGCATGTGGAGGAGCGGGGAATCGAACCTGGTTCACCAGATTATGAGTCTACCGCTCTTAACCACCACACCACACTAGCTCTCTGGATGTTGCTGGACTACAGCTCTCATCATCTTTGACCACTGGCCATGCAGGTAGGGACCAATGGAGTCCAACACCTGGGGGGCCACAGGTTCCTCACCCTTTTAAAAATATTATTGGCCTATTTCGACTTGGTATTTGTTTTGCTTTGTCCTTTTTCACTTGTAAATACAGTGGTACCTTGCAAGACGAAAGAGTTTTTCGTTTTTTGAGTTGCTTCGCAAGACGAATTTCCCTATGGGCTTGCTTCGCAAGACGAAAATGTCTTGCAAGTTTGTTTCCTTTTGGATTTTCAATGCATTCCTATGGGAAACCGTGCTTCGCAAGACGAAAAATTCGCAAGACGAAAAAACTCACAGAACGAATTAATTTCGTCTTGCGAGGCACCACTGTACCTATTTTAAAAAATTGTGTCAACGCATCACTTTATGCAGTTTTCTTACACCTTTCCTCTCTTTCTCTCTCTCTCTCTTTTTTTTTTGTAAACATCATTTTCAAAGAAGTGGAAAGTTCCCAAATGGCACATTTATACTCTCATAGTGGCATGAGATTTATAAAGGCTGTAATCTGACACATGCTTCCCAGAAGAAAGCCCCACTGACTTGGTGAGACCTAAATACATCAACAGGATTGTGTTTTAAGTTCATGAATAGCGCAGTCCTGTGCCTCTTTTGTAAATTTATTTATTTGGTTTTTCAGATTAAAATTTTACAGTCACATCCAACATCCAACATAGAAACAAGATTCCAAAGAATCTCCTGGACTTCCCTCCTCCCCTTTGTGGGTCCTATTGTTAATCATTTCCTCCTGCATCTTTTATGATAATCCAAATATTTTACCTCTCCATTGTGTCCAAAATTCAGGATTAGAATAACACTTGTATTTTAATGCAGTCCGATGCCTTTTTACTCATACGTACGTCCCACTGTTTGCAGGAGGTCTTATTCTTGAGCAGGCTTCCTCAACCTCGGCCCTCCAGATGTTTTTGGCTTACAACTCCCATGATCCCTAGCTAGCAGGACCAGTGGTCAGGGATGCTGGGAATTGTAGTCTCAAAACTTCTGGAGGGCCTAGGTTGAGGAAGCCTGTTCTTGAGCATACGCAGTAGCAGTTGGGACAGCACTCACCTGACCTCCATACACCTGCTTGCATCGCTGCTACTCACTGGGAGGTAGAGGGGAGCAGGGTGGCAGCGGCAAGGTCAGCTTGGTGCAAACCAACAGAACCAGCCATCTGTCCTGCCAGCAAGTTCGTGCTGTGTTGACCTCACCCCCTCGCCCCCTCTTGACATGGGCAACAGGAGGTCAAGCAGAGCGCTGCCACTCCGCCAACCCCTAGTCTAGTGGGTTTATTTGTGCAGGATTGCAGCCTCACTGAACTCAATGGGGCTACTTCTGAGTAGATGTGTATATGATTGCAGCCAGAGCCACTTAGGGTATGTTCACGTCACCACTTATTGTAAATCCAGTGTGCTCCCACTGCTAGTTTTTGAGGCTGCATTCGGTGGGAGGGGGCAGAGAAACCAAACAAGTCACACACCTTGGACATCCTAGCCCCCTCTGAAATGTGAAGAATACAGCTCAAATGTGGCTTGAAATGCAGCGGGAAGGGGGGAAATGACCTTGCTGCATTTTAAGGTGCTAATGTGGACATATTCTTAATACACTAGCCAAGCAACAAAACAGTGGTCTATTTCAGAAATGGACTTCCATGCACAAATTCAATTGATGGACATAACCTGGTGCAAAATATGTGCATCCACTGCCTGGATCTCCAAATCAAACACTGTATAAATTTTTTCATGGTGAATTGAGAGCCACATGCCTTGTTTCCAATATCTCTCAAGGAACTTATATCTCAAGGAACATCAGCCTGCAATGTGCAGACAGGGATGCTCCTCCCCATCTGTCATGTGAAGCATATGGAACTAAATGTGCATGCCTGTCTGCTATCTGAGGCCACCGCACATAGCTTTGAGCAGTGCATTATCAACCAAGCTGCACTTTACAGAAAATTCACTTTATGGATCAGGGCCATAAACCTCAGCTGTCCTGAGATAGCCACACTGTTGGTACATTATATTCTCGAGGAGGCTTTTAAGAGTTGTTACCTACCCCTCAAAGGTAAAACCCTTTAAGTACTATGCAAACAGTGACTCTTGCGCTGCATACTTCAAGAGAGTGTGTTCCTGAGGTCAAGTTTTCAGAACTCTGTAACATGCACTCTGCTGTTTGGCAACATCTCCCCCTTCTGGATAGAAAATGTGCACTGTCTGAATCCATCAGTGGATGGATACACAATTGGGGAGGGGGAAAGCAGGAGATCTACAATCTCAAGAAGCAAAGGAGGTTTCCAGTGGTATCGTTCCCACAAAATGAGACTCCAAAGCTGAGCTTTGTGAGCTACCCAATCCTACAGTTCTCTGAGCCATTCATGTCTCAGAAGTGAGGGTTCCGTTTCCATGAATGGAAGGCCTCTGACTCACAGGAGGACAATGTGACCCTTTTGAAAGTGCATCTGGCATTTGCATGGGTGCATTTAAGAATGGACACGGTCAGCAAATGCAGACAGCAACGACACTCTCCTCACCACCACCCTCCCGACCTTTCCTTTGAAACCCAGAGTGATATATTATCAATTGTACAGCTCAAAGGATTTTTAATCCATGCTGTATGAGTCACTGGAAAAGCAACGTCCTAGCAACACAGTTTCTCCTCCTTTGATATCAATTATTACGGCACAAGCTCCTCCTTCTTCCCTGACCAGAGGGGTTTGTGTGGGCTAAGGAGGCACTGTGCCAAACTGTTCTTTTCCCAGTCGGGGCAACGTGGGCGAGTGTAAATTTAGGCTCTACTGATTATACAGCGCTGGAGGCCGCTGTAAACTGGCTTTTGCAGAACTTTTTTTTAATTCTTAAACTCTAGCTTTCTTAAACATGTGAACCCAGTTCTGTGCCTTGGAACCCAACATGCCATTTGAAAGTTACTGCCTCAACCAATTTTGTCAATTAACAGCACTATCTGATGCATGCTTACTCAGAGGTTACTCCCACTGATTTCAACAGGATTTACTCTGTAAATGTGCATAGGATTAGCCTTTAGTAGTGGGGGAAAGCACCCTTCTTCTTTTTTACAATCTTATGCATGTCTACTCAGTTGTAAATTTCACTGAGTTAATGAGACATTTTCCTCCCAGATAAACCTTGGGGAACTGCACTATAAGACTGAACATTACAAAGCTCCATATTAGAAATTCTGAATATTAAGCAGTATAGAAATACCTCAAATAAATTAGTAAATAAATATTACAAAGAATTGACAGCATTCCGATAACAACCTAGCATTCATATAAGTGCTTTAGAGAGGACTCATAGTGTTTTGGGTATCTTCTCTCAATAAAGTACCATTTGGTAATTTATTCAAGCTGCAATCCTTTGTACACTTTTACTCAGGAAGTAACATCACTGAAATATTAGGATTTACTTCCATGTAAAATTGGGTAAGAGAAGCTGGATATCTTCAGTTCCTGATTTTTTGAAGTGGAAATACCTACCTGAACATATTTCTATTACAGTGGTACCTTGGGTTACAGATGCTTCAGGTTACAGACACTTCAGGTTACAGACTCTGCTAGCCCAGAAATAGTACCTTGGGTTAAGAACTTTGCTTCAGGATGAGAACAGAAATCGCACAGTGGCGTCACAGCGGCAGCAGGAGGTCCCATTAGCTAAAGTGGTGCTTCAGGTTAAGAACAGTTTCAGGTTAAGAACAGACCTCCAGAACGAATTAAGTTCTTAACCCGAGGTACCACTGTACATGGATATGATTTTATGCCTATACCATGGATTATATCTGTTATGTACTGAAGTTCTCACCCTGGGCCAGCAGGGGGATACTGTAGATAGTTATGCAAATAAGGGATCGAAAGTGACGTTCAGTGATTGGATAGTTTTAGAAAATTGTTACAGTTACGTTGTACTGGAGCTCTATATAAGCAGGCTGACTGAACCCTTCAGTTCAGTTCTGTTCTGGCCTGTGAATAAACAAGAGCTGTTTGAAGAATCGCTGTGTCGTCTGATATGTTCACCCACAACTTAACACAACTGAAACAGAATCCTGGGGACTGTAGTTTCTTAAAGGTACTAAAAGTTGCTAGGATACCCCTATTCCCCTCACAGAGCTATAATCTCCAGAGTGGTTTAACAATCAAGCCCTCCTCCTAGGGAATGCTGGGAATTGTTGCTCTGTGAAGAGAATAGGAGTCTCCAAACTCTGAGCGCCCTTCTCAATCAACGTAATACAAATACATTAAGGGTTAATTAACCTGAATGAAATTATTTTGGGACAGTATGTCCTGATACTCAACTCTTGCCCCTGCCTTGACAGCCTTGACACCAGGTGTCAAATGGCCACCCTCTGCCCCAGAGGACGGGTGGCATGTCTACACGGCTGAGGTCACATGTGGCCAGCTCCAGTCTCGCCTTTCACAGTTGTTGGATTTTCTCAAGAAATTGTCTCTTGCTGGCACAGCCAACTCAAGCCGGACCTTCCAGTAACTTGGTGCACGAGGCAGGCAGGCAAAGATAAGCACTGTCCACGATGATCAGGCTCAACTAAGATCAGATCAGGGCAAGAGGGTGAAATCGAATGTAATTTCACACACAGAGCCTCCCAGGCCTGGATCACAAGGTGTCAGATTATTCTCATTCCTTTAGTCTGGCAAGCCAAGGAAGACGAGGCTGGAGAGTAGGACTGCAGCGGGCTCCATGAGAAAATAAATCCTGTTGAATGCTGCATAAGTTCCAGGAAATCCTAGGTCACCTCCAGGCATTCAGGGCAGGATTCAGTTGGGCACCAGTAATAAGAGCTTTGTACAATTAAAGTAGATTAAAGTTGTTGCAAGAAATCCACTTTTTAAAGGGATTTTGTGCGTTTAGAAAAAGCCTATTCCATATTACATTTTTTTTTAAATGTATCTAAACGATGAAATAAAGAGTAACAATAACAAAACAAATACAGGTCTGTTGCCATCTGTTCCGCATGCAAATACATTCACCAGGAAGACAGAAACAAGGAATGGAAATAAAGATGGAATCACTCTGCAGCAATCTGCATGTAATATGGCTGGTGGTTTAGGACATAAATATGAGGAACTGGTAAATGTGAGAAATGGGAAACCCTACAAGGCTTGCTGGTTTCCTATGGGCATTTGGTTGGCCATGGTGAGAACAGGATGCTGGACTAGATGGGCCACTGGCCTGATCCAGCAGGCTCTTCTTGGGCTCTTATTTGTAAACATACCAGGTTTAGCCTGCTGTTGGTTACTGTTGTTATTTTAAAGTTGATTTATTGCCCTAGGATCTGCAGCCCTTCAGATGTTCCTGGACTGCAGCTCCCTCCCATCAGCCATGCTGGCTGTGGCTGATGGGAGTTTGGAGTCCAATCCCTCCCCAATCACTGCACAAAGGGAGCAAAGCTATTTAGTTCACTTTAAAGATCGAAACCTGTGAGGAACAGGTTTAAGGATTTAGATTTGCTGGACAGAGTGCCTGAAGAACTATGGGTGGAGGCTCGCAACATTATACAGGAGGCAGCAACTAAAACCATCCCAATGAAAAGGAAATGCAAGAAAGCAAAGTGGCTGTCCAACGAGGCCTTACAAATAGCGGGGGAGAGAAGGCAAGCAAAATGCGAGGGAGATAGTGAAAGATACAGGAAATTGAATGCAGATTTCCAAAGAATAGCAAGGAGAGACAAGAAGGCCTTCTTAAACGAGCAATGTAAAGAAATAGAGGAAAACAACAGAATGGGAAGAACTAGAGATCTGTTCAAGAAAATCGGAAATATGAAAGGAACATTTCGTACAAAGATTACCATAATAAAGGACAAAAGTGGTAAGGACCTAACAGAAGCAGAAGACATCAAGAAGAGGTGACAAGAATACACAGAGGAACTATACCAGAAATAAATGGATGTCTCGTACACCCCAGGTAGTGTGGCTGCTGACCTTGAGCCAGACATCCTGGAGAGTGAAGTCAAATGGGCCTTAGAAAGCACTGCAAATAACAAGGCCAGTGGAAGTGATGGTATTCCAGCTGAACTATTTAAAATTTTAAAAGATGATGCTGTTAAGGTGCTACACTCAATATGCCAGCAAGTTTGGAAAACTCAGCAGTGGCCAGAGGATTGGAGAAGATCAGTCTACATCCCAATCCCAAAGAAAGGCAGTGCCAAAGAATGCTCCAACTACCGCACAATTGCACTCATTTCACACACTAGCAAGGTTATGCTTAAAATTCTACAAGGCAGGCTTAAGCAGTATGTGGACCGAGAACTCCCAGAAGTGCAAGCTGGATTTAAAAGAGGCAGAGGAACCAGAGACCAAATTGCAAACATGCGCTGGATTATGGAGAAAGCTAGAGAGTTCCAGAAAGACATCTACTTCTGCTTCATTGACTATACAAAAGCCTTTGACTGTGTCGACCACAGCAAACTATGGCAAGTTCTTAAAGAAATGGGAGTGCCTGATCACCTCATCTGTCTCCTGAGAAATCTCTATGTGGGACAAGAAGCTACAGTTAGAACTGGATATGGAACAACTGATTGGTTCAAAATTGGGAAAGGAGTACGGCAAGGCTGTATATTGTCTCCCTGCTTATTTAACTTATATGCAGAATTCATCATGCAAAAGGCTGGGCTGGATGAATCCCAAGCCGGAATTAAGATTGCCGAAAGAAATATCAACAACCTCAGATATGAAGATGACACAACCTTGATGGCAGAAAGTGAGGAGGAATTAAAGAACCTTTTATTGAGGATGAAAGAAGAGAGCGCAAAATATGGTCTGAAGCTCAACATCAAAAAAATGAAGATCAAGGCCACTGGTCCCATCACCTCCTGGCAAATAGAAGGGGAAGAAATGGAGGCAGTAAGAGATTTTACTTTCTTGGGCTCCATGATCACTGCAGATGGTGACAGCAGTCACGAAATTAAAAGATGCCTGCTCCTTGGGAGAAAGGCGATGGCAAACCTAGACAGCATATTAAAAAGCAGAGACATCACCTTGCCAACAAAGGTCCGTATAGTTAAAGCCATGGTTTTCCCAGTAGTAATGTATGGAAGTGAGAGCTGGACCATAAAGAAGGCTGATCGCCGAAGAATTGATGCTTTTGAATTATGGTGCTGGAGGAGACTCTTGAGAGTCCCATGGACTGCAAGAAGATCAAACCTATCCATTCTTAAGGAAATCAGTCCTGAGCGCTCACTGGAAGGACAGATCTTGAAGCTGAGGCTCCAATACTTTGGCCACCTCATGAGAAGAGAAGACTCCCTGGAAAAGACCCTGATGTTGGGAAAGATGGAGGGCACAAGGAGAAGGAGACGACAGAGGATGAGATGGTTGGATGGTGTTCTTGAAGCTACTAGCATGAGTTTGATCAAACTGCGGGAGGCAGTGGAGGACAGAAGTGCCTGGCGTGCTCTGGTCCATGGGGTCACGAAGAGTCGGACACGACTAAACGACTAAACAACAACAAAGATCCAAACCTAAAGTTATGATGTGTGTTTTAAACCCTCACAGAAAACAGTGAGAGTCTGGAGGCACCTAAAGTGATGGGGAAATGCACTAAAAAGTGGGGGGGGGGGAGAGAATAATAGGTTAATAGGAGGGTGTATAACCACCGCACAAGGCAAACTAGGGTGAAATCGGGATAAATGTTCGTTGTCGCATCACCTCTCTGCTGACAAGTCAGAATGAATGCTGAGTACAGTGGTACCTCGGGTTAAGTACTTAATTCGTTCCGGAGGTCAGTACTTAACCTGAAACTGTTCTTAACCTGAAGCACCACTTTAGCTAATGGGGCCTCCTGCTGCCGCTGCACCACCGGAGCATGATTTCTGTTCTCATCCTGAAGCAAAATTCTTACCCTGAGGTACTATTTCTGGGTTAGTGGAGTCTGTAACCTGAAGTGACTGTAACCTGAAGCATCTGTAACCCGAGGTACCACTGTAATAACTTGAGACTGTTCAGTTTTGGGGAGGAAGGAAAATTGTTAACAGCATTTATATAGCACTTTTAAGTGTTTGATGCACTACAGATGCAGTATATTGATGTAATTCTTACAATAATCCTGCAATGTGCTTAACCTATAGCACTATTTCTGGGTTAGCAGAGTCTGTAACCTGAAGCGTATGTAACCTGAAGCGTATGTAACCCGAGGTACTACTGTTTAGCCTGGGAATCACCTAAGCTTGCTTTGTGCAAGCGAATCAGGGTGCTCAGTAAATCAGGATGAATGCTCAATAAACGCAGCCTCGAGAAGGTCGGCCAATTGGTGCCAAAGAAGGATAGAACTTTCTTTATGTATGCCACAACAGCAGCAAGAATACTTATTGCAAAGTATTGGAAGACACAAGATCTACCCACCTTGGAAGAATGGCAGATGAAGGTGATGGACTATATGGAACTGGCAGAAATGACTGGCAGAATCCGAGACCAGGGAGAAGAGTCGGTGGAAGAAGATTGGAAAAAGGTCAAAGACTATTTACAGAAATATTGTAAAATTAATGAATGTTAGAATGATGTTGGATAGAAACTAAGTGGTTTTTAGCTGTAATGTTATAAGGGAATATGAAAAAATGGACTATTAATAGGCAAAAATCTAATGTTACAATACTTTAAGATTGAAGACTAGGATAAACAAAGAGGGGAGGGATTTGCTGAACTAACAAACTGAATTGGAATACAGAAAAGGAAGGCGTGAGGAGGTCCGGGAAATAAGCAAATGAAAGATAAGTGATTGAAAGACTGAATTGTTTTTAACTACTTTTATTTTGTATTTTTCTTTTTTCTTTTTCTATTTTGTAATATTTTGAAAATCCTAATAAATATCTTTAAAAAAAAAAAAAAAACGCAGCCTCGAGAAGCCCCAGGAGGCGGTTGCTCCATTGAACTCATCAGGACTTACTTCTGAGTAAATGTGTGTCCTGTGCCCACATTTATTTGAGAACGAAGCCCTACTGAACTTTGGGGAAGGGCAACAGCTCATGGACAAGCTTTACATGAAGATCCCAACAGGTGGATCAGATACCCCGGCGGCAAATGGAAAGGCCATTTCCTGACGCAGATCCTAGAAAGCCACAGCTGCCAGCCAGAAAAGATAAAATACTGGGCTAGACCGACAAAGAGCCTGGCCAGCATAACGCGGCTTCTTGGACTTCTATAAACTCGGTGGAAGTGGCGCGCTTACTTCCGAGTACAGGTATGGGGGAACCTCAGAGCCGCCAGGTGCTTTCCTGAACTACCATCATGCCTGGCCGCGCTTGCTGGGGCTGATGGGAATTGTAGTTCAGCAACTACATCCGGCGGCCAAAGCTTCGACATACCTGTGCTAGAAAACCGGGCAGCTTGGAGAAACACCGCCGACTTTCGGCCGATAGGTGGCGCTGCACCGCATTCTTTTCTCTATGAGCCCTGGCTGGGCGAATCCATTTAGCCAACGGGAGGGGAGGGGGAGCGTAGTCGTTAAAGGCATCGTGCGTTTCCTCCTCCACCCCCCCCAAGGATCCGGCGCTCTCCCAACCTCCCGGATCGGCAGTTCCGGCGTCAAGTGAGGACGTGGCTCTGCCGTTTCCCAGCCTCTTCCTGTTCCGCTGCGGGCCCAGGCCTGCCCGCGGGCCTTGCCGGTTGGCGGAGCCGGCCCTCAGCCCGCGGAGGATGAGGCAGCCCCGCGCCGGGAGCGAAGGCGGCGGCGGCTGAGGAGGCCCGGCCCGAGAGCCGGCGATGGAGGAGAAATGCGGCGGCGGCGAGGTCCTGCCCGGAGGCGGGCGGCTGGGGCCCGTGGACGTGCCCAGCGCCCGGTAACGGCCTGCGCCGGGGGTGGAGCGGGCAGAGGGGCTCCCGCCTGAGGCAGGGCCTGGGGGGCTCGAGGGGGGGCGCCCCCAAACTCACCCCGACAGGCGTGCTTAGGGGGCGCGGAGGGAGACGGCCAAGGGGCGGAGCATCCCGGGTTGAATCCCCGGCGCCTCCAGGGAGGGTCAAGAGGTGCCTCATCCTGGGCAGCCGCTGCCAGTCAGGGCGGACCATGCTGAGCTAAGATGGGCCTCTCGGTGTAAGGCAGCTTCCTATGCTCGGCCTGCTCTGCAGGGAAGGCTGGCCTAGGCTCAGAAGGACCCGGGCATTGTCTTGAGCTATGCCCGGCCGTCCAGGCTAAGATTAGGGATCATAGCTGTCAAGGTTTCCCCCTTTTTAAGGGAAATTCCCTTATTCCGAATAGGATACCTCGCAAGAAAAGGGGAAAGTTGACAGCTGTGTTAGGGATGCCAGGTTGAAGGAGCACAGGACTTCCTATACCAGGGGTCAGCAACCTTTTTCCACCGTCCCTCAGACCAGGCCGGACTATATTTTGAAGAGAGAGAAAAATGAACGAATTCCTATGCCCCACAAATAACCCAGAGGTAAATTTTGAATAAAAGCACACATTCTACTCACGTAAAAACACCAGGCAGGCCCCACAAATAACCCAGAGATGCATTTTAAATAAAAGGACACATTCTACTCATGTAAAAACATGCTGATTCCCAGACCATCCGTGGGCCGGATTGAGAAGGCGATCGGGCCGCATTCGGCCCACAGGCCTTAGGTTGCCTACCCCTGCCCTATACTGTTGAATAAGTGCTCAAGGGCTCCTATTGTTATCAGAAAGAGAGCAGTCACTCTGACCCGCTCAAACAATGAAGAACCTTGTGCTCTCTTTGAAGGCTTGCCAGCTTCTTAGGGCATAGGCTTTGGTGAGTTGGAGTCCACGCCATCCGATGTAGTGCCTAACGGTAAATTGGGTTCTGGAAGTTTGTGCCCAAAGAAACCTGTTGTGTCACGAGACTTGGTGCTCTTGCTGAAAGAAATGAACAAAGCTGCCCTTCTTTGGAATTTAAAACTTAGATAGTTATGTGGAATCGGGAAACTCCTGAGATATGGTTAGATTTTTCCTCCTGTATCCAATATTTTTACATGTCATGCTGCGTCTCCCAGATTGCCTCTATGGTAAAGATATAGGAGCTACACACATGTCTCTTCTTTGCATCTGGCTGGCCTAGTGACAGGTCCAAACCCAGAATGTGATCCTATATCTAAACCTTGTGTTTAATAGGGAAAATCCCAAATTGGACAGCTGCTGAGATTTTGTGTCTAGTTTTCCATTCTGTGTAGCTAGTTCTCCATTCTGTGCAACTCCCAGGAGCCATTTAACACATTGTCAAACTCCTACACAGAAGTAACATGGTTTCTGCAAGTAGATTGCAATATATAATTTTCCTGCTGGTATGCATATCTCACACAGCAGTATGTGCACAGCAAAGTGCATGTAGGTAGGATAGTCATCTGTGATGACTTGCAAGTGGGGAGTGTGTACGAGTTTGGTAGCTTGTGAAGCAGCATGAAAGCTTCACAATCTCTGGATCTAGCTTCCCTATATAGGTTTCATCTGTTTAGTTCAGTTGCACAGGTGGCTGTTGGATAACTAGGCTCACTTGTTTGCTAAGGTTATCTTTTAGTAGACCAACCATGTTAAGTAAGCAGTATTTTGAGTTGCATAGAAGCATGCTTGTTCCATTCACACATTCCCAGACCCAGAGTTCAAGTTCTATGGCGCATGCAATGACTGGCAGGCTGGTTGCAGTGCCTCCTATCCCAGAAGTCATCTTGTTCTTTTAAATATTGGAGCACAAAAATCCATAGTGATAAAGCGTTTTGTGCTCCAGGCATATAACTGCATACATTTTGACACATCAACACTACAGCATTTGATAAACAATGTTGAGCTGAAATTATCTATTTCATAGTATTCCAGTATAAGGATGCTTTGAAGAGTAAACAGACACATCCAGGCCCCATAGTTTTGTTTTTGTTCAACCTTTTGTTTAGGCACAAAAAGTTATCTGCCAGGGGCAATTAAATATTATGATCAAGAGTAAGTTGTGTTTATTGACATGGTGCTCTAAATGTTTGCTTTTTAGAATAATATAAATTGAATATATTTAAATTTTCATATCTAAATGCTTTCCAATATATCATAAAACTTTTTTCCCTTTTTCTCTCCCCAGCCTGACTAAATATATTGTGTTACTGTGCTTAACTAAGTTTTTGAAGGCTTTAGGATTGTTTGAATCTTATGACCTCCTGAAAGTAGTTCACCTTGTACAGTTTATCTTCATAGTGAAGCTTGGGTAAGTTGACTTTTGATTACAGCAACTTCTATTGAGGTTAATTTTATATCTTTATTAATTTTATAACTTGCTTTTTTACTAATCATAGATTTACAGTTGATAATGTATTATTATTATTATTATTATTATTATTTATTGAATTTATATACCGCCCTATATCCGGAGGTCTGTAGGTTCAGATGTGATGCCTCGTAGTCAACAAAGCAAATCCCTCTTGTCCTCATTTATTTTCACAGCTAACTAGTTGGTATTCATCTGCACCAGTGTTTTCGCTGAACATAATTGGTACCAAACCACTGTTTAGAACCATGGTCAGAAGTATGTTTGCAAGCTGTTTTGGACCAAACTAGTGGCTAAGAGGGGATGCGGGTGGAGCTGTGGGTTAAACCACAGAGCCTAGGACTTGCCGATCGGAAGGTCGGCAGTTCGAATCCCTGCGACGGGGTGAGCTCCCATTGCTTGGTCCCTGCTCCTGCCAACCTAGCAGTTTGAAAGCACGTCAAAAAGTGCAAGTAGATAAATAGGTACCGCTCCGGCAGGAAGGTAAACAGCATTTCCGTGCGCTGCTCTGGTTCGCCAGAAGCAGCTTAGTCATGCTGGCCACATGACCCAGAAGCTGTACGCCGGCTCCTTTGGCCAATAAAGCAAGATGAGCGCGTAACCCCAGAGTCGGTCACAACTGGACCTAACGGTCAGGGTTCCCTTTACCTTTAGTGGCTAAGAGCTCATTTTCTGTTTTGTAGGATTAAGATTCCAAATGTACTGATACTTAAAATAAGTATTTTAAAACACATAGCCAGTGTTGGTTTGAACACTTGCCTTCTATAAACTGTAATTTCACTTGATTTAATGGAAATCCCAATTTTTCATAGGTCGGCATTTTTTATGATTTTATTTCAAAAACCATTTTCATCTGGAAAACCTGTCACCAGACATCAGGTGAGTATTATAGATGTGGTTTATATATGTAGCTTGTTCTTCTAAAATGTAAACTTTAAGAACTAAAACTACTTTTCTCCTCATGGGAAACTTCTTGCTGCCTTGGGGCCACGGCTACATGGAAATGAATAAAAGTTGTGCAAGAGCATTAGTTCTTATTTTAGTGGAGCTTGCATAGTAGTTCCTCAATGGATTTGTTCCCTATAGAACTTTTGAAAGTTGCATCCTATGGGGGAACTTTGTACTTTTATCAGCTTAGGTTTAATCATATTGGCCGTTATGATTTCTGGGTATGCACATGGGATGGTGGAGTAATTCTGCTTATTAAGGTACATTTTGCCAATTTGAAAAAATTTCAGCAGTTCTGCAGCGGGCTCATGTCCACTACAGTGGAACCTCTGTTGTCGAAGGTAATTTATTCCGAAAGACCATTCAACTTCCGAAATGTTCGACAACCAGGTGCAATTGCTGGTCAGCAAATTCCTTTTAAAAAATGGAGAAAAGCGCCTCAGAAGCCATTAGACTTCCAAGGCGCATTTGAAAACGGAAGCATTCACTTCTGGATTGTTGGCGTTCGGGTTCCGAATTGTTCGGCTTCCAAAGCGTTCAACAACCAAGGTTCCACTGTATCATATTTAAAAGGCTCCCTATAGCTGTCTGCCCGCCTGTCAAATTTGGCTTGTGACTATCCTAATAAAATGTAGCCCACAGAGCAAAAACGGTTCCCTACCCTTGATATAGTACACGGAATTGTATTATTTGATACTTTATTTTGTGGGGAGTGGAAATACTTGTGCTATGTCAATAAACTTCCCTGTGGCTGTATTAAATCAATCAAACTGTTCAAGAGATTTGTCATTATGATTTTTATCTGGACAATGCTCTTGTGAAGCTAAGAAGATATAGTATTTGGGGGGGGGGTGTCTGAAAAGTATTTTAAAAGTAAATAATTACCAAGATTGTCAGTTTAAAGTTAATTTGGAGACTAGTTCTCTGCATTTCGAATACTTAAAGTGCCTGTGGTTTGAATAATTATATGGACATTAGGTTATATGTGGAAATTTGAAGATCTAGATACCATAGAAGAAAGGGAATCAATTTGTCAAATCTTATTGCGGTAGCTAATGGTAGCCTATCTGCCATGTTACAGGCTGAAGTTGATATTGTCCTCATGAGTGCTGGGTTGCATAAAGCCCTACTTCTTTGCTCAGTTAAAGACTCCAAATAATAGCTCTCCAAGCAAGTGGCTTTTAGGACAAATTGACACACATGTTTGGGTTAAACAATGTGAGGATTTTCCCATAGAAGCCTTAGTTGAGGTTGCTAAAAACTATGGATCTGCTCTACTCTGTGTTGAAAGCATCCCACTCAACTGGTTGTCATAGATTGACTAGGAATTTCTGAATGAACTAGATGGAAGACAGTGCTTGATTTCCCTGTCAGCTCACTGCATTGCTATGCTGGATGTGAAGAGCAGCACTTAACCTCCTTAACCATCTGCATAGAGGCTAAGCAGCCTGCTTGGGAAGGAATGAAGCATTCAGCTGCTCCTCTGACATCCCACGGTCCATGTCTGCTAGTTGCACAGGAAATGAGTTTCCTCTTACATGCCCAGCATCAAGGAGATTGGTGGCAGCTGAATGGACAGCCTGCTTTCTTTCTTTGCTAGGCATGCAGCAGGTGAATAAGCTCATCCAGCATAGAAATATGGTGTGGTGGTGGCTGGGAAAGACTGGGAAAGAGCTACCAGTCTGCTGAGTTTCTGTGCTGGACATTCATGGGATGAAGCCCTTTCTTGTGCACCCAGCAAAGAAATCAAGTGGGTTGGCAGAGCAGGTGAGAAGCAGTCATTTCTAGCCTGCGGAATAGAGTCATGGTAATGATGCTTAGGTTGTTAATTTGACCTCATTTGAATTGTATATCCCAAGTAAAATCAGCAGTTGAAATGTTAACTGGTAATGGTTATTTCTAATGATTGGGATTATGTTTTCTCTTACAGTGGATCAAAATAGTTAAACATGCTGTCGTTGGCTGTGTAATTTCCCTCTTGTGGTTTTTTGGCCTCACCCTATGTGGACCTTTAAGGTAAATATATTCTTGTCATGGTACTTACTGTAGATATCTAAAATGACAACTTGTTTATTCACATAAAGAACGGGTACAGAACTGGATCAGGCTAGCAGTCCAGATCCTTACCTTTTCTACCCCCTGCAGACCACCCCACCTGTCACCTGACATTCTGACACCAGGTAACCCATTTTCACCGCTGTGGATTGAAATTAAGTTCTGCGGGCACAAGTCCTGACAATTGGGCCTCAACAATCAGCTGGCTGTCGTAGCTTCAAAGCACCACTTCCCAAATGTAGAAATCATAGAAATTTCAGAATAATTCGGTTTCCATGGAGACCACAATGATGTTCTTGAGACTGGCCTTGTATGATGGTGGTTTGTATGATGCTTGGCAAGCCTATATTCAGATATTGTTGTAACCGTTTGGTTAGTAGGAATCCAGGAAGTCATTCAGATGATTATAGCAATAAGAAACCACACAAAGCTCACACAGCTTCACAGTGACTCTTCCTCTTTTTTGTGATGACACTTAAATCAACTATTTTTAGATAGGTGTGTAGCATTACTGAAATATTGGTGGTAATGATTTCTTGATATTCAGATGTACACCATAATTTTTTTTAAAAAATAAATCTAAAAAAATTATTACTACTAGATCTGCCACTGAAAATTAGAATTGTAGCTAAATGCATCTATTTAATTGCTTGTTCAGACTAAATTTTAACCCAATTCATGCATGTTAAAATTATTTCTATTTACTGTTTGTCATAAATGAGATTTGTATCTCTTGTTTTGCAGAACTTTGTTGCTTTTTGAGCACAGCGATATTGTTGTCATTTCACTGCTCAGCGTACTGTTCACAAGTTCAGGAGGAGGACCAGCAAAGGTTAGCCATTTATTTTGTGAAAATATCCCACATGTTTTGGAATATAAAAGAAGTGACCATAGCATTTGTCTAAAATTCATAAGAATATCTACCTAACTGTAATTTTGTAATTTTAAAATACTCCTTCATGGAGTGTTTACAGTCTTGGTGGAAAAACCTTTTAAGACTATAATTAAGATTCATTATACCAGGAATTATTCTAATGAAGGTCAAAGAAATTCAAAGCACAGTATATTGTATTCAGTTTATCAAGATAACCTACATCAAGGCAGATTTAATTCCCTCTGTTCCCTGCCTCACCCACCAATCCAGAGGTATATTGAATTAAATTTTATTGAAAGTTCTTGGCATATTTCTGTTTTCCTGCTTTCCTGATCAGCTTTCCTATTGCTATTTTTTGTTTTTCAGACAAGAGGTGTGGCCTTTTTCATTATTGCTGTGATCTGTCTTTTGCTTTTTGATAATGATGACCTCATGGCTAAAATTGCAGAACATCGTATCCTTTCTGACCGTGTGTAAGGGATAAAATTATGTTCCAACTACCCAATTTAATTTAGACACTGATTACTGCTAATGAAAAAATATTTTCTGGCATAGTTTTGTGACTGTACTGCAAAATATCAGTTTTCTCTTTTGTGCAGTTTAAATTCCTGTGTATTGTTTCTAATTCTTACGGGAGTATTTTCAAGAGAAGTGTCTTCTGTGAAATGTGTACCATTCAATTTAGGTCACATGAATTCTTAACCTCCTATGCTTCCCTTCCTATAGTTATTAAGCTTTGTTTAATTTATTCAAGGAAGCTATTCACAAAGATGGGAGTGCTTTTCATACTTGTCTGCTCATATCTGTTTATGACTGAAAGGTAGGGGTAGGACTCCATTGCAGAATTTTCCTGACCTTTACTTTCTTTAGCTGAAGGACACCATGACAGTGCTCTGACACACTTACTTTACACAATCATCGCTTTCTTAGGAGTTGCCGATCATAAGGTAAATGCTGCTCATATGATGAACTGTTGAAAAAGTGCACAAAGTACATAATGTTAGGAGCCTTGAATGGCTTGCTCATGGCAATAGTGCAGTTCTTAAATGTCTTCCGGTTCTGTTGCATTGCTTTGTTGATTCGTTTCAGCAGCAGTTTTCAGATATGTGCAACAGGTGTGCGTGTTTTATTTGTCGCTTAAAGGGTCATTTCAGTAACGGCATTCTTACTTGAGAACAATAACCATTTAAAAATAAGTAACGATTAAAATACACCATCAAGTTTGGCGTACGATAACATAACATACTGGTGTGATTTTAGCAGCTGCTAATGCTCAGCACTTCATAAGCTGCCTGTTCTTCACCCTCAGTCTTTTTCCATGCACAGCTTATTTCAATCAAAATTCTGTCCATTGATAAAAGGTTGCGGAGTTCCTAGAACCTTAGCATGCAGATATAAAGGCATCTTGTAATTTCCATTCCACTGTTGAAATACTTACTGGGATCTAACCATGGAGTCCATCTTGCACATTATAATTGGTCAGAAAAAAATAAATAGGAATGAGTTGCTGAATTTTGTTACTTTTAAACTTTTGCAGAACATTCTTAGTAACATAGAGAAAATGAAACACATTTAATATAGAACAGCATAGAACACTTAAGGTAGCATGCAAATAGGTCCTGTTATAGACAATCACACACATTTTTAATTTAGCTTGCTCCAGTTTTAGCTATGTTTGTTTATCATAATAGACTAGAATTTTTATTTAGGAAATATAAGCATGGATGCCATTGGAACAGTATAAGGATTAATTTTATTAACTATGTTCCAGTATTGGAAGCTGCCAGTAATGTATGTGCAGTTGAGAGACTAAGAATCCCCTATGCATAGAATTTCTGTGCACCAAATAAGGTGGCAGGAAAAAAAGTAGTGTTTTCTGGGCCTATCAAAATAATATTTAAAATAGATTTACAATGTGTGATTCTTAAGTATACTGATATTACTCTCCCTTCCTTTGCAGGGTGGAGTAATTTTGCTAGTGTTAGCATTATGCTGTAAAGTTGGTTTTCACACAGCTTCCCGAAAGCTCTCAGTAGATATTGGTGGAGCCAAACGTCTTCAAGCACTGTCTCATCTTGTTTCTGTCTTCCTTTTGAGTCCCTGGGTGATTGTTTTATCTCTGACAACAGAGGTAAGTAGCATAACCACTGACAAATGGCTTTCTGGCAACTAGATTTATAACCACAACTACTGTGAATGCAAACTTGTTTTTGCCACCGGAATTGAATGTTTGCATCTTTTTATTGCAGAGTAAAGTAGAATCCTGGTCTTCTCTCATCATGCCCTTCATCACAGTTATCTTTTTTGTCGTGGTTTTGGACTTCTACGTAGAATCTGTGTGTTCCATCAAGATAGAAGTCTCAAAGTGTGCTCGTTACGGATCCTTTCTCATTTTCATTAGTGCTCTACTTCTTGGCAACTTTTGGACACATCCAATAACAGACCAGCTTCGAGCTATCAACAGACCAACACATCAGGAAACCACAGAGCATGTTATTTCTGGAGGAGTGGTAGTCAGTACCATTTTCTTCATTTTGTGTACGTATTAGTAACTTCAGAAGAATGGTGACATGTGCTTAGGACTGTTTCTTATTTGGATAGAAAGAAATTCAACATGCCTTGTTATCACAGAATTTGTGGTCTTAGCTTTCATTTGCATTATGATCTTAAGGGACAACTTATTTGATCCTTCACAATTGTAGTGATACAATGGGAAATTGTTCCTCTGTTTCTTCTATATAGTTTGTATGTAGACAGTTCTAAACTGATCATTGGCTTTTGCACTTGTACAAGTGTTTTAAAATAGGACTAGGTTTGTGGGTTGTCACTTCTCTCTTACTTAACTGCTTGTGGAAACATTGGTCAGCTTCTAAAAGGTACAGCCTTTCCATGAAAGCTTGAGGTAATAACCCCTGCCTTTACTTCTAGAGTTAGCTTTTTCTCTGTATTCCCTGAGCCACCCCCTTTGGAAATTTCAGCTTTGGTTAATATGACCATAGGATTGAGGCTGCATCAAACCCAGATTAGGGGTCAATTCATTTGGCCTTCACACCTGAGACTTTTCTCCCCCAGCAAACAGGATGAATGAGCAATAGTTTTGCAAAAATCTCTGCATTAAACATGCAAAGTATCATGGACCTTGAATTCTCTTGCCACATTCTGAGTGATTAGCAGGTGCACAAATGTTCCAGTTCTTGTTTGTAGCTAAAATGCTTATGGGTTGTATACAGTGAAGTTATACTTGGGGGTAAGTCTCATTGAAATCAATGAACCGAAGTTAGCCATATTCATTCCAATGGGTCTTCCTTGAGTTGGACTAACATTGGGTACAACCCTGTGTTACAGGACTGTTACAAAACGTAAACAACATATGCTTTCTCTTCAGCTGCCAATATTCTCTCCTCCCCAACACGAAAAGGACAGAAAGGCACTCTTATAGGCTATTCTCCTGAGGGAATACCATTGTACAATTTTATGGGGGATGCCTTGCAACACAGCTCTCAGTCCTTACCTCGATTTATTAAAGAATCGCTGAAACAAATTCTTGAGGAGTCTGACTCAAGGCAGATCTTCTATTTTCTGTGCCTAAATCTGGTAAGTTGGTTGTTTTTTTAATCCCTTTGAGGAAATTATTTCTGGTTTTGGTGAAGTGGGGGTAAACTTAGGTTTTAAGACCAGATATGCAATGGAAGGTGGTGGTCTCTCCATCATTGGAAGTTTTTAAGCAGAGATTGTGTGGCCAACTGGCATGGATGCTTTAGTTGATATTCCTTCATTTCAAGGGGGAGTGGGGAAGTGTCTGATTTCTGCATGCTTCCCTCTGCAAATGACTGGCATCTTGACCTGTTCTCCAAGCCACTACTTTGTCACTAGCCCTGTTAAGGCATCTTTGTTCCCTTCGTAAACTTTTAATTTGTTGCATACACTATTACTTTCAGTAACGAAAGAAACTTCAATAGATCATTAACTGGAACAGTAGCTCAGTTGGTTAGACCATCATGCTGATAACCCCAAGGTCGAAGGTTTGAAACCCCACCACCACCACCACCAAGGTTGGGACAACTGCATCTTCCTGCATTGCAGGGGGCTGGACTAAACTACCGTATTTTTCGCCCTATAGGACACACTTTTTCCCCTCCAAAAATGAAGGGGAAATGTGTGTGCGTCCTATGGGGCGAATGCAGGCTTTTGCTGAGCCTGGAGAGCGAGAGGGGTCAGTGCACACCAACCCCTCTTGCTCTCCAGGCTTCAGGAAGCTCTGCGCAACCCTCGGGAGACTGGCGCGACTTCGCGCCGGTCTCCCGAGGGCTGTGCAGAGCTGCCTGCAGTCCCGGGCTTCGCGCAGCTCTGCGCAACCCTAGGGAGCCTGGCTCGAAGTTGCGCCGGTCTCCCAAGGGTTGCGCAGAGCTGCCTGCATTCTGAAGCCTGGGGCGCGCTGAAGAGCGTGCCTGGGCTTCGCGCAGCTCTCCGCAAGCCTGGGGAGACCGGCGTGACTTCCCGCCGGGCTCCCTAGGTTTGTGGATAGCAGACTGTTCTCAGGGCTGGGGTCGGGGGAAGCTCGGGCTTCCCCCGTGCCTGGGGGGGAAATAAAAACATTTTTCTTTATTCCCCCCCCCCCAAAAAAAACTAGGTGCGTCCTATGGAGCGAAAAATACGGTAGATGATCCTCACTACAGTTCTGTGATTTTACTATTTTCAAAGTTCATTTCTAAGTTATTCCAAAATGTTGATAACATTCTTTCATAAAAGGTAAAAGGAAATAAAGCATTTTTCCATGTCCTCGTTTTAACAGAAGCAGACATTTTAAGACTGCAATTTTCATATTGTTACACTGAGTAGTGTGTGGAAGTTTTGATTTCCTCATTATATGTGAGCCCCTCTCCTCAGACTGGAGTTGCAAAAAGGGGAGTTTCAAAATATGTCAGGCACATGCTTCAATGAGTAGTTTTATGTATCATTTTCACAATGAAATCTCTGTTATTCACTTTTGTTCTAGGCTTTTACTTTTGTGGAATTATTTTATGGTGTGTGGACCAACAGCCTAGGTTTAATCTCAGATGGATTTCACATGCTTTTTGACTGTTCAGCTTTAGTTATGGGTCTGTTTGCAGCACTGATGACTAGATGGAAAGCAACTCGCATATTCTCCTATGGGTATGTATGTTGAACTAATTATAAAGACCTATTAATACTAGCTGAAATAGCACGAGATGTAGAAGGACTGTAGCTCATTGACAGAGCAAGTGCTTTTTATGTAAAAGGTCCCAGGTTCAGTCAGTGACTTGCCCAGGTAGGGTTGGGAAAGGTGGTTGTTTGAAACCCTAGAAAAATGTTGCAGGCCAGTGTAGACAATTCTGAGCTAGGTGGCTCAATGGATTGGCTTCGTATAAGGTAGCATCCAATATTAATGAAGGTTTGTGGGGGATTATGTTGTGAAAACAAGCTTTCCAGGTTAAACTACCCCAGTCACATATTAGAGTCTAATCAAACACTTCTCACAACAAGGCAATTATTTGGCTACTGTGGAATTGATTTTGTATACATTTGTATTTATTTATTTTCCATTCCAAAGTTTTGAGGGGGAAATGTCAAATGGAAAAACATAAAAACCTTCCCATTTAGCCATCCCTTTTATCCCAGAAAATCAGAACTGCTTAGTATTACTTCCTGAAGATTCTTGTCTCTCTTTCTCATACATATCTTTCTGAGAAACATAGCAGCCTGACAAAAAAATGTCACTTTCTTGTTACACATTAGCAATTTGTGTAATAGAGTAAGCCTGGAAGTCAAGCAAAGTCATATACATCAGGCTAATTGACTTCATTGGTTGAATAATCATGGGTTTTCTGGCAAAATAGTTCAGGGTTTAGCATAATTCAATTATTAGACTACTTTGGAATTGTTTTTATATGTCTTTTATTCTTTTTTTACATTCCAAATGATTTTTTATTCCTCACTTTCTTAATTCCAGGTTTGGCCGTGTAGAAATTCTCTCTGGGTTTATTAATGGCCTTTTTCTCATGGTAATAGCTTTCTTTGTCTTCATCGAGTCTGTGGCCAGGCTAGTTGATCCTCCAGACATTGATACCAATATGCTGACTGTGAGTTTATAACCTTATTTTCTGTTAATACTTGATTTATTGCTCTTAAAAATTCTGATCTGTATGGTAGAAACAAAAAAAGTTTTAATCTCTCAAACATTGCTCTGGTGCACCAGCTCTGTTCATTTCACAGTTGTTTCCATAAGATTGCAATGCATATGAGAGGCAATAAATAATACTTGGCTGGAAATTCTTACCCTTAACAGTCATAACGCTTTTCCTCCAGGGCAAAGGCTATAGCCACTGTTTAGGAAGATGCTCTCATCTTCACTTTTCCTGCTAAAGTACAAATAGGTCCTTGTTTTCTGAAAAAGGTCTTAATATTGTACATGCTTGCAACTGTTCAGTTACATAGAGCCAGCACAGATGTAATGCTTCTGAACTGGGCCACATAATTCCACCCTCTTATTCCTATTTATTTATCTCTCCTCTCCTCCCCCCCACCCCCCCGGCTTCCCATCTCTCCCCCTAAGCCAGGGTAGAGAACCTGTGGTCCTCCAGATGTTGTTGTACTGTAACTCCCATCACCCCTGACCATTGGCAATGCTGGCTGGAGCTGATGGGAATTTGAATCCAGCATCTGGAAGGCCACCCCTGCTTTATACTGTATGTGTTTGTCGTCGTCCCCGCTTGGCACAGTTAAAAGGAGTAAACAGTTTAAAGATTCTCTGTCTCTCCCTCATGCAGCCTGTCTCTGTTGGAGGATTGATAGTAAACCTTGTTGGTATCTGTGCCTTTAGCCACGCCCACTCCCATGGGCCTTCTCGGGGAGGATGCCATGCACACGACCACAGCCATTCCCACCATGGACACGGCCATAGCCACAGCCATTCCCATAGTGACCATGGGCACAATCATAATCACGGACACTCGCATGGGGCACTGGGAGGTGGCATGAATGCCAACATGAGAGGTAAGTGGGGGGCAGTAAGGTGGTTGGGTTTTGGGGTTTTTTGCAAATTTATGGGGGGAGGGGGACAGTACTAAAAGGGAAGTTGTAATAAGGTTGTTTGGTTTTTAAAGATTTCATAATAGAATGGTCAGTTTAAAGGGTCCAATACGATGATAGGAGTACGTTGGCATATCAGGTCATGTTGTGCTTTTCCAATGCATGCTCACTGTTAATGTCTGTTTAACTGCCAAATTATGTATTAATGATCTGGGAAATTTTTGTTTGTTTGTTTCAGGAGTATTTCTGCATGTCTTGGCAGACACCCTTGGCAGCGTTGGCGTGATCATATCAACAATACTCATTCAGCAGTTTGGCTGGTTGATAGCCGATCCCCTTTGCTCCCTCTTTATTGCTACATTGATTTTTCTCAGTGTGATCCCACTGATAAAAGATGCCTGTCAGGTACTCTTGTTGAGGCTGCCACTAGAGCATGAGAAAGATCTGCACATGGCTTTGGAAAAGGTTAGAATTTACTGCCCCTTGGGGGGGTTTTCTTCACATTTGCTCATGTGTCATGAAATTTAGAATTTCTGCAGGACGTTTTAAGTACTCCTCATTGTCAGCCACATAACATCCTTTTGGAAAGGGCCTTGTTTTTAGGTTTGTTCACTTTCAATCAGCAACCTTTGCAAAACTACAGAGTTCAGATTACTTCCCCCCGCCCAAAAAACAGTACAGTTTATTCTACCACTTATGTCAGAAGCTGCTACTCAGACTAAGAATCTCTCTCTCTCTATATATATATAATATTTTTATTAATTTTCACAAAGACAAAATCATTGCATTAAAGAAAAAACAAAACATATTTAAAACAACTATGTAAACAATCAATTTTAAATCCACATTCTCGGATTACTTGAATCCCCCAATTTCCCTCCCCTCCTTCCCCTGGTTCCTTTGTATTATTTTCATATATGCATGTCTATAAAATCTTTATCTCTAATTACCTCCAAGTTTACACATTGTATATAACATTACAAGTGTTTTTTAAAATCCTGCTAATGTATTAACTTGCAGACTAAGAATCTTCCAAGGCGTTCAGATGCACTGAGGAGAATAGTGTGCAATTTAAAGAGTATAGAATTTAAAGCATTACACTATCTTTGAAATAAGGCTTGCCTTCACAAATATGTGCTGATACTTTAATACAATGATTCTTTTATTATATAACTGTGATTTAGTGAAAACCAGGTACCGAGAGAGCGGTAACATCAAACAGTGAAAAAAATACTATTACAAGTTCTGCATATGTATAGAAATGTTTTTTGGGGTTTTTTACAGATCCAGAAAATTGATGGTGTCATATCCTATAGGGATCCTCATTTTTGGTGTCATTCTGCTAATGTTGTGGCAGGCACTATACATGTGCAAGTAATGTCAGAAGTGATGGAGCAGAGAATTATACAGCAGGTAACTTCGTGTGTTCGCACTTCGCCTACCAAGGCCCACAGAACTAGTTCATTCTTTTAGATTTCTCCACACAGTTGTGTATGTGGGCACTCGGCAGCGTAAACTAGATGGTATATTATAAGCTGACAGCCACCTCTGTAATAGCGACTGCTGGATATTGCTCATGGTGCTCTGTAGATTTTTCTGCTCTTACACTTTCTGTGAGATTCCATATTCAGCTGGGCAGGTGTTTTGGCAAACTGGGGCCTCATTTCTTCACCATCTCTGCAGCATGTTCCAGCAGTGAAGGTGTGAAATGGTGCTTTTCCACCCGCTTCTGGTTGTTTATTAATTTAAACAGTTTATACACCTCTTAAAGCAACAGTTTCTGCATTGTTTGCAGTAAGGTTACAGAGATAAAATAAGATGTCAAAGAGATAAACAACTACCTGACATTTAGAAGACATCTGAAGGCAGCCCTGTTCAGGGAAGTTTTTAATGTGTGACATTTTAATGTATTTTTAATCTTTGTTGGAAGCTGCCCAGAGTGGCTGGGGAAACCCAGCCAGATGGGTGGGGTAGAAATAAAAATTATTATCATCATCATTATTATTATTATGCTTGCTGAATTTTATTTTTTTTAAAAAAGCATATTCACCAAGTGCCTGAACATCCAACAAGGTGGAGCAGGGTGCTCTCTGACCTCAGCTGGGAGTTCTGCACAATACTGAATGCATGGCTCCTGGTGGATGCATTCCATGTGTCTAAGCAATGGGGGACCGTTAACAGTGACTGCCCTGAGGACCTCAGTGACTGGGCTGGTGTGCCAACTACAGCCATTTTTGGACATGGGTCACTTGGCCATGGAGATTCTTGCATCCATGACTCCAAGACACAGAGCGATATGCTCTGTGTGTCTGGAAGCCCAGCTACTGCAAAATGCAGCAGCTAACTATTGGTGGAAAAATCTTACTGCGTCCTTGTCTTTACCAGGGTGTATTAGTCTCTGGGGCTGACACCTTTTTAGAAGCATCGCAACACATGTATATTTTGAATGGCCTGGGATTTCAATAAATGGTGGGGAAATTTAAAACAAACTTCAGTTTTTGTTCTGTATTCTTCAGAAGAAGTTGCAGTAAGAGCACACTGAGCCTCCAAGACAGACAAACTATAAATAGAGCCATGTCTGGGGTGGAATAGTGTGTTCTAGTCCTCATCCCTGCGTCTTCTATGCTTATCATTGCATAACTGCAAAATATACTTTCCATCATAGTTTGTAGACCTGGTCCTGCACCATGCTCTCTCCAGTATCCATTTTTTCTCTTTAGTTGTGCTTGGAAAGAATAGATTCTAGGTAGTCATTTGAGCTCAATAGGACTCGCATGCAATCTTATTGGTTCATGCAATTCTTTGTGGAGGGGAGGATGTAAATCTCAAATGCAAAGTGATACCACTTCTCCTTTGTGCAGCAAGATTGTGTTTCTTAGAGCTCCAAATAAACATTTCCTGAAGATGTGATGGTCGTATTTTTATTCTGTTCAGGTTTCAGCAATTCTTAAGGATGCTGGAGTTAATAATTTAACTGTCCAAGTGGAAAAAGAAGCCTATTTTCAGCATATGTCTGGCCTCAGTACAGGATTTCAAGATGTCCTTGCGATGACAAAACAAATGGAATCCATGAAATACTACAAAGATGGCACTTACATCATGTAACCGGAAGCTGAATCTGTAGGGTTCACTGTCTGTATTTCATCAGGTGAATTTGCACATAAATGTACAGAAACAAATGCCGTATATATTTGGATTTTTAGAAAATGTTACATACCTTTAAAAATAAGATCAAGAGATTTAAGAAGAGGTGGGTTAAGTAGAACATATGCTGTATATGTGGAAATACTGGCAATGTAAAAATACTGTTATTTGGTGTCTATTAAAGAAATTTTGCTATGTGATTGTGGATGAGCACAACTATATTGCACATTTCCCCCCAAAAGGAATATCAAGCATTTCTCTACCATCTCAAGCCTAAAGAAAATAATTTTAGGTTGCAACAGAAATAGCCAGACTCCAAAAAATGACATCTTCAGAGTTATTTTGCTGCTGTATGTGTATGTGTATCTACACATTTTTAAAATGGGTTTTTCAAAGTTCATTAGATACAAATGAATATGTACAATTTTATATTCCAGTTCTGTATATAATCCTATTTTCTAAGCACAGCTTTGTTAAATAAGGAAAAATAGATTCTACCAATTAAAAATTGTCACTGAGCTGAGCTAATTTTTTAAAGAAGAAAAGTTATTTTAACAATTAGTCAGGGGTATAAAATACATTATTTGTTCTTGCGCTCCTATGTTTCTGTTCAGTGGGAAAGTTGAATAACTAATTGGAAATTTGAACCACTATGTAAAATAAACATTTTATAATTTTTATATATTTCTAGTGACATATTATTGATTACACCTTAAAACTTGACTTATAGGATAGAAAGATGTCCCAGTGATGAGACAATTTAGTTCTGTATGAGTTTCTTCTTAACTGGCCTAGTCTGTAGTTAATGATTTATTGTAAACATTGAGATTGTTCCTGCTTTGTCTCTTCTCTCTAGCTAGCAGGAGTAACAAACCACATAGCAATTTAAAAAGCACATGTCCCAATACCCAATTGGTAGACCATGCTTCTCGTATCCCAGCAGTGTAAGAACTGTCAATTTATTCCTACTCTCTACTCCTGTTCATTAACTATTACTGACAGTTACAGAAAAAATGGGGTTGACTTTATAGGGATTCAGTGTTCCCTAAAACTGTTATCAGTCAGAAAGGTAGGATCCAGTGAAAGCAAGGAAACCCTTTATTTTCTGTTGCAACAGAGTCCGCCCCCCCCCCCTTTGCAAGGAGGTGAGGACCAAAGTCTGTAGCCCCTTTAAAGACTTTTGAAATTGCCCTACCTAGGCAGTCTGGCCATTCTTTTGAGATGCTTTAGTTTTTGGATCCAGGTCCCAGGCATACCCTATTCATATACAAAATATGCCCTCAAAACATATGTAGGGTTTGTAAGTGAAAAGAACTTATCCAAGATAATTCCTTCTGCAGACAAAATCTTTGGAGTCATTAAGAGTCAAGGTGACTTCAGGATTGTTCTCCTGTACTATTTCAGACATGTGGCTTGAATGTGTGTTTACTATGTGCATTTATGAACATTTATTCTATATTAGAGACACTAGAATTTTTATAACAATTCCATAAGAGTACCTCCCTTTACATTCCGAGACTGCTAAACATACACAGGAGACTAAATTCATGAGATTGATTTTCACCCCTTATAGTCTATAGACTTCCATTTTCTGAAGGAAACCGCCTTCTAGTAGCTTCCAGTACTTTGCTTGTTTACCACACTGGCATCCTCTTGACCTTGAGCTATGTTGTATATTCTGACTAAATTTCTATTATTGTGCTTTTGAAACCTCCAAGTTTTCAGGAGAGATTTGGCACTTGATTTTTATCAGTCTTTTGGGCAAGCTTCCTCTTTGGAAGTGAAATGTGGAACCGTTGGACTTTTTGGGTAATTGCCCACTTCTGTACATGTAGAATTCGATAGTACTGTGCTTGCTGTTCTCAGTTCATTCAACATCACACCAAATACCAGGAGCACCACTTAAGATTATGTTCAGTGTTGCTGACCCTCTCCTCACTTCCATGAGCAAACTATTCTAGGGCCTGGTCATTTTGGATATCTAGAAATTTTACCTCTTTGTGATAGGATCACACTTATTTGGTACATGTGAGGGTAACTGAAAATACAGGTTGCTGCAACATTTCCTGCTTGATTTCATTTTCCATCACCAACTCACAAGAGTACTCTCCGCTCCTGTGCTTTCCACCAATTAGTATCCAGAAACATACTGATCATGAAGGCCTCTGACCCTGAAGGCAGTAACAATTTTTAAAAATCGGTAGGGGAGAAACCCTAAAACGGGACAGGGACTGAGCATGCTCAGTAGCTATGACATGCTGACTGAGTTCCTTGGAGGAAGTTACATAAATGTAACCAGGACACTATAATACAGCTATCGCCCCAAATACTTTATACAGTGGTACCTCAGGTTAAGAACTTAATTCGTTCTGGAGGTCTGTTCTTAACCTGAAACTGTTCTTAACCTGAAGCACCACTTTAGCTAATGGGGCCTCCTGCTGCCACTGCACCGCCGGAGCACAATTTCTGTTCTCATCCTGAAGCAAAGTTCTTAACCCGAGCTACTATTTCTGGGTTAGTGGAGTCTGTAACCTGAAGCGTCTGTAACCTGAGGTACCAATGTAATAACTTGAGACTGTTCAGTTTTGGGGGGGAAGGAAAACTGTTAACAGCTTTTACATAGCACTTTTAAGTGTTTGATGCACTACAGATGCAGTATATTGATGTAATTCTTACAATAATCCTGCAATGTAGGTTACTGTCCCCATATTGCAGTGTTAGGGTAGGAGCTGAGGCAAGATGCTAATGCTTGTGTAAGGCTACCCACTGAATTCATGGCAGAGGTGAGCCAGAGACCTCAGCCTATCCTTGTTTTTCTTCTACACTTGCCTAGTCCTAAGGGATTTATTCCTTATCCTTTTCAACGCTTGTACGACAAAGATTCCATCAGCGTACATTTCCCAGCATAGGGTAGGAAAAACCTGCGGCTGTTGCATTCCTTCCTATGGTGACGCTATTAAAATTACAAGTGGGTCTGGAAAGCCGTTGTAGTCCAAAACATTCTTGTGCAATGCGCTCGGCTTTACCCAACTTATTTTTGTAAAAACTATATATATGGACCAATGGGAGTTGAAAATCCGGCGCACGTAAGCAAGCGGGAGAGGACGCACAACTCAGAAACACAGTCCCATAAGGAGAACGATAATAGTTTGGATTAATTTCTTGATAGCCGGGAGGTACTTTTCTAGATGAGAAGCAAACGGCTCCACCTATTTATTCCCCCTCATCCACCAGCTGAGCTCCCAAACTGAAAGCTAGCCATCCTTTCCACGTGACCTTCCGCATCTTCTCGCCACGCCCCCCTTTTCGAACGCCCGGAGAAGTCAGCCTCCTTGTAGCCGTGGAAACGCATTCAGGGTGTAACGCCGCACGGCCAATGGGAAGCGGCGGACGCCGAGAGAGGCAGCCAATGAGCGCAGCCTGGTGCGAGTTTTAAACTTGCGGCGGTAGGTGGGGCGGCCGTCGGACTCGTGCGCAGCAGGAATCGGCCGCTGGGAGTTTGCTGGGAGCGGAGGCGACTGGTTCGGATTAACATCTCGTGTTGCGCGGATCGAGTCTGGATCATGGCTTTGCGGGTCACCCGGGTAGGAAAGGGGCTTTTGGAGGGGGAGAATTTTTTTGTTTTTCAGGCTTCCTGCTGCGCCCTCTTTTTTGCAAGAGGTGGCAAACTTAAGGCTGCAGTCCTATGCAGGCGTATAAATGGGGCTTACTCCCGAGGAAACGTGCATAAGCTTCTGTTTCACAGGAAGTAAGGGGCGGTGGTGCTAGTAACTGCTAATTGCCATATGAAAAATTGAATTATACTGCTGTGTCGAGTTTTTTCTGCCTACCAGAATTAGTAAATCGGTTCCCAGGCCCCCTTTTTTTTTTGCGGGGGGGGGGCGTTGGGCGTTGCCCTGGCTTGTTGAGTTTTACCAGTTGTGAATTGGCTAAGGCTTCTGCTTAATTAGTACTGTGCCTCATCAAAATTGATAGGAGGAGGGCTTTAAGGTAGGGAAGCTTGTAAGGTTCAGAACTCTTATTCCTACCCATCCTCGCTTTATCATAAAGCTGTGCAAATGCTTCCTTGTGTTTGTGAAACAGAAAGGTACTTAAACGGGTTCTTCCTCCTTCCTGCAGAACACAAAGATCAATGCAGAGAACAAAATCAAGGCTGTAATGGCAACCAAGCGGGGAGGCGATGGTGCCAGACCCGGCTTGAGGCCTAGGACTGCCTTGGGGGACATTGGCAACAAGGCATGTGAAGCAAAAGCCAAGGCTGTAATGAAAAAGGTAAGTGTCTCCTTCCCTTCCCCCTTCCAAGTAGAGCTTAACATTGGGAACTATCAGGGCTACTGCAATGATTCCTCCCTCTACCCACTTCTATTCCCTCGCCCAGGAAATACTGAAACCTGCCATTTTGGACAAAGTTATAACTCAAAAAGTCACAAGACCTACTGAACAGCCAAATGAATCTGTGAAAGAAGAAAAGCCCATCCTTGAACCGGTTAAGGTATCAAATGACTTGCAAATGATAGCCCTAGCTTTATGGTTGGGTGGGGCATGGGGGTGAAGGATTCTGAATAACATTTTTGCTATATATGTTGTACATATATGCTATATAAGTATGTGTTGTCTCTTGATATTGAAACAGCTATTTTTGAGCATTCATTAGCTACTCTTAGCAATAATTGGCAGTTTGCATACTGAGGCTTGGGTTTTAGCCCCTGGGTGGGCTACATTGTCCAACTTAAGGCTGTCTGAACAATGTACCTTAATGGCAACCAGCTTTCTTCCAGAGCTTGCAAAGTGTGTGCCCAGTGGCCTCCAAAACACCACTGGGTATTTCCTGCTGCCAGATTAATACTGATTTTCTCCCCCTAGATGCAGAAACTTGAGACAAACCATGTCTATTACAATGGGCTTTTGAATCTTTAACTGCAATCCCTTTGGTTGCAAGTCCAATACTCAATCCGGTATCTGACTTAAGGTGGATATTTGAATCCTTCTACCTTAGCACTTGTCTCTGATGTGTCTGTTCTTCCTGCAGCCTGAGTATGGATCATTGAATCCCTTTATGCTTCTATACCCATTAGCATCATGATTACACCTGTGTCACTAACACGCAAGTAGCTTTGCATCCCATGCAATGCTCTTGTACAAACTATTGTTCAGGAGTCTGAATATTGATTAGGAGTCTGGCATTTCACTTCTGGTCAGCATTCGTGGGCCATATGGGCAGAGCAACAAATGAGAAATTTACCTTTGCACCATAGCGTGACTTACACACACACCCCTCCCCAGACAACAGGCAAAATAGTTCTAGGACACATTCCAGCTTGACAAAAACACTTGAGCAAATCAGGGCCTTTAAGACGTGTGATCTGGGGAGATTCTAAAGACCAGTAGGCCACATTTGGCCTCTAGGCCAAGAGATTCCCCTAACCCTGACATGGATGCAGCAGAGACTTGCAGTTGACTTGTAACTGGGCTATTATACAGAGACCACATATACCTTCTGCCTACCAATCTATAGAGTGGTCAGAGGACTCATGATGCAGCCACCTTGCTGAAGCTAAACAGGTCTGAGTCCTGAATTAGAAGCCCAGTTGCAGTCCCATGTATGCTGCCATGAGTTCCACAATCCAAGGAGACATGTAGTGTTGTAGCTCAGATACTAATAAGTATAAACCTCTCTTCAACAGTTGGAGTCTCCATCCCCCAGCCCAATGGAGACTTCTGGTTGTGCACCAGCAGAGGAAATACTGTGCCAGGCCTTTTCAGATGTTCTGCTTGAAGTGAAAGACATTGATACAGATGATGCTTCAGATCCAAACCTTTGCAGCGAATATGTGAAGGATATCTACAACTACCTGAGAGATCTTGAGGTTGGTTCAAGTAGCTAAGGCATGCCTGATATGCCTCTAGAAACTGAGGTTACTTCCAAATCTAAGTTAACTAGGAAATGTCACTACTTAAGTTTGTGCACAGCAGGTGCCCCCCCCCCCAAATGAAAGCAGCAGCTAGAGTCTTGCTCTTTGCGTGCCCTTGCTGTGCTTGCAAAATATCAATGGAATCCAAACTCAGTTTATAAAACTGGGGGCAAGGAACTTGCTAGTTCAAAAGCAATGAATGGTGGCGACACGTCAGCTTCAGCTGCAACAAGGCTTCCTTTCTTTCGTTTGTGCGGGTAAACATGATTTGACATCTGTTGTTTTCTTCACAGGCTCAGCAGTCAGTGAGACCAAACTACTTGGCAGGCCAGGAAATTACTGGGAACATGCGGGCAGTCCTAATTGACTGGCTTGTGCAGGTCCAGATGAAATTCAAACTCCTGCAAGAGACTATGTACATGACTGTTGCCATTATTGATCGCTTTATGCAGGTAAGAGCAGCATGGCAACACTTTTCTTTTTTGGCCTGTTTGCAGCTGTCTTTCCTTAAGAATCTGCAGGGACACAGAAGGCAGAGGGGCTTAGCTGCCTTGGATGGAGGCCATACATTGCATCACAATGTTTCCCACGCCCATGTATGAATTTGATCATACATGGAACAATGCACTTTCCTTTTAGATTGAAAGCTGCATGCTTGGTAGATGCACATGCTACACAGCTCTCCCAGGGTAGCTAGACTGGTGATGGCTTATCAGTTCAGGAAGTTGACCATTGAACTTGCAGTGGAACAAGTGCATAAATATTCCTTGCTGAAGAGTGTGTCCGCTTTGGGAGTAAGCGGTCTTCCCCAATATTGTTATTGGCCAGTTTGGCTAACAGTTGTTTCTATTGCAGAACAACAAAGTTCATAAGAGGATGCTGCAGCTGGTTGGTGTAACAGCCATGTTCGTTGCCAGCAAATACGAAGAAATGTACCCTCCAGAAATCGGCGACTTTGCCTTTGTGACAGATAACACCTACACCAACGTACAGATTAGGCAAATGGAGATGAAGATCCTGAGATCACTGGACTTCAATCTTGGTCGTCCTCTTCCACTGCATTTCCTACGGAGGGCATCAAAAATTGGAGAGGTAATGCTGTTTAAGGGGATGCCAATCTCACTAGGTCACAGTATGACACTCCTGAGTCAAATATGTGTGTAGGAAGATCAAACTTGGAATCCTAAAATGTCTCCTTTTGGCGTGAGGAGGTATATTCAGTATCCTACCAGTAGGTCAGTCTTTTCCAACCTGGTTCCTTCCAAGTGGGTGAGTCCCATTGATTGCAGCCAGCATGTCTATTGGGAGTTGGGCCAAAACAACTGAAAGACAAATTTTGGGGAAAGCAGAAGTAGGCTATCATTACTTTTATGAGCATTTGTGGTTCAAAATGGAGCCTGGCAAATTTAAAATTGGCCATGGAGTTGGATTGTTTTGTCCTGAAAAAGCTGTAAAAAGCTCAACATCTTGCTTTGTCTTAACTGTGTGTAGCTGTGAAGGCACAACCTTTTGATTCAGTTCTTCAGATAGGGAGAAATGTAATGCAAGGCACAGTCTTCCTTGTTGATCTTCAGGGTTCGTTGGCGATAAACACTATCTTACCCTAACTATTCCAGGCCGATGTACAGCAACACACACTTGCAAAATACCTGATGGAGCTCTCACTGGTGGATTATGACATGGCACACTACCCTCCCTCTCAAATTGCTGCTGCGGCCTTTTGCCTATCTACTAAAATACTTGAAGAGGGAGAATGGGTAAGTAACTGAGCCCAGACATAGCCTTAAATTTGTAAGGTAAAAGACTTTGCTTTTCACCGCCACTAAATACCAGAAATGACTTTGGACATTTGTTTCCATGACTTTCATTCCCATGTGTGAGCTAGAATTGCTAGAGCAGAGTGGCTTGGAGAACCAGCTGTGACCCTGGAAGATCTACCTCAAAACTTGCCTCTGCTACAAAGCCTCTAGGTAGCCTTAAGCACACCGTTATGTGTGCCAGGGTCCCTAGATCAAGTGCAGAGGAGGTTCATGGGGCATTCTGAGCTTTTCCATGACGTTCAAGTGTTACTCAGAAGGATTTCTAACGCTTAACTTCTTGCTCTTAGACAACAGCTCTACAACACTACATGCAATATACCGAGACTGATCTTATTCCTGTTATGCAGCATATGGCAAAGAATGTGATGTTGGTAAACAGAGGCAATGCAAAGCATCTGGTAAGCAAAAACCATACCACCATGTGTCTGGTTACATGTAATTCCTAACTTGCTACTAAACAAGGTTTATAGCTAAGTCAGTATGATTAAGCACAGGTGTGCTTTGGTTATGCTAATATGTAGTGATATAGTTGGCTCTACAATGGTGCAAAAATTGTGTTAACTATTGATCAATCTCTCCACAGACCGTCAAGAACAAATATGCCACCAGCAAGCATGCCAAGATCAGCACCCTTCCAGCACTGAACTCTGCAGTCATAAAGGATCTGGCTAAACCATTCTCGAAATAAACCTAATTTAACTGTTGGACAAAGTTGACACCGTGTGTTGCTACTTAAGTGTGTGTATATTATAAATATAGTGGTTATAAAAGTTTTAATAAACTTCTTTTTTACTTTAACCTGCTTGTCATGGTCTAATTGAAATTCCTGAATTGCAGATTAGCAGCCTATAATTTTAAATAAGCTATAAATCTTTGGCTTCTCAGTATGAAGATGGTTGTATGTTCTTCAGCACAATGGAGAATACATGAGCAAACTTTACTAAAAAGCAGCTGATTGGTTTCCCCAAAGCATACTTTTATAATCGTTTGCCAATTTGGCTAGACTTTTAGGTTGCTTTTGTCTGCAGGAAAAGTAAGTTGTGAGAGCAAACTTCTAATAGTCGAACTCTTCCTGTTCTTTTAAAGTCTATTTTATTGCTGTCCTGTATCAGAGACTCTTGTTAGCATGACCAAGCTGCTATATGGACACAAGTGGAAATCAAATGTAATCACAGGTACATGGAATATAAAATACCGGTAAGCCATGACTACTTGACATGTAGATCAGTCTCTGATACCTGGAATGTAAGGCCTTCCTTCCCTCCTATTAGTGTAGTTTTTAAACTTCAGTATTTGTTGCAGCAGCAATTCTGAAGGAATAACAGAACACACTTTTAAATTAACATTGTTTTAGCTAATGCAAAAAAAAAAAAAGGGGGCTATAGAGAATTATAGCTGTCAGCTCAGGCCTTACAAATTGGGTTTTCTGGAGAGGTCAGGTGAGATATACCCTAGTTTTTATTATTTGAATTTATAATAAATTGCTTGCGATGTTTCATACTGTAGCTTCCAGAGTCTGGTGAAAGTAATAAAATAACTTGATTGGGGAAGGTTAGCCTGAAGCTAGTCAACTTTAGTAGGTTCTGTCACTTTAAAAGTAGCAAGCCATGCTGAAAAGGATGGGAAATGGCTGCCTATCTGAATTGGTGAAATCATTTTGAGTGACTTCAATTTATCTGAGCCAGGTGCAACATGTGTGCTACTCCTGCAGTTGGGTGTGGTGGGAGGAAAAATCTTTATTCTGATGTTCACAGCAACTCAAGCATGCTAGTAAGGATTCATGGTCACAAATTTGCAAGATCTTGGAAAGAGCACTACTACAATTACACTTGTTGTTGTTGTTTAGTCGTTTAGTCGTGTCCGACTTTTCGTGACCCCATGGACCAGAGCACGCCAGGCACTTCTGTCTTCCACTGCCTCCCGCAGTTTGGTCAGACTCATGTTTGTAGCTTCGAAGACACTATCTAACCATCTCGTCCTCTGTCGTCCCCTTCTCCTTGTGCCCTCCATCTTTCCCAACATCAGGGTCTTTTCCAGGGAGTCTTCTCATGAGGTGGCCAAAGTATTGGAGCCTCAGCTTCACAATCTGTCCTTCCAGTGAGCACTCAGGGCTGATTTCCTTAAGAATGGATAGGTTTGATCTTGCAGTCCATGGGACTCTCAAGAGTCTCCTCCAGCACCATAATTCAAAAGCATCAATTCTTCGGCGATCAGCCTTCTTTATGGTCCAGCTCTCACTTCCATACATCACTGCTGGGAAAACCATAGCTTTTACTATACGGACCTTTGTTGGCAAGGTGATGTCTCTACTTTTTAAGATGCTGTCTAGGTTGGTCATTGCTTTCCTCCCAAGAAGCAGGCGTCTCTTAATTTCGTGGCTGCTGTCACCATCTGCAGTGATCATGGAGCCCAAGAAAGTAAAATCTCTCACTGCCTCCATTTCTTCTCCTTCTATTTGCCAGGAGGTGATGGGACCAGTGGCCATGATCTTCGTTTTTTTGATGTTGAGCTTCAGACCATATTTTGCGCTCTCCTCTTTCACCCTCAATAAAAAGTTCTTTAATTCCTCCTCACTTTCTGCCATCAAGGTTGTGTCATCTGCATATCTGAGGTTGTTGATATTTCTTCCAGCAATCTTAATTCCGGCTAGGGATTCATCCAGCATAGTTCATAGCTTCTCTGAGTTCTTCAAGCCCCTTCATCACGGCAAGGCAGTGATCCATGAAGGGGACAATTACACTGCTTGATTGGAAATATTTCCAGTTCAGTCAGGCAAAAGGGAGGGTATGGCACACTTGAATTTGTGTAAAAACAAGACAGCTGCAGCTGTTGTTAAAACCAACCAATGTAATGACTACAATGAACATGGTCACCTATGATATAGGTCAGTCTTGGCAGATGCTATTGTATAGTGAGCTCTAGTAAGGCCAACCTGCTTCTGTTTAAATCCTACTTAAGTAACTGGCTGTTTCTCATGAGGTGGCCAAAGGACTTGAGCCTCAGCTTCAGAATCTGTCCTTCCAGTGAGCACTCAGGGCTGATTTCCTTCAGAATGGATAGTTTGATCTTTTTGCAGTCCATGGGACTCTCAAGAGTCTCCTCCAGCACCACAATTCAAAAGCATCAATTCTCCAGCGATCACCCTGCCCTTATATATAGGTTGACGCTTGGCAAATCCACACAGCGATCAACTTAACTCCTGCCCGGAAACCAATGTCTCCACTGTGGAAGGACATGTGGATCCAGAATTCGCCTCCACAGTCACTTAAGGACTCATTGTTAAAACCGTGTGCAGTGGTACCTCGGGTTAAGTACTCGATTCGTTCCAGAGGTCCGTTCTTAGCCTGAAACTGTTCTTAACCTGAAGCACCACTTTAGCTAATGGGGCCTGCCGCTGCGCCACTGGAGCACGATTTCTGTTTTCATCCTGAAGCAAAGTTCTTAACCTGAGGTACTGTTTCTGGGTTAGCGGAGTCTATAACCTGAAGCGCATGTAACCCGAGGTACCACTGTATATAGAAGACAATCTTACTCTGCTACGAGTGATCGCCAAAGAAGAATATAAGGGTCTGGTGACTTCTGCTTCACTGTAATGAAGTGTGCATGCACACGAAAGTTTATACCCAGAACAAACTTAGTTGGTCTATAAGGTGCAACTGGACAATTTTTTATTTTTTCATCCTAACACTGCAAGCCTAAATTCACCAGTTCCACCAAATTCAAGGTGCAAATGTGTTCAGGATTGCAGCCTAAAGCCCCGCCCCTTGTTTTAGTTGGTTTATAACCGCCCCCCTTTACCCATTTTTCTTTGTTTTCTTATGGGTGTCTGCGCGAGAGAGGACCTAACGCTGTAGTAGTAGTAGTAATTAATAAAATGATGGCCCAGGAAAAAGACTCTCTTTCCCCTTCTGCGGGGTCAAACGCGACTCCACGCACTTGACGCCCCGCCCCCTTGAAGAGGAGCTTTCTTCGGCACGCCCATCGCAGCTGGGAGGCGTGGCCCACCAGGCCGGAAGGTAGAGCGTCTTTGGATTTCGTTCGGAGCTGGGAGTGGGGCTTATCTCAGGCAGGAGCAATCGATCGTCGCATTCCTTCGGGACCGTGACGTAAGGCTGCGGCGGCGGGTCTTTTGAAACAGAAGGGAGGGAGGGAGTTGCGCGAGGGAAACGGGCCTGGCTGGGAGCTGCTGCTGCCGGGATGGAAACAAGGGAGGGCGCGGCGGCGGCGGCGGCGGCGGCTCCTCTTGAGGGCTTCGTTGAAGAGACAGCAGAAGAAGCCCGACGGCTCGTGGGCGAGGAGGGGCAGGAGAAGCTGGACCTGGTGTCGCTTTTAAGGTCAGGCCCTCTCTGTGTATTGGTGTCGGGCGGAGTCTCAACACACAGAGAAACACTCACACTCCCTCACATAGGAGCCAACGCCCTTCGCTCCCCCATAAAATATTTGAAGGGGCCGCCCCCCCTAAAGTTGATGGGCATTGCCATTCAAATAGTGAACGTGCGCCACGTCATGTGATTGATTATTGTTGTTCCGCCTGGCCTTTGGCTTGGAGCCAATTTGATTCCCTTCCCCTCTTTCTTTTTTCTTTCTCCTCCTGTGATGAGGCTGCATTTTAATGTTTCAATATTTTAATGTTGTATTTTAATCTTGTTTTTAAGTTGTATTCATTCAACTTATTTTTATTATTGCTTGTTAGCCGCCCTGAGCCCGGCCTTGGCTGGAGAGGGCAGGGTAAAAATTATTATTATTATTATTATTATTATTATGCCTCCCCCCAAAAAATATTTTATTCATGTTGGCACCCCTGCCGTCTCTACAGGCACCCACACACAAACACACACACACCCCTCCAAACTGCCGCATTTTCTGTTAAAAATCATGGTGAATTTGAATTTCTATGCCACCTCTGTAATATTATTTAGAAAAAAATGCATTGGAAGCATGCAAACCTTAATTGTGCATATTTAGTTATTTATTAAAGTGCCCAGGTTAGTGCAGTGGGTCTGTGCATCTGGCTGTTAACCAGAAGGTTAGTGGTTTGAGCCCACCCGGGATGGCTGTGGGCAGGATTCCTGCGTTGCAGATGACCCTCGGGATCCCGCCCAACTTTATGATGCTGTGGCTTTTATTTGTTGCTTCCCAAAGAAAAAATGTCCTGAAGGGATTTAACAGTGAAAACATGCATAAAAAACAACTTGGGGTCCAATGCAAAACAAAAATCTACCCTTAAGAGGCTCGTGGGAAAAGGAAAGTCTTCAAAAGACTATAGAGGCAGCATCTGATATGCAGTGGGAGGGAGTTCCAAAGAGTAGGTGCTGCCATGCTAAAGCCCCAGTTTCTACATTGCATGGAGCAGGCCTCCTGAGGATATGTTATCTGTAAGAAACCCTCTCCTTCAGAGTGCAGTCATAGGCTGGGCATAAAAGGATAAGATTATATTTTAGGAATTATGGTTCCAGGCTGTATTGGGCTTTGTCTAGCTGTATTGACATTACAGCTAGTTGAGCCATTGTGTTTTGCATTAGCTGCAGCTTCCAGACCAATCTCAATGGCACCCACACACCCTCACATTATAGGTTATAAGTTTCAAGTGGTATACTATGCTTGAGCCCAGGCCAGCTAATTATGATTCATTAAGAGAACAAAGGGAATGACTCTGTGCCAGAGGCCAAATGGGTGGGCCTCCCTCCCTGATTAGTTAAAGGTAAAGGGACCCCTGACCATTAGGTCCAGTCGTGGCCGACTCTGGGGTTGTGGCGCCCATCTCGCTTTACTGGCCGAGGGAGCCAGCGTACAGCTTCTGGGTCATGTGGCCAGCATGACTAAGCCGCTTCTGGCGAACCAGAGCAGCACACAGAAACGCCGTTTACCTTCCCGCCAGAGCGGTACCAATTTATCTACTTGCACTTTGATGTGCTTTTGAACTGCTAGGTTGGCAGGACCCTGATTAGTTAGGTAAAAGTAAAAGGCCATAGCTGAAAATTCAGTTATGTGAATGAGAAGTTGGGAGAGAGGCTGCAGGCTGCAATGGCAGAGAGAGTGTCATGGCTGATTTCTTCTGGAATCCAAGGTTGTGGTAATGGGAGAAGCAAGATTCTTTCGGGATGTTAATTTTTTATTATTATTAAATTTGTATACTGCCCTTCATCTGAAGATTGGGCCTTTCTAAAGACATACCCAGCTCCTCCTTTAAAATGCTGATCAGAATGCTACTGTCTTTGATTTCAGTATCAGATAAAAGGTGGATGCTATTAATTCATATGTGAACAAGATAAATTTTCTGTAAACTACTACCAGATCCACTCTCTTGATTTTTTTCTGTTAATTTGTTTTTTTACTTTGTAGAGTAAGAGAACAAATAAAGCAACAACTTTTGGAATATAATGCAACAGTTAATGCAAGTAAGTGTGTGACTACCATTGTGAAAAATAAAAACTTTCTTATGTTTATATATTGCTAAATAAAAAACACAGTACAAACATGTAAAGTTATTTGATAAGCCCTTGTTTAGAAAGTAAATACCAGGATGAAGTCTCTTGAGGACTTTATTTCTCTTTGTGATGTATAATCCTATGAAATGGTGTTCTGAAACTTACTATACTATTGGCATGTTCCTCTTGGGGGGGGGGAAGTGTTTTTCAGTTACTTCTAACATATTCATCTTTTATGTGACAGATGAAGAAATCATTACGGATCAAGTTATTGATGAAAAGGCCATTGTGAGGTGTGTCATCATAACTTATTAATGAATATGCTACTATGATGTTTCCATGGTTTCCCCCCACGTACAGTTCAAACAAGCAAAAACTTACCATATTTTTTGCTCTATAAGACTCACTTTTTCTCTCCTAAAAAGTAAGGGGAAATGTGTGTGCGTCTTTTGGAGCGAATGCAGGCTGTGCAGCTATCCCAGAAGCCAGAACAGCAAGAGGGATTGCTGATTTCACTGCGCAGCGATCCCTCTTGCTGTTCTGGCTTCTGAGATTCAGAATATTTTTCTTCTTGTTTTCCTCCTCCAAAAACTAGGTGCGTCTTGTGGTCTGGTGCGTCTTATAGAGCGAAAAATACGGTACTTTTGTGCTCTATGCAAAAGGCAAAGGACTAACGGCAATGTTATATTTGTAAGGAGGAAATGGGCATGAAGCATTAACTTGTATCTCTTTACATGTTGCATATTCTAGTTCATTTCTATTTGCAGAATTATCTGTGATTTAACAAAATAACTGAAAATGTTGTAGTATTTATAAACTATCAGGCTTGTGTTTAAAAGTGTCTAAAATATCTTTATGCTTGTTCTGAGTTTAAATGGCAAGCTTTAAAATTGTTTATCCTTAACAAACATAGTTGAAAGTAAACTGTACTTATTTCAGTGGGATGTATCTCCAAGGGAATGTGTGTGAAAGCAAGGTAAATGGGATAAGCGGCTTGTTGTGGTTTTGTTCATTGTGCTCAGACCATGTTAAAAAAAACACACAAAAAACTGGAAGTTCTGTGGCCAGTTTAAATTGTGTAAATGGTTGTCTGCATATTTTGTATGTTTGCCCCTTTGAAGAGCAACAAGCTGTCCATGGTGTTAATACTCCACTGCCTGTGTTGGGAATTCTGCTCAATCCCTTCCCCTGTATTGTCCACCCACCAACCTTATTTCATAGCCTTGGGGTCTAGAAACTGGATTAATTTCTCAATGAAAGTTGAAATCTGTATGCTGAATGCTGCATCCAATAACAAGTTACGTGCTTGTGTGGCATGGTCTCAGAAAGCTTTCCCACCCAATAATGCTGGCAACACAGATGTTACATTAAATGCGGAGGAGGAGCAGATATCATTATATGAATAATTTTAGCATTACATATCTACCTACTGTTCTACATCTCCAAGTTCCCAATGCAACTTGCAGAAAGAGTAAGAACCAATCTCTGAGCAGAGCAATATTGCTTTTCAAACATCAATAACTAGGAAAATGTATTAAAAACTTATTCAGTTGTTAGAAAAGTTTGATAGAAGAATCACCTTCTAAGAAATATATGTTTCAGATCACCTGATCCTTGGTTTCTGTTTACCTGAGTTTTCTTTTGCTCTTAGTACAATAGAAGACTTGGAAGGGGAATTGGAAGAAGTGAAGCTATCACACAGACACAAAACTTTGGCATTACAAAGGTAAAGATTCAGTCTTTCTGAAAAGTTGAAGTATAACATAGGACATGAATGAAGAACTAATGTAGATTGGAGGAATTGAAAATATACTGTGTCTGTTACCACAGGGATGGCTTGTTTGGTTAGATTCTTACCACATGGAAATTAAAAAATCCAAGCCACAATCCAGCAAATGTTATGTGGAATTAAGATCCACTGAAATTAATGGGGTTGTGCATCCAACTCAGTGCTTGATTGTGCAGCAAAGTTACATATGTGAAATTACTTAATAGTAATTTTTATGCTTTACAAAATTGAGCATTAGACAACTTTTTACTCTGCAGCTGCCTTCTATTGAACTTCATATATGTCTGCTTCTTTTTTAAAAATGGTTTAATGGTTTAGTGAATATATAAATAAAACCTATGACATTTAGCCATAGCTGTCAACTTACAGATTTGAAAATAAGGGACCAGCAGCCTCAAAAATAAGGGATCAGCAGCCAGAATAAGGGATTTCAGAGCACAGCTATGTTCAACTTCTGAGCCCCTCCCAGCCAAAGGCAGAAAGCCCAGTCAGCAGCCAAACGAAGCCTCAAGCGGTGGTTCCCACAGCGCAGCAACCCAGCAAAGGGGATGCAGCAAGGAAAACCACCGTCGCCTCTCCGCTGCGAAGCGCTGAGCAAAGGCGAGTCCCCAGGCAACGCGGCCAATTTGATCGGCACAAGGCATGCAAGCTCCACCCCCCCAGTCGTTCTTAGACTCCTTATTGGGTGAGCAACGCAGCCAAGCAACACAGTTGGAGCCTCCCTCCTCCCTGGCCGGCAGGGAGGGAGGGAGAGGAGCTGCTTCCTTTGAAATTTAAGGGACATCATTTAAGGGACATCCATCAATAGGGGACAGCAGCGGGACACAGCGCTGGGATAAGGGACTTTCCTGCCAAATAAGGGACGGTTGACAGCTATGCATTTAGCACATGAAACAGCTTAACCACTAATTGAAATAAAATATATTATTGGAATTTCATCAGAAATACAAACACAAGGTTCCTTACTATACAAAGTTTCATACACATCTTGATCTTTGAAATACTCTGATGTGATGTGTAATGTTTAGCCAGTAAGTTATGGTGCATCACTTGTTCATGGAAATGTGTATATGAAAGCAGAAAAAAATGCTTAGAATCCAGTTCTTATTTCTTCTATGAATGTCCTAGACATACTGTTATGCATTTCCTCAGAACACATCTTACTTTTCTTCTTCTTTTTAACTGTATAGGTTGCAAGTAAATGATGCACTTAGAGCCAAGCTGAGGAACAATGATGACAACTTAAAGTAAGGGGATTTGAAAGTCCAAGGAGTTATTTAAACTGAATTATTTAACTGACAAGAGTATTTGTAGCTTGTTTAATGACTATGGAATTGATATTTAAATACTGCTTCTGTGGATAATAGAATATTTCAGAAAGGCACCCTGGTTAGACAACTGATATTCCTAGATGAAATTTCTAGTCCCTTATAGTTGGTTTAAATCAGCTGTTGCAATGACCTATTTTAGTCCTTTGTAAAATTCTCATACTGTGGTTCCATTTAACTACAACTGGGATACAGTTTAAAACTAGAATCAGGTTAAAATTAGCTGTGATCTCAGCAAACCTATTCCTTAGAATTGTGCTGTTGCTGATTTTTATAGAAGGCAGCTGCTGCTTTTGTTTTTGGTTGGTTGTTGGGCAGCGTCCACTTAGAGTAAGCGCCTATGTCATTTACCTCCCCATAACATGTTTTGGCAGTTTCTCACAGGGAAGTCATAACAGTGAAAGTAACTCCCCTAGGAAGAAAACAGCTGAAGAGGGGAAAACATGGACAATAAAAAAGTGGGCGGTCTAGCATGCTGTTGTCCCCACCCTGGTTTTCAAATGGCTCCAGCCCCTTTGCTTCATAGGAACTTGACCAAATCTGCATTACAACGCACAGGTGCTGGTGCCATAACATGTACTTTTGAGACTTTTTCTCTAAATACTGCTTTTTATTGTTGTTTTTCACTGCTTGCAACTTGCTGCAGCTGCAGATGAATATCTTGATGCCCAGGTGTGTTGCATGCTTAGCTGGCATAATACACACATAGAAGTACTAGTAAAAGCCAAAGACAGATCTCTTGATATATGAATATTTGGCCATTAGAAATACCCCCATCACCTGGCTTTTAGACCTGATCTGGTGCAGGCCGTTTTCAACTCTTTTTGTTAGAGAATAGTGGATTGAAGTCAAACTGCCTTCACTTGAATTGAATCTGTGAATAGATTTAAACCAAGGGTGGGGAATCTGTGGCCCTCCAGATGATGTTAGACTACGTTTGTTTGTTTGTTTGTTTGTTTGTTTGTTTACTTATCAGTTTCTACACCACTCAACATAAAGATATCTAGGCACCAAAGCAAGAAACTCAATATAATATAATATAATATAATATAATATAACATAAAATACAGAATAAAACTGTATGTTATGTTCAGTAAAACATACAAGGCTGGGTCATATTGCAGGGGAAATGTGTCAATAAAGTCTTAACCAAGAGTCCAAAATATATTTTCCATAATCCCTGACTATCGGCCATCCCGGTTGATGGGAATTGGCCAACACCTGGAAGACTCAAGAGTTCCGCAGCCCTGGTGTAAACTAAGGACCAAATGAAATGCTACACACAAAATGCACAACAAAAATACCAGCCACTTTGGGATGGGATGATTTGGAGAGAAATAGCAGTATGGGGGCTGCTTAATGCTTTCTGCTGCAACTCCCCCTGTGGGAAACACATTTGAAACTCTGTAGGGAAAAGAACAATGTGGGAAGGGGGGGGGGGATTTACAGCAGAAAACCACAGCAAGGGAAAGAATTAAGCAGCTTAATCCAACACTGCATATTCACTCCAAATCACCCCATCCCAAAGAGAAAGGGCTGTAGTTCGGTGGTAGAGCTTTGCATGCTTTGCTGGGAATGTCCCCTATCTGAAACCCTGAAGAGCCACTGCCAGTCAGTGTAAACAGTACTGCGCTAGGTGGACCAGTGGTCTTCCTTGGCATAAGACGACTTTATATGTCCCTATATATGCTTTTCTTAGAAGAAAAGGGCATCAGGCTTCTGTTTAAGTGCATTTGCATATAAGTTTGATTTGATTGTATGGGCCTCAGGGTCATGCTGATTTCTGTTTATGCTTTCATTAGGTTGATCGGGGAGACTATAAAACACATTATGATGCTTAGTACTGCAGTAATTAAATTAAAGCAGGCAAGTATCCTTTCTGTTAAAACGTTAAGGCTCATTGTCTAGAAAAGATATATTTGCCAACCCATGGTAGATACAAGTGTAGCTGTACTTTAAAAAGTTACTGTGTTTACATACTACACTTTTTCCTAAAAAAAAAAGTACTAAAGTTAATATTCACAGTTACAGTATTACTTTGGGGTGTTGGGGGGTAGTGGGGGGGACACATTGTGCTCTTTTCAGGGTAGCTTGTCCACGTTTGGTCCCCACCCTGCACCTGTGGCTCCTAGAAGCTGTCAGCATGCAACAGTAGCCACACCCCGGGAATGGCTTTGACTGGCCAGCTAAACCAGGGGAGGGGAGCCAATGGGTCTTAAACCATCAGTGAATAAGGGACTTCCGAATATGTGAAGACAGGTTTCGGCAGATTGAGTGGATGAGACCAATAATGGGTCCAATGTTCAAGAAGTTGGTTTCTGCACAGGCTATATAGAGAAGTGAGGGGCAGATGGGGCTTATCTGGGAAGGTAGTCCATGTAGGAGGAGGAAAACTGATCCCAAACCTCTACTGCCTTGTGGGACATCTTTAGGAGAAGAAAATCCTAAGGAGTAAACCCTACACAAATCTGGAATGGAGTCCTTAAGGTGGTTGGATGGCATCTTGTACACCACCTTGTGGCAACTCCTGCAGCCAAGTTGGTGCCAAATATATTTACCGTATTTTTCGCACCATAGGACGCACTTTTTCCCTCCTAAAAAGCAAGGGAAAATGTCTGTGCGTCCTATGGAGCGAATGCAGCGGGGAGGCAGGCGGGAAAAGCCCCCAAGAGCCGCACACAAGCTCCATGCGCTCTTGCGGGCTTTTCCACAGGAGGGAGAATGGACTGACTGGCCGCATCAGTCCCTTCTCCCACCTCCCAGAAAAGCCAGGAGAAGCCGCAATCTCTTTAAAGGGGTTGCGCGGCTTCTGCGGGCTTTTGCGAGAGGTGAGGGAATCCCCCCACCTCCCAGTAAAGCCAGGAGAAGCCGTGATCTCTTTAAACGGGTTGCGCGGCTTCTGCGGGCTTTCGGGAGAGGTGAGGGAATCCCCCCCACCTCCCAGGAAAGCCAGGAGAAGCTGTGATCTCTTTAAACGGGTTGCGCGGCTTCTGCGGGCTTTTGGGAGAGGTGAGGGAATCCCCCCACCTCCCAGGAAAGCCAGGAGAAGCCGTGCAGCCCTTTTAAAGTGCGCGCGGCTTCTGCGGGCTTTTGGGAGAGGTCAGGAAATCCAACCACCTCCCAGGAAAGCCAGGAGAAGCCCTGCGCAGCGTCTCCCAGCAAGGAGAGGCTGCACGGGGCTAAAGGGGAGGCCAAAACAGCGAGCGGGATCCATCCCGCTCGCTGCCTTGGCTTGCTCCATAGCTGCGCGCAACCCCTCCGGCAGGGAGAGGCTGCACGGGGCTATGGCTTCTTTAGCCCTGCGCAGCATCTCCCGGCAAGGAGAGGTTGCGAGGGCTAAAGAGGAAGCCAAAACAGCGAGCGGGATCCATCCTGCTTGCTGCCTTGGCTTGTGCCATAGCCGCGTGCAACCCCTCCGGCAGGGAGAGGTTGTGCGCAGCCTGTACGCTGCTCTTTGGGGCTGGGGGGGGGGAAATATTTTTTTTCTTGATTTCCCCCCCCCCCTAAAAACTGGGTGCGCCCTATGGTCCGGTGCGCCCTATGGTGCGAAAAATACGGTATCTGCTTTCCTTTGGACCACAGCAGCGAGGCCAAGAGGGGGCGGTCTTGTCATCTGGGCATCCCAGGACCTCCATACACACTGCTCAGGCTTATGCCCCAGGGAGGTCACTTTGGTGCTGCTAACTCAGTGTTTTGACTTCACCTCTGGAAGAGCACTCCATTGTCTCTTGAGGTAGACGGATGCCAACAAGTATTACTCTGACAACCGGGGTAGATATTTTTTACAAAATGTATTAATGAACTGCATTTTTAATATAGCAGTCACGTGAACTGGAAGAAAAATTGAATGAAGTTAAGCAGAGAAGACAATGTAAGTTTTTTAACCGTAGTGAAATATTGGTTTCCCTTTGGTATCTTATAAAGGTGGTGTGCCATGAAAATGAGAGTGTGTTGGAAACATTATCATTCCACCCAATGATGGATGTGCACATTATAAATTCTCATGGATAGTCAGTTTGGTGGTTAGTGCAAAAGGGGTGTGGTAAGGAAGGTGCCCCAAGAACAGTATAAAGGCCACATCACAGTAGCATTGTGTGCAATTACACAGGTGGTAAGGCTTCTTTCTGTGGGCATTCAAGAACAATAACAGAAATAGGTAAGCATCCCCACAAAGTTTTCCGTTAACTCCTCCAATTCTGGTTTTACTGGATGATTACTGCCACTTGCTTTACTCATACAGTGGTACCTCAGGATGCAAACGGGATCCGTTCCGGAGCCCCGTTCACATCCTGAAGCGAACGCAACCCGTCTGGGGGGGGGTCGCGATTCGCCGCTTCCGCGCATGCGCAAGACGTCATTTTGAGCATATGCGTGAGCGGCATCGGTCCAGCTTGCTTCTAAACAGCCTGGCACTCCCTGCTCAAAGTTTGCTTTTACTATATAAGATCACTTACCTTTGATTTTTGTTCACTACTCAGTGCTGACTTACTACTTTTTACAGTGTTGAAATGCAATACTTGCATTGTAGTAGCTTCTTTAAGTGTTTTGTAGCTCGTTATTGGTTGTATTAATACTATGCATGCCCATAAATCTGCTCTGGAAGGTCCCCCAACCCTGTGGAGCAGCTTTTGAGGGTGTACAGATGGCTGCAGGAGGGGGGAAAAGGAAAGGGAATTGAAGTTGTGTCAGATGGAAGTCTGTTCTGCTCACGAAACAGCAGCATTGGATAAAACTCTACATGTGTTTAGAGTTCTAACGGTTTAAGCATGGTGTGTGGAATGGAGGCATACAGCCATACCTTGGAACTTGAACGGAATCTGTTCCGGAAGTCCATTTGGCTTCCAAAATGTTCAAAAACCAGATCATGGCTTCTGATTGGCTGCAGAAGCCTTGTTGGACATTCGGGTTCCCAAAGAACGTTCACAAACCAGAACAATCACTTCCAGGTTTGCGGTGTTTGGGAGCCAAAACTTATGAGTTCCAGGGTGTTCGACAACCAAGGTACAACTGTATTTCTTTATTTTAAAACCGTGTCATAAATCACTCACTACAAAGCCTCTTCTTGCACTAGGGTTTGGGAAATAATCAAGTTCATAGTTTCATATTTTTCTCCTCATAATTCAATAGCACTAAAGCAAGCTATGGATTGCAAACTGGCAGATATACATAATATGAATATGAAACGAAAAGAGGAACTGGACAATATGGAAGTGAGTGAAATGTTGAAGAAGGCCCGTAGAAATCTGCAAAAGGAAATTGAGATGACGACATTGATTCAAAACATCTTCCAGGTAAAACTGCCTCTGAGAAGGACAGATTAGTTCATTTTGATCACCTATGACAAATCTGTACTAAATATAAATTGAGTCAGTTTATATCCTACTAGCAAGAATGACTTTACTGATGAGAAAGCTGCTTTTACTGGGGAATTTTGTGATCTATTGACAGTTTAATATATTAAACTTTTAAATTTCTGTGCATAGATGGAGAATGACCAAACGTATAACTTGCACGATGCATGACCACTTTCTTTTATCAGCCCACATTTTTTCCCCTTTTTTAGTATTGACATCCTGAAGAGAGTTCCATTTGCTATTGGGAGCATGAAGTAGCTGAAGTATTTCTTTAAAAGCTAAACAAATTGATTTTGTTTCAGAATCTCATTATTGGAAGTGAGGTCAATTGGGCAGAAGATCCAGCTTTGAAGGAAATTGTTCTGCAACTGGAGAAAAATGTGGCTAGAATGTGAAGAAGCAGAGCAGTACATTTTCTATGGTCTGCTGATTCAGAGGAGAAGCAGTAGTCTGACAAGCTATTGTGACAAAGAGGTGTGTTTTCATAATCATAACTCCAGTGGCGCTTAATTATATTGATGCACAGATGGACTTGAAAACTTCCTGCTGTAAAATATGTTGCCTAATTTAATGGCTAGATTTGTTTGCTCTACCTTGGAAGAACCATTCCAGTTTTATGGAAGGAGTTATTAACGGAGAGTATTGTAACTGCAACATTCTTCCCACCGCCTCCTCAATTTCCAGAGAAATTATTGGCTGTTGCCTTGGAACGAAGACAGAGCAACAGGTTTGCCTTTTAAATCTTATTTCCTGCTGGGAAGGCAGGAATGCCTTTCCTTACATTTTGACTTTCTTTACCACCTATAACGAGCACATCATTTTTATGTGTGCCAGTGGAAAGCAGCTTAGCATTTTGAGGGATCATTTTTGTGATCATTTTTGTTATATTCAATGGATTTCCAAAGCCACTTCACTACATTGGTATGTTATGCATGTTTAGTTAACTGTTGTGCATTTAAATAGTTGGCTGCCGCTATTATTGCAGTGCCATCAGTATACATGTAACATTGTGCATTTAAGTGTTTCATTAAAAAGTTAGGTGCCTGACTCCAAGGAACTTGAAATCTAAAATAATGAGGAACATAATGAAGGGAAGGACAGGGGTGGAGAAATTTTACTGTAGAATGACCATAGGTTAGAATTCTTGTATTGTTTATACATGTTATGCCATAGTATTGGCTGCATTTGCAGTGAAATAAAATAGCTTTATGTGTTATCCTATATGGTTTGGAGGGTTCAAACCTCTTACAAGCTTAGCACTCATGGGAATAAGATGTGGCCCTCTTGTGGAAGGATGGTTATTGGTTTGGTTTGCTTTTATTGTATATTTTGCATCTTCATTTTGTATTTTTATGTTGTGAACCATTCTGTGGTCTTCACATGAAGGGTGGTATATAAATCAAAAAAATAACTCTTGTATATCAGGAATGGTTCTACGAAGGGAGGTAAATTGGTGGTGATTGGCCAGGAACAAGATCTTGGGGTCATGTTGATCCACTATATAGCAGTTGCAAAAAATATAAATTCCATGCTAGGGATCATTAGGAAAGAATTAAAAATAAAGCTGCTGATAGCATAATGCCATTATACAAATCTATATTGCAACTGTATTCCTACTGCCCGTAGTTCTGGTTGCCTTACTTCAAAAATGATACTGTTGAGTTGGAAAACGTTCCAAAAAGTGAAAAGCAAAATGATCAAGGAAATGGAACAATTCTCCTATAAGGAAAGGCTGCAGCATTTGGAGGTGTTTTTTAATTTAGCTAAGAGGTGACATAATATAAACGTGTGTGATGCTGCCATGGAGAAAGTGGATCAAGGCAAGTTCTTCTCCCTCATAACATTTGACTTGTAGCTATCCTATGGAGCCAAATGTTGGGAGATTCAGAACAGACAGAAGAAAGTACTTCTTCACACAGCACATATTTAAAACCATGGAATTTGCTCCCACAAGAGGCAGCCACGACCACCAAGCCAGATGGTTTAAAGGAGAATTTAGGTCAGGGGTCAGCAACCTTTTTCAGCTGTGGGCCGGTCCACCATCCCTCACACCATGTGGTGGGCCGGACTATATATATTTTTTTGGGGGGGGAGAGAATGAACAAATTCCTATGCCCCACAAATAACCCAGAGATGCATTTCAAATAAAAGCACACATTCTACTCATGTAAAAACACGCTGATTCCCGAATCATCTGCGGGCCAGGATTGAGAAGGCAATTGGGCCACATCCGGCCCACGGGCCTTAGGCTGCCTACCCCCAATTTAGGCAAACCTTGGAGGATAAAGCCTACTGAAGGCTACCAACCATAATGGCTATGCTCTCTCTCTCTCTCTCTCTCTCTCTCTCTCTTTCTCTTTTTTCCCTCCACTGTGTAAGATACAACCCAGATCTCAGAAACAACCCAGACATTATAATTAAAGAAGCAGACAAAGGTGGAGCTGTCGTCATCATGAACAAAACTGACTACATTCAGGAGGCTCACAAACAACTTTCCAATACCGCCTTTTACACAAAATTGGACTCAGACCCCACACAAGAATACAAGAAAGAACTGAACAAGATTGTTAAGGAACTACCCCCACACATCCAAGAACAGATCCTCACCAACACACCAACAGAACCTCGACCAGGAACTTTCTATCTTCTACCTAAAATACACAAACCAGGAAATCCAGGACGCCCCATCATTTCAGGTATTGGCACTATTACAGTGGGTGTCTCCGGTTATATGGACTCTGTTCTGAAACCATATGCCATCAGTGCTCCCAGCTATGTACGTGACACCACAGATTTTCTGAGGAAAATACAATCTTTAAATAATCTTCCCAACAATACTATACTAGCTACTATGGATGTGGAATCTCTGTATACCAACATCCCACACAACGATGGTTTACAAGCTATAAGGAACACCATTTCAGATAAAACCACAGCGGACCTTGCCACCAAACTCTGCCAATTTGTCCTTACCCACAACAACTTCAAATTCGGTGATGACCTGTTCCTTCAGATCAGCGGCACAGCAATGGGCACCCGCATGGCCCCACAGTATGCCAACATCTTCATGGCAGATTTAGAACAACGTTTCCTAAACTCCTACCCACTCAAACCTCTCTTGTACCTACGATACATTGACGATATTTTTATCATCTGGACACATGGTCAACAGACCCTGGATACCTTTCACCAGAAATTTAATGATTTTCACCCCACAATCAACCTTACAATGAATCAATCTATGCAAGAAATACATTTTTTGGACACTACTATAAAAATACAGGATGGGCGCATAGACACCACCTTATACCGTAAACCAACTGACCGACAAACATATCTACATGCCTCTAGCTACCATCCCAAACATACCAAACAGTCCATTGTATACAGCCAGGCACTACGTTACAGCCGCATCTGTTCCAATTCTACAGACAGAGACTCCCACCTAAGAGATCTACAGCAAACCTTTTCAGAACTAAAATACCCAGCAGATGAAGTTAGACAACAGATCAACAGAGCCAGACTTATACCCAGAGAGAACTTGCTGCAAGACAGACCCAAAAAAGAAAATAACAGAACACCTCTAGTCATCACATACAGCTCCCAAGTTAAAACAGTACAACGCATCATCAGAGATCTACAACCTCTCCTGAACAATGACAGTTCTCTTTCTCAAGCTCTGGGAGGAAGACCTTTCATTGCCTACAGACAGCCACCCAATCTTAAACAACTCCTAACCCACAATAATACTACAACCAGACTTAACACGGACACTGGCACCAGAGCCTGCAATAAACCCAGATGCCAACTTTGCTGCCACATACACCCGGACAACACCATTACTGGCCCCAACAACATCACACATACCATCTCGGGACTATTCAATTGCTCATCATCTAACATTGTGTATGGCATCAAATGCCAACAGTGTCCTTCAGCTCTCTATATTGGACAAACAGGCCAAACCTTACGCCAAAGAATAAATGGACATAAATCTGACATCAAGAATCACAAAACAGAGAAACCAGTAGGAGAACACTTCAATCTCCCAGGACATTCTATACAAGATCTCAAAGTAGCTGTTTTACTACAAAGGAATTTCAGAAATAGACTGGAAAGAGAAACTGCTGAATTGCAACTCATTACCAAACTTAAAACCATGGAGACACCTGGTTTGAACAAAGACATTGGATTCTTATCCCATTATACATGACTAAGCCATTTCTCACCTTCTCACCCCTTGCCTTTTCCTGTAAGACCTATTACAGTCGTTAAGAGTCGTCAGCAGGCTCATCTCAGCTATCTCCCATTCCCACCACCCTTCTGAGTAATACCCCTCCCCACCTTCTCACTATATAGAAGGATCTGGCAACTTCTGTTTCAGTGTATCTGAAGAAGTGTGCTTGCACACGAAAGCTCATACCAAGAACTAACTTAGTTGGTCTTAAAGGTGCTACTGGAAGGATTTTTTTATTTTGACTATGGCAGACCAACACGGCTACCTATCTGTAACTGTGTAAGATACAGTACAGGATGGGAGAGAGCAGTTCTGGTTGCAGACTTGTCGTAGGTATTGTAAGAATTTAAGGTCTAAAAAAGGTAAAGGTAAAGGGGCCCCTGACCATTAGGTCCAGTCGTGACCGACTCTGGGGTTGCGGCGCTCATCTCGCTTTACTGGCCAAGGGAGCCGGCGTACGGCTTCCAGGTCATGTGGCTAGCATGACTAAGCCACTTCCGGCGAACCAGAGCAGCACACGGAAACGCCGTTTACCTTCCCACTGGAGTGGTACCTATTTATCTACTTGCACTTTGACGTGCTTTCGAACTGCTAGGTTGGCAGGAGCAGGGACTGAGCAACGGGAGCTCACCCCATCGTGGGGATTCGAACCGCCGACCTTCTGATCGGCAAGCCCTAGGCTCTGTGGTTTAACCCACAGCACCACCCACGTCAAGGCATGTACAAGGCAAACAGATACATAAACCACATGTCTGAATCAGTACAGGAAGGCAGTCTGGAAACCATTTTGACTCTCCCAAATTGACCAAATGTTTCTCTGCAAGGAGGGAGGAAATGTCTCTGTGCTAACCAATCCTGCCGTAAGGGCACATTTAAGGTGTGAATAGGGTGAGCCTGTGACCTGGATTCAGGAATTAAGTAGTTATAATAAAAGAGTGCTCAAAACCCAGATAATGCATTCAGGTAACCTGCCAGACATAAACAACACACTCAGGATTCTGTTTTAGACTGCCCCCTGTGTTGTATGTATGATGCATTGTGGAAGGTGGTCCTGGGATACACCCCTTCTGTGATGTATGTATGATGTTTCTGGGGGGTGGTCTGGAGTTTGAGGGTGGGCAATTTACAAGGTCTCTATAAGGGCCTTTGTTCTGGGTTTCTCCTCCCTCCGGCATGTGGTGAGTGAGGACCCTGTTGCAACAGTTTAATAAAGATGAGACTTACTAGCTGCTTTGCTTCTCATTATTCTCTGGTTGGTCTCTGTTATTTTCTCCTACCGATGGAGAACCTACAAAAGGACTCTGTATGGGCTCTTGGGTACCCCATAAGGGAAAAGGAGCAGGTTTTTCTCCTCATAACAGTATCTAGTTGGCCACTGTGGGACCAGGATGCTTTTGAGGTGGGCCAAGGGCCTGATCCAGCAGGGCTCATATGAAGAAGTTCCCAACGGAAATAAATCCAGCAGGCCATTGCTACTGGTTTCTTGATAGCTTTAGGACACCCCCGCCATCCATAAGACCAGGCTTCCTCAACCCTGGCCCTCCAAATGTTTTTTGGCCTACAGCTCCTATGATTCCTAGCTAGCAGGACCAGTGATCAGGGATGATGGGAATTGTAGTTTCAAAACAGCTGAAGGGCCGAGTTTGAGGAAGCCTGCATAAGACCATCCTTTCTAGAGAATTAGCTTGCCTTGCACTAATGAAATCAATGGACTTGGAAAACAAAACACACTTTCCCTGTCCCAGTAGGAACTTTTTACTTATTTTTTTCCCTCGGCTGTTAAGGACAAAATGAGACAAAGCGAGTGTCAGGGGCCCGCCCAGGCTTGTCAGCTTGGACTCTGAGCAGTTCAGTAACGCGGCGTGTGGCGCCCGCCCGGCCTCTTCTTTCACGGAAGCCGCCCGACGGATCCGCTCCGTGCGCTGAGCGCCGCCGTCAAGGCCCCTCCCGTGGGCGGCGCTTCGCTAGGCCGCCGCCCGCTCCTCCTCGAAGCCCCGGCCCCCGTCGGCGCGCACTTTCTCCTGCCTGGGCCGGGCGGGCCGGCGGTCACCATGGGCAGCAAGATGGCGGCCGCCAGTAGGGTCGTTCAGGTAAGTCCTTTAAGGCGTTTCTGCCGCAGGAGACCCCGCTCCGGCTTGGCGCACGGCCGGGCCTCGCACCTCTGGGCCAGGCTTCGGCGTCCGGCGGCGGGGAAGCGGGTCCCTGGCCCCGTGGGACTAGCGGAGGCCGGTGCCCTTGGGCGGGCAGGGGGAGAAAGCGCAGGAGGGAAGGCGGTCGAGGGGGGATGCGCTGCCTGCCGACCTCGGGAGAGGAAGGCGAGAAAGCGGCTCGGCTGGGGCCTCGTCACCTTGGCGGCTTCGGAGGGAAGAGGCAGAGAGGTTTGTTGTGCAGCCTTTCCCGGTCGCTTCGCCTGTCCTCCGCCTTTGCCCCCGAGGGTCCCATCCCAAAGCAACAGGGTCGCAATGCTGTCCTACGGTGCACCATCATCGGCACTATCATCTTCCTCATCGCCTCGGGATTAGATCCTTCTGGACTCTGCAATTTAACTCCGGATTAAGTCTCTCGTCTCAGCCCTCGTGTCAATGACAAGCCTGTCAACTGTAAATAAGAGTTGAGTGAAATATCAGCGTTTGCAGTTCCCCTGGCAAAAGAGGGAAATAAACTGTTGAACTGGACATGTTGACGAGCAGTTTGACCCCGTTTTTGCTCACAGGCAATGTCTGAAAAGATTTCTGGCTGGCTTGGTGACTTGGAGAGAAGTGGCTCAGTCCGTTTTTAGTGCTTGGCACAGCGAGCGGGATGGTGATAATAACCAAAATGACTGGCAGTTTCCTGCCCTTTAGCAGTAAGGTGGCTAGAGCACCTTACTTAAATATTTGTACATCTTAAGTTTAGGGTGGAAAAGCAAAAGGTGTATAGGGAAAGGCATTGTTTGGAGTGCGAAATAAGTTTTTCTTCCTCTTTCATATTATTGGAACTCAGGTCATCCCATGGAATTGATATTTGGCAGTAGAACTAGAATAGCCATATATATATATATAAAACTAATGTGCACAAAGCATTCATTAACTTAGGGAATTCGCTGCCACAAGTTGTGCGAAACTAGACTTGATGCAAAATGTGTCATTATTAGCCACTTATTTTATGCTTTAAATGAAAATAATGCCAGGAGTAGGAGGAGGTGCTTTTCATCAGTACTGCAGCTTGTAATTGAAGTTAGATTTAAGCCTTTCCATAACTGCAGTTCCAACAAAAATCCCATTTTCATACTTGCCATTGGGGTTTGTTTTTTTTTAAATATAAACATCGTTGCTAACAATTCTTTTAGTGCCACTTCTAGTTTGGCTCTTAGATGGCTTTAAAAGGGAATTAGAAAAAGGTAGTTTTCCTATCATAGTTCTGTCATGCAGGTTTCCCTTATTCCAGCACACTTTACTCTTGCAGAACATAACAAATGATCTACATTTCAGACATCACAGCAGCTATAGACTGCCACTTGTGAGCAACATTCTGTGAGGATAGCAAGTGATATACTTCCTGACCACCCCTTAGGTAAACAGTAAACAGAACAAAAAACCCTTTCTTCTCTGCAATAGAAATAATAATGGATAAAGAAACACTTCTGGAGAAATCTGTGCAATTCAAGTATGACTACTGGACCTTGTACTTAGTGCTTGTTAACTATCCATGCAGATAAACCTGCTGCCTTTTGTAGTACAGTAGTCCACCAGCTATGTTTCATTTGTCTTTGGATAGCATTAGATTGTGAATGAATAAGTGGGTAGTGTTTTTAGAGTTTACATGATAGGTTTTGTTCTTCACTGCGCCAACATTTCAAATGTAAAAGTTGAACTCTTCAAATGTCTTTGTATTTTGCTCCCAAGCAAGCCAGTTTGCATTGTATCCCATTCTACTCAGAAGCCATTGCTGTTGCCAGTGTTCTGTTCCAAAAGGAGTTGGGTTGGGCTCCCCACTAAAATGCCATTTAGCAACAGTGCTTGGTGTATTACACCTTTTCTTTGCAAGAAAATGTGAATATGTATATTGAATTGCTGTCCTAGTTATCTTACATTGCCTTCCATTTACCTGTTTTACTCTAGGTAGTGAAGCCACATACACCCTTAATTAAGTTTCCAGACAGAAGAAGTACTCCCAAACCTACAAGTAAGTATCTCTTTTTGTAAATGTTTGTTAATTTTATCTAGTAATGTTTTATCTAGTAATGTTTAGGAAAAGTTTGCCATAATACCATCCCATCCCAGGCTTATGTATTTATAAGTATGTTTTATTGGATTCCATGTAACCTACTTCCATGTAAAAGTGCATAGGATCACAGCCTTAGTCACCATATTTCTTTTGCTTAGACTGGAAATTGATGTTAACTGACATTTGCTGTTTCTTTGAACATACCATTCCAAAATACCATTCCCCTTTTCACTTAAACAAAGTTATTTTTGTTATTTTTTCTGTAACAGAATAACGTGGCTATTACTCTGAATGCTTCATGATCTAGGGTTTCCTGAATATTTTTGCTAAAGTAAATGGTTTAGAACCTGTTGCTTGTTCCTTCAGTACAGGAGCCTCTACAGTCAAGAGTGCCTCTGCCTCATGGTTCAGCCTCACAACTCTCTGCAGGAGGTGGGCCGTCATCATCTACAAATATTTCATTCTCCAGTAGAATTCAAGGCACACCTGACACTTCAGAATTAGTAAAAACGTTACCTCAGAAATATAGAAGGAAACCCATGTCGGTGGAAGAGATGGAGTATATCCAAGTAAGGTCCCAGAGATTTCCTACATAATTTATTCTTTGCATTTGTTTTACTGAAATATCTATTATGTTGCCTTTCTTTTATAAATTGGACACAAGGTGGCCATTAAATGAAATAGTTTAAAAATAAAAGCCGAGGGCAGTCAATGGGAATGTCTGCAATCTAGTGCTGTGTTGATAAAACAATAACCAGCATTGAAACGGTTCCAACAGCCTCATAGCTGTTGGAACAATAAAATAAGCATTAGATGAAAAACCAAACTGTCAAAACCTAGATAATAAGACAGCCTAGTGTCTAGAAAAAATTAGGTTGCCAGGTTTATCTTTCTTGGGATGAAGTTCCACAGATGGGGCGCAACTGCAGAAAGGGCCCCCTTTCTCCTAACCTTTTCTAAACTTTACCAACAGGGGCACCCAGAGAAAGTTTCTGATGATAAAAACACAAAAACTCTGCTGGATCAGACTAGAGACCTATGGATAGTCCCCAAGAAGGACCTGTTGCCAATAGCTCTTTTTCATTATTGTTTTTCAGCAACTGGTATTCAGAGGCCTGGTGCTTCTGTTCCTGTAGATACTGTATATCACAATTATCATTATCATAATCATTATCATCTATTATTTGTACCCTGCCCATCTGACTGGGTTGCCCCAGCCACTCTGGGCAGCTTCCAACACATATAAAAACATGTTTTAATGTTTTCTGTGTTGTAGCTATGACGATCAGTTCTCAGGCCAGTTGATATGGAAGTGGATGAAACACTGTGGAAGCCTGCTCTTAGACAGCCTGGCTTTAAATGTTAAAAACAGCAGTTTGCATTGTTCCCAGGAACAACCGGAAAGCCACTGTTGACCTTTAGAGCAGGTATATGCCTGCATAACAAGCCATGATCTGCAACCTAGCTGCTGCATTCTGAACCAGTTTAAATTTTTAGAGGCAGCTCCATATATAATGTGTTATGGTAATCAGCCCTTTGTGTTACTAAAGCATGGACAACTTGTGTAGGAGAGTGAGTAGCTGGCATAAAGGTACTTAGCGCTATGAAAACAATCTCAATATGCAGTATCCCTAGCTTCTACATCTAATATCCCTGTAGGAGTGCAACCCCATACAGTACAAGATAGCATCTTCAGCGTCAGATAACATACCACTAGATATCTTTTCTTTATTCAGCTCCAGTTTATTAATGCCCACCCATCACATTACTGCAGGTGTGGAGAACCTTTTTATTATTATTTATAATTTTTATTAAATTTCTAAATTGTGCATCTCAAAATAAACATTTAATATAATACCATATATCAGTTGGCATACCTTCTTCTCATTCCATGGTTCATTTTACTTATCTCTCATTTCTGCGTATTTTACTATAACCATTTTAGTCAATTCTCCAATTTACATCATTCAATTATTAAGCACACTGTTGAGTTTATCTTTTCAGTTGTACACAGTTCTTTTCTAAAGAATCAGCAAAAAAATTCCACTCCTCTCTAAATAAAAATTCTTCTTGCTCTTGTAATCTATAAGTTAAACCTGAAAATTCTATCATCTTAAGCTGCCAATCTTCCTTACTAGGGACCTGTCTCACTTTCCATCTTTGGGCTAACTAAACTCAAGCCGCCATTGTTGCATACATTAATAGATTTCTCTGATATCTGGGAACGTCAATTCGAACTATTCCTAACAAAAATGCTTCAGGTCTTTTGGGGAAACTTGTTTTAAACATTCTTTTCAACTTATTGAAAATCATTTCCTAATATTCCTTAACCTTGTTACACATCCACTACATATGAAAAAAGGTTCCTTCAATTTATTTACATTTCCAGCACATATCTGATTCTGCTTTATACATCTTAGCCAACCTACTCAGAGTTAAATACCATCTATGAATCATTTTCATATAATTCTCTTTCAATGTATAATATGCAGAGAATTGGAAATCATTCTTCCAGAGTTTCTCCCAGAGGTTTAAATCTATGTTATGCCCTATATCCATTGCCCAGTGTGTCATAGAAACTTTAACTAGCTCATGGTTTGTTTCCCATTCTAGCAATGTTATACATTTTAGACAATAATTTATCCTAATTCCATAGTAACTCTCTTTCAAACTGTGAGCTTTGGTCCAAAATCCATTTTTTAGTCTGTTTTATACAAATCATATAATTGATGGTACTGTAACCAATCCATAACTTGGCTCCTTACTTCTTCCATTGGTTTCAACCCGGGTTCACTACCTGTGCAGGTGTAGAGAACCTTTATCCTTCCAGATGTCACTGAACTACAACTATCATGAATCCCAGCAAGAATATCACATCACCCAGAATGATGAAGTTGTAATTCAGCAATGTCTGGAAAGCCAAGTGTTCCCACCACCTATCTTAAAATGACTGTTCGGAACATCAGCTGCTTTGCTTGGACTAAAAGGAGAAATAGCAATGGGTGTCATCCACATTTTGATAACACTTTACTCCAAATCCCACATGACCTTCCTGGATTACATGAAATAGTTTCATGTTCAAGATTGCAGTGTTTGGGGGAGGACACTTAGTGCACAACTGTGGGTTGGGCCCAAGGGACTCAAATTTATAATGTTTTGAGAAATACAGAAATACAGGCAGGCAGTTAATTTACTGGACCCGTATATAGTAAGTGGGATATAGCACACTACAAAAAAGCCCAAATGGCAACAGAAAAATTATGTGTGGCTTGCTGTTATTCTGTATATCCCTATAAAGTTAGACATCAGTCACTTTATCCAAATGCAAACGGATATCAGTGCAAGAACTGATTTTTCTTTCTGTTGAAACATAAATAACCAATATTTTTTCTTACAGCGTGGAGGTCCAGAATAACGCACAAGACTCCGGTTAGCTACTGGTGTACAACAAACTCTTATATTCACAACAAAGGCCTTCCTCACTCTCTGAATGTTATAAAAGTCTAAAAGCAAATAGCTTTGTTAAAGGTATTTCACGAGGGATGAGAAGGTAAATACTTCTTCAGAAAGTGGCGGTGTCCTAGAACAGAAGACCATTCTGTTTTGAGTAATTGTGACTCCACTTTATACAACTCTACAATTAAAATTTTATTTTATTTGTTCTACTTAGCAATAATGGTTTTGTTATCTCCTTTGTAGCTGTTGTTGATACACTAAGGAAGAACAGCAAAATTTCGTGATGTTTTCACTGTTCATGTAATGCCTGTCTGGCATGAAGGAAAGCAATATTTGTTTCTTCTCTCCAGCAGCATCAATTATGTCCTTTGGGAGAGTTTTTTTTAAGGGTGGGGGATGTAAGAGACAGTATCAAGACAGAACTTGCAGGTGTTAGTGGATGAATTGTATTTATTAAACATCAGTTACGTATTATTGCAAACTTATCTGCCTGCTCTTTTGGAAAGAAATACAGACCTCCATTCTTGACAATTCCACTTGTAGGTACTACTCTCACTCAGCCTGCTTGTCAGATGAAACGTAGTCCAAATATACAGGAACTCGTTTTAAAATGTATCTCTAAGTTATGCTAATGACTAGAGGTTTTTCTTTTGAAATCTCAAAAGAGTAAGAAATTAAAATGTTTGCACCATCTACTCATCAAACAAGTTTTGTATTGATACTATCTTTTGGCCTCAAAATGGACTTTGTTCCTGTGATCCTCATCAGTTGTGGTGTGCAATGAGGATCTTCTGAAGGCTCAGGTGCCCATTTATTTTAATGAAATGAGGCATCTATCAGTACACATAGTAGTAGCCAGAGATACCCTCCCAACACCAGTGTCATTGTTGCTTATCTATAGTAAGGTCAGGCCTACCCAGTTATATGGCTGGGAGCACTACAATCAATCTGACACTCCTGCTGCACTCATGTCGTCCTGACCTTGCTCCTGCTCATCTTTGTGCTTTAGAAACATATTATAAGTTCAAGCTACTAACATCAGTTAGAGTTGAGGCCTGGAACTTTTTCCCCCTATCTTCCAACCACTCCCAAGTTTGCAAGGATCACTGGAAATGGTTTCTGAGTGGGGGGGGAGAGGGGCAGGGATTGATAAAGCTGTGTTCTTAAGTGAGAATTCTATAAGTGGAAAGTGTTGGAAGTATAGGGAGATCCAGTTATGTATAAATTTCATTGTAAAGAGGTTTCCCATCTATTGCATACAGCTTCCAGAGACTGAACCTGGAACTTTTTAAAAATGCAAAGCATACGTGCTACCACTGAACTATAGCACTTCTTAAAAATAAATGCATGAATGAAATCTGCCAAGGAAGGCAACAGACACGTCTTGCAAATAAAATGCTGGTCGCATCCACATTGTAGCAGGATATCTACTTCCCTTTTGATTCCCTGGTCATGAAATGACATTTCCGTTTGAACAAAATGGGTTCTGCTCCAACCTACATCAAATTGTGGAATCTTCTAAATGTGATGGGTTGATTACAAATAAAGCTGCAACTGTTAATTTTGAAGTGCTTTTTTTGCTCTTTAGTTTATCTACAAAGTGGCCTTAAATAAAAAGCTGCAGGGTATAAATCCTGAAAATAAATAGAGTAATAAATGCATCTTTTGTTTGGAAAGTCCAACAACAACAAAACAATCAGGATGTGCATGCCTACTTATTTTTTGGAATTTGCTTCTGAGTAAATAAACTGGTATCACATTGTGCTGCATTTATATTTTCTCAGACTCATTTGTGTGCAACCAAACATGCATTTATTATGTTACCTTTACTGCTGTAGTCAGGTGTAGTGGCTGCCTTGGCACTTGGGAACTTGAAAAGAGGGAGCTGCTTGAGCAAAGTGGTTGAGGTTCACTGGAGTTTGCTCACTCCCCTATAGTTTTCACTAAACTTGCCAACTTATGATTGCAATTTATATATGATCCAATGCAGTGGATTGTGGTCCATGAAAGCTGACGCCATATTAAATACTCCTTTTCAAGCAGGGATGAGAACTTGTGCCTCTCCAGGTGTTGAGTTCGACTTCAGTTCCCACCAGCCTTGGTCAGCATGACCAGTGAGAGTAACAATATCTTGTGGGCCACAGGTTCTCCACCTCTGCTTAAAGTGCCACAACACTTGTTTTTGTTGCAAGACTAACACTGCTTAACAACAAGCTTCCCCACCCCTCTCTTTTGGGATGGCAGTGACAGCTGGGAAACAGGAATTTAGACTTTAGCAAGATGTGTAAGGGCAGCAGAGGGCTCTCACAGAAGCAATGAGATGAGTTAACCGGGTCCCCCCCCCAACTTTTCACATTATTTGTTACGATAAAACAGCACACACCTACCACTTCTGAGGGCATCAGGCTAGCTCACCAAGTCAAAGGGCTGGCAATATGATATGCACAGTTGTACATCCAACTGATAAGGTCTGACTGCTGGTGCAACTGCTTCTTCTCTCTGCCCAATGGTAGCGCTGGCCCTGCTGCAATCTGAAGGGTGCTTTTGACTAGCAAACCCCCCACCTCCCAGCAATATTAACAATGGTATACATTTCTGGCCTGTCACCAGCTGGTCATCCCCAGTGCCCCTCCCCACCCCAGGGGCACACTTACAATATGGGGATACTGGAGTTCACCGGCAAGGTGCTTTTAAACGTGTACAAAACAGTCACTAGAAATCAAAGCAGGGGGTTCCTCTGCCGCTACCTTTCTTTAGGCAGACGAGCGACGTACAAAGCTGCAGCTTCCCAATGATCGAAACCCCGAATTTCTCCTCTCTTTTTTTTAAATGGACAGCCCTCACTAGCACTCCTGGGTGGGCGGAGAAGTTGCGACCCGAGAAGAACACCACGGATTTTTCTATCCCCGAAACAGCTCTATGAGGATTTTGCCTGCTCGTCTATCCTTTCTTATCTCTATGTTGAGAGGCTGTTGTCACGACCGGCGGAAACCTAGGGGGGGGAGGGGGAAGCGCCATTTGCCAGCGTGCGTGGCGCATGCGTAGAACGCGGTGGGAAGGCCGGTGGTATACGGGAGAGGGGGGAGGAGCCGGAGTCGCGCTGGTTTCCTGGAGGCGTCGTAAACTTGACGGTTTTTAAATCGCGCTTGGTCGGGATGGACGCCCGCGCGCGTGCGAAGCGCTACGAGAAGTTGGCCTTCCTGGGCGAAGGGCAGGTAAGCCGGACTCGGCTGAGGGGAGGGGTAACGGCCGGCAGCAGCAGCTTCCGTAGGGCTCCGGTGGAGGCGAAGGAGAGGCACCACCGCCTGAGGGAGTTTTCAGGGTTAGCCGGGGCGGGAGCTGCGGACGCCCCTCGTTGCTCCCTCCGGATAACGGCGTCGCCTTCAATGCCTCCCAGTTAAGCCGTCACCTGCGCAGAGTTCACCTTTTTTGAGATCAACGACACGCAAACTTTCGCTCTTTGATAATAATAAAACAGTATTTCCACCCCAACCCCACTTGCTCTTCGCCATAAAGGCCCCAGAGGACAGTGATGCAGTTAAAAATACTGTAGTGAAACCGATGTCTAACGCAGCGCCCAAAATACAGCTTAAATAGGAAAATAAAGGTCTCGGCTATCAAAGGCCAGGTGCAGTTTCAGCATAAAATGAAAGGTGCATTAAGCACCTCTGCAGAGGGGAGGAAATTCCACAGTTTGGGGGCAGTCACGGAGAATCCCCTCTCCAGGGCTGCAAAAAAGCTTGAGAGCAGAGAAACTATGAAAAGCCGCCCCCTCTCCCTCTTAATATATAAAGTTGCAAGTCTTAACTCCACTTACCTGGGAATAAGCCCCATTTAATTCAAGAGGGGTTACTTGTGAGTATGTGATGCGGGTGGCGCTGTGGGTTAAACCACAGAGCCTAGGACTTGCCGATCAGAAGGTCGGCGGTTCAAATCCCCGCGACGGGGTGAGCTCCCGTTGCTTGGACCCTGCTCCTGCCCACCTAGCAGTTCGAAAGCACGTCAAAGTGCAAGTAGATAAATAGGTACCGCTCCGGCGGGAAGGTAAACAGCGTTTCCGTGCGCTGCTCTGGTTCGCCAGAAGCGGCTTAGTCATGCTAGCCACATGACCCAGAAGCTGTACGCCGGCTCCCTTGGCCAATAAAGCGAGATGAGCTCCGCAACCCCAGAGTTGGCCACGACTGGACCTAATGGTCAGGGGTCCCTTTACCTTTAACTTTACTTGTGAGTATACATGGCTAGGGTAGTGCCATAGGTGTATTTGTGTTATAGGTTGTAGAAAGCATCTGTAGATAGGCAGTAGGCATCTTTTTTAGATACTTGAAGGTTGTTTGCTCATTCCAGTTTCCCAGGTTTGTATTTCAGAAACCTAAAGCACCTGCTTGACTGGAGACAGCACTCATTCGAAAGAAAAATATCTGTTCCACGAGAAGCCTCTGTCAAAGCATTTTCAATGTGGGGGTCAATGGCTTAGCACCTAGAAATATTGGCTGTTCACAAAAAAATTAAGGAATGGGTAGTTGACTGACTGCTCCCAAAATTGACTTTGATCTGTCCTTTGATGTCATGAAGGCTTAGGGCAGCAGCAAAACGACCTGTTAAAAAGAACCAGCTAGGTATGTTTGTGTAAGCAGTTTCTTGCTCTGATCAAATCTACTTACAGCCAGACCTTTTTCTCATCCAGCTTTGGACAGAGAAAAGTGTTTTCCTAGCCACCCAATTGTTATCCAATGGTCAAACCTGACTTACAACGGAGAATAAATTTTCATACTTTAGCCAGAAAATAGCATATGTCTGCTGTATTACTGATATCTCTGTTTAAGGCTGTTGCTTGACCATCTGGTTAGTAAACTTTTCCAAAATGGAGTTTGAAGGTTGGTGACTAGAGAAACAGTGGACAGTTGCAAAGTAACCAACAAGGAAGTAGGAGGTCTGCATTTTGCAGCTAGCTGGAGCGAGAAGGTAATGATGGGGAGAGAGACTCAAAAGTAGTGTCTGGTTTTTTTGGGGGGTGCTGATTTTACAGGCTGCTGGAGCTGGCTGTCTAGGTCCTGCCTGCTGCTCTATATACAAAATTATATTTGAAATTAAATTGGGACATCAAACCCTGTAGTACAGCCACTGAACTTCCTTCTTAATAGGGATATAACAATGTAATGCTTTCCTGCTTCGTAGAAAGCCTTCCAGTATACGGCATGTTCATTATGTGGGTAGATTGTCATATGTGACATTCTTACATATGGAATTCTCACATTTATGTACTTTGAGGTTTATACTGATGTTTGAAACAGCTTTGATGGGGGTTGGACCAGATGACCCTTGTGGTCCTTCCAAATCTAGAATTCTAGGATTCTGTAATTATGCTGTATCTCTGGAAGTTTATCAGTTACCTGTAATTTCCCTTAATTGCTAGGACATTAGAGGAAAGACATAGCATTTAATGAGTTAAAGGTGTTCAACTTCGTTTAACATTTTTCCTGTTTTTATTGTGATCATTTGTATTTATTATAGCACGCCTCAAGATATTTTATAGAAAAGAAGACTAAATACTTTCTAAACAAAAAGCAAGGGTGCCGCTATATAATTAGAAAACTTATTTTTAAGATGTGCTCTTTTTCTCTTTAGTTTGCTACAGTTTATAAAGCGAGAGACAAGAATACAAATCAAATTGTTGCTATTAAAAAGGTGAGTTAGCTTTATTAACCTGACAGCATACCCAAACCATGATTTGTGCTGACCATAACTTGGAATCCTTGCCACATTAATGAGATTTTTATTTATTAAGCAACTCATAAATTGTTCATTGATATATTCAATTGCATTAACCAGGGCTGGTCTGCCCATGAGGCTAACTGAGGCAGCCACCACAGGCAGTGGAATCCCAAGCAGTAATGTCCCTGCAGGTGCTTCGCTTACCCCTGCTGCCACTGGAGAAACAAGAAGGTGCAGCAGCAGCTTCCAGTGAAATCTCACAAAATTATTGTGAGCTCTTGTCGCCACTGCTTCTCTTCACCACTCCAGGTAGTGGTGGGCAGCCTGCCTACTGCCACTGGAGAAGTAAGGAGAAACAGCTTCAGCTTCTGGGTTCTGACCATGCATTTTGTCTGACCATGTTTTATGTAATTGTGCAGAGCTTTAGTAACCTAGAGCAAGTAAAAGCTGCAGTCTAAGCACACTTAAATAAACCTCTCAGAAATTACTTCCAAGTAAAAATACATAGACTGAGCTGTCAGTCAGTTTAGATACTTATAGAACAATAGACTGTAGCCTTTGCCCTGCCTTTGGCAATGAGAAATATTGTCTTAATTAAACCATTTTCTTATTTTAGATCAAACTTGGGCATAGATCAGAAGCTAAAGATGGTAAGTTTTTGAAATACACATATATAAATGAACTATTTTGTATATGCTAGAATATTGCTACCATGGGACGCGGGTGGCGCTGTGGGTAAAACCTCAGTGCCTAGGGCTTGCCTATCGCATGGTCGGCGGTTCGAATCCCCGCGGCGGGGTGAGCTCCCATCTTTCGGTCCCAGCTCCTGCCCATCTAGCAGTTCGAAAGCACGCTTAAGTGCAAGTAGATAAATAGGTACCGCTTTATAGCAGGAAGGTAAACGGCGTTTCTGTGTGCTGCTCTGGTGCTGGCTCGCCAGAGCAGCTTCATCACGCTGGCCACGTGACCCGGAAGTGTCTCCGGACAGCGCTGGCCCCCGGCCTCTTAAGTGAGATGGGCGTACAACCCTAGACACGACTGGCCTGTACGGGCAGGGGTACCTTTACCTTTATTGCTACCATGCTGGTAAATGACTTGCTGTTCTTTTCAATTTTGAGTGGAAGAGATAACAAATGAGACCCATGTAATTCTTTGTTTTGAAGTAGACCAGTGGCATAATATCCATACTCCACTGGTCCTTTGGTAATTTAGATAGAAAACATTCACATTTTTCCCTTTAGTGTTCTTGTTTTATTTTTATCCGTGGACATAATTTTAAGCAGTGACATGATTTTTCTAGAAAATTTTGAATTGAAAAAAATTCTGATATCCTAGTGAGTGATCTAATTTAACATGCTTATTTTACCTGTTAGTCAACAGATATAAAGAAAAAGAAGGAAAACTGCCAAGCTTGCCTAATACTACATTTGTAATTGGCATCTGTTAATTGTTTCTAATGAACTTATGAAGTGGAATTTTTTCAACGTAAAATTAAAGCCCTGGAAATTATCCTGTTCTGTATCACTGATTTCAAGTAGAATGTACTTCTTTATGTGAATTGTGCATTCCATCAGTTAAGCAAGCTTATATTCAGTTTAATTTATTATTTATATTCTGTCCTTTTATTAAAATAACAACTAAAGTAGTTTACAATTAAAATATTTAGTTATTTGTTTAATTTATAGTTTATCCTTCCTCCCAAGAGAGCCCAGTATAGTAAAATAGTACATCATTACAAGAACAGAGTAACCTCAATATAAAATATCATTTGTAAAAACTTTTAGATACCAGTGCTAAGATTTCATGTAGGGCATCTTGGAAACATGTTACTGTTTAAAAGCTAGCCTATTTTTTTAAGTGCTTACAGTCATTTGATAAACAAGAAGAGAATGGCAATGCCAAGAGATAGTTCCACAGTCACAGCACTACTGCTGAAAAGGCCCTTTCTCTTCTTCACATCCACCTGATTTCATGGATGGATGGAGCAGAAAGTGGTTTCCAGGAGTTATTTCAGAGGCTGGACAGTTTCACATGTGAGCAGGCGAGTTCTAAAATAACCTGGTACCAAGCTGTTTAGAACTTCCATGGTGACTACCAGCACTTTAAATTGAGCCTGTAAGTAAATGTTGAAATGAAATAAGATTGGAACATGACTACAATCTCCACATGGCAGACAGTAGTCTAGCAGCAGCATTCTACACTAGTCCAAGTCTCTAGACATTGTTTAAAGGCAGCCCCATGTAGAGAACATTGAAGTAGTCCTGCCTAGTAGTAAGTAGGGCATCGATAACAGAAGCTTAGTTCCATCTTTTCAGGAAGAGTTGCATGTGGCAAATCAACTGCTTCTAGCAAGGCAGTCCTCTTCATTCCTACCACCTGCATATCCAAGAAAATCAAGGGACCAAGGCATACCCCAACCCACACATTGGAAAACAATCTCTTTAGACATACTAAACTGTTAGAGCATACTAAGTCGTTTGGGTGATGCTGGGCAACATAGTGAAGAACAGTGACTAAAATACCTTGGACCTCATCCAGTGTAAGTTCTTGCTTATCTATTGTTGAAGCAAGAAAGATGTGAATTAGCTCTCCTTTTGCCCATGTCATTGCTTTCCTCCCTAGTATAGAAACACTGGCATTTGAGGGAAAGTTTTAAGAAATCTGAAAAAGTACCTCTATCTTGTTTTAGCTACAACAAACTGAGCATCTTCTTCATTCAGGATGTGAGGGAATGGGAATTACATTGATCTGAAATACTTTCATTGCCTAGAATATTTGAAGTTGTGTTCTGGAGCTTGATTCTTATCAGAAATATTCACCAATTTGAAATAAAATAGTAGCAGTCTCTTGTCCACAAAATGTTATGCTTAGTCTTCATGAACATTATTCCCAGAGTACAGAGACCTGCTTACCTGAACTAGGTGACTTCAGGATTTGAATCTCTAACCTCATAGGCATAAAACTAGCAGGTATGTGGCGTAAATAATTGTGGCAAAAGTACCAATCCCTGTTCCCTCTCACCCAGGATTACTTTGAGCCACTAGTACCACCAAATTCATACACTGCTGAGGGTGTACAGTTCTATTGTTATCATCATGATTCTTATTTCAATTCAGGTATAAACAGAACAGCCCTTAGAGAAATAAAGCTACTGCAGGAGCTTAGCCATCCAAATATTATAGGGGTAAGTACAAAGTGCTGCTTGAAAGGAATATTTCTGTATTAACAATATTTAAATACTATCCAATAACAAAGTCCTCTGGTTGGTTTATAATAACAGTGAAACAAAACAATAACTAATAAAAGTGAAGCAGAGAATAAAATCAGTATAACAAACTCTCAGCAACACCCAGATATGATAGATACATAGATGAGAGTTTAAAGGGCCTTGGAAAAGAAGTGTTTAAATTTGAGACCCTCTTTATACCTGAGACCCAGGTCAAATTCCCCTTCGAACTTCCCTCTGATTGGCCATGCCTAAAAGTGAAGACTCATAAACTATCCTTTTTCCAGGCATTAGGAGTTTCTGTTGCTATGCAAGACAACACAAAAATGTGCCAGATTCAAGAAGTACTGAAAACTGGCTGCAAGGGAAAAGTCAGGAGCACACTTCTGATTTTTCTTCTTTTTCAGGATTGGGTTGAAGTTTCAAGACATGGCTTGAACTTTTCTGAGCATGGTATCATAGGATTTCAGGCCTGGGAAAGATGGGTGTGGTTTGCCCCAAAACAGCCTGGCAGGCCTAGTTAAGGAAATTAAAAGGGTGGTGAGACTCAGTCACTCTGCATTGCCTGGAGTGCTGTAAGCCTGCCAGGGCACATTAGAGAGGATACCTTGACCAGTGTGCACACACACATTGGATTAAGGACATACTATCACATCAATAATTTGAGTGTATTTCTGTTCCAGCTTCTTGATGCATTTGGACACAAATCTAACATTAGTCTAGTATTTGATTTTATGGAAACTGATCTAGAGGTAAGATTGCCATTAACTGGCTACTGACTTAATTTTGTGGCCGATGAATAAGCTTTTGCTTTGTTTATATATTGAAACCAAAAGTCCTGGGGGAAAGTTATAAGAGTTGGAGAAGAGACATGGAGGAAGGGGGTGGTAGAGGAGAACAACAGAGAAAGCAGAACAGTATGCCTCTTCTTTGCATCTGTTTTTAGACTGTAAGCCCCTTGGGGTTGGGATCATCTTTCATTCTTTCCAAAGAGTTGTGCAGATAGGTGGCGCTGTATCAATACTTTTTAACATAAGCAGAATAACAGGTTTTATGCATAAATAACTCATGGTAGGTTTTGTGTATCTGCTAGAGAAAGCAGGCATACACACATTTTCAGCAGCTAAAGAGTAATACAGACTTCATTTGAAGGGAAATAATTGTAATTGCTTAGGATGCCACCCACTTAAAGGAATTCTCATTACTAGTGAGAAAACATAAGAATATTAGATACAAAGTTCACAGAGAATTTGGACAATTTGGTCAGAGTTCAGAACAGGAAGTTGCTATAATCAATATTTTATTTATATAGGTCTAACAATGTAGATAGTGAAAATACTGAAAGTGAGGGCATTACCAATTATGATAATCAATTCTATAGCATTTCTGGGTCAGAGAGAGTGATTTATCTAAGGCTTGCTAGTTGATGTTTTGTTATTGGGGACATTGTGTACCCCAACAGATATATCTGTGTAATTTTTCTGGTGTTTTTTTTAAAGTATTAAGCTTCTGCAATTTGTAAAATGCAATATATTTTTTACAGGTTATAATAAAGGATACTAGTCTTGTGTTGACACCTTCTCACATCAAAGCATACATGCTGATGACACTTCAAGGTTTAGAATATTTACATGAACACTGGATCCTTCATAGGGTAAGGAACTCTAGGAACAAAAAGAACAGCCTTTAAGACAATGAGAAATGGCTCCCATTAAGGTGTTTGAGATGGAAATGTGATTCTCCATGTAAATTATCTCAGTCTTAACATCAACAACAACAAAATGTTTCTTGGTCTCTTTTTAATGCCCCAAAATCTGAGGTTTCAAACTGGTATATAAAAAAAAACAGAATTAAATAGTTGGGATATTTTATCTTTTAATAGTTATCGGCAATTTGCGTGCAACATTTTTTAAAAAATGAATCCAACTTCCAAAGCCCTGCTGATTCTCAGAGGCACAAATGGATGTAAATGGCACAGTCTAATTTACCATAGTTTGATCAGCTATTGTAGTTTCTATCTAGTGCCTCAGTTCTATGCAATCCTATTGTCACTGCTTTCAGAAGCATATTTCTGGTTAAGGTGAACCTTTGATCACAAAGCAAAATATTTAAGTATTCTCAGCGATTGCATATTCATGTGTTTCCCCTTTAAGGATCTTAAACCAAATAACCTGTTGCTAGATGAAAATGGAGTTTTGAAACTGGCTGACTTTGGTTTGGCAAAATCTTTTGGAAGTCCTAACAGAGTTTACACACACCAAGTAGTAACAAGGTAAGAGAGATCCCTCAAGGAACACATCTGGTCTATTGGTATGACAATTTCATCTGCTTGCCCAATCACTATGTGTACATGAAGATAGGAACTTGAATAAGACTGCCAGTGTGTTGCAGAGTTTGGAGTATCATATGAGGACTGGAAGACCCTGGTTCAAAAACCACACTGTGTCATGAAGCTCAGTTATTCTAGGCCCAGGGGTCACCAAACTTTTTCAGCAGGGGGCCAGTCCACTGTCCCTCAGACCTTGTGGGGAGCCGGACTATATTTTTTTTTGGGGGGGGGGGAATGAACAAATTCCTATGCACCACAAAAAATAACCCAGAGATGCATTTCTACACATTCTACTCATGTAAAAAAAACGCTGATTCCTGGACCGTCTGCGGGCCAGATTTAGAATGCGATTGGGCCGGATCCGGCCCCCAGGCCTTAGTTTGGCTACCCATGTTTAGGCCAGCAAGATAGGTTAAGTAATCCTACCTAACCTATCTCACAGGTGTGTTGTGAGGACAAAGTGGGGAGGGCCATGTACAGCCCCTTCAAATATTAATTGCATCCACTTTTGAATGCCAGTAAATTGTGCAGTACTAACTTAAACACCTATTTTGTCACCTTTGTTGGAGAGAAAAAAGATTAGATTTGCACCATTTTCTTACAGAAAGAACAAGATAAGATGTAAATTTTTAGGCACAAAATAGCTGAGTGTTTGTACTGAAGGTACTGTGCACGTCTCATAAATGGAGGAGGGAATGCAGCATGTCTTAATTTGTTTTTCAGGTGGTATCGAGCTCCTGAGCTACTGTTTGGTGCTAGAATGTACGGTGTAGGCGTGGATATGTGGGCAGTGGGCTGCATATTGGCTGAATTGCTTCTAAGGGTAAGCTCTCAGTACAGCTGTCAAATGAAATTTTCTTCTGCTCTTGCGCAAATGGTTTATCTTCTGGCACGTTTACATGTGGGAGGAGTGCTGGAAATGCAATCTTTGTTCTGGGAACCCTCATGTTTGCTTTAAACTGATCCAATGCCATTTGCTTACCAGAAAAGTTCAAAGATTTTAGGGCTGAATTTCTTTTTTGTAGGAGTTCAGAACAAACCAATCTTGAAGGCACTGTATTCATCTTTCTATAGGTTCCGTTTTTGCCAGGAGACTCTGACCTGGATCAACTCACAAAGATATTTGAAACCTTGGGTACTCCAACAGAGGAGCAGTGGCCTGTAAGTTTTTGAGTTAACTACCTTGTAACAAAAGCTGGCAGGGAGAATTGATGGAAACTTGATTGTTTTGACTTGCTTGCCTGTTTGACTAGCTTTATACTTAATGTGTGTTTACAGGTGAGAGGACCATTAATGACTTTTAACTATTCATTATGTGGGTGCTGACTTCTCTGTGCTATATTTCTTTCTCCCCCCCCCCCTCAATAGGGTATGACCAATCTTCCAGATTATGTGACTTTTAAAAGTTTCCCTGGAATGCCACTTCATCACATCTTCAGTGCTGCTGGTGATGATTTGCTAGAACTGCTGCAAGGCTTATTTACATTTAATCCTTCTACTAGGGTCACAGCTACTCAGGTATTTAAATTTAAATTTCCACCCATTAGCTTAAAACTGTTACTGTCAGTATTTAGTAAAAATAAGTTCTGCATAAGTCTCAAGCAGAACTGCTTTATTTAATGGAGTGTATAGTTCTTCCAGGGGCACCTCCACAGATTTTTATTGTGATATTTTAGCAGTGAGTTCCTAAACAGGTTTGTATCTAGACAACCATTTCAGCTCTGTTTCTGATGTCAACTGATCTTTCAATTTGTGTTCTGATACCTGCTTCATGAAGTAGAAAAATGGATTACAGCATTTGAGATGAAAAATACACCTGTCAGAGGACTGCTCTGAAAGTCTGAATTCAGACTGGGATGCTCACCAAATAGCTTTACCCAGTTTCAGAGGGGAAGAGAAGAGCCACTCTTGGCATTTGACCAGTGCCACCAATCCCATTGCTCTTGTAACAGACTAACCAAAGCAACTGAGCAGTAAAAAGGGGAAGAGAGAGTGAGCTGGGCCTGAATATTTTGGTTGGGGGCAAGAAGCAGCAGCCTGTTTGACCTGTCAATATTTAGTGGCCAAGAAGTATTTCCTTTTTTAAAAAAACTTCTTTTTATTAAATATTTTATTGGGTTACAAAAGTATATACAGCGTTTCTGCTTTCAGTTCATAAAGTTCTTTCTAACAGGTCATTTCTATTCAATGTGAGACGCTAATGTAATAGTATAAAGTTGGAGGAGAAGAGAGGTGGAGGAAAGTTGTTCCCTATGGGTCAGACAGCAAGCAAAAAAAAGAGGAACAGGGTGCCAAGCCAACAACTTCACCACTTGTGAAGCTGAGGCCCACAGTGAGAACCAATATGTCAATTGGCCCAGGGTGTCTGTGGCAGAATGCACATTTTCCACAGCAGTCTTATCATTCTAGTTGTCTGAACCTATTCAAGTTTACTTCATAGTAAATTAAGTGGGACTTAATTCCAAGTACAAAGTTTTGCAACTTGGGGAGGCATGTATTTTGAGCTCTTTGTTGCTTTTTAAAAACTCTTACTGAAACAAAGGGCTGAAGCAGCCCTCTTTCCTGAGTCATGGATTGAGAGCTGCATATGAGAAATGTGTTTCTAATTGCTTGTACCTTTTTATTATTTGAACCTGTAATTATTCATTGTGGATGTTCCTTCTGGTCTTCATTTCCCTGGTTACTTAATTGCAAGTGTTTCTTGGTACAGACCAGTGATGTGGAAACTTGTTCAGTACTACAAGCCACATCAAAAAGCAAAGTAAGACTTTTTAGTTGTGCATAATTACCATAACTTGGCTATAATTTGAAGGCAAAGCACAGCAAAGCAAAAGATGGTGATCTTATTACATTTATGTTACAGTCTACTGCATATCCCATAAAGTTAATCCTTGAATATTTTTTGCTGCAGTTCAAAAGCTGTTTGCAAACACAAATATTAATTGGGAAACCATGGGAAGAGAGGGAAGTAGCTGGATGAGATGTCAGGACTGCAGAATTTTTATTCAGAATGTACATGCAATCCATATGTTCTAGTGCTATACAATTTGCTTCGTCCAAAAAGGAGTTTATTTAAGCATTAACTACACTATAAAAATGTGTTTTGCCTAGATGCAATACACGGAATTATTTGAGGAAAAATATAGGTTCCAGTCAGATACAAACAATGTAAATATTGATTATATTATAGGAGAAAGTTCACAACTGAAAAACATTAAGCCCAGGGCTATGTGTACTCCACTCTGGGGTAGGGAAATTGAGAAATTGCATATGCAATCCAAATTATGTGCCAAAAAACTAAATTATACAACTTGAGCCATTTTGCATTTGCTATTTTGCATAATTCTAGTTTGAGAGAGAGGTCAGTGAATTTCTGCTTTCAACCACTGTATATCTTATTCAGCATTCCTCTGACTTTCAGCATGTATTGCTTTCAAAAATAATCAGAATGATAGTATATGCACAGCCCTGGTTGTGCCCACATTTAAGAAAAAGTGTCCTTTGTAAGAACACAACACACACATGCACACAGAATCTTGCAGGGGGAAACCTGCACAGAACTGATATTGTGAGGAACCATAGACAGCCTCAATGACCATAGACGCTATCCATCACCACCACCCCTGCCACCCCTCACACTCTTTTCCCCCCACCACACAAAATATTACTAATTAGCCAAGAAAGCTACATATTATAAACTTAAGTACAGATCTTATAGAAATAGTGTCCTTTCTAAATACAGTAGTGTCATTTTTTATTATTATCTCATTCTGTTCTCTTGAAGGCACTAAAACAGAAGTATTTTAGCAATCGGCCAGCCCCAACACCTGGAAGCCAGTTGCCAAGACCCAATTGCCCTGCAGAAGTCTTGAAAGAGCAACAAAACCCAGCACCAAATTTGAAAAGGAAAAGACTGGATGGAATAGATCAAGGTAGCAACATTTTTAAATAGTCTCTTCCAATGTTAAGTGTAGAATTTAAACACTTATCATATGTCCAGATATGATTTCTCCCTATATCCTTTCCTTTGCCTGCTAAAAACATTTTTAGTCATGCCTACCCAGAAAAGCTGGTGTGAATTTTAGTATTTTTAAAGTATTTTAATTTCTTGTATGTTGTAAAGTATTGGTCCCCCCACCCGATTTTATGATTCTATCTTTTGTGTACTACTTTGAGGTTTTTTTACAGTCAAGTGATATATAAAATTTATATTTATTTATTTCACAATGTAACATTTAATTTGCTAGCCTGGGCCTAGAAACACTGGCCTAGAACATCAGTGTGCATACCCTAGCTGACTTAAGCCATTCTAACCAAAGGGTTGCAATGTTGTAGGGTTGCTCACACCAACTTTTGCACTTAATATTGCAATAATATTTCGGGGGATGGGAGTGTGACTAGCTAATCATTATGAGATCAGGAGCGTTTCTCAGTCTTGCATTCTTTCACTTCATTTTGATACAGATTTTCTTTATTTTTTATTTTTTTCCTTTGAAACTAACTATGGTTTAATGTTAGTACGCATGTAACACTAACAACTGTTGGTTCCCCAAAAGGAGAGAATGTGTTTATGATATGCCAAGCATGATTTAGAAGATCAGGTCTTTTTACATCTGCTTGAGATGCAACAATTGTTCTGCCGTTGTAAGCAGGGAAGTCTAGGCTTGGCAAATCCTTGTGCAGTGCACCTAACATGGGCAGGTGTCTAAGTGGAGGACGTCAGCTATGCTATTTTCAAATGAGACTTTTTGGTGAATGATGCTTCAAGAACCTGGCAAAAGCCCAGAGATACTTCCTTATCTGTTCCAGTCCCAAAACCTATAACCTTTGCTGGCAGATGGTTACAGAACTGAGAAGAGCAGAGAAGTATCATGGACAGGAAGCAGACTGTATTGGAGACACAGTAGGGCCACTGGAGACACAGCTAGCTTGATTTTGTACTTGCTGAAGCAGTATTCTTTCTCTACCCACCCACAGTTGAAATGGAAATGGACAGTAGAGTTTGTTCTCCATATGCTAGCCTACATTTTGACACTAATTAAAACTATGTAATTGTGATAAAAGTTTGAAATAGGTTAGGCACAAGCAATCTTACTATTGCTGTAAGACATAAGAAAAAGACAAACTGATGTGCATTAAACCTACCTCTCTCTTCCCAGGGTTACCCAAAAAATTGGTGTTTTGACTACTGTGGAAACAGGGATATTGAATATTTCTGCTGCTATGAAGTCTGAAAAGATCAAATAATGTGAAAACTCAAAAGTCACAATATGGATTAAAGCGTAATTTGTAAATGTAAACGTATAAAATGTGTGTAGTGTTAAACTCTAAAAACCATGTATTTTTATTGCTTTGCTTTTTAAAAAAATAAAAAAGTTAAAGACTCATTGGTTAATAATATATAATAGGTGGGATATGGGAACTTGGCATATGGTACTGATGAATGAGACCTTGTGGTAGAAATGCCCCGGAGGCTGGAATCCCAGATGCAGAGATTGGAAGTCTCAGTATGGATGAATCTTTGTTTCCCCAGTATCTGCTCTAGGCAAAAAACAACAACCAAATGTGTAGGAATCTCATTCCCGTTACATATGCCAGTGCAGTTGTTGAAAATATGGTGATTTAGTAGAAGAAAGGGCTTCATTGGGTGTCAATATGAGCTACAGTATTACCAGAGATGGCTGTGACTAAAAATCATATTCTACAGTGGAGAAAGTTTCTGTATCTGTACCTTGCTTCAGCCTAGACTGGTATGGTAGATTTAGGGCAAGGCCCTAATTCCACATTTATAAAATGAGAGTAGGTTCTACCTAACAGGGATATTACTACCAAGCCCCCTGGTAAGCCATGAGTGAAAATAAGCCCTGAATTCCTGCTTGTTAGCTTTCTTGATACATTTGGTCGGCCACTGTGAGAGAATGCTGGACTAGATGAATTTGAAACAAAGCTGCTCTTGTGCCAGTAAATCCTAAAACATTTATTTTGTGATAATATGGGATGCCTGAATGATTTTTTCACTGAACCCCCCAGCCAAGCAGACCAAGGCCTTTTTAACCCTGTTATCTTTTCTACTGCCCTAAAGATTTAGCATGGGCGTGACTAGTTTCTATCTAGAGATCCCAGTGCGGGAGCAATTCCCTTAATTGCTGCAGCGGTGACCAAAGTTGCTGCTTCCAACATCAGTGTCCCTCTGGTTCGCAGTATAGGAATAATTGCGACAAGCTGTGGGGATGGGACAAATTCATGTGTAAGGGCGGTAGCTCTTCCACCTCATCTCCAGAGCAATCTGCCTCTGACCAAAGGCGGTGGGAGACTATTCTTTTCATGCCCTGCTTGTGGGCTTCCCAGGGGAATCTGGTCGATCCCTGTGGGAAAGAGGACAATAGACTAGAATAAGAGACTTCGGGTCCAGCAGAGAACTGCTCTGATGGCTTAGAAGCAAACGTATTGTGTGAACCAGATCGCAGGAGAAGCAAATCGGAAGCGACTTCCATGCAAACGGCCGAAGGATGGATGCAGGTAACGCAACACCTGCAGAAGCCGCAGAAGAGGCGTCCCTCCTTCCGAGACGACACCAACCTCGGAGGAGGCGTCTGGCGCGCCGGCGCCTCGCCAACTGGCGCCCGCAGGCCGGTAGCTCCGCCCTCTCCTTCGGGAACCTCAATCCCAGGTGCCCTCGCGCTGCGTTTCACTTCGGAGCGTGAGAACGAGGACAGGTGGTCTCCGCCGCGCGCCTGCTTCATTCCAGGCTGCTTCCTCTTTTCTCCCGTCTCCTAAGCGGGGCGGGCCGTTCCTAACCTCCCGCACCGGAAAGCCATTTATCTCCTTCCAAGCAAAAAACTGACGACAGCGGAAGCTTCCAGCGCGCTCGGAGCTGGGCTCGGGCAACTTACCCTGCAGCGCAGAAGCCGAGCTCGCCAGTCTCTCCCGTGTTTGTGTCATGCGTCGGGGCGAGCGCGCCGCGCGCCTCAGGCCCGGCCAGCTGCTCTAGGGGGCGCGTGTGCGCTCTCTGCGCGCCTCGGCAAGCGAGGGCTGGGCGGCTGAGGAAGCCTTCAGCTGCGCCTCGGCTGCTGCCCGGGCGCGAGGCCGCTTGCCTGAGCCAGCGGGCAGGTGCGGACGGAGAGGGCATTTGCGCGCGGCCAGCCCGGGGCTCGCCGTCTGAGGGGCGACCATGTCCGCGCGCTGTTGTGCGGGTCAGGTAAGGAGGTTTTGTTTTTGAGGCGGGGAGGGGGGGGGGCGCGGAAAAAAGCCATTCCCTTCTGTGAGGAGAAGGAGCGAGACGAGGAAGCCCCTCCATTTGGAGGCCACCCTTCTCCTCTTCCCAGGCGGATACGGTCGGAAGCCCCACCCTGGCTGCGTGGCAGGGTCCTTTGGGACTGCGCCAGCGCCTGCTTGGCGGCCGCGCTCGCTTTCGTCTTCCCTGGCCAGGATTGCGATTCCTAAGACGCCTCAGCCTGCCTGTGCCCAGGGCGGATCTGCCCGTGCCAAGTGCTCGGCTTCCGAGTTTAGCTGCTGGGGAACTGGGTCTGCAGAAAGGACTTTCCCTTGTCGATCGAACAGGCAACGCGTCGGGTTTGCGGTGCTGCTCATGGGTGCCAACTCGGGGCCAAAGGGATGGTGGCGGCGGACCCGTTGGCCTGCATTCAGACGCTGCATCAACAGTCAATCTTGTGGCACATTGAAGATGGACAAATGCATGATCATGACAGAAGCTTCCCTGCTCTCGAGCCCAGTTGGTCAGATGTCTAGAGTGAAATCTTGGCAGGGGTATATGCAGCGTTTAGTTTCTGATGGATTGGTTAGTTCATGTGCCGCTTCGATTTAAGATCAGAAACGATTAAAAGGAGCTTACCAATAACCGCAAATCCACTCCTTAGATGGTGTGCGGATTGCTGTCCCTTTTCTCTTCCAATGGCTTACAGTATATGTTTTGTTCAAAGGTATACCCACCATTGAAAGCTTGGGGTTTCTCAAGAGGAACTGTTTTTATTACTATGTTAGATTTTATGCACAAAGTGTTATGTAGCACTTTTAAAGACTAAGAAGTACTGTGTAGCAGATCAAGACAGACCAAATCACACCCCCTCATTCTTTCTGAGCATTGCCAGTTTACAAAATAGGCAGAGTAGGTACTGGGTTATGTAGGTACACACATTTTGGGGGCCCTGCAACAACAGATCATAATTGATTTATTAAAATTATTGGTTGGTAAAATAAAAGATGTATTAGGAGATGATTTGTGAGCCCCCCCCCCCCAAGATTTCGACTGCCTTGGGGGCCTCCACAGGGTTTAATCCAACATTGTTTCTGAGTACAGTTGAGAAATTTTAGTTCCTGAAATCTGGATAGTTCATTTAGTTTGTGGGTTGCTGCTACAGGGACATTTGGAAAAAGGAGGCTAGCATTCAATTGCCACTGTATCCTAGAGTGGAAGAACAAATCAGAATTTCTCTGAGGAAAGCGATACTGCTAATGAATTGTATGCTTTGGCAACAGAAAGCATTTGTCAGTTGTGTTCTCACTCATTACTAATGTCATACAGCCCCACCCTAAATGTATTTGTTTTGGAGCAATTCCTGTTAAGTTCAAAGGAATCCTCTTCCTAATTAGATTATGATAGCCATTCCCAATACATTTCCCAATATTTTGTTTAATTATGCAACAACTTTTCAAACATTGGGCTGTGGTTGTAAAATGTTGACAAAAGAGCTACAGCTGCTAATTAGTGGGGAGAAAACATTGTTTCATTCCAGAGTGGCAATGTTTTTGTTCCCTGAACTTGCCATGCCAAGTAAGTCTAACATATACTTTAAGCATAACTCCAAAAGGGCCTTTTAATTCTCCCTTTTGCTTTTTGTGTGTGAATGTCACCAATGCAGGACAGAAACACACTGAATGTGTCTTCTCTAGCTACTGTAGAGGTTACAGCAGCATATTGCCATAGGTAAAGCACATAAGAAAACATAGCTTTATTTAATGGGAGTAAACTCGGCTTAGATCCAGTAAAACATTGCTTACAAATGTGCTGCTTTAAAATTGCCTCTTTGTGCTGTTAATAGTTTGAAATTCTCCCTAGCTGTACACAACTTGAACAAGATAGCTGAAAATTCTCCTAAAGACAAAAGGAAATTATGGCATACTTAAAAATCATAATTTGCAATTTATAAATATACGGTACTAATAGACAGTTCAGTCTGGAGGCCATAATGTTCTTTTCAGAGTTACACCTTTTCTATTTGTATGTGAAGGCATAACTCTCTGAAAGGAATGGATGAATGAATGAATGAAATTCAACGTATTAGTTCATAGTTGCCTATTGTATCACTGTGAGATTGCAAGCACCAGTTAAAATCTTATCACATGCCACATGTGGCAGTTCCAGTTCCCCATTTGTGGAATGCTATCCTAGGTGAGGTGTCTATTTCTCTCATTATTGGCTTTCAGAAGGAATTTCAAAACATTACTTTTTACCCAGGCTGAAAGATGCTGCTCCTAGGAAGCCTGAAACCATTGGGTGAGAGAATGTGATTGATACCTTTTAAAACATTCTAAAAACAATTTATTTGCACATTGGGCTACTTTGGGAGGAAGCGCAAAATATAAACTGAATCAACAGCAACATCACTGACATATTTCTTATATTCTGAATAAGCATATGTTGCACATCTGTAAAGTCATTTGCAGTAGAAGGTGAATATCATTGTGTTTCAACAATCCACAAATTCAGTAGCTTGGTCACTAGGGCAATTCCAGGCAAAGCTTCTGTTTTTTTTTTTTTAAAGCAATTTATTAGGTTTTACAGTAAAAATAAACATAATAAGCAATATAACATTGATCTTAACATATTTTCACATTTTCTTTGGACTTCCTCACATCTCCCGCTCCCACTTTCATCGTTGTAACGTTTTGTCAGCAATTTATCATCTTATTTAAATTCTTATATCCCTTCTATATTTCATAATCTTATAATTCTCAGAAGGAGCTAAATTTCACAGTCTTACTTATTTTCTTAAAAACTTCTAAATTTAGTGGTGCTCAGTTATTTTGATCTAGCATCTTATTTAGCATTCACTCAAATTACAATACTTTTGTAAATAGTTCTTAAATTTCTTCCAGTCCTCCTCAATCCTCTCTTCTCCCAGGTCACGGATTCTGCCGGTCATTTCAGCCAGTTCCATGTAATCTATCAGTTGTATCTGCCATTCTTCCAGTGTGGGTAGATCTTGAGTTTTCCAATGTTTTGCGAGAAGTATCCTTGCTGCTGTTGTTGCATACATAAAAAATGTCTGGTCCTTCTTTGCCACCCCTTGGCCGACAATACCCAAAAGGAAAGCCTCTGGTTTCTTAGTGAAGGTATATTTAAATACCTTTTTCAGTTCATTATAAATCATTTCCCAGAACGCCTTCACTTTAGGGCAGGTCCACCAGAGGTGGAAGAACGTTCCCTCACACTCTTTGCATTTCCAACACTTATTATCAGACAGGTGGTAAATTTTGGCAAGTTTGACTGGGGTCATATACCATCTATAAATCATTTTCATTACATTTTCTTTCAGAGCGTTACATGCAGTAAATTTCAATCCATTACTCCACAACCTCTCCCAGTCCTCAAACATGATATTATGCCCAATGTCCTGTGCCCACCTTATCATAGCCGATTTAACCGTTTCGTCTTGTGTATTCCATTTCAACAGCAAGTTATACATCCTTGAAAGTACCTTAATCTTTGGTTCTAACAATTCTGTTTCTAATTTCGATTTCTCCACCTGGAACCCTAGTTTCTTATCATTTTTAAAAACTTCTTTAATCTGAGCGTAATGTAACCAATCTCGCACTTTGTCTTTCATTTTCTCCAAACTCTGCAATTTCCAATTGTCTCCATCCTTTTCTAGTATTTCCCAATATTTTGGCCATTTAGCCTCCATATTGGGTCTTTTTCGGGCCTTGGCTTCCAAAGGTGAAAGCCACCTTGGTGTTTTATTTTCCAGCAAGTCTTTATATTTTGTCCAGACATTAAACAATGATTTTCTGACAATATGGTTCTTAAAGGCCTTGTTTGCTTTAACCTTGTCATACCATAAATATGCATGCCATCCAAAGGCATTGTTAAACCCTTCCAAATCTAACACATCAGTGTCTTCAAGAAGTAGCCAGTCTTTTAGCCAGCAGAACGCTGCGGCTTCATAATACAACTTTAAGTCTGGCAGGGCAAAGCCCCCTCTTTGTTTTGCATCGGTTAATATCTTAAACTTAATTCTGGGCTTTTTGCCCTGCCAGACAAACTTAGAAATGTCTCTCTGCCACTTCTGAAAGCACTCCGTTTTGTCCAAAACCTGAAGTGTTTGAAATAAAAACAACATCCTTGGCAATACATTCGTCTTGATAGCAGCAATTCGGCCTAACAAAGAAAGTTTCAATTTTGACCAACTGTCTAAGTCTCTCTTAATTTCTGTCCAGCATTTTTCATAATTGTCCTTAAATAGACTTAGATTTTTTGCTGTTATGTTTACCCCTAGGTATTTTACTTTTTTAACCACATTAAGTTCCGTCTCATTCTGAAACCGTTCTGTCTCTGTATCAGTCAAATTTTTCCCCAAAACCTTAGTTTTCTGTTTATTTAGTTTAAATCCAGCCACCCGACCAAAGTCATTAATCAGTTGTAATACTCTTTTCGTACTGGGCTCTGGCTTCTGCAAGGTCAAAACCAGGTCATCTGCGAAAGCTTTTAATTTATATTGTTTCTGACCGACCTGAATTCCTTCCACCAACCGATCCCCTCTAATCATGTTCAATAGCACTTCCAGAACCGAAATGAATAACAAAGGGGAAATAGGGCAACCTTGTCGTGTCCCTTTTTCAATTTTAAACTCTTCTGTAACCACATTATTAACTATCAGTTTAGCTTTCTGTTCTGAATATATCGCCTCAATCCCATTCTCAAAACCCCGTCCCACTCCCATCTCTTTTAAATTTCCCATCATAAATTTCCAGGAGATATTGTCAAAGGCCTTCTCCGCGTCTATAAAAATTAAAACTGCTTTTGTATTTATGTCTGTTTGCAAAAGTTCCAAAATGTCAATAATGTTCCTTGTATTAGCAAACAGATGTCTACCTGGGAGAAAGCCGGCCTGGTCCTTATGAATTACTTCATTTAAAACTTTTTTAAATCTATTTGCCAAAATGTCTGCAAATATTTTGTAATCCACATTTAAAAGAGAGATGGGACGGTAGTTCTTAAGTTGTGTCTTTTCAGCTTCCGACTTTGGTATTAATGTGATGAACGCTTCCTTCCACGACTCCGGTGCCCTCTTCCCCTCCATAATTTCATTGCTGACCTCCATCAAAGGTTGTATCAAATAGTCTTTTAATGTCTTATAGTACTTGGAGGTCAGCCCATCTGGTCCTGGAGATTTGCCAAGTTGCATGTTCTGGATGGCTTGTTCGATCTCCTGTCGTGTTATTTTAGAATTCAGGATTGTCCTATTTTCTTGTGACAATTTAGATAGTCCGTTTTTTGCCAAAAATTGTTTAATCTCAACATCGTCTTGCGGCCCTTGGGTGTATAATTTTTTGAAGTATCTCTGGAAACACTTTCTGATATCCACTGGATTCTGGATGTTTTTTCCATCAACCTCTAAGTTTGTAACAGTATTTAATCTTTGTCTTCTCTTCAACTGCCAAGCTAGCAGTTTTCCACATTTATTCGCCGACTCAAACGTTTTTTGTTTCATTAATTTAACCTTCCATTCAATTTCCTGATTTATCAATTTAGAATATTGTGTTTGATAAAGTTTAATTTCTCTCAGAGTTGGCTGTGACTTCGGATTCACTCTTAATTTCTTCTCTAATTCTTTTATTTTATCCAAGATCTTATCTTTTTTCTCATTTTGTGTTCTTTTCTTTACTGCATTCTGTTGTATCAAGAATCCCCTCATTACAGCTTTGCTTGCGTCCCAGATTATTCTTTTTTCCACCATATTATTCATGTTTATCTCAAAGTAGTCCTTCAAAACTTTTTGGGCCTTCTTGGTAATTTCCTGATCTCTAAACAAATTGTCATTCATTTTCCATCTAAAGGATCCAGTTGGTAATAGTGTCATATCCATCTTTACTGCATTATGGTCGGAGCAGGTCTTTGGGCAGATTTCCACTTTTCTGACCTTAGGTGCCAGGCCTCTAGAAATCCATATTTGGTCGATTCTTGTCCAGGTCAGTTGGGCTTCAGAAAAGAATGTTCCCTCTCTTCCTAGTGGGTTCTTTGTCCTCCAAATGTCAATCAAATCCATATTGTCAGTCATTTCAAAAAAGGTTTTAGGTAGTCTGCCGTCTTTTGTAACATTTTGACTTTGTGACTTGTCCATGTTAGTTGATACGACCCCATTCATATCTCCCATCATTATGATGTTGTTGTAGTCCAGATAGTCCAGCATTGTCTCCTGCAGCTTCTTGTAAAATTCCGATTTCCCTTCATTAGGTGCATAGATTCCTAATATCAGCAGTTTCTCTCCTTGATATTGTATCTCAATAGCCAAAATTCTTCCATGTTCATCTTTAAATAGGAATTTAGGTGACAGGCTCTCTTTTGCATATATCACCACGCCTCTCTTCTTAACTTTGTCCGACGATACAAATTCCTGACCCAATCTTTTATTTATTAACACTTTTCTGTGGAGCCTCGTCACGTGTGTTTCTTGTAAACAAATAATGTCCAATTGTTCTTTTTTTAATATATGAAATATTTTCTTCCTTTTTTCCGGAATATTACAACCATTAATATTCCAGCTCAACAGTTGCAGAGACATCCTGAATTATCTGGTTATTTTTCAAGGGATGGTATCTTGTTCTCAGAATCTTCAGGTTCCACAGGTGCTGGTGTTGGTACTGGCGTTGCCTCAGGCCCAGAAGGTAGTTCAATTCCTTTTTGAAGGTCCTCTCCGTATGTAGACAGGAATTTGTCTCTCTCTTCCAGTGTTCTTACTTTAACCTTTCTCCCTCTAAAGGTAAAAGATATTCCTTGGGGAAATTCCCACCTGAATGGAATTGCGTTGCTCCTTAGTAGTTTAGTAAGTTCAGAATAGGCGGCTCTAAGATCCAGCAGTAATCTTGGGATATCTTTATAGATTTCAATTCTTCTATCCAAAACCTCCAGTGATTTTACGAAATGTAGGCCCAAGATCTTATCCCTTTCTTCCTTTGATCTCAATGTTATCAAACAGTCTCTGGGCCTCTCCTTCTTTATGAATCTTCCAAGTCTGAAAGCTGACACGATTTTAAAATCCTTTTCTTCCAAATTCCAGAACTTGGAGAATTCTTTGGTCAAAAACTCAGTTAGATGTCCTTCTTCTGCCTCTTGTAGTGATCTAATCCTCAAGTTATTCTCACGATTTCGCAGTTCTATCATGGAGAGATAAATCTGATGTTCCCCAACTTGTTTAGTGAGTGGTCTTACCTCTTGCTCTAAATTTTCTAATTTTTGTCTGGTGTCCTCAGCCAATTTCCGATTTTCTGCTGAGGCCTCCGTTAACTGTCCAATTGCTTGTGCATTCTGTACCACTTGTGTAGTTAATTTATTTAGACATTCTGTATTTTTGTCAATCTTTGCTGATTGCGCATCTACTTTCTTGTCCAAAGCTTCCAGTTTTTCAAAAATTTTGTCTAGAACAGAAACAGATACTCCTGAGGCCATATCTTCCAATTGTAACTGTTCTGCTTCGCCCTCTCCCTCCACTTCTGAGGGCAAAGTAGGTACAGATGATCTACGTGTCTGCGAGGCTGAGGTTAGAGTTGTTAAAGTTGTTTGTTTAGCTCTCCCTCTTTTTCTTGTGCCACTCATTCCAACGTTATCTGTCAGTCAAGGTCACACTGAGTTATTCCCATGGGAATGGAAAGGCCCAGAGCAAGCAAACAACAAGGGAATCGAAAGTAAATGTACATGTAAAGTCACTGTTTTAATCCAATCCTCTAGAGGGAGCTTAAAATGTCTTTCAGAGTCTAATTTAATATCCAAGAACCTTCAGATAAAAAGCAAAGCTTCTGATTCATTCCACCACAAATATAAAGCCATGTGTAGGGAGATGGATGCAGAGATGACTACTTCAGAATGTAGGTAAACTATATCTTGTGCCAGGATGCAGTAGTTGTGGCATGTTTTGTGAAGCAGAAGGGTTTCTCCTTTCTTTTCTGTAAAAAACAATACCTTTCCTAACCTGTGAGTATGGCATGGATGGGCAGGAAAATGGTGGAAGATGCTGATAACAAGCAGAAAATAAGAGACTAAGTATCTGAGGAGCAAAATAATAAAACTGGATAAGCATGTTCCCCTGCAGGTACTGTTGGATTACATCTCTCACTTGCCAATGCTAGCTTGGGTTGATAGAAGCTGGAGTCTAACAACATATCGGGGGCTTCGTGTTGGCTTATCCATGCAGCAAAGGTTTAGCAGGCCAGCCCACTTCATAAATGCCTTCGTCAGGGGCACTAAAATGTCCTCCTCACTCATCTGTAACCAAATGGCCCTACAAAAGTGATGCATGCATGTATTTGGCTGCTTTGGAAGGGGGAGTGAGAAATCTGTGCTTCACTTGCTACTAGAAAGAGGGGGGAAATGTGGCTGTCAAGTTTTTATTAACCAAACATGGTGGACCTCTCCTCAGTTTATCCACACTGGTTACAAGAGCTACAAGGTATATAACCTAGAATATTGACATTTTATTCAAGGAAAACTGCTGGAGATTGATAGAACAGAAGCAATTGTTTAAAAAAATTCCGCAGAGGCATTCTAGTTCCAACACATTCTTAAAAACACCAAAAAAGAATTAAAGTTTGGACAGTGTGTTTTGAAAATGTTTGGCCAAAACAGGATTTTAGGTGTTCCATTATGACTTAATTAGTTTTAGGTCATTCCAGTTCTTCCTATCCCTAAGAGTGTATAATTTCCCAATAATTTTTTTTCTGGGATGAGTCATTGTCATGCACATCTTTTGTTCCTCAAATAACAAATATTTGCCTTCACTATGCTGTGAGCTCTGACAGCGAATCTTAATAGCATGAACAGGGTCGGCTCTGAGTTTTAGAAACCAGTCATCCTTAAATTTCATAGGAGTACTGTGGTTAATCCTGGAGTGTTTTTTATATTAGTCATGGAAATGTTACTTTGGGGGTGGTGCATAGGAAACAGCTGCTTGAATTACATTGAGTAGCTGTCTCTATGCAGCATGCTATACATGTTCCATAACTCATCATGTGGATTAAATAAACGCCTTTGCACTATTTATTTCATAAAAAAATATTTTATTCCATAACATAACATTTATATACGACTTGATTATAACCCCCCCTCAAAGAAAAACACAGTTTGCTATTTGTTTTCATGATAATTCAGTTGGTAGAACATAAGACTTTTAATCTCAGAGTCGTGTATTCAATCAAGCCCCACATTCAGTGAAAAATTCTTGCAGGGGATTGAACTGAATGACCCTCATGGTTCCTTCCAACTCTACAGTTCTATATGCTTCTATGACTCTAGACATTGTTTACAGCCACTACGTATCTAAGTTTTCTGTACAGCAGTTGTGGCTAAATTGTGATGTCCAGATGTTGCTGTACTACAAATCCCATCATCCCTGATCCTTGGCTGTGCTTCGTGGGCTGACAGGAGTTTGAGTCCACCAATGTCTGGAGGACCCTAGGTAAGCTACTTCTCCTGTACAATATATTGATTCCTTGCTAGGCAACCAGAGCCCTGTGGTTTTGATATGCACAGCAATACAAACTGGAACTATCCTTGCACAAGGCAAAATTAGTTACTGCAAGTTATCTAATATTAATGAACTTGGCTATATCTTTGGCCATTGGTACCTAACCTCAAAATAGTTGCCCGTCTAGTTTTAGACTCTGCAGCTGCTTCAAAGCACATGCCTCCCCAGCTGTCTTCTGAAGACACAAAGCAACTCAGACCTAATTGCAATGATTTCTAAGTTCTCTTTTTGTGGGTACTCAGCCATCATATAGGTTATATCCTGGCCCATTGCTAGTCCTGCACGGTTGTGATTTGCTTTTGCTTACATAAAAACATCTGCCCTGTTTCACAGGAAACAGGATTTTACATATGGTTTTTCTGTAGCATTCTCTTGAGACTGAAAAGATGACCTCTGTTTTAAATAAAGCTGCTGCAGTGGAAAACGTTAGTTATAATTGTTTCTTTTCAGAACACATTGTATATAAATGAAATGCTGACAGCCTTTCACTGTGATGCTAAGACAAGGTTGTTGGTGAGACTGTGCTTCATCTTGTCAGATCTCCTAATATTACATTTAGCAATGTTTACATTTCATTCTGATTTATATAGCTTTAAAGAGTAAACTTTAAAAGGCCTGTCAGATTTCTTGGGTCCTCTTCTTCTGTCATAGCTACTCTGTTTGTAGAAATAATGCTTTATGATAAAATGTAGCAAGGAAAATTAAGTATCAAAATATTGTAGTAAGTTCTGTGAGGTTTGGGGATGATGACTTGTGAATACAACTTGAAAATGTTTCCAGAAGGGTAGACATATTAATCTCTTGCAGCAAACCCAACGTTCTTGTGGCACCTTAAAGACCAACACATATGGCACATATGGCATTTGATGAAGTAGATTCTAGTCCAGGCTTCCTCAAACTCGGCTCGCCAGATATTTTTGGCCTACAACTCCCATGATCCCTAGCTAGCAGGACCAGAGGTCAGGGATGATGGGAATTGTGGTCTCAAAACATCTGAAGGGCTGAGTTTGAGGAAGCCTGAAAGCTATGTGATAATGAATGTGTTGCTGTTGTAACTGGGTCCCACAGTGGGTCATAACAATATAAAATACAGCATTAAAAACATATCAAAACAAATTACAGTCACGCCTAAAGCGAGTCCTAAACATATATGTATCACAAGTGTCAAAGACCAGGATAAAAAGGTGTGTCTTCAGCAAATGACAAAACTGTAGAATGAAGGTGCCAGGGGGTTCTTTAAAAAAACCACAACATTGGTTCTGTGTTTATACTACACAAAGACATACAGTCTACTAGTACTTAAATTTTGAAGACGCATTAGTGTGTCATAGATGTCCTATGGTTTTAAAGGCCATCTGTGCTTATCAGCAGCAAGGAAAGTCCCCCTTTCCTTGCAAGCAGTTTTTCAGGGGTTTCCTGAATCTGGTAATTCTTCTAATTGTTTACGCTCCCTAAAATTACTGCATCTTCCTCTGAGGCCCGAGGATGAGCATTTTAAAGTGTGGATAAGGGAACCTTTTGGACTCCACAGGCCAGATTGTTAGCTGGATCTGCCTTGTGGGCCAGATGTGAGAGGTGGGCAGAGCCTCCCATTGTTAGTCGCCCAGCATCACCATTATGTCAGTTGCAACGTGTTGCTAAAACAGGGTTTCCTTCCCCACTTCATTTTAACAGGCATGTAAATCCCTTCCTGAATCAGGAAGAGGTTTGCATAGAATCTTGCCAAACTGAGCAGGATTAATTCACCAGTCATGTGCATTGAGTGCAGACTTTAACCCCCACCTTCCTACACATCAGATGATGTCATTAGTGGCCATGGTTTGGGGGAAATGGTTTTGCAGGCCAATTTGGATCCCTTGGTGGGGTAAGACTGACCTGCAGCTTGGTGGGGCAAGACTGACCCCCACTTCTGTTTTAAAAGATTAGTACAGTCATACCTCGGGATAAATATGCTTCAGGATAAGTATTTTCGGGTTGCGCTCCGCAGTGACCCGGAAGTAACGGAGCGTGTTACTTCCAGGTTTCACCGCTCGTGCATGCGCAGACGGTCAAAATGACATCACACACATGCGCAGAAGCATCAAAACGCGACCTGCTCATGCACAGATGCACTGTCGCGTCTTATGTTCTGTTCAGGATGCGAACGGGGCTCTGGAACGGATCCCGTTCGCATCCCGAGGTACCGCTGTACAGAAGAGCCTGCAGCATAACGTAAACTATTAATAAAAATAATCTAGAAGATGTAGTTATCTTATCTCTGTGCATTATAGTTTAAAAGTTTAGGGCTTGCTGCTCTGTGAAGGGCAAAATGGGTTCTTAAATGGTGCAGCTTTTATGTCGTGTCATAAAAGGTTTGTATTTTAAATACCTTTGCTTATCTTTACACTCACTAAACCTTAGGAAAGGGTAAACTTCACCCAGGAAAAATAGTATCAAATAAATTAGAATATCGAACAGAACTTAATAAACACAATTAATTGAAATTACATTACATGCCTCTGCCTAGTGTCCCTCATCGCTATTAAAAGTTGCAGGGAACAGGGTTTCAACCAATTCCACATTAAATGTTGACTGTGCTTTTATAGGAACTTGGCTGTAAAATTAATTCTGGAACATAATCTATTTTAGGAATGGTTTTCTGAGTTGTGATACAAGACAGGGAATGGTCTGGCCTTGTCCTAGGTATTGTATATTCAGTGCCTGGTGTGGAACAAAAACCAATGAGTGAGAACTACAAAAGACTTCATCATTTCAAATTGAGAGAGCAGGTCAGTCCATTCAAATATGGACAAATAAGATTATCTTTAGTCTAAAGTTACATTACTAAATCTAGCTGGCAATTGATACATTCCAACTACCTGTGTTAAGGATATTATTTCGTAAGATAAACCTCTTCAGAGATTAAACTACATCTCTGAAATACAGTAGTTACTAAGGGGAGGTATTGCACGGATAAATGTTTGAATTGTATGCAAATGTAGTCTTAGCATTTAAAAAAATACTCCATACACTGTAGGGACAGGATTTAGCCAGCTACAGTTATAACTAGAATTCCTATGATCTCCTAAAACTATTGACCCAAAGGCCACAAAAATCCCCTTAAATCTTATTTTAAAATCTGGCATTGTCGGGATAAAGGAGATAAATGCTCTGCTGTTGTTCCCCTGAGAACACTTCACAGCTGTGACTGGACCAGCCAATCAATATTACCCCAGCAAGCACTCCAGTAAAAAGCATTGTATGATGCTGTGGAGTGTTAGCCTTTGCTTACAGAATTGTACTGAGGGGTTAAGGCAGCAAATGCAAGCAAGTCAGTGGGACTTGCAAGCAAATCTGTTTAGGATCAGTGTGCCAGTTTTTACTGTTACTGTTTCGCTGTCTGCTTTTCTTCAACTTTTATGAAACAAATACTAAAAAGAAAGCGAGAGAGCAAAGGGGGGGGATCTTAATCCTTCAATTGAGATGTTTTTACATTTAAATCCTTATGTGAACATAAACCAGCTATTTTAACTGTATGCTTAAAAAGTGCACGCCAGTAACTTACTTGAAGTTCTTTCATGTTTCTGTATTTAATACAGTAAGCCTGCAATTTACACACATTAAATTTGTGCGCATTCCACTTTATGTGCTTGGCAAAAAATAAAAGGGGGGGAAAGGGGGGAAGGCATCGGGGGGGGGAGGCTTCAGTAATCCCACTCACTCTAGCACCCAATGTGTTTTGACTATACACAATTTTGGCTTTAGGCACTATCCCCAGAAACATAACCCCTATGTATGTTGCAGACTTACTGTACATGAATTTGTTGCTGCTATTGCATTTGTATCCACCCTTTCTCCATGGAGTTCAGATAGATTTCTTCAGATGTGAGCAGAAAGCCAGTAATATAGTGGTAGAGTGTCAGAATAGGACCTGGGAGACCAGAGTTCAAATCCCCACTTATCCATGCAGCTCACTAGGTGACTATGGGCCTGTCACCAACTCTCAACCTAACCTACCTCACACGGTTGCTGTGAGAATAATATGGAGACCTATGTAAGCCACCTTGAGCATCTTGGAGGAAAAGTTGGGATATAAATGCAACAGTTTTCTTTTCTTTTTTCCTCCTGGAATACCTTGGTTAGTAGGCCTGACTTTAAAGCTAAAATGCATCGCTTTCTTCTTTAATGGCTTCCAGTTGTAATCAAATAGTTACCTTACAACTCCTTTCTTCTTTGCATAAATATTCTATATACCGTAGTATTCTCTTTCCTTACACTTTCCCTCTTACTCCTGCAGTCTTCATATGATGAGAAGCATGCCAGAAGGTTCATTGTGGGTGGAGCAGGGTAAAAAAAAAAGCTTATTGGAAGATACTAGAAGAGCATCTTATATTTTGCCCTTACTTTATCATTATTCTAATAAACTTAGGGGAGTTGGTTCTCATCTGAAAAATAATAGATGCAGTACATAAATATAACTTGAAAGTACTGTATCTGGGCAAATGTAACTGGTTCAACTAGTTATTAAATGCTTGGAAGTAGTAGGGCAACTTCCTTTACATCTTAAGGAGGGGACAGCCTTCTCTCACTCTAGATTGCCAGATGTGAGAAATGTTGTTTACTTTATAGCTTTCCCTGCTTGTATGCCGATCATTATTTTTATTCTTATTTTTGCAACCTTATAGACCTGATAGCACCTCCTGAAAAATGAAGGGCTCATAGATTTTGTTAATAGCTTGCTGCCACATTTGTATATTCGTTTGGTATTTGATTGGTGGAAATATTTCTTTTTTATCTTTCCATGTATTTATAACATGTAACCAAAATTTTTCTTTGTAAGGACAATAGTGTGACATGTGCTGCAGCTTTAGTCAACTTTTATTTTTATTATTTAAAAAAAGCAAGTTGGGTGAATGCACCTGCCTGCAAGATTACAATTTAATAAACCAAGGAATGAAGGGAATTGCAGTTCCATTTACTATAAAGCCCCTTTTTTCTATTAGCATATACAGTTATTCTGAGATGACGGTCAGTTCTTAAGTAGGCGACAAATGAATTCAACTTCAGCAAACGCAGAAATACCCACTTGTTGAAATTGTTGATAAGAAGGCTTAAGGCAAAATTCCAGTTGCTGTGTTCACTGAGAAAAAAAATGAAACCACTGGGTGTGACTTCTTCTACTGCAAAGTTTTTTTTAATGTGTTTCTTTATACACCTCAGAAGAGAGCTCAGCACAAAAAAGCCAAATAGAATAAAGCTCTTTCTTGCTATTTTAAAAAAAAATACCTAAGCCAAATATGAATACAGTATATGTTCCCTTTGATACTGTCCTTCTGAGAATGTTCATTGCTTCTACTGGCCTATAAGAGGGGAAAAAGGGGGAGACTTCCCAAGTCCACTGCTGGGTAATACTTTTATTAGGATCAACCAAAAAGTCACAGCAATGTGGCAAACTGCTCAGTTCTCCAAAATTCTTCAACAGGACAGTTGGTATACAAAGCAGTGGATGTCAGACCACCAATAGCAGTTTGAAGAACCTCCATAGGGCAGGATTATGGTTTGACTGTAATCTGCCCCACAGGCCCAGATGTGGATCTGGGCAGATGGTTTACAGAGGCCCAAAGGACCTAGCTGCAGGGATTCCAAAGGAGGATGAACGAAGTACCAGTGATCAGTTCTAAAGCTTCACTTATAATGCAATGCAGAGATCCTCTTTGTTATGACTTGGGACAGACTCCAAAAACAGCGAGCGCAGAGCCAACCCCTTCCCGTGAGGCTGGATGAGGTGGCTGCTTCAGGCGGCAGTCTCCAAGGAGCGTCACCGGAGTTCTGCGAACCAGCTTTGCTGCTGGTCTCCCTAGCCACTAGGGGCAGAGAGCGACCAGCAGCAAAGCTCTGTGGAGCTTCTCCCCTCCTGCCAAGTTGGTGAGAGGGGGAAGCATTCCACCATCCAGCTTTGCCATCAGGCAAGGAGATGATTCCCCATTCCTGGCAGTGTGGCATGGTTTTGCACTGGCTTCTCTTGAAGGGAGTAGCCAATGAAAAGCCCTGCTGCCAAGTGAGAGGGCTTGGGGATTCAGAAAGGATCTACCTTCCTGATTGGGGAGACTCCTTGTGGAGTTTGCACTCTCATCACTGGGGGCGGGGGTAGCAGAGGGGTGTTTCACTGCAGGTGCCAAAGTACCTCAGGCCCCCCATGACCAAGTGCATCATGACTGTCCATACCTGGGCAAGCATTACATGCTTTACTTACACAGAAACATCATATGTATGGTAGTCTGCCAGCTATAGTCTAGTAGTTAATCACACCTGCCTTTGTGGTCTGTTTCCAACTCCCTCCCATCCATTTGTCAGATGAGGGAATTGGTTGCAGGCATCCATGTTGCACAGGTAGCTCGCAACTCCCTAGGCCAAGCTCTCAAAGCAAGCAGATCTTGCAGCATGGACCAATTAGCACCAGGTTATCTTGACTACCAAATGCTGTTTACAGGCCTTCTGGGACCGTTTCACTGCCTGGCTTTACACAGACTGATAAGCTGTTATTGCATGTTGAACTCAACAGGAGCATGATATGCTAAAGTAAGGTCTGGGATGGTGTAGTAAAGCTTTGCCAAACCAATGTGGTGGCACATCTTTACATGAGAGCCACCATGTTGAACATGGATGGGAAGGCTGTGGCTCTCGAGATCTTGCCAAACTCACAATTTTTATCAGCCTCAACCAGCATGGCCAAAGGTCAACAAAATCCGGTGGACCATGGGTTTCCTACCCCTGATGCAGAACAATTTAAAGTGACAGTTGTGATATCTAAACCAGTCTTCTTCTGGCATAGTTCATTTACCAGGCCAACAAAGTTTTTGTGTGGTAATGGCAAAGGCACACTCTTCTTCCTTTGAGGATATAGATAGTGCCACATGTGACATAGGTCCTCTGTGTGAGTGCCCAGTTTACATTGTCTCCTACCTTTTTTGATAACACCCATTTGCCACCCACATGGAGAGGGCCAATCAACATATGGCATAGGGGACATGCCCCCAGGACACAGCTCTGCAGTGAAATATGCTAAAGAGATAATTATGTATAGAAAGTGTAAGGGATAATATATTCTTATATTAGCTTTTAATGTTCGGATGTGTTTGTCTAGAATGATGACTGAGCGACATCCCTAATACTTTGTATTTCCCTATCATACCTTATTCAATGAATTTATACAGTATGCCAGCTAGCACTGAATTTCCTTGTGTCCCATGCTTGTTTGGTTTGGTGTGTTTTTTCCCATATTAAGTGAAACAGAGCTCTTTTGTTAAGATGATCTAACTCTTCACCATTCAGTCTGTCACAAAAGCTTCACAGTGTGTAGTAAATTAATAATGGTTCAGTAAGGCTATTCAGTCGATTCTTGCGTGTTTTTGGATGGCATGAAGTAAGGGCAAGCCTCTAGGTTCCTGTTTACTCAGTGGAAACAAATAGAATTGGTGGGAGTTTTTGTCTGAGTAAAAAAATAGGAAAAAGCTTTACTCTTAAGCCTGGAAGGGTCTGAGTTGTAAGGCTTGGCTTTCAACATTGTCAGAAGTAATTGGTATTAAATACCGTACATGGATTGTGTTTTGCTTGTGATATGCCTTTCTACAACATAATCCATTTTTTCTTATACAAATAATTCTATCTGTAAAATATTTGGAATGTATTTGATCAGGTGCCCCTGTCAAAATTTTGCTGCCACCACCAAGCATCATTTCCCTTCAGAACTTTTCTTTCTGACTCTTGTCACTCTGGCTCTGCCAGATCCTAAGGACTACTAAGATCAGTGAACACCAGGGTCAGCCATGATGGACCACTGCAGCAGCTAATTTTGGCTCTGAGCAACTTTAGTTTGGTATGGAGAGGTTGAGAAGATGCATGTGTGAGATCTTGGCTGACAAGGAGATTTAAGCTTTAACAAAAGATAGGGGCAGATGTAACCTACATGTTACATTAATGGTACGATTAGCAATCTCATTGTAGGTTTTACAAAATTAAATTCCTTGCGTATGTAGGCAGCATTTGACATCAGCATAATCGTGAATGGGAAGGGGAGGTTTAAGCCTTACCTCCACATTTGCAATCCTACCCCACAATGTGGCCATTAACACTGGGGAAAACACACTTGATTTTTACCAAGATTGTAAAGAATTAAACTTTTTTTTTCCTTGAGCACTGCAGTGCAAATGAGTCTCTCCTCACACACACACCCCGAAAAGAAAACCTCACTTATTTTGAGACATCCACAACATGGTTGGTAGTCATTGCATTAATATAGCAGGAGTTGTCAACTTTTTAAGGCCAGTGGTAAATTTTGAATTTTTGAGCCGGCGACGTGGATAACATCCCATTTGGTCACTTAGAATCATAGAATCGTAGAGTTGGAAGGGACCAAGATGGTCATCTAGTCCAACCCTCTGCAATGCAGAAATCTTTTTGCTCAAGGTGGGGCTCGAACCCACGATCCTGAGATTAAGAGTCTCATGCTCTGCTGACTGAGCTGTCTACTTCTTGCTCCCTTTTCTTGGGTTTCTCACATATATAGAGGCAGAAAGAGAAAGTGCCTGCATGGACACACTTTGCTTTTTTGACGTATGTGGTTCAAAGCTGGATCAAGTAGAACTAAACAGAGCCCTGAAAAGCACATAAAGCTGGAAGAGGAAGTGAGAAAGAGTGTCACTCTTTCAACTTCTTTCAGTTCAGTTGCTTTTTAGGAGAAAAGTTAACCACCATCGCCATGCCATGACCAAGGGCGCTAACCACCTTCACTACCTCATGACCAAGCAGGGCAATAATAATACCACGATTGGAAGGTTTATTCATTTATTTAGCTAAACTTTCATAAATTATATCAAGGCAGCTGTCAGTTTTTAAAAAGTACAATAGTATATAAAGACCCATAAAACATCAGTAGATACTGGTTGGTTAAAAAGCAACATATTGTGGAGGCTTATCTAAACAGTACAGTTTTCAGAAGACATCTGAAAGAAGGCAGGGATGATTACTGCCAAACTTCTACAGATAGGGAGTTCCACAGGGCAGGACCTGCCACACTAAAGGCTCCATCCCTAGTGAAAATGAAGGCTAACCAAACCACCAGAAGTGCCCCACCAGAGAAGTTCTATGTGATCAAGGTTGGAGTATAAGGGATCAAATGGTCCTTCAGATACTTTGAACCCAAGTTGTGTGTGGGACCTCAAGGCCACCCTTGCTGCTATAGGCACCAAATCGGTAACATCGTAATGCATAGTTTGGCCTATGTGTTTAGAACTTGGAGATGCCAGTTACACCTTTCCCTGTGAAAAAAAAAGTGGATAAACAAAGAGGATAGGAAAACCTTGTTTCCATCTCTAATCAAGTGGGGTGGAGGGGGAGAGTTTCAAAGTCTAGTTTCACTAGCAATTAGGTTTGCTCTCCCATTCCACCATATGCAGTATTGGAATCTTTCATAGCTCTTGGTGCATCTATTAAAAACATCTCTCTGGATTATAGTAAGTGATCAATGAGCTGTGTTCGCTGATGTAAAAATTATAACAATGTTAACATTTTTTATTATCATTGATTTCCTCTAGTTGGCCTGCTGTTGTGGCACTGCTCCATGTTCACTCTGCTGCAAATGCTGCCCAAAGATAAAGCAATCCACTAGCACCCGCTTTATGTATGCACTGTACTTCATCTTGGTGACTCTCATCTGTTGCATCATGATGTCGGAGACGGTAGCAAAAGAAATGAAAGCACATGTAAGTAACTGGGTTTTTTAAGGAAGGAGAGGGCAGGTGCTGATATCGGTTGTTAAATGGAATGACTGTCATTTCTAGTAAAAAGCACATTAACCTTGGCTCTTGACAGAGGTTTGGGTGGAGAAACTATCATTTGCATTATCTATGTTCCAAATTAGCATTAAAATGTTTAGTGTGTTTTTGTTTTTTTAAAAATCCCACTACTGTCCTAAGACTGTTAAAGGCTCACTGTCTGTTGATTTCATCCTGTGTTTTGCTTTGAAAACGGAGAAGTAGGAAGAGCCAGGAGGAGTAGGAAGGGACAGTACAAAGGGTAATTGTTTGTATGAAGGCAAAAGATTACGGCTCTTTGAAACTTGAGTGTTTGGCAGATTTAAAAGAGAGAACACAAGTGACTCAAGCAGGTCCTTTGTTGGAACTCTTAGCCTCTTTCTCGTGTTCTAATGCTCTGCAGCAACGTGTAGAAAACTCAAGGGCCTCTCAAGTTTATTGTGTAATAGAACAGATCCAGAAGCAATAATTGCTCTTCTGCAGAGAGGAATACTGAATTCTGGTTTCTCACTCTTTTTTCCATCTCCATCCTGATTTTAATGCAACTGCTGTTCCCATTCATTCAGTTGGAAAATGATTGCATTATTATAATGATTGCCAGTTACAGACAGCTCTGACACATGCACCCTGCATATGAAGGATTGACATAACCATGGGGGTGAATCTCTAGTCTGCAGACAATACAGTTCATACAAATACCAGCACTGCAGTTTTCCTCATGCTTGTCTGGAAGGAAGGCTCACAGATAAACAGTTGATTACAATTCAGGCATCATTGTAAGAAGCATGGCAGATATCAAAGAGGTAGGGATGGGAAGAGAGAAGCCTGAAAACTCTGCAGAGGTATTTTCTTTTGATGTTTGCTGCCTGTACAGTGGTACCTTGGGTTACAGACCCTTTGGGTTACAGACGCTTTGGGCTACAAACTCCGCTAACCAGGAAGTGTTGCTCCAGGTTAAGAACTTTGCTCCAGGATAAGAATGGAAATCGCGCACCAACGGCACAGCGGCAGCAGGAGGCCCCATTAGCAAAAGTGTACCTCAGGTTAAGAACCGTTTCAGGTTAAGAACAGACTTCTGGAACAAATTAAGTTCTTAACCCAAGGTACCACTGTAGAAGAAACAAGTACTGTACTGCTGCCATTGTTCGGTACAGAGCTGGGGCAAAAGTGACCTGATTGCATAAGCAACCCTATTTGCAGGTGTGTTTGCGAAGCAGAGAGAACAAGAAGTACACCACGGAATCTGCCTTTCAGTTTCAGTAGCATTGCCACTTGATCAGAACTGGGGGGCTGGCCTTCAGCAGGGAGTTATGAGTAGTTGTGACAGCTCCCTTCTGACTCTTCATGCCTACTTCTGACTTGATTTTGTTTGCTTAGCTTTCTGCAGTCTCCAGACTTGGCTAACCTCTAGTTTGGGGTCTTGATCTAGCCACCATAAGCAATTTTTTTCTGCCCCTATCCCACAAAAGATCCCACCATTCATGGCAAAAAGTTATTAAGAAAAATAAAAGCAGGCACAGCACTGAAGTCAGTGGAGCTCAGCATCCCGATGGGGATATAAGTTGCTCCCTCCCTCATATGATCAGAGAGAAGGCAATAATTACCCCGCTTTAGCTGTTCTTCACAGATTAGGAGAGTCTCTCTCCCCGCCGCGCCTCCTGTTCTTCTGTGGGAAGAGAGGGAGAGGTAGCCAAACCCATTGCTGGCATTTAGTCCTAGGAGGGTTGACCCAAGATTTGTGCAGTCCTTGGATCAAAAAAAGTTGGCCACCCCTGGCACAAGCAGTTCTTCTTCTGGAAAATCTTTAGTAGTAGTGTTCATCACTGCATATTGGTACGGAAAACACCAGGCTAGGGCAGCTACAGTATTCTGGTCTGATTTTTATAAATGAAAGTGTTTGCTGTTTCAAGACTGATGTTCTGGAAAATGTTTATTAAATGTTTCCAGACCTTAACAAAACAGTGTGGAGTAACATGCTTCCTCAGCAATTTAGCAAAGGACTGATAATGTTGGCCAAGTTTGTAGAGACTTCATTCTTTAGTTGCCAAACTGCCTTCTTTTTATAGACTTCCATCCTCAGTTTTGTAATTGCTTTAATTCACCCCTTAGTGGAAGTGGCCTTAGACTTTCATCAGTCAAAGCAGTCATTTGATGGTGAGACATGATTTCTAGGTTTTGTGCCCTTTAAGCCCAGAGTCCAAATTTTGTGGTTTTGCTAGCCCTACAACTGAGTGGAAATTTGAACCTGGCACTCTCTAGTCCTGGTTAAACACTCAAAGGTCTCATCCGCACTTACCGGTACCTTTTGCCCCTTGCTTTATAGGCAAAGGTCCATGCTTTACTGATCTGTGTCCAATAGCTCTGCCCTTCCCTACTCCGGCCGCCATTTCCCCCAGAAAAACCTGCTCTTTAACTCTGAATCAGAACAAATGGCAATTTGGGTTTTCTGTGCATTTCCATTTGCTCTGATTCAGCAGTAAAGAGTGGTATTTCATGGGGAAAGTGTTGGGGCATAAAGAAAGTGTACTCCGACAGGGAATGATAAAGTGTGGACCTGTGTCTAGAAATGTGGCACAAAAGCATGTCTGGATGCGCCTACATATTACACCACCATGGTTCTGAATTCAGAGCTTATTTTATGGCTCTTTGGATCATGGCCAAGGTTTGGAGCTGTTGGCATAAGCAAATGGAAGTATTTCCTATATCTCAGAATAATTATATTATGTTCCTACCAGGCATAGTCTACATCTTGCATATTTTCCCTTATCCAGAGACCGTTTAAGTGAAAATATTTTTCTATACGTTGTTTTCTTCCAATTCTGCAAGCTGCGTTTAGCCTTGGAAGAGGTTCTTGGAGAGTTGGCTCTGTTCATAAGAGGGAAAAGGGAGTGTTAATGGTGTTCTGTTCAGCTGTGATAAAAAGTTCAGTTAGTCCACACACATGAGGATATAGAGAGGCCTTTATTTTAGTGTAAATGCTTGTATTTGTATATCAGTGCTTCTATTTTCAGGCTGCCTTGGTTGTGAAGGGGTGGGAACCAGTCTTCATAGGGGACACAGCTGAAGTATAGAGCTTCAGATCAGAAGCTTGCTTTGTAAGATGTGTTTTCTGAGCACAACTCCACATTCGTGTGGTGAGCTTGAGACCAGAATGCGTAGCTGGCTGTTCTTTTTCCATGAGCGAAAGCACGGCCACAAAAGCAAATATTGAGTAAACGAGAGCTGGAATTTTCCCCACCTTTCTGGTATTTTATTTCTGCAACAGTTTTGTAACTAATAAGCATTTCATGCTGTTGGGAGTTGTTGGGTTTTGTTGGGTGGGGATACTTTTTCCGTGGTAAAATAATTTTTAAAAATATTTTATTCTTACTACTGTGTATTATCAATGAAAGGCGATACAGAAATGTTTCAGACAAATAAACTAAACAACACTAAATCACTAAATCAAGATAGTGACCCTCCAAATGCCACTGAATTCCATCAGCCTAAACCAGCATGAAGAATGATCAGAGATGACAGGAGCTGAATCTAGCAATATCTGAAAGGTCACAAGTTTCCTACCTGGATTTGTTCAGGATCATCCATGTAGCACTAAAATATGGTTTAGTGTTACAAATGATCATGGTCAATCTTTCTGGCATGCTGTTAATGAATACCTTTTTTGGAAAATACAATTATTCCACAAAAGAACATGTAACTTAATTTCTAAATAAAGAATTGGCATATCTCAATATTTCTCTCCCAGAACATCTTATAGCACCGCTATAATGCACAGATTGGAGTTTTGTTTGAAATTCTGATCCTCTGGCAAATGTCTGAAGGTAAATTTAAGCAGAATTCTGGGTTGGCAACTCGGGTCGCATCGCCTAATGAACTGAAAGTCTCTTGAACTGGGTGTCATTGTTTTCATACCACGTATATCTAAATTTGTTTTACTGTTCTGTTTCAGATTCCCTTTTATGGCACACTATGCCAACATATTCAGGCAGGTGACTCATGTGAGAAGCTGGTGGGGTACTCTGCAGTTTATCGAGTGAGCTTCGGAATGGCCTGCTTCTTCTTCATCTTCTTCTTACTCACCATCAAAATCAACAATAGCAAAAGTTGCCGTGCATACATGCACAATGGGTAAGCCAAATGGCTGTCTTTGTTTTGCACTAATTTAAACACTCACTATTCTAAGCTGCTGGATTTCTTCACAATCTAAATATGTAGTGCTTAGTGCTTTTTTACCATCCGTGTTTATTATTATTTTATTTTATTTATTAAACTTATTAATTGCTTGTCACTCAAAGGTCTCCAAGCTACTTACATGCAATATATAATACCACAGGGAGAAAGGGGGGTGGGAATAATATAATACTATAATATTTCATATAATATAACATCCATGGGGAAATAAATATACCAGCAATATGCTACTATTTATACGGCTTAATGATATGCAATTAATAAGCAAAGAAATAATCTTACCCACTAATTTAGATGTTGATGATGATGATGATGATTTAATACCCCGGCCATCTGGCTGGGTTTTCCCAGCCACTCTGCGCGACTCCTAACAGAATATTAAAAACATGATAAAACATCAAACTTCCCTAAACAGGGCTGCCTTCAGATGTCTTCTAAAAGTCAGATAGTTGTTTCTTTCCTTGACATCTGATGGGAGGGCATTCCACAAGGTGGGCACCACTACTGAGAAGGCCCTCTGCCTGGTGATTCCCTGTAACCTCAGTTCTCACAGTGAAGGAACCACCAGAAGGTCCTTGGAGCTGGACCTCAGTGTCTGGGCTGAATGGGCTAATCTCAGCCTCCCCCTCCCCACCCAGAAGTCTGGTGTCAAGGCCAGCTATTACAGGTCAGGGGTGGGTGGGTCCAGTATCCTCCCTGGATGGCCCCGTGTCTCCTCTTCCTTCAGGGGGAGCAGAGCAGAGCAGGAAGATGGTTACAAATGTTTTATGAGCTTTGCACTTTACCCAGCTACCACTCCTCTCCTGCTGAAAGCTCTTTGCGGCTTTGCCATTTTTTAAAGAAACCCTGAGCATATTCATAGCACTGAATAAACAATACTAGCAGAAATTCCTTTTCCAGTGCTATATATACCCACCTCTCCTCCTCCTATGTTTGCATGGATTTCTTTGCTGACTTCCTGTCATTTTCATTAGATCACACACACACCATTCTTAAAGCATTAAAAAAAAAAAAAAACCTAAACGTATTTAAAGTGCACACAAGGTGTGTCTCATTCAGGATGGATAGTCAAGTCTGAATGACAGTGTTCATAGTGATGAGGACTCTTTCCTTGTTTTATTTTGCTTTCCTGTGCAATTGTGTGCCACCTTTTACAGTGCAATAGCTGTGGTGTCTTTTGGTTTGTTTGTGCTTATTTCGGATCCTATGGTACATTGCAAAAAATAGCAGCCACACAGTTAATAGGGAATACACTGTTTGCACTGTCTCTTTCTAAACCCCATCTTGATGGAACTCATATATGTTCTCTCTTCAGACACAGCCACAATGGCTATGTTCCATCTTCCACTGTCAGACTAATATGTCCCTGAATACCAGTTGCTGGGAAGCACAAGTTGGTAGAGTGTTCTTGCACTCAAGTCCTGCTATGGGGCTTCCCATAGTTGGCTGGCCACTGTGAGAACAGGATGCTGGACCAGTGAGCCATTGGCCTGATCCAGTAGGGCTCTTCTTAAATCCTTTGAACTGGGGAGCGTAGCAGAAGAAACACAAGAATAAGTGAGAAACCAGCCGATTTCTTTTTCATTTCCTTGTATTTATAAGGAGAGGTGATATTGCTTAAGTTACCTCCGCCCCTCTTCATACAGTTTAATAAACAATGAACCTAGAATGGGTTATCTGATTTTCACAGCTTAAGTAAATTAAATTCTCTGTGTTTGTTTTTTCCACTTCAGATTTTGGTTCATTAAACTTCTAGTCTTGGCCGCCATGTGCTCAGGAGCCTTTTTCATTCCCGACCAGGATACATTTCTTAAAGGTACTAACTTTAAAAGAATGGCGTGTGTTTTCTCTTCATCTATTACAAGGATGGTGAACCTGTGGCCTTCTTGATGTTTCTGGACTCCAGCTTCCATGACCACCAGCAAGCATGGCCAGTGTTTCGGGATGGTGATGGTTGGAGTCTAGGGAGCTTCTTCTAGGAGGCACTGGTCCTCTATCTCCGATCTACTGAGTATCAATTGATAGCAGATAACCAGAGATGCTAGGGACGCGGGTGGCGCTGTGGGTTAAACCACAGAGCCTAAGGCTTGCCGATCAGAAGGTCAGTGGTTCGAATCCCCATGACGGAATGAGCTCTCATTGCTTGGTCCCTGCTCCTGCCAACCTAGCAGTTCGAAAGCACATCAAAGTGCAAGTAGATAAATAGGTACTGCTCCGGCGGGAAGGTAAACGGCGTTTCCGTGTGCTGCTCTGGTTCGCCAGAAGCGGCTTAGTCATGCTGGCCACATGACCCGGAAGCTGTATGCCGGCTCCCTCAGCCAATAAAGCGAGATGAGCGCCGCAACCCCAGAGTCGTCTGCAACTGGACCTAATGGTCAGGGGTCCCTTTACCTTTAACCAGAGATGCTAAATTGGTTATGGATGACATCTGGCACAGTCCTTTTGAGGGAGAGTGAGAAACAGTTGAAGCATGGTGCTGTGTTTTCTCATCTGCTCGACTTTTGGAAGAAATAAGCAGGAGCAGAGTGACAGGAGTAGGGACTGGATGTCCATGCTGCAGATGCAAGACAGACAAGGAGAGTGTTTGTGTGAAATGTAATAGTTTGGACAAGAGCAGATGAAGTTAGGCTCATGCACTATTACACCACTTTAACAGTCATGGCTCCCCCTGTTTGGAGGAAAGCAATGCCTGTTAAAGTGGTACGAGAGTCCATTAAATGTATGATGTTGCTGTGACCAGAATCCCTTTCAAGGTTGTGCCTGAGAAACAGGCCTGCAAGCCTACCAGCAACTTGTGCAAAAATAAAAAAGCCAAACTCTAAAAGGCCTAACTATACAATAATTCATTAAACATATTTGCGTCTTTAAAAATGATGTATGGCAGCAGGAGTGGGGAGAAGACCTGATTCACGCTAGAAACCAGTGGAGGAGAATTTGACTAATGTATTTTAATGTATTTTTAATATTTTGTTGAAAGCCGCCCAGAGTGGCTGGGGAAACCCAGCCAGATGTGCGGGGTATAAATAATAAATTATTATTATTATTGACTCTCCTGCACCAAAATAAAGCTGCAGTTTGTCACAGTAGGGAAGCTGCAATTGATGCCGATAACATCTTTCCTCTCAGGGCAGTTGAGTTGGAACTTTGAATTGTGAATGCAGCAAAGAGGGATAAGGTTAGCCTCCCTCTAACCCCAGCCATGCTTCCCATAGCTCCCTAGAAACTGCAAGTGCAAACTGCATGTTTAACATAGCAAACAGGTTTTGCTTATCCCTCCCCCTTTCAGAAAAATACCCTGTTGAGCACTTGCAGCTGCAGGATGCTCCTTCTCTCCTTAACTTAAAGTGCCAAACATCAGGGCTACACAAATACAGCATTTATCCACTTCATTCATAATGTGTGGGTGGTTGTGTATTATAAGAGGCAGAAAACCTTTCATCACTTTATTGCTGTTTGAAAATATGGTTGATTCCCCCCCCCCCATGTGTTAGGTGCATATTTTCAAGCAGCGAAACTCCCAATGAATGCAGGAGAAATGACTCACTATGGAATGTGAAAGACCTTGTTGGTATGTCAAGCCTGATATGATTATCTCAGTCTAAGCATATTAGTACAGCTGGACTGCATCGCTTGCAGTAGTCAGTGATTTGTTCTGTTCTTCATGTGGAACAATTAAACCAAACTGCATTTGATCTTGTGCTACTAAAAGTCAGCAGCAATTTCAGTTAAAGTCTCCCACAATTTCATTAGTTTCCAAATTGACATTGTCTAGTAGTGCAAAATTAGATTTCTTGCAGAGCTTTCATTTCATTATTGTAAGATCCTGTGTCTGAACAGCAGTTCTTATCAATTAAGATTATTTGTTGTTTGTCAGAAATGCTGGCAGATGGCAATCTCCAAATCCTCTAGGAGGAGAAAAATACATGATAGTTTAGGCTACATGTAGAATATCCCAAGGCTTTAGAGATAAGAAGGTGCTTTTATTAACTAGTTTAGGCTGTAAGCACTCACACATGCAATTGCAGAATATCTAATTAATTGTCCATAAAATGAGACACTTTTTGAAAAATCAAGACATGAAGAAGGACAACTTCAAAGTCTGCAGCTCCATTCCCATTCACTTCCTTGCTTTTTCAGTCCACTAACTGGAGAGAAACCAGTCATGTTGGTGGAGCACATTGTACTAGGCCTTGTAATGAAGCTTAGCTGCACTGAGCAGTCTCAATGGAGTAACACACAGCCCCATCTTGCAGCCACTCCATGCTTTTGTATGTGCCTATAATTTAATTGGCTCTTTGATTTGAGTACTTTTTAAAATGTGAGGACCTAAGCTGCATTGCTGAGATTTTGTATGTGGTTTGCACAGAAAACCGTTGCTGATTAGATTGTCCCCACATATAATTTATATATTGAACAAAATGTTAATGTTGGTTTGCACTTCTCTTTCATTAAAAATATGCTGTGTGTGTTTTTGGAGTGCTAAGGAACAGTGTGAATACAATTATGAATCTGCCCTTTTGGTGGGAATACAGTAAAGCCATCTAAATTTGAATCTGGAGGTAAACATCTGGTTTCAACCACAAACTGCTGTTTGGGGTTGTCTTATAAAGGCCCTTTGGGGCTCTTATGCTTCACTTTCTTTCGGTTCTAAGTATAGAAAGTCTAAATAAAGGTTCTTAAGTATACAGTTTTGTATGCGCTACCCAATATAGTTTTAATTCTGGGTAGCTCTGCAAGAGAAATATTTTACTGTTGAGTTGCCTTATTTTGAGTAATATTTATATCCTCCTTTGTGCTTATATGTCTTTTAAATAAAACTTTTAAAATGTAATATTTATTTATTTAAAAGGCATTTCCAAATGACTTAATGTTTAAAAATCCTTAAACGGTATACAAAGATCCAACATAAAAACAGTTGTAACATAAAAAAATAAAAATAAAACAGTACTTGTTTCCTACTTTGTTACATTGTTTTTAAATGGACGCATTGTAATCTCAGTTTTGAGAATTACGGTAGTTGCAAAATGTTTTAAAATCCTCAGAATTTTAGATCTGATACTGCTTTATCCAACCAAACGGTGCACATTCTGCTCTTCATGAAGTAGTGATTGCAGTCATATTGCAGTGTTGAAAATGTAAAATGGGCTGGAACATGGATCGGGGAGCCTGGGACTGTCTGGTGCTGCTGGACTCCAGCTCCCATAATCTCTTGCAATTGGCCATGCTGCCTGAAACTGGTAGGAGCTGGAGTCCAGCAACATCAGACCACAGTTTTCCCATTCTTAGGCTAGTTGACAGAATATTGCACCATCAGAAATCTGCCAAATACAATTTTGGAGTGCACTTTTTGTGAACCAGTTTCTTTCCGATTTTTGCCATGAATTCATTGCTTTTAAAAAAAGAACCTGTATAGTGAATAAAATAATTCATTTATCTGAGTCAAAACTGACAATGCAACTCTTTACTGTCCTACAGCATGGCGTTATGTAGGTGCTGCAGGAGGGTTCCTCTTTATCCTCATTCAACTCATCCTGCTTGTAGAATTTGCCCACAAATGGAATAAGAACTGGTATGTATCTTGCACATGCATGCATTTGTGTGAGTTTCTATATTGCCTTGAATAGCAGCTGTGATCAAATTTAGCATTTGTATCAGGCATTCTCATATTATATCTTTTAGAGTGCTTCTTTCTTATCCATGCTTCTTCCTTTATTCCTGACTCTGGGGTTTGGTTTTTTTTGGGTCTTTCACTTACTATTTATTACAAGCTGTTTCTTTGAGTGACTATCACAGTTTTTATCGCTGCAGAAAACTTTCACGTGCATGGTGCAACAGTGCCTTCATTACTCTTTTTCATTCCACAAATGTTAGAAATGCATGAACTTTGGAAGAGAAAGAAATGTAAACCTCTTGAGATTTCTGCATTATACTCAAATGCTGGGGGGGGGGCAGTGTTTGCCTCTCTGAGGAGTCCTCAGCCCTTGTACTTTTGGCGAACGTGCTGACGATTGGTTGCTTCATTGATGTGCGATTGGGTGTGTTGGTCCTGCAGGTGAATGATTTTCGCCTCCCCTCCAAAACAACTCTGGGCAATTTCCCCCCATTTTATCAATTTGGTGTCCCAAAAAAGAGGAGGCGTCTTATACATGGGGGCATCTTATACACGGAAAGATATGGTAGTTTTTGTGCTTCCCAATAGATACTGTTCTGTTTCATTCCGCTGGACCCAAATTCATTTTCATGGAACCAAGCACTGACTTTTCTAGCCTTGAAGGTTCATCCTATAGCTGGTCACAATTTACTGTATTATAATCCCTCCAGACATGCATAGACCATATCAGTTTGTGAATCCTGTATGCAGTAGGCCATGCTCACTTCAAATAATTAAGGCATGGCTTGTTCTTCTTTAGAAATGTCCATTGTATTAAACAATATAAATACAGCAAATTTCCCCCATAATGAACTATCCTCATGAGGATACCTCTTGACAATGAATCCATAGAATTCATTTGCTTTCCCTTCAGCTAAATACATGCTGCCCTTTTCTTTCCCCAACAGGACATCTGGCACAAGGCACAATAAGCTCTGGTATGGCTCCTTAGCTCTTGTGACTCTCATTTTGTACTCCGTCGCTGTTGGAGCTCTGATTGTGATGGCTGTTTTTTACACACGTGCCGATGGCTGCAATTTTAACAAGATCCTGCTTGGCGTCAATGGCGGCTTGTGCTTGCTTATTTCAATGATAGCCATCTCGCCTTGTGTCCAAAACCGTAAGCAAGCTCTTTTGGTCTGGTATTACTTTAGCTGGAACTACTGTTGATTTCCTTGGCTGTAACTGAACCTCAATATATTTAGAAGTAGAATTTTGCCTGCGTTTTGGGACTTGTCTGTTTGTCACAGTCTCTGACCCAGCAGCTGAATTTCTGTTGTGTAAAATAATCCGCCAGCACCCACTGTCAATTCTGACAGCCCATCTGTATAAGCCTGCTGTATAGCCCCATCAGGTCACAGCACTGCTGTGGCTTACCTGCATGCATCAATTTGCCATATGTATTGAGAGGAAGGACTGTAGCTTAGTTGCAGAACACATCCTTGGCATGCAGAGGGTCCCTAGATCAATTCCTGGCATCTCCAGTTAAAAAAGGATCGGATAGCAGATGCTGTTAAATGCATATTTCTGAGAACCACTGCCATGCTGGACTAGAGGAATGAATAGGCAGCCTTCTAGAGGAATCTTTGCATTATTATTACTACTTATGGGTTGGAGCCAGACTAACAGCACAATCCAAACCCAAGATCCACCAGGATATGCAAGCTTAGAGTAGGCAGATCTTGGAGGGATGGTGTAACTCTCTCAACCCAGCTGAACTGGAGCTAATCTGACTCAGTTGGCAGAATCTATGCTGGTGTAAAATCCCCAGAAAAGTTCATTCTTGGGGTGAGGCAAGGAGAAACTTAAGCCAACCTCTGTCAGCAGAATTTAGAGCACCAAAACGGTTGGTGTAAATCAAACTCAATTTTAAAGGTTTGTTTTCCTTTTACCAGACTTAGGCTGCCTCAGCTCTGCTTCTGAACAAAATTTGGAATAGGGATAACTTACGCCATCTTAATTTAAGCCAGTATAAATTTTGCCAGCTTCCTGTGCTTAGAATTACTTAATTAGTCATGCTTATAATAGACTCATCGAAATCAGTGAGACTTAAGTTAGTGATAGTTTCACAGAGGTTTTAAGTTCAATGCTCCTCTTGGCCATTTATGTCTTCTAAGACTTGCTTATCCATTTGAGTCTTTAATATCAAGCCTTTGGTGACAGAAAACATTCAGGGATGTAAATGAGTTAGGGTAACTCTGAATCCCCCCTTCCCTTTTGACAGACCAGCTATGAGAGCAAATTGTATTGTGTCTTTTACTTGCCACTTTTGGAAAAATCTAATTCTAAAAATAAAATAAAAATCGCAGTAGGAATTAGTGGGTTAGATCCAAAGCTTTTGTTAAAAAAGAAAATATACATTTCCATTCTCTAAAAGCTTTTCAAAAATGTATTAAAACAATTATTATTAATAATATTCCTTTTTTTAACTTTAGGTCAGCCACATTCTGGCTTGCTGCAATCAGGCATTATCAGCTGCTATGTCATGTATCTCACCTTTTCATCTCTTTCAAGCAAACCACCAGAAACTAGTAAGTTTAGTTTGGATCAGGAATTATATGTGCATTTGCACCAATGCCAATATAAAGGTCTCTGCTTCACTTGTTAGTATACTGTTGTAGTATTCACATCAGGACATGAATCTATCCCATATAGTTCAGGCTATGCCAGCCTTGCCTAGCCTGGTCTCCTATAACTCTCATCATCTCTGATAATTGGCCCTGTTGGTTGAGGCTGAAGGAAACTGTAGGCTTAACTATCAGGAAGGCACCAGGCTGGGGAAGGTTAATATATATATTTTAGCTTCAGCTGATACATAGAATGTAGAGTTTTCTTCGGTTTTATTTCTAGCAATTAAAAAAAATTGAAATACTTTAATGTCTTGTTTGGAAGATGTTATATGATTACTACTGGGGGGGTTATTTTTAGAATATGATGTGTCACTAACTCAAAAAAAAAATGAGAAAGTATGTTTTTGGGGGGGTGTAGAACAGGCATGGGAAACCTATGGCCTTCCAGGTGTTGTTGGACTCCCACTGCCATCAAGGTCCCCAATCAGCATGGCCAGTGGTCAGGGATGATGAGCATTGTAGTCCAACAACATCTAGAACGCTACAGTTTCCCACTCTTGGTGCAGAGTGTAATAGCTGGTTGTTGGGGTGAGTGGGGGAAAGTGATGCTTTTCAGACCTTGCCATTTAGTCATAATGGCATGAATAAAAGTGAAGAATGAATGAATGAATGCAGCAAACCGTAAAATAGAAAAGAACAACGGCAAGTTTAGCCTTTTCAGTAGTACACTGTGTTTCATTATGGATCATATAGATTTTATTAATTTTAAAATACAGTTTTAGGATGTATCAAATCATATAACTGAAAGATAAAATGAGCCATGCCAATTGTGATTTTTTTTCCCAAGTCCTAGATGAGAATCAGAAGAACATCACGATCTGTGTACCTGAATTTAGCCAGGGGCTACAAACGGATGAAAACTTGGTGACTGGACTGGGTACTGCCATCCTGTTCTGCTGCATTTTATATTCTTGGTATGTCTTGAGTTGCAGTTGTAAAGAGGTATTCAAGTAACTGAATAGAATTAGAAAACTTGCATCAGTCTACTTTATTTGGCCCTATAATCGGCAGGAGAAGTCTTACTGGTGGTGCTGTCACTGGGTGCTGCCCAGTTTGTGCTGACCTATAGCAGGGCCTTCCTGGTGATGGTTCCCCATTTGTTGAATATACCCCTTCCCCACTGTGAAATGCATCTTTCCATTGTGGTTAACATTAAAACATTCCTGTTCACCCAGGCATCTGATAGTTGATTGCTCCTGGCAATCTTAGCTGGTTTTAAATGCTTTTAAATGTTCTTAATGGTTTTAGTTGTTTTTATCTAATTGCCTTGTTTTGCTTTGTTGTTTCCTATCATGAGCTTCTCTGGGAGGATTGAGGGGGCAGAAATTTATCTAATAAATACTTCTGAGGGAGGTAGCAGTTATTATTTGGCACCAATTCAACATACAATTTGATGTCTGCTAAATGTAAATTGGCGTGTGTAAATTATGAAGCTACTATATAAGCGAACAGTAAGGCAGGGAGTCCCCATCTATATGCTTGGGTCAGTACAGAGGTACCATCCTAAAGAGATGATGATACAATCTCTGTAGTTTAATTAGAGTCCATTAAGAGGCCATATTATTGCTGGTATTCTAATAGAAATTATGGTACTAGAGTCAAAATGTTTACACAGTGCATAGAGATCCATCATACCAGTATTATGTAATCTTCCTAATAGTGTTTCTCTAGTACAACATGTACATTTTTTCCTTGCCTTGATGTAAGAGGGCATTTACATACTGTTTCTCTCAAAGAACATGAATGAGTGAAATAGGCTCTAAAGTAGTACAAAACCTGTAAAACTGAAGTTTCCTCCCACTAGAGTGGTCTTTACAAAATCTGAATGGTATGTCCTTTTGGTGTGTAGTATGTTGATTTTGAAGAAACACTAAACTGGTAAAATATCTGTCCCCTTCATCTCGAAACCTCTAGTGGAAGATTGATTAAACCTTAGTTCCTGTGGGAAGAGTATGTCTGCCGTGCTCATTCATGTACAGATACAAGTTTTTACTGGGGCTGTGCACCAGATTCAGCTGGTCCAAACCAAATTAGACCAATTTTGGGGTATCTGGTTTTGGGTTGGACCACCTGGAGCAATGCAGAGCTATCAGGAGGTGAAGCATTGGGTGCAAAGACTGAAGGGGTCTGTTTTGCCAGTGTGTTCCTTGTTTTCTCTAATGTCTGGCAAACTATTAGGAAACACCATTTCTACAGAGGTTTCTGGTTGCAGCAGGAGTCTGTCTTCCCCAAAGGGTCAACTTCTATTAAACAATCCTTTTGGAGCTATCGGGCCTCCTCTGTTCCACTGAATTCATTTGGGACTAGTGCCTTCCAGAAATTATTCAACCTATTGTTAGAAAAGATGTCTCTTCAGCAAGGCTGCTTCTAAGAATGACGCATTCCCACTGATTAATTTCTGCTTTCCTGTTTGTGTCTAGCTTGACCTCAACAACGCGTGCAAGCTCTGAAGCCCTGAGAGGAATATATGCCACACCGGAAACTGAAGTGAGTTAACATTTTTCTTTGTTCTGCAGTATGTCTCTTTCTGCCAAGTCCATGCACTCTCTCATGGAAAGTTCCATATGCTCCACACACACACATTTGCAGTTTCCTCATTAGCATTTACAAGATACTAGGTACAAGCATAACACATTCTTGTTCTGTGCAAAAACTCAGGGCTGTTTCAATATTATTGTAGAACACGATCGAATGTTGGCATTGTGGTGGTCACATTGAAGAAACTGCAAACTGTACCTGTCTTTGCTCTGCAAGATGTTTTTAAGCTTTGGTACTTGAGCTTTCTCCTCATAAGTCACTGATATCAAGCTCTTGTTATCTTTTAAGAACTGTAACCCCCACAAAGCAGTTACAACCTGCTCCCCAAGTTCTCTCATGTGGCTAAAAGCTCCCAGGTTTATTTGCCTGGATCTTGCTGGAAAAGTCTCACTTGCTCAAACTTACTGTTCTTACCTTTAGAGCTGCTACCTTGGTGGTGTGATATCCCTCCCACTAAAGAAAAATCTTCTGCATAGCCAAACTTTCACATTACAGTGGTAACACATGTATGCAAATGTCAGTCATGTGGTTTGACCAGATTTTGTGTTTAGTTCTTATGCAAGTGTATAAGCAGTTGTGTAAGTTTCTAGGAGTTTCTGGTACTTAGCTGAAAATATGTTCAGGCAGTGCTGATCTCCAGTTGGAAGCAGGAACCTGAATTCAAGTGGTTATGCTCAGGCTTAAGGAGAGTCATCTACACACAAAATTGCATATTTGCTTTGTTGTAATTGCACCTTCTTTTTAAAAAGTTTGTTGTGCAATTCAAACAACTGAGGCTCATCTGGCAAATAAACATACCTTCAGAAAGTATAAACAATGAGAGGGGGGAATCCTGTGTGCTTCAAAGTATGGGAGCTGCATAGTCCTTGCTCCCCCATACACACACAGAGTAGTGTGGTAGGGGGAGTGAGTGAAAATTGTTTTATAGCACGATCTGTCTACAGAAACTTGATTCATTACATAGTTCATAGGATTTATGCACTAGTTCATTTTTAATGTGTGGCATGTTACACTGGAACGATCTGTGGAGCAGCAATTAATGTATTTTTAAAAATGGAATAATCTGAAGTGACAAAACTGGTCCAGTGTTCATTGTGGCGATGTCAAGTCTATACAGTAACTGGTCCACAATGTCACATTATAGCATAGTTTTTAACACAAGTAGTGTGCTGGTGCACATTGCTCAAATGTTCCCGAGTTACTCCTCCCCTACTAACCCTTTCCTGCACTGGGCAGGCTGGTTACATGTGAACTAGCACTTAGGGTTTGTTTCCCTCAAACAAGCCATGATTGGAAAGCCGAGGTTTGCTTTAAAACCAGTTCAGCATGCCAGATGTTCCCAGTGTAGATCAAATATGTTTGGAGTGACCAACTTCCTCTGATCCTAATTAAACATTTAATGCAAAAATCTCAGGTTTGTTGTGCTAATAGAAGTTCTGAAAGCATTTAAAGTTAGAATAGTTTCAGATGGCAGCCAAAGTACAGTACTTCAAAGAAATGACAGCTCCTTGTGTGGGGCTTTGGCAGAAATGTAGCTGGCTTAGTTCTTGCCATCGCTATGCTGCCAGTTTTGTTCTAGCTAGTTGGTTGGCCTGAAATGTTGGCCATGTGATTTAGCACGCCTGTCACTTGCAAGCAGCACTGTCAGGGAGCGCTCTTAAGTGTGTTGATTCTCCTTTTGCTGAGTGAGAGACAACACAGATGGATTCTGTCTGGGACGAGAGTCCAAGCTGCATGAGAGAGCTCTGAACCGCTGTACTAAAGTGGAGCATAATAGAATTACTTTTAGATCATTTGCTCTTAAAGAATGCTACAAGAACCATTGCATAGTAACATAAAGAAAAGGGTAGCAGCAGGCAGCTTATTGTGCGCTTCATTCTTCCCCATGACAGAAGGGCTTTTGTCTCCTGATTAGAAATGTAAACATAATTCTTCAGCTGCATCTGTTAAATAGGAAGCTTTTCTTGCATCTAAACTATAGACTGTTACCCACATTATGGAGAGCTCTTGGCATGCATGGCAACATTGCTAATTGGATCTCTCAAGAATTTGCAAGGCTTGAATGTCTGATAAATCTAACCATATATGTTGCCGTCTTAGACAACTGGAAGGCAAAAACTAGAGCAATTATCAAAAGTGTTTTAAATTTTAAACTCAAACGGTTATGGAAGCAATGCACAGAATTGAATTCCTACCTCAATAGCATTCATTGAAAGTATTTTGCCTGTGTCTGTGTCAGACTTAAGCATTCAACCATGTGGTCAAAGGAAAATATTTTTTTTTATGTAGGTTAATGGCAAATAAAGCAACATTCCTGTGCTGCCTGGAAAAATAATAATTTGTTTATAATATTGCAATGTGCTTTTTGCATTTTTAAAGAATTGTGTTTCTCAGTGTACCTCTTTTACCCAATCTCAGGAGAAATCCAAAATACTCTCTCACTTTTTAACTATTTCATTATTCTGTGTTACTTTCAAAAATCTGTGCATTTATCATAACATTTGTATGTGTAATTTTTCCCCTATATGAATTCTTGGTTTCCTGCCATCACCATTACTGAAGTCTTGCTAAATATCAAGTAGTCTAAATTTATTTTTTGTTGTTTTGATTGAAAGCCCCTCATGTTTCTGCATGTTTAATTGTTTTTGTCCTGGTAAATGTAGCCTTCTCTTGTTTTCTGTATTTATGGTATAGGTGGCTCGCTGCTGTTTCTGCTGTACTCCTGCTGAAGATGGTAGGAATTCATTCTTTCATGCAACTCTACTTCCATAGTGATACATACAGTGGTACCTCGGGTTAAGTACTTAATTTGTTCTGGAGGACCGTACATAACCTGAAACTGTTCTTAACCTGAAGCACCACTTTAGCTAATGGGGCCTCCTGCTGCCGCCGCGCTGCCGGAGCATGATTTCTGTTCTCATCCTGAAGCAAAGTTCTTAACCCGAGGTACTATTTCTGGGTTAACGGAGTCTGTAACCTGAAGCGTATGTAACCTGAAGCGTATGTAACCCGAGGTACCACTGTACTACCTTGAAAAAGGGAGTGAGCTGCTTGTGTTTGTAGACCACTTCTTACCTTTTTGTGTCCTTTTTTTTTTTTACATTGGAATGGACATTTCTCCCTAACTAGCGCATGCTTTCTCTTGCGAGGTGAGGGATGCAAGAATAGATAGGAAAGCTGTGGGGGCAGGGCATCCATTTCTCCGCCCCTTTTTGATGCAGAGAGACAGTTCAGTAAGAGGTAGTCAAAGTGTTTTCCCTGACGCATTCTGAGAACTTTCTGCACTTAGTAAATGGCACCAGCCAAACGATCCTTGGAATAGGAAGAGAGAGGTTGTGTGCGATTTGCCCAGTAAACCGAAGAATGCCAGCGATACAAATAGCTGTGTGACATGTTCTGCTCAGAGCTAAAGGCTGTTTACTCCAAATGTTGGCATAGGGCAACACTGTAAGAAACCTTAAATGCATGTAAAAACTTGTAAAGCCAAAGACGCATAGATATTATGGAACACTTTCTATCGAAGTGCATTCCATCTTCTCAAAGGGTGGGTTATTTTTATTTTACTTTTTAGATTTCACTATGGTGTGTGGGGAAAGTAGATATGTATAACTACAGGGAAGAGAGTTGTGCAACTTAAAATAACAGTTGCAACCACAGGGATGTTAATTACAGGCACTGCTTTTCAAAGAGAGAGAACATCTGTGGATGGAAAATGGCATAGTTCTTTTCTTGCTTATGTGTTGGTGTGGTGCATATAGTAAGAGATTCAACTCCTGTTTTGACTTGTTCTGTTCAAACCATACTCATTCTAACGTCGCTTGCTCTGCTCCCAAACAGTTCTATCTCCCAGTGATTCATGCTGGAGAGTGGAAAGAGGACAAGCACATTACAGCTGCCCCATCCAGTTTTGTTGCGAGCTTCGCTTTTTTTGTTCTGCAATACTCATAGTGCGCAAGCTCTCCTGAATGGGGAACTATATATAGCATGTGATTGCGTAAAGTTTCGTGACAGCTGCAATAATTTAATTGTTTGGGAAATTCCCAACCTTGCCTTTCTGAGGAGCATGTACCGTATTTTTCGCTCTATAAGACGCACCAGACCATAAAACGCTCCTAGGTTTTGGAAGAGGAAAACAAGAAAAAAAATATTCTGAATCCCAGAAGCCAGAACAGCAAGAGGGATCGCTGCGCAGCGAAAGCAGCCATCTCTCATGCTGTTCTGGCTTCTGGGATAGCTGTGCAGCCTGCATTTGCTCCATAAGACACACACACATTTCCCCTTACTTTTTAGGAGGGAAAAAGTGAGTCTTATAGAGCAAAAAATACGGTAAGTTTGTAAGAAAAGGTTGCTTTTGTGGGCTGTGACTCATAGCTTTTGAGAGTCACAGCCCACAAAAGGCACTCAAGTAGCAACAAGCCCCTCTTCCTACAGCTCCAGGCAATGGTTTCCAGAGGTCCAGATACTACAGTACAAAATGTGTGAAGAGCATCATTTTCCAAAGGGATTGCACTTGAATAAGTTGCAGGTTTTGCTGGCAGGGCAGGGCCTTACTCATATTGGGCCACAGATCAGAAATATTTTTTTCTGGCAAAAACTGTATTTCATACATATTCTATTCTATTCATACATATTCTATTCATTAACTGTGCTGTTTGCATGCATTCTCTTCTCTGAAATCTGTTCCCGAGTACCAACAGTAACTTATGATGCTGTGTTGAATCTGGGAAGATGAACTGAGTACCAGGCACTGGAAGCTCTTGTCACCATAAATTGACAAATAAATGCTTCAAGCAGAGAAAGGCAATAGCTCAGTGATAGAGCATAGCATTTGCATGCAAAGGTTCCCAGGTTCAGTTATTTTAGCCCCCCAATCAGACTGGCAAAGGCTTCGCCATTCTAGTGGAAGCCTCCCTTGGATCCTAGTTCCCTCTGCTTACAACTGCAGGTCTCCATTGTTCTCAGAATATGACATTACCTCAAAATCATTTGATCTCCAGCCTGACAGCAGTGTGCCTGCTTAGCCTTCACATCAAGCTATAGACTTGGTTCTCTTTTATTTTTGCTCCCCTGCACTTTATGTCTCCTCCTCAGCCTGGGTTGTGCTTATTTCACCTGTCCAGAAGTTTGAAGTTCCTACATTCCACCTTCAGTAGGGAGCTTTTACCTCCATGAGAAGCACATGTCACACAACTGCAAGTTACTTTGGAAAATCCACTAATGGGAGTTTTACCATTAGCTGAATGACACTGTTGGATACAAGCCAATGTAATCTTCAGTTACATTGTACAACAATGAATATTGCAGAAGACAAAGCAGACAAAATATACCAATTACTCTCAGACAGGAAAACTGAGTCAACAGTAATAAACTCACACCTTTGAGTTAATTTGAACCCAAAGCCCTGCCATAATAGAAAGATCTTTAGTTTTATATCTTTTCATATCAGGAAGGAGCCAAACAAACATCCTCAGTTAGAACATTTCTTAAATTAAAATGCAACTTTTCCCCTTGGTTACATTCAGTACCTTGATTCTTCCTGGCCCAGAATAACAAGGCCAGTGTCTTCCTTAGCAAAGTCCATTTTAAATATAATTAATTTCCCAAAGACTATAATAAGTGCTTATGGAACGCTTGTGCTTTTGTATGACCTGAAAGATGAGTGCTCTTCCTAAAATGTGGGTGGGTGATCTGACACTAAGTAAAAGTGAAACAAAAGAAGTGCCATGGTCAGATCACTTCCTGGTGCAACTAGACTTCTCCGCGATCCTTCCCCTCTGCAGGGAGGTGGGACCAATTCTGATGGTCCGCCCCCGCCACTTAATGTATCCAAATGGTTTCCAGAGAGTGGTAGGGGATGCTTTATCCCATGTTGATGGCCTTTCAGCTGATTCCCTGGTGGCCCGCTGGAATGCGGAGTTAACCAGGGCTATCAACTGTCTGGCTCCGAAGCGCCCTCTCCGATTGCATGGAGCCCGGACAGCCCCGTGGTTTTCTTCGGAGCTGAGGGTGATGAAACAATCGCTGAGACGGCTAGAGCGTCGGTGGCAGAAAACTCACTCAGAATCTGACCGGACACAGGTTAGAGCTCAACGTCGAGCCTACCAAGTGGCGATAGTGACGGCGAAGAAGACTATCTTCACCCCCTCTATTGCATCTGCAGAAAATAGTAGCAGGAGACTCTTTCAGGTGGTCCGCAATTTAATGGAACCACCTTTACCACCGGGGCCTTGTAAAGACCCCAAGATCTCCTGCAACAATTTTGCAAAGTTTTTTGCAGATAAAATCACTCATATTCGGAAGGAGCTAGACACCACCGTGGGAGCAGGGCTGGGGCGGGAGAGTGCTAGAGCCCTGTCTGGTCAAGTTGCATGGAATCAATTTCAATCCGTTACCCCCGAGGATGTGGACAGGCTGCTTGGATGCATGAAACCAACCACCTGTCTCCTTGATCCTTGCCCATCCTGGCTAATAAAAGCAAGCCGGGAAGGGCTGGGCGATGGGCTCTGCGGGGTGGTGAATGCTTCCCTCTGTGAGGGAACATTCCCAGATCCGCTGAAAGAGGCGGTCATTAAACCGCTTCTTAAAAAACCATCTTTAGACCCGGCCAGTATGGCCAACTATCGCCCAGTCTCAAATCCTCCATTCGTGGACAAGGTGATTGAGTGCATGGTTGCTGAACAACTCCAGGCACGCCTGGAGGATGCGGACCATTTGGATCCCTTCCAATCGGGATTCAGGCCTCATCATGGGACTGAAACTGCCTTGGTCGCACTGGTTGATGATCTCCGACGAGCTAGGGACAAAGGTGAGAGTTGTTTCCTAGTTCTGCTGGATCTCTCAGCGGCCTTTGATACAATCGACCATAACATCCTTCTGGACCGTCTAGAGGGGCTGGGAGCTGGGGGCACTGTTATACAGTGGTTTCGCTCCTTCCTCCTGGGCCGTGTTCAGAAAGTGGTGGGGGGGATGAGTGTTCAGACCCCTGGGCTCTCACTTGTGGGGTGCCTCAGGGTTCCGTCCTCTCCCCCATGCTTTTTAACATCTATATGAAGTCGCTGGGAGAGATCATCAGGGGGTTTGGACTGGGTGTCCATCAATATGCAGATGATACCCAGCTCTACCTCTCTTTCAAATCAGAACCAGTGAAGATGGTGAAGGTCCTGTGTGAGTGCCCGGAGGCGGTTGGAGGATGGATGACGGCTAATGGATTGAAGTTGAATCCTGACAAGACAGAAGTACTGTTTTTGGGGGACAGGGGGCGGGCTGGTGTGGAGGACTCCCTGGTCCTGAATAGGGTAACTGTGCCCCTGAAGGACCAGGTGTGCAGCCTGGGAGTCATTTTGGACTCACAGCTGTCCATGGAGGCACAGGTCAATTCTGTATCCAGGGCAGCTGTCTACCAGCTCCACCTGGTACGCAGGCTGAGACCCTACCTGCCCGCAGACTGTCTCACCAGAGTGGTGCATGCTCTAGTTATCTCCCGCTGGGACTACTGCAATGCGCTCTACGTGGGGCTACCTTTGAAGATGACTCGGAAACTACAACTAATCCAGAATGCGGCAGCTAGACTGGTGACTGGGGGCGGCCGCCGAGACCACATAACACCGGTCTTGAAAGACCTACATTGGCTCCCAGTACGTTTCCGAGCACAATTCAAAGTGCTGGTGTTGACCTTTAAAGCCCTAAATGGCCTCGGTCCAGTATACCTGAAGGAGCGTCTCCACCCCCATCGTTCTGCCCGGACGCTGAGGTCCAGCGCCGAGGGCCTTCTGGCGGTTCCCTCATTGCGAGAAGCAAAGCTACAGGGAACCAGGCAGAGGGCCTTCTCGGTAGTGGCGCCCGCCCTGTGGAACGCCCTCCCATCAGATGTCAAAGAGATAAACAGCTACCTGACATTCAGAAGACATCTCAAGGCAGCCCTGTTCAGGGAAGTTTTTAATGTGTGATATTTTAGTGTATTTTTGGTTTCTATCGAAGCCGCCCAGAGTGGCTGGGGAAACGCAGCCAGATGGGCGGGGTACAAATAATAAATTATTATTAAATTATTATTATAAAATGGCATTCTGCTTGTTTTTCAAAGTAAATGAGTAGTGTTAAAGATTTAGCCCTGAACCAAATCTTAACTTTTTTTTTTTTTATGTGTGTTTGGTTTCACAGCAGATGTTGAAGAGCCTATTGGCAGAAAGAGTGGCCAGAGAGTAATTTATGATGAAAAGAAAGGGACTGTATACAGCTATGCTTATTTCCACTTTGTGTTCTTCCTGGCTTCTCTCTATGTGATGATGACGGTCACCCACTGGTTTCAGTAAGTCACATTCTTGGAATAAAAGGTTATAGCACTGAGTGGGTATGCTACCATAGTGGCTTGGTGCTAAACAGGATATTCCTGGTTAAATCTCAGCTTACCCACAAACCTACTTTGTCTTAGTCTCACTCCTCTGCTTCCCTGCAGTATGGGGCTAATAATACTGGCCTTACAAGGCTGTTGTGAAGATTAATATGTAATTGGGTAATATATATGCAGCACTTGAAATGTGTGATATAAATTATAACCATTGTTTTGTGTTATGTGTATTTAATATCCTGTCCTTGGTGAAGTTAGCTTGTCTTGATTTGAATGGTGATAAACTTAGCTTACATTTGAACATGTCAAAGCACTGCAACACGTGAATGAAACTGTTGAACTTCTAACAAAAATATGCAACTTATTAACATCAGTTTCATTTCCAGAAGACTGAAGATTAGCCAATGTGATACAGATTAAAAATATATATTAAGGGGGGGGGGGGAAATAAGTAAATTGCATGACCCACCAGTCTAATTTCTGGCCCTGTTAAATTGGTTAAATTATTAAGCATGAGTAAGAGTGCAATCCAGGAACCTTTTCCTGAAGTAAGCCCCATTGAATTTAGAACATTTCTGAGTAAATATGCATAGGGTTGCACTGTAGCTAGAATGATTAAACAAAGAATAATGAAATGAACCTTGCAGAAGATGAAACTCTTTATTGAAATTGCACCTCACTTTTCTCAGCGTGGCTTCTGCAAAACGATGTCCTGCCTTATCAGCCTTTTATAATAACAACAAATGGGTTAGCCAACTCATTTACACCCATCTCTTATTTTTATCTTTCTAGTTATGAAAGTGCTGCAATTGAAAAATTCTTTGCTGGAACCTGGTCAATATTCTGGATTAAGATGGCTTCCTGTTGGGTGTGTGTCCTCCTCTACGTTTGGACTCTTCTGGCTCCTTTCTGCTGCCCAACTAGAGAATTCTCAGTGTGAAGCTATTTCTGGTACAAGTCCATCAGCTTAGGGAATGGCAAAATAAATCTGAGTACTAGCTATCCTAACCTTGATGTTTAGGATACTACATTAACTCTTATGAAATCACACATGTAGAGTCTGGTTTTGAAAACTTATTTACATTACGTGAATTAAGAGAGCCTGGAGAACAAGTTTAGTTAAAAGTGGCACTTCAGTCTGGAAGTCAAAAGTTCTAGATTCTCTTAAACATAATTGGTGATAAGACTGATGCTGACATGTTACAGTCCTCGCAGACATTGATCCCCACTTTTTTTGTTGACAAAGAAACCAAACCCGTAGATTACAAAATGGAACTTAAAACTTCACTGAGATGAAGATGTTGTCATGGGTGGGAACAACATCAGCTTGAGGGTTTTTTTTCCTCTCTATTAGATGCTCATAGTAAATTATTGGAAATGTAGATTGTGGGTGAAAAGGATTTGTGGGTATAGAAATATTTATTTATGCTATTAATGAAAGGCACCTTTATGAATCACTGGGTGACATGATGTAGAATCTGAAAACCTGACTGGGATGCAAGACACTGTAAAGGTTGGTGCAATTGAAAGTTGTTATGAGTCACTCTGGGAGTGAATGCATCTAATAAAATATTCAGAACAGAAGCAGTGAGCAACAAAATACAAATCTGCCTATAGCTAGCCTAGTAAGTCTGGAGAGTTTCCCATTTTTTGCAGGGCTTGTTAAGAGTCTACAATGTGTAAACTTATTTAAAACTGTGATCTAATAGAGTTTAAGAAATCAGGTAAATACTTATATTGTAAAGTAGCCGTACCCTGAAAAATAATCGGGAATGTTCAGAATTTGTTTACAGAAGTTTCTTTTTTAAAAAAATAATCCATCACTTTTTTGATCCCAGATTTCATCCCTAAATACGTTTTGATGTGATTATTTTATATCAATTATGGGTAGAGGATTACAAGGAGACGAAGCAAATTTAACTCATTGTAATATCAACGGTCTAACTTCTATTTCCCATGCATACCAAAGTCCGCTTAGTGAGTCTTTCTTTACTAGGATCAGAACTAACTTTTTGCAAGCCCTTATATGTGAGTGGAGGAATGTTGCAAGAGAAAACTATTGGGTCATAACTATTTAGTGCACAAAGCCTGCAATCCTATACACACTTACCTGGAAGTAAGAGCCATATAATAAAATAGGACTAGATTCTGAGTAACCATGCCTCAAATTGCGCTGTGTACTATTTTAATCATGAACGAAAGGGCATGCATGCTTCAAATATTAGCATATTGCTTTTTAGATTTGTTTTAATGTTAATGCATGCCAATGTCTCCGATGAAAATTAATGGCAGTAATTTAAGTAGTAACATGCTAACTGTGAGGTTAGCTGTGGTATCTCAGCTGCCATGTTCCAGTAAGTTGTTTTGTTTAAAAAAGCAAATTAATGTAGTTCAATTGTTAAAACAAAAGGTGCTTGAGTAGTGGTTGTGTGGTCCACCTAGGAAATGCTCTAATGCTTTGGCTATTGTATTAACTTGCAACAGCTGCTTTTGCTTAATATTTCCTGATAATTGGAGATGGCAGCCATCTGTCATTGACAGAGGAGTGCTGCTTTTCAGAGTAATGAAGACTCCTTAAACTTCAATTCCAAGGTTTGAACCAACAGATATGCTCACTTTTCCTGTTTTATCTTGCTTAATTAGTTAGTTACTTATTTCCCCCCCCCCCACTAGTTTATGCAGGGCTTAGTGAATTCTATAGGGCTGGTTGGCATGCATATATAGAGGAGCTGCATGTTACCAGGGCTTTGTTGATTGAGCATTCTGAAGCAGAAAGCATCAGCAAAATCCTAAAGCAGCTTAATAGGATAAATTGATCCAATCAGGGGAAGCTCAGTTTTCACTAGCCAGATCTTTGAGGCACCTGGTTTGACTGTAATGAATTCAGCTTCTGTGTTTAAAGCTAGGGTAGCTAACCTGTTGGACTCTACCTCCCATGGGGACCAGCTGGCCTGGCCCACAGGCAGGGATGATTGGTCTTGCAGGATCTGGAGGGCCAAAGGGTAGCAACCCTTGGTTTAAAGAGAGTGATAACCTGCTTTGGAACACCAGTCTCCATGTTTCCTCAGATTACTTGAGAACTTGTTATTCTCTAATCAAACAGAACAGCATTTGCTGTATCAAGCAAGCCTTTTCTAATTGATGCTACTTTCATTAAGTTCTGGATATTGGACCACTGTGAACCCCTAGATGTCATCAGTCTCTTTATATTAAATGTTCTTGAAATTTTTATGGGGCTTTTATTCTCTCAAATCTTTGAGAGTGGTACACACAATGGAAGAGTTTTAAGGCTTATTAGACAGCATAGTGTCTTGCCTTTTGAGTGTGCTTAAAAAGGCAGCTGGGATAAGCTCAGGAAGAGGAAATGGTGCTACTGTTTAAAAGTGACCTTTATCATCTCCAGGACTTGCTAGAATAATTCCTTGGAGACTTCACTAGCCTCTGTATTCTGATGTTTGGAGAGAGAGAGAAATGAACCCTTTAATGAAACAATAGCAAAGACAGGTGTAAACTGCAAATGGCAAAGAGATGTAAAATGCTGGTGCTCAAATATGACCCTGCGAAAGGGAACCCCAGGGACCATTTAAAAATGTACTGAATTTCTTACACTACTGACTCCTTTCCTTACTTAATGTGTCTTTGTACTTTATAATCAGAAGAACAGCACTCAAAATAAGAATGCTTCATGCATAAAGATGAGTCTAAAGGAGACACAATTATGTCCAATTGTTTACAACCCTTTTATTGTGCGATAACAGAGTTGGCATGTTGGGTTATTTGTTTTTCCACGTGGCTTTTAAAGGCCTTAAATCCACTGACCTTACTAATAACCATGACTAACAATGCAGCTCACACTATCCAGCATCTATTTGTGCTACTAAGTGCTTTATCACGAAATTATAACTGAGAAAAAATGTTATATATATATATATCTCCTGGATTCTCTTCAATCCTATTCAGTTGACGTTTCCTGTAAAATCAGTGTGTGATAACTCTCATAATTCACAAGTCATTTAAACAAGATTTGCAAAAACTACATTGTCAAATTTGAAATCTTTCTAGCATTGAAATGCCCACTTTAAAGAACTGTTTGGTTTGGGTTACTGCAGCACTCAGACCACCTGCTTTTGCCAAAGAATTCTCCTACAGAAATTAAGAATATTGTGAAAAGGTAGAGGAAAATCCATTAAACGTCCACAATAAACCTTATGTTTTATTTTACTGTGTGTGAAATAAACTATTAAATGTTTCTTGGCAGTGTTTGAAAGCAAAGAAAGTGTGGGGCACAATCTGTTGGGAAGATCTCTTGTACAAGCTGTTGACATGAATGGCAGCTGTGCAGGAGCTCAGCTTCCAGTCTGTACCCATTCATTTCAATAAGGCTTCCACACAAAACTTCCTGGTGGAGTTGTAACCAACCAGCCCATGCTCTCTCCAAATGTACCACCAACTTTTAATATCCTAACTCTCTAAGTGTTCCTTTTATATATTTTTATCTGCAATGTTTTTTCATGTCAGTTTTAAGGAATGAATTAAGAATAGAACATAATTCATAATGGGTTTTTTAAATATTTTCAATTTTTAAAGTTTTTTTTTATACAATCTTGTTCTTTTTTCAATTTCGGGGAGGAGGGAGTTCAGAATTGTAGCTCAAAGAGGTTACCGTTTGAGTCATGTAACTTGTAGCAGTTTTAAGACTATATGGATTTGTGGGTTTTTTAGTTGTTTAAGAGAAATCTTAAGTGTAAAACAAGCATTGCATATGGTTTTTAAAGCATTTTGTTGGGTTTTCTAGGAATATTGAAAAAGTATTATAGATGTAATTGTTTAACTGGCCAATAAAGTATCCTTTGTTTAAAATTGCAATGGTTTTTTCCCCTTTAACGTCTCCTCCAGACTATGTATTTTATGGGACTCATACTGGAAATTTAGGTTTGAGTAAATGAAGTAGGTGAGAATGCTCTTACCCAGGCATAACAAATCCACTTTTTTTATAAAAAAAAACAACCCTGACTTTTTGCAGGTTGGAATGTCCTGATACCTAGAAATCCATTTTGGACCATTTTTATCAGTTTAAAGCTGCTATACCATTTCAGCTTTCATTAAGTGGTCAATGAATTTATTTATTACATTTCTATACTGCCCTTCATCTGAAGTTCACAAAGCAGTTTATAACATAAGCGCAGGAAAACATAATAACTAAACCAATAAGTTGCCCCAAATGGTACTGATGGTGCCCAAAAGACCCTGGCTCACTGTGAATGTCCCTCGCTCAGTAACCATTGTTCCTTGTTCAGTCCAAAATCTAGGTGCTGTGTTTCATCAGATATTTCTTCCCAGTGAGTATCACCACATTGCTGCTGTGTCTTAGGGGACTTACAGGGTGAGTAGATGGGGAACAAGATTCCAAAGCCTGCTCTTGGGTACGTTCAAAATTAAATAGCAATGGATGTGCTAGCAGGAGAAGCTAGTGCAACAAGGCTGTTCCCTGCTACCCGCCTCCCCCAGCTGCCTCCTCAATTGGCTCTGGAAGGTCAGGAAGATCCCCAGAACTGCATTGAGTGGGTGGGAAGAGAAACGCTTGCTGCCTAAATGATTATATTCGTGTGCTGTTGAATTCCATTCCAAATACATAACACTGCATTCCCAGAGCAACCAGTCAGCCTCACATTGGCAAAAAGGAATAATGCTGAAACCCAGGTTGTGACAATATGTTGATTCTATACTGTGCCAATTTTTTTGGGGGGGAGGAATTCCCATGATTAGATGCCGGGTTTTTCAAAAGCATATATAATACATTTATTTTTCCTGTGTTCCGTGTGCTCCTTGGATAGCATTGTTGATGTTGTTTAGTCGTTTAGTCATGCCCGACTCTTCATGACCCCATGGACTTGAGCATGCCAGGCACTCCTGTTTTCCACTGCCTCCCGCAGTTTGGTCAAACTCATGCTGGTAGCTTCGAGAACACTGTCCAACCATCTCGTCCTCTGTCGTCCTCTTCTCCCTGTGCCCTCAATCTTTCCCAACATCAGGGTCTTTTCCAGGGAGTTTTCTCTTCTCATGAGGTGGCCAAAGTATTGGAGCCTCAGCTTCACAATCTGTCCTTCCAGTGAGCACTCAGGGCTGATTTCCTTAAGAATGGATCGGTTTGATCTTCTTGCAGTCCATGGGACTCTCAAGAGTCCTCCAGCACCATAATTCAAAAGCATAAATTCTTCGGCGATCAGCCTTCTTTATGGTCCAGCTCTCACTTCCATACATCACTACTGGGAAAACCATAGCTTTAACTATACGGACCTTTGTTGGCAAGGTGATGTCTCTGCTTTTTAAGATGCACAGCTATATGCTCTTAAATTAGATACTTAGCTTTCTGACTCTCTTTATAGTAGTAAACGATGGATGACCTATAATTTATGCATATTTTTTAAAAATTATATGAATGAGTTAATGTCAGGGAGGTACAATTTAGGATGGATTAAATGTTGTACCTACATACCTGCACCTCTGTTCACAAGGATTGGGGGGGGGGTCTTATGGCCTTCCAGATGTAGCATGGCTGGTAGATGAAGTTGTCATCCTTCAGAGATAGTTAATTACAGGTTTCCCATCCCTGTTTCAGCTGTTGTGGGGGATTCTATGGATGGGAAAACACTGCCACTCTGCACTCCTTAGGGAAATGTAATAATACACACCCACCTGCCAAAAGGCAATATTCTTTTAAGAGTAGACCCATTGAAAATAATGGACATAGCTAAGTTAGCTCCATGGATTTCAGTAGGTCTACAACTATTCCACCAGGCTGCAGAGCAGAGGGAGAGAAAATGGAGGATTCTGCTCAAGAGGTCTGTTGCCTTTGGCCCTCCTACAGCCCAGCCACGCCATTCCTCCAGGCTACCCATGCAGATGCCACCCCACCTGGTTGCGATCAGAGATGTAACTTTAAGGTGGGGCTTCCACACAGCCAGGATTTCAAAGGGGGAAGTGACGTCCGGAACGCGGTGGTTCGGCCTGGATCTTCAGCAAGTAAACCAAGAAATCGCATCATTTTGGCACAACAACTTTTGGGTTCTCCTTAAAAAAAACTCAACAATTTCAGTGGTTTCCTCAACAAGCGCAACTCTACTCTAAGTACAGGAGTCTTTTGGCTGAAAAGGGTGGGGAGCAAAAGTGCTTTCCTCACATAATTATTTATTTAAAGTCCTGTAGTAAAAAGGAAAGCAGGATTTCTTTTTTAAAAAAATTGATAAAGCATTTTTAAAAATCTTCAGAAGTATACTAAATTTATGGGGGGAAATTATGTATTCAGCTATACATGCTGAATCTCAAAGCAGAGATTGCCACCTAGTGGACAACCATATGCCCCTTCAAATCATTGGAGAGTCAAAGAGATATTACAATAAATCTTAGGCCTAATTTTCATTAACAGCAGATGAGGTGGTTAATTAACCATAGCTCAATAGTATAGGTTTGCATGAAAAAAGTTCCCTGTAAGATCCCTGGCATTCCTGTCCCAAACAGGACAGGAAGAGATTGCTGACTGAAGCCCCTCAGAGACACTTCCAGTCAGTGCAGGCAGTACTAAGCTTGATAGACAAATGGTCGTATTTTGGTAAAAGGCAGCTTCCTATGGTCCTGTGTTGGACTGTACCTCTTCAGAGGCAGGTGGCAGTTTACAGGCTTGAATGTTCCTCAAGTAAAGGAAAGGAAGTCTCTCAGGCATAGAAATCTAGCCTGCCACCGAAAAGATGACTAGGGTAGCCTAGAACTCCTTCACACGATTTGCTCCTCAGTACAAACACCTAGAAGGCTGTCACATGAGACCACATTAACAATCCAGTTTTACCACCTAAACTGCCATTAGGAAGAACATGATATTTGTTTCTTTGGTGCTTGGACCTTTTACACTTTAATGTATAAAATATGGTAGCTGGAGTCTGAATCTCAAGTATCTGGCTGAAACTATGGTGTTATCAATGTATCAGAATGAAAATTTCTTATTTTAAAGTAATAACTGGATTAAAAAAACAAAAATGAATTTGAAAAATAAAAGGTGTTTCGATGAGTCATGAAGGTAAAGATGAAGTGAGGGGAACCACTTCTCTTTGGCACAAGCAAATAAAGTTAAACATCAATTTGAACTGAAGAATTGCAACTGAATTTTTAGATGGGGGAGTCAATTTAAAACTCTCCAGATGGTAGCCCTACAGAAGGGGCTTTTGTTTGCAGATTTTCCTCAGCTCAATAGAACCTCTGTCTACTCAAGACCTACTCAAGACCATTTCTCCTTCAGCCAAGCCATCCAGAATTGCCTCAGAGCAACCCATAATCTTTATTTTTTTTAATCACTCGGCTAAGGTTTTCACATTCTTCTTTGGTCAGCACCTACATACATCTTGATGTCTGACTCAGCCTTATCCTAAAGTAATTTGTGCCGCAGTGAGAGCCATAGGAATGCTTTACATACAGTGGTACCTCGGGTTACAGATTTCAGGTTGCGCACCACACCAAACCCGGAAGTACCAGAACAGGTTATTTCCAGGTTTCGGCGCGCACACATGCGCAGACGCACTAAATTGTGCTTTGCGCATGCACAGAAGTGCCGAATCGCAACCCGCGCATGCACAGGTGCGGCGCTGTGGGTTGCGAACGTGCCTCCCACATGGATCACGTTCGCAACCCAAGATTCCACTATACTAATTTGTTAATTTGACAGACACAGGCTGTGTACACGCTTCTGTTTGCTCTGCATCCAGTGAACTCTCACTGCTAATTTGAGAAGCACTGTACACACATTAGTCACAATCCATACCTATTCAGTTGTTTCTTAAGAAATACTGCTTTTTGATGCACTTCCCTGCCCCCCAGCCAGCTTCATTCAAAACTGAGGAAAAAGAATGACCGCATTGTTTAAGCTAGTGATGTGTACACTGCCTTAAAACTACAAGCCTTTAGGGAGGGGAGGACTTAACAAAGGCAGTTTAAACTGCCTCATCCCAACATCCTGCTGGCCTCTCACAGGCAGGGTGAAAAAATGAAGGGCTCTGCTTTCCTCCATCTGTTTCCGGCCTAAAATAACAACACTATTTCCCACCCACCTACCCACTTCCTCACTCATTGAAGAGGATCAGTAGCACTCAAAAGCATGTGTATGTTTTATTCTAGTCTGGGGCAGAGGGAGTGCTGGGGGTAAGGTAGGCTTGGAATCCCGACTGCTTCCTGGAACACTCCCGAGCATGCCCCCATTTGGATGTCATAAGTAGGTTGGCTGGTGATTCAGAGGAACTGGTCTTGTTATTGTGGTTGTTATGTACTGAGTTGAATAATAATAATAATAATAATAATAAATTTTATTTATATCCCGCCCTCCCCAGCCGAAGCCGGGCTCAGGGCGGCTAACAACAATCAAATAATCAAAAAATCAAATAATCACACAATCTAAAAATATTTCATTATAAAAATTAATTAAATCAAATTGATGGCAACCAATTAAGCAAAGTTCTGTGCAGGTTGCCAGAGGAGGGAGTCAGGCTGCGCCCTGATCAAAGGCCTGGCGGAACAACTCTGTCTTGCAGGCCCTGCGGAAAGATGTCAAGTCCCGCAGGGCCCTAGTCTCTTGTGACAGAGCATTCCACCAGATTGGAGCCGCAGCCGAGAAGGCCCTGGCTCTAGTTGAGGCCAGCCTAACCTCTCTGAGGCCTGGGACCTTGAGGATGTTATTATTTGCAGACCGTAGGTTTCTCTGTGGGGCATACCAGGAGAGGCGGTCCCGTAGGTACGAGGGTCCTAGGCCGTATAGGGCTTTAAAGAAACCCTATAAATAGGATCCAAAAGGCAGCAGTCTGATTGGTCCTAGAACAATAGGATTCAGAATGCAGCAGTCTGATTGGTCCGCAGGATCCATCCAATCCAGCTCCAGGTGGAAGGGAATCCGCAACCTGATTGGCCTACAGGAGAATCCCGGAATTAGCCAATCACGTGGGGCCCATCGTGTAAATAATGTATATAAGGCAGACATTGTGGGGGAACTTCCATTCCTCCTCACCACTATGAGCTGAATAAAGAGCATGAAATCCACTCTTGACTGAGTATATTTCAGTGGTGGAGGTTGGCTCCAGCATTAGGTAATTCTCTTTGACATCGGAGCTCTGTCTCCAATGCGAGAGGTCGTTTAATATATCCTATGGCCACTGCTATTTTTCTAGAAAAAGAGGTGTCGGAACTCATCATGAGTTCCTCACTTGTACTCTTATAATAGCAATGCGCCCACCTGAGAAGTGCTAGAACTGACTTTTGGCTGGAAAAAAACCCTGCCAATGGCCACTCACTACCCTCCAGCATTCCACATAAAAATGGAGAAATTCTATTAATGTGATTTCTGCCCTTTTTCACTAGGGCAGTCGCTCATGTGCAGTAGCCTCCATGTGCAAAACTTAAAACCACATCACAGGAAACACTAATTTTTCACCATTTGTTATGGCAAAAATGCATCAGGAAGTCTTTACAAGCCACAAATAAAGGTGTGAATTTGCCCACAGTGGTTAGCAACCTAAAATAAACAAGCATCATGTTTTCCATTTAAAGTACTGACTTCTAATTGCTGCTGCTTTTACAAACAACTGAATGTGATACTACCCTGGAGAGTTTTTAAAAAAAGTTTTTAGATAATCAGACTTTCAAACATGTGCTACTTATGCTACATGGTCATTGTAAGTAAATTGTTATACCTAGCAAGCAAAAAAAATATAATAGATATTTGTTCTATATATTCTTGTGCTCTCTTCTGTTCTATTTATTGGACATACTTAAATGATGTATTTTTTAAAAAAAAAACTAGTTTCTCGTTATTTTAGCCAGGCTTGTTTTTAAGCTAATGGGTAATATTCAGCTAAATTCTACCCAGAGTAGAATCACGGAAATTAGTATACCTACCTGAATCATGTTTCTTCATTTTAAGTGATCTACTCTTTTAATGGATCTACTCATACTGCTGCCGGGCTTACTTCTGGATAGACATGCATAAAAAGGTAAAGGGACCCCTGACCATTAGGTCCAGTCGTGACCAACTCTGGGGTTGCGGCGCTCATCTCGCTTTATTGGCTGAGGGAGCTGGCATACAGCTTCCGGGTCATGTGGCCAGCATGACTAAGCCACTTCTGGCGAACCAGAGCAGCGCATGGAAACGCTGTTTACCTTCCCGCCGGAGCGGTACCTATTTATCTACTTGCACTTTGACGTGCTTTCAAACTGCTAGGTTGGCAGGAGCAGGGACTGAGCAACGGGAGCTCACCCCCATCGCGGGGATTCGAACTGCCGACCTTCTGATCAACAAGTCCTAGGCTCTGTGGTTTAACCCACAGCGCCACCCGCGTCCCAGAGACATGCATAGGATAGCACTAAATTTCACAAGTCAATTTCCCCCCTGTAATCAGACACTTCCACAGCCAAATGGGAGCACCTTCCCATGGCTATTCGAGCCACGAGAAGATGATGACCAGTGAAAGACTCCACTATACTGCATAGTGAAGTGGAAGTTGAACAAGTAAATATCTTTTCAAGCTGCGGTACAAAGCTTGTAGCTGTCTAGGGCATATGCAAAACATCCTGCGCAGATACCCTTGTGGGTCTTAGGCCTTTCCTCCCACAGTACATGGCTATCAAAAGTCTACACTTAGCAGCTGTTTCAGCACTCAGCAAGCTGGCTGACTTCATGTGAAAATAATGTTGGCTACAGTTCATGCCTTTGAAGCCAATGGGGGCCAGATGACTCTCAGCATGGAAGCAAGGTTTAGGTAAAAGGTAATGGGGTTTAGGCAGCAGCCACAAGACAAACCCAATTACTAGCAGAATTGCTTGCCTGATATGTTGCTCACCCAATAGTGCAAAAACCTCCAGTACATTTAAGTGGTACATCAGAATTGCATCAGCCAACAATTTTGCTCCTCCTCCCAAACAGCTGACGGGTGGGATTTTAGTTTCTTTAAAGGTCTGCAGCCCTAGCTGTTGAATCTGGCTGGGGAATCGTGATCAGAGCAGCAGTTTGTACGTATAGCTACTTTATCCAGTATCTGGGGCAAGCCTAAGACAATTTGCTGTGAGACAGAGCAGCACATGGTGCTTCTCACCCACCACCTCCAAGATAAGGAACACAGTAGCCGAGGTCAGTTCAATAATTTGGGAGCCTGAGGCTGAAAATACCACAAATACCCCCCCCCCCCTTCTCTCTCCCTAGCAGGAGAAAGAAATCCAAAAACCATAAACTAAAATAGCAACTGACTGCCCTTTTCATGAAAGCCATCATCAGATACCTGAAGCAGCCATTTAATTCCTGTCTACTGGTAGATGGCCCTGCAAGCAGGCGATATGGACCCTGGCTTCCAGTTGCTTGTGTGGATAAGGCAGCACTGAGGTCTCCGCAGAGGAAGACATGGGGTGAAAAGCACAGGCCTGTTCAGGCATTATGTAATGTAAAACATGAGCAGGGAATGCTTCAAGAGTGCATGAAAGCTCCACACCCCCCATTGCATAGCTGTCAACTTACAGATTTGAAAATAAGGGAGCAGCAGCCTCGAAAATAAGGGATCAGCAGCCAAAATAAGGGATTTTCCCAGCACAGGTATGTTCAACTTCTGAGCCCCTCCAAGCCAAAGGCAGAAAGCCTAGCCAGCAGCCAAACAAAGCCTCAAGCAGTGGTTACCACAGCACAGCAACCTGGCAAAGGGCAAGGAAAACCACCGTCACCTCTCCACTGGGAAGCGCTGAGCAAAGGCGAGTCCCCAGGCAACGTGGCCGATTTGATCGGCACAAGGCATGCAAGCTCCACCCCCCCCCGTCATTCTTAGATTCCTTACTGGGTGAGCAACGCAGCCAAGCAACACAGTTGGAGCCTCCTTCCTCCCTGGCCGGCAGGCAGGGAGGGAGAGGAGCTGCTTCCTTTGAAACCCAGGAAATTTAAGGGACATCATCAATAAGGGACAGGAGCGGGACACAGTGCTGGGATGCGGGACTTTCCCACCAAATAAGGGACGGTTGACAGCTATGCACCATTGCCACGTGTATCAGTCCCAGCATACTCCACGCAGTTGGGGACCTTGCCTTATCAGGGTTTCTGATCCTATGGAGGCCTCTAAGCACATTCAGTGAAATGCACTTAGAAGCTGGCCTTGGTAAGTGGGGGCTGGTGCATGCAGGAATGTTGGGGCAGGGCTGACCTGTAGGCCCCCAACACCCCCTGCACGTGCTTACATTTCCTGTTCAGACAGAACACCGAAATAGGGCTTACCTGTTACGTACACAGCCTCGACTCCATGTTATTGTTTTAAATGCGAAGCTACTGTGGCAGAGGGAAATTTGGAATGGAGAATGAACTGGGGGAGGGAAGAGGCGCTTAACCCTTTCCTGCCTCCTTTCCCCCCTTGCTTCCAACAATTCCCTGCCCCCAGCTCAACTTCAATTATGCGCTTGCAACACATGACTAAGATGCTGTTGAGGGGAAGGAGGAGGAAGGAAACCATGAGAGTAAATTTGGAGTGGGAAAAATGGGTTAAGTACCCGCTCTGTTCTATACTTCTGTTTTATAAGCAGCTTTTTTGTTTGTTATAGAGAAGGCAATGAGAAAGCTTTCAGCACATGTTTTTGTGTGACATGTAATTAGCCTATTTATTTCTGTTTATTTACAGCAGGAGGGGGGAACCTCAGACCCAAATGCAGCCCCCCCCCCAGCTTCCCTATTTGCTCCTCAAGACTTTCGCAAGACCACATGACCTCTCACAATGCCACACTTCACACCAGCGCCGCTCTGTGCTTCTGCCTGGCTGGATTGTGTACCTGAACTGCTACAATGCCTCCAGCTTACCTGGATGGAATGAGATGACAGTAGGTGGCTGCTTGTTGAAACTGCTGTGGCTGGAAGGCTGCCCTACTGTGAAGAAAGAAGGACATGCGTTGCTCCATCCACTTTTGCGTCCAGCATATGGTCCCCAGAAGACATCCCATGAGGAAATGTGGCCCCGTCTGATAAAGAAGATTCCCCACCCCTGATTTACAGGAACAAACCAATCAGCTGGACCCTAAATGTTTTAACTTTAAAAAAGAAATTCAACCCTAAATGACCCCCCACCCTATTCTATCTATGGTGTGCTATCTTTACACCAATAATGACAAGCGTAGTGTGGACTTGCACCAAAAAAAAGCCGTATAAGAATTTAATATACATTGCTTTATTGTTTGCCAAAGCAGCTTGTATTCTTAAATATCTCCAACTCCATATTGCTGAGCCTGAAATTCTTGGAAGTCCTCTGGGATAGTATCTAAAAACAAGAAACAGAAGACACATGATTAGTCTTTACTCTTGGTATGAAACTCATGAGCACTTTATTTTCGAAGTTCAGGTTAAGAGCTGGTGCCTGCTTATTACACACAGCTGTAACTTTTTTTTTAGAAGTTCTGTTTTACAGCTGGATTAATTAAATATGAGTGTGGTCTCTACAGGGGGGAAAGCACACCGTAAGGCCAGCATTGTGAACTCCTAGGCTATTATTACCCATGTTGCATCTGCAGGGGTCAAAATGGTTCAGCTTCTTACATGGCACAAGTCCAGTCCTAAGCAGGAAAATGTGCAAACTTTAGCTATCCTCCATTCCTTTCCTAAAGTGCCCTGGGTGCCTTCAGGCAGCAGTGTTCATCCTTATCTCATTCACCCACCTTCCCTGTCCCTGAACAGGACAAGCTTGTAGCTTTTTGCCAGTATGATTCTGCATGGCCAAGATTTCTAGGCACCTTGGCTGTGCATCTGCCAAGCAAATCCCAGGCACCTTCGCATGCAAACTGCCAGGACAAAATCTTACACGACCTCTGCAATTTCGAAGTTAGAAAGAAGGCAAGTCACTCATCATAGGTGCCAGAGTGCGGCATCACACTCGCCAAGGCAAGCAGAACTGCTCAAGTCTACATGTCTCTCTGCTTAAAGCTGGACTTGTCTCATGCAAGAAGCCACAGAAGTAAGGATTTACATCCCACTGAATTCAATGGCCTTCCTGCCAAGTAAGACTGCATATTAAGATTGCAGCTTTAACTGTCCATGGCTGTACACTTTTGTTAGTAATCTGCTGAACAGTTTCTATGACTAAGATCTGAACAGCAAAGTCTACACCTGAGGGCTCTCCATTTATCAATTGTTCCCTATTTTGTGGCCCAAGTAACAGTGGGAATATGACTACCTAAAGGAAATAATGTGAGTCAATGGATGCACCTGTTACTTCTTGATGATGTCCCCCCCCCCCCCGATTCTTATTTCAATATTTCCAAAATGCTCAGTATTGTGCAAAGATTACTGGTGTTTTTAACATGATTAATTGCACGCTTTTTAGATCTCCAAAGGGTCTTCTGCAAGCAACTGACATTTACACAGCAGTTGAGTTATCAGCTGTACTCACATCTGAGCAGCCCAGAGACCTGCTAAGTCACACTGCAGATTTGGAAAGCATACGCAATGCCTTATCTGGAAAGTCATTCATGCAACCTCCCTAAAGAGCTTTCCTCTTTACAGTTGCTCATTTGATTAGGCAGGAGGAGTATGTGGGGGAAATGTTACCATTGCAGCGATACTTCAGATTGGACCAAATAATGTTTTCCTGAGAGAAGCAGAAAACACCAAGCCTTCCTCCACGCATGGTAGTGTCTATGGTCACTCCAGAATCCGCCACCAGTTCAGAACCTTCGTAAAACCTTGCCCTTTGAAAGTGGAACAAATAAAGATAGATGTATCCTGATTCTCTACACACAGTGGGTTGTTTTCTTTTCTTTTTTAAAGTGAGGTGCTGGTACTCATATATAGAGATAGAGATAGAGATAGAGATAGAGATAGAGATAGAGATAGAGATAGAGATAGAGATAGAGATAGAGATAGAGATAGAGATAGAGATAGAGATAGACGATATAGATAAAAGTGCTGTGAGTGGCAGCACAAAATGGCTACCATGGGCAGAAAAAGAGAAAAGGTACTTTGTATTTTTGAGTATTGTTACAAGCACACACACACCTATGAATTCTCATTTTGCAGTTTTACTGGTTTTTATCTTTATTGTAGAGTTACTTATACACCGCTTAGAGGTGAAAATAACTAAGTATATAAATTGCCAAAATATGGAAATATCTTTCTTTTTTAAAAAGATAAGAACCTGGAGCTGATTCATGTTATGATATCGTGAAACAAACATGGAAGACTTGCAGCTGGGTGTATTAATAAGTTCCTAGTGAAAAGCACCGTGATTGGGGTGAAAAGCCGTATGTTGTGGTTACCAATATGTGTGAACTCAGCCTTAGTTTGATGGTGAAATGAGCTTGCTGAGAGTCTTGCCTGGTAATAATTTCTGACAGCAGGAAGACAACATGCCAGAACTTTTACAACTCATCTCCTTGTCTGTGAGTATAATTCACATTTACATATTTCAGGCAGCAGAAGGGCACTGTTGCTTAAAGCAAAGTAAGAAGAACTTTAATTAAGTGTATATCCCGAATGAAGGCTTGGGGTGGATAGCATGTTCTACATACAATATTTAATAGTTGCAACAGACTATTCAGATACTGGGCAAAAACTGGAAACCAATAAAATAAAATAAAAAGCAAACCCATTACCATCATTAGAACTACATTTACAGTGGTACCTCGGGTTACATACGCTTCAGGTTACATACGCTTCAGGTTACAGACTCCGCTAACCCAGAAATAGTGCTTCAGGTTAAGAACTTTGCTTCAGGATGAGAACAGAAATCATGCTCTGACGGTGCGGCGGCAGCAGGAGGCCCCATTAGCTTAACCTCAGGTTAGGAACAGTTTCAGGTTAAGAACGGACCTCCAGAACGAATTAAGTACTTAACCCGAGGTACCACTGTATACACAAACGTATGGTAGTGTGTATCGTGAAACAGAAGTTTGTTTTTTGCTTTCACATACTGTACAGTCGTACCTTAGAAGTCGAACGGAATCCATTCCGGAAGTCCGTTCAACTACCAAAATGTTAGGAAACCAAAGCACTGCTTCTAATTGGCTGCAGGAAGCTCCTGCAGCCAATCAGAAGCCCAGTTGGACGTTCGGCTTCCAAAAATAGAACACAAACCAGAACAGAACCTCCGGGTTTGTGGCGTTCGAGAACTAAGCTGTTCGAAAACCAAGGTACGACAGTATTGCATTTTTAAGTATACACATAGACCACAATAGATGTTCACTAAGAATTGCATTGTATGCTGCTTTGCCCATCGCCTTACCTAATATACCCAACCTGAGGTCTGTGCTGCAAGAACCAGCGATAGGAAACTTTATCCTTCCAGCCTACATTTCGAGGGTCTTTCCAAAGCAGTCTGACTTGATCATTAGTGTCCCCTGTGTGCCAAAGTGAATTCCTGAGGTGTTCTCCAGGCCCAGTTTTTGATTTAACAGCCTACACAGAACACAAGTACAAAGACAAGTCAAAAATAAGAAATCTCCTTTAATAACAATAACATTTCTCCGAGTATTATGAGAAAAACCAGAAGTTTTAATTCTTTTCCCATTCTGTAATGGAACCAGGCACACACATCCAAATAAACGAATGTTAGAAACCACATCATACAAACGCCCTGCCAGTTCCATCTTAGTGCAACGCTAGATGACAGCATTAATGAGGTTTGGGTCATTTTGGCTCAAGCCTGTACCTTCAGCTGAATCCCAGGTTCTGCAACAGCTCTAAACGGAGTTGCCTGCCAATAGGTCTGCTCAGTCTGTTTCCACATCACCACATAAAAGCTGGAGCTGTCTTGATAACCAAAAATGAAGCCGGCGTAGTCATCATCCGTTGCCGTGTTGACAAAGAAAGTGCCTTCAAAATCAACTCCGTTGAAAGCTGTGTAACCTGTTCGAATGTATAGGTATACACATCAAGTCCAAACTAATTATAAGTGTAAAATTCAATACTTGTTCTTCCTTTAGATGCAAAAGGTCCAATCCACTGCTCCAGACCCCAGACCTGCAGTTAGCCAGAAATGCTGGAGATTTTATCTGGGATTTAATGCTTCTAGCACTAGGCTATAGACCAAAGCATCCTGAAGCTGGATGAAGGCTGCACACTGGGGATCTCTATAGGCATCTTTTGAGCAAATAGTTTTAATCCATTTCTGCTTGTGAGCTGCTGTGTGAGTGTCTACAAAAAAAATAACTCACATACCTACAGCAAGTCCAGGATCACTATTCATGGTCTGCACAATCTCCATGCCCTATGAAACATAAGCAATATAATTCATGAAGCTAGTCTAAGGATGTTTTATTAAGTCATGCCCAAGATGATGGATAAAGACCACTTTCATTATCAATGCTCATCCATGTGTCGCCTTGTGAGTCCAGCACATTTATGTTCTTTGCCAAAAATATCCAGATTGTTTTCCTCCAATAAGTACCCTCCCGCAAACCCCACCACCACCACATTTCAACATTAACACCCTTATTCTTCCAAGTTTTGAGAGAAATCTTTGTTGCTTTTTCCTGCCTATCATTCCTGGATGCTTTTAGATATTAAAAAATGTTTTACCTGGTTCAGAACCACCCAGTTAGGGTCAATCTGAGCATCCCCTTCTGGATCCAGGACGACAGTCTGATAAGCCCTGAAATCTGTCAGGGTGATCTCTGCATTCTCGGGACAAACGTCAATCCTATCTATCACTGTGTCTTGATCAAAATCTGATTCACAGATATCACCAACTCCATCACCTGGACACATGAACACAACACCCAAAGGATGTGATTTGATAGCTGTTTTCACAAAACAGCTGTTTCAGCAGCAGTTAACAGGGGGAAACAAATACTTACGTTCATTTGCCAAGCTCATAGATAGGCAGGAATTGCATCAGGCCCAATTTCTAATTGCCTTTAACAGTGAAAGGGAGGAGGGGTGGAGCAACCCTAGTAATGGCCAGATACCAAGAGATAAAACCAAAGAGAAGCATTTGAGTGATGTGTAAGCAATCCTGAGGACTGAATTAAACAGAGTTGTACATCACGTTAGGAGACTCTGGTTGAAGTCAGATTATGAACTGAATCCATTTCAGGTTTCATTAACTACTATAAAGCAGGTAGGGCAGCCATTTGGACACCACCTGGTGAAAATAGGTGAGAAGCAGCAGCTGCCTTGCTATGAAGTGAACAAAGCAAAGGTGTAGCAGCTGGTGAATCACTGCCCTGGTACTTCAGACCAGAAGCACAGGAAGAGCCTGTGTTCCCTTTGGGTTACACTTGAAGTGCATACGGATGTATAAAATGTGGGTTCTAACCATGTTTGTGGATAAAATCGGGGAACTGGGGTTACTCTGAATGAATCACCCAAAAATAAACGGGTGCAATTTATACCCATTTATACAATTACAAGGGGATGCGGATGGCGCTGTGGGTTAAACCACAGAGCCTAGGGCTTGCTGATCAGAAGGTCGGTGGTTCAAATCCCTGCGACGGGGTGAGCTCCCGTTGCTCGGTCCCTGCTCCTGCCCACCTAGCAGTTCGGAAGCATGTCAAAGTGCAAGTAGATAAATAGGTACCGCTCTGGCGGGAAGGTAAACGGCGTTTCTGTGTGCTGCTCTGGTTCGCCAGAAGCAGCTTAGTCATGCTGGTCACATGACCCGGAAGCTGTACCCCGGCTCCCTCAGCCAATAAAGCGAGATGAGCGCCGCAACCCCAGAGTTGGTCATGACTGGACCTAATGGTCAGGGGTCCCTTTACCTTTATACAATTACAAGTGTTGTTTGGTCTTTGCATCTTAATTTTATTGGGCTTCATTAAGAGCATGTAGCCTTGACTTAATGTGCTTCATACCAAACCTTACCACCACTGCCCTCTCATGGCCTTTTGTAACCTGCATGAAATTTTTCACACTTGTGGTAGAGTCTGGTTTGACAGACAGACCTCTGCTCTGCAAAAGAACCTGAGATACACAGGACTGTCTGCACAAGGGGAAAACTTTCTGCTCCTACTATGGATAAAATGGCCCTTGCGCCTTATAATCATCCATTATATTCAATTCTATTCAATACAAGTTTATTGTTCCAGTCAATAAAGCTCAATAAAGGCATTTCTTAAGGAAGCTGGTAAGAGCCTGGTCACATAACTAGCTCTGAAATGCTCTGTTTTCAAGTGTGGATACCAAGAGGGAAATGTGGTGTTTCTAATTAGTTGTAGGTCCCTTCTGGATTCGATCCAGAAGAGCCAATCCCTTGGTTGACACTTATTCAAGGTCAAAGCAAAGCTCAGTTCTGGAAAATATAGGTTCCTTATGATCAAAGGAAATCATCAGCTTCCTTTGAGGATTAGAAGGCACCACATCGTCACCATATGTTGTGCATTAAAAAGAAAACTGAGGTAAAAAGAGAAAGAATAAGAAATGTCTGCCATACTGTTGTCATCTTCTTGTCCTGGATTAGGAACAAGCCGGCAATTATCTGGGCCTGGAGGAACAAGGTCTGGAATTCCATCATTGTCGTCGTCATCATCACACTCATCCCCCAGCCCATCCTTATCGGTGTCTAGTTGGGAACTGTTAATGACTGTGGGACAGTTGTCGGTGCTGTCTTGGTGTCCATCCCCATCGCTGGGAGTAAAGAAGGGGGTAAAAGCAAAAACACCCTGTGTTAGTTCCTATTTCTATCTTTCTAAGTAATAGGAGTGTTGGCTACTACTTCTTGTACTACCGACAAGGAATGCTTGTTTGTTTTCCTGTATCCATTGTTACACTGGAAGGCATCTAATGAAGGTTTGTTGTGACAGTTAGTACTAGGAGACAAAACCACCTTATTTGAGGAAACAATTGGAGATATTCACATGATCTCAGGGAACTTCTTGAATCTTCTCTAACCAGAATATATCTGAGGTTACTACAAGCTGGAACTAGACATGAAGGGAAACACTGATGTTTATTCCTGTCCTAACACTGGTAAACACTCAGCAGCCTGAATTGAGGTCTTTAGCCATAAGGGAAGTAATTCCCGCAGTTAGGTTTATAATGACTACCATCCTTGATGTATTACTGAGAATGGAGGGATCCAGCAAATTTCAACCCTTCTGACAATATTTGCTTATTTTACTTGTATGAAGTAAAGCCCAAATGGTCTTTTGCTGTATTTGTTTCCATGCACTTTTGGCACACAAAAACCTGTTTTCTATACACCATCACGCAGTTGTTATTGAAATGAGCTTTATTGCTCTTCTGCTTTAAATAACGGCATTAATTTAAATAGGGGGTGAGCCTTGCAGTGCTGGGGGTGGCTAACTCTTTCTCTTATGCTATTTTCTCAAAGGACATCCTCACACCTCTCTATTCCATAGCGGGGCAAATAGTAACTTGGGGAGGTGAACTGGTTATGAGACAGTTTAATCGCTATCTGCCTCAGCCTGTGAGGGTGCTTTTAACATATATGAAAAGAGATGATTTGTGGAAATAGATTGTAAATCTGCATTGGTTCCAATAATGAGTACAGTGTATTGAAAATAATTTAAGCTAAACTTTTACCTTGGTAGAGACATAGGTGCAATTTCAGTGAAATTAGTGGATGGAATCCAACAAAGTGAATGTTTCATCATTTCAAGGATATCTGCTTGTGCAGGGGAATGTTTCCCCCCTGACACATGCCCCCTACATCAGGAGCAGATTGAGAGAGGGTGCAGGCATGTCCCATTACACAAGCATAAATATTTGCAGTGATGGGGCAGGTTAGTTAAATACCTCCCAGCAGCATCATAACAAGGATGAATTTGATTCTGATTAAAATTTACCCTACCTGTCTTGATTGGTGTCACAGGAATCTCCTACCAGATCATTATCAATATCTGACTGTAAACAGAAATAGAACAAGATTAAATTACTAAATTGCAGAGAGGGGAAAATATAAAATTACATTGCTGGAAGTCATTAAAATTCAACACACATCTTTCAATAATCTGTATTAGCAGGGGATTAATATCTGAAAAGGTGGAAAGATGGATTGGATCCCAGGTGTGCATACAATTCTGTATTCTATAGGCACAGATTATTTATCCTTCGAGAGATCCCCCTGCATAAAATCCTTTTCAGTTTCTTTGTTTGCTTGCTTTTGCAATTAAAGAAGATTGACATTTAATCCCTATGGCTATTTATTCAGTGAGAACATTTATTGGCATTGGGCTTTATCTCAGTGATTTGCACAAATGAGGGCTCAGGAGTGAAGAACATGTTTTGAAAGGAGGAAGTCCCATGTTTGATCCGACACCTTCAAATAATGGCTGTCAGGTACAGAACTGGGAAAAAGCCACTTCCAGAGATTCTTAGACACCTGCTACCAGTCAGGCTGAGGTAGCAAACTTTTTGGGTTTTCTGGACACCTTTATGCATGGATTGATTAAATGTCAGATCAAGACTTGTGTCATACAGGAAAACAATAACTACAGCATTACCGTAGTTATCATAGTCCATACTAAAGTTTAACAGAGCTGTACTTTTCTTTCTAAATATTTATTGCCACAATGGAACTGGAACACCACACTTGAAATTTTCATAATCTTAAATTGACAGTTCCATTTTTGCTTCCACTAATAACCAAATACTTTGATTCCCCATCCTGGTGCCATGCAGATGTTGCTGGACCCCAGCTCCCATTCACCCCAGTCAGCAAGGCCAATAGCCAAGGATGATGGAAATCATAGTCTAAAATTATCTGGAGGGTCACAGGTTGCCTACTCTGGCCTATGGCTTTTTTTCCTGCTGTCGCTCACCTGATTTGGGTTGCTAATATCTGGGCAGCTGTCACAAGCATCACCCACACCATCATTATCTCTGTCTTTCTGTTCCCGATTGGGGACCCTCTGACAGTTGTCCAAAACGTTCTTAATACCTGAATGAAACGATGACACAAAATCAATGTTGGCTTTGCATCGCTCTAGCAACTCATAAGGCCAGAAACAAAGAGTCAGCGTGGCATAATGGATAGCAGATGAGATGTGGACCAAGGAAGACCTTGTTGCAAATTGCTACTTGGCCATTAGATTTACTGGCAATTCTTGGGCTTGTTGGGATCTCTGTGCCTAATCTGCCTCAAAGGTATTGCCTGAGGATGAAATGGGATAGTCCCACATATAATTCTGAGCTCTTTGGAAAAGAGGAAGGATACAAAACAACAGTACAGTGGTACCTCAGGTTACATACGCTTCAGGTTACATACGCTTCAGGTTACAGACTCCGCTAACCCAGAAATAGTACCTCGGGTTAAGAACTTTGCTTCAGGATGAGAATAGAAATCGTGCTCTGGCGGCACGGCAGCAGCAGGAGGCCCCATTAGCTAAAGTGGTGCTTCAGGTTAAGAACAGTTTCAGGTTAAGTACGGACCTCCAGAACGAATTAAGTACTTAACCTGAGGTACCACTGTAGTAATGAGGATTGCGGAGAAGTTGTTTTTTTAAAAAAAAAGTTTACTAGAACAGGGTTGAGTTTAGATACAATGTCTATGTATATGGGGTCATGTAAAGGGTTAAATTTGATGTCCTAGATATCTGTTGGTGACTGACAGTTGGCTTTTATTTACTTACATAAGACTGGGGGGGAGGGATTAGATTCTTAAGGAGAGTATTGTAAAATTGCAGTTCTGAGTGGCCGGCTAGGTAGAAATTTTTGGTAAATCACTGAATGGCAAAAATGGCCTGATGAGGGGGAGACTTATATGCCACTCAAATCTGATGTGTTGAAGGACAGGGTGGCTGGAAGATAAATAGGCCTATTCTACTACTGTTGAGAGAGAGAAAGAAGAGCAAAGAGATGAAGAAGAGGAAGACAAGAATGAAGAAGATGACTTAGGATGAGACTAGCTGAGAATAAGCTGAGGGAGAAAGCTGAAGTCTAGACTGGAGCTGAAGCAAGATGGAAAAGAGGTTATCGAGGCGAAAGAAAAGCCTGGTAGTATAATTTGCCCCCAAAGAGCTGAATCACTGGCTTAAGCCAAAGATTGGCCATGTGGCCATACAAGGGCACTGAACAGTAAGGAGAATTCAGCAAGGAGCTTCTGAAGATGATCAGAATGAGATCTGCCTGCTAGCCTGGCTTGAAGGAAACCAGGTGAAGCCCACAGTACCTGGCGGTGGGATCGACTGAGTAATTGCCATATAGGTTAAATAGTGCTAGGAACTTCTCTTTACCAGCCAGCCTTATGTAAACCTCTGTAACTGTTAAAGATACAGCAACCTTACAACAGAAAACGTAAGCCAGTCTTAAACAGTAACCAGCTAGTGTTACTGTTACTTTATATGTATAGGGTTTTTTTAATTAAAAAAATATACAAATGATATCTTGCTACTTTTATTTAATGATGTGTGTATGGCTGCTTTTGTACCACATCTAAAATACCACAGCTACTGGGTTATATAGTTACGGGCTATAGCCAAACCTAGTTAACAGTATAGTACAGATATTTGGTTGCAGTGGTTGCAGGTAAATCGGCTGTGGTAAATAAAAGCTCACTCTCCACATATAAAAAGAAAAGATGAACTCACCACAAAGATCACAATTGTCACAATGACATTAAATAGGCCAGGAGCCAAAGAGGGCTTTGTTAATTGTCATTTGTGACTACGGGACCTCATGATGTTGTTGCTGCCTCCTAGCCTTCAGAAGCAGCACTTTGGGGCGCTGAGAGCTGTGTTGAGTAAGTGGGGCCTGAAAATGTGCTACAGCTGCTTAAAAAGTCAATGCTGCAAATGCAAGCTTTGATGCTAGGTGCCTCCTGTGCCAGTTTCAAGTGCAGAACAGAGAGGGTATCTAACAGGCGAAGATGTACTCACCATCTCCATCCATGTCATCATCACAGGCATCACCTTTGCCATCTCCGTCCGTGTCTCGCTGGTCATTGTTTAAGACCATACGGCAATTGTCACAAGCATCACCAAAGATATCTTGGTCGCTGTTTCTCTGGTTAACATTAGAAGCCAGTACACAGTTGTCCTGAAACAGAGAAAGGCAAAGTGCTCTGGGCTACAGTCTCTCTGGAGCAGGATCACTCATCATCATCACTCTCTGCTGACTTTGGTTTTGCAAGTGATGAATTTGCAGATGAATTCAGCTCAGTGGGTTCACACAGGGAATCTCCTTTTGAAACTTTGTTGTTGATGATGATGCCTGGCAACTCTTACAAGGTCTGCTATACCATGTCCTGGGAGACTGAAATGCTCCCCCATCGATATCTGTTACCGTTCTATATGTCTAATCGAGTCCTGCATACAGATAGACCTGTTTGATCTAAGTAAATAATCAATAAACACACAAGACGTAACCAGCTGTACTTTTGAATAAATAAGGTATACTATTCATTGCATCAAATTGTAGATTTCAATGGAAGTCTCATAAAGTTCAACGAAAAAAGCAGAAGACCATTACTATGCTATAAGATCCACTATCCTGTAATATTACATATGAGCCTGTTCTACTGATGAAGCCTAGGATGGCGAAACAAGGCTAATATTCCGGAAACCCTTGTCTTAGACTCTGTGAAAGGATTCTGTGGAACTGTAACAACCCTTCATGTGGATTATTGGACTCTTTGAGCAGACAGGTGGAATAGATACTATTACATGTATGGACCTTATGCATGAACTGACTAGAGAAGGAACTGATCCACTGGGTCTTCTGCTTTTTTTGTTGAACTTTATGAGACTTCTGTTGAAATATACAATTTAATACAATGAATATTTATTCAAAAGTACAGCCAGTTACATCTTGTGTGTTTATTGAGTATGTTTCACGTAACCATAGGTTGCTTGTTGTGTTGATCTAAGTAAATGGCAAAAGGCCATTGATGCACTAGAGGCTGTGCAGGGGCTTGATATAAAGACCGAAGCTTACAATCCTGCTGCTTGAGTATGGGAGGGATGTAAATTACACAGTTAAATAATATCTATAACCAGTACCTGATCATTTGGAATACCATCACCATCGGCATCATCATCACAGGCATCTCCTATTCCATCTCCATCAGCATCTTCTTGTCCAGAGTTTGGAACCACCTTGCAATTGTCCTATGGGGGAAAAACAAGGTGGTGATCTAGAACCCATGCTTTTGATCATGGGTTGCAAGCTGTGGGCATATTTGCAAACTGCCAAAACTATTATGGGCATCATGATGAAGCCATACACCTGCATGCACATTCATTTAACCCCTCCCCACCAGCATTTAAAGCTTGAAGAAGTGTTTTTGCTTTTGGAAAAACCTAGTTGACAAGTGACCATCCTGGAAAGAGCAGCTGGGGAGGGAAGAGTTAAATTTCTCCAGGCCTAATTTCATAAGTGAAAGAGTGCAGGTGTCATAGAAGACCATGTGTGTCCATAGGCAATATGTTGCTGACTCATGTTTGCTCTGTTTCTCACCCTCCTGTGCACTTCCCTGTGCTGGGATTTAAAATGAAGAAGACTTGAGAGATAAGGTGCCTGCCCTCTTAGATCTTACCTTTCTGCAACTCTCAGCTGAGCATGAAAGTTCTTCATCAGGATAGCCATCAATATCGATATCTTTTCCGCACACAAAGCCATCGCCAGCCCAGCCAATACCACACTGTGAGCAAAAGTATTACAAAATAAAGCCAGGCTGAGGAAGTCATTCTACAAACATACGCAGTGCTGTTAATTAATTATCTTAATCTTATAATTAATTAATTATCTTAATCTTATGATTAAGATGTCCTGCTTAGAGCGTATTGTCAAATTAATTGCATTTTTTAATATATATATTGAGAACTATGGCTCACCCCAAAAGGATAGCACAATACATTTTTAAAATTGAATTAATTAATTACAAAACATGGTTTTACTGAAGAATGTCAAAATAGGATTTGCTGCTCTGGGATCAAATGAAAACAAATCTGTGAGGTCATCAACTTACAATACATGAGATGTCTCCTTGCCGTACTTCAGCACACTGTGCATGGATACTGCAAGGGTTCAGAGCTTGATTCCTGCAGCTCCTTTCAGGCCTGCATCCCCTGACCTGGTCTCCAGTAAAACCTGGTTTGCATGTCCCACAGCGGAACGAGCCCTTTGATGAAAGCAAACAAGCATATAAGCCAGTCAGGCACTGTTTTTGTGAATGGTCCATGCACGTATTGTAGGAGGAACAATTTTAAAAAAGGTATTCTTTCCTCTGAGAGAGAGAATGTTTTAACACATCTACACTTCTTTATTTTCCTTTTTTTAAAAATGTAGTGTTTTAATAGACCCCCTTAAAAAAAAGTATTAAAAATAATGCATATTTTAAAAGATTTGCCGCCTGATTAATTGAAGGTAACTTTTTAATCCTTCCACAAAATGTAAATTGGTGGATCTAAACAATTAATTGATTAAAATGTCTTTCTGTTTGTTGCTTCAAGATAAGAAAACTTTCTCACAACAGTGGTGTCACTGATTTGTTTAATTTTGGAAGCCAAGCACAGGGAGTCTATTCCAATATGCTGTATACTGCCTTGATATTTTTTTTATAAATGTGTGGGTTATAAATACTTAATGAATAAACCTGTGGTTAAGAAGAGAGGGAGAAATTTACACTGGGGCGGGGGGGGGGGGGGACCATGTAATACCCATGGTCCACTTTGAGTTTCTTGAGGTTCCAAAAGGCACTTCATTAAAGTCTGCACAGATATTTGAAATCTCTTACTGAGAACTTTATGCAAAAAAAAGGTAAACTCAGACCTAGTATTATACCCACCAAGGCCCATCCTTGGGCACTTGAAAGACATGTGGCAGAGCACATTGTTAGCTCCCAGAAGATGCTGAGGCCAATCCCTAGCATCTCCCAGGGGAAAAGACCCAGTAGCAGGTGCTGAAAATGCTGAGGAGCTACTAGCTGTCAGAATAACCAATATCAGGCTGGATGGACAAAGAATCTGAGCTCATACAAGGCAGTTTCCTATGTCTCTCTTGGTTTGCACAGGGAAACTGTTTTTCTTGTTAATGTATCTGATTAGTATAATATGTCTTTCTTGTTGCAATCACATGAATTGGAATTCCCTTCTTCACAGATGGCAGAAGAGGAACACACTGGATAACGTCGTTAAGTGGAAGGGGACCAGAACGGGATTACATAACTATCTGCTGGCTTCACACAATCGTTATGTGGTTGGCATTTAAGTGAATGTTGTGCCACTGAATTTATAATCACTTGACGGTGGTTTGTGTGAACTGTCCCCTTGTTTTGGGACAGCTCCTCAAACATGCAGAATGACAATCTGACATAACCATGTGCTTACCACAGTGTTTACACACTGGGAATTGGGAACACAGCCCCCGTTTCCATTGTTCTGACATTCATCTACGTCCAAGCAGATCTAACACAATAAAAACAAAAACAAGTTAGGTACAGTGAGTCAGTTATTAAAGTATAAAATAACTAGCATAAATCTGTTAAAATTTATTGGTTTGTTTTTTTTAATATGGTGTTAATGCAATTGTGAAATAGTCTAAAAAGAACAGCAAAAGGTCCTTTGAGTAGTAGATAGGTCAACTAATCTCTGCTGTAGCTGCTGAGCTGGTGTAATGGAAAACTTTTCATTTTAGAAGTTCAATAGTAACAATGAATGGATACCAACTGCAAAGACAATATTTGGCATGTTTGGCAGTTTCAAGTAAAGTAAGTGTGCTAAAGTAGGTCCTGCTCTATGGCAAGTTTTCTAATGCAAACTGAAAAATTTCCAGTGCAAATCATGGGAATCTTTTTCCAGAAAAGCCACAGCTCTGTCCATGAAGAAACCTATTAATACTGCCTTTAGTTAGGCCAGCATTATTTTGCCATACATTCGGAAGCAGCGCAGACATTTTTACAGACATATCTGTTAAGATCTTTAAGAGAAATACATTCAGCTGTGCAGTGCACCCATAAACAGATACAGAGCTAGACTTTTACTAGCTTTTGATGGATTGCAATGAGATCACACACCTGTTTGTTATTTTTGGCAGAGTTGATTCCCACTCCTTGAATGATTTGCCCGCTGTATCCTGATGGGCAGGCCTCACATCTGAAACCTGGAGCTGTATTCACACATCTCACCCCTGGGAAGCATGGATTATACCGGCACTAAAAGGCAAACCAGCAAAGTGATTCAATGTACTAATTATATAGGTTTCAGCCAGCAAAGTTAAGAGTCCATTTGGACATTTGCTGGAAGCCTATGTTCCAACAAATACTTCTTACACTGGTGTAGGCAAGCTTTTTTCTCTAGAGGGTTAACGTAACCTCACAAGAAATGGGCATGGGACAGAATGAGCAGTGGGTAGGAGTTATAATAATAGTAATTTATAGTAAGAGCAGTCATGGCTTTAGTAAACATGGTGTGTTTACTCTACCTTTTTCCCTACTTCTTTATCATCTTTTTCTCCTGCCCCCGCACCCTTGTCTCTCTCAGTGGAGATAGAACGAGGAAGGAAAGGGACATAAGCCAAATAGCCCCCCAGGCCATGTTAAACCAGCCTGAGGGCTGCATGTGGTCCCTGCACCACAGGTTGCCCACTTGTTTTCTAATGTAATACCAGGAGAAAGGGGACTCACTCTGAGCACCAGGAATTTATTTACCCTTGATCATCAATTGATGAGACATCTTGGATTTTTCTAGATCCAGAATTCATAGGCTGAACCTCTCCTTTCTCACATGGCTGCTTTTAAACAACATTTTACCTCATCAACATCTGTGCATATAACTCCATTTCCAGTGAAGCCTTCAGGACAAGGCCCACACTGAAATCCATCTGCCGTGTCCATGCATCGCACCCCTCGGAAACAAGTGTTGGCTTCACATTTGGGCTTAGGGGGCGGTGGGGATGGTGTGGGGAAATTTCCAGCTCCCAAACCTGTGATTGGAGGTAGAGCAATTTATTTATTTTTTTAGTAATCAGCTGCTGATCAGTAAATCCTGAGGTAAATGTTGAACATTTGCACCATGCATAGCAGTGGATCAATCCTCCGGTTGGGTTGGATATCTTCTGAGATAATTGTGTATCTATTTTGCTTCTAGCACACACTACAGTAACCACCACGACCTGCTACCATTGTTGGCTCCAGATTCGGTGAAGACCTTGGTGCAGGCTGTGTGCAGTGAGTGTGTCACCAGTGCCCAACTCCCTCCAAGTGCAATCTGACTGGAAGGAGCCTGCAAACCAAGTGAAAGTTGCCAATCCTCTTTGCTCTTGCCACTGCTCTTATGCTTAGAGAGGCCAGATAAGCAAGCGGCAATAGCAAGGGAATGAGGAAAAGGGCTATAGGGATCTGGGGGTCACACCATCTGTGGTGCTGGCCCCATCAGGCGCTCAACAATACTGACTTTTGATGCCAGCCCTGCCTCCCACTGCCTGTCCAGGGGTGGGGGTATACACGTGTGTTTGTCTCACAACAATGCACAAAAAATCAAGGCACATTCTACATGAAAGTAATAACTGTGTAAGGAATCTGAAAAGTGTGGCTCTGAATTCTGCATGGGACAAGTCATTTCAAGGTTGTCTTCATGACTTCTCTTGTTTTCTGTTTAAGAGCAAATGGGCTGATAGTTTTGCAGCACCCCAGAACCAAAAAAAAAGTATGAAAGGCTAACAAATTTACTATGGCATGATTCCATTCCTGTGGAATAAATTCCATGAAATCTTATGCCGTAATAAATTTTAATGTTCAAAGGTGCCGAAATACTATTTGTTGTTTGTGCTGACAGGTATGTTCTCTGTTGAGATATGCAGAAAACAAAACTACCTAGAACTGGGTTATTTTCTGTTTGGTGTTCAGGCAATCAGTATATTCAAAAGAATATGAAGAATATGAATATGAATATGAATATGAAGAATACTCTCAATCATTTAAGCTCCAGTTCTATGCACAATTACCTGGGGGTAAGCCTCACTGAATGGTTGGTTGACAAATCTGTCTGTCTCAGGAGACAATGGAGGAGTGCTACTGTGGCAACTATTTCTGAGTAAGCATGCATAGAACGGGATGGTATATTGTTTTAATTTTGCCAATCAGTCAGTTAAAAACTCAACTATTGAGTCCCACCAGCAGAAGCTCTGCACAAGGACTTCCACTTGTTCAGCAAGGCTTTTCCCCCATGATACCATGATATTAGCTCAGGGGGGAATAAGGAGAACCCCTGGAAAAGGGGGGGGGGTGTAGGAGAGCCAAAATGCTAGCCCTGATGGAACAAACACCTAAGCATGTTGAATTTCCCCCTATGTCTACTTGGAACTCCTACGAAATTCAGTAGACCTTACTTCAAAGGAAGTGTTCACAATTGGTGTGGCTAAGGACAACAAATATTGTTTTTTCGGTTTGATGATTTGGTTTATACCATCATATCTTAAATCAGGAAATACAAAAGTGCTTACCACATGCTTGACATTCAGCTATTGTGTTCCTCAAAAATGTTGTTTCTTTAACCTTTGAATTATATAAAATAAATACAATCATCAGGCTTGTTTTTCTTGAATTGCCACCAGAAAAACCAGACAATGCACATTATACAACCTAACCAATAATACTGCCTAATTTTTCAAAACAGTTACTTGGTACTGTTTTTGGCATAATTGTCCATACTGGACCTTATGACAAGTCATCTCCATGTAAACAGTTATGATTTCATATTTTAACCTCCTGCTATCTTTAGCTGAACTACTTAGAGCAGATAGTGCTCACCGCAGCTCAAAAATCCCATCGGCCTTCAAACAAAAATAATAATGCAAGGCTTAAACTTTAATTGGGCTTTAAATGTTTTTGGAGTGAACTGTAGACACATGCCTGAGCTCAGCCTTGCCTCATTTGCCATATTTTTCACTCTATAAGACGCACCAGACCACAAGAAGTTCAGAAGCCAGAACAGCAAGAGGGATCACTGCGCAGTGAAAGCAGCAATCCCTCTTGCTGTTCTGGCTTCTGGGATAGCTGTGCAGCCTGCATTCACTCCATAAGATGCACACACATTTCCCCTTACTTTTTAGGAGGGAAAAAGTGAGTCTTATAGAGCAAAAAATACGGTAATTGCCTTCACATATCACTAAATCAGCTCCAGGAGTCTTCATGATTATCCCAAGTCTGGAAAAGTGTGCAGGCTCAGGCCATCACCATTCATAAATAACTTTATAAAGTTAAGCATATCCTTCATGCTCTCAGCCACGATCTTTCTTAGAATTTAATCCATGGAGGCCAGTGGTATGATTCAGGAATGAACTATGCCATGCACATCCAAAAACAACCAAGTCTCTCTCTTAAATTGCAGTGGACTATTTCATTACCTATTTCTTAATGTAAAGGAAAGAAGTTTGCCCAGAAGTCTCACTTGTAGTGTGTTTTTAATGTTGTACACCGCTCTGGGATCTTTGGATAAAGGCTGGTATATAAATTGAAAAAATAATAATAATAATTATGGGTGAAACTTCGGCAGAAATAATAAGATACCCATTTAGCTAGTGGTCAGCAAAGTAAGTGTTATATAAACATGTGTCTTATACCTGCTGTCGGAGAAGATCTTTCACATCACCCAGTATTTGGTTCATTTGCATCATGTGACCTAATAACTGCCTGTTAAAGTCACTTGTAGAGACACCTATAATAAAATGAAAGTTATGAAAAAGTGTAATGCAGAAGTTCAGAAACTCAACAGTATTGACACTTATCTAACCTCCAAAGTACTTCATAAAAGTTCACAATTGCCTAGAATTTGGACCTCAGCAAACTTACCATCTGTCTCTACGCATGTTTACTCTGAGATTCCACTAGTTTCAATAAGACTTATTTCCAGCTAGTTTATTATTAGTTTTGCAGCCATGCAGCCCTATCTTATGCATGCTTATTTGGAAATAAGTCCCACTGTTCAACTGAGGCTTACTCCCAAGCAGCCTTGGTCTAGTAGTTCAAGGACTGCATTGCAGCTTAAGGCCCAGCTCAACCTCTACAGAATCAAGTGATCGCTTAAATGTGTTAGCAAGCCATTCATGGATCAAGCATTACCAACACCATCCTTGCACGTGCAGATGGCAGCAAAACTGGAAATGATGTCACCATCCACCAATGACAATGCCACTCATCAATGACACTCTGTATAATAAAATGTGGCCCGCCTTGAGGACTGTGTGGCCCTGAAAGGCAGTGTAGAAATACCCAAATAAACAAATGAATACATGCATGAAGGGAACTCTCAACACATGGCAATGGTGGGAACACTGACATGTCATCCTCCCCCCTCCACATGCACACAATTAAAGCTGTTGAAAGAAACACTGGTGTTGTACTGACATTCCTCACAGCAAGCATGTAAGGAGTGGGCATCGTACACACATGAGCACATGCACATGAGGCCCCTGTGTGGCACTGGTGTTTGATGCAGCAGTCTTAAAGTGCAGAGCTCTCCTAAACAGAAGCAGCTGCTACAGAATTCTGTGCATTAAAATCCAAGACACACCAGCTCTCCCAAGATCAACCACCGATGACTTCATTTCAGCTAATACACAAAACACAAAAACGCCCATGCACTGATGATATGATTCTTTTCTCCCCAACATATGCTAAAGCAATCTAGTTTAAATTGTTTCTGGCCACTACTTTGATATCTGCTGAACAGGTTTACTAGAAAAAGGCTAGAAAACATGCCCATAGAACAATGCGAGCCAAGTCAATGCTTTTCTAAGAACATACGCATCTACCCTGAAAGGAGGATGAGCTTCTTTGCATGACTTCATACCTTGTTGGCATAGAGACAAAAGGCTCTGGTGCCCCTCCTTCAAGTCACTTCCCATCCTTATCCAGTGGTGATTATTACAAGCCCCTGCTGCCATGCTGCCAGTCCTCAGAAAAGGAGGACAGGGAAAGAAAAGCCAGCCGACAGATAGACACCGAGAGATCGAGCTGCTATGAAGTGGCATTTGCCACATTGTGTGCAGACCTGTCCAAGATTAAACTCAGAGGAAAGCAGTGCTGTCAAAGGTCTATCTTTGCACAGGCCTGATTGGCTGGTGGATGCAATGTCACAAATCCAACTCCCCCAACATCCTTGGTGCAGTTTTCCAGCTCTTTTTGCATTGATTTCCCTCTTTAAAATAAAATAAAATAAACAAAAGCAGCAAAAAATGCTTAAATGCAGGTGGGGAGTTCATGCTGAGTTTCAAAACTTTTGAAAAAGATTAACACCTTGCCAGCGTTATGGGACTGAGCAAAAATAGCCTCCTAAAACTATTCATAAAATGGAGTTAAGTGAAATTCCAATAACAGCTTTTCCTCAGAGAACTCTCTTCTGAGAAATTTCCGCCTCCTGAAACTTGGGTGAAACTCTACTGACTATCCATGCAGGTTTGTGTGTTTTGCTGTTTCTTTAATGTTTCTGGTTTGGATTTAACCTATTTCCTAAGGCAGTTGCCTAAGGAACAACAAGTCGATGGGGCTGTTTATGTTTGGCCTGGTACAGAGGAGACTGAGAGGAGATACGATAGCCATCTTCAAATCTCTCAAGAGCTGTCACAAGGCAGATGGAGTGAGCTTGTTTTCGCCTGGTCTGGAGGCTAGGATCTGAACCAATGGATTCAAGTTACAAGAAAGGAGATCCCGACTAAACATCAAGAAGAACTGTCTGACAGTAAGAACTGCTCAACACTGGAACAGACTTCCATGAAAGATGATGGACTCGCCTTCCTTTTAAAGCAGAGGTTGGATGGCTATCTGCCATGTGTGCTGTAGTTGCAATTCCTTGCCTTTTTCTCATACGTCAATTGGAGAATTAAAGTACAACATCTGGTGTTGAGGGCAAGACGTGGCAACTCTACTGCTTAGTTACAGGAGACTTTCTTGGAAGGATGGTATATCTTTGCTTCCTCTTGCAGTACAGCTAGGATAAAAATAGTCACTAGGAAACCTGGTTATGCTCTGAATACAATATTACATATGGCCAAGCACATTTATTTTGTAATTAAAAACTACCTGGATATTGAACTGCTGGCTCAATCTGTGGAAGAAAACAGTCCTGGAGGCCAGCTACTTGGGACAATGACCCTTTTACTACTAGCTTCAGCTCCTCCAAAGTGTCCTGCAATGACAAAAGAGATTTGGAGGCATAACATTAGGAAGAGGTATCCCAGCTTCTCCTTTCGAAAGCTCACAACAGTTCAAATGCCTTTCGTGACCTTCACAAACACAACAGGCAGCTGCAAGAACTTTTTTTTAGGGGATGACATATAAATGCTACTAACACAGAAGTCAGTAATATGTACATCTATATGTTGTATGAATGAAAATGTTCTTGCTGTAACAGTCATAGGAAAAGTTGCTTCCAAAGAACCTGAAGGATATGCATTTTGGTTATGACCAGCTAAGAAAACTTACATGTGCCCTGTATCTTAAAATATTGGTATCTTTACCAAGCAGAGATTAGGTAGCTGCCCTTAGGGCAGAGTTCTTTGACCTTGTGTCTCCAGGTATTGATGGACTAGAACTCCCATCAACCAGCTTAGCCCAATGGTCAGGGGACTTGTAATCCAATATCTGGAGGCCCAAGGTTAAAGAAGGCTGCCTTAAAAGGTACAGGCCAGCCAGATTATTGTCCAAGACGGAATTTCATCTGGCTGGCTTGTTGTCAGGATAGAATGAGGCTATAGAGCTTTGGCCTCTGCCATCAGGACCTTGAGACACTAGAAGGTTATTCCTGAATCTCAGGTTGTGACCAACCTTGCACCACCCATCAGCCATAAAATAAGCAACTGCAAAGAAATTGATTCTTCACTTCCTGCCAGAAGGAACACTTGGCTCCTCTTGGGACTGCAGAGCTAAAAGAATGCACACATGAACATTATGATCCCATCCATCAGCCAGAGAATGAAGGGCTGCTGGGTTGTGCAGGTTTAGGGGCATGTCTCTATGTGCATTCTTCAGTTACAATGATGATCATTTGATCAAAGGCATGATATAGTAAATGTCAAACCAGGAAAAAAAATTCCATGTGCCACTGGTATTCCCCACCCCACCCCCGCTTTCTATCCATTGCATCTTTTTTTAAAGCAGATTGGGGCACATAGAATCATAGAACTTTAGAGTTGGAAGGGACCCCAAGGGTCATCTAGTCCAACCCCCTGCAGTGCAGGAATCTCAACTAGATCATACATGGCAGGTGGCCATCCAACCTCTGCTTTAAAAGGAAGGAGAGTTCGCTTTCTTTCATGGGAGTCACTGATTTTTATCAAAAATAAATTAAAGTTGCTTTGTGTCAGAGGCAAAAGGAATACTGCGCATGCCTAGATGTTAGCGTAACTAAGTCAATTAACTAAAAGAGAAGTTGGTTTTCCTCATAAAAGTACACAGAGAGACAGGCTCAGTTTGAGATGTCAGAGTTCTTGAAAATAAAAGTTAGCAACCCTAATTGGTCTCCTTTCATATATGTAAGAAGTTCTCTGGTAAAAAAAAGTTAGGTAAACGTAAAGGACGCCTGGACGGTTAAGTCCAGTCAAAGGTGACTATGGGGTTGCGGCGCTCATCTCGCTTTCAGGCTGAGGGAGCCAGCATTTGTCCACAGAAAGCTTTTCAGATCATGTGGCCAGCATGACTAAACCGCTTCTGGCGCTACCAAACACCTTGACAGAAACCAGAGTGCATGGAAACGCCGTTTACCTTCCCACCGCAGCAGTACCTATTTGTCTACTTGCACTGGCGTGCTTTCGAACTGCTAGGTTGGCAGGAGCTGGGACAGAGCAACAGGAGCTCACTCCATTGCAGGGATTCGAACCGCTGACCTTCTGATTGGCAAGCCCAAGGGGCTCAGTGGTTTAGACCACAATGCCACCCGCATTAGCAACCCTAATTGGTCTCCTTTCATATATATAAGAAGTTCTCTGGTAGAGCCACAGAGCTCTTCAGTTGCAAGGGAAGGTTATACTCACGAATCAAGAGGACTGAGGGGAAGAACTTGACCGATGAACTCGTGAATCTCCCCTGCTCCCTCTCCACCCTGGGCCTGACAAATGAAGTGCATGTGTCTCCACCCAATCAGCAAGCACCCTGACATGAGAGGAGCTTCTGCATGAAGACTCCATCACTCCTCTACAGCTGCTCACCTGTGCTTTTTTCTGCAGTGTTCGTAACTCCACTGCCTCTGAGCTTTGTGACAGTCCTGAAAAGGCTTTAGGCAGATCTTGAACGGAATCCATCTGCACACAGTCCACGTACAATTCGGCTTTGCTGGAGCCACGTTGCAGGCCGCTTAGCCTGAGGAGGACTGAGCGGCGCTTCCCATCTGCCAGTGGCACGTTGCTGAAGATCACAGCATTTAACTTCCCATCGCTCCTCAGATATCGAAGGGAAACTAGAACAAAATAACATCATTGTAAGGCAAGAACACAGTATAATTGGTACACAGTGAAACCTCTGCCAATGGAGCAGGAAGTTTGCGGAAAGTTAAGGAAAGCCACCTCAGCTTTTCTTGGTTTGATCGTGTCTGTTGCGACAGCTCTAGTTAACAAATCACTTGCAAATGCATATACCATGTGGAGTATTGTCCTAGATGCAGATAAAAATAAAATAGCTAACAAAGGGAGGGGGGCACCCGTCAGCTCCAGCTCTCTCCATGATCACAGATGCACAGGTTGGGTGGTGGCCAAACGCAAAAAGAGGAAGGGCCTCCTGCAGCTTTAGAAGTTGTGTGGAAGAAGGAATTTCAACAGGGTTCCTTCTTCTACACAACTTTTATCTATCAGTCATCTGCTTGAGACATCTTTTGAAGACATCTTTTGCCCATGCCTTTGCCCGATCCATGAAACTGGTCCTTTTATGCATGCTACAACATCGGGCGAAAAATTTCTGCATAACAGAGGGTTGGACTAGATTATCCTCATGGTCCCTTCCAGCTCTACAGTTCCAGGCATTTCTGTACTTTTAGTCGCTGTTTAATTGTTTGTTTCATTGTGTATTTTTACATTTTATCAATGGGTTTTCATTTTAATTGTACTCTTTTACCACTTTAGTGTTTGCAACCCTGGGGTCCTTTGAGAGGAAGGGCAAGATAGAAATTTTAATGATGGTGATGATGCTTAAAAGAAGCAATTTTGTGTTTCCTAGTATGTTAAAAAACCATTTAGATCTATTCTTATACAGTGGTTCCTTGGGTTACAGACGATTCAGGTTACAGACCCCGCTAACCCAGAAATAGTACCTCAGGTTAAGAACTTTGCTTCAGGATGAGAACAGAAATCGAACGGCAGCAGCAGGAAGCCCCATTAGCAAAAGTGGTACCTCAGGTTAAGATCAGTTTCAGGTTAAGAACGGACCTCCAGAACGAAGTTCTTAACCCGAGGTACCACTATATATTAAGTGATATAGAAATGATCTTCTATAAATCACGAAGGTGTAGGAGCTCAGTTCTGTTTTGTATCTGGCCCTGAATTAGTTTCTGGTTCTCAGATTCTGTTTCATATTATTAAAGCAGAAATAGTAAGGACTGCAGCAGGGTTGGCTAAAGACATTGGAAAGAAAACTCCAGAAAGTACCTCTCCCCATGCTAAATTATATGCAGTAACTGAACAACTTATAATTTCTTGCCCTTTAATGTAGCTGCATATTTGCTCCCTAAGGACCAAACTAGAAATAACTTGTGAGATATCAGTTTGCTTTTTAGGAACTGGCCCCACTATCTCATGGATTAGATCTGCCCTGCTGGTTTGTTAAGCAAAGGTACAAAAGTTAAGACCACAGAGCATTTTATCTACTAAAAGCTGCTATGTAAGTGGCAACCACATTAGAAGAACACTGAACATGCTTTGGGTCCCGTCCCCCCCTTCGAAAATAAAAGCAACTGAGGGAAGAAACAGGACTATGAAAGGGGGGGGGGGATTTAGCCCTTTCTCTGTGTACTGTAATCCTTGTAAAAATAAACCCTCCCCCTTGCATTATTTGCCCCAGGAACAAAGCTACCAGTGATCTCCTGTGCAGCCATGTGTTGTCAGGACCTAGGATGCAACAGACAAGAGGAATCTCTACTGCAGATTTCAAGATACGTGAGCATTCTCCAGATTTGAATCTGGCAAGCCCTATAAGAAAGATCCTGCATCTGGAGCAAGACTAGATAAATCCAGCAGAGAATAAGAGAAAGATAGATAAAGGAAAGGGGTGGAAGAGCTCACAATTGGCCAATGGCCACGAGACAGGATTGCCGGAGGGCAGCTGGACTGGATGGAAGATCAAGGTTCATCTGAGGGGGTGGAATACTTTTTTTGGAGAGAGCAGAGGGGGAAATGCTTGCTAGGAAGGACCAAAGACATTATTATATTTAAACCATCTGTGTTGCTGCACCCTTCCACTGCAGGAAAAGTTTGAATTTACTGGTGCCAATGGACAGTGAAGACTTCAGTCGTTTTCACTGTGGAGAAAACCAGAGTCCCTGTTGCTTTGCTTATGAAAGGCAGTAAAAAAAAGTTTCAGTTTAGGATACCAGAAATCCTGTTGGATATTTGAATAGGCTTCAAAGAGCTGTTGTTAAGTGAGCACATACAACTTTTAAAGAAAATGCTATTTTTAAAAGATGAGCAGTCTTTTCTCTGAGTGTATATCCAGGTGAGAAGGTCAGGAGAGGGGGGAAAGTAGACATGGATGTATCTGGGGAGTCTGCAGCATATATTTTGATGGATTAGCATATGTTTTTGTGATCACTGTCCACTTCTGGAACACTACTGACTTGGTTAAAAAATACTTTCATTTCTTCACTTTTTTTAAAAAAAACAAGTCCTTATGGTTTGAGAAGAATGAAAAGGATGCAGTTTTAATATTTTAATGCATTAAATTCAATAGTAAATTACAAATTCAGTAGTCAATTGATAAATCACAGAATCGCAGAGCAGCATTTTAGTGAAGGCCTTTAATGCGATAGCCAAGAATTTATTCGTTCCTTATTAACAGAACTAAAGCATTACCCCTGAACCACCATCAATTGTTTATACTTGTACAAATGTAGTGGTGAAGGCTGGTTGCAGAATAATCCCTAAATTCCTAATCCCTAAATTTTAGCTACAGTGGTACCTCTGGTTATGAACTTAATTCATTCCAGAAGTCCGTTCTTAACCTGAGGTACCACTTTAGCTAATGGGGCCTCCCGCTGCCGCTGTGCCGTTGCGTGATTTCTGTTCTCATCCTGAGGTAAAGTTCTTAACCTGAGGTACTACTTCCAGGTTAGTGGAGTCTGTAACCCGAAGTGTTTGTAACCCGAGGTACCACTGTACTTCCTTTAGATGTTATGTGGCAATGGAGACAATGAAATTAACCTTATCACAAGCAGCTTTTAGCCTGCCTTCTAAGGCAATGGTTCCCAAGCTCCTCACCCACCTGCCCTAGGAAGGACCACTTGAAAATTGCTACTGGTTTTGGTGGACCACTTAATGATTTGTAGCAATTGCAATGCACTGTGCTATATGCTGTATGATTTGTAACTTTATTTTTATAGTTTCTTTTTTATAATACAGTAAAATACAACAGAAGTAAAAGAAGCAATAAAATACAATTTAAAATAAATATTAATGTTAAAGTGAAACTGATGGACCACTGGTGGTCCACGACCAGTTTGGAAACCCATGTTCTAAGAGAATTCTTCTTCTCTTTTAGGAGAGCGAGAGTGAAATCATCATGAAGGACAATGCAGTTATGAAACCAAGAAGGCCAGATTGCAAGCGGATTCTGCTTTAATATGTTACAATCCTAAGGGAAACAAGTGAAAAGAGATGGCAGGGAGAGGAATGTTCTGGAATAGCAAAACATCACACAGAGGAAACAAGGTACCAAACTCTTGTATTTTCTTAAAGGGTTCCTTGAGCGCATATGTAGATATATTGGTATAAAACTGTTCTGTCATACTAAAAACAAACAAACATGAATTTTTAAAATATTGCTCCTGGCAATGGCAACAGGCATTGGCAGTCAGACCACACAACTCAGATGATCATGTCCCTGCTGAGCTGCCATAAATTACTGCTGTAAGTAACCATAGCAATTGTTGTTATACAATTCCATTCACCATATAGATGGGTTTATGAAACATTTCTGTGTCCTTCTGCTGTGCTGAAGAAGAATTCCACGAAACAGTGGGTATATCCGGAATCACTGTTCACGGACCACTTCGGCAGCGTTCGACGTCATAAAACAAAGCTTTACAGCTTGTTTTCACCAGATAAGAATCTGACCCATTGCTTCTTTCAGAGACTTGCATAGCCCACAAAGACTTTCAGAGACCTTTAAGACTTATGTTTATTTGGTTCTATGTTTTCAAGAGTATCCATCAAGAGTGCATAATTTGTGACTTTGAGATTTAGAAGATTTCTATAATTTACTGCTAGGCTGCACCTGGCTTGGTGGGCTACAAATGGTGCATTATAATGGCCAGACTATCTCTGTCCAAGAACCACCATAGTTGACGTAACAGCTAGAGCTGGTAAAAGGCACTCCTAGAAACTGAGGCTACCTGTGCTTCCAGCAACAAAGATGGATCCAGGGGCCCCCACAAACCCTGAATGTGTCTTTCCAGAGTAAGTGCAACCCCGTTGAGAATAGGCAACTGGCCAATCTTCTGGACATGGGAATCACCAACCCAGTGCCTCTGTACTCCCACAGTTCAATCTCAGTTCATTAGCTCTCAGATTATATTTGCATTAATTTTTATATGACTAACATTTTGTTCTAAAGCAAAACACATGTTCTTTATTTGCTGATTTATAACAAACTTCTTTATAATTATTATCATCATCATCATCATCATCATCACATTTCTAAACCACCCTTCAATCTGAAGGTCACCAGGGTGATATCAAAACATCAAAATTAAAAGCAGAAAAAGGAATTTCAGTAGAATATAATTACAACAGAAGTCATACTACCTTACATACTCTTCCTATCCCCCACAGCTTGGAGAAGCAAATGAGTCTTCACTTGACATAGGAAGGATAGAGTAGGGGAAATATATCTTCAGTGGAAGTGAGTTCCATAACTAGGGTGCCACAACAGATTGAAAGCCATGAATTGTTTGACTGTAGAATGGACCATGCTCACCAACAGAAACACTAGCAGGGCCTCTCCTACAGACCTTATTGCATGGGACAGCAGATAATGGGAGACACTCCTTCAAATATTTGGGCTTCAAATATAGGGATTTATACTTCGGACGTAGTCCTTGTAGCAAATCAGGATCCTGTGCAGCTCTTTAAGGATCTGTGTAACATTATCCTATTTTGTTGTGGCATTTATTAATCTAGCAGCTACATTCTGCAGCTGCTGCAACTTCTGGAACATCTTCAAGGGCAGTCCCACGTAGAGCTACATATGAGGTTACTAGAGCATGTAGTACTGTGGCTGGAATACTGCAGTCCAGATGCAGTTGTGGGTAGTGAATGAATTGGAAATGGGCACTCTTGCTACTGAGGTCGCCTGGGCTTCAAATGACAATATTGGTTCTAGAAGCAACCCCAGACTACCCCTTTAGGCAGCAATCCTACACTCACTTGCCTGGGAGTAAGCCCCATTGGATTCAATGGGGCTCACTCTGAGCAGACATATACAGGATTGCAATGTTAGCCTGCAATCCTGTACATGCTTACTTGGGATTAAGTTTCATTTAACTCATTGGGGTTTACTTGTATAGACCTGCACCTGATCCAACCAAATGCATTTTAAAAGGCTCACCTTTTAGTCAATCAAAAGTTTTTAAATCTGTTAGTCTAACCAATCACTAACGAGTTGCAGCCCCAATTTAAAGGCAATTTAACTAAACGTTTCTGTAATTGGTTAGCATGCAATTTTAGTTAGTAGGTTTATTCTAATTGCACAACCATTCCTCCCTTTGTAGATAACACCACACGTTTTTCATGCTGTACATTCATGAATTTACCATAGCATGGCAGAGTTCCACACAAGTCAGTGCTACGGCTCTAAACAAGCGCATTCCACTCAGCCAAGAGCATTTTCTGTCATGTGGCTGATTTTATAAGGCCTTTGCAACAGGAATGTTTATCTTGCACAGTCAAAGCTAAACTTCGGGATCAACTAAATTAAGTTCCCCTCTTTCATATGCTGAATGCAGCATGTGCGTGTATCTATCAAATTCCTCAGTAATTTGAAACAGTGATTTCCCAAAGGGGAAAAAGGAAGAAAGAAAAACCTTTGACTTGGTTCTTTGAGAACCATTCATCACTGCCAGTGGGAAGTTTGCTGGCAGAAAGATGCCAGGCCCCATCTCCCAACATGGGGAATCAAGGCTGTACAAGAACACAGAGACAGGATGTTGCCATAAGCTAATTCTCATACTTCTCTGAAGCGTGGAATGCAATGAGTATGCAAGCAGGCAATAAAAAGCAGTAGCAAAGTGTTGGAATTGTATTTACATTAGCTTTCATTCCAAGTCTCAGTACTGATAAGACTCCAATACTGCAATAAACTCTGAGCACCAGAATTTAGGAAGGATATCAAGAAGTATTCAGGAGGTGTTTAAGAGGATGGTAAAAACAATTTCAGGAGTAAACATTAATTAAATGAATTAAAACTTCACAAAAAAATGTAAGCTAATCGTAGATTTGTGTGAGAGACCTTCTTGAGAATATGCCCAATAAAATCACATCTATTCATTGCTTTCACACCCACCCACCCGACTTTTGTAGGACTTACCTTTATTCACCCGTCCCATAACTGTGAATTCAAAATATTTTCTGTTTTCAGTGGAGGAATATAGCCCAAATACAACAGCTGTGCTTTTGGGTTGCAGTCTGAATGTCGACAGCACGTAAATTTCATTCAGTGTAGGATCGGCCAGTGTCTGTTGCAAGAAGGTTTTTACTAGCCTCTGGTTGGGTGTAGAAAGAAGATCAAAAACTATAAAGAGATAAGAAGGATTTCACTAAGTTGATTATTATAAATAATATACAAGTGGGACTTCAATAAAATGTTGCAGTTCGTCCTTGCAACAGGAACGCTCCTGTAGCATGACAGAAGCCTGTAATTTTATCAGGATAAGTTGTTTGTTGTTTACTTCTGTAACAATTGTTTTCTCAAAATGTATTTTCTGTACCATGAAAAATAAATAAAAACAAAACCACAAACGCTCCTGTTTCAGTTTCTGGCCAAACAGCTATGTCCTCCTCCAGGAATTCCATTTCACCACCAGTATCACCCCCAACTTTGCATTTCCCCTTGCCCAAATGCCAAGTTGAGCATTTAAGGGCTGATTTAGTTCAATGAGAGAAATGGAGCTCTGCAGCTGCGATTCAAACTGCCTCAAGCCACCTTAGTTGGTGTGAGTCATAGCTCAGTGAGTGGTAACCACATGGTTTGCTTGTGGAAGGTCACAGATTAAATCCCAGGCATCTTCTGTTACAAGTACAGTACAGTAACTTTCAGGTGGCCTGTTTGGGAACACCTTGAAGCTGTGGACAGTTTCACCTGTAGTACCAAACAAGAAAGATTTATGGTCTGACTCACCACAAATCAGAGTCATCTGTTCTTTCGGAAGAACTTACAAGAAATTCCTCCTTGGGCTGGCTTTTAAAGAGGTGAGATTTTATTCTGTTTCGCTAAAAGGAAAGCTTTTTCTTTTTCTTGGTCTGAGTATTTGAGATGGAGGTGGCTACAGATACAAATAAATCAATAAATTTCCAATGATTATTAGTGTTATTTAAAATCGCCCTTCACTAACCCAACTGTGTTGAAAGAATAAAGAGTGTTAAGAGACATATCACCAATCTCCTGGTGAAAAGTACATCAGGAAGATGGGAAACATTTATACATCATAAGCGGTTATGCTTATTTTATGCTTGTTGCTTAATTGATTGCAATAATTTATTTGTTAGATTGCTTCAAGTCTGATCTGGAAAAAAGTTTAAGTCTAATGACCTTACTAATTGTAGTCAAATTAAAATGTGTTCCTTCTGGATATACAGTTCTTTGAATTAAACTCATGTGACTTCATAGATGCCAAGAATCAAATTAAACTTTGTTTTTTCAGGAATTAACATGGTGCTAGCTCCCTGACCAAACTGTACTCCTATATAAGCCACAGTGTGGATACTGTTGCCTGCAAGCTTACCCTGTAGGTGGTACATTTTTCACAGCAGACAGGACTTATTTCTGGCTCTGGGTGGAGACACTCTGGATTTAGCTAAAGAGCACAGTTCTGCCGGATGGTATTTTGCTGAAGTGAGTGATCACTGAATATACAAGGTTATAAAACTATTTGCTTATTAAAAGTGCCATATAAAGAGACAGTGGGGAACAAAGGCCAGATATTTGTAAAGAATGATAAAACAGCAGAGCACACACATTTAGAAGCAAAAACTAGGTCTTGGCTTTTTGATTCAACTAGAGAGAAAAAAGAGGAAAAGTTGAGAAGAGGCAAAGGGCCCTGGGATACAAGCAAATGGTTAGATACTATTTGGAGATTTATGCAAGTCTTTGGGCTGCTGGCTTGCACATTCCCCTCTCTTACATCACACATATTATAACATTATGAAATACAAGCGGTTCACATGGAAGTCTGCACATTGTCGAATGGTTTCTGGGATTCCTTCTCCAAAAGCAGGAGAAAATTGATACAAATTGAGCTTTCATTGGCTTCCATTTAGAGCAGGGGTAGAGAACCTGTAGCTTTTCAGATGCTGTTAGACTCCAGCTCCCATCAGCCTCAGCCAGAACGGTTAGGGATGATGGGTGTTGTCATCCAAAGGTATCTGGACGGTCATACCTCATACCTGAAACAGAGCACCTGTTGCACACACTATGTTTATGTGTGTGGTAGAGTGTGCTTATTCCTTAACTATGCTGTATCTTCATCAGGATGTGTGAGACCAGGCCTCTGGTTTCAGTCCTATGAAGATGGTAAATTGTTGCCTAGATTTATCCAATAGCAGAGTGCTAATTTACCACAATGTAATAATCCTGCCATGTGGTGTGGATTATTTAACATATATCTACACCTGGCTGAAAATCTGACGGGGTAAAATTATTTCCATCAGTTGGCAGCTTGTTACAGATAACCAATTTACTAAGTGGATTTAAATGGACGCCATGTTAAATTGCCTTTGGGTAAAGGGTCTTCTGAAGCCACACACTTAGCAGTGCTTATTTGAAGAACTAACTGCTGACATTCACAGAGGTTAATTATCACAGAAGGGCTGAACATCTACAAAAGCTTATTAGCCTGCAAGTGTACACAGAATGCATGACTTCCCAGAGTGAATTAAACCAATTGTTCATGCACTCCAACGGCCACCTGGACACAGATTGGTAGCTTTAGAAACAGATTCTCAATTTTTTCCAGAATGATGAGCCTCCAACTCAAAATAGGAGGGGTGTGGGGTGGCTAGCTTTTCCAAGTGTAGTTTATGATGGGACCATGATGCATTGGAAACTTAAAAGCACAACCCACACAACTTTTAATGCTCATTGATTTCAAAGGAAAATAACAAAGGACCTCAAACTGCAACTCTTTACTCACTTACATGGGAGTAAGCCCCAGCAGACTCAATGGGACTAACTTCTGGGTAGGCATGTATAGGATTGCACTGCTTCACTATAGTAGGATTACCCCTTTATGAAATACTGTCATTTCATTGGATCATTCTCTAACAAAGTATATTTTTCCAAAGGTTCTTTATGATTTTAAGGAGCTTTTGTTAAATAAAAGGTAATAAAAGGTACAGATTCCTTTGGAATAATGCTCCTGACAGTTTATGTCATTTCAGTGCCTTCAAAATCGAGTCCTTTAAACTTTGTACTTTGTCTTTAAATATTTTCCTGTCCCGTTTCCACCTTCTGTTTCTGCTCTATTAACAGTGCAGGTCTCTACCTGTCTACTCAGAAGTAAATCCTATTGTTTAATTAAGGGAGGTTACTCCCAGATATGTAGGGACTGCAGTCTCATTATCTTGTTTCACTAGCAACCGCCTGTACTTAAATTTAGGAAACCATAATGAAGCAATTAAGACAAAACCAAAAACCCTTCACAGCGGACAATCTTACTGTTGCAAACTTCTTTGAGGATTGTGGGCACACTCACCATATGGCCAATGATAGCTTTTTCAGATTCTTAGGGGGGGGGGAGTCTAAGTCTCCTGAATCAAAACAAAACCCTCTTTCCCATATCTGTTCTGTTAGAACACCAGATTTCCCCCCCCCCCCAATTCAAGTGAGGTTAAAGCAATGCAGCCCCAGAATGGTGAGAAGGCAGCTACAGTTCAGGAAAATCAATGGGAAAACCCCGACTGCACACATTTTTAGATTGATGTTAGATGTTAGATAGATGTAATATTGTTGTTTCAAATCTTGTACATATTTGCTATGCATGCACCCTTAATTTCTTTAAAAAATAATATAATAGGCTTCAAAGGTTAACTTTATAATAAAACAATGTAATTTATAACCAAACTTTTGAAGTGTTTCCCTCAATTCATGTTTTGCAGTTGGTCATAGGCATATTGTTTTTCTCTGATAATTCCCCCCCCCCCCCAATCTCTGCTCCATACTAACCCCCTCCAGCCAGTGGATTGGGGTTTAAGATTGCTCTGCAATATTTATAAATCATCCTTAATCCAGCGGGTGGGTGACCACAAGCTTAACGTGAGTCAACAGTGTGATGCAGCAGCAAAAAAAAGCTAATGCTATTCTAGACTACATCAAGGGAAGTAATAGTACCACTCTATTCTGCCTTAGTCTAAACCACAGAGCCTAGGGCTTGCCGATCAGAAGGTTGGCGGTTCAAATCCCCACAACAGGGTGAGCTCCTGTTGCTTGGTCCCTGCTCCTGCCAACCTAGCAGTTCGAAAGCACGTCAAAGTGCAAGTAGATAGATAGTTACCGCTCCGGCAGGAAGGTAAATGGCGTTTCTGTGCGCTGCTCTGGTTCGCCAGAAGCGGCTTAGTCATGCTGGCCACATGACCCGGAAGCTGTACGCCGGCTCCCTCAGCCAATAAAGCGAGATGAACACCGCAACCCCAGAATCGTCTGACTGGACCTAACAGTCAGGGGTCCCTTTACCTATTCTGCCTTAGTCAGACCACACTTGGAATACTGTGTCCAATTCTGGGCACCATGATTTAAGAAGGATGCTGACAAGCTCGAAAATGTGCAAAGGGCAACCAAGATGATAAAGGGTCTGGAAACTAAGCCTTATGAGGAGCGCTTGAAGGAGCTGGGTATGTTTAGCCTGGAAAAGCGCAGACTGAGAGGAGATATGATAGCCATCTTTAAATATTTTAAGAACTGTCACGTGGGGGGAGGAGCATGCTTGTTTTCTCCTGCTCTGGAGGGTAGGACTCGTACCAATGGCTTCGAGTTATAAGAAAGGAGATTCCAACTAAACATTCAGAAAAACTTTCTGACAATAAGAGCTGTTCAGCAGGCTCCCATGAGAGCCTCTCCTTCCTTAGATGTTTTTAAACAGAGGTTGGATAGCCATCCGTCATGAATACTTCAGCTGAGGTTCCTGCATTGCAGGGGGTTGGACTAGATGACCCTTGGGGTCCCTTCCAACTCTACAGTTCTATGGTTCTAGGGAGGCATACATTAGGTTAATAGATATAATACAGCTCAAAAAGTATAACCTACATGCATCTTCACAACATATTCAACATTCTACTCATTGAAATAATTCCGCTTGAGAAGCATGAAAGAGATTCTTTCCCATTGCATTCCATTTATTTTAGATTTCATTCTTACTCATACCTACAGCCTTTGGGTAATGCATGAAAGGAGTCAAGGTGGTTCAGTTGATTAACTGATTAATCTCGAACGAATGATTCTTTAGTGTCTTCACAATCTATCATCACACAGCCCACTAAACAGCTTGAATTTAAAAACATGCCCTTTCTGCAAAGGTAATTAGCACCAGCGGTGCATTGTGCCCACATGGGAAAATCAAAACCATAAAAAATGTGATCTGCAAACAGGTATCAGCTACAAAAACCGTTCATCCCCATTTTCAACAACAGTACTATGCTATTGTCCTTGTAATATTAACAACACAGCAACGTATGAGACACTACTGTTTAAATCAATTCATATGCAGTAATGAATGCCAATTCAAAGCTGAATAATTATCCACATCTGGAATCAATATTAAAATATCTTCAGGAACACCATCCTAATCAGAGGTAAATTACATTGGATGTATCTAAGGCTGTCCCTCTGCTTATTAAAGGCTCTTTGACCCAACAGTGGGGTTTTGTCACTGGAATGGGGAGGCAAACTATTTTCACTAATTCACCCTTCCCTGGTAGCTCCTTATACTGTTCCAGTGAGTCTCCCAACCCCTGGGAGCAGATTGGGAACAGATGAGAGCTGCAGCTGTTGAGGGTGAATATGTAAAAATCACATTCCTTACCTTTTCTGCTAACAGAAGCCTCTGCTGCATCAAGCTGTCTTCTGTCACTAGATAAAATCCCAAGTTTAATGGAATTTAATCACTAGCATGTTTAGGGCTGTGTACACACCAAATTTCTGAAGCACATTTAAATTAGTGCACACACCCCAAAGAATCCTGATAGCTATAGTTTAGAGGCTGCAGATACTCTTACTGAATGAGGTTCATAATATGTCTAGCAAGGATTTTACAGGTGTGGTGCTGACTTTATGTGGAATTGCCACCCCAATGAAGCCCACCAGGATCAGGCTCTGGCTGAATTCAGGTGAGCATTTGGCTTGCACATACACACACACACACACACACTCTTCACACGGAGTTCAGAAGCTTTCACTTCCATTTTTGATTATCTGCAGTTTGTCTTGCTATCTGAATATGACAAACTGACTTAGCCGATTTGTCTGAAACAAATTAATTTCAAACCTTAAGTTATAAAACTACCTTGTATCAACAAACAATAGTTGAGATTAACCACAGTTTAAGGTTACAGCACAACTGTGGTGAAACAAAATAAGAAGCACAAGATTCTGATCTCCTTGCAGTTGCATCAGGAGAGGAGAAGGAGGGGGTGAAGAATGAGAGTTCATGGCTCAACTAGGCTTCTTTCTCTTACAAAGAACATAGTTTATTATGATGTGTTGATGCAACAAATATATGATTTCATATAACCCTGGCTTTTTCAAGTAGCATTTAAGCTAAATTGAAGTTGATTTATTTGATCCTGGTCAGGCTTTTGTTTGTTTTTGTTGACCCCGGTTGTTATTATTGCAACTTTTGTTGCTGTTTTGCTTGTGCTGCACTGTTTTTCATTGCTAGTTCGTTCAATTTTTGATTTGATTTGTTGTTTTGTCTTTACAAGGTAAAGTGGCATATATATATATATATATGCAAAAAATAATATCTGATACTGTATTCACATCATTGCTACTCAAACAGGCTAGAACCCTACATACTGTAAATATTAAAGCAACAGATGTTTCCATTCCTAGGCAAGAGAGTAGGAAAAGAGCAGAGGTAAATCAAGATAAAAGTACCCCCTTGTGCTCCTACAGATCTTTTTGAAGGTTTGAGAGTCTCAAGAATCTGTGGAATGTGTTTCCACATATACAAGAATCAAACCTTTTTTTTAAAAAAAGGGCTTTACTATCCTTATTCTAAACAAATCCCTTCAAAAGAAAAGCATCCGGTGATTCTGATTTTGCTTTATCAAAAATTCAGTTCTAAAGGAACTCCTTAAACTTACGGTTTCATAACAGTACAGTTACCATCACCCATTACAAAGGTGGCTTTAAAAACTAACCTCTTTTGTCAAGTCTGCTTAAACTCCAGCTGCTCCTTTTCTTTTGCCTCAAGAGATGGATTTGGGGCACCCCACCAGAGGCTGCAAGTTGCTGCCATATGTTTCCTATCAAATCTCCTATTTCTGGACAAGAAACTCTCCCTTAATCCTGGTGGGAATTCCACCGTCGGCCACCTATTCCCTATCCTTGCCTTCTGTAAAGTTCAGCTCCATCGAGGTAAACGAGAGGCTCCCCCCCCCCCCCCCCGCTTTTTGGACGCCTCCAAGTTGGGACTGTTGCTTCTTACCTTGAGGAGAAGGCGGCTGAGCGTGAGTGGCTTCGCCAGGGCAAAGCTGCAGGGCAATCTGCAAGAGGAGGAAGGCGGCTTTGCGCTTGTTCATCCTGCCCAGCAGTCCAGCGAAGGGAGATAGATGCCCAGAACCTGTGGCTGAGGAGCTGCTGCTGCTGCTGCTGCTGCTGCTGCTGCTCACTCGAGGCTCGCCTCGGATAGAGAGAGGGATGCGCGCGGGGATCTGTTCTTTAGGAGAAAGGCATGGAGGCGCGCGGCGCACTGGAGGCTCCTACCTGTTGCTCGGACACCGGCTCACTGAACTGCAGCAGCCCCGACAGGAGCTGTTTAAATGCGGGAGCAGGCAGACCCTAAGCCCGGGCTGCGAGGGGCGGAGCGAAAGGGACCGGGGCCGCGAGCCATTGGCTGCGACGGGCGAGGCGCGCGCTGCCTCAGGACCGGGAGGAGGCGCTTAGGAATCTTGTAAAGGGCAAAAAAACGCACGAAGAAGCCTCCAAGCTCTCCCAACTTCCATCCAGTCCCAATAAGTTTGTGCCAAATAAAAGGGAAAAGCCTGGACGCAAAGTCCTTCTCCAGATCTCATACCTATCTATCGATCTTGATGCTGTGATCATTGTAAATGGGGAAAAAAATAGGGCACCAACAGGGCTGTGCGTAAAAGGTTGCGGTTATAAAATGACATTGCTTTGCTTTATTTATATTTGTTTTTATTACACGTACATCATTCCCACCTTCCCTGTGAGGTGCTCCAGGTGGCGCAGGTGGTTCTCCCTTGTGGAACGCCCTCCCACCAGATGTCAAAGAGAAAAACAACTACCAGACTTTTAGAAGACATCTGAAGGCAGCCCTGTTTAGGGAAGCTTTTAATGGTTGACAGACTACTGTATTTTAATATTTTGTTGGAAGCCGCCCAGAGTGGCTGGGGATATCCAGCCAGATGGGCGGAGTATAAATTTATTAATAATAATAATAATAATATTTTAGCATCGCCACAGCCCTATGAGGTAGTTGAGGCTGCAAGATGGCAATGGGGCCAAGGTAGTTGAGTGCGGATTTGAACCCTGGTGTCCTAGCCCAGCACTCTAACCACTGCACTGGATTGGCTCTACTTTCTTTCAAATCAAATTTTCCACATTTTTGTTCTGATTTGGTTACCAAGTTTGATTTTTGTTGCGGTCACTATGCAGGCTTACAGATGGAGGCTTAATCTGCAAAGTTGTTGTTAACAGGCTTTTTCTTTACACATTGGCCTTCCCTTCAGAAATGGAAAATCAGGATTAAATGGGGAAATGTTGTTGCTGGAATGATCTCACGTGGATACTGTAAAAAACTTGCAAGTATGAAGTCTACTAATGCCTAATAAACAAGCATTCTGGAAGTGCCCTGGTTGCTTTTCTCATGTTTTGTTCTAGTGCCTTGAATTTCATTGTTTGTTTTCGAAACATAGAAGTTTTCATGCTAAAAATGGTGCCATCTTGATTATTATGTGGTGCTGACATATGAGCCAACTCCTAAGAGACTTCATCCCCCATAAAATATTTGAGAGGGCTGCCCCCCAAAGTTGATGAGCATTGTCACTCACATGGTATGTGTGTGCCACGTCTTGTGGTCAATTATGTGGGGAGGGGCTTACTTGTCCCCCAATATTTTATTCAAGTTGGCACCCCTGAAGTTCTCTTACTATGAAGTTCTCTTAATTATTATTATTAACCATCCATTAACACAAAGTCTTAGACTGCCTGTGTCTAAAGTACATACAGATAATTTCTGAGACTTTAGCTATTTTATTTTGTAAAAAGTTTTTAAGCCACATATAACTGTAAGGTTAAAAAAACGTGTTTGAGTTTCAGCTCAACTCTTAAAATATTAGTTTTTCCTCCTTTTTATTTAATCAACAGACTTCTGCATGCTTGGCCTATAGAAAAATTGTCCATTGCTGTTGATTTTTACTTAAGAAAATGTCAGTGGCTCGTTCATATTCCAAGCTATGAAAAATTGACTCACTGATTCAGTCAGGTTTTACCATTTGTTCATAAACAGCACAGAAGACCCACTGTATTTCAAAAACGGTTCTGAGTCAGTATTTTCAGGAAGGAACCAAAGCTGCCATTCTCAAATAACTTACTCTGGATCAAACCCCCTCTATGACTTCAGTGAATCAAGTGAGATGAAGATCACAGCTATGCAGCAGCAATCCCTGAACATTTACACTCGCATCACCCTGTTGGAAGTCACAGCATAAGAAACTACTTTATATTGAGTCAGGCCATTGGTTCATTTAGCCCCCTCTGATTACCATATATAGCATTCAGCTAGAGATACCAGGAATGGAATCTACGACTCTGAATGCAAGAGACCTGCACCATTTTAAATAAGCAACTAACAGCCTAATCACATTACTATTTGGTTGTGTGGTAACTGTTGCATATTGGCTGATAGCTTCTAGTGAGCTGATTGTTGTATACATCCACCATGCCAATGGCACACTTTGGGCTCTCAAATTTGAGCAGTGCCCTGTGCAACTCTAAAATTTGGCACGCCCAGTGGCCAAACCAGTCACATTACCCTAAAATCACTTCTGACCATGCTCAAAGAGTTTTGCAAAGCACTACAAATGTTGCTTATTTCTTAGTGTTTGCAAAACCTATGGCCTGTGAGCCGACATTCACATGCTTACCAGTGCTTTTCTACTGCTACCATGTTTATTATTATTATTATTATTATTATTATTATTATTATTATTAATTATTATTTAATTTGTGTGCTGCCCATCTGACTAGGTTGCCCCAGCCACTTTAGGCAGCTCTCAACAAAATATTAAAAACACAATAAAACCTCAAACATGAAAAACTTCCCTGTACAGGGCTGCCTTCAGATGCCTTCAAATGTCATATAGTTGTTTATCTGTTTGACATCTGATGAGAGGGCATTCAACAGGGTGGATGCAACTTCTGAGAAAGCCCTCTGCCTGATTCCTTGTTACTTCATTTATTGTAGTGATGGAACTGCCAGAAGGCCCTGGGAGCTGGACCTCAGTGTCCGGGGTTGAGACACTCCTTCAGGTATACAGGGCCAAGACCGTTTAGGGCTTTCTAGGTCAGTGCCAATACTTTGAATTGTGCTTGGAAACGTACTGGGAGCCAATGTAGATATTTTAGGACTGCTGTTGTATGGTTCTGGCAACCACTCCCAGTCGCCAGTCCAGTTGGTGCATTCTGGATTAGTTGTCACTTTCAAAGGTAGAACACATTGCAATAGTCCAAGTGGGAGAAAACCAGAGCATGTATTACTTTGGCGAAACAGGGCTCAGGTAGGTAGGGTCTTAGCTGTTGTACAAGGTGGAGCTGGTAGACAGCTGTCCTGTACACAGAATTGACCTGTGCTTCCATGGACAGCTGTGAGTCCTAAATGACTCCAAGGTTGAACACGTAGTCCTTTAGTGGCACAGTTACCCCATTCAGGTCCAGGGTGTCCCCCACACCTGCCTGGCCCCCAGAAAGAGTACTTCTGTCTTGTTGGGATTCCACCTCAATCCATTAACAACCATCCACCCTCCAACTGCCTCCAGGCACTCACATAGGATGTCTTTACTGTTCTTGATAGATATTTACAAGCTATTTACCCGTTTCTTGGTTCTGTAACTGTGCAAACAAGGTGCTAGATGTTGTTGCACTGAATTTAGCAGCAATGGAGTTCCTCCTTAGGCAGGCCTAACTACAGCTTAATTCACATTGTAATTTTTCTGATGTAAGCATTAATACTTGTAATATGTTCATAAATATATTTTAAAACTTCTGATTGGACTACACTAGGAAACATTAATACTTGTGTCAGAAAAGTGTTGGGCGACTAAAATCTTCAAGGGCAAAGGCTTATTGTATTGTATTCTATTTTTTGAAAAATGTAGGGTGGCTTGGTTACCAAAATGAGCAGTTACAATGGAAGAACTGAAGAAAGGCAGCAGACGAGCCTTACTGGAGAGACAGAATATATAGGACAAGAGTGTGGCAGACATGAAAGCAGAAATTTACAGAGCAACCATATACATATCTACACAGAGTTCAGTGAGACTTACTCCTAGGTAACTGTGTATAGGACTTCAGCCTTAGGCAGGCATAAAAAGCTAAGAAGTCCGCATATGCAGAGTAGCAGTTTGGTGTGTAATATATCAAAGAGACAGTGCAGAGAGGCTTAGGAAGAGAAGTGACATGGCAGAGTTTTGGAAAAGATGATTTTAGCAGAGGCATTCTTTACTGCTTATATAAGGTAGCAATACTCAAATCACTGATTTGGGACTTTCTACATCACTTTTTCCTATATGAGTATTAATGCTGCAAAAATTCAAAGAAAGTTACCCAGAATTTTCAGTCCTTTCTCTCTAGAAAGTACATATTTCGATTTCAATGTTGTGGGAACATAATCTCTATAACCAGGCCTTTGGCTCATTGAACACTGAACATTAAACATGTTTGTGGGAGTGAGGTTATTGGCTTTTGTTTTTGTTTTATTATGTATTTTGTGTTGTCATTTTGTATTTATATGTCATTTTTCAGCCCGTACCATGGCTAATGCCATCTAACAATTTGTCTTATTTTTTATCCTGTTATTGCTGTAGCATCACATCAATTGTTGTTGAGCTTTCCTGTGTATTGACATACTAGATCAACAGGACTCCCCTGCTTTTTAATCCCCATAGTCTTTTAGGTTGCTTCTGTTACTTTTCCTGACATGTATATGAAGTTCTGTTTTTGGAAACAATCCACAAAGATACATGCAAAGCTTAGCATGTAATTGTCAAGCATGTGTTTATTTAATTCAACAGAAATGTGAAAAACAGCTGGATATTTTTGGGTGTTCTTTGGTTGTCTCACTTCTGAAGCCCTGAAGTTTCTATATCCATGGTGGGCAAGGGTTTAGGTGAAAAATAAATCTTACTAAATCTCAGACTCCAGGAAAAGGGGTTTTACTGAAACCACAAAATATTTCAAGTCTCTCTGTAAAGTCTATAAACTCTCCATAAAAATCCTTAACTGTTGGTAACACTGACTCAATACAATATGGTACAAGGAATATTTGTGCTTCTGAAATAATTTTCCTTCTGCCTCCAGGTGCAATAAACATTAATTTGTCCAAATATTCTCTCTTAAAAATAGCAGTTTTCATTCTGAATGAACTACCCATTCTGAAAACAAAGAGAACTTGAAAATTAGTTGTGCAGCAAAGAACTTTGCATCTGCTTACAAAGTGCCTCAAAAAGTTTCCAAAACCTTTCTGAATATTAGATTCTTAAAGATGAAATAATGCGACTTGAATGAAATTAAAAGCCTCACAGCTTTAATAACATGTAAATAAAGTTTACACCATCTGTTATCTCAGAATGCCTATCCAGTAAAGTGCTTTCGAGATGAGTGCATAGCTGTTTCTGTAGTAGCCCAATTGAGCTAATTCTGGGATGTGTGAAAGTACTTTACAAATGAGGCTGTATTGTACTTGCAGACATGAATACCACAAAATACAGGGACAAAATACATACGCCTGGCAGCAGGTGGGAATGGTGCATGAACACTTAAAATGCTTCTTTTGTTAGCAAACTACAGGGAGCTGCAATTGGGCAAATTTTAGAATGGTGCAGGTGTGTATTTTAACATAGAAACCATGAAGGGTTGCCACCTTTGTTCTGGCAAAATACAGGACAGGGTAGGGTGGATGATTTTTTTTTCTTCATCTGGTGCTGAAGTGACTTCAGAACAATCCATTACAATCTACTGCAGCCTATCAGGATGCCCCTCTTAAATTTGTCACATGCACACGCACATATACACATGAATTTGTAAATCTCAGGGGGAACTACCCTGAGACCTCCAGGTATAGGGTGGTATATAAATTCAATAAATAAAAAAGAAATAAAAATAAAATCTGTCTGTTTTTGGCTACCTAGAACTTAAATACATGAACATGCATTTGGAGAGGGTCCCTAACTTGGCAGAGAAAGACCTGAAATACAGGACAAAACTATCAATACAGGACATACAGTACCTTATTTGGAAGCCCTACTGAACTCCGTGGGTCTTACTCCAAAGTAAACAGGCATAGGCCCTGGCTGCTATTATCCACACTCCTAGTAGGGTAGACAAGACACAAGAGACCACAGTTCCTTAATAGTTGTAATGTGCTTTTTTTTTTTAACGTCAGGTGTAGGTTGCATAACGATTTTGCATAACTATTTGGGAATAAGCCCCGCTGAGATCAAGGTTTAGTTTTGAATAAACAAGGTTAGGATTCCATATTTGTCTTTGTCGGGATTATGCTGCGTTTTTCTGCTTGCAACGGATTTGTAAGGCAAGGTGCGGATCCATTAATGGAGCAAGTAAGAAGGCAGCTAATTTTATTTATTGAATCTGAAATTAACCCTTTGGCCAAACAACAGCTAGGAAGTTCATGGAGGTGGGCTTTTTGGGGTTTTGGTTTTGCACTACCAAACCTTCGTTTTTCAACGCCAATGCTTTGCCCTAACAAATTATAAATAAATATGAGTACTGTAGCTTCACTCTCCAACTTTTGCCCCACAATCACCACAAGAAAGTATATCAAAGCCCTTGTAGGGCTGGGTATGTGCGCCGCTGCTCTTGCCCTGAGGCCGCGCAGTCCGCGAGAGGCGCTCGATGTAGCCGCTGGAACACGTAGAAAACGTAAAAAGGGCGGAGCATCCCGCTCGGGCCTCTTCTTCGCCCCGCCCATGCCGAAGGGCGGACACTCCGCGAGGAGGGGAAGGGCGGGGCCGCGGGCGGAGCTTCGTGAGGGCAAAGGGCTTGCCGCGTCCAATATGGCGCCCGCCATGGAGCTGAGCTGCTGGGGCGGTGATTGGGGGTTGCCGTCCGTGCACGCGGAGTGCCTCGTTGTCATGGTAACGGCGGGTTTGACGGGTTTGCGCGGGCGGGCGAAGGCCCAGATTCGGGTGTGAGGGGGGGGACGGAGAGAGGCTTGTGAGGAGCCGCCACAATGGATTGCACCCGGGGAGGAAAGCCTCAAACATTTCCAGTGTTGAAGGGGGAAAGCTTTCACGTATATATTTATGCATTTTTATTTTTATTTTAATATACAAAGGAGTTTCCATCCTGCTTTTTAAAGAGCCTTTCAAAAGTGGTGTATACATTCTGGAAATAAGCAATATCCGGCACTTAACTCTGGTATGAAATGTTGTGGATCAGAGAGCCCACTTCATGGGATGGATCCGACATGGTGTGGTGCTAGTACACGAGAGTTAATGTCACAGTAAAAAATTAATCCTGGAGGTGTATGTGCTTGCTGTAGCGGACTGTGGTTGCAGCAGTGTTGCACATTTACCCGTGAGTCACCCCACTGGACAGAGTGAGGCTTAACTTCTGAGTGAAAATGCATAGGATTGTGCTGTAATGCAGCTGTCTCTAGGACACACTACAATGTGCAATCGAGCACCCAAAAGATAATATAGAAATGTCCCATCAGAAAACCTTTATTGTCTATAAGGACAACTTCATTTAAATCCTGAAAATCTTTTTTTAAGCACTTGGGTTTCACATATCTTCATGAGTAGCAGGAATAGAAAATGAATATAGGTTGCGTCTCCTTTCAGAGTCCACTCTTACAGCAACACTTCAAGACAGGCATTTGTTATTTAAAAAGTAAAGTTCAGCATTTGTGACTACTGAGATGTTAACTTGTCACTTGTGCATATTGTCACAGACTTATTCTGTTCATCCACATCTTTTTAAAAAAGAAAGCAAGCTGATATGTATTAAAAATGGTAATTTGAGAATGGTCCATGGATATCTCTGATTGCTTTAAAGTTGTCTGTACTGTACGTCTTTTAAAAAATAGTGGCTCAGTTTGCATGTAGTACTAAGTTTTTGCACCTCACTGGGTCCTTCTGCCGCCACACTATCTAGAGCGAAATCATAGTTTTGCTGAGTATGAAGTGTGAACTTGGGCTTGTGGCATATATTAACAATATAGGTTGATCTCAGCCCAATTCCAGCTCTGTTTTTGTGCATGTAGTGGAATGTAACAGCTAGTGGTCACATCCAGTCAAATCAAAGAGAGTTTTACAGATAAATAGCTACATGTACCTTATATACCCATGAGCTGGAAAGGATTTCCTTGGGTGGAACTAGGTCAATGTATTTTAAAACTAGTAATGTTTTCCCATAATTCATGCTGAGAAACCTGTGACCTTCAAGATGTTATTGGATTCCAGTTCCCTTCAGCCCCAGCCAAATAGCCTATTCATCATAGATAACATAAGTTGAAATCCAACAACCCCAGGAGAGCCCCAATTTTTTTCCAGCACTGTCTTAGCTCCTCTTGGCCCCATAGCCAACTGACATCCCATTGAAGTCCATAGTAAATTGTCCATTAATTGTGACAGTTGAATGTTGCATTTAATGTTGATTATGGCAGTGGCATAATATGACTGTGCACCCTGAGCTTTTGAGATGAGTCAGGTTATAAATCAAATAAGTAGATTCTTTACCTAACATTTAGGTTGTCAAAATTCTGAAGAATAAAACATTGAGTTTAATTATTTTGTAACTTTCATTGCAGGCTTATGCCAGGTTTTGTGGTGCACCATTGAAAGTGAATGTTATAGATCATTTGTGGAGAGCACCAAGAGGTATTGCTTTAACCTTTTACGTGTATATATTTGCATTTTAGGTCGCATCTTAAGGAGTGGTTACATCAGAAGCAGCTCCTGGGAAAGGGTGGTGCCACAGATCTGGCTTCACTGCTATGTACTGGGATGGACAAGGGGCAGTGGTCAGGGTGGTGTGGGCACAGTGACAGTTCCAGTCCAGTGCTCCTGCCAGTGTGCCCAAACCAACCCTGACCCTCTGTCACACCATCTGGGGATGCAGCAGCCCTACCTCCCTGCATATTCTGGGTTACATGCATACATAAAGGGTAAAGGGACCCCTGACCATTAGGTCCAGTCGTAACCAACTCTGGGGTTGTGGCGCTCATCTCACTTCATTGGCTGAGGGAGACGGCGTACAGCTTCCAGGTCATGTGGCCAGCATGACTAAGCCGCTTCTGGCGAACCAGAGCAGCGCACGGAAACGCCGTTTACCTTCCCACCAGAGCGGTACCTATTTATCTACTTGCACTTTGATGTGCTTTCGAACTGCTAGGTTGGCAGGAGCAGGGACCGAGCAACGGGAGCTCACCCCGTCGCGGGGATTCGAACTGCCCTCCTTCTGATCAGCAAGTCCTAGGCTCTGTGGTTTAACCCACAGCGCCACCCGCATCCCTTACATACATACATAACTATGTACAAACAGGAAGATCCTCATCCCTAGCTTGCAACCCAGTCTTACTTTCCGTTGTGCAAAGCCAAGAGTGGATCATATCAGTTCATTGTGAGCATTACATTCCAAGCTATGTGTTGCAACTATTGCAGCAAAAGACCTAGGATGTTTGAACAGGGAACAACTTAAGGGAGTGCAGTTGCACTGTGAAAGGCCTTTTATGAATCAAATGTGGGTGTAGCGGAATGATACTGGATGATGAAGTAACAGTGCTTAGCGTCATCTGATCTTTGTCAGCAGGATGAAGGATCACCCCTAGCCTTCTTATGTTGAAGCTACAAAAATAAGGCAATTTTTAATGAGTGGCAAAAGTGAAAGCTTATATGCACCAATCCTTGGTATTGAGCTGATCAGAATTCTTACATGAGCAAATTTAAACACCTTTTATGTTAGCATTAATAGGGTTGTTTTGATTGCATTATTTTGACTGATCATTTATTTTTAGCGAGTGTACCATTGCTGATATCGAATGACACCGTTATTTCTCAGCCAGCAAAAATACTAAACTTCTTAAGAAAGCAGGTGAGTTTCCATAAATAGTATCTCATATCTAGTAAGTTAAATCTTTAAAGATTAGCGAATCTCTAACTTTCATTTCAAAAGCTTTGTGAGATTTGAGGGTAAATTACTTGTGCTTTTGTTTGCTTCTTTATTTACAAAAAAGGAATAAAATGTGTCTTTCACTTGATTAAGGAATTTTTTCCCCCTTCCTTAATTTTAACATTAGAAATTCAGTTGCTGGCTAGCCTGGAAGTTTCACTGAAGACTGGAAAATCAAGGAAATGACAGCTGAAAAATCAGGATATTGAGGCAGAATTCTTAAAACTGTTTCCAAAGACAAAGGAACATTCTGGAGAGAGGACACCTTTGCTAGGGTTTGACTGCCACCTCTCCCTCTCCTGTTAAGGTATGAGAACAAACAAAATGTGTCCCAAGAAATCTATAGTCTACCAGTCAATTGAACTCCGCCAGCCAGACTCAATACTACTTGAACTCTTTGAGGGTTGGGGGTATTTTTACAATCAAGCAGTATATAAATAGTGTGAAATAAAATAATAAATAAAACTCACTGCAATCATTCTCTTCTACCATATTTGAGTACATGGAAATCAACCTGTAAAGTGGATCCCCACCTCAGCGAAGCAGAACTTTGTTGTGCCATTCAAGCCACAGCAGTGCCCGTACCCTCTATCATAGCCAGGCAGGAGCTAATGCTTTTTACAAAACAATCCCACAGGCTACTTGTCCTTTCGCCCTGAATATGGCAAAATTTCAGCTTCTGTTGACAGCACCCTGCATAGGCAAGCTCAGGAGCGCCCTATGCAATGCACAGAAAGGCTTCTGTGTAAGGTGAAATGCTTGGCTGATAGAGCTTTCAGGCGTTGCTGCATCTTGACTGATGCTCCAACATCAGGGACAGGGAGGAAAAGGTTCTCCTTGGATCCTACAGAGAGCCATTCCACAAGATCTCTTGTCTATATATTCACTAGGAGATCAGGATTGTAGCTCATAAATTCACAACTCTTTCAGATTCTGTTTGTACAATAAAAGAGCCAAACAGGAGCACAAGTAAATTTTATATTTTAGGGGAATAGAGATGCATTTTTAAACTCCATTTTTCAGGATTCACCATGACTAAAAGCAGTTTAAATAGAAAGGGCATGCACACCTTAACTAAAGTGCAAGTTGATTTTGTTAAAATATCCCCATTAGTTTGACTTCAGGCAGATTGATCTTAGAATTAAGTGCCTCTGTAACTTCAGCAGTTAACACTATTATTAAACATTGAAACCATTAACTTGGAGGAAAAGTTAAGAGTTTAATTTTATTATTTATTGCTTTTCTGTTTTTTGAAACTGAATATATAATTCACTTTTTACAGGAACCTTCCATTGTTGGCTTTATTTTCTCTTTGGAAAGTTTCATATGACTGCTTGCTGCATTAATGTATTGCCTTTTTCACTGGCAGAAATATAATGCTGATTATGAGTTGTCTACAAAAGAAGGAGCAGACACACTGGCGTACATTGCACTACTCGAAGAAAAATTACTTCCTGCTGTGGTAAGATACAGTTGTTGTTTGTGACCAAAGTTTTGCAGCGCCACCCACCAAAGTCAATAGCATGCTTATTCAGCTCATTGAAATTAATGTGTCTTGAACTTCTTGTGTGTTCCCATGAGATGTCTTAGGAGTCAGTAATCACCATTAAAATCAGATATCTTTAAAATCAGCATTCATATTAAAGAGCTCAGTGACAATAGGAAGGCATCAGGAAGGCCACAGATTCCCCACCCCTGCTCTGTGGCTTTGTTCTCACAAACAGTAGACATGGTGGTAAACATCTGTCTGGGTTTTATTTCTTCACTCTGTAGATGAAGACTTGCATAACTAAATTTTTCCTATACAGAAATTCTTTCCACAAAGAAAACTAGAAATAGATAAGATGAGTTCTAGTGTGGTTTTAATGAAAGTTGTATGTGATAAGCTTCTATTGCTCATATAAAAAGCACAACAACCTAAAAACAAAGTTAAACTAATCGAGCAGATGCAATATACAATAGCTCATTACCATTTCTGGGTAAATCTTGCACTAGATACAAAATGGCAGGAGAAGAACAGCCACAGACTTTCTTAGACCTTGACTTACCCATAATGTGCTAGGTTTTTATGCGAAGTTTTCAGTCTGCTATTTGTAAGGACTAGGCCAGTAACGTCACAGAAGTTCAGGTAATGGATAGAGGAGACTTGCAACTCATAGCAAGTATGTGTGTTATTTAAACTAGTTACTTTTCACTGTTCTGAAACACTGCTGACATTGTAGGAATAATTTAAATTTAATATAAATTGTTTCTTTAAAAATAATAAGCTTGGTATACTTTGACTTTTCTAATTACCTCTATAATAATAATAAATTTTATTTATATCCCGCCCTCCCCAGCCGAAGCCGGGCTCAGGGCGGCTAACAACAATAAAACAGTACAAAAGTACAACACAAACAACACTCTAAAATCATTCATTATAAAATTAATTCAATATAGTGCAGTCCTATTCATGTCTACTCAGAAGAAGGCCACATTGAGTTCATTGGGACTTATTTTCATGTAAAAGTGTAGAGACATGCACTCTTATCAAGATCTGTCCTATTCGTATTATTAATTAATTATTAAAAATGTGTTTGCATATCTGTAATAGTCTAATGTCTTAACTTTATTTCCACTCTGCTGAGAAAATCACTTGGTTTTTGAACACTGAGACAGGCTTATTAGATCCCCCAAAATCTATTGGTAAACAAAAACAGGTTTGGTTTTTTTAGTAACAGGGAAGCTGATGTTCATTATCGAATGTTAACATTCTTTGTTATCATGATATAGCTGCACACTTTCTGGGTTGAAGCTGATAATTACTACAATGTGACAAAACCATGGTTTGCTTCAAGGATTCCATTTCCACTGAGTTGGTATCTGCCTAGAAAGATGTCTGGGGAAGCCCTTAATAGAATCTTGCTGACAAAAGGAGGGCCTCCACTCTACAGTCTCACTGAAGTGGAAGCACAGGTATATTTTGCTTTATGAGTAATTTAGGCCTATAATCGATGCAGATGTACTAGAATTGGACGCTAAATATGATGGTGCTTGTTTTAATACAATAGAGACAATAGATTTCTTCAAGGTTGGAAGGATCAGTGAAGTTTACTGGTCCCACAACTTCCTTGATCAACCAGTGATTCAAAAGAAGGTTCGGGAGAGGGCTTTCCTGATTCTACTTCATTTTAGTGGCCACCTGAAATTTCCCATGCCTTATGTTATTGTTCTGGTTAACAAATTTGTCAACCCATGCAGATGGAAAGAACTAGTGTTTTACATTCTTTCTGCCTGGCATCTCTTCACTCATGTTTTGGGGAGGGACTGGTGTGTTTTATGCCAGGTGGACTAATTCTGCCCTCTTCTGCTGTAGTGCTCTGATGGATTGAATATTAGTTTTATGTCATAATGAAGTTTTTTTTTTTTTAAATTGAATACATTGCTTTAATTGTATTTTGTAAACTACTCTGGATCTTAACCAACGAAGGGTGGCATAATAAGGAAAGAAAGAAAGGAAGGAAGAAAGACATTTTGTTACTAGCTGAAGCTTTTGAACAGTTTTCAAAGACAAGCTCACATATTGCAGATTGCAGTAACTAATCCACAAGATGATCAAGGCATGGATAGCAAGCATAAGACCCTCATATTCCAGCAGGGTACAGGAATAACGTGGTCACATAGCGAACATGCTGGTGTTTGGAGGGAGACACTCTTGCAAACAAGTAAAAAAATAAGCCAGCATACAAAGGAGTGGCCGCAGGCAGGTTATGTATGTGTGTGGCCAAGGACACATAACAATTTCTCAAATATTGGGCTGTAGCCACTACATTTTACTCGGAGTACTCCCATTGAAATTACAGTTGTACCTTGGAAGTCATATGGAATCCGTTCTGGAAGTCCATTCGACTTCCAAAACGTTCAGAAACCAAATTGTGGCTTCTGATTGGCTGTAGGAAGCTCCTGCAGCCAATCAGAAGCTGCAGAAGCCCCACCGGACATTCGGGTTTCAAAAAAACGTTCGCAAACCGGAACAATCACTTCTGGGTTTGCGGCGTTCGGGAGCCAAAATGTCCGACTTCCGGGGCGTTCGGGATCCAAGATATGACTATAATGGACAATATTAATTTGGGTCCATTAATTTTCAGTGGATCTACTTTGAATAAAACATTGTTGGCTATAACTCATTATTTGGGGGTTATGTGTGTGCATATCTTTCAAACACTAAATTGAAGTAGTATGCTTTGGGTCTTTTTTAATCTGGGTTGTGCCACAGAGATTCTTAGCTATCCATCATCCATGTACTAAATTAATTTGAGATGAACTCCTAGAAAAGGTGGTATGCAAATAAACTTTGTTTGTTTGTTTGTTTGTTTGTTTGTTTGTTTGTTTGTTTGTTTTAGATCTACAGAGATGCCAAGGAATGCCTGAATCTTCTATCAAACAGACTGGGGACGTCTCCATTTTTCTTTGGAAACATGTGAGTACAGAATGTTTACAGTGTTTGCAACATATGTGGTGTGGTACTATTAATGCCAAAATACTTGTGTATGCTTTCCGGTTTTCTTTTTCCTTGTGAACGAAACATAGATTTTTCGTATGTATTCAAGTTTTAAAATCAGATGTCATTCTTCTAGTGCTTGTCAAACCACAGGGTGACCAATTAAATGTACTAGAGGCAAATAAAAATATGAACAAGAGCTCACCAGCAGTGAACTTGGCTTGCTTCTGGCTTTGCAAGTGAAATGACACATTTGCATGCTAGGGAATTGATTGCTGGCTCAGCCATCAGCCATCAGTCTTCCCTTGTGCCTCAGGCAGGCAGTATGATTTCTGTTCTTTTTTCTTTTTAATTAAAAGCACATCCCTGTTTGTTTGTTTATCTATTTATCATTTGTTGCTTTATTTTTTTTAAAAAAAATCCATTTGAAGTGCATTCCCCCCCCCCCCCATGTTGCCGGTGATATAGTGGCAGATTCGCAGGTGCCAGCCAATCAGTCCTGTGGAAAGCTTGCCTCTGTTGCAGCCTTGAAGAATCAGGACTTTTTGGAGCTTGACCCTACAGAGGAATAGATAGGTTGCAGCTGAACAGCCCAACTTAACTGCCCTATACATGGTATGTCTTCGTTCCATTTGATCTGTTCCCTGCACAGTTGGTGACTGTTGTTTTTTTTAAAAAAAACTTGGACAATGAAAACCAGACCATGCCTGCCCTGTTTACAGATTTTTATTTCTAAGAGCACATTGGCACATTGTTTTGGGGGGAGTCTTTTCCTCATTGGATATACTGTACTGCAGTCAACCTTCCTGCTCCACAGGATGCCCATTTTCGAATTGTGTCAGTCTGTGTACCACCTGCAGTTCAGACAGAAGAGAGGAGTCAGTCACCTCAAATGTTGTTGCGATTCTGACCTTTCATGCCAAACACTGTTTTCCTTCTAAGAACTCGTCTTATATTCTTTTTTAAAAATTACCACAGTGGTGGTCGTGGAAGCCACTTCAAGTGAGGCTCAATCAGTAATGCTGGCACAGGAAATACTTATGTGATTTGTCCTGCCTGTGTAGTTTTTGCATCAAAATGTTGCTGGAACAGCATGGAACTATTTGGCAGAAGAATGGGGTACAAATGCTCCAAATAAGCAAAAAATAAATAAAAATCTATCCCAATGCAGATGTTGGAGTAATCTGTGAACCAAATCTGAGTTTTGTTGATGGCATGTGATCACCAAATATTCCATTTATCAGCTCTTTTATATCTGTAGCAAGGGAGCAGCTGAAGCTATGACAGTGTTCAACATTAATGTCTCTAAACAGACTTGGGACATGACAGCAGCTGCTGTTTTGTAATTATATGTGCAGCCTGCAGGCAGTTGAATCTTGCTCACTGTCTAGTAAAATGGTATGCCATGAATATCTGTCTCTTTTATCCCATTAATGGAGATAGTTTATGACAATATGCAATCTTATTAAACTGCTGTGAAACTAAGAGACTATACCATATGTTGAGTCAAACATGTTTTTTAATCTTCCATCATGGGTTTAATTCCACATTAGCACTCCTGTTATTTTGCTAAATACGAGTGTCTTCAAACACAGCTACACTTTGCTTGATATTTTTCTCTGTTTAGAAAGTGACTTACAGAGTTTGAGATATCCATATCCCATGTTTGTTACCCCTAGGCCTACAACTCTTGATGCCTTTGTGTTTGGTTTTCTTGCTCCTCTTTATAAAGTACCGTTCCCCAAAACCCAGCTACAAGATCATTTGAAGCAGCTTCCCAATTTATGTCACTTCTGTGATGACATTCTGATTTGCTACTTCAGATCAAACTTATCAGGTAAGCCATATGCTTCTCTTTCAGCATGTGTTATATTTTCATAAGAGAGTGCCTGGCGTGCTCTGGTCCATGGGGTCACAAAGAGTTGGACACGACTAAACGACTAAACAACAACAAAATACTTATATTTTGTTGCACTGAATCTGTACAGCTCTAGAAGACTTACCATTTTAAATTTTCTCTGTTGTAGAATGGAGGTAGCAGAAGATTTGGTTCGTGGTGGGGAGGTGAAATTGATTTTTCAGGCTTACCCATAGGCACTTGGTTGGCCACTGTGAGAACAGGTTGCTGGACTAGATGGGCCATGGACCTGATCCAGCAGACCCTTCTTATGTTCTGTTCCCTGATGAAAATAAGGAAATGCTTTCTAAATGTAGTTTCAGTCCCTCCTAACTTTCTGTTTCTGTGTGCATTGCTTATTTAGGTGCCACTCCAGCAGGTCAAGACATAGTTGATGCAAATCTACAGAAACTCACACAGCTTGTAAACAAAGAATCCAACTTAATTGAAAAGGTCATTTTTATTTCAGTCTTTTTGTATTTTTCTGATCTTCTTGTTGATAACTAGGGACCAAATTAGGCATGACCATGGCAGTTCAATGTGTTTGGACCATTTCTGTCTAATCAAGTAGAAAGAGAGGATGGAAATCAGAAAAGGGACACATGAGTGAAGAGAATAAAACCTGTCCAGCTTTCCAATAGCTTGTCAACCCAAGTTCTTTCTCCCTCTGCCAAGCTGTGATGCTGAAGTTGCCCTTGGTTTAGCTTGAAGGAAAGCATTTGAGGAGCAGGGTTGCATTGGATGAAGGATAATTCTGCATTTCTCCCCATTAGGTTCCATTTGCTTTAAAGTCAGGGCCCCTCTTTCTAGTCACTGTCATGTAATTTTCAGATTAATTTTAGCAATTACATACATTAATGGACTTCAATGTCTGTACACTAATGCGCAAAGCATGGGAAATAAACAAGATGAGCTTGAGCTCTTGGTACAGCAAACTAAATATGACATAATAGGCATCACTGAAACCTGGTGGGATAAGTCCCACGATTGGAATGTAATAATGGAGGGATACAATCTATTTCAGAGAAACAGACCAGACAAGAAAGGAGGAGGAGTGGCGTTTTATGTCAGGGATGTGTATACCTGTGAAGAGATCCAAGATTTAGAACCTCAAAGCCAAAGTGAGAGCATTTGGGTCAAAATTAAGGGAGAGAAGAATAACAGTGACCTCATTGTGGGAGTTTACTATAGATCCCCAAGCCAAACGGAGGACATAGATGATGCCTTCCTGGAACAGATGGCCAAGCATGCAAAAGGAAGGGAGATAGTAGTAATGGGGGACTTCAATTACCCGGATATTTGTTGGATGTCAAACTCAGCCAAGAGCATAAGGTCAAACAGATTCCTCACTGGCCTTGCAGACAACTTCATTGTCCAGAAAGTGGGAGAAGCAACAAGAGGAACAGCCATTTTAGATCTGGTCCTAACCAATGTTGATGACCTGGTTAGTGGGGTTGAAGTGGAAGGATCATTAGGCGCGAGTGATCATGCTCTTCTGAAGTTTACTATACAGCGGAAAGGAGCAGCCAAGCATACTAGGACTCAATTTCTTGACTTTAAGAAAGCCGACTTCATAAAACTTAGGGAAGTGCTGGGTGAGATCCCATGGACAGTAATACTAAAAGGAAAGGGAGTTCATGATGGCTGGGAGTTTGTTAAGAGGGAGATAGTAAAAGCACAACTTCAGGCAATACCAATGAGAGGGAAACATTGAAGGTGCCTAAAGAAGCCAGAGTGGCTATCTAAAGAACTTTTAACTGAGTTAAGATTAAAAAAGGATGTATACAAAAAATGGAAAAGGGGGGAAACCACCAAAGAGGAATTCAAACAAATAGCCAGCACGTGTAGACACAAAGTCAGAAAAGCTAAAGCACAGAATGAACTCAGGCTTGCTAGAGAGGTTAAAAACAACAAAAAAGGCTTTTATGGGTATGTTCGTAGCAAAAGGAAGAACAAAGAAACAGTGGGGTCACTCAGAGGAGAAGATGGTGAAATGCAAACAGCGGACACAGAAAGGGCTGAACTCCTCAATGCCTTCTTTGCCTCAGTCTTCTCCGATAAAGAAAACAATGCCCGACCTGAAGAATTTGGAGCAAATGATTCAGCAGAGGAAACACAGCCCAGAATAACTAAGGAGATAGTACAAGAATACTTAGCTAGTTTAGATGTATTCAAGTCTCCAGGGCCAGATGAACTGCATCCAAGAGTATTAAAAGAACTGGCAGATGTGATCTCAGAACCACTGGCAGTCATCTTTGAGAATTCTGGAGAACAGGCGAAGTCCCGGCAGACTGGAGGAGGGCAAATGTTGTCCCTATTTTCAAAAAGGGGAAAAGAGAGGACCCAAATAATTACCGCCCAGTCAGTCTGACATCAATACCAGGGAAGATTCTGGAGCAGATCATTAAGCAAACAGTCTGTGAGCACCTAGAAAGGAATGCTGTGATCACCAATAGTCAGCATGGATTTCTGAAAAATAAGTCATGTCAGACTAACCTGATCTCGTTTTTTGACAGAATTACAAGCCTGGTAGATGAAGGGAACGCAGTGGATGTAGCCTACCTTGATTTCAGCAAGGCATTTAACAAGGTGCCCCATGATATTCTTGTAAAGAAGCTGGTAAAATGCAGTCTTGACTATGCTACCACTCAGTGGATTTGTAACTGGCTGACTGACCGAACCCAAAGGGTGCTCATCAATGGTTCCTCTTCATCCTGGAGAAGAGTGACTAGTGGGGTGCCACAGGGTTCTGTCTTGGGCCCAGTCTTATTCAACATCTTTATCAACGACTTGGATGATGGACTCAAGGGCATCCTGATCAAATTTGCAGATGACACCAAACTGGGAGGGGTGGCTAACACCCCAGAGGACAGGATCACACTTCAAAACGACTTTGACAGATTAGAGAACTGGGCCAAAACAAACAAGATGAATTTTAACAGGGAGAAATGTAAAGTATTGCACTTGGGCAAAAAAAATGAGAGGCACAAATACAAGATGGGTGACACCTGGCTTGAGAGCAGTACATGTGAAAAGGATCTAGGAGTCTTGGTTGACCACAAACTTGACATGAGCCAACAGTGTGACGCGGCAGCTAAAAAAGCCAATGCAATTCTGGGCTGCATCAATAGGAGTATAGCATCTAGATCAAGGGAAGTAATAGTGCCACTGTATTCTGCTCTGGTCAGACCTCACCTGGAGTACTGTGTCCAGTTCTGGGCACCACAGTTCAAGAAGGACACTGACAAACTGGAACGTGTCCAGAGGAGGGCAACCAAAATGGTCAAAGGCCTGGAAACGATGCCTTATGAGGAACGGCTAAGGGAGCTGGGCATGTTTAGCCTGGAGAAGAGGAGGTTAAGGGGTGATATGATAGCCATGTTCAAATATATAAAAGGATGTCACATAGAGGAGGGAGAAAGGTTGTTTTCTGCTGCTCCAGAGAAGCGGACACGGAGCAATGGATCCAAACTACAAGAAAGAAGATTCCACCTAAACATTAGGAAGAACTTCCTGACAGTAAGAGCTGTTTGACAGTGGAATTTGCTGCCAAGGAGTGTGGTGGAGTCTCCTTCTTTGGAGGTCTTTAAGCAGAGGCTTGACAACCATATGTCAGGAGTGCTCTGATGGTGTTTCCTGCTTGGCAGGGGGTTCGACTCGATAGCCCTTGTGGTCTCTTCCAACTCTATGATTCTATACTCTGAAATACTTGTTTCAGGGTATGCATATTATATTGCATACCTTAGAAAATTCATTTTTTTTCAAAAGTGAGCTAGACAGCAGCACGCAAGTCACTTATATTTACTTCAGTAGGAGTATCAAGAATGAACCCTGGGTTTCAACACTCATGTACAGAGTTGGAACATGGAATCTATTACCAGGCGCAAAAGCATATGAATGATTCTTAAGGACATTGGCACTCATCACATCAGTTCATAATGTGTTTTTTGAATGTGACCATCTACAATAATCTGACAAAATCCTGTAAATTAAAATAATGTGGCTGCATTTTGTTTTGATTGTTTCAGGTTCTATTGCTTCCATCAGAAATTAATTCATTTGCATTCCTACATCAATTGCTTCTGAAGTGCCTTGTTTTCTTGAATGCATTTTTCTCAGCTGTAACAACTAGTGTGGTGGGGCATGGTGTTACTGCAGCTTACCTGGACGGGCTGGGCTGGGGCATTGTGGCAGTGAGGTCAGGACTGAGCAAGTGCATCAGAAAGAGTGCTGGATTGGTTCCACTTGTGCGTCCACACAGCCCCAACTCTGCCTCTGCTCTGCGCTACCCCAGCCCTGTTCAAGAAATGCAGTGACACCAGTGTCAGGAGGACTGCTCCATCCTGCTCCACCAGCCGCTACTGTCTTACCAGTCCTTGCCTAATGGACTCTTTTTAGATGGTTGCCATCTTCACATAATGTTGGAAAATACTGGCAACTCATTATTGCTGTAATTTTACTTATAATCTGTGTTCAGATTAAACTCATTTTCTAAAGCTGGATAACCTTAACAAACATCCTTGCTAGATTTTGCCAGGAGTGTTGAAGAAGATATTTTGAAGTGTTATCCTAGAGTCATGTGAGATCTTCTTTTCAATGAGTGGCTTCTGTGCAGCTTGAGTAGCATTTAAATGTTCCAGTCATACAGGTGGGGGCCAGTTTTGTGCGTCTCACCCATGGAAGTGGCATTGTGTTGGAAGAAGGGAAGGCAGTTCCTATGAGAAAGACCCATGCACTGGACCCTTCCCATGTGATTAAGTCAGTTAAACATCATGCAAGTTGTGTCTCCGCCTTTAAAAAAATGCATCTGCTATATATCCACAGTAACATTTAAGGGGTCCTGACTCTTGTTTATGTACGTATGATAGGTCAAGTAGTACACAATATGATAAATACATTTATGGATAAGTGAGAATTAGGCTTGCTAAGTGCAGTATGAAAGCTAAAATGTCAAGGAATGATGAATCACATCCATGAGGAGTTCTATTGAACATTCACATTGGTCTGGTCTCCTTGATCTCAGTTAGACTGCACTAGTGCATATCTAGAAAACAGCTTTGTAGAGTACATTTTTGAATCTTACTATATGAAGATTTTTATATAGATATCTTCTTTAGATATATGAATTGCTGTTTATGTTGTTTCTTCAGATGGATGATAACCTTCGTAAGAGTCCTCAGCACCCTCCGCGTAAGCTGACAGCTCTCAAACTTTCTACAGGTGGGGAAGGAAATAGCTCACCAAACCGCTTATCACCCTGAGAGTTTTAGTTGTCATATTTATGTGTGTGATTAGAAGCTGACATCAAATCCGAACAATTTTTGCACTAATTCTGTAGGTACATGAAGCGAGGTAAAAATGTGAATTGGCAAATAGGCACAAGCACATTCATTTAACCAATGCTATCTATAGTCACATAAGGAACCAGTTAAGGTCTAAGTTAAGCACAGACAGAATTGTTGAGTAATTGTACAATGCCGTATGAGGTCACCATAAGTGTTGCATAATGCTCGCCTTTTAGGGTTAGTTGACCAAAAGCTAAGATTCCACTTTGGAATATGCAAACGCATCACCATTTTCTGCTAGATGCTTTTGATTTTGGCTGCAATCATGTTATAGCTCAACTTGGTTGTTGTATGTGGAGTAGCTACTTAAGAATTTGTATAGATTTCCAATGTGGTTCAAATACAGAGAGAAAATTAAAATGTCGGTCTTTTTGTGACAGGTAAGCAATTAGACGGTATTTGCCATTTTGTTTTGTTTTTTCAAGTAATGATCAGTGTATTTTGGCCATTTTTAAATGACTATAGAGTTGAAAAACTAAACTGATCACTTGGGAACATTAATTAGAATTTTTTTCAGATTTGGTCTTAATCAGGAAAAGGATAAGCTTGACCAACTTCTGTGATAGTATGCCTATGTTCAAAATGTCAGTACACGGATTGACAGTATCAATCAATGCATGTAAGAGGTCAAGTTAGAAACCCTGTTGCAGGCCAAGACTGAATATGTAGTATTGACATTGTCTCAGTTTACTTTGTCTGCCCCTGCAGATTTATTAGCTTCTTGTTTTTATATATTTATCCAATATCAAACCCCCAAATAATCTAGATTTTCCCCTAGATTAGTAACTTTCATTGTTGGGTATAAAGAGATATTGCCCTGGCATAAAGCTCAAACTAAACTGCCCAGTGCACTGAAACAACAGAGACACCCCACCATTTGTTACCGATGCATACTGACACTGTAGTAGGTAAGCAAGCAAGCACACACACTGTACATACACTGGAACTTCTGCATGCATGGAGAAGCCCTAGATCAGGCCAGTAGCAGCAGAGGTGGCACTTGTGGGGCAATGTTGCTTTTCTAGCTACCCAACACAGCTGGCCACTGGCTTGCTGAGAAGGGAGGGGGAGGCACAGGGAGCCTGGCCCAGTACGTGGGAGTGGGAATGTCATATTGACTCCACTATCGCATGCTGCACTGTACCAATCTACCTGCAACTCAACCCTCCCCTCTCCCTCTTGGAAAGCACCAGAGACCTGCTATGCTGGGAAGCCAGGTGAGCAATGGTGCCCCACTACACCAATTGTTACTAGATCAGGCTGGCAATTTTTTATGGTGATAGTAATTGTAATTTCAAATTATGAGCAGCTGCTATCAACTGGTCCAAAAGTTCCATTAATAAATCAAGGTTTGCAACTATTGGACTGGGGGTGAGTGCCTAAAAAAACAGGTGCTTTGGGAGTATTTTACAGCAAGGTGTGCATTCTGAAAACAGCGTTGACCTCTGTGCTATTGCAGGGGCCTCTGGTGTGGGGTACTTGCCAGGTTCGAAGCAGATCTTTATGCACTGCTTCCAGGTGCCACAAAGTGGCAACACACCGCAAAAGCCTGTTTGAGGTCTCAGCACGCTAGATGAAATATAGGCTGTGCAAAACTTGGTTAAGGGCCATGGGCCATCACTTGCCATCCCCTATTCTAAGGACTGACTTGAAATTTCCAATATATCAACAATATTTTTGAAAAGCTACTTGGCCAAAATGGCAACTGCCATTAACCAATGTATCTTATGGTATCTGATTCCCAAGAAACAGTTTTCATATGTATGTAAGATAGTTTTCTTTTCATCTGACTTCATTTTGCCAAGTCAAACAAATCTGATATTTTCCTCTAAATTACCTCCAGTATTCTGTATATGTAGACAAATAGCTGTACAAACAAACCTGTAAATAATGTATATACATGTATTTGCAGAGTATTTATAAACCTAAGGAATGTAAAGATCCTTAATGTATCTTGTTGTTTATAACAATAATTTTGGATGTCTAACAAGAATAAATTTAAGTTTCATGTTACTTCCTGAATGTTTGCTTTGGTTATTTAAAGCTGGAGATGTCACACACCAAATCAGGATAATCATAAGGATATATGTTAAAGCAAAAACTATGTGTGTCTAATCTTGCAAGGGACATCAAATGAGATAATATTACTTGGTTTATACAAAACTTTCATAACACAAACATGTTTTTGTCTGCTTTGTAAGCATTTGTGACTGATCAAGAAAATTGTGTATTTGTATTGCTGCAGTCCTAGGAATATTTACCTGCAGGGCAAGTGACTTGAAAGCGTGATTTGCTTCCAAGTTAAACACACATAGGATAAGACTGCACAAATGGTGCACTCTTTTGTGCCAATGAAAAAGTCACCACGCCATTTTATATGTTTCATATTTGGAGCAGTGTTTCCTATAGGAGAGCTGGCCCTTAAAGACTGTGATGGAGAGAAAAGTAAAATGATTGCTCACGTTCCCTAGAACGTAACATTTTACTGCAAAGTATTGATCTAGTCTAATACAATAGAAAATACGTGTTGCATTTCTTTTTAGAAAAAAGTAATCTCATTTGTGGGAGAATACAGGAAGTTCAGTTATGAGGGAGATGCATTGTGAAGTATAGTTTCTATTTTTGGGTGTCCTGGTTGAAAGAGCAAAATCTGTGGATGACCACCAAGGAAGAGACATGTAGATTTTAGCAGAAAATCAGGACCAGTTCAGAGGTAGGTCATAGATTAATAAAATGTGTTTCTGTTACAAAGAAATGTCATGTTTTCTTTAATAGGAAATGCTGTAGCACAAGGGTTCCCAGACTGTGGTGGTCCACAGACCACCAGTGACCTTCCAGCTTTATTCTGATGGTCCACAGCATGTCTGTAAAAGTACAATTGAAACCCTTATAGCATCCAGAGCACAGCATATTTTCTGCAGGGGCTCCTCATTTGTGGAGTGTTCTCCTGGTGCCTTCACTATACAGTGGTACCTCAGGTTAAGTACTTAATTCGTTCCGGAGGTCCGTTCTTAACCTGAAACTGTTCTTAACCTGAAGCACCACTTTAGTTAATGGGGTCTCCCACTGCCGCCGCATCACCAGCATGTGATTTCTTTTCTCATCCTGAAGCAAAGTTCTTAACCTGAGGTCCTATTTCTGGGTTAGCGGAGTCTGTAACCTGAATCGTATGTAACCCGAGGTACAACTGTACACCTTTAGCTGCCAGGCGAAAATGTTCCTCTTCATAGAATCATAGAACCATAGAATTGTAAAGTTGTAAGAGGTCACAAGGGTCATCTAGTACAACCCCCTGCAGTGCAGGAATCTTTAGCCTAATGTGGGGCTCAACTCTGAGATTAAGAGGCTCATGCTCTACCAACTGAGCTATCCCTCCCAGCGACCAGGCCTTTGGCGGATTAACATCCTTAAAAAAAACATTTTATTTATAGGTTTTCAGTTGTACGCTCATATCATTTCCCATTCGTATACACTTTAATTCTTTTGGACTTCCCACCCAACAGCCCATGACAGTTCTTTGTACATCTTAATTAGCTGCGTATACAATAATACCTTCACCTTATTTGGCTAGTTAACATCCTATACCCTTTGTTCATGGGAAGGAAGGAAAAGAAAGGGAAGGGTGGTTGGTTGGTTGGTTGGTTGGTTCTTGTTTTTATTATGTATTTTGTGTTTTTATATTGTATTTTTGTGTTGTAAACCACCCCGAGATTTATGCATGAAGGGTGGTATACAGATTTAACAAATAAAATAAAAATAAATTACAATTGCTACAACAGGCAGAAAAATTATTAAGACTTTTGTCTCTGGCTTTGCCCATCATTGGATGGTTGCCCCCAGAGGCTGCCCATTTGTTCCTTAATTGATGCAGAATCTGGGCATGCACTTAGTTGAGAGGAAAGACTTATGAGCAAAAAAGCATGGCTGCTTAAGGCACTTTTATGATAACCTACTTGACTGAAGCCAGCATACATTCCTACTTCTGTTCCTTAATCTTTCACTAGTTTGCTTAGTAAAATAGCCTAGCTATTAAGCCTGATGGTTTCATTGGGTGGGGTGGGGTGGTGAAATGTGGTTTAGACATAGGCAGGGAAATATTTTTACCTTGATATATAAAAATAGAATTCCTAAGCATCTTCAAGGGCAAGCTTTAATTCTGTTGCTTTTTTCAAGACAGAAAATTGGGAAGGAGCATGTGAGCTTGCATTCTTACAAAGTTGCAGCATACTCACTAGAATTTAATTGCTTTAAAAATATTGTTGAAGTTGCTTATAGTTAAAGTGGTTTTCCAGATATATTAAAGGTATGTATCTTCAGTTACCCCATTTTTATTGCTTTTGGCAGTCCAGAGAGAACTACCTACATGTTATTTCTCTAACCCTTTACTGCATATGTGAGCTTTCACAGTTATGCTTTTAAAGACCTTTTTGGTACAAAATAAATGCAACATGTGATGTGACATACTGCAAGCAACGTGACATACTGAATTCCTGCTATCCAAGTTGTCGATCCTCTCTTGTTATTGGTCTCAGTTCAGCTGAATACTTCCAATTTTAAAGGACCATAATGTTTTTTGGACTGTTACCTAACTATTTGATTAGGATGTTTTTTAAAAAAATTAATTGTTCCAATTTTCACAGTCAAATCTTCCTGATAGTGTCATATGGAGCCACTTTTTGGGCTCAAGACAGAATTCATGGGTACTTGCTTCTAAGTAAATATACATATGGAGGAGGCTACAAGGATACCTCCAATAAATCACATAGTTTAGCTGCACATATATTTTTATTTATTTGCATCAGAATTCTTTAATAATTATGCTATCAATTTGTTTGAGGGCTTTAAAACCTGAAAGGAACTGGAGAAAAAATTAGCTCTAAAAAAAGCTTTTGGGGGTCAGGGTGCAGATTTTGCAAAGTTTACTTATGTCACTATGATAATTTCCTTACACTTCTGAACCATAGTCAGGCTTCTGGCTCTAAAGTGCTGAACATTTCTGAGGGCAAGATGTTGCTTTATGACCGCATCGCTGCCAGGGTTGAGAGAAAACAGATGTGGCATCTGAAAAGTTTATTTTTGCAGAGATGCTCGGCATTTTCGGATATAAACTCCCATAGTTTCTACTTTTAAAAGAGCCTTCTTCTGCCATGCCTTTAGGCAACCATTTTAGGAGCCAGGGCTTTGAAAAATACTGTAAATGGCACACATTCTAAGAAGCAACAAAAGCTGTTGTGCAGTTTAACTTCATATTTCCATAACCCCCTCCATTTAAATGCTCTATGCCAGACAGATTATATTCATCCTGCTGTGGTTATGTACCTATTAATTTCATGTTCCCCTCCTTCCGATCTTCTAAACTGCATTCTTTTCTACATTGTGGTATCTGAGGACAGGTAGTTGTGTAGTATTACTGCTTTTTTGAGATGAGAAGTATATATGGGTGGTAAGGGAGGTGCATGCTGAATTTCTGCCTTTTGGCAACTGTGTATTTTCAGTTTGTCGCAAAGTGGGAGCCATGACATACCGTATTTTTTGCACCATAACACTCACTTTTTTCCTCCTAGAAAGTAAGGGAAAATGTCTGTGCGTGTTATGGAGGGAATGCCTACGGGTGGCATGCCTACGGATTTTCCTCCTCTAAAAACTACGTGCGTGTTATGGTCGGGTGCGTGTTATAGAGCGAAAAATACGGTACCAGCTTTTCAACATTGCCCAGTTATCGTGCCAAATGCTTGCCGCTACAGGCCTTTAGTATGACAAAGAGTGACAATCCTTTCTCGGCTCATGTCTCCAATGTAAAACAAAACAAGAAAATCAGTTAAACTCCCTGTAATGTTCAGTGAAGAAAGTCAGGATATGTTCAGGACTAACGGCATGACGTCCTGATGACAATGGTACCTCTTCTCCAATGGTAAATGACAGCTTCAAGAGGGGGATTTTTGTCAAGACTGCAATGCAGAAAGAGTTAAACTCTCTCCCCCCCACACACACACCACAGTCCTAGACCTGAACATCCACCTCAGCTGCTGCTTTGAAATAAAGAAAAGACCCGTAAGGGGAAACTAAAAACCATCACATACTTTGGGCCTTTGTGACTTCAATATCCTAATACAGTCGTGCCTTGATTTCTGAACAGCTTAGTTCTCAAATGTTTTGGCTCCCGAACGTTGCAAACCCAGAAGTGAGTGTTCCGGTTTACGAACTTTTTGGAAGCCGAACATCCAACAGGGCTTCTGCGGCTTCTGATTGGAAGCCGCGCTTTGGTTTTCGAATGTTTTGGAAGTCAAACAGACTTTTGGAACAGATTCTGTTTGACTTCCAAGGTAATGACTTTATGCCAGGGAATATTAGAAGACAAGAATATCCTATTTAGGTGAACAAAACCTTGACGCATCATCTTTTTTTGGTAGGGGAGCTCAGTTTCTGCTTCCAAAATCTCCCACATAGCAACGTGTTAGGGAGGCAGAACAGTTTGCCCAGTGCCCAGAGTGGGATGGTTTTGAAGGAAGTGGGACAATTAGGAACATAGGAAACTGCCTTGTACCATGTCAGACCATTAGTCTGTTTAGCTCAGTATTATCTGCCTTGACTGACAGCTGCGTTGTAAGCTTTCAGACAGGGGGCACTGCCAGGTCCGCCTGGAGATGCTGTGGATTGTGAACCTGGTAATGGGGTAGGAGAGCTGAAAATAATGACAATACATTTCACATCTGGCAACCAATGCACCTCTTTGGTTTCAAATAGTACATGGGTAGACGAGTCTAAAAAGACTAGGGCACAATTTTTCACTGCCCTTGAGTGGCTATGGTGGCTCATTTACCAGAAGTTATATATTTAGCGTTAACTCCTACAGCAAAAGCATCCAAGGAGGCTTAGTTTGGTCAGAACCAAGTATACGGTTTCAGAGTTGATGCTAAATACATTACTTCTGATAAATGAGCCACCATAGCCCGTAAAGGGCCATGAAAATTGGTGTCCCAAGCTTTTTAGGCTTGCTTATCCATGTACTATCTGAAACTCAAGGGGCACGTTGGTTGCCAGATGTGATTTTTTTTTAAGCTCTCCTACCCCACTATGGGCCCTAGATGCTCTACTACAGCTATGACCCGTGACCATATTTCTAAAATGGGAGAAGGGAGATGGTTGCACCGTATTCAGTTATGCCTGTCTGAAAAGTGGTGTTGGCATCCTATATTGAGTGTGTGTTTGTGTATGAAGCATTAAGGGGAGTTTTCAATAGGAACAGATTACCGTATTTTTCGCCCTATAGGACGCAATTTTCCCCCTCCAAAAATGAAGGGGAAATGTGTGTGCGTCCTATGGGGCGAATGCAGGCTTTCGCTGAAGCCTGGAGAGCGAGAGGGGTCGGTGCGCACCGACCCCTCTCGCTCTCCAGGCTTCAGGAAGCTCTCTGCAAGCCTTGGGAGCTCCGCGGGAGTTCCCGTCGGGCTCCCAAGGCTTGCGGATAGCTGCCTGCATCCCGAAGTCTGCACAGCGCGCCCCGGGCTTCAGGAAGATATCGGGCAGCCCCATAAGCTCGGGGGGCAGCGGGGAGGCGCAGCGCCGCCATCCTGCTGTTCCCCGACCTGGTTTTGGGGGGGAAATAAAGGGGGGAAATTTCCCTTTATTTCCCCCCAAAAAACTAGGTGCGTCCTATGGGCCGGTGCGCCCTATGGGACGAAAAATACGGTAAATGTGTATAGCACTACCCAGAATTGTGTATCAAATTTGCTGTATTCTGGTTTGTTTTTTAAAATTTCTAATTGCAGCTAGGCAAATAACATGCTAGTTAGAAGTTAACTTTGACCTTCATTTCAGCTGCAAAGGCCAAAATAGCAGTTTCCACAATAGCTACGCTTCGTGATTAGAAAAACATGTGCTTTCGTCATGTGTGTTCTCCTAACCACTGCCACCCCCACAACCCACCCACCTCAATGTAATTGTTTTTTAAAATGACTTAGATTACTTATTGGAAAAGGGGGGCTTGGATGTTTCTTATAAAAAGAAAGAGGGAGAATGAGAGCAGGGTAAAGTAGCAACTTCACAAGGATCGTCAGGGGTATGCTTGACCAGGACAAGTGTGGGCAGAGCTCCATGTAGGAGGCCAGAGTATGTGGTTTCAAGCCCCACTGAGACCCAAAGCCTTTGATCTAACGGATTTATAGTGTGTAATTCTATATCTATTAGACATGTGTTTTTCTTTAATGTTTTAATACTTTGGCACAGGGAGGTTTACGTCTAATACTTTATTTGATGTTTGCGATCAGCATTTTGGTAAAACAGCTTGTAAATTAATCTGATTTGGGCTATGAAGAAAAAAGGTAGGTTAATCAGGCCTCTTTCATTTGTTATTACTCTCGGTTACATAAATATCCTTCCCATCCTCCAAGGAAGAGTTGGCCTACATGTCTTAGGGAATTCTTCAGCTTCTGACAGCCTCTTTCCTATCTCCATATGCTTTCTCCAGGAACACAACTTGGTTCTGAAAAATGGTGAGTGTTTCTAGGAGCCAGACGCAAAGGTGGGGCAGCAGGTTTCTTTCACACCTGTGGCTATTGTGCAATTTCTGTGTCTGTGGCTTTCTCTTAAAGGTAAAGGGACCCCTGACCATTAGGTCCAGTTGTGGCCGACTCCGGGGTTGCGGCGCTCATCTCGCTTTATTGGCCGAGGGAGCCAGTGTACAGCTTCCAGGTCATGTGGCCAGCATGACTAAGCCGCTTCTGGCGAACCAGAGCAGCGCACGGAAACGGCATTTACCTTCCCGCTAGAGCGGTACCTATTTATCTACTTGCACTTTGACGTGCTTTCAGACTGCTAGGTTGGCAGGAGCTGGGACAGAACAATGGGAGCTCATTCCGTTGCGGGGATTCGAACCGCCAACCTTCTGATTGGCAAGCCCTAGGCTCTGTGGTTTAACCCACAGCGCCACCCGCGTCCCTGGCTTTCTCTTAGGCCCAGTTTAGATGTACCTCTAAGCTTTCATTTAGTTTTATGAGAATAAGTGGTGATGAGCCTTGGGCTTATATGCCTTTGCCTCTTCCTTTGCCAGGAGGGAACAAGACTGAAAGCAACCACTTTCAGTTTTGAATCAGCTCCAGTTTCTAGTAAAGTATGAACTCAAGAGACTGGATGATTGTAACTCAGGTTAGTTAATCGCACAAAAACCAGGATCTGAAACCACAGTTTGAACTTGGTTTGCCAACCACAGTTAAGCTAAACCACGGTTTCCTGAGTTTGGACTTCCACTCTTTTTTCTCATGGTGTGCAAAGGAGGAAGGGGTATGAATGAGCAAGACCAAAATACATAGCTCATGTAGGTTAAGTTGAGAGTGAGTGACATGGCAAAAGCATGGTTGCAACCAGAACACTAGACACATCTTCTGATCTCCTGAAGGCAGCCAAGGCTCTGCTGCCCGTTCCCTACTGCGTCCTGTCATCCATCCACTTTGTGGTGAGCAAGAAAACCACAGTTGTCAGGGAAAGATACCAGATGAATGGCTTGGAACCTGGGCAATCGCTTCCAACATAATACTGCCTCCTCACTGAGGTCAGCCTTAGAAACCTGCTTTCTCCTAGTGCCCCCACTATTTGAAGTGAGGCAGGTGGGAGCTAAGGTGACGGGCTTTTCAGTGATGGCACCTCATCCCTGTGGAATACTACTCCGAGTCCTAGGTAAGCTATCCAGCTGCCCAATTCCATGTCTTCTAGTACCAGGTAAAGACCTTTTTATTTCCCCTGGCCTTTTAATGTTTGCTGAAAGTTTTATCTGCTGCCTTATTCCTGTATGTTGTTTTTTAAAAAACTTCTTTGGTTTTATTGCTGTTTTATTATTGGTTTTGAATTTTTATTTGGGTTTTGCTATCCTGATTCCTGTAAGATTTGGAAATATTCATATTAAACAAACAAGAAGTCCTCTCCACGTAGCATTTTGAATCTGCTGCGTAGCATATGGACACAAACAATTTTATTTAATATTGCAAAGAAGGGAAAGGGGGAAAGAAAGAAACAGCCAGAGGCAGGCTGCTTGTCCCTGTCTTTCTACTGAAAACCAGTTCACTGTTTGGAACGGACACAGGCTTTGCAAAATATATTCATCCTGTAAACGTGCAGATTTTTTTTATATAAAAAAAATGCAAGTTCCCCAAATTTTCTGTACCATCTTCAAAGCAAAACAGTAGATGCCTTCTTTTCCTCTTAAAAATCATGCTAACACAGTCAAGCAACACAGAAAACAGGAAATTAAATGAATTACTCCTTGAAGCCTACAGCTGATACTCATTTTCCTTTTTACAGTTAATAAAGATAATCTCTTCCTTTGCTTTTTAAAAAAAACACACCCTTGTTTGTTAGAGTTTGTTTTAATCCATGATTGTTGTGTTTATATTTGCTATGTTGTAAGCCTCCCTCTTAAATACTACTTTAGCTAAAACACAACAGATGTGTGCTGCACCTCTTATTCCTACTACTGCTCTATGGTGATTTACAGGGCTGTCTCAAGGCAGGAGTACACCAGGCTTCTCCAACCTACAGATGTGTTGAACTAAAACTCTCATTGGCCCCAGCTGGCTAGGGCTGATGGGAGTTGTAGCCCAAAACATGTTATTTATTTCTTTTACCACGAATTATTATTTTTTTGTTCTTTATTGCTTTATAGCCCACTGAACTGCAGGGGGCCAAAATACCACCAGCCAATGCTATTCTCTGAAACTGACCCTGGAGATGGGATGGAAACTACTGTAAAACAGTAATTCCAATACCCATTCCATTCAGTCAGCTCAGAAAGATACTGTTAAATTGTGGGTGAACATATCAGATGACACAGCGATTCTTCAAACAGCTCTTGTTTATTCACAAGCCAGAACAGAACTGAACTGAAGGGTTCAGCCAGCCCGCTTATATAGAGCTCCACTAGAACGCAACTGTAGCAACTTTCTGTAACTATCCAATCACTGAGCGTCACTTTCAATCCCTTATTTGCATATAACCTGACTGAAAACTATCTACAGTATCCCCCTGCTGGCCCAGGGTGAGAACTTCAGTACATAACAGATACCACTGTCAATGGGATCAACAGCCACCGAGAGATCAGGTAAGGATAAGAGTGTCACACACCCACCCTCCTTCATCCTGTTCCAGAAAAAGATAACCCATCAGAGCAATCAAGGTTCATTCAGTCCCATAATTCAGGGCAGAGAGCATGTGTTGACATCGCTTGTGCTAAACTTTGAGATGTCTGTCTACCTCTCACCCTTTCACTTATATTCTGAAGAGGTTTTTCAGGTGAGAATACTGAGATAAACATCCGACTGTGCCATGTTTAGCTTTGCTGACCACAGTCTAGCTCTCTCACACACGCATCTTTTAATTTATTGCTTGGTACCTGATGACTCACAGCCAAGTGTGGGAAGTTTTTCCATTGTGTTTTGAAGTGCTGTGAAAGCTCTATCTATAGTCGGCGCTTGAAAAGAGGTGGGAGGCCTTTTACATTTCCACCCCCCTCAGGCGGACCTATAACCACATTTTCGTATTCTTATTCATTTATTTATGTAACACTTAATGCCCAAATAGGCTTTACTACAGTTTACAAAGTATAAAAATGAAGTTACACAAACCATTAAAGTGGAAATATCCATAATTAAAATACATAATAAAGCAATACCATTAAAACAACATAGAAAATTAAAAACAAGAGACTTGGATCAAGAAATCAAGGGAATATGTGTGTAACTGTGGCTGCGTACACACAATACATTTAAAGCCTCCATACACAAACCTAGAAGAATCCTGGGAAGCTACAGTTCCCATCACTTCACAAACTATAGTTCCCAGGATTCTTGAGAGTATTTTTTAATGTGCAGTGTGCATCTTCAAAAGCTGATGGAATGCCAGTATAAATGGGGCTGCTTGCATTTCAATAAGGAAACAAACAGGCCTAGAATAAACAGTGTTAAGATATTTTTAAGATAGTAGGTGGCGAATATAATAGGTTTTACATGTATTGCGTGCCTGTATATGATTTTTTAAAAGGACTTACATAGAATTTGTAGTTCTAGGAAATTAAATGGATTTTGATAAGGTTCAAGGGCTAGACCTGGTTTTATTTAGTTGGCTTTTACCTGATTTCTCTCTAAAAAAAACCCCACACTGTTTTAAAAGCATTTTTAATAAAACAGTTTATTAAGATTGTAATCCTAGGTGGCAGTATGAATAAACATGATTAGGGCTATAAAAGATGCTTCACGGACCCAGGGAATTGCAGAAAAGTGGTTTGAAACAAAGTGCAGTTTTATTATAAGAACTTTGGGATCAAATAAGTACTTAGACTGAGGCCTTCAAGATTCTTTCACAGCTGCCTGACCAGATCTAGACTGATGTCTTATAGTGGATGTGTTCTGTACCATATTCTTGCCACAATGGTAGTGTGTTGGTGGTGGATATACGGTAGTCTCTTTAGTTTGTTCTGCAGTGCTTCCCCAATGCTGCCACTGCCTCGAAGGGCTATAGCGCAGCAAAAGCGGGACAAAAACCTGAACATTTGTGGTACAAAAAGTAGTGGAATTTCAGCAGGAAGTGATGGGATATGCACCGATTGGAAATGAATCTCTCCAAACTTTTTGTAGGGGCAAACCATCTTTGAAACAGAATCGTGTATGACTGACCCGATAGCATCATGAGCACAAATAATCATGGATGCAGAATAAAAAGGAAGTCTCCTGAATCAGTACTCCTCCAGATTCTAATATGCTAGAACTGCAGGGAAAATGTGGGGTGGACTTCTCAACGACATAGACTGTGCTTGTTCATGCTGGGTTTCACAGTTCACTTGATAGGATGATTTCTGTGCTTGTAAAACCCACAACACTGTTTAAGGTTGTCTTGCTAAAACATTGCTGCAGGCCAGGGCCCCTCACTGCCCACATCCAAGCTCCAGATGCTCTACTCAAGCCCTTTTCTAAAGTTTTGCTCTGTACACATTTGTTCCTCTCAATCCCATTCTCAGTCCCAACTCATAATGCCATTGCTTAGTTTTGTGTTTTCTAAGCAGCTAGTATATAATGTATCTTGGTTAAATGTGCTACGTTGCTTTTCATACTGAAGCGATATGTATTATTATATAGATATATAAAGAATTATTCTATAGAGAATACTTATTTACAAGTAAGGATTTGCAACAAAATTGGTCCATACCTGGAGACTAATGGAACCTAGTATTTTCCCAGTCTAAGTCTAATGCCTACACCTGTCAGGGTCTGTCAGGGAGCCAAATAGCAATAAATCACACAGAGTACATGAAGTTAACCATAGAAGAAACCATGCCTCCTAAGGGAGCCAAGCCTAATGAGCACAGCAACTCTTCTCAATAGGTCTTGCCCCATGAGACAGTTGCAGAGGCTGAAGATCCCTGTCTACCCCCAGCTGCCTAAATCTCCTTCTCCCTTGGGTCCTTCCCAAGCAATCTGAGACAACGCTGACCCCTCTGTCTCTGCTCCTCCCTCTTCATACCTCTTCTGGTCCTGGGACATTGGGGGAGGGGAGCTTGTCGCAGCAGGAGGGGGAAACAACCTGGCTTCATCACCAGCCTGACTCCTCTCTGCCTCTCCTCTCCAGCCTCTGATTCTGGACTGCTCTCTGCCCCAGAATCTTCCTGCTCACTCAACTCTGTTACCTCTTCAGCTTCTGACACCTCTTCTTCCCAGTCAGCCCCCTCTTCTCCTTCTAACCGCTCATTGTTGTCCCACCACCAATCCCCGGGCTATGAACCTTATTCCCTTGGAGGTTCCCCAGCTGGTGCCCCCACCATTCCTCTGTGTCCACCCAGTCCATGACATCACCACACTGGTTTATTAATATAGACTCTAAATCCTAATATTCCATTGACCTTTACAGTGTCTTCACTTGGGGGAAATGTCAAGGGAACATTTTAGATTTAGGCTGTAGTCCTACATACCCATACCTGCGACTTGGGAGTAAGCCCCATTTAACTCAGTAGACATGCATACAATTGCACTATTTAGGTGCTCTGATATATATCTGAGAAAATAAAATAGATGCCAGGTGCTTTAGAGAAAAAACATCCCTAGAGCAACAGAATGTTTGTGGTTTTTTCATTTCTTTAACTGGGTCTAGCCAACTTGGAATAAAGCACAATTCTTTTTTTTCTTGTATCTGTATGGTTTAAATAAAAGTTTCATTAACATTAGTAGATATTTCTGTACTTCTGTTCTAACCTATTAAACTGAAACATTTCATATAGGCAGCAGAATCCCTAAACATTTTTACTTAAGATCCAGTATCACTTTTCTAAATAACCATGGGGAAAGACTGTAATTTGTTAAAGTCTTAACATGATCTGTGGTTTGACCAGAACAGAATCTTTTTACCATTGTTTTGAACTGAAACCATTAAAAATAAGGTTTATTATTAAAACAGTAGCCCTTCCTGCCTTGTGGTGGTCTCCTTTAAATATCCTTTTGTAACCCAGCTCAGTATTAATCTTGACATCATTTAAAGCTGCAGCATCTGAGTCTAGAACTGTGGCCAATGCCATCTTTTCCGGCAGCCTTTAAAAAAGCAAGCGCTCTCTGTCATTGACATTGTAATGCTTTGTGGTGACTGGAACAAACACCACAGAGTTCCTGGCCTGGTTTACAATCAAAGCACATTTCGGGATTCAGACATCTGCTCTTGTGACCAAGGAATGGGATATATTGAAGCTGAAACTCCTCATGGCTCCATCCCCAAGTCTTGGTCACTTTGGAATTTTTTCCATGGAGTGTTATGTCGATAAAACCAAGGGAGCTGAAAGAAAATCCAGACTTAAAAATGCTGCTTGCAGCCTTTAAACCTGAAAGGCAATATATATTTTTCTAGCATCACACGGTGTATCTGGAATTCTCATTGAAATGGCTCAGCCCTCAGCTTTCCTGAGGACATGCATACTTTATTTTCTGTCATCATGCCACTATGAAATCGGAGCAAGGCAAACAATAAAATCTCACCTTCTTCCCACCCCCATATTACCAAATAGGAAAGGCAGAATTTTAAACATAAGGGAATTACAACATGTTCCTTCTATACAAGTCATCTGAATCACACTGGCTCTTATTTCAAGGCTTAATATGTTTTTTTTACATAACTGGTTTCTACGAAATAAGAAATGTAAAAACAATTCCTCCATGCTGGATTTTGACATACAACGCCTCATATACATGCTCCAAGTTTATAAAGCTTCGTTTCTAAGATCATATGTTGATACATCAATCTATTTATCAATTGTCTGAAAATGACAGCTGGCTCCTTCCTGTTGTGATCGTGGTGGCAATGTTTGGGCTTAGCTAGATATGGCAATTGTCATGTAGTACTGCAATGTGTAGCTGATTTTTGTTAACTCAGCCAATACAGGGGGGTGGGGGCTGAGCTAAATCAGGGTCTTTATGAATATGTATGTGAGGGGGGGTCTACTTCTCAGTAGACATCTGCTGAGCTTTTGAACTGAGTGCTGAACTGTTAAAAATCATACGTGAAGCAACTTATTAAGACTAAAAAACAGATAAAACTTAATAGGCATTAAGCCTTTATAGATGTAAAGCTACACTTCAGACATCAAAAGACCCATTTCCACCTTTTGTTTTTGTGTACGCAAAACATCACTCCCCTTTTGTAATCTTAGGACACCCATCTCCCCATCCTTGGTGTAGGTTTATTTCATAAGTTTACGTCTCTGTTACGTCCTTTCCACTTTTATATTTCCTGAGTTTGTTTTCTTTCTTTCAGCGTCACTTTTCTGAATCATTCTGCAGAGATAGCCTTTGCAGAATCATTATCCTCTTTCAATTCGCTTCCCTCTTGACTATGATGCTTTCTCTTAGTCCTTGGTGGTTGACTCAGCTAGAGATGTGTGGGACGAGATTATGAGCGAATCAGTGTCATAGTGCTAATGAGGGAAGAAGAATTCAGGTTCTTTTTGTTGGAATTCTGCCTGGGTCAGAGGAATGTGCCACAAGCGTAGGCACCGGCAGATATTCCTGTCGACCTCCCTGCGTCTCCCAACCTCTGCTGATAAGCAGGCGAGGTCCGGCGATTCTTCTCAGATGTATGAGAGGAACACACCGTTCTTCCTCTCTCCCCTTTGGTGTCCCCAGGGAGGGGAAAGAAGCAGACAGAAAACTATTTACATCATTTATTTCTGCCTCTTACATCAGTACAGAGAATCATGTCTGCACTCAACAACAGCAAGAAGAAAACTCCTCCCAAGTACATCCAGTACGGGTCATATGACACACACACACTGAGCTAACATCCGGTGCTCAGTACAGAATGGACTGCCCCTTTGTTCCCATGGCAACAGTCACAAACATCCTGTCTGGCTTTCCAGCCACAAGCAGCTGGCTGAGCTGCTAGAGCCTTTGCTTGCTGCAGCATTGGTGCTTTATGGTAACATACTCCCCCTAAAGTATCAATGTGTGCTGCGAGCAAAGCGTCATCCAGAGAAGAAAACAAACAGTTGTTATATTTATAACATTCCCCTGTTGTTTCAGTTCCACCCTTGGAACTACCCGCCACTGGTTTAACCAATGTACCTCTCTGGTTGTGTGACTTCGCATTACCTCGGTTAACAACTCTCTGTTGTGCCTTTGTCTCTGACTCAGACACAGCTTCAATCTGTCCTTGGTCGTTTACAATAGCAACACATGCAAGGTTAGCAAACTCCTTTGAATACCTCTTGGGTGGTACACCCTTCGTTGCTCTCTCAGACCTACGTAAAAGTTGCTGCTCTTCTCTGCTTTCTGGTTCAGCCTCTGAACTCTCTGGAGAACCAGTACTAAGCTTAATCAATGGTTCATCCTCCTCTTCTGAGGGTCTAGTCATTATGTGAGATTTCCTCTCAATGACTGTGACAACTGAGCTGTCTGAGCTATCGCTGTCATCATCAGTACTACTGAACTCAATAAGATCAAACTCATCATCATCATCATCATAATCGCCACCTGTGGGAAATGTTTGTACTACTCGCTCTTGCTCTGGAGCACTCTCTAGGAACTTTGTGAGAATCACCTGACCAGATTCAGACAAAATTACTCTGTAGAGACCCTTTTCATAACCCACAAAAATGCCTCTGGCATTCTTTACTCCACCTGGAGCTTCTGTTCTCACATGAGACCCGAAAACCTTAAAATAGGCAACAGAAGGTTTTCTATTGAACAGCTTCTCAAAAGGAGAACATCCCAACTCTGTTGAGACTTTTCTCAACCACACATGAAGATAGGACGCTAGCGATTCGGCCCAATATTCATGTGGCAAATGTGAACTTAGCAATTGCGCATTCATCCCCTTTTGCAATTCTTTGTTCACTTTTACACAGACCCCCCTGTTCCACGCTTCTTGCGAAACTGCCACTTTGTGGTCTATCCCTTTTCCATCCAGGAACTTCTGAAACTTCTGTAACAGAAAAATTTGCTTCTCATCTGTGAAAAGACAATCAATGTTAGCATCATGCATACTTTTAACCTTGTCACAAAACTCCTGAAACTTTTCTAAAGTTTCTTGCGGTTTCTCCATCATATAAACCCAAGAATAATTAGTGAAACAATCCACACACACAAGGTAAAATCGTGCACCGCCTCTAGATGGTTCTAGAGGACCAATCACATCAGCATACACCCGCTGAAATGCTCTGTCGACCTTCTTCGTCACCTTCCTGGTGCTCAGACTGGTCACTCCTGCAAGAGAGATTTCGTTAGAAACAGAAGAATTACATTTCATGTAATCACTTTGATCAAAAGTCAACAAATACAGTCCATCTTTCTCTTTGGCAGTAAGAAACAGTTCTCCATCTTTGTAGATCTTGCAGCTTTTAGCATCATAGGACAGTTTCAGTCCTTTCTTTGCAATCTGCGACACGCTCAGCAGATTAAATCTCAGTTCTGGAACCAGGTAAACATTGCTTATAGTCAAGTTCAGACTCTCAAGATACACAGTCCCAATTCCGGTTGCTTCCAACTCCTGACCGTTGGCCTGTTTCACAGTGAAGCTTTGCTTCTTCAACGTCGAAAACAGTCCTCTGTGCGGGCACAAATGTTTTGTACAGCCCGTGTCGATTATGAATGCGTTCCCAACATCTGGCGTGGTTCCTTTCGCCATCATAGCCTTTGCAGGTTTCACCTGGCACTTGGTACGGCTTTTGCCTGACGCCTGAGGCTTCGTAGAGCTGCTCTTTGCTCCTCTTGACTGGCGCGGCTTCTTACAGTTTCGCTGTAGATGCCCAGTCTGTCCACAATTGTAGCATCGGACAGCACTCAATGCTACACCATGCTCTCCAGTAGCATCAGCAGTGGGGGAATTAGAACTCTGTTCTTCCCTCCCCCTGTCTTTTTCTTCCAGTGCAGCAAGTCTGTCGTGTTCATTCAGGACCACAGCACAAACTCTCTCCGCGGTCAGCTGCGCGGCCGGTAGGGAACCAAGCTGACTGGCAACAACCTTGCAGGTGCGGCTAAGGCTGTTTATCATCATGAAGCAAAACACTTCCTCCTGAAGACGGAAATTGCGTTCCACCATCTGTTGACGCAGAAACTTCATTTCTGTCAGGTGCGCTTGAACATCTCCATCAGGCGCAAGTCTCAGATTGGTCAATTTCTCAAAATACAGCAACGCTGAAGAACCAGCATCTCTCTGATGCGTTGTACGCAGCGTGTCCCATACCTCTTTCGCATTTTCTAAATGCTGAACATGCACCAACTGATCATCTGAGACACACAGAATTATAGCAGTCCTGGCCCTTACATTCTGTGACTCCCAACCTCTGGTTGGTGCTGCAGAGATGGGGTTTTCAATTACATCAAAAAGCCTCTGATTCTGCAGCAGGGCCTTCATCTTTACAGACCAAGATGAATAATTGTCAGGGGTTAAGGGAGGAGGGCAAGGCAAACCTCCCCCTTTCTTGGCATCCATTTTGAATCCAAGCCTCTGTCACCTCCAAACAAGCTGCAAAATCCAACAGCTGTTTTTTTCCTTTCTCACGCAGCAAAACTGCAAGTTGTTTGTGCTTTTTGCACCTGGCAGCTAAACTCAGGCTGCTATTGAAAAGTCCCTTCCAAGAGCTCGTAAACTTTGTAGCCAAAACATTCTGTGGCTTTGTTTCGCTTTCCCAGGCTCACAGTCCAGCCCCTTTGCCAGTAACTTTCCGTTACTTAGCAACAATGCATTTCAATAGGACTTCTTATCTACCACAAAAATTTGTGGAATGCAGGCTTCAGCCTTCAAGCTGCAGGCCTCTTCCTCCGGAGCTTTTGTTTTCTCTGAAACGCAGCTCCGTGAACCAGGGAATTAATCTTCCTGCGTTCACACTTTTAGCCCGAAATGCAGCATACCTTGAACTTTGTTGCTCTGGAAAACACCTCTTCTTTCCACCAGCTGTCTGTGGAGCCTCTGGCTGTTCTCAGACACTTGCCTTCCTCCTTGGAGCAGAGGAGGACAATCCACCAGCCTCTCATGCAGATGTCCGATGAATCGCAACCATCCTCTGCTACCACTGTTGGAATTCTGCCTGGGTCAGAGGAATGTGCCACAAGCGTAGGCACCGGCAGATATTCCTGTCGACCTCCCTGCGTCTCCCAACCTCTGCTGATAAGCAGGCGAGGTCCGGCGATTCTTCTCAGATGTATGAGAGGAACACACCGTTCTTCCTCTCTCCCCTTTGGTGTCCCCAGGGAGGGGAAAGAAGCAGACAGAAAACTATTTACATCATTTATTTCTGCCTCTTACATCAGTACAGAGAATCATGTCTGCACTCAACAACAGCAAGAAGAAAACTCCTCCCAAGTACATCCAGTACGGGTCATATGACACACACACACTGAGCTAACATCCGGTGCTCAGTACAGAATGGACTGCCCCTTTGTTCCCATGGCAACAGTCACAAACATCCTGTCTGGCTTTCCAGCCACAAGCAGCTGGCTGAGCTGCTAGAGCCTTTGCTTGCTGCAGCATTGGTGCTTTATGGTAACACTTTTCTCCTAACATATATGTTTCTCTCTCTTTCTAAAAATGATCAGACAGTTCTGTGGAGCTTTCTGTACAGGTACATATAAACCATAAAGTTAGTAGTCCTGTTGAACATGATAAAATTATTTCCACGTCAACATGCATAACATGGTTCTGTAGTTTCAATCCTGTGTGTCCTTTTAATGGATTGATTTGAATTAAGTAGGAATTACTTCTGAGTAAAGAGGTATATTATTCTGATAGAAAATCACTGAACCACATTGCAGGTTAAATACCTTCTGTACCCTAGGAAGCTCTGTAAATTATGATTCTCTAAGGAAGGGTAGGGATCCAGCAGAATTCTCAGTACTTCATCTAAATACAATTCTCAGGATTCTTTGATCCCCATCACCCTTAACAAACTACAGTTGCCACGATTCTACGGAGGAAGTCATGCACTTTAAACGTGTGTCGGACATGCTTTAAATTTACTTTCCTGTACATATCAAGTAGGATTGCCATATTTTGAAGAGCAAAAAAAGAGGACGCTATGACAACTCTCATTTTAAATGCCCCTACTATATGCAGGCTATAGAAACTGTGATATATTTTTGAGGGAGGACAGGAGAAGAGAAGAGGAAAGCAAATCTTCAACCACCAGTTATGTCTATGTCTCATCAGGAAAGTATAGCCAGAGGCATTTTGGCAAATTTTAAAAAGCCACCCAGACAGAAATTTTATCCCTGAAAAAGAGAATGTGTCCTGGAGAAAGAGGACACATGGCTACCCTTTGGGTTGCTACCTAGATGGAAACTTAGTGCTGCTTGACAACAACTCCTATCAACCCTTAAAAAAAAGGTAAAGAGGCCCCTGACCATTAGGTCCAGTTGTGACCGACTCTGGGGTTGCCGAGGGAGCCAGCGTACAGCTTCCGGGTCATGTGGCCAGCATGACTAAGCCGCTTCTGGCAAACCAGAGCAGCGCACGGAAATGCCGTTTACCTTCCCGTCGGAGTGGTACCTATTTATCTACTTGCACTTTGACATGCTTTCGAACTGCTAGGTTGGCAGGAGCAGGGACTGAGCAACGGGAGCTCACCCTGTCACGGGGATTCGAACTGCCGACCTTCTGATCGGCAAGCCCTAGGCTTTGGTTTAACCCGCTGTGGTTTAACCCACAGCGCCACCCGCGTCCCTTACAACTCTACAATTCAATGACTCTGTTATCATTGGCCATGCTGCCTGGGACTGCTGGGAGTTGGAGTCCAGCAGCACCTCAAGTGCCGCAGGTTCCCTGCCATTGCTTCAGCTGATCCTCAATAAAGAGTGCAAGAAGAGCTCTGCTATCTAGTCTAGCATCCTTTTCTTACAGCAGCTGATCAGATACCTATGCCGATTCCACAAGGAGGACACAAGCATGATTCTAAGCAACAGGCAGTGTTTAGCTTTTAGGGACAATTTTCTCATTAGCTTCTGTGCTGGAGATCTGAGCAGACTGACTCGTTTGGGTTGATCCGGGCATGTCAAAACATCAATATGTGGTGCATCCTGCTTATTCCTGGATGCGAATTCATGTGAAAAATATAACCTCTGCCCCAGGCACCCAGAGCTACAGCTGCAGCTTCCTGGCAGCTTTCACAGTTGCAGAAGCACCTTTTCCCCCCAGCTGCCCTGTTTATAGGAATCACTTCAGGCACTCCAGTCTGTGGGCACATGTTATGTTCTCCTAAGTGAATGTGTCTCTGGGGGTATTTGGGGCACATCTCACAGAGATGTTTTTTAAACGATTGAACATGTGGCTGGAATAATGAATTCTAGAATGGAAAAGGAGCTCATTCCCTACACAAGCTGGACAATAGTCATATATATACTCAGTGCCCAAGCATAATCATTTGCCTGGACTTAGTACAAACTAGTAATATGCCCCACCCCTACCCCAATTTCTGTCTGTTTGATGTCCTTTAGTTTCTTTTAATTTCCCTTTGTTTAAGCTCATTAAGTTTCCAGTTGCCTGATTGTTATAAATACAGAGCAGTAATAGCTGGAGGACCAAATATTTCCCACACCTGTTTGACAGTTTCCTGTGCAAGCTCTCTCTCAATCTAAATAATAATAATAATAATAATAATAATAATAATAATAATAATTTATTATTTATACCCTGCCCATCTGGCTGGGCCTCCCCAGCCACTCTGGGCGGCTTCCAAAAGAATATTAAAATACTGTGATACATCAAACATTAAAAGCATCCCAAAACAGCGCTGCCTTCAGATGTCTTCTAAAAGTCTGGTGGTAGTTGTTCTCTTTGACATCTGGTGGGAGGGCGTTCCACAGGGAGGGCGCCACTACCGAGAAGGCCCTCTGCCTGGTGAATGAATGCCTTATGTATGAAAAATAATACATAATATTTTTATTATTTGGTTGCCCCAGCCATTCTGGGTGGCTAAAAGAACAGAGCTGCTTCCAATTGGCTGTAACAATTCTCACAACCTCTAGACAGACTTTATAGCTACAAAGCTACGAGGAAATGAGTTTGCATAAACATCTATAAGCACAACATACAATTTAGCCTGATTTCCTCAGGCCATGAGCTCCTGCACTGAATAAACTGAGTTTGTTCCACCTATTTGTGGGCCCTGTGTGCTCCTAGGACTAAGGGCACACAGTGAAACTGCTTCCTTTTCTTGCCCTGCAAGCCAAAAATGTTCAGAGAGCAAAACTGATCAATCTGCATTTTTGTATCAGCTGGTTTGCAAAAGCCCCAGTGTTTCCCATCCAAAATAATTGCTTTTGTACACCTTTTTAAGGCAATAAGTTTTTTATGGGAGCAGTTTTGGTTGCTAAGCTGGCTGCTCAGGTTACTATGTGGGCATCAGGACTTTGGTATATTCCTGAGTTTGGTTTAGCCAAAGCATCACAGTTCATTTCTTAATGTTCAACTAGGTATGTTGTTGTTGTTGATAGTGACCTGGGGAAAACATTGCGAAAGAAAATAATTGCCATAGAGAATTGGCATCCAGTGTATTGAGACTCCCACTTTGTTCCATAGTGAGGGGAAATGAAGCAGTCAGCCTGTCTCTTCCAAAAGCAAAGGGCTTTGGAGAACATCAGGGGTCCTCTTCATCTCCTAACTTGAAACACCTCTGACAATATGGAGATGAGTGGGATATTCTCTGTGACTCATAAAGCACCATATCATTCTGACGTCCCAACCTCAAAATACCACACAGTGAGTGCCATGTGGGTGGAAATTACTAGAGCAACCGTCCTGATTGACTGACACTGGGAAGCTGGTGATGATTTAAAAAACACAGGGAAAATAAGTAACAGAAGTGGGCCTGAGTATGGTGGCTCAAGTAGTTAAGTGAAAGAAAATGGTGCCAGTGAGTAGACTAAACTGCCATGCTCAGTCTTATCCTCCCATGATGCATTAATACAGTGGTACCTCGAGTTACAAACGCCTCAGGTTACAAACTCCGCTAACCTGGAAGAGTTACCTCGAGTTGAGAACTTTGCCCCAGGATGAGAATGGAAATCGTGTGCCAATGGTGCAGTGGCAGCAGGAGGCCCCATTAGCGAAAGCACGCCTCTAGTTAAGAACAGTTTCAGGTTAAGAACGGACCTCTGGAACGAATAAAGTTCATAACTAGAGGTACCACTGTATGCTACTGTTTGTCATCTCACCCATTGGCAGATCTGGTGCAATGCTGTATTGGCTTTTTCTATTCTTTGGAGGGGAATAGGGGCTTCTACATTAGGCATTTAGTGTGGAATTATTATGCTTTATTCACTCATTCTTCACTGGAGCTTCCCCACTCAACCTGTTTATTGTACATTCATTCTGATTTGCTTGCCCCAAAGCTTGCGTCTATTTGCTCAGTGTTCACTCTGATTTGCTTGCAAAGAGCTTATACACCTTATCATCAATCAATGGTTTATTCAACACTTTTGAGTGCATTTCCTCATCATTTTGTAACCACAGAAAGTCTAGGTTTTTTGTTTTTTTAAAAAAGTGGATTATTGTACATAATTGCGCAAACCTAAATTTCTGATATGTGATTTAATCCATGCTACAAAATATGTACAGGCTGGAGGTGACCCACATCATCCACACAATGCCATTATTCAAGCATTGTCATTCTGTGGTTCTCCCATATTTTATCACTGTGCGGAAAGGTTGCTTCCAAAGGGGAATATTGCAAATAGACAGTGTCATACTCTCCTTCCTTGGAGGTTTTTAAGCAGAGGTTGGAAGGCCACCAGTCATGGATGTTTTAGTTGAGATTCCTGCATTGCAGGGGGTTGGACTGGGTGACCCTCGTGAACCCTCTCAACTGTGCGATTCTATGATTCTGTGCCTGGTCCCTAGCTTTGCATTGATTCAAAACAAGTCTAAATATAGTGTATGGTTATTTCACTAATTGTCAGCAGATGGGGCTAGTTCTATACAGTACTGAAGGCAGGGATGAGCTGACTTAAGCCTTGAATGATCTACTTTTTATTGCACAGCAAGAAGCTCTGTTTTCCACTCCGTGTGGTTTAAATATGGAAAGCAATATTGCACAATCAGGATATCTGAACGATTATGAAGGTATAACTAATCTTGGGTATGTACACTCTTGGCTTAAGAACACAAGCAGGTCCAGCAAGAAATCTTTGCAAGCAGCCAGAAGTTGCTGGATAGTCCACCAGACTGTGGTCAGGCTTATTCCCATAGCTGGTTTTAAAAATGCTGGAGTTAAAGAAACACCATCCCTTACCAATCTCATATATATATCTTATCCTCTTCACAAAGGAGTTGTTCAAAGTGACTTACATACAGTATATAAAATCTCAGAAATGCTTATAGACAGGGCTTTTTTTCCAGCCAGAACTCGCTGGAACTCAGTTTTGGCACCTCTCTGGTGGGTGTCATTGCCATTATAAGAAAACAAGGAAGGTGTTCATGGTGAGTTCCGGCACCTCTTTTTTTATACAGAAAAATTGCACTGTTTATAGGGATGTTATTAAGGCCATTATACATTTAAGTGTTCATGTTTGGCTCCATAAACACACATCCATGTGGTCAAAATAAGCATATTATGCAGACCTCTCACCTTCCCAAATTTTGTTGTGATCCTTTTCTACTGGAAATGTCAGGATTTGATGCTAGGAACTTGCAGGTGCAATGTATACAAAGGTGTAAAATGACACATGCTGGCCAAACTAGAGGAAGAAGAAGAGAGAGTGTGTGCTTACATTTGGGTTTATTATGGGATCAGTACTGCTCATCATGGTTGGGTTTTTGTTTTGTTTTTTGTCTCAACCACACAATATTGTCTACATCAAACTATCAACCTGTATTTCCCCTCTTTTCACGAAAAATCTGATAAGTGAAATGTTTAAATGACCTGTTGCCAATAACCTGTTCGTAATGTCTGAATAACCTGTTTGCAGTATTAAGTCAGTGTCTTGAAGCACCTAGAGAGTTTTTCTCCCTCTGTTATCAGATTCAGGGTCATTCAATGAAGTTGAAGAGCGGCCAATGATCAGAGGTGATGCAAGTTGTAGTCCAAAACATCTGGACAGCTGTTGGTTGAGGAAGGCTGCTCAACAACATGCTTAGTGTTAGCCTTTAGCTCAGTCTGTCTTTTGGGATAACACCACAAACATATCTGACACCTCTAGGGATTGGGAGAAAGGATTGCAGGATGAAAGGTGTAAATTCCTATGCATATTTAAGGCCTGACACTTTTCACTTAGATATTCTGCACAGTCTGGAAATATTTCAAAATAACATCAACACTGAAGTGCAATCATTACAGTGTACCTCTAGTTATGAACTTAATTCATTCCGGAGGTCCGTTCTTAACCTGAAACTAAAACTAGAGGCGTGCTTTCGCTAATGGGGCCTCTTGCATGCGCTGCGCCACCAGCACATGATTTCTGTTCTCATCCTGGGGCAAAGTTCTCAACTCAAGGTAACTCTTCCAAGTTAGCGGAGTTTGTAACCTGAGGCGTTTGTAACTCGAGGTACCACTGTACATGTCAAACATGACTGATGGAAACTCAGGTGAGAGCAAGGAAACAAGTAATGTTTTTATCTATATCTGTAATAGAATGAATGAATGAAACTTTATTTGCATTAGCCATCAGCATTATGATGTACACAAAATGCAATAAAAGCCAATTATAATAAAATAGTTTAGGGTCCTAAATCAGCAGTCAGACAGTCAAACAGTGGATCTTGTTCTGATTGCCCCAGCTAAAAACCTTGCAACCTTTGCTGTTGTCTGCTCCTCTAGATCTGCCAGGAGAAAAGACACTGTGGCAGTGGTTGGACGACCCAGAAATGGGCAATAAAAGAGGGGTAATATCTGTAACAGAATAAGAGCATCTTCAGTGGATTGGTTCTCTCTCTCTTTCTCTGGCTGTGTACACACTCTTGTTTACTTTGCCTCCAATGCACTCGCATCACTGGTTTGAGAAGTGATGCACACGCAATCCATACCTATCCTGTAACCAATCCTGCTGTTTCTTACGAAATACTGTTTGATGTGTTTTTCTCCAAACCAGCTTTGATCCTAATTAAGAAAAAAAATGACCTAGTTCCATTTTAAGCTGATAATGTGTACACACAGAGAGAGAGATGAGGGGTAAGAAATTAGAGTTCCTTTTGGGAATTGGTGTAGCTGTTTAAAGCCCAGTAAGGCCATCTTTCCTTTGTTAAAACCTCTGAGGACAACACAACAGGGATCCAAAACCAGAGTTTACAAGTTTGCATTTCATGTGCGAATTGTTTATTGGCAGCTCTCCCTGACACATTGCACATTCTCATCAAAGCAATAAAGATTTCAGTAAATAAAGCAAAAACCAACATCTTTATTTACTTACTTGCTTATTATCATGCTTGTTCCTTACTGAAACTCCCATGCTATAACTTCCATGTGTGCCACCTTATTTGTTTTTGCTTCTCTCCTCATTAACATCTCTTTAAGCTGCCACTCTGTAGCGGCTTTCCTTGTTTAGTCTATTCCACAGCAGCCATTCATCCTCCTGCTACCCCCCTGCACTGCAAATGAGAGAGGCCTTTGAAGCGGGAGGTAATTTTGGCCACACAAAACAGGCACCATCTTTAAAATGTAGAGCGAGCCAGTTATTTCTGCTCCACACTTAGATTTTACTCTTCTATGGCAAGTTAACACGTGCATAATATTACAAAGCATTCAAACATCTATACAAAAAGAGCATCTGGAGATGATGAGCTTTATTTTATATGGATAATAACTGAGTCACATCAACCGATTTACTGTACTTTTTATAAACCACAGCCATCTACCCTCCGCTCAGTTGCTAAGAGATGGGGTTTGCTTTTGTTTTAAATTGCAGAAGATCATCTCAACCTGCTTAACACAAAATCAATACAGCATTCGTTAAAGGAGAGGGGTCCTAATGTGCAGGGACTTCCCAAATTAATTGCATGCAGGCAGCTTCCTGGAAGTGACAATTGCTGCCTTTCTCTTATTTGGTCCCTGACAATTTATATAAAAGCAGAAATGCCGCAATGAAGAATGAAAGCAGAACTGCCAATTACACACACACACACACACACACACACACCAATAAAGGATCTTTGAATTTAACACACACACACCCCAGGCAGAAATTCAATTGGTGCAGTTGTTTCTGGCATAGAGTCGGAGTGATAATATAGCTGCAGAGCTCTGACACAGCCTTAGTCTAATGAAAGAGGTTTTCCTTTTCCCGCCTTCTTGTCTGAAGCCCAAAAGCCCAGTGTACCTAAATTTAGCAATGTTTAAGGATTAAACTGCATGCAATGCTAAAGGCATACTTGCATTCAACACACTTTTTAAACAGAGTAGAAGCTGCAGCACACACACACACCCCAAATCAGTATTGGGACCACAGCATGTGATTTGCACTTGAGGGAAACGAAGCATATCATAAACTTTCCCCTAGCTTTAGGATGCAACCTTGTTTTCCACTGAAGAGAACAACTGTTAACATTCTTAGCTTTTGTTTGTGTAGTCTTAAGCATGGCATGCATGGTTTCTTTAATCAGACAATGTAGAAAAAAAAGCTTCAATTCTCATTTCCCCCCAAGAAACCACTCTGATAATTGTAGCTCCATAAAGAGAACAGGGATCTCCTACTCTCAGCACCTTTAACAAACTACAGTTCCCAGGATTCTTTGTGGGAAGCCATGACTGTTTAATGTGGCATGAGCCTGCTTTAATATATGGTGGGAGGGTTTAAATGTGTGGGTAATGGACAAGGTAGGTGGGTGAGGTTTTTGTTTTAATTCTGTCATCTGACTACCTGTAATGAAACTGTTAAACTCTTCACACAGAAACACATCATTGCTCACTTCAACTCGCCTGTGGAAACAACTCAGAGGCCATGAAAGAAGGAAGGTTAACAACAGGAAGATTTAAAGGAACTATTGGAAACTCAAGGCAGCAGAGATATGAGATGATCAGAACACCCCCCCCCCCGAACTTGAAGCATGGGAAGTCCCAACAAAAAATTTATAATTTGGCAGAATATTTGGACTATATGATATGTATTTGTATAATTTGGAATATTCAATGTGATTTGATTGGATTGTTAAAATGGAAAATTTAATAAAAAATTTTTTTAAAAAAACCTGTTAAATTCTTGTATATATGCTTACACACACAATTCACACCTTGCAAAGGTGGCTGACTGGTGCCTTCCAGGGGTTTTGAACTCCAACTCCCATCAGCCACAACCAGCCTGGCCAATGGTCAAGGATGATGGGGACTGTAGTCTTGCGATATCTGGAAGGCCCCTGGTGCTGGCGTCGAGCTAAAGCGTTAACCTCGTCTTAATGTTCTTTTCTAGAACAGAAAAGACTGTGAGTTTTGCAGATCAATTGCATCTATTCTACTGAGACTCTGCTTCCTCACTCCCTTGATAGCAAAACAAACGCTTCTGTCTTACAGCCAGCTATATATTTTCCATCTCAGGACCTCAGGATTACTGAGGCCAATCCACACCTATTGAAGTTTTGGTTTTCCCCTGACTTCAATAGGCTTTAGATCTAGGCTGCTGCTGCAACCAGAAGAAACAATTATGTACATTACTGAAACTGGCACTGCAAGAAACAAAAATCGAGCCCAGAGGTACATCCTTTAAAATAAGTTTTAAAAAAAATACATCTAGGAATTCAGACTTTGGCTGGAGTCAGATGTTTGCATGGTGGACACAGTATGAATACCCAGCTTCAAATATCCCCCTCAGCTTAGAAGCTCACTGGCTGATCTTGGGCCAGTTTCTCTTTCTCCAGGCTAGCATAGGAATCTGCTTCCTACCATGTAGACTATTTGCCTATATAGCTCAGAAAACGTAATGGGGATCACATCTTCAAACAAGTATGCTTTGGGGCCAGTTGTAGAACTGGGAGTCTTTGACTCAGTTATGCAGGGAATGCTAAGCCAAACAAAACCATGGCTTAGTGTGGATTCACGAGGGTTCCCAAAGAGGAGATCACAGCCACTGTACCATAACCTTAAGCCTTCCCCTGTGCTTCCCCAGTCAGCCTCCAGCAGACAAACCATGAGCCATAAAATGAGAACAAACTTTGGTTGCAGCTCACCAGGCAGAGGGCCTTCTCGGTAGTGGCGCCCTGTGGAACGCCCTCCCACCAGATGTCAAAGAGAACAACAACTACCAAACTTTTAGAAGACATCTGAAGGCAGCCCTGTTTAGGGAAGGTTTTAATGTTTGCTGTATTACTGTATTTTAATATTTGGTTGGAAGCCGCCCAGAGTGGCTGGGGAAGCCCAGCCAGATGGGCGGGGTATAAATAATAAATTATTATTATTATTACCTTGGAGTAGGTATTTTTATCATGTGAACCACCCTGAGTTCTTTGATGAAGAGCTGCATAATAATAATAGGAGCACAGAGGCTGTGGTCTCCTTTCCGGTTCACACTAAGTCATGGTTTGGCTTGGCATTCATGTGCAAACCGGGTCTTAAGATTAATTGCCACAGTATTATGGGATCTAGCATAAAAGATGACTGTACAAGTCAGACAGTTTTTTGGGGTTGTCATTTTGCACTTGTTTGTTAATCAATATTTGTTAGTGAAAACAAAACAAAAGGTTCTGGGAGATTTTAATGTTCTCCCAATGATTTCTGAGTTGTTGCCATTTCTGATGTCAAATTCATGTCCATTTTTTGTGCTGCACAGTGAATAGAACTGATTGAAGGCGATAGTCTTTAAGATGGCACAAGGCCCTTTGTATTCTTGCTGCAACAGATTAGCACAGCCACTATTCTGGCGAATTCTCGTTGGTTTCAACTTGTTTCACCCTATTCAAATATAAAGTTGATGTTGGGGATCCTTTTATAGTTGCTATTTAAAATCGTTATTGAGTTGGATCTAATTTACATAATACCTTCAAGACATGATCATCACTCTTTCGTGGATGGCTCCTCCACCAGAGATAGATAGAATGTATAGCTACCATTGACCCAAAAAGGTGGATTATGTACAATTCCAAAATATAATTCAAGCAATTAAAATATAAATTTAAAACATGATTGAAAGCATCAATTAAAAACAGCAGTATATCATTCATCCGTCTCCAAAGCCCTAAAAGGAACATCTTGATCTGTCAGTGGAAGATATACACCAGAATTGGGGAAGCTCAGGCCCATGGAAGAAATCTCCTTGTTTAGCCCTCAGAACTAGCCCCAGGCCACACCCCTTACCCAACATACTTTGCACCCTGTGTGGTTTTCCCTGGCTGAAACACATCCTTGAGCTCTGATAATGCCTTTTGCATACCTGGATGGAAGATGGAGAGGAGTTTGGATGTGTGTAGAAACTAGCCTAATGTCCAAAGGTAAAATTTACATTTTTTGCCATGTCTGCTTTTGCTTCTGGCTCCACCCACCACTGGCATGTGGCCCTTGGAAGGGTGTATAAAAGGGAATGTGGCCCTCAGGCTGAAAAAGTGCCCCCAACCTTGATAGCCAGTGTTGTGACTTTTCAGTGCTGTTATAATGGCAAAGCCACTGACATTTAACTACATCTGGATCGCAATGTGAATGTATGCAACTTGCAATATATTGTGGGGGAAGCTCTTTTATCCCTAAAAACAGGATTCTACTCTCACATTAGAGCAAGAATATGACTAACCTGTGTGCCTCCTTTGTACTTATGCAGCCTGCAATCCTCAGACTAAGGTGGAATCTACACACATAAGAAAACACTGTGAAAAACGTTTTGAAAAAAATATATTAAATTTTGCATGGCTCACCATCTAGTGTCGCATATGTATATTGCACTTTACATCTAAAACATTTTATTTGCAGCTGTGGAGCAGAGTCCTAAGATACAGCACAAAGCTTGCCTCATGGAGAAGGAAACTAACCAATTCAGAGTATTCACTGTAACTTACCAGGTTGTTGTCCTGCTTCTACCTGCAGAGAAGGATGAGGAAGAAAGTGGCAGATCACAGCAATAGGCTCCTGGTCTCGGCTGCCTCTTCCTCTGTCTGGGCCTCTGTATTAGTAAATGTAGAACGTGTGCTGGCAGTCACTCATGCTCACTCATGATGTGGATGCAGAATATTTTGATTTGAGCAAAACATCTGACAGTGTCCCCCATGATATCCTCGTTGACAAGATGGCAAAATCTGGCCCACTGTTAGGTGGATCTACAGCTGGTTGAAGAACCATCACGATATTAATGGCTCTGCATCAGGCCGGAGGGAAGTACTGAGTGCAATGCCATGCTGTTCAACGTTTTTATCAGTGGCTTGGATGAAAATGTAGAGGGAATGCTAATCAAATCTGCAGAAGATACAAATCTAAGAGGGGGAGCCAAGACCACTGAAGAGAGACTCGAGATTCAAAATGATCTTGATCTTGACAGGCTGGAGAACTGGGCTAGAGCCAATAAGTAATAAAGAACACATTTCTTCAACAGAATTAAAGCTTGCATTCAGAGCAGAGTTGGGGGAGCCTTTGGCCCTGCAAACATTTTGTAGGACTGCAACTTCCATCATCTCCAGCCAGCATGGCCAGTGATCAGGAATGATGGGAGTCGGAGTACAGCAACATCTAGAGGGTCTCAGATTCCCATCGCTGAATTAAGGCCTAACTACATGTGAAACGAGCAAGATTCTTAGCAATTACATTATAGGTTTAAAATAAATAAATATCAGACTTGGGGTCGGAGCGACTGTTCTCAGCTGAGATACTGCTAAAAAGCACACACAAAGCCATGTGGCAATTACCATTGGGGGGTGCTATTGCTTTGTTTGTTATTATGTTACGTATTTTCATGTTTTGCTACTGTAAATAATACTAATAATGAGGAAGGAAAATGTAAGGGGCATAGGTTGGTTGCTCCAGAGCAATCAGGCAATATGCTTCAATAGTGTGTTTTACAGCTTTCTTATCGGTGATAAAAACCTTTGGAATGCAGAGCACCTCTATTCCGTGTCTTGCTCATTCACTGGCAGAATCTGAGAGTGGGCGGTCCTTAAACTTTCCCCAGCAGAGTAGTTTCTTGACACCCAGTCTGTGCCTCCTCTCTCTGCACGGAACCCTACTGCGCACAGAAGGCGTGGGTAACAGAGGACCTCTCTCCTCCCCCGAGCCCTGCATCTCCACTAGAGGCGTGGCTACCCTCCTCCGCTGACGAGGTGCTGCTTCCCACAATCTTTGGGGGCTCTCTGTAATCCATCCGGCTTTTCCCCTCTCGCCCCTGAGCTGATGGCAGTTCCCTGACAGAAAACTCACATTGGAGCAAACGGGGACAATGTCCCTAAGGTGCACAATTCAGTGCCGCAATGGTGTCAAGACAAGTCATGAGGAAGTCACAGGAGCAAGGCTTGACAACACTCCTATATAAGTATCATAGGTTGTTTAACTAGCTTTCTTACATGCCTTATTTTATTTTCTAGTATGTTTCCCTTAAATAAACCCTCTTTGTCTTTTACATTTCCTTTTAAAGGAGCCTGTCATTTAAGATTTTGCCTTGGGTCAAAATCTTAAAGGTAAAGAAATGCTTTCATTTACAAGTATGCCCTGTGATGTTCCAGAACATAATAACTAATAACGTTCTAATAACGTTAAACAGGTCAGTGTAGATCCAGCCCAGGTGCCACATTGCAAATTCATCATTATAAAAAAACAAAAACAGAAATTGGGTAGGGCAGTGGCTGGAAAGAGGGAAAACATGAAGTCTCTCCTTTTTTAATGATGTGTTGGGATTTCTGTGAGAACAACCCAAATAGGCATGCTCAACAGGAATAAATGGTGACACATCATCAGATGCTTGTGGAACGTGCTTTCTCCTTCTGTGATTGTGAGCACCAGATAACAGGTATGAAAAGCTTGGTGAAACATTGTATGTTTCCCTACATTTTAGTGTTCTTCCATTTGATAGCTTAATATTAAAAATGGGTATCACAAATGGGTTTTTGTTGTGTCTTTTTTTTACTTAACATATTTAACCAGATAGGGTAAATCCAGACTAAATGGGGGTAGGGGGAATAAAGGCTGGCATTTTGATGCCAACAACGCTGTGTGGGTGCTGGAAAAATCTGCATACATGTGCAGTACTGATACTACAATAAACACTCATCACCATCAAGAAGAGCAATTTCAGAAAGCTGTCACATTATTGTTCACACATCAGAAACATTTCCCACTTCTTTTTAAAGCACTGAATGGTATATTGTTTTTTCTGGGCAAAGACATTGGAAATAAAACCTGTTCGTTTTTAATTTTTTAATTGCACGTAATACCATTAAAACAGTATTAGAATAATTTTCATATGAACAAACTGTCCTGATCCAGTTAGGCCCCAAATGTTAGGACAACACAGTAAGAATCCAGCATTTTATGCTCATACATCCTAGCAGATTGGGAACTCTATATGTTTATATGTGCCACACTTGAGGTGCCAGGCTCTGCCTGTCAGTCAAAAATAAAAATAAAAATGAGTGTAACTGAAATCAAGATGGGCAATGTTATTAATATCAATAGGAGTGCTAACTGGTCAGAGATTATATGGGGTGTAGAGACTGAAAGCAGTCCCCTCTCCCCAAATCCTAGCAGCCCCACCCATCTTGACTAGAGGTAGGCCTGTGTGAGTCAGTCCTCGACTAGCTGGATTGCAGACAATGAGCACACTCCTCCCAATAATTTATTCTTACTGGGCCCTGTGAAAATGCATCGGAATCAATTCATTTCAAAAGGGACCAATGGAGAAGTTCCTGGCACCCACCCGCAGTGAGTGTAGCACAAACATTTTGGCAGTCCTTCAGTATGCATCACAGAAAGTAGTAAGTAAAGATATAACTTGTGTGTCTTTGTGCTATGTAGGATCACAGAACCTAATACTGAGTCAAACTTCCGGTCAGTCTAGCTCAGTCGTGTTAGCAGCTGCTCTTCAGGGCACCAGAGAGCGGTCTCTCCTAGTCCTACCCAGAGATGATGGGGATCAAATCTGCAAAGCAGATGCTCTAATACTGAGCTATGGCTGTGTGTGTGTGTGTGTGTGTGTGTGTGTGCGCGCGCGCACACGTGCTCCTTATGTGAATGATTCCAGTGAATAAAAACAAATTGGGAAGAGAGTTAACCACCACCCAGGGACTTCGCATGTGGGTGAGTTATGTGGGCTCTGTGAATAACCTTACACTTTTGTTCCTAAGAGGAGCTTCCTTGATCTGCTTTTGAAACTTCCCCCAAGTATAAAAAATACTTTACGAAGTAGTGTTGGCAAGGGGGAATGTATGATGGAAGTCCTGTTGAAGCCACTGAGTTCACAGAGCATTTCTCTGGCTTGTAGTTCTTAAACATTAACTTATCTTAGAAGAAGGAAACAAGGCCACCCCAAGCACATTCTATCCGCTTTTTGTGTGTGTGTGCCTTGCACGTAGTTCGAAAGAAAATGTTTAGCTTTGCTTGACAAATTCTGGAAGCTCCATGCCCGTATGCAGGTGAAGGACTCCTGGTTCCTCCAACTCAAAGGCAGGGTGAGCAGCATCGGTGAATTTCTGCCGGATGGCAAACAGGAGCTGCCCTCTTTCCGCGTTGAAAAATAAGAGTCTTCCAGCATTATAATCCAGCAGAATGCCAATGCGGGGGGGCTGTTCTGTCACAATGACATCACTCATTTCACCACGATGGAGGACCTTATATAGGAAACTGCAGAAGAGTGCAAGATTAGGTCAACAAGAATTCACTGCACAGCCTATTGCAATATTTCTTTCTATCTGCCAGATATTAGCAAATGGAAACCCTTAGCAGCTAAAACTTTAATACATTTTCACGCATTGAAATGCTCCCCTTTGGTGCAGATCAGTGCTGCTGTAAAAATAAGGGAGTACTACCTGGTTCTGATTATGTAATATATGCAACAATGTGTAGCGGGTTGCAATGATTTTGGAAGCGTTATGATTCGATGAAGGAACGATGGAGTCTGGAGCCGGATGAACGGTGTAGTCAGAACTGCCAAACCTTGGGAGGATTTCAGCATAGCAGTAATCATTGCTCCATGTCTGCTTGCCTGACGGAACCATCTGCCCTCTGCCTTGTGCTGCAGTTTCCAAGCTGGCTGTTAGGCAGTTGAGAAGCTCTGTGACACACAGCTCACTGCCAGCTGCCTGGCCCTCCCAGAATAGTTCAGTTGGTAGAGCACGAAACTCTTAATCTCAGGGACATGGGTTCGAGCTCCACGTTGGGCAAAAAGATTCCTGCATTGCGGGGGGTTGGACTAGAGGGGCCTCGTGGTCCCTTCCAACTTTACACATCTATGATTTCCCTGAGTGCTGCACAAAGGGACTTTGATGGATGGGTGAGACAGCCCACCTGTCAATCATCTGGTATCATAATGACGCCAGGTGCTTGGCAGGTGGGTTGTCCGCAATGAAAGTTGGCCTGCTTGGGTAGGGACAGGTAAGGATTTGGCATGATGGGCCAAAAAGGGTCCCCATCCACTGTGCCTAAGGTGGCGGGTTAACTTAGGAGGTGTAGGCCTGGCTGCATGGCTCACACAGATCTGTTTGAGAACAGACAGGAATGGCCAGACGGCTGAGGAGGAACAACTAGCAGGCTGCCACCACTGCTGCTCAACAGCTGCAATCGCCTCGCTCTCTTTAATGGTAGTGCCAGCCCACGCAATTTATCTGGATCCAAGTTTTCTCAATGCATACCTATGAGTAGCACTCACACACACAGTTGATTTCTATGAGGATGGAGAGATGGGGTGTCGAAGACGGCAATTTACCCAGATCAGCTTATACCAATGCATTTCAATGGCTATTTGAAGGACTTTTTTATTCTATTTACCCCAGTTGTTCCTTTGGAGACAGTTCCTTAAAACGGCCATATGAGCAAGCAATCCATCACTCTTGTTTTAATGCATTCTAATGGTCCTTTGGCCAATTCAGCATATTTGTATATTCATTTGGAAGGAAGCAATGCATTCCAAGGGTCATTTTATGTCATTTGTTTTAGCGTGTTGTCCTCCCCCCCCCCAATATAGAGCCACCTGCTGTGCCAAGCTTGATGAAAAAAGCTAAGATGGCTTTTACTAGCAGTATCTGTTCAAAGTCAGCAGATATTTTTGCATTTCAAGGTGAATATCAAAAGCAACAGAAGCTTCTGACAATGTCTCTTTTAACTTTGGATCCTCAGTGGTACTGATGGAATTGCATTTGGCTCTGTGGCCTTTTATTGCAGACAAGCATTCCACATTCCCATGTTGCAGAGCAAAGCAGCAAGGGTGGCCTTAGCTTTTAACCCTGAACAGTCGCTTTTGCTTTGTTTAGTAAAGTGAATGTTTCACACTGCAGAGAAAACTGCTTTTCCTTTGGCATCCTCCAAAGGACACCCATTGTAAATATTTTGCTATAATATGCACATCTATTTCAATCAACAAAGAGTCCTGTGACACCTTAAAGACTTAACAACTTTTATTGCAGTCTAAGGGTTCACTCCTCTCCATGAAAGCTTATGTCATAATAAAATTTATTAGTCTTTAGGGTGCCACAAAACCCTCTGTTGATTTTGCAGCAGCAGACTAACATGACTGCAACTCTGGAATTTATTTCAATGTAATTGATTGAAAGTCAAGTGATTAATCAAATGACAGACCTAGGAGACGCCAAACACAAGTATTAGGTCATTCTGGATGGATGGACTATTCCGGGTTTTACTTCCCTAATAAATACGCAGGTCGCTCCTAAGCCACAGTCCCTCCCCCACCCAAAACATTAAAATAATAACTTTGTGTAATCATTCATTCATTTCCAGGTGGTTAGCTTAAACAATGGCTTGTTGGAAACAAGCCAAAGTCATAGCCCATGGTTTGACGGTGGTTTGTTTCAGCAGGTGATAGTTAAAGATCAACCACAGTTTGTCAGGTTTGGACAAGCTGCAGTTTGTGAAAGCATCTCTTTACAGACATACCAAAGCAGGAATGGGGAGGGAGAAGTGCATGAATCCAAAGATTGCCTCAGCTCATTCCCATCATGATAAACCATGTTTTAGCATGAGGTCCAGTTACCACCATTGTGCATAGGAAGCCTACATACATTTGGGTAAAAACACATAGGCTCCTGTAGATACCACACCTTGAATGGACAGAGATTAGGAGTGGGTCTAGACGATGCAATTCCAGTCCCCTCTGGGTCAATCCCCTCTGCACACCCAGTTCTACACAGAAGTAAATGATCACACAGGACAAATAATTCTGACCTGTTGCACAGAGCTGTTCCTGAGATAATTTATGTGATGCAAATTAAACACTTGAAATGTGTTACATACTATAAAATATTTCAGGAAGCGGGCACCTTGAAATGCAACATTACAAGCATTAAATATAACCTGCCATTGATGGTTATGGCTGTAATACTAAAACTCCTGATCAGATTATGGAAAGTGGAAGCCTAAGAAGCACCCACGGCGTAACCTTATCTGCCAGTGTAGAGGACAGGGAGTATATCATCAGAGCACTATTCTCAGTCACCAATCATCCAGCCTTTCAGAGTCCTGGATTCTCTCCAAAAAAACATCCCTCTCCTTCACCCTGTCACCTGCTAAATCATCAAGATGACCTCGGGTGAAGCAGCTATGGTAGAAATGTCTCACATACACAGGAAAATCAGACCAGGGAACAGACGGGTCGATCTTGTGGTTGGAGTATTCATTACAGCTACAAATTCCAGAGGCTCGAATTTCTGCTCCTATTTTGGTTGATGAAAGTTGTGCCATCCAGAAAAAAAATATTGAGATGGGATTTCTTTGAGACACTATAATCCTAAGCGTTCAGACTCAGTACCCCAGCTGCAAATGGGCCTTTTTCACAGGGTTGTTGTAATCATGGCAAAGGAAACTGGGTGCCAATAGATGTTTCCCTCCTGCAGCTGATAGCAGCTTATTACAGAGCACGGATAAAGGGCTAACATTCCTCCCAATGCATCGTGAACCTCATCTTGCTGCCCCCAGCTGTTGCTTAGCCAATGTGCAACTAAGCATCCATATTCCATGCCACTAGTGTAACATCTGGAGGGAGCATTTGCACATCTCTCCTGCACTGAGACATATGAGTTGCTAGTGCAAGTTAGGAAGGATGTTAATAAACAATATATCCTCTCCTGCCATCCTGAACATTCCCACAATCTCAACATACAAGAAGATGTCCAAAGACGTCCTCCTTTGGACATCACTTGTGCTTATGCTTCTTGACACTTTCCATAACATCCAAGCTGTCCTCCAAGGCAACACATCACTATTTATTTATCACTCCCTCTAATGCTCAACTCTGGTGGTGCCAAGCTGATCATTTTGTAGGCCTAGCAGCACTACCCACAAACAAAATTTCCAGTGAATCTGGGGGAACCTTGAGGGATGCAGAAGTACAACACTTAATAATAAATGACGCCCCGTAAGCGCTGTATACCTTTTGAAAGTTGCCACGTACCTCTTCCAGTGGCTTACAAATAGAAAATCAACACACACCCATGCATCCATAGGGGAAGGGAGGAGAAGGAATAGACTGGAAAGGACATGTAATTTCACAGCTTTTTTAAAAAATAAGATGTTCTTTATTACCTTGTCTTGCTAGGACAACGCAAGCACCAGGAAGCATTGTTCTGCCCCAGGATGCTGTCTTGTGGCATAGTAGAATAGCAGATCCCAACCTTGTAAGCTGAACAGTCACTCACAGTTGTTTCCCAGTAGTGCCATCCTCGAGCAGACAGGAGCTCACCCAGTACTGGGGAGATGCTGCACACAGAAATAACAGAAACAAATGCAGCATTATATTGGCCAAAGTCAAAGAATGGTTTGAACCTTTGGCATCAGAAAGGTCCAATGTCTTCACCATGGGTAGGCAAACTAAGGCCTGGGGGCCAGATCCAGCCCAGTCGCCTTCTAAATCCGGCCCATGGATGGTCCGGGAATCAGCGTGTTTTTACATAAGTAGAATGTGTCCTTTTATTTAAAATGCATCTCTGAGTTATTTGTGGGGCATAGGAATTCATTCATTATTATTTTTTCAAAGTATAGTCTGGCCCCCCACAAGGTCTGAGGGACAGTGGACCGGCCGCCTGCTGAAAAAGCTTGCTGACCCCTGGTCTTCACCTTTAACAGTGAGATTTCACCTGCCTCAAAAGAAGAAACAAGCCTGTGTTGCATTTTTTTATGTATGCATATTGAAATTTGTCCGTTGTCGAATATTCAGGATAGGAATGTTTGGCTTTGTTTTTAATCCAACCAGTTCAGTAATGAGAGAGAGAGAGAGAGAGAGAGAGAGAGAGAGAGAGAGAGAGAGAGAGAGAGAGAGGGAGGGAGGGAGGGAGATGTGCCCAGTATAGATTTTTACAAAGCAATTTTGCATAATATAATGCATTTTGTATGCTATTTTCACCAATTTGTGCATTCTTTCACCCTAGTACACACATTTTTGTACACACTCCTTGGTTCTGAACTGAATTAAGAATTGAATTGGTTGTGTTTTGGTTTGGAAATTGCTAATTTGGTGGTTTCATGCTTCGAGGCAAACTGAAATGAATTTCTCTCATCCCTAACCTACATAGATCTTCACATCCTGTTGACAATAATGCTCAATAGTAAGGAGGAGTAAATATGAGTAGGACTTACCCAGTGGCTTCAGTTTCCTCAGGAAGGCATATCATGGTTCCACTTGGTGACACTTGCAAAGTAGGGGCAGCTGTTTCTTTCATTATGTGAAATCTAGTTCCTGATGTGATTCACAGGAAAGCAATAAAACACCACTTCAGGGATTATTATTACATTGTGCATTTGTAGTGAATCACAAAATCTTAAGGCCTACAGTAATCACTGTCACTGAAACAATGTACAACAGAATTTACTAAAAGGCATTTGCATTTCCTTCCGAGACAAAAAGGAATCCTTTCCCACAAGTTAGAAAGTGTTTATCTACCTCTGGTCGAGATGAGAGCAGCTTCACTCTGTTCACTTGTCCCAAAGATGTTAATTGCTCTCACGTAAAAGAAATAATTTACATTGGATTCTAGGTGAACTTTCATTTCAGGTCGTTTAATTCCAGCCAGGGATCTGAAATATATAATAAACATATACTGAATTATGTGGAAGAAAATCCATAACTGTTTGCCCTCTCAAAAATCACTCCTGGCCCTCAAGCTGCTTTTCTCTCAGCAGGGGAAAAAATAAAGGGACCTTTATTTTTCTCCTTAAAGAGGGGAGGAAGACAACTTGGGATTTTTTAATATCTACACACACATACACATTTTATCAGTATCGATACAAAACAGTTCCAACTTAGACAAAAACTCTAAGAAGAAACAAGGTAAAAAGCATTTTCTCACAGAAACCATTGCCCAAAGTGCAGTTTTCAAAAAGAAACATTTATGGTGGGGGTGAGGAACAGGACCTGGCCTCCTGCAGTTCACCAACAGTGGGGCCACCCAACTGTCAATCACCAGGTGTCACTGTGATGCCCATGGAACCACAAGGTTCCTGACTGCTATGTTATGGCTGCCTTTGGAAAGACAGTCCTTTCAAAAAGATGAGCATGATCACAGGGAAGGAACTTTGGAGACTCTCCCTGTAAGAGATTGTCAGAAGCCATGTTTCCAAGAAGAGATCTCAATGAACCACTCCCCCTTGCCAACCTACTTTGGTGCATCAGCTTTTCAGAAAAGGCGACATAACAAAATCCCCCAAAAGCAGGTCCAAACTGAGAAGACTATGGGTACATTCTTTCACCTTTGGTGGACGTGCCCAAGGATTAAGGCTTTCTGGGAGATGATCTATAATGAATTGAAAAAGGTATTTAAATATACCTTCTTGAAGAAACCAGAGGCCTTTCTCCTGGGCATAGTCGGCCAATTGGTGCTAAAGAAGGATAGAACTTTCTTTATGTATGCCACAACAGCAGCAAGAATACTTATTGCAAAGTATTGGAAGACACAAGATCTACCCACTCTGGAAGAATGGCAGATGAAGGTGATGGACTACATGGAACTGGCGGAAATGACTGGCAGAATCCGAGACCAGGGAGAAGAGTCGGTGGAAGAAGATTGGAAGAAATTTAAAGACTATTTACAGAAATATTGCAAACTTAATGAATGTTAGAATGATGTCAGAATGAAGTTAAGTGGTTTTAGCAGCAATGTTATAAAGGTGTATGTAAAAATGGATTGTTAATAGGTGAGAATCTAAAGCTATAATATATTAAGTTAAAGGACTAAGACAAAAACAAAGAGGGAAAGGAATTGCTGAATTAACCAATTGAACTGGAATACAAAAAAGGGAGGTGAGAGGAGGTCAGGGAAGCAAGGAAATGAAATGTAAGATACTGAAGGATTAATTTGTTTTTAAGTGTTTTTTTTTTGTTTTTTTCTGTACTTTGTATTTTGTATGTTTTTTCTCTTTTTTATTTTTTCCCTTGTTTCTTTTCTCTTTAACTATGTAATTTTTTGTTTCTGAAATTTTAATAAATATCATTTAAAAAAACAACAACTGAGAGGACTATGAAGTGGAAACAAAAGAAAAATGATGACAGCAATCCTAATGAGTGGCCGGGGATGCAGACCAGCAGATTCACTGACGTATCCAAAGCCTGTCAGGGCACAAGGGGTGTGTTTGTGAGGAGTTGCGTTCTTTTTTTGCTGCACCAGCTCAAAAGACCAACACTACACAATAACACTTCTGTTGGACTGGAGACATACAACAGAGAGCTGAAGGCAGCGTGAAACTGGGATTGTTTTGATATCCCTTAAGCTTATGATAAACAAATTTTGCACCAAAACCTGAAAACCCTACTTGATTGAAGATAATAGTGAGATAAAATATATCCATGCCCACATCACAATTAACAGAGCTTCTACTTATAACAGCTTCAATGCTCTTAAACATGTTGTCAGACTGTAATGCTAGAAGCTGTTTTTTCACCAGCTTCCACCAGATAGCACCAGAAGCTGAAGAATAAAGGACATATCTTCTCATGGTTGATTTCTTTTTTTAAGCATTATTCTTTGTTCATAAGTATACTCAATGTCTTTTTACTTCATATATATTCTTTATGCTGAGCAAACAGCAGTCACTGTCAATACAGTTCTACATCAGAGACCTTGAGAGGACTGGTCGCTACATCTCATTTATTTATACAATGCCCTTTTGCCATTAAAAAAACCTGAAGGGTTGAAATACATTCCAACTTCAAAGAGAGCTGTTTTCAGCTAGAGTGGATTTCAAAGACTTTCATATTCTACTTGCATGCCCAGCCACAGAGACCCCAACCCCGGCGCACCCAACTGGGTGCCGTGTTTGGGGGTTGGCTGGGCTAAGTAGATGGAGGGCGGACCTGAGGGAAGCCTGCCTCCCTCAGGTCCACTCGCCATGCCCCCCCCCCCCACGGCTGCCGTGGATTGGCCCATTTGAATGGACGGGTTTTGGCAGGAACCTGTGAGACTTCGCAGCAGCCGAGGGGGACAGGGAGACAGGCAAAGGGGAGAGGAGGTGCCGCGTCGGGCTGCAACCACTGCTCACCAGGAAAGGTGGTAAGCGGCCATTTTAATCTGACCCTATTTACAGTGGTACCTCAGGTTACAGATTCCGCTAACCCAGAAATAGTACCTTGGGTTAAGAACTTTGCTTCAGGATGAGAACAGAAATCGCACCACGGCGGCAGGAGGCCCCATTAGCTAAAGTGGTACCTCAGGTTAAGAACAGTTTCAGGTTAAGAACAGACCTCCGGAACGAATTAAGTTCTTAACCCGAGATACCACTGTATAGGCTCCTTCACTCTTATCCCAGAATAATACAATAAATACAAAATCAAATATAACTCAGCTTCATGAAAACAAGTAGCCTGTCAAAGGGGAATGTGACTGCACAGCCTCAATTCAACAAGGCACATGTGTAATTTCAATCAGGTGAACATTTGTGCTCCTGGTTAGCATCAGTGACAGAGGTCACCTGTCCAGTTGGTGTGCTGCAGTTGGGAAGGGGGATGTCAGTGGCAGGGTCTGCTCTGAATACCCACATTCAGTGAACAAAACCTAAATCAGGGATGGGAAACCTGAGACTTTTGAGATGTTGCTGGTCTGGAAACAAAGCCTTATGAAGAATGGTTGAAGGAGCTGGGTATGTTGAGCCTGGAAAAGAAGAGACTGAGAGGAGATATGATAGCCATCTTCAAATATTTCAAGGGCCTTCACATGGACGAGAGAACAAGCTTGTTTTCTCCTGCTCTGAAGGGTAGGACTCGAACCAATGGCTTCAAGTTACAGTGGTACCTCAGGTTAAGAACTTAATTCATTCTTGAGGTTGATTCTTAACCTGAAACTGTTCTCAACCTGAGGTACCACTTTAGTTAATGGGGCCTCCCACAGCCGCAGCCACCACCGCCGCACGATTTCTGTTCTCATCCTGAAGCAAAGTTCTTAACCCAAGGTACTATTTCTGGGTTAGCGGAATCTGTAACCTGAAGCATATGTAACCTGAAGCGTCTGTAACCCAAGGTACCACTGTACAAGAAAGAAGATTCTGACTAAACAACAGGGAAAAACTTTCTGACAGTAAATGATGTTCAACTGTGGAATGGTCTCCCTTGAGAGGTTGTGGACTCTCCTTCCTTGGGGGTTTTTAAGCAGAGGTTGGATGGCCATCTGTCATGGATACTTTAGCTGAGATTCCTGCATTGCCGGGGGTGGACTAGATGACCCTTGGGGTCTCTTCCAACTCTAAGATTCTATGATTCTATGACTCTAACTCCCATCAGCCCCAGTCACCATGGCCAATAGTCAGGCAAAAGCAGCAACCAAGGGATCTAAGTGGTAGCAAAGACCACTGATATTATTCACACGTTCAGCAAAGTGGGTACTCCCCACCCCCCATAGGTTGCCTGTGTCAAGTGTGCTGATTTCATGGCAAACTAGAGAATATTCAGTGCAGCCTTAATGAAGACTAGAGCAGTATATGCGCAGGGCCTTGGCACTCGGATACCAGTGCCCTCCTACATATCATCCACACATCCACAATATTTTCACATAACAAATGCTAGCTGTTCCACATTTCCGAGGAAGTGCCAGCATATGCAGCAAGCGCAGGAAAACAAACGCACACTCACTGCGAACAGAGATAAGCAGTCGAATGCAGTCAACCCTCCCATATGGGAACAACTCGTAACAGAACTGCACAGGCAGAATGCTACATGGCAAGGTATGTCCAATGTGGGTCACCTTGGGAGTTTATTTACTTAATGACAGATAGGCAGGGTATAAAAAGTTTTAAAGAAATAACAATTTGAGTGAAATGACTCCTACACCATATATTTAAGTCTCTAGGGTACCACTTTGAACAGTCATGGCTCCCTTCCCCAAGCATTATGTGGTGTAAACCACCAAGCCTTGGGCTTGCCGATCAGAAGGTTGGCGGTTCGAATCTCTGCGATGGGGTGAACTCCCGTTGCTCGGTCCCTGCTCCTGCCAACCTAGCAGTTCGAAAGCATGTCAAAGTGCAAGTAGATAAATAGGTACCGCTCCGGCGGGAAGGTAAACGGCGTTTCCGTGCACTGCTCTGGTTCGCCAGAAGCAGCTTAGTCATGCTGGCCACATGACCCGGAAAAACTGTCTGCAGACAAACGTCGGCTCCCTCGGCCGGTAAAGCGAGATGAGCACCACAACCCCAGAGCCGTTCGCGACTGGACTTAACTGTCAGGGGTCCTTTACCTTTTTTAAACAACTCTCAGCACCTTTGGCAAGCTATAGTTCCCAGGATTATTACAGTTCAAGGGCACCTTCCAGCCAGGTAAATGAACTAGAAGGGGATGTGGAGCAGGAACACATTGTGGAGGATGTGGAGCACATTGAGGAATGTGGCCTGGAGCTGAGGTATAGCCCAAGGAGCCAGACAAAGAGGGCTAGAGGGGTACATTTGGCCTCCGGACCTGAGGTACCCCGCCCTAGAGCTAGTGTAACTACAATGACAGCAAGGGAAGAGCATAGATAATGTACTGCTAAGATATTGATCACAGCAAAGGGGGGAATGGTTCGTTCATTTCTTAGTCTCCAGATCAGCTTTGAGGTTTAATATAATGTAAACTATCAAACTAATGTGAACAATAGGTTTATCCACCTTACCTTTCCTCTGCTCTTTCCAGGCATGGTTCATGCTCTGTGTGAGAGTGCCTGACTTTTGTTTGCTTTCCACATGAAAACCTACCTGGAGCTCACCTGGAGCAAACAGCAATCTGCAGAGAACCCAAATTGACATTTGCTCCAATTGAGCTTTAAAGAGCAGTTTTTCATGGAGAAAGCGCAGGGCCAAAAACCTCCCCCATGCTCAGACCCAGAGCTTTTAAGCACAGATCTGTGCCTAGAAACAGCAAGGCAAAAGGGAAGTGCGGATAAGCTCTATGTCACTCCTATCACAGAAGAAGGTGGTGGTGAGGTAATCAGTCTTTTAAAATACGCTGAGCACTACAGATGGTCTATATAGCAGAGTCTATATACTACAGCTACGCACTTTAAGTACCACTGAAAATAGAATGGCTCCGTTGTACTAGCAGAGCGTGACAGATCCTGGCAGTCTTTCAAGATTACGCGGTTGCTATGAGAGCTTTTGACAGAATGCAGAGGACATAAGAAAAAAAGGGACAAAATACATTACTTTTTAAAGGTACCATTACTCTTCCTCTAAGACAGGAAGATCCTAAGCACATTCTACAATTTTTGGATTCTTCCCTGCCCCGCCCTGCCCCCCCCCTTGCAAAAAAGTTATGGGAATCAAACTCTATTGCTTTTGGCTACAATCAAACTCTATTGCTTTTGACTAACTGTGCTTCTTCCTCTTCCCCTCTAATGTACAATGTTATCTTTTACTACACATAAAAAATGGTGAGCTGTTATGCACGTCAGTGCTTTATCAGTAGGATCATTGTAAGCAATGCAACTGAATTATCTGGGAATTAGTGGGGATGAATGCAGCAGGAATTCTTTTACAGCGTCTCCTACAGGCAGGGAGGATGAAGGTGGACTTCACAGCTGGCAATGGCTGCTTTGTCAGGTTCAGTGTTGGTTCTGTACAAATTGCTAATCAACATTTGCTTCTCCTCCCTCTGACTTATAATGAACCAAAGGTAAAGGTAAAGGTAAAGGTAAAGGGACCCCTGACAGTTAAGTCCAGTCGCGGGTTGCAGCGCTCATCATGCTTTACAGGCATTTGTCCGCAGACAGTTTTTCCAGGTCATGTGGCCAGCATGAATAAGCTGCTTCTGGTGCAATGAAACACCGAAATCAGAGCAGCGCATGGAAGAGCTTTTTACCTTCCCGCCAGAGCGGTACCTATTTATCTACTTGTACTTTTTGGCATGCTTTTGAACTGCTAGGTTGGCAGGAGCTGGGACCGAGCAACGGGAGCTCACCCCGTCGTGGGGATTTGAACCGCTGACCTTCTGATCGGCAAGCCCAAGAGGCTCAGTGGTTTAGACCACAGCGCCACCCGCGTCCCTTATAATAACAATATAATAATAATTTCTTATTTATACCCCGCCCATCTGGCTGGGTTTCCCCAGCCACTCTGGGCGGCTTCCAACAAAACACTAAAATACAATAACCTAGTAAACATTAAAAGCTTCCCTAAACAGGGCTGCCTTCAGATGTCTTCTAAAATTTTGGTAGTTATTTTTCTCTTTGACATCTGGTGGGAGGGTGTTCCACAGGGCGGGTGCCACTACCGAGAAGGCCCTCTGCCTGGTTCCCTGTAACTTGGCTTCTCGCAGTGAGGGAACCGCCAGAACTAACTTGCTTCAACTTCTGTTCAGGAGAAATGATTGGAAATTTGACCAGTTATAGAAAACTCCACATTCTGCTAACCATGGGTGTAATCCTTTGCACATGCAGTAGGAAGTAAATTCCATTGGATTTCACCAAATGAGGGGAAATCGGAATTTTATAAGAAGCTGCATGAGACAATGCTGGACTATTTAGACTATACTAACATCATTATGATGGGAGATATGAATGGGGTGGTCTCCACCTACATGGACAAGTCACAAAGCCAAAATTTAACCAAAGATGGCAGACTACCTAAAACTTTTTTTGAACTAACTGACAGTATGGATTTGATTGATATTTGGAGGACAAAGAACCCCCTAGGTAAAGAAGGAACATTCTTCTCTGAGGCCCATCTGTCATGGACAAGAATCGACCAAATATGGACAACTAGAGGGCTGGCACCTAAGATTAAAAAAATGGAAATCTGCCCAAAAACCTGCTCCGACCATAATGCTCTGAAAATGGAATTGAGACTTATTCCAGTCGGTTCCTTCAGATGGAAAATGAATGACACCCTGTTAAGAGATCAGGAGACTGTGAAGAAGGCCCAAAAAACATTGAAAGACTACTTTGAAATAAATTTGAACACTTCGGTGGAAAAGAGAACAATCTGGGACACAAGTAAAGCGGTTATGAGAGGGTTTCTGATACAACAGAATACGATTAAGAAAAAACTCTGGAATGGAAAAAAGGATAAGATATTAGAGAAGATAAGAGACGGAGAGAAAAAATTGAGATTAAAACCAAAATCAAAAGAAGTTTTAAGAGAAATTAAATTCCATCAAGCACAATATGCGAAATTGATAAATCAAGAAGTTGAATGGAAAATTAAACAAATGAAACAAAGATCATTCGAATCGGCGAATAAATGTGGAAAGCTGCTAGCATGGCAGTTGAAAAAGAGACAAAAATTGAACTTTGTTACCAATCTGGAGGTGGAAGGGAAAAATATTCAGAAACCAGAAGAAATTAGAAAGTGTTTCCAGAGATATTTCAAAAAACTGTTCACGCAAGGGCCTCAGGAAGAGACTGAGATAGACCAATTTCTAAAAACTAATGGATTACAAAAACTATCTCAAGAGAAGAGAACAAACTTGAACTACAGAATAACACAACAGGAAATTGAGGGTGCCATTCAGAATATGCAACTAGGTAAATCTCCAGGCCCAGATGGACTTACCTCCAAGTATTATAAGACATTAAAAGACTTTCTGATTCAACCATTAATGGAGGTATGTAACCAGATCATGGAGGGGAAAGGGGCACCAGAATCGTGGAAAGAAGCTTTCATCACATTGATACCTAAATTGGAATCTGATAAGACCCAACTTAAGAACTACCGTCCCATCTCACTCCTTAATGTGGATTATAAAATTTTTGCTGACATTTTGGCAAACAGACTTAAAAAAGTGTTAAATGAAGTAATTCACAAAGACCAGGCAGGCTTTCTCCCAGGTAGACATTTGTTTGATAATACCAGGAATATTATTGACATTTTGGAATTATTGCAGACCAATATCAACACGAAAGCAGCTTTAATCTTCATAGACGCAGAGAAGGCCTTTGACAACATTTCTTGGAAGTTCATGAAGAAAAATTTGGAAGGGATGGGAGTGGGACGGGCGTTTCAAAATAGTATAGAAGCAATCTATTCAGAGCAAAAGGCCAAATTGATAGTAAACAATGTGGTGACAGAAGAGTTCAAAATTGAAAAAGGGACACGACAGGGGTGTCCTCTCTCCCCTCTGTTATTTATTTCAGTCCTGGAGGTGCTTCTGAATTTGATTAGGGAGGACCGGTTGGTGCAAGGGATACAGGTCGGAGCGAAACAATACAAATTGAAAGCTTTTGCAGATGACTTGGTTTTAACATTACAGGAGCCAGAATCTAGTACAAAAAGAGTTTTAGAACTAATTTATGAATTTGGTCGGGTGGCGGGATTTAAGTTGAATAAGCAAAAAACCAAGGTTTTGGGAAAAAATCTGACACCTTCAGAAATAGATGGGTATCAGAAGGAGACAGAGTTAAATGTGGTTAAAAAAGTGAAATACCTAGGGGTCAATTTGTCCACTAAAAACTTGAATTTATTTAAAGATAATTATGAAAAATGTTGGTCAGAAATTAAAAAGGACTTAGAAACCTGGTCAAGACTGAAACTTTCCTTGTTGGGACGAATTGCAGCTGTAAAGATGAATGTATTGCCAAAGATGTTGTTTTTGTTTCAAACCCTACAGATCGTGGACAGAGTGGAATGTTTTGGAAAGTGGCAGAAAGATATCTCGAAGTTTGTCTGGCAGGGCAAAAAGCCCAGGATAAAATTTAAAATATTAACTGATGCAAAAGAAAGAGGGGGATTTGCCCTGCCGGACTTAAGGTTATATTATGAAGCTGCATCTTTCTGTTGGATGAAAGATTGGTTTTTACTAGAAAACGCTGATGTCCTAGATCTGGAAGGGTTCAACAATGCTTTTGGATGGCATGCATACTTGTGGTACGATAAGGTAAAAGTTCATAAAATGTTTAAAAACCATATTGTCAGAAAAACCTTATTTAATGTCTGGACTAAATATAAGGACTTGTTGGAAAACAAGACCCCGAGGTGGTTATCACCAATAGAGGCTAAGGCCCGAAAAAGACTTAATATGGAGGTTGGTTGGCCAAAATACTGGGAGATAATAGACAAAATTGGAGATAATTGGAGGCTGCAGAGCCTAGATAAATTAAAAAAACAAGGTGCAAGACTGGTTACATTATGCTCAAATTCAAGAGGTTTTTAAAATGGATAAAAAAATAGGTTTCCAGGTGGAAAAATCGAAGTTAGAGACAGAATTACTTGAACCAAAGACCAAGGTTCTTTCAAGAATGTATAACTTGCTGCTTAAATGGAATACTCAGGACGAGACAGTTAAATCAGCCATGATAAAATGGGCACAGGATATTGGGTATAACATTATGTTTGAGGACTGGGAAAGGTTATGGACCACCGGTATGAAATTCACGGCATGTAATGCCCTGAAAGAAAACATTATGAAAATGATATATAGGTGGTACATGACCCCAGTCAAACTTGCAAAGATATATCACCTGTCTGATAACAAATGTTGGAAATGTAAGGAGGCTGAAGGGACATTCTTTCACCTCTGGTGGACCTGCCCGAAAGTGAAGGCCTTCTGGGAAATGATTTATAATGAGCTAAAAAAGGTATTTAAGTATACCTTTCCCAAGAAACCAGAGGCCTTCCTTCTGGGCATTGTTGGCCAGAAAGTGTTAAAGAAGGATAGAACTTTTTTTATGTATGCAACTACAGCAGCAAGAATTCTTATTGCCAAACATTGGAAGACACAAGATTTACCCACGCTGGAAGAGTGGCAGATGCAATTGATGGACTATATGGAACTGGCCGAAATGACTGGCAGAATCCGAGATCTGGGAGAAGAAACAACGGAGGAGGACTGGAAAAAGTTTAAGGATTATCTACAAAAACATCATAAGTTATACGAATGTTAAGAATTTGCATGGCTGGGAAAGTTTAGCTTCAGCAATAAAATTTGATGATTTGGGAAATTAAGTTATAACTACGAAAGGACCAAAATTTAAAGTATGCCTATTTTAGGATAAAAGAAATTTGATAATAAGTATTTTAAATTTAAAGTATAATTATTTGAAATTACAAAAAACGCATGAAATAAGGTAATAATTTGCTGATATCTTTATTGTAAAGAATGCAGGGTGAGGGAGACGTGGGGAAGTCCGGTCGGTTATGAAAAGATGTTCTGGAAAGATGAATTTTATCTATTTTCTTTTTTTTTTTTTTTTTTGTTTTGTTCTGTTGCTTTTGTTATTTACCTGACTATATATTTGTACCTGGAAAAAAGCAATAAAAAATATTAATAAAAATAATAATAAAAAAAATAAATTCCATTGGATTTAATGGGTCTTACTTCCAAGTAAATATGCTACATCTCCGCATTGCTCCTTACACTACAGCTAACAGATAAGCCATTTACCAAATGAAGGAATGAAGAGAAGCAGGTTGAATGGCGGCTAACGGATTGAAGTTGAATCCTGACAGAAGTACTGTTTCTGGGGGAAAGAGGGCGGGCAGGTGTGGGGGACTCCCTGGTCCTGAATGGAGTGGCTGTGCCCCTAAAGAACCAGATGTGCAGCCTGGGAGCCATTTTGGACTCACAGCTGTCCATGGAGGCACAGGTTAATTCTGTGTCTACCAGCTCCATCAGGTATGCCGGCTGAGACCCTACCTACCTGCACACTGTCTTGCTGGAGTGGTACATACCCTGGTTATCTCCTTCTTGAGCTATTGAAATATGCCCTATGTGGGGCTCCCTTTGAAGGTGACTCGGAAACTACAACTAATCCAGAATGCGGCAGGTAGACTGGTAACTGGGAGAAGCCACTGGGACCATATCACACCAGTCCTGAAAGACCCCAAGTACATTTCCGAGCCCAAATCAAAGTGTTGGTGCTGAAATTTAAAACCCTAAATGGCCTCAGCCCTGTACACCTGAAGGAGAGTCTCCACACCCATAAATATGTATACAGATATATATTTATAAAAGTAATAATGCAGTCACAGTAATTAATTATAAATATTTATGTTTCCATTAGGGGTTTGTTATTAGGGGAAACCCTCTGGTATGATATTACTTCTAACTTGTAAAGCCATAATGTTGGTGCACTGTAGGAGAAAGTTAAGCTGGAATATAAATGGCATTTTATTTCTATTTTTAAAAAATAAAAATAAAACAAAATTTACTTCCCATCAAGAGACTTTACTGCTATATTCTCCCAGCTGCATTTATCCAACTGCTTGCTGAATCAATGACCCTCATTTGTGGCTTCCTTTGATGATTCTAGGAAATTTGCTTTATTGCTGATTCAATTCCCCTCTTTCTGTATGAAAGACACAAGGAATTATGCCTTCCATAATTTGTTTTCTTTTATTTAAGGGAAATAAAGAGAAACCAGCCACAAAAATAGCTCTCCATAGCTTTCCCTCTAGCTAAGCATTCTTTATCATGGACCTCAAGTGAAGCTAGAGAGCCAGGCTGCTAGGATTTATCCCATTTTCTTTGCTGCTGTTTGCAGCAGGATAGAAACATCACTCAGAGAAAAAGCAAGGATTTGATGTTTGCTATAGACTGGGAAAGGGACGAGGGTGGCGCTGTGGGTTAAACCACAGAGCCTAGGACTTGCTGATCAGAAGACTGGCAGTTTGAATCCCTGCAATGGGGTGAGCTCCCGTTGCTCGGTCCCTGCTCCTGCCAACCTAGCAGTTCGAAAGCACATCAAAGTGCAAGTAGATAAATAGGTACCGCTCCAGCAGGAAGGTAAACGGTGTTTCCGTGCGCTGCTCTGGTTCGCCAGAAGTGGCTTAGTCATGCTGGCCACATGACCCGGAAGCCGTACGCCGGCTCCCTCGGCCAATAAAGCAAGATGAGCACCGCAATCCCAGAGTCAGTCACAACTGGACCTAATGGTCAGGGGTCCCTTTACCCCTTTACCTTTATAGACTGGGGACTCGAACAGGGATGGATGAATTCTCAACTTCTCTCATTTTTCCAGTCTTAAATTCAATTGTCCAGATTTCTGTATCAGTTTGTGATTTCCCCAAGCCTCCAAAAAGTCATCATGAAAATTCAGCATCATTAAAGAGTGCATTTCTCCTCTTGTACACACTTTTGTATGAAAGTTTTCCTAATTGACACATTCTTGCAAAGCACCATCTGTAATATAATGCACTTTCCCCTAATAAACATATTACTTGATTGGATAACAGCATCAAACAATGCAGAGTAATACAAGCTTCATTTTAGTTTGCATATCATTTTGGGAATACAAATCAAATAGGTTTGCATTAAAATGTGAGGCAAACCAAATCTCTCTCTCATCTGTGGACTGGAAATTTGGCAAATGCAAATTTCATCAGATAGCTGTTTTTTCCCCTGGAGTGTGAATTTGGCAGGTTTGCATTAAAATGTGAACCAAACCCACCCAATTTCTCCCCACCCTGACATTAAAGCGCTATGTTATGGCAACATTTAGATGAGTCTAGTTTGGGACAGCAAGCTACTTGATACAGAGATTTTTTTAAAAAACATGTGATGGAATCTGTTATCAAAGCACCTTCTGTCCATGTGGAGTAGGCCTGGTTTCAGGTTGGACCTTACTCTTCACCCAGGTAACAAATGCTCAGAGCAAGACTGATTTTCAAATCATGTTCCATAACACAAAGCAGTGCTAATGCATCTAAAATTCTACTCAGGTTTCGAGTGCTGCTCTCTTCTTAATTTTGATCACAGGGAGACAAAAGTGTTCCTTCAGCAAGTTTTGCTATTGCATGCTGTTTTGAACAGACAGTTTTCTGTGTCTCCACAAAGCTGTAATAAACACAGCAGATGTGGCAAGAATGAAGAGCTTGTGAACATCACTTCTGTTCTTCAAAGGCGATCATGAGCACAAATAGACCATGTGCTTGAGATAAGTCGTCACACTAGCGCTTTCAGTGGTTATTTCATGCAACCAGGACATTTTGCGTACGCACCTTCTGTCTGGGGAAATATGGCTTCTTTAGTGTGGCAGGTCTTTAGAGGAGCTGGAAGGGAGAGCTTTCCCTCTCAAAGAATTACAGAATTGTAGAGTTGGAAGGGTCATCTAGTCAAATGCCCTGCAATTCAGGATTTTTTTTGGCCAATTTGGGGCTCGAACCCATGACATTAAGAGTCTCATACTCTACCAACTGAGTGTTCCCAGGAGTCAATATCACAGAAAAGTTGCAAAGCTGCTTAAAACTCCCCACACACCCACCCAAATTTAAAAAAAATGTGCAACCACTAAATGAATTGCAAAAATAAAATAAAAGAAGCTTTTTTGAATCATAGCAGTGCTCTGTCCCTGCCTTCAACTAATGAATTAATTACCCCAGTCTTTGCTCTGGAGCTCATCCTTCCTTCCCCAGGACCCGACACAGCTCCCGGGATGGAGGCCAGTATGCAAATACACATTGCTCCCTTTAACAACTTGCATTTGCCAGCAAAACAAAATGCAAACAAAAAACAGGAAGAGAAAATGGTTCTCAGGTCCAAATGAACCATTATGCTAAGTAAACTATAGAGGAGGTGGCACAAGCAAAATGGGAGCCTCCTAACTTATCCTTTTCCAGCTAAGGAATTCACTGATAAGAAGAACATCACCATCCTTCTTCCAGGACTGGGCTCCTAAGCTCAGAGCATGGTACAATTCCCCCTCCATCACATGCTCCATCACCTGGGCATCCCTTCCCAACCTGGTGCCTTCCAGATTTTTAGGATTGCAATGCAGCATCAGCACCAGCCAGCTGGGGAAGATCTGGAAGGTGCCAGGTTAGGAGAAAGCTGATCTAGTGCATTATTATTATTTTGCAGGTGGGGGAGACAGCGGAGATCTGCTCAGCATGTTTATTTCACTCATAGCCCACAGGTCCACCAAGCAGCTCAGGGAAGCATATAGGAGGGATATCCCATTGTCTCTTTATAACAATCATTCCATCAGGCTGAACAATATCAGTTTAGGGTTGTACACAATGTAGTGGCATATAAAGCAACTGACATTTTTGTTCCACTGGCAAAATGTTTCACACCAGTGGAGCAGAGCTGCACAAGCGGAATCTGTTACGCACCAAGTTTCCATTGGCACAACCATTATGTTGGATTCCTCTGTTGCAGAACATTAAAACTCACCCATTTCCTAGCGTGAGAGCCCTTGACCTAGCAGACTGAGAAGCTGGTATACGTCCACATAGAATCTGAACTGCTGTATCTCTGATACAGCATTATCCACTGAGTGGATAGCAGTTAGGAAGAGTGCTGCAGTTATGCCGGCCTTGCTGTCTTTGCAGATGAACTCAACAGCATGCATAGGATGCAGATAGGTCAGCCCAAGGCCTCGTACATTTAATCCATTTCTGGATGGCTTGGACAGGACCCTAGGAAGCCTTTGGGGCTTAGTCTCTAGTAGTTTTGTTCTTTAGTAACACAAATTAAAGGTATTTCTGATTTTCCGAGTATAATCTCAGAGATTAGCATCTGGCACAAATGTTAATCTCCATTGCAAAGCTGATCTCTCTTTCTTAGGAAGATCGAGCCGCACAAAATTATTTCCCCTCAAAATAATCCCAATCCTGGAACATTCCTTTTAGCTTCCAATCCAGCCCATCTGCATTTCAGAGCACAGGGGACTGACCTCAGACCTTCTCCTTCAGGAGAATACTGTCTGCAGTACTCGAGCGTGAAAGAGTCTGTTGCTTCTGGGTTACTGGTGCTCCATCGGATGGTGGCAGCGTCCCAACACACACTGCATTCTTCTGCCTTTATTACAGGGGTCGGGGGAGCTGCGAATACAACACCGTGTTAGCTCTGCTACATACGGTAGTGATAGCTGCAGTCGTTATACGCTGAAAGGAATGAGCACATCAGTATTGCTAATATCAAGCTGACACTCCTCATCAATTTCTTTAAAGTCTTCTCCCCCCCCCCATAGGTTTTCCTTCCTCAAATGGTAATAATACCCACAGTGATAAGATCTAGACAAACTTATTATTATTATTATTATTACTACTATTATTGTTACTATTATTATTATTATTAGTATTATTAGGAGAGGCCCTTTGCCTCATTTGCCTTTTTGGAAGGAGGGGGGAATCACAGCTGGCAATTAAAACAATTAAACTAAAAATACAGCTGAGTGCAATTAGCCTAACTCATGAAGTCTTCAATCCTACACTAGTGGCCTTAACTACCCCTTAGATTAAATGTGTTGCTTGCAGTAACATCAGGAGATTTTCCCCCTCCCTGTAATCCTAGGTATTGGGAGGGAGCTAGTTCCATCAGTACCACAATGTGTGGGAACACATTCCCCTTCCACTATGAGAGGGGGAGATGGGCTTTAAATGTATTAAATTAATTGCTAGCCACCAGGTGTTGAGTAATGTACATGCGGGCAGTACTGCATTTTGTCATGTTTAAAGGTAAAGGGACCCCTGACCATTAGGTCCAGTGGTGGCTGACTCTGGGGTTACGGTGCTCATCTCGCTTTATTGGCCGAGGGAGCCGGTGTACAGCTTCCGGGTCATGTGGCCAGCATGACTAAGCCACTTCTGGTGAACCAGAGCAGCGCATGGAAACGCCGTTTACTTTCCTGCTGGAGCAGTACCTATTAATCTACTTGCACTTTGACATGCTTTTGAATTGCTAGGTTGGCAGGAGCAGGGAACGAGCAACGGGAGCTCACCCCATTGCAGGGATTCGAACCGCCGACCTTCTGATCGGTAAGTCCTAGGCTCTGTGGTTTAACCCACTGCACCACCCACGTCCCTCTTGTCATGTTTAGCTGTATACAAATCATTGTCATCATCATTGGCATGCATGAACCAGCCCAATATGCATCTCATAAAGACATCTATCTATTTGAAACATCTCCAAGGGCACACTCGTACAAAGATCAATACAGGGCACAAAGGCCACATTCTCCATGCATTCCATTAGACACCCTCTGTATTAAACACAGAAAAACTACAAACACCAGGGAAATTTGCAAGCTACTTACCCGTTCTAAATGTGGATTTGCCACTGGGAAAGCTACATCCTGAGTAGTTCACAGCCATAACCCACACACTATAAGAGTGACCTGGTTCCAAATCTTCCAAAATGCAGTTGCTCTCCTTCACAGTAACGCGGTATTCTTCTACCAAGCCTAGAGCAAGTAAACGCACACACAGACAGGAAAGAAGTCATGAGAATGTCACGGCAGGTCAACAAGAACTCACAAGGTGTCAGTGAAATTAACTCTTTATTCAAAGAAACAAAACAGCACAGGCCTAATGAGCGCAGCAACTCCTCCTGCTAGATCTTGCCCCAATAAGGCAGTCGCGAGGACTGAAGGTCCTTGCCTTCCCACCGCTCTCTAAGACTCCTCCCTCCTGGTCCTTTCCAAGCAATCTGAGACCACACCACCTTGTTTGTCTCTGCTCTGCCTTCTTCATACCTCTGCAGGTTCTGTAAGGCTAGGGGGGAAGGGGCCAAAACATCCGATTTCCAGGTCGTTCAACAACCAAGGTATGGCTGTAGTATATTTTAGAAACCAGCTCTGCTATTCATAGTATCTAGGTAGGTACAATTCTGTCTAGTTGGTACTATTGTATCTTATTAATATTGTTCCTTAACAGTGTGCACCTTTACACAGAAGCAAGTCCTACATTGTTCAATGGAGCTTATGCTCAGGTAAGTGTGCCTAGGATACAGCCTAAGAGCACTTCGAGGCCAATGATTTTGTCACTTTTATTTTCATTCATTGTCACTACTACCCGTGCATTTCCTGTATGTACAATGGTACCTCGGGTTATATACACTTCAGGTTACAGACTCCGCTAACCCAGAAATAATACCTCGGGTTAAGAACTTTGCTTCAGGATGAAAACAGAAATCGTGCTCTGGCGGCGTAGCAGCAGCAGGAGGCCCCATTAGCTAAAGTGGTGCTTCAGGTTAAGAACAGTTTCAGGTTAAGAACGGACCTCCGGAACAAATTAAGTACTTAACCCGAGGTACCACTGTATATTCTTCAGCCTTGGCTTCCTACCCAGCCTTAATAAATGCTGAATTTCTACAACTCCACCCATGCATCTATGCATCCAGATTTTGATGTGGGTTGTCAGAAAACTGGACATGTAAGAACGGGAAAACAGCACCTTGAAATGAAGATAGCAAAGTATCCGTTTTAGCTTCAATAGGGATGCCGCACTTATGTAAGAGAAATATATTAAGATTGCCCTCCAATAAGGAAAGAGGAGGAATGAGAGAATGGGCAGGAAGTGGTGCAGTGCAAGACTTGTGACCAAAACAACAGCAAGTTTAATGCGGTCCAAACATTTGCGCAAATAACCCCAGGAACTGGAGCATAAGAAACAAAAGATCACTGATGTAGTGCACATTTTCTGTGGCTGATGAAAACTGCCAGTCTAAAACATTCTTAGATGCTATCATATTGCTTTTGTATCATGTCTTTTATTGCTTTTGATTTACTCCTATAATTTGATTCTATAAACTTTTCCCTCTCCAGCTTCTCCAGCCAGCAGAGAGGCACCATCACTCACGCACCACTTTGTTCTCTGTTTCCTGGGCATTCCTCCATACAATAGACCTGGAAAAAATCAATGACATCATCTTCATTCACAGTCCAATACACTGCAATCGATGTGCTTGTAGCTGAGTTTGGATCCTGAGGTTGTAATTTTGGAGTCTGTGGGACTGCAAGAAAATAGGCAATCAGTTATTCATACACCTCTCTGTTTGTTGAGCATTCCAGGCTGCAGCTAGGAATGGATAAATCTGTCAATATGTCTCATTTTTCTGGTTGTATATTCAGTCCTCCACGTTTCCACCATTTGCCATTTTTCTTTAAAAACATTCCTCATAATTCCTTAGCATTGTAGTGCAAATTTCTCTCTTAAAAAATATTTTTCTATATAGTTTTGAAGCAGAAGTATATGACTCTTAGAAGTGCCCTCCCAGCTGCTCAGGAGTTTGAGCCTTCAATGTACCATATTTTTCGCTCTATAAGATGCACCAGACCATAAGACACACCTAGTTTTTGGAGGAGGAAAACAAGAAAAAAAATATTCTGAATCACAGAACAGCAAGAGGGATCTGGCTTCTGGGATAGACGGGCAAAGCCTCTTCAGGGCAGCGGGATGAAGGCTCCCCCTTCCCTCAAGAGGCTGCATGCGGCTAAGCCAGGAGCCAGGACAGCAGATGAAGGCTCCCCCAAGAGCTGCGCTCCCTTTAAAGAGCGCACGGAGCGTATGTGTGGCTCTTGGGGGCTTTTCCCCGAGGAGGGAGAAGGGCAGCCCTTCTCCCTTCTCGGGTAAAAGCCCCCAAGAGCCGCACACACACTCTTAAAGGGAGTGCTGAGCAGAGCCTCCCGCCTGCATTCGCTCCATAGGACTCACACACATTTCCCCTTACTTTTTAGGAGGGGAAAAATGTGTCTTATAGAGCAAAAAATACGGTAACTGATCAACACCTTTATGGGGATTTGCGAAAATCTAAGAATGTGTCTATTCCACCTAAGCATGCAGACATTGGGGCTATTGATCCTAACTATGTAGGATGTCTGCAAAGAGAGGTTCAAAACCAACATCTCTCAGTATTAAATTACTTGGTCGAACAAAAGAAAATACTCCCTTCCTCTCCTTCCTTGGCAGATTTCCATTTGATGTGAAATGAACATTAAGATCCACATTTTAAAAAAAAAGTTTTCTGCTTTCGGTTATTTTCTGATGCAATCATGAATTCCTGTGGCACTAACAAAGCACATGCTGACACCAGCAGATTTTCTGTGATTAAGGAAAAGAGCTGCCTGTCATTCAAAACATTCATCTTTCCCATCACGGAACACAAATGAGATTATATTTCCTTATTTACTCAGGCTGGAGACAGAATAATTATTTCAGCGAGCATGAAAGCCTGTTAACCCACCATGGCAATGAAGTAGGTGCTAAAGTAGAGATGGAATAGTGTACATCACAACATTGGGGGGTTAGTTTTAACCCTTCCACACCCAATGCCATTTCCCCAACAAATTTCCCTCCAAAAAACCTGCTGTTTGCCCTATTTTGGAAATTTCCATTAAGAAAAGAAGTGCAGGGGGAATAACGTTATACACCTTCTTCAACATTGTGTTTCCCTATCAGATCCCACCCCCAGGATTGATAGGGATTGATATTTTTTAAAAATGGATCCCCTGTTATTTAGTTTCACCCCCTTTCTACCATTTGAAGTTAACAAGTTTTTGCGGAGACTGGAAAATTTACGAAACAGAGATTGAAATCTGGTTATCTCGTTGTCAGAGTTCCGTCAGAATTGCACCAGCAACAAGTATACACACAGAGAATTGGTTTTTTTTTTACTTATTGCAGGAAATTTTGACTGTTTGGCTTTGAGATATTGTGTATGTGTATATCATTATTATTTTGTGTATGTCATTATTATTTTGGTATTGTAAATATCATTTAAGACTCTCAAGTATTAGAAGGTCTGAGTTTTTTGTATATTACTGTCAATGAAACCTCATACAGAGTTATTTAGTTTGTGATATACTTCTCTGTATTCATGGGGAAGTGGTATTGAGACTGAAAAATCTGAAAAATCTTTGTCTGGAAGCAACGTTGGAGCAAAAGAAATGAGGGCATACCTCACAAGGTACCAATGCTTCTTTCTAAAACATTTTTGTTGTGGTTCAGTTTCCATCACTGTAGTGATGGAACATCAGTCCATGTGAATTAGAGTTTTCACTTAGGCATGCAAGACAGGCAGCGGAAGAATCAAGATTTAAGCTGGAAGGGTTTCTGATACTCTTGACAAGGACTTGCCCAAATAGCAGCTTCCCACACTACTGATTCAGCACTAATCGAGAAATCGGGTCCTCCCTTAAAGAGGGCATGTATTGCGGTGAAACCTGGACAATCGACACCCTGTGTTGTGGGTGGGTACGATTGGTCAGCCACAATACCCGATTGGTAGGTCCCTCAAAACTGGGTTCAATCTGGTCAATGGGACGCAGTCCAAACGGTTCGAGGGACCTTTTTATGTCCATGCATGTGACCCAGAGCTTCCTCTTTTGGTGCATGCATTCGGAACACGCGCCCCCCTCTCCCTACTTTTAGGGCTTGTTGCGCTTGACCTTGCTATGCCATCGTGTGTCGTCTGTCATTGGGACAGGGACACGGCAGAAATTTTCCCCGCTTGGCTGAATGGCTGTTGCCATTTGGGTTTCGCCTGCCGCGTAGCAAATCATCACAACTTGTACGGTTGCGGATAGGCTCTGGTTCAGGTGATAGGGATGGGAGAACGCTCTCACCATCCCTATGTGAAGGGTATTCCATTAAAGGAATCCAGGGACTCGATGGTTTGGTCAACCCCTGAGAGGGGGTTGTGTCCGTGCCTGAGTCCAGGGGGACATTTGGGTGGCAGAATTAGCCCGTTCCCGGCTTTCTGCTTATCCAGGTGTTCACCCTTGGCTGACCTATGCTGGAATCCTGGGTCAGCGCTACCTGCATGGCAGGGAGCTAGTCAAACCAGAGCCAGTGCAACCAATCACTTTCTGTGACCAATAAAGTTGTGGCCTAAATTCTGCCAAAAACCAAACCAAAAATTTGAGTCAAGTGTGAATTTATTGAGGGGGGAGGTTTCTGGGTCTGAACACACAAATGCAGGAAGTGATTCAGTTCTAAGTACAGGAAGTACAACTGCTGCAGAAAGAGGAAGGAAGTTGATGCAGGACTTTGCACATTAATCCTTCATCTGGATGGAGTCACCAGGGCTGAATCCACTAAACTGTGTAGTCTTCCACTGTGTTTATGGGGATGGGTTTGGTTCCCTTACAACTCCCATATGTGGTTAATCAACACACACTAGACACTCTCCAAAATTCTCTTTTAAAAAAGAAAATTGCTTTTCTTGTGTTTTTCAAATGAAAAACACTTGTATATTTTGAGGGAAGGTGTGAGATAAACTAAACAGCTGGCTTCTTGTGAAGAGACATATATTTATACACAGTGTCTCAGCTTTACCTATGGGCAAATAGCAGGCGACCAATTTCTAAAATTTGGATGGATTTTGTTGCTGTCGCAAACACAATTTGAAATGGTATCACTTTAAAAAGCTAGTTATACATAGCTGATTATGGCACCAAAATCTACTTTTCTCAAGAATGACACACACACACACACACACTCTCTCCCAACAAACATAAAATTAGATGCTGGGGGAAAGGTGAAGGAGTGGGTGGCTGCAAATGAGCAGTTCTCAGAATTCATATTTCTTGTTAAAATGCTTTACAAGAAGGCTAATAAAGCAACATCGGTGGGGTGGAAAATTAGTTGCTTTCTGTGTCCCTGAAGAGGAACCAACCTATTAGATATGTAGGACCATGCAAAGGACCTCAAAGGTAATCTGGGTCAACTCCCCGCTACCTCCAAACTGATGCAGGAAATCTCTAGCAAAAGAGGGATCCTTGCCTTCTTCCAAGGCAGGCTTGTCCCATCAGGAAGTTCCTGTCACAGATGCAGCTGCTCAGCACTGCTCAGAACATCAGGATTTGTTTGACTGGAGGACGGGCAATGTGGGTTTCAGCCCCAGAAGGGACCTGAGGGCAAGGCATGTTGACGCTTCCTGGCCAGAAATAATTACTAAATAAAGAAGTATTTGCAGGGGCAATGTTAGAAGATGGAAACTCCAAGCACAAGGATAGCTTCCAGGGGAGATGAGCAGGCATGTGGTTGGGCGCTGTGTGAATGGGATGCTGGGCTAAAGAAGCCACTGGCCTCACCCAGCCGGCTGTTACGTTAACAAGCTCTCCTTTTTCATATTGCCCCGGAAGCACAACAAGAGGAAGCTCAGCTCACTTGAACTCCTTCTTTGGGCCCTTGCTTATACAGTGGTACCTCAGGTTACATACGCTTCAGCTTACAGACTCCACTAACCCAGAAATATTACCTCGGGTTAAGAACTTTACCTCAGGATGAGAACAGAAATTGTGCTCCGGCGGCGCGGCAGCAGCGGGAGGCCCCATTAGCTAAAGTGGTGCTTCAGGTTAAGAACTGTTTCAGGTTAAGAATGGACCTCCAGAACGAATTAAGTACTTAACCCGAGGTACCACTGTAATGTGCGAAGATGCTCCTCTACAGATGACTGGGGATCATGATTATTCCAGACCTGCAGGTGACTTGTCTTTTCAGCATGAACAAGAAGTGATAGTTGCTCCTTCTCCAGTTTCCTCCTCCATAATCCAAGCACAATCAGGCTTCACTTCAGACTCAGCTGATTACTAATTACATGCAGAAGCCAGCAATGTCACATTTCCGTTCCTGTGTACATCTCCCCCATTTTTTATTTTTTTAGGTTTCATGCGTTTTCAAGCAATGCACCAAATGTTTGCACAGATTCTTACCAGGCATGTGTTTTAAGGTCTGGCTGCCATTTGCTGAGCCACTTGCAAAATGTTCAAACTGTGAGAAGGCAGGTGGTATCTTTTCCAAAGCCAGAATATTCTCCACTGCAGAAAGTAACCTATGCAAAGGGAAATATATACCCCTTGAAAGGCATTTCCATAATATGTGTGCAACATCAACTCATGGTTTGCACTATGTACCTTTGACCCAAGCTCCCCTTTCCTTTCTGTCTTCTGGCAGCAATCAGAATATTGATTATTCCCCCCACAGCATACAGGAAAAGAGAGCAGGCAAAACAATTGGCAAGCAGCAGAATGAAGACACAGCTGCCCAATTCTCTCCTGCTGCCTCAGAACCCTTTAGGGAAAGGATGATTGTCTAGATTCTTACCTGAAAACCCTGTTTGGAATTAGACTAACAGGTTGCTCGTACTAAACCTCTCCTTCACAACTACTAAAAGTGCAGGAGCCCTGACCTCTTTTTAATCTGCTAATAATAATAATAATAATAATAATAATAATAATATCCCTCTTTCCTCTAAGGAGCTTGAAGCAGTGTACATGGTTCTCCTTCTCCCCATTTTATTCTCACCACAACCCGTGAGATAGATTAGGCTGAGACATAGTGACTAGCCCAAGCATGAAAGTCACCCAGTGAATTTCATGCCTGAGTTTGAAATTGAAGATATAGCACTGCCTGGCAGATGCATAACTGCCCAGTTCTGGAGCAGAGCAGTGTTCAGAATTAAAGTTCAGTGCAAGCCCCTTAAGAAATGCAGGAGTTCAAATGCACAGACAATATCCTTTGAAGTGTTTCTTGAATGCAATAGAAAATTGACTGTAGCATCCAGGAAGCCAGCTGATTCCAAAGAGATAATGTACAACAGCTGGTGGTGAGTCGCTAACAACCCCAAAAAAGAAGGAAAAATGAAAGCAAAATGGATTAGAAGTAATTAGCTCTTATTTGCCGAGCTCATTTTAGAGAAGGAGAAAAGAATATATTTTTAACCCTGAGACAGAAGAAACATCCAAAGATTTTTTATGCAAAAGATTGGGGCCGCTGAATGCAACTGAATTATTGCTTAAATAGCAAATAGACAATGGTCTAGTTTGCACCTAATATTAAACCATGGTTTATTAAGCAACAGCTTACTGTTATGTGGGAAACCAACCCAGCAGCTTAACTATGGGTTATCAACTATGCTTAAAGATTGCTCATTAGCCAAGCTTTATAGCTGATTTATAAAACTTAGCTATTGTCAATTATATTTCAGAATTCAGTGTGAACCCAGAGCTGCTTTTTAACTATGGGTGTAAAAAGCAGTCACCACCCAGAAGCTATGGAGCCATGAGTGAAGAACAGGTCTACCTGGCTTGCCTCTCCCGCCTTTAATGGAGGAAGGGAGGCATAAAAGGTGTAAGTCATTGTCTGTCCAATGCCTCATCTTTGACTATGGCTTATTGCAGGAGCAACCAATGTGGTGCATTCCTGATATTTTGGATGACCAACCCCCATAATTCCTGACCATTGCACATGCTGGCTGGGGCTGATGGAAACTGGAGTCCACAACTTCTGAGGGGCACGACATTGGCTACCCCTGTTTTATTAACTAAACATGCTTTACTGTTATGTGCTAATGAGGCTAATGAGTTTGCACTTCTTTAAATAATGCAAGTGGGAATTGCAAGAAAAAGTTGCACTGTGTAAGCCTCACTGTTTCTGTTCAGGATCCCAGCCAGCCATGATGGTTCATTCAGTGTGAGAAGTGAAGCTACAGGGAACAAGGCAGAGGGCCTTCTCAGTAGTGGCACCTGCCCTGTCGAATGCCTTCCCATCAGATGTCAAACAGATAAACAACTAGTTGACTTTTAGAAGACATCTGAAGGGAAGTTTTTCTGGTTTTATTGTGCTTTTTATATTTTGCTGGGAGCCACCTAGAGAGGCTGGGGCAACCCAGTCTGATGGGCAGCATATAAATAATAAAATTATTATTATTATTATTATTATTATTATTATTATTATTCCACTATTTTATTTGGCCTTGGAGGTTTTACTAGTGCATGGGCAAAACAATATTATCAAATAATCTTTCAACTGTCTGAAACGCATTCCCCCCCCGCCCCCCCAATAACCCTACAGTCTTATCTCTTGCCATAGATCATTTCCAAAGCCAAATAAATGGTCCCTGGATTGATATTAATTTTACTATGGGGAGTAGCCCTTCTAAAAACGATCTCAAACTACATGCAGCTTCAATGTAATCCTCTTGGCAAAGGAAGCAGAAATACCAGGACAAGTTCAAAACTCATTGGCCTAGCAGGACTTCACTATGGTCTAAATTTAGCTCAGCCTACCAAAGAGACGCCTAGGATCATTTCCATTAACATTTCATCTAACATTGAAATTAAATCAGCAAAACAGGAACACTCACAAATATTGGCATTTTAACAGAATGCATCTGGAATTTTAAAATGGTTGTGTACAGCAGTGATAAACACCTGCTTTTTTAAAAAAATCAGCTACATAGATGCTATTGCAGGAAAGACAGAATTGAATAATGCCATATTTATTAGTATTTAAATGATGAATGAGAAAATGCATGCAAATATTTCAAACACTTTCAGCTGCATTACCAAGCACACAATTTCCTCCTTAATATCTGGCGAGGAAATGGCTGCATGCCTTCAGCGGAGCTTGGAAGTATTAAAAAGCATTCAAACATTCCTAATACTCACTATAACGCACCAAAACTACATTTCATATACCTTTTATTGATTTCTTCTGATGACTATGGGAGGAAAAGGAACGTGGGAAGGAACGGATTAATGTGTGTCACAAAATAATACTGGACATCAAATCCACAGACATATGCCCCAGCTCTGATATTGTACCACTTTAAACATGCTCAACTTTCCTAATCTCATATGAATTTTGCAGAATCTTGCCCTCCAGAGGTGCAACACCACAGTGATATGCATAATACCTGCATTTGAGACTTTCCAAGCTTCAATAACTTTATAACATGAAGAAGAAGAAGAAGAAGAGTTTGGACTTGATATCCCGCCTTTCACTCCCCTTAAGGAGTCTCAAAGCGGCTAACATTCTCCTTTCCCTTCCTCCCCCACAACAAACACTCTGTGAGGTGAGTGAGGCTGAGAGACTTCAGAGAAGTGTGACTGGCCCAAGGTCACCCAGCAGCTGCATGTGGAGGAGCGGAGACGCGAACCTGGTTCCCCAGATTACGAGACTACCGCTCTTAACCACTACACCACACTGGCTCTGAGTTAAGAGCCCACCATGGATCCCTCAACCGTATTGCATTTCAGATTACTTCCAGTTGTACAAATTAATTAGCAATGGTATAGTTTCTGAGATGTGGGGGTTCTTCTTCTCCAATGTGCCAGATGTATAGCACAGGGGAGGGGAATATTTATCATCCCAGAGGCCACATTCCCTTCTGGACAACACATATGCAGTGGTACCTCTGTTTCTGAACGTAATCCGTTCCAGAAGACCATTCAAGTTCCGAAACTTTCGAAAACTGAAACTCAGTAGCCGACATCTATAGGATCTCGCACTCAGCGGAAGCCGTGTTTTCTGTTCGACTTCTGAGGCGTGTTCGAAAACCAAAGCATTTACTTCCGGGTTTATGGTGTTCGAGTTCCAAAACGTTCATCAACGGAGATGTTCAAAAACTGAGGTACCACTGTACCAGTGGCGGGTGGGCAGGAAATGTAAATCTTGCCTTGGTACAACAGGTTACTTTCACTTTCTACACACAATCTCACAATATTATAATCTAAATACTTATATTGCTCATAGCTCAAATCCTGCCTGTGAGTTCATCATTCTATAGCATTTCTTTAAATAATCTGAAAATGGCATCCATTCTTCCATAAAACACTCATCATTAGATTCTCTTAATTTTGCTGTTAATTTTGACTGCTCTACATAGTCCATTATCTAACTTATCCATGAAAAAAGTGCTTTCTTCGTGACTTGTGCAGGAGTGTGGTCCTGGAAGCTGGCACCCCAGTTTTAGTCCACTTTCTATTGGAGGTTATGGCATCGTTCAGAAAGTCTACTGTAGGCATAGGCAAACTCGGCCCTCCAGATGTTTTGGGACTACAACTCCCATGATTCCTAGCTAGCAGGACCAGTGGTCAGGGATGATGGGAATTGTGGTCCCAAAACATCTGGAGGGCTGAGTTTGCCTATGCCTGGTCTACTGTGCTAAATATTCATATTGATTTTGAATTGTATGGAATTCTATTCTTTAATTCTATGGTATAAAAACTGTGATGCGATAAAAGAAATAACAGAAGCAACAAAAATATAATTAAAGATCACCCAGCTTCTAGCATAGTACATTATGACTGCTACAACAGGCAGAAAAAAACATTTAAGTGGTCTGCTGAGACCCCCAACAGTTTTCAAGTGGTCCATGGTGGGAAGGGCACTGAACTAGGGTCACTACCTTAGAGCTCAACAGCACAATCCCATTTTTGTGAATTCTCTTCCTCAGTGGGCCTTACTAAGTGGTAAGTGCACAGAATTGAAACCTGACAGTGGATTCCTATGTGCATTTACTCAGGAGTAAGTTCTGCTGTGTTCCATAGGGCTTACTCTTAGGTAGGGATTGAAGCCTAAGCCTCTATAGTCTCCCAGGTAAGTGTGTATATAGGTTTGCAGCCTTAAATTTCTATCCCAGTTATGTGATGGGTCTATGAGTATTTGCATGTAGATTTAGAACAAATGGACATAGACTCTATTCCTTTGTTATGGAGGTAGGAATATAGCCTGTGTATATATATTTTTTCAGCACAATGCACAATTTTTATCAGCATTAAGTGTAATTTTATACTCACACTTAGGAAAACAAAATCATCCATTTCTTCAGTTTCCTTTAAGATCGCCTCCAACGTGTCCTTTGCTGTATCAATGTATTCTTGAAAATTAACCATCTGTTCATAAAGATAGTCCATTTTTGCATTCTTTACTTCCTCAAAGCTCTGCTGCTTTCTGTCATGGTGCCCTATCACAGTCTTGATGATGCTTTCATTTTGCTCATCCAAAAGCTGCTCCTTTTCCTTACAGTTTTCCTAGAGGTTAAAAAAAAATGCCAGATGTTGGAAAAAAATAAAATTCATTGGTGAATTTTTCTCCTGTGCACTGGAGATTTCAGGGGCACTTCTCCCTGCTTAGATTGTTCAGTGGTAACTAGCAAAAGCTTTCCATGGGGTTCACAAAGAGGGTCTCTTTTAGTTCAGCCCAGAGACTATAGACGGTTGAAAGGGAAATCACACAGTGATGTCAGGTGATTGACAAGTGAGTAGGTCTCGGGGACTAGGCAGGACTGGGAAGATCTGTATCTGAGACCAGGGAGAGCCTGCTGCCAGTCAATGTAGAACTAATGGTCTGATTCAGAAAAGTTCAACTAATGGTCTGAGAAAGAAAGAAAGAAAGAAAGAAAGAAAGAAAGAAAGAAAGAAAGAAAGAAAGAAAAGGAGGTGGCAAAGTGAGAGAGTGATGGGGAGGGAGAGAGGAGAGGAAGGGCATGACAGAATCAGAAAAGTGTGTGGTTAAAAAAAAGGAGAGAAAAAGGATGGCCACACTCACCTTCAGTTCCTGCCCTGCCCACTGCTGTCATGTAGCTCTCAAGAGATTAGACCTGAGGGAACGAAACGCTTGGCAGGAGAGGGAAAAACCGCCCAACCTTGGGCTAAAAGATTGATGGTTGACTTGAACCCTTCAGTAGTTTTATCTATTTATTTGAAAACTGCTTAATAGTTTAAAAATCTCTAAGCGATATATAATATAAAAACAATAAGCAATATCACGAATATCAATACAGAATCTAAAAACAGTCGTATAAAGCCACAGAAATGCAAAGGAATTCAGAGGATTCAATGAAATCATTTGAACTGAGTTTGTCTCTTTGACAACCAGCTTCCGAAAGGCAGAAGGATGGAATGTTTCATACAAAGCTGGAATGAGTTTTGTGTCCATGTGTCCTTGCATGCTGTTAAAAGTCACCTCTTCTGTAGAAAGAAAATGTTATGTTCATACCGTGGCCCATCCAGTTGAATAATTGTTTTTAAAAAATTCTCAACAAAAATAAATTCTCAACAAATGAGAAGGAAGGCAGATGCCACACACCTACCTCGAGAGAATTAAACAGAGCCTCAATCTCACTGACAAACCCCTCGATCTTCAAAGATCTTTCTTGCAAAACATCTAGGAATCCATCCAATTGGCTCTGAAATATTAAAGTTTCACAACCATCTAAATAAAGTGGTCAGGAAGTTGCAAGATGGTGCTATTATATTTTACATAAAAACTAGACCAAAGCAAAATGTTTAATCTCAGAATGCATCCTATGGCTCAGTGCTTCATTGATATACTGCAAGGATCAGGCCCATTGTCCTGGTAGCATCCCACTGACAATAATTCCCCAAATCCCCACCTCCGGGGATCACTGTCCCCAAAGGGGTCTCGGGGACACTTGGTGAGGTTGTACTAGAACAAAAACCACACTGCAGGATAAGGAAAATTATACAAATGAGTGTGATGAATTTAAGCCAGGCAATAAGTATCACAAAAGATTAAATAAATTGGAAGGCACTATGGGGGTTTCTTCGTTTTTCCTTTCTTTATGCAGCTTGAAAGTTTTCATAGATTTAAGCTGTAAACTGATTAATCCACTAGAGCTTTAGTTGATGAATTAATTGTCATTAGAGGGGGGAGACTGACAGGCAGACTTTACAGAAAGACCACCTGCCTTGGCTTTGGGATATTACTTAGATAGGGAATGGAAAATAAACTATTAAAGATGGCCTCTCCCTTCTAGCAACAAGAGATTGTTAATTCAGTGATGAAGCCATACCTTCAAAAGGCACTCAGGCTGAAGCTTGGGCAATACACAATTTTTAATAAATGGAATCAATTAAGCAAGCAGTTCATTTAAGAACATAAGGTGAGACCTGCTAGATCAGGTTTAAAGGCCCACCCAGAAGACCCTGTTCTTACCACATGCCCATGGGAAGCCCAAACATGGAACCTCAGCCACAACAGCACTCTTCCCACTTGCATACCTGCCAAGTGCCCCAGAAAAAACAGGACATCCTATTTTTTCATGCAAGGCCATTTGGGGTGCAGTGATCTTGAACTGAAAAAAACTCCCAGTTTTTCGGGACTGTATTTTTGGGTGTGGGGCAAGAGCGAGGTGCGGGTCACATGACTTGCCCAGGCACACATCCTGGAAGACACCTATCCCCGTTTGGGGTCTCCAAAAGCTGGACAGTGTGCATTTGTGATTCCCAGCAGCTTGTGTTCAGAAGCATACTGATCGAAATAAAAAGGCTTTCTTATTACAAACTAAGGACAGGATCCCCAAAGGCCTATGCCTGCCTTCAAACCAGTAAAATAATCTTCATTAAATGATATCTAAGTGACTAACAGCCTGGTTTTATTTATTTATTTCATCTGCTTTCTTTCCTGTGCTTCTGAAGCTGTTTCTCAAAAGCTGCCCAGGATGTGGTTCTTGAGATAATAGAGACAGCACTCATGAGTTATAACTGTCTGCCATGCAGGAGCCTCCTTGACCTTCCTTTGGTGCACTTGGCCATCTATTCAAAAGCAGTTTGTGTTTTCATAAACACTCTTGGCTTTAATCAGATTCCTCTATAAGCCTAAAAAGGAAGGTTAAAGGAAGGCTGGAAATTAGCATCACCTATGAATTATAAGGGATGCGGGTGGCGCTGTGGGTTAAACCACAGAGCCTAGGACTTGCCGATCAGAAGGTCGGCGGTTCGAATCCCCGCGACGGAGTGAGCTCCCGTTGCTCCATCCCTGCTCCTGCCAAGCTAGCAGTTCGAAAGCACGTCAAAGTGCAAGTAGATAAATAGGTACCGCTCCGGCAGGAAGGTAAACGGCGTTTCTGTGCACTGCTCTGGTTCACCAGAAGTGGCTTAGTCATGCTGGCCACATGACCTGGAAGCTGTACACCGGCTTCCTCGGCCAGTAAAGCGAGATGAGCGCCGCAACCCCAGAGTCGGCCAGGACTGGACCTAATGGTCAGGGGTCCCTTTACCTTTACCTATGAATTATAAAATGCACAGCAAACTATACTGTGCGCATAAATAGGGGGAAATCATTCTTCACTTCCAAGGTGAATGTGTTTTTTGGGGGAGAGAAATGTTTAATTCTGTGTGCCCCCCAATAGCCATCATCAATAGCTTATTGTACTGAGCATACTGCATAGCTGATGAAAGCTGAAGCAGTGAGAGTTCTGTTGTCTGAGTACCAAAGAACTCAGTAACATGTGGGTAGTGGAAATGAGACACACTGGTCAATGATCGAAAGCCATCTTTTTCCTGGTGAAGCAGATCACATGAAGGCTAGATTTCATTCCTGGCTCCCTCTCCAAGTTACAGAGCCAGGGGATGATGTCATGGGACATGCTCAAGTCCTTTGACTTTGAAGAAACCACTCTAGGGAATGAAATGGAGGCATGTGACTTCTTTGATATTCTTAGCAACTGCTTATCTTTCACAGTTGTAGTATGATTCTCTATATACTGAGAAGGAGGCGCTATTAAAAATCAATGGGAATTTGGCTATGTACATCAATGGATTTCACCCTTTAAAAAACAAACATAAAAAACCTCTTCACTGGAGTCAAACGTCATGAAAGAGCATGTTAGAAATCTTGCCAGGCAGGCAATTCTTTTTTTTCAGCCTCTATCCATCATCTGTAAAATGTACATACTAATGCTAGTCTGCCTACATTGTGGTGTAGTGGTTAAGAGCGGTAGTCTCGTAATCTGGGGAACCGGGTTCGCTTCCCCGCTCCTCCACATGCAGCTGCTGGGTGACCTTGGGCCAGTCACACTTCTTTGAAGTCTCTCAGCCCCACTCACCTCACAGAGTGTTTGTTGTGGGGGAGGAAGGGAAAGGAGAATGTTAGCGCTTTGAGATTCCTGAAGGGGAGTGAAAGGCGGGATATCAAATCCAAACTCTTCTTCTTCTTCTTCTTCTACTCTTGAAAGCCCCCTCAGTTTCAAATGAGTTCCATAGGGCCCTGCTGCTGAATCAGTGCTGGTGCAAAGACACCCTTGAGTAATTGTGCTGTTATTTGGATCCTAATCAATGGCTTTTTAAATAGGAATACTCAAGATCTGGGTAATCTGAGGAAGCATCACGTTGAAGTCTGTATATTAGAGAAACCCAACCAGTTACCTAGATTCAAGAGGACCAACAAGGAATCAAAGTGCTTATTTAGAACTAGGCAGAACCACCATACCATTAGGCAGAATAAGAAAGACACCTTAGGCAACTCGTGCTGAGGTGAAGTGGTGTTAGCAGCCTCACACATTTTCTCCTGCACCCACTAACCTGCACTGTACATAAGTACAGTGGAGGAAGCTGCCCAATCACCAGTGCTGAAGGAAGACTCAATGTCCCATCTGGTTGGATTATGGATGTAGAATGGTGGAGAGGGAAGTGCCATCTTTTCCTTCAGCTCAGGCAGGAAAACATCTTGGACCAGTTCTGCAAATAGGACTTTAAAATTCCAAACTAAGGGCCAAAGCAGATGCAATGCAGGAAAGCCATCATTGGATCACCCAGCTAATTTTGACTAATTTTGGTCAGAGTGGAGGTCCTGGCACAAGGGATGTATTTTTAGTATTTGCATTCTTTCCAGCCAGAAAAAAAGAGGTGACCACTCCCACACAAGGGGCTAAGAATATAGTTTAATTGTGAAAACACTTTCATTAATGCTGTTGCACCTGGTGTGTTTCCAAGCAGAATTGCTCTTTCTCAGAGACAACTGTGAAACAAATTAAACACGATGGGTGATATCCAATGTTGGTCATAATCAAAGTAGATCCATTGAAAATCAATGGCTTTAATCTTGGCCTGTTTATGACTAACATTGGATGTCACCAAATACAATCTGCCTACATTAGGTCACTAACCTTTATTGGCTTGTCTGATCCTGCAGTGTATCTTATATAGTCCAGTGAAGCATCCCCAGTTAAGCATCAGTTTCAATGAGAAATTCCAAAAATGTTAATTGCTTACCTTTAATTCAGTCACAGCTGTATCCAAGTTTGTCACAGTGTGGTCTTTATGGTCCCCAGAAAGCTTGTCCTCAGCAGAGATGGGACATTTACACTGGCAGCAATAACTATCTAACAGTTCATGATCCGATTCTTTCTGTAGGACTTCAGTTTCTGGAACATTTCTTGGTAGCTTGTCGAGACCCATCAACTGAAATTCTTCTTCCTCAGCATACGTATTTGCCTCTCTTTCATTCACAAATTCATAACTATCACTAATGTGGTCTGAGGATTTTCTGTCATCAAACAACAGCTCTTCATGAACCACTTCTGATGATGTTTCTTCCTCAAAGACATCATCTCGACTAACCATTTCATAGTCCATGAGCTCAGCTAGATCTTCATCAATGTCACTGGACTCTTCCTCTTTTATTGAATATAATGGATAGGTATCAAAATCATGTGACAACAGAGAGTAGTCCAGTTCCCCAAAAGGCTTGTCAGATATTGCTTCAGGTGGTGGTTGGTATGCTGCCTCTCTGTTGGACTCAGTTAGATCACCCACAATATTTTCTCCAACTCTTTTTTCAGAAGTTTGTCCCTCAGTGTCCCTACAGAGAGTATGTTTATGGTCTAAAGGTTGTGTATCCCGTGCTATTAACTGGTCTTCTGCTTGTCCCTCACTTTGCCAGGGAGGGCTAACATGGTGGAATGCTGCATGAGATTGTGTGCTTTCTTCAACAGGTTTTGGGACAACCACATGAGCGTCTGTTATTTCAGATTGCTGGTTTTGGCCAACTGCAACTTCCTCTGACTCATCTTGCACAGATGTTGCATTTTCAAAGACACTTGCTGCATAATCAAGTATTGGACAAGACTCCTCATCGCTCGTTTCTTCTGGTAATGCTTGGCCTGTTTCTTCTGGCAAGGATTCGTCTACACTTCTTTGACTGCTGTCATCATTACTTGCACCTGCACCAAAGAGCCCACTTCCAAAAGGAACTGCATGTGTGGGCTGGCAAGTTTCAACTTTTATGTCACCCATGATCTCAACTGGCCTATCTATCAATGCATCATTCAACCCCTCCAAAATTCCTTTTGGAGACAAGTCCTCTGTTTCCGCATGTGTTTCAGCTAGAATGTAAACAGGCTGAGACTCCTTGTCATCTAATTCATAGTCACCTTTTGAAACTCTTGCTTGATTTAAGGCTTTTAGAGTCCTAGGCTCATCTTTTAGAACCTGTTCCTTCTGGGATTCTTCCAAATTTGGACCATCAGCTTTAGAAACATCCCTTTCAAAGCCCAAGGATTCATCTTCTCTTCTCTGACTGAGTTCCTCATTACTTGCTCCTGAACCATAGAGCCCACTTCCAAAAAGAATTTCATTTGTGGGCTGACCATTTCCAACTTTTATGTCGCTCATGATCTCAGCTGGTCTATCTACCAATGCGTCATCCAGCCGTTCCACCGTTCCCCTTGGTGACGAGACCTCCGTTTCAGCATGTGCTTCAGTTAGAATGTGAAGAGACTGAGGCTTCTTTTCACTTGGTTCATCTGCACATTTTGAAACTCTTTGTAGGGTTAAAGCTTGTTCATTAATAGCTTTATCTTTTAGAACTTGTTTCTTCTGGGACTCTTCCAAAGTTGGAGTCTCATCTTTAGAAGCATCCCTTTCAAAGCGCATTCCAGTACCATCATCTCGAGTAGGGCCTCTGGTGTGAATGGATACGTCAGTATTCTCAGTCTCTTCATTTGGTGGATATTTGTAGCTATCTTCCTTAGGTTTTTCCACAGCTTCTTCATAGAGATCTTTATATAAAAATGCCAAAGTAGGTGGCACCTCGAGAAGCTCAGGATTGACTGCAGTGGCAGGCAAAGAAATTAATGGAGACTGGGATAGCACATCTTTTTGTGTGTTAGATAGGGGTTCACCCGCTAAGTTAAGCTTATCCTCTGTGTTTTCATCCTTTTCCCTAACAGCATCAATTAGTTCACCTTTGATTAATATTTTTGAAGGGTCTTCATGACTAGCTGTTGTGTTTTCTTTCTCGGCCATTCTATTGAAGCCTTCATCCAAATCTCTTTCTAGTGAAGAAAACTCTAAAATATTTTTTGTGCCTGCAGTCGGAAGTGTTGCAGAATTTTCTATGGTAACTTCAAATTGCCTCTGTACTTCCTTAAAAGACTGTTTGTTTCCTGTCTGGATGAAGCAGGTCTCATCAATGACAGTATGCTTTTCAATGTGATCTATACCGTTATCATTTACACCACCATCTTCATTGCTTTCTTGAACAACAGAAACTTCCTTTTTCATTTCTACACTTTCCTGGACCCCCTTTTCCTTGACAAGTTGATTTGATTTGATTTCCTTATTTTCATGATTGTCCTCTTCTATGCCTTCTGAGGTTTTTACACTTATTTTGCACCTTGAAAATTCCTGGTCAATAACCATATCTCCAGCATCATGGAATGGTTTTCTTTTCTGCAATGCAGCTGTTTCCAGGTATTCTAATCTCTCCGGCATACGCTTCTCTTCTTCTTTATCAGCTGAAGAACTGAGTGGAGCAGCATGAATATTCACTACCTTGTTACCTTCAGAAATCTCTTTTCCTCGACGAAGTTCAGCAGCAGGTATGGCTTCCTCCCTCAGTTTCTCGTGATCTTTTAATTCCTTTTCAGGTTCTTTCAAAGTTATCTCCGCACTAGGTAAACACTTGATTTCTTCCATTTTCAAAAAGTCTCCTGCACTAATTTGTATTGTCTTGTTGTCAGTCGTATGTGAGTCTGCAGAAGATACTGAGGAATGCAAGTTGTGTGTTAAAATATCATTTATGGGCTCTGGTATTACAGCATCAGAAGGCTCATTTGGAATTAAATTAGGTAGCGTAGGAGTCTCAGAAATATTTTCCCTTTCATCTCGATAAGTAACATCTGCTTCAGGTTTACTAGCAAACTGTTCCACTTCAAAATGTGTTGTAGGAAGCTCAGTTTCTTCGTTAATAGTTACATTTGTCTCAGGGGGGCTAGTTGAAATGCTTTCTGATCTTTCTATTAACAAATCAGCTTCCTTGAAAGGAGGCTGACTGTCTAGATTCTCTTTTTCTGAGGTCAAAGTAGTATATATTTTCTTTGCCTTAGCAAAGAGAAAGGCTGCAAAAGACAAGGGTTCTTCTGGCATCACGTTAGCTACTTCGGGAGGACGCTTGGTCTCTTGTTCCTCAATTTCTGCAATTAGATCCAGTGAAGCAGAGCTGGATTGATCCAATAAAGATGCTGGTGAGACTGATGCTGGTTGTGAATGAACTTCCTGCTCCTCTGCTTTCTCAGTGAGAAGAGATGCATCTGGTGGTGGCTCTCCTGGGAATTGTGTTTCTGTGGAATAAGATGAGTCCAAATGTTCCAGATCCAGTGATGCAGTTACCAGTGGATGCTGGACTTTCTCATTTTGCTGTACTGACAAAGCAGACTGTTTATGTTCTAACTTGACAGCTTCAGTCCTTGGTGCCTGGATTTCTTGCTCCATAACTGCATCCGTCAGCTCTGATAACTTAGAAACTTCAGAATCCACTTCTGCAGGTTTGTAAAAGTAGCCCTGACCTTCCTGCGATCCTGTCTCACCAGGAAGCTGCGATGAATCTTGAACAGCTGCAGAAGAGTAAGGCTGAGCCCTTTCCACCTGGGATTCTTTTACTGACTGCAGAGAATGTAGGTGTTCCAACTCCTGTGGTAGGTCAGGTGACTTTAGAGGAGCATCTTCCTCCTTTGTCTCTTCAGTGCCCAAAATTACCGTTCCTTGGTTTTCTCTTTCTCCCTTGTGATGCAATATTTCTTCATGTACAGATGGTACAATGGAAGGTGAATATAGGGGAGTTTCTTGCTTCTGGATCTCTTCAGTTGAATTCAGCAAGGTCAAATCTTCTAGCTCTGGTTGTGCTGTTTTGGGGCAATGTAGCTCAATGTCCTGGCTCCTTGCTTCAGGCTGTGCTGCAACAAGCAAATGAGACTGACCGCCTTGCACATCTGCTCCTCCAGCATCCAGATGTTTTGACTCTTCCCTCAGAAGTGAATGAGACTCATCTTGGTTCTCTTCTTCAGCAGCAGCAGGATATGATGAAATTACTTCCTTAGAAAGTTGTTCTGAGGATAAAGGTGGGTAAGGAGGGGCTATTTCCTTTACTTCCTCAGAAACAAAATCTTCTGGAATGGAATTTGATTCCTTTGGTGTCATCTTTGTGTCCACAGGTGACACAAGTGGCTCTTGCTTGGCTTCACTAATGAGGAAGGCTGCAAAGGACAGTGACTCATCTGGCACCATTTTTGGAGTTTCAGGAAAGGTGGTTTGGTTTTCTTCTATCTTGGCTTTATCCTCAAGAACTGAGGAAGAGTAGCTTGACTGCTCATTTAATGCATTTAATGCCTCATTTAATGCATCAGATAAGTAGCTTTGGCTCTCCTGTGTTTCTGAACCAGCAATAGGATATCCCAATTCAGGTGTTGGAGTTAAGAGTGGGTAAAATTCAGATTCTTCTCTTTCTGATGAGATGAGGTGTTCATCTTCTGATTCTGGAGACACAAACATGTGTGACTGAAGGTTTCCTTCCTCTGTGTTCTGAGCTCTGAAAGGTGCCTCTAAATGTTTTTCTGATTCAGACACTTTATGTGACACTTTCAGATAGCCTTCTTCCATTTCTGCAGTGACAGCCTGAATAGCTTGATATGTCACCTCTTTCAATACTGGTTCTGTAGTGTCGCATTTCTCTGATTCAACCTCAGTGTATGGTATACTTAAAGAACCAGATTCAAGGGCGGCGGCTGCTGCTGCTGCTGCTGCTGCTGAAACACACTGGTCTTCCTGTGGTTCTGTTAAACAAACTGACTGGGATAAATCTTGTCCAGTTGCAGATAAATGAGGCTGGATCTCATTGACCTCCATTTCCTCCACTGACTGCAGTTTACTGACTGATTCCATTGGAAGAACTGTATGTGATAACTGATGAGTCGTTTGCTCAATCTCTGACTCCATCTTCCCTTGTTTTTCTGGCATGAATACAGGATGCAGTGAAGGCTCAGTGATGGATTTGTCAGGATGCCTCTCTTTCTTATCTGCATCATCAACAGAACGCAATGCAGTTGCTTCTTCTAACGGAAATGATGCAGAGGAACCCTGTTTAATGCTCTGGATTGTTGATTCACATTCAGCCGAATGTTCTGGTTCAAACTGTGTGGTTGCAAATAAAGGAAACCAGCCATCTTGCTGGCCTTCCTCATCCTGGTCCTCAAAACTCAGCTTTGCATCTGAAGGTGGGCATTGCTGGTTTTCTTCTTTTGCTGCTTCTTGGGGTGGAACAGATGCTTTACTTGGAGGTTCTACAGATAAAGGCGAAACCAGCTGAGTTGTTTTCCTATCTATGGCAACATCCGGCTCTCTTGAAATAGACACTGATTCTTCTGATGGAACTTCTGTGGGAGACAAGGGATGAACTTCTACTTTTGTTACTTCAGCCGTTTGGAAGGTGGCAGTGGGAAGTGATACTTCTGCTGTTTCAGCAGCTGTCTCGGGAGAACAAGGCAGGCTGTCTTTTTTCTCCATTTTCTCTGTTGGGTAGGGTAAAACAGAGCATCGCTGTTCTGAAAACAGTGTTACAGTTTCTAGTGAAGGCTGCTGAGTCTCCAGCATGTCTACCTTCTCAGCAGATGAAACAGATGACAGTTGCTCTGAAGAGTCGAGTGCTTCAGCAGGAGAGTTTGCACTGACTTCGTTACCTTTGAGATGCAGTGGTTCCAAGAGTTCAAATCCCTGTGTTGCCTTTATAGGTTCAGAGATGACTGGATGTTCGCTTTCTGACTGTGCACATGCTAGAGAGTGTTGCTGGATTTCCTCTCTCTGTGCTTCGGGAATAGGGAGTGAAGACTCCAGCCACTGAGATCCTGGCTGTGCTGGCTGATTTTTAATTTCACTTCTTGAGTGCAGTGCATCTGACTGTTCTAGCTGTAGTGATGCTGTCACAGATACCTGTGTCTCAACAGCTTCCTTTGCCAAATCTGGTTCCAGGTGCTCGTTTTCTCTTTTCTCTGCTTCACCCATGAAGTGTGTGGGCTGTGAAAGTCCAATAAGTTCCTCTGCAACTTCACAGGAATCGCTCTGAGGCTCCTGTGTTTCTATTCTGCTAGCTGCAGAAGATAAATTGGGTGCAGTTTCAGCTTCCCCAACTTCCCATTCTTTCAACGAGTACATCAAATGTGCCAGCTCTGCTTGCAAAAGTGTGGTTGATTGCTCCTGCGCCTCTTCTTTCTTTGAATATTCCGCCTCCAGCTGTTTCTCTTCTTGCTTTTCTCTTTCACTAACTGGAGGAGGTAATTTTGCCTGCTCAGGCACAGGCTCTGCGGGTTCAGGTGAGCAAATAGGGAGGTCTTGCTCCCCTGCCTCTTCAGCAGAATGCAGCAAGCCTGAATCTTTGATCTCAAATTGAGAAGGGATTGTGAAGCCAATATCTGGGTTTCTGATTTCAGTAAAAAGAGAATCTTGGGACTCATACTGCTCAGCAGCAATATTATTTGGGTACTTCACATCCTGAGCTGCAGATTCTGATAGCTTAGAGAAAGTTGAGTCATCCTGATTCTCTGCTTCATTAGCAGGCTGGGAAAGGGGTTTGGTAGAAACAAGTGGAGGAGGCTGTATTTCCTCCACCTCCTCCTCCTCCTCCTCTGTTTCAACAAGGAGGCTGGGCAACTTTTCTGACACAGTATTTGCTGTATTAGAAAGCTGAGATTGCTTTCCCCTTTTCTCCCTTCTGTCATGACGATCTGGTGAAGCAAACCTTGCCTGTTCTGGGGCTGTCATTCGCGTGGCAGGGGAATGTGATTCAGTGTCCAGCTTCTTTGCTTTGTCAGTATAGAGCGGTGAAGTTGGTGGTACCATTTTGGAAGCCTTATCCGGAGGTTCAGACAGAAAAGACCGCCGCGCTCGCTCCTCATCTCTGCTACGGGGAACAGTCTTTGCAAGCATTGCCTGCATACGCTTGAGATGCAGGATTTCCTTCTGGTTATTCTTAATGGTGGCTTGTTGTTCAAGATGCTTTAAAGATGCCTGGAACATGGCTTGCCTGGTGAATTTTTTGGGTGGTTCTCTTGGCTTCCTGATTACAACAACTGTAGGCGGAGGCAAATCTATATTGTTCACCCGCCGGAAAATCTTTTTATTTCTTTCTTCCAATGCTGCAGTGAGCAGCTGAATCTTAGCTCTTACTGTTCCTTCGAGGGGCAGCTCTGCCTTCTTCATGAAAACATTTTCTTTTTCTTCTGGCAATGGATCCACCGCTTCCTGTGTAATTTGTACCAAGTAGTTTTTTATCTTTGAAGGTTGCACTTGAAGGGTCCATGACTGTGGATCAGCAGGATCTAATTCTCTTTCCAGTGCTTTTGCTTCTGTTGGCCTTCCAGAAAAGCCATGTTTTTCATTGTCTGGACCCATTTTCTCATTTGGAGACAGGGGCACCTGATATGGTGAGTTCCTTGTTCTTTTCTGTACCATCTTTCCTTCATCCATCAAAGATATAGATTTCCCTGGAGGACCTTCCATGTAGGAGTTTTCCATACTATAAACACCAGACGTAGCACTAGTTTCTGAGGCTTGGGATGTGGAACATCTACTTGAACTTGTCTCCCACGTCTGTGCACTATCTTCACTATGAATGGCATCCATGGCATCTGATTTTACCTCTTCATTCTGGTTAAGGCTTTTTAAACTGCTAAAAAAACAGATTTTAAGAAACTATAACATTATTATTATCATTATATTATTATTATTGTTATTATTATTATTATTATTATTATTATTTTATTTAAAACAGAATCACAGAAGATTAAAATATATCAATTACAAGTGTTTTTTATTATTCTCTATTACAGCACATTATAGCATTGACTGTAAGTGTGATCTCATGAAAAAGAATTTTCATTTATTCAAGAATAAAAAACCTGCACCCTGCCTACTTTCTAAGGAATGCAACAACAATGTATTTTTTAAAATCCTCTAATTAAACCCCCATAATAAAAAATAAAAACCACAAAATCACAACAATTCCAGCAAAGCCAAGCACCAGACAATCAGCTGTCCATCAGGGTTTCCCACAGACATTCAGGTGGCCCTTGTAAGAAGAGGATGCTGGACTAGATGGGCCATTGGCCTGATCCAGCAGGCCCCTTGGAACAGATGCTGCCTGGAGCCATATAGTGACACAGGCTGATGCACCTCATTTGTCAAGACACGCCACTCAGAAGGGTGCAAAAATGTATTTTTCAATAGAAATATAGTACATCTCACCATAGTGTCTATGCGCCTACTAATTCTGATATTTATGCACTAAAAGTTAATGGGCAACTTCAAAGTCCCTGCTCTTCCTTTTTGTGGTTCCTCCTCTTTAAACTGGACAGCCCTTCAGACAGAGGACTCCTTCAAAGAGAGAAGTGTCCTCTGTAAAGTAGGGCACATGGCCACCCTGTAAGATACAGAATACGTGCCTTTCAGAGTTGGATACCTATCTACATTAATCTAAGGTGTTTCAGTTAAAACATGAAAGTTATGGGGAAATATTAACCCAACTAGAAACCAGGCTCTTGTTGCTTGATTAGAGACAAACCATTGTTTTAGATCTGTTTTAGACTCTTAAAATTAAACAGGGGAGAAAGAATGGTGAGAGAGGATTCATAAACAAGTATGTTGACAGGAACAGTATTTCTGCTGCATTATACACAGAAGTCTCCTGGCTCCTCGTCCACTGCCTCTCTCCTATCCCTGCAATATGTACTAGGATAAGAGTTCTTGCTTTTAACTAGAAGAAATATTGACCAGGTACAGTAATAGCAGCAAATCTTCACACTTTTTAATGCAGTGCTCACTGCCGAACAGATTGCCCAGACCTACTGCAATCGATCAGTGTCTCATGCCTCACTGACACGTCTTCTGTGTTTTATTTTGAATGAAGCAAACCTCCCAGCGTAGGATGATATGAGGCCGGCCAGCTTTGGCTCTGCCAGACAGTCAAGTCCCACCAATTCAGTTGAGCAATTTCCTTCAAAATCAGAACTGCATCCAAGCCAGTGACTGAGCTACATATGGAAACCAGAGAACTTTAGGGTCACTTGTTTGTTAAGTATTCGCCCTGATTTGTTTGCACCAAGTTTGTGAGAAGGTTATACGGCATCCAAGGTTTATTGAGAATTCATGATGATCTGCTGGCAGGGAGGTTATATAACATCATGTCACACGACTATTATCCCATGTTTCCCAGTGCATTTTCCTCTCTCTTTCTTTAGTGCAAGAAAGTTACATATTTTTCGCTCTATAAGGCGCACCAGACCACAAGACGCACCTAGTTTTTGGAGGAGGAAAACAAGGAAAAAAAATATTCTGAATCTCAGAAGCCAGAACAGCAAGAGGGATCGCTGCGCAGTGAAAGCAGCAATCCCTCTTGCTGTTCTGGCTTCTGGGATAGCTGCGCAGCCTGCATTCGCTCCATAAGACGCACACACATTTCTTCTTACTTTTTAGGAGGGAAAAAGTGAGTCTTATAGAGCAAAAAATACGGTAGATTTATTTGGGGAGTGGATTTGTGTTCAAGTGTGCCAAATCCACTTAGCATCAGAACATAAGAAGAGCCTGATGGATCAGGCCAAGGGCCATCTAGTCCAGCATCCTGTTGTCACAGTGACCAGTCAGATGCCTATGGGATGCTTGCAAGAAGGATCTGAAAGCAGCAGTGCTCTCCTCGATTCTCAGCAACTGCAGTCCTCCTGCCTTCCGAGCACAATTCAAAGTGTTGGTGCTGACCTTTAAAGCCCTAAACAGCCTCGGTCCAGTATATCTGAAGGAGCGTCTCCACCCCCATCGTTCTGCCCGGACACTGAGGTCCAGTGCCGAGGGCCTTCTAAGGCGGTTCCCTCACTGCGAGAAGCCAAGTTACAGGGAACCAGGCAGATGGCCTTCTCAGTAGTGGCACCCGCCCTGTGGAACGCCCTCCCACCAGATGTCAAAGAGAAAAACAACTACCTTTTAGAGTTGTTTTAGAAGACATTGAAGGCAGCCCTGTTCAGGGAAGCTTTTAATGTTTAATAGACTATTGTATTTTAATATTCTGTTGGAAGCCTCCCAGAGTGGCTAGGGAAACCCAGCCAGATGGGTGGGGTATAAATAATAAATTATTATTATTATTATTATTATTATTATACCGTGAAAGCAGAGCAAAGCCGTTGCGGTTAGTAGCCATGTGTAGCCTTATCCTCCATGAATCCCTTTTTAAAGCCATCCATGCTGGCAGCCATCTCTACATCTTGGGGAGTGAATTTCCAGCACATCTCCTTAGTTGCACCCAGATTACATTTCACCCTGGATCTGATCTCTTGCACCTAACCTTGGCTTGACCTTGACTTTCTGGGTGCTTTTTGCTACAGCTTGGTAGCACTATGTGAGAGCCAAAGTCTCATGTGGATTCTATTGGGATGTGGGCCTGCTCTGAATGGGGGTGTAACCCTTCTGGAGGAGGGGGCACCTAGCTTGGTGGTACTTCTAGGTCCATTCCTGTAGCTTGAGATTCAAATAGCCTCGGTGACACTGAGTGTCTTCTCTATCAGCTTTGACTGGTGTCCCAGCTGTCTATGCTCTGGTAACCTCTGGTTGGATTACTGCAATATGTTGCATGTGGGGCGGCCTTTGAAGATGGTTTGGAAGCTACAACTGGTGCAGAATTCAGTGCCCAGATTGTTGACTGGGGAAGGATAACCTGAACATATAAACACCAATTCTGGCATGACTGCACCGGTTACCAATTTGGTGCCCAGGCTGAATTCAAAGTGCTGTTTTTGACATATAAAGCCTCATGCAGCTCAGGACCTCAATACCTCAAGGATCACCTCTCCCCACGTGAACCAAACTGGACCCTGCAATTGTCATCTAAGGCCCTTTTCCATGTGGCCCCTTCACTGGAGACCCACAGTGTGGTCACAAGAGAATGGGCCCTTTCTGTGGTAGCTCCCTGCTTGTGGGATGCTGTCCCCAGAGAGGCTTACCTGCCAACCTAGCAGTTCGAAAGCATCCCAGTGCAAGTAGATAAATAGGTACACTGAGGCAGGAAGGTAAACGGCGTTTCTGTGCGCTCTGGTTTACATCACTGTGTTCTGTTGCGTCAGAAGCGGTTTAGTCATGCTGGCCACATGGCCCAGAAAGTTGTCTGTGGACAAACGCCGGCTCCCTCGGCCCGAAAGTAAGATGAGCACCGCACCCCATAGTCACCTTTGACTGGACTTAATTGTCCAGGGGTCCTTTACCTTTACATTTTTTTTAAACCTGGCACCATCTCTGTCTTATTTTAGACACCAGGCAAAAACCTTCAGTAGTTTGGGCTCTTTATTTCAATGGTTTTGAGTGCCTGTGGTCTCTTTTAGTGGGGGAATATAGTGTAATTTCCTCCTCTCTTCCCCACTATGCAATCTGCATTTTAAAAATCCCTGTTACTTGTGTTTTGACATCATTGCTTTAGAAGCACTGATGTTGGCAGCTGCCTCCCATAAAATGTAGTTCTGCCCTCAGCACAGCAGCTGGCACAACTGGGTCATAAGTACACTTTGAGTGCTTGAGAGAGAAAGGGCAAGACAACTTCACTTTTCTGCTCCCACTTCCCTAATCCAGCTTGCTCTCATGCTGAAGATTAATTTGCAGCTACATTTTTAAAAACCACTAACGCTACAGCCACCCTCACTTCAGGGCGCAGCGTAAGAGATCATTTGGGCGAGTTCCCAGAGACAGGCAACACATTTATCAAGTCACGTTAGTCATTTCCATTAATCACATTCCCATTCTTCTTCAGAAGCAACACACACAGAGAATCCATTTGGCTAATTAAACTACGTGTAAGTAATGCAAAGCCATTTATCCTTGCTATATCAATCAGTGGCGTAGTGGTACATGCTGAGGTGCAGGAGCCGATCATGACAGCTCCCATAACCACACTGCTAAGGAAAGTCTGCAAATGCAGGCAGTTGTATTGAACCATTATTAGAGATATGTACACACACACCAGAGAGCATCAGGACGTATAAGCACCATGCATATAAGTATCAAGGTGGTTGCAATTGTATGCGCCGTTCAACCCAGAAATGCTTTGTGCATCAACAAATTATCTTCGGCCCAGATGAAATGCAGCTTTTACCCTTTAATTAAAAATGCAAACCATCTCGCAAAGGAGTGTTGCCATTTAAATGGCTAGCATGAAGAAATAGGGACCCCATCAAAGAAAACAAAAGAAGTATCCAGCCTTAACTTAATGGGTTTCCTACAAAAAGGGTAAACGAAGATTTAATGGCTGGGGGAATATGGCCTGGCATTTTGATGCCAATGATATGATGTGGGGACTTGCTACAAGAAGATCCATCACACAATGCAACGTCCATCTGAAAGCACCCCCAGTATTAAATCTACCTTGCCCCAGGGGAATTTCGGGAGAACAAAGCTGAGCTGCAAATTCAGCCTTAGGAAATTCTTCACACAGTGCTGTAAATGAGCTACGGTATTTGCTACCATAAAACATAGTGGTGGGCCTCCAGTGTGGACAGTTTTTTAAGGGGATTAGACAAAACTAGAGGATAAGGTTATCAATAGTTATTCACCATGCCTATATGCTACCCCCAGTAGCAGCAGAATGTCTCTGAATACCAGTCACTGAGGAGCGTGAGGAGGACAGAGTTATGACACCCAGACCCTGATTGTGGGATTCTTATAGGCATCTGGTTAGCTGTTATGGGAAACAGAATGGTGGACAAGATTTGGCTTTGGTCTGGTCCAGCAAGACTCCTCTTATGTTATTTAGGAGGGCAGATGGGCCAAATTGGCCACATGATACCTGTTCTGCCTTTGTAAGAACTTGATCGCTTAGTGTGGCAGCACCTGCCCTTTGGAACACCCTGCCTATTGAGATCAAGTAGGCACCTTCAGTTGGTGCCCGATGAAAAGATTCCCAGATGCATGTGAACCTGTCTGGGAAAAAATTGAATTTGTATAAGGATAACTATGAGAAAATATGGAATGAAATTAAAAGAGATTTAGAGGTGTGGTCTAACTTAAAATTGTCATTAATGGGCCGGATTTCTGTGATTAAGATGAATGTGCTGCCAAAGATGCTTTTTTTGTTTCAAGCCCTCCCAATTATAGACAATGTGAAATGTTTTAAAGAATGGCAAAAAGCTCTTTCTAGATTTATCTGGCAGGGGAGGAAACCCAGAATTAAATACAAATTACTTACGGAATCTAAAGAAAGAGGGGGATTCTCTCTGCCAGATTAAAAAATCTATTTTGAAGCTGCTGCACTTTGTTGGATTAAAGAATGGATGAAATTAGAAGATACAGATTTACTAGATTTGGAAGGATTTGATAATGTGTTTGGTTGGCATGAATATTTGTGGTATGATAAAGTAAAAGCCCATAAAGCATTTAAAAATCATATACCGTATTTTTCGCACCATAGGGCGCACCGGACCATAGGGCGCACCCAGTTTTTAGGGGGGGAAATCAAGAAAAAAAATATTTCCCCCCCCCAGCCCCAAAGAGCAGCGTACAGGCTGCGCACAACCTCTCCCTGCCGGAGGGGTTGAGCGGGGCTATGGCACAAGCCAAGGCAGCGAGCAGGATGGATCCCGCTCGCTGTTTTGGCTTCCCCTTTAGCCCCGTGCAGCCTCTCCCTCCCGGGAGAGGCTGCACGGGGCTAAAGAATCCATAGCCCCGTGCAGCCTCTCCTTGCCAGAGGGGTTGCGCGCAGCTATGGAGGAAGCCAAAGCAGCGAGCGGGATGGATCCCGCTCGCTGTTTTGGCTTCCCCTTTAGCCCCATGCAGCCTCTCCTTGCCAGGAGACACTGCCCAGGGCTAAAAAATCCATAGCCCCGTGCAGCCTCTCCTTGCTGGAGGGGTTGCGCGCGGCTATGGCACAAGCCAAGGGAGTGAGCAGGATGGATCCCGCTCGCTGTTTTGGCTTCCCCTTTAGCCCCGTGCAGCCTCTCCTTGCCGGGAGACGCTGCGCAGGGCTTTCCTGGCTTTCCTGGGAGGTGGGGAGATTCCCTCACCTCTCCCAAAAGCCTGCAGAAGCCGCGCAACCCCTTTAAAGAGATTGCGGCTTCTCCTGGCTTTCCTGGGAAGTGGGGGAATTCCCCCACCTCCCGCAAAACCGGCAGAAGCCGCGCACACTTTAAAAGGGCTGCACGGCTTCTCCTGGCTTTCCTGGGAGGTGGGGGAATTCCCTCACCTCTCGCAAAAGCCCGCAGAAGCCGCGCAACCCCTTTAAAGAGATCGCGGCTTCTCCTGGCTTTTCTGGGAGGTGGGAGAAGGGACTGATGCTGCCAGTCAATCCCTTCTCCCTCCTGTGGAAAAGCCCGCAAGAGTGCACAGAGCTTGTGTGCGGCTCTTGGAGGCTTTTCCCGCCTGCCTCCCCCCTGCATTCGCTCCATAGGACGCACACACATTTTCCCTTGCTTTTTAGGAGGGAAAACGTGCGTCCTATGGTGCGAAAAATACGGTAATTAGGAAATCGTTGTATAATGTTTGGATAAAATACAAAGACCTTTTAGAAAGAAAGACGCCCAGATGGCTTTCACCAATGGAGGCAAAGGCCCAGAAAAAAATTAATATGGATACCAAATGGTTGAGATATTATGACTTATTAATAGAGGAAGAGGAAGGTTATAAATTAAGACCATTTGAGCAAATTAAAGATAAGTTAAATTGGTTACATTGCCACCAGATTAACGAATTGTATAAACTGGATAAGAAAAATGGTTTTGCCTTGGAAAAATCCAAGTTGGAGATGGAGTTGTTAGATACTGAAGGTAAAAACTTATCTAAAATGTACAAGCTTTTGCTGGAGTGGCATACGAAAGATGAACAAGTTAAATCAGTGATGATAGATTGGGCAAGAGATTTAGGACATAATATAATGTTTGAGGACTGGGAAAGATTGTGGAAGAAAGGGGTGAAGTTCACCGCATGTACTTTGTTAAAGGAAAATATTATGAAGATGATGTATAGATGGTATTTGACTCCTGTAAAATTAGCAAAGATGTATCATAACTGTGATAATACATGTTGGAAATGCAAAGAAAAGGAAGGAACATTCTTTCATATGTGGTGGACCTGCCCCAAGGTGAAAGACTTCTGGGAAAAGATTTATAATGAACTGAAAAAAATGTTGAAATATACATTTACAAAGAAACCAGAGGCCTTTCTTCTTGGAATAATAGGTTCGGAATTGCCCAAGAAAGATGTTAATCTATTTTTGTATGCCATAACTGCGGCTCGTATTCTGTTAGCTAAAAAGTGGAAAACTCAAGAATTACCAACAGTAGAACAATGGCAGATGAAGATGATGGATTTTATGGAGCTAGCCGATCTAACCGGAAGAGTCCGCGACCAGAAGGAGGAGGAACACCATGAAGAATGGAAGAAATTTAATGATTATTTAGCTAAATTTGTTAAGCTAAAATAACTGGAAATAGCGTCCAGATACTTAATGGGCTTAGGATTGTACTTATGTTAACTGACAAAATAATATGTTTAATACAAGAAGGAGAAGTTTTAAAGATGTTAATGTTTAATTTAAAGGGTATTAAAACTGGGATTTGGAAAACCGTTATAAGGATATGCAATGAAATTCAACTAAGGGGAAACGAGGAAGTCGTTTTACAAAGTAAATAACTGTTATTTTCAATAAGGTTAGGATTTATGTTTGTTATGTTTTGTTTGTTTTATGTTTTTGTTTGTCGTTGATATTGTAAAAACTAATAAATTTTTTGCAAAAAAAAAAAAAAAGATTCCCAGATGCATAGAAAGTTGAGTTGATTTTAATCTGCTTTGATATTTTAACTTTTGTATGTTTTAAAGTACGGTTGTGAATTTTCCCTCAATTTTATTGTTTTGTCTTTTTGTAAACCACTTTGAGGGTTTTTACAATCAGTTTTATGAAACAAACCAATCTATGGCATGACAACTTTGGGGGAACCAGTTTTTGCCACTAGAGGTTTCCCTCTTTTAAAAGCAAGATGTCTTCTTCTTCTTTTATTATTATTAAATCTAGGTAGGGCAAACCAGTTGTGCAGGTAAGGCAGTGATCTACTAGCCCCTCCCCCCCAGCCAGCATGCTGGCTAGGGATCTGTTTCCATGGGGGCCGGCTCCAGGGAGAGGAGAAAAGGACAATTCAATAACCAAGTGACAGCAGATCTTGAGCCAAAGCAGCAAGACAAGGCTCCCTATACTACCAAGTCTTCACCTCCAGCAGTTCAGACCTCCCTGGTTTCAGTGTGAGTTTTTATTTTGTAGTCAAAATGGGCTCAGTGCTACAAAGTCCTGAACCAGAAACTGGGAACCATCATGGCAAACTTTTCTGGCTAGGAATCTTCCTTAACTATATACGTACATCTGCTACTGCTTTTGGGGTGCCCTTTCCATTCATCTATTGGGTGCAGAGCTGAAATCACCCCATTTTTAGGAGCCCTGTGCTATCAGACCAAGCAACAAGCCATGCCTAAAGTACATGAAAACCAAACGGCCTGTAGCCTCCAAACACAAACCGAGTCACAACCACCACTCATTTCCACACACACCCCCCCCGCAAGCAATCGATTCTTGAATTAAAGTTCTCCCCCACCTCTTATTGCACCGTGGGTTATGGCGTTTTTAAAAGAACAAATTAAAGGACTCGTCCGCTTCAATTACACACACACACACCCTGAGAGTAATGGAGATTGATATGCAGTGACGAGCCAGCTCGGAAGGAGCAGGAGGAGATGCCAATCCAACTGGCACAACGCAGGATCTTTAAATAGAAAATGCCTTTTGCACACAGGCCAGGCACTTTCAGAATCACAACCAGCTGCATTCAGAATCATCAGAAAGCTCCCCCTCATCCTCAAAACTTTCATCTCCTTTTTGATGCCGCACGGCATTTGCACAAAGGCACTTCCCCCCGTTTCAGTTCTCCAGAACTTCTTGACAGCCTGTAAGTAGGCTGCAGAGTCTCATTTTTGAAAGGTATCGTACCTGTTTGGCTCATATTCATCCTCCTCTTCATCTTCCATGGAGACGTCAGGTGATCCGTCAGACTCGTAGTTGCAGTCGGTCTCCATTTTGTCCCCCAGGTCACTTTCCCTAGCTGTGTTTATCCCACTCTACTCAATACTCTCCAGGGTTGCCCGAAGCAAACTGTCATCCACAGCAGCTCAGCTCTCCTGACTCAGGAAAGTCTTTAAATAGAATGACGGAAAGTTGAAACATCAAACCGCTGCTGCCACCTTGGACTGGCCACTGGGTCCTAACACCACCTTGTTTCCAGGGCCAGCAAATAGGTGGCTGGCCTGCAAATTAGTGGCCTTGATCTATATATGGCTTCCTGGGCCAGAGCTCAGGTAGGCCTAACCACCTGTGGCTCTGAATGCCGATACAGGTCTTCCCCTGCAGCATCCAGACAGTCCAGGAGGCTACTATCACATTCTCTCTTGCTGGATCAAGACATATGTTTCTTATCATATTCACATCATGTTTTCCCTCTGAGGAGTTCAAGATGGTCTCTCCCTTTCTGTTGTCTCCTCACAAGAAGCCTGTGAGGGAGGTTAGGCTGAGAGTCTGTGACTGGCTCAAGGTCATTCAGTGAGCTATGAATTGCCATTTATACTTTGCGTTACGTAAGAACTTTTCGCATGTGCTCTCTTGTCTATATGCAGCACACACTCTCATAAACACACAAAAGTACAGGGGCACAGGATTCTCATGAAATGTTACTGTCCAGCCATGGAATCAAGTAACAGAAGGAGGTCCATCAGCATCCAGGCTTGCTCATTCGCTCTTCCCATTTAGTTGCCTCAGTTCTGAGGCAGAAGGACCTCAGCTTAGCAGTACAGTGGTGCCTCGCAAGACGAAATTAATTCATTCTGTGAGTTTTTTCGTCTTGTGAATTTTTCGTCTTGCGAAGCACAGTTTCCCATAGGAATGCATTGAAAATCCAAAAGGAAACAAATTTGCAAGACGTTTCTGTCTTGCAAAGCAAGCCCATAGGGAAATTCGTCTTGCGAAGCAACTCAAAAAACGAAAAACTCTTTCGTCTTGCGAGTTTTTCGTCTTGCGAGGCATTCGTCTTGCGAGGTACCACTGTAGAACATTTGGCCTTGCATGCAGGAGGTCCCAAAATCAATCCCAAAGTCTCCCATCAGGGCTGGGAAAATATGAGATTACCACACAGCAGCAGAACTGAAATGGTTTCTTCTTGTTATCAACTTTGGTTAGTCTATAGATTTATAAACTGCTGTTAAAAAAACCCCAGCTCCTCCCAGGGTGATGTACAAAAAGTGACATTCTATCATCATCATCATCATTATTATTATTATTATTATTTGTATACTGCTCTATACTCAAAGGTCTCAGGGCAGTTACAACATAAAAACACAATATAAAAGCACAAAAGCAATCAAATAACACACACACACACACACACACACACACACACACACACACGGTCCCAGCACATTTTAAAAAGGGCATTATCTTGGGATCACTGCTGAAAATGCTCTGTCTTATGTCTATCAACCTAACACCTCCTCCTGATGAGTACCCAAGCAGGGCTCCCACTTAGGCAGAGAGAGAGAGGTGATCTGAGTGATTCACACCATTGGCACATGCAACCCACTATCAATGCAACATGGAGCCCAGCCACCAAGAAACTGGTGTTTGTGAGTGTGTGTAGCAGTAGCAGCAACATGTAAACTGTGTCCCAAAATACACTTCTAGCCCATCATAATAAGGCTAGCCCTGTAAGTCGTATGCAAGACTAAAAAGTTTAAATCCAAATTTCTTAACATCACTGAGATTGATAAAGCACTCTTCACAATACTATCAGGCTACACAATAAGAGCCAAGAAGCGGATTGAAAGAAAAAAGTTGAAATATACAAAAGATAGCTTTATTTTCAATACAGAAACTTTATTCCACTTGACACAATAAAAATATTAAACTTAGAGGGGAAAGGAAGTTCGACATCAGTGAAAAGTAAACATTTGTTAACATATGAATTGGTCTGCAATAAATATAAGAGGCACAAATTGTGCAACAGCAGATCTAAAATAAGTCTCATACTTCTTGGGGGGAAAGTTAAAATTTAAGTTTTCTTAAATCCTGTTTTATATAGCAGCTGACCAACATACAAATATTTACACAAAAATAGAAACAAATTAAAACAACAACAACTTGGCTTATCGTAGCAGCTATTTTTCGCAGTTGTCACTACTTTATATATATGGAGAGAAAACGGTAGGAGAGGGCTCAACTCATGGCGGCTCCACAATTTACAACAGAGCAGTGGGATGGGTGTATGAGGAAGTGGAAAGAAAGTACGCTTCCTTACACTGCTGTTGTGGCGCAGGAAACTGGGGAGGGGGTTGTACAAGCCACGGTACCATCCTTGTAGGATCCATATATCACAATGGAAGTGCAGTTAAGAGGAAGTACAATTTTCCCTTGCATTTCCTTTCCCTCTGCTTCACTGTAATGTTCAACGCCACCCTCAGTCTGCAGTGAGCATCAAGCAACATAGAGCAGTCTGCCATAAAAAAAAAATCTTACCTGCAGTGCCTGTACATCAAGTAGGAACACAGAGCCCACTGGCCATTCCTAATGGCAGGCAAACTGCCTGACAACATCCTGATTTTTTACAGCCCCAGGGTGGCCGGAAACACACAAAATGCTTTTCAAACCCGAGGGGCTGCCATACATGGATGGCAGGCTGCATTCAGCTCAGCATGTCACACATTATGCAAGCCTAACAGATGATTCAACTGCCTTGAAGTTATTCTGCTGCTTTAAAATTCCAGTAAAGAATACAACCCCCAGAAATTCTCGCTGAGGTGGCAAACCTGCTCCATGAGTTGTGTCACTTCAGGCTGCAGGTGGGGGGCTCACAACTTGAATAGGCTCTTCCATTTAACTAAATTCCTTCCACACAGGAAGCTGCAAGTCAGGAAAGGTTTTAACCTGGCCTCCTTCCACCAAGCACCTGGTTTTCAATGTGGAAGGGAATTCTGTTCTATGGAGGAGTATTCAGTCCTATGCAATCTAAAGTAGCACAAACCAAATACATTTGCGAGCTCATTGAGAATTAAGCCAGATCAGCAGCATCATTTAGGGTGTAGTTGTTATTTTTCTTTAAAAGTTGCTGTTTCTTATTACAAGATTATTAAAAGCTGAAAAGAGCCAAGGAGAGCCAAAGTGCATATTGCATTTTGCAGCTGTAAAGCAGGAGCTACTCTCTCTCATAAGGAAATGTGCACAGTATGCTATACTTTAAAGTCACGGCCTGACTGTCATACATTTCATCTTTACATTTCAATATTCCATGTGGCTGAGTCAAACCACTACAACGTAAGTTAACAATAAATCAAACTCCCAAAAGATTTGCAAAATTAGTATTACAGAAGTCTCTTTATTGGTCACTGATTCAATATGTTTCGGAAAGCCAGTCTTCAAATTGTTAATGCATTTCATGAAGGTTGTATTTAATTCTTACAAAAGTTTCCTTAACAAAATTTTGAAAGAAAAATCTCCTCTTTAAAAATAAGATCAGTGGGAAGAGAGGGAAAAATTGCATCCCGAGGTTTCAGTAATGTCTTTTGTGTATTTCAGAATGGTCCACTTAAGGAGAAGGAAGCCAATTATCTTTTCTGTAGAGTTGCTCTTAAAGGTAGTACACAGTTCAAGTCCCTCCTGTCTCTCAGTCTCTGCCATGACTATGAAACAGAACAAAATGCAAGAATGAACATACTGGAACATATTAAAGAAAGACAACAAAATTAGTAAGATTCACAATCAAAGTAAGTACAGTGCAGTGTGTGCAAGGGGTTGAGTGTGCCTTAAGAATTTCCGACTCGCTTGAAAAGCGAATCATTGCAGGATCATTTCCTCAAACCACATCTACCTGCCCCACACATATGTGACATCAAGTGTGGGACAGGTAGAGACACAGCTTTCTTAGTGGGCACTCTGACTGTTTCATGGCAAGCAAGACTTGCTGTCAGTGCTGATCAGCTGACTAGTGGTGACAGCAAGCCCTGGTGCGATTGGCTGTGCTGCAAAAGTTTGCAACTGGAACTGCTCGTTCAGCCCGGACACTGAGATCCATCTCCAAGGGCCTTCTGGCTGTCCCCTCATTGCAAGAAGCGAGGTTACAGGGAACCAGGCAGAGGGCCTTCTCAGTAGTCGCGCCCGCTCTGTGGAACGCCCTCCCATCAGATGTCAAGGAAATAAACAACTATGACTTTTAGAAGACACCTGAAGGCAGCCCTGTATAGGGAAGTTTTTAATGTGTGATGTTTTACTGTGTTTGATGATTAATTTGCTAGAAGCTACCCAGAGTGGCTGGGGCAAGCCCACCAGATGGACAGTACATAAATAATAAAGTATTATTATTATTATTATTATTATTATTATTATTATTATTTCACATGACCCAAATCACCAGAAGCTGTCATGTTGAATGACTGATGGACTGGCTGACCCTCCCACCTCCATTGGCCAAAGCCCGCTTCCTGCTCCTGCAAGCAGTTTCAAAATATGATTTACATGTATTATAGCTATACAGCTATACAGTATTACATGTATATACTAGCTATACAGTGGTACCTCGGGTTACATACGATTCAGTTTACATACGCTTCAGGTTACAGACTCCGCTAACCCAGAAATATTACCTCGGGTTAAGAACTTAGCTTCAGGATGAGAACAGAAACCGTGCTCTGGCGGCGCAGCAGCAGCAACAGCAGGAGGCCCCATTAGCTAAAGTGGTGCTTCAGGTTAAGAACAGTTTCAGGTTAAGAACGGACCTCCGGAACGAATTAAGTACGTAACCAGAGGTACCACTGTATAAGTTCCCAGATACTTCATTTTAGAAGTCAAACTAGCTTCCAAGTATGAAACACACTGAAGATAGTACTCTGATCACCGAGGTCATGACATGCGAGTTACAAGCAATCCGGCTACAAAAAGGTCCTATGGCAAGGATCCTAAGGAGATGCATTTTCCTTCTTTGAACAGCAGGTTATTTGCCATACTTTTGCCATACATTTGTCTGATTTGAAAGTCCTCTCAATTTCAAAGTCATTTGCCTTTGGAAGTTGCTGTTTGAAAAACATAAGGCCAAAATCCCTTTGGGTGCACAGAAATAGTTGCACCGTTCTTTGGATTTCAGCCATGGAGGGGGGAAGAAAGCCAAGGATTAATTGCTTAGAAAAATCAGAGAAGCACAAATATGCCTTGGATCTCAAGTTTCACGTGGGGGGGATGGGACAATTGTCTTCAAACAATTATATGTAATCACTTTTTTGTAAAGCTTTATTGGACTGTTGTGCATTTTTACCTTGCGAAATTCGTCTAGGATAATGTCAAACTTCTGTTTTTCATGTACCGCTCTAGCTGTGTTTGTTCGATCAAAAGGTTCTGGAAAGGTTAAAAGAGCATTACCAGTGATGTAACTTTCACTAGGGTTTGTTTGGTGTGTTTTTTTATTCTAAAGCAGCAGTCCTAAAACTATTCACTTAGGAAAAATTACACTGGAATCAACAAAGCTATATGAAAGTATAGGATGGTGATCTTACATTTACTATATTTTCTGAGAGAGGGGTAGTCAAAGTGAAATATTTTTCCACTGCAGTTTATTTTTTGCATTGCAAGGGCCATAATCTGAGTAAATCACAAAACCCTAGCAATCATGAAGTTGTGTTGAGCCATATGAACATATTCCTCTGCAAACTACAATTTCAGTGAACAATTATGTACGCTTATCTTAATGAAACTGATACAAAGGGTTAGATCCACCTTATGGGAGTATTTTTTTCAATTTTAGTAGAAATTATTACTTGAATGAATGCAAATAACAGCTGCATGTTCCTGAGAATCTCCAGGCTTTGCACAATTCTTTAGGATTCTCTTAAATACATACATGTTTAAAGCAATTTTCAAAAGGAGAGAACAAACAAAAACCACACCAATAGGTGAAAAAGAGAACAGACTACACAGGCTCAAGGCAGCTTTTTGGCAGGCCACTGCTAGGAAAACATTGATTTCTTTATATGATTTTGTAATGGGTTTAGGGGTTGCTCGTGCGTAAGTTGCCGCCACTCCTGGCTAGGTTACCTGGTTAACCCTTTCTGACTGAACAGCCTCCAGCATCGTGACTGTCTCAGTCGCTGGCAGAATCCGTCAGTGGGCGTTTCTTAAACCTGTTCCAGCACAAAAGTTCCTTGACGCCAAGTCTCCTCCTACTCTCCCTGCGCGGAAGTCTTCTGCGCAGGGAGGGTGTGGGGGGTTGAGTACCCATACTCTCTCCGCTGGTCTCCGGCGAGGAGTCTTGGAGCCTCCTCCCCGATTCCCCCATCTGCACCCCTTCTCTGCTGGTGTTACGCTGATTTCCTTCCCCAGCAGACGGACTCCCTCTCTCCCTACTGGGACCCTCTCCGCCATCCCTTTGGAGCCTTCCCTCCGCTTCCAGCTCCGATGGCAGTTCCCTGACAGATTTCTTACCCACTTTTCACGGCACCTCTGTGGAGCGGAAATTCTGCAACTTAGGGACTGCTCTTCCAAGCTGCAACCCTCAGATGTCAGGGGGTAGGAGAACTACTAAAGGGCCCCCATCCACCCCATAGCATCTGAGGAGGTCTATGGGTAAGGAAGCTATCTTTCAGAGGACTGAGTAATGGTTGTTCCAAGATGAAAAGTATGAAATACTCATATTTAAATTATGGTGAAATATATCTCTCACAATACTTAATACGCAGCAGGGAATGATTCCGTGGATAAATCATTCTCTATTTTTATTCTCTCTTTGTAAAAACAACAATAGTAGTGAGAGGCTTTGTAAGAATGGTACAAGCGTTAACTGAGTAAGAACAATGACGTACTGACAAACTAAACACTGTATCTTTATGCAGTGGAGCTGTTCACACTTAATGCCAAACTATAGCTTAGAGTATGGGTGGTAGATGCTGTGGACTACAACTTCCATCAGCTTCCACTAGTTGAGTTGTAGCCCAACAACATTTGGAGAAAACCACATTGGCTACCCCTAGTTTCAACTTATGAAAACAAGCTTTGGGCTTCCATGCACCTATCCTCTGAACATCAATATGCAATTTCCAATCCCCACATGCAAAAAACATTCATTAGCCTGCTTGGACAAAATAGCAATGGACTTTGCAACAAACCAGAAATTGGCATTGTATTTAAAAAGCCCCAGTACTGCTTAAATATTCTCAGCTTGCAGCAAAACACTCTTCACTCCAACAGATTATATATGTATAACAGTTAAGTTACAAAAAAGCTTCAGAATTTACCTTCTATACAAATGAACTTGTTTCTCCATTCAACACCGTCAGGTCTTGGAATGGCCTTGGCTTCACAAACTGAAATCATTTGACTGCTCCAACTAGCAAAGAGAAAACAATTGTAATAAACTTTTACAATTTGGTGTTATTTTTTAAAGTTATTGTGTAATGACCCTTATTTATTTGGTAAGCACATCACTTTGAAGCAGCTCATAAGAATGGAAAATAACTACAAATGCCACTGTAGCTGTTGCAGGTGGCAGAAATCAGAAAAAGCTGTGCTTGGCTAAAGTTATCAGGGTCACAGAGAAGATCTATATAGGACCAAGTAGAAATTTGGAAGATAAGAAACTGGACCTCAGTTCTTGGATTCCCCATTTTTGCTAATGACTCCCATTAGCAAAGTTCCAAAAGGGGGGGGGGATGTAGGTCAGTGAAAAGAGAAATGTTATAGCATCATTTGGCTTATATCCCAACTTGTCAATAAATTTAAGAAAAAATAAGCTAAAGGAAAGAGTTATGTAACAGAATTAAGCAGATCACAGCAGACAGTAATACCATTCCGCTGCACTCTGAACCAAGCTAACCATTTTTTTGCAAAATCCATCTGGCTTCTAAAAATCACTGGAAAAAAGCAGTTGCTTTTTCAGCACAACAAAAAAGCCCAAATATTAATAACTGCCTTTTGATATTAAATTATTGAGGCCGATATATGTATGCACATGGGGAAATCAAAGACAGAATAGCATATTTTGTAATTTCTTCGCTAAGTGGGCATGTAAACACTTCTGGTTTTATGGACACCTCCAAAAAAATTCCAGAACTATTGAAGCTATAAGGGAAGCAATGCAAAAATTATGAAACTGAATGGAAGTCATAGGGTTATCCAATATGACAATTCTTTGCTCCAAGCTCTACAAAAAAAAAGGTCGGGGTGGGGGGGAGAGGATTCCAGAACTTTTGTTGGGCAATTATTTCACTGGAAATAATGGCTGCAATGTTTAACCTAAAGGTACCCCTCTAAAACATATAAAATACTCACTAGGAGAACCCCTTCATTATAAAAGGCAATGAAGAGAGACGAAAGGACCACATATTGCAAGAAACACCACAACCAGGACAGCAGCAAGACTTATCCCAATAACGGTCCTGGGAGTAGTATAAAATCACCATTCTACACGTAGAGAAGCAAATCTGAATGCCAGTTTGAAAGCTTTTGAAAATTTAAATCCATGTATATGAATTGTGTATGCATTTGATATATCTAATACTATTCATTCTGAGTTGCTGGTCAATTTAAGCTTTGCCACAAGAGGACACAGCAAATCCATACTTATTTTAGTTTTATCTATCAAAATACAGATTAACCATAGGTTGACCTTAAATCTGAACTTAGTAGTCTGTTATGTAACTAAAAAGCAACAGCTTAAAAGTAGGAGTTTTCGAAATGTCCCACTGAGACATTTTAAACAATTTTACACCATGAAAAATTCAAACTAATGGGCAGTTAAGACTGTGCATTATTGTAACACAGAGAAGATTTATGAAAATGTTATTACTGCCTATTTATCTTCCGAAATGTTCCATGTTTCTTAATAAAAGTGCAATAGCTTCATAAAATTTAAACTTTGCTATTAAGTGGCAAATATTAAAATTTTTATCTAGAGGGATCATTTAATCTTAAACGCCCTCTCACTGGAGATATGCATGACATTTACACCAGTAACTGCTTTGCTACTCATTGGTAGCTGCAAAACCTACCACCTTCCCTTAACAGTATAAATGAAATAGGACATTTAAGAATGTTTGCAGTCAAAAGGACTTCAGGAAGCAGATCATTTCCCCACTCCCCTACAGAATATATTTCTAGGATATGTTTAATTTAGCTAGCATTTTCAGTAAAACAGAAGTACAGTATTTGCTTAAGACATCCACAATTATGTACTAGTCAGTAAAAACAGCATTCACCCAAATTTAGTTGTGCGGAATAAGTGAAGCAAACAATCTTGAATTTGTATTTACAAATGGTACTTTTGACAGCGCTTTGCCAATTCTACTGTAAAACTGACTTCCATTCTATTACAGTGCTCAGCAATATTTCATCCTGCTACACCAGCTGCTACATAGTCCTATGGTGGCATATATATCTCTGAACAGCAGGTCCATCCCATAGGCAGATCTTGCTCAGTACTTAAATGCACATGGGTACAACTGTGAGAAGGTTTTCCTTTACAGTCGTACCTTGGTTTTCGAACAGCTTAGCTCCTGAACGTTTTGGATCCCGAACATCACAAACCCCGGAAGTGACTGTTCCGGTTTGTAACTATTTGCTTGTAACTATTTCCGGTTTGTAACTATTTCTGGAAGCTGAACATCCGACGGGGCTTCCGCGGCTTCTGATTGGCTGCAGGAGCTTCCTGCAGCCAATCAGAAGCCGAGATTTGGTTTTCAAATGTTTTGGAAGTCAAACGGATTCCATTCAACTTCCAAGGTATGACTGTATATACAACACTCCCTGACTCCATTTTGGTAAACTATGAATTGCAGACTGCCAAATTATTGATGATCTAAGTCCAAGTACCTTCCCACTGATTTATTAACTTTTCTTAGCTTGTGCCGTACATTTTTAACCTGCCTTTGCATGTAAACCATTAAGCCACCCAGCCTTAACCTCTCACTATGTGCATTTTTACACATGGGCATTTTAAAAAAAAATTAAAAAGGAAATCATTCCCTATCAAATGGAAATACAAGACCTTTTAGTTCATTTGTAAATTGCAACTAGCGCAGAACCAATTAGAACCACCAGAGCAAAGTAGGCAGATTAGGCTTAATTAAGTGACAAGCTGATCACTCACTCAAATTCTGTAGCATAGTAATTCAGGAAGCCCAGCAACAGGTCTCCAAGTGTTGACTGGTTTTTTGAAAGGTAAGGAGGAATGGTGCATGGAGCTCGATGCACAAGGTGCAGCTGCATAGTAGGATCAAAAGATTCCTGTAAAAACAATAAGAGACAGAAAGACTGAATCTTAATGTGTCTGTGTTGTGGTGCTAAAATCAGTTAATGTGTTATTGAAGGTAAACATGCAAAAAAAACCCAAGGCCAAGTAATTCAATCTGTAGTACTCGCTTCCAACTAACATGCAGTTTGGAACAATCGGAGAGACTTGAAAAACTCAAACTTAAATTGCAATTTTTAAAAAAGAAATCCAGATTTGAGCATATTATTGTCAGCTTATTTTCAAAACATCATGTTTGACTGTGCAATGGGAAAAACAGACTGCATCAGCAATTGAAGAAGAGCCAGACGCTGAAAAATATAACTCTGGTAACTGGAGGATCAGCTTCCTAGCCTCAGAAAGATTCTCTCTCATCCATCCCAAGCACAAAGCTAACATCTGCAAGGAATGCCCCTCCCTGACCCTTTTGAGTGCTCCTCTGTCTGTATCTTGCATATAAATGTTCTCATCTGTAATACAAAGGAATGCCACCTCAGCATATAGCCTTCTATTTTGCTGATTTGCAGCATGCAGGGAAGTTGGTTTTAAACTCTATCAGGTAATTAAAAGATGCCCATTAAAATGAAGGCACAAGGAATGGTGCAAAGCTTCTGCTTGCTAAACATAGGAGTAAGTGTTTTGGAGAGAACAGAATGTTAGACATGGACCAAGGAGATCTGAGTTCCTGTCCCAATCAGCCATGAAGGTCAGTAGGTGGCCCTGAACAAGTTACCATCTCTCAGCATATATTTAGTTCCTACAGTTGTTGGGCTACAGTGGGAAATTGTTGGGTACACAAGCCTGAGCAGCCCTGAGTTCCAGTCACCTCACCTCAAAAAGAATACCGTAGAATTCAGAAAAGGGCAACAAAAATTATCAAGGGAAGGGAACAACTCTCCTAGGAGGAAACTTGCAACATTTGGAGCTTTTCAGTTTAGAGAAAAGGCGAGTAAAGAGACAACATGACAGAAGAGTATAGAATTATGCATGGCATGGAGAAACACTAGGACTAGCGGATTTGCATTGAAGCTGAACGCTGAAAGATTCCAGGCAGATAGAAGAAAGCACTTCTTCACACAGTGCAGTTCAACTGTGGAACTTGCTTCCACAGAAGGCAGTGACGGTTGCCAACTTGGGGTTTTAAAGAAGATCAGAAAAAAATCATGGCAGATAAGGCTATTCAAGGCTGCAAGGCACAATGGCTATGCTCTTCCTCCACAGTCAGTGGTAGTTTGTTTCTGATTACCAGCAGCTAGAAACCATAAGAGGGAAGAACGCTCCTGTGATCAGGTCTTGCTTGCACCTGGTGGGCCACTGTAAGAACAGGATGCTGGACAAGATGGGCCATTGGTGTGATCCAGCAGGCTTTTTTTAACTGAGGGAACAGCAGAATGCAAATGTACAAATTTGCCCCTACAGCTTGACTCCAAAACTGGAGCCCTAATACAGTGGTACCTCGGGTTACATACGCTTCAGGTTACAGACTTTGCTAACCCAGAAATAGTGCTTCAGGTTAAGAACTTTGCTTCAGGATGAGAACAGAAATTGTGCTCTGGCGGCACGGCAGCAGCAGGAGGCCCCATTAGCTAAAGTTGTGCTTCAGGTTAAGAACAGTTTCAGGTTAAGTATGGACCTCCGGAATGAATTAAGTACTTAACCCGAGGTACCACTGTATTAGAAATGTGTGTTGAAAGTTTGACAAAATTATACAAAATACTCAACATGCTGGCAGCTGTAAGCAGGGAGAAGATGACGAAGGGTATCTTCTTACTGACAGGGCTAACTTTCTGTGTTGCTTTAACACAGGCCTTGCTAAGGTTTTACTGAAAAAGGTGAGAGGATAGTACAGTACCCAGCCTTTTCCCCAAACCCAAACTGCATAGAGTAGATAAGGTGCATTAAGCAGGAAAGTTCATCAACGCTATTGCACATTGACAAAGCACAGTAAAACCATGTTATTCATTCTAGATGCAAAAGATTTAGAAATATTTATTTTGTTTGCCCTCAAAGTTATCAAATGAGGTCCATCACTAGTCACATCTTACAACTGGAGAAATATAGCTAGGAGTACCAGCTGAAGCCCAGGCACAGAAAGTATGCATGATGGGACTCAAATGAAGTTCTCATAACTTTGGGATGATTATTGCCTTGATAGCCTTCTTGTTGGGCTCCCCAAGAGCATTTAAGACAGCCATTGTGGGAGCAGGATGTTTGACTAGCTGGATCCATAGGGCTTTTCTTACATTCCTATCATGTACCAGAAATTTAGTGAAATTAGGAAGTGATAAAACTCTACTTAAATACTTGCCAGGAAAATGCAGTTACATCTGGTAATTGCCAGAGGTACACAAAAGTAACCAGAAATAGGCATGTAGTCCTTGTATAAGGATTTACAAGTTTCCCAAGATCTGTGGGTGAAATCCAGTTATGCCCATACATGAGTAAAACAGATTTCCACAATGAGACTTCTCCTTCCTCTCCAACCCTCTGTAGCTCCCCTTCTCCTCTGGAGAGTTGGGAGGCCCTCTGGAGAAGATGGGGAACACAGGGAGAAGAGTAGGGGGGCAAATTCTACCGGCACAGTTCTGAATATCACTGTTACATTTAACTAAACCTAAAAAAGACTTTGGTCAATGCTTCTTGTTTTCTGTAAAACTAACTGTTAAGTTCATAAGCCCATAGAAGAAAAAACGAACTGCCCATGATAATGGCATGCACCCAGAGTATCACAAGACCCACGATTGCATATTAACTCAAAGTGCACTAGTGCAAGGCAAATGCTTCAGAATCAGTACGTGGCAAGCAATGCAGTCTGCTCAAACACTTATTTTTCTGTCCACTATAAAGGGGAATGAGCCTCAGGCTCATATCTGCCATCACTCCAAACTGCTCCTCTGAGCAGAATATAATGCCTGGTACAAAACCATGTTTACCCGGGATCATCCTGAAACTGCTCTAAAGGGTAGTGACACAAGCAGCAGGAGCCTGAGACCAACTCCCCCTTTCATACTGAACCTTTTTGTTTTTTAAAACCGCTTTACAGTGGTATCTCGGGTTAAATACGCTTCAGGTTACATACGCTTCAGGTTACAGACTCCGCTAACCCAGAAATAGTACCTCGGGTTAAGAACTTTGCTTCAGGTTGAGAACAGAAATTGCACAACGGTGGCGCGGTGGCAGCTGGAGGCCCCATTAGCTAAAGTGGTGCTTCAGGTTAAGAACAGTTTCAGGTTAAGAACGAACCTCCAGAACGAATTAAGTACATAACCAGAGGTACCACTGAATTCACTAATTCTGTAATGCAAGTATCAGCTCAATGACGCAGCAGGTATATAATCCAAACCTTCTGACTACCTGAAACTTACTAATCGGGTGTTTATCATATTCTGGCACATATTCATCTGGTATGTGTATTCCAAAATCTCACTCAGTGCTCAACTGTAGTTGTGGGCCCTTGATTGTACAGTATATGTAAAAAAAAACACTACCCCAAAAGTATCACACCCTAAATAGCCAACATGAGGCGAAAAGAAACAAGAAGAATGGGAAGTTGTGCTTACCTTGGATACAAATTGCGTCTTGTCACTAGGCTTTGTATAAATGCTATTTTTTTCTTATTTATTAAAACAAAACATTGTGTAGGCGGCCCTTGGAACACCAATTGGCCATTGAAGGGCAAGATATACAATTTTAGAAATAAAGCACATGATTAGGAGCTACACCAATACATTGGCCACAACTCCCATTCATTTCAATGGAAACTGAACAGAAAATGATGTAGCCAGGTTATGCTCATAGGCAACAGTGTTTAAAAATAGGAATTTTAAGTTACACAGTAAAGTGTAACCATACAAGTGTGTGGTACTAGCTACACTTAACTGATATGTGAAATACAATTAAGCATTAAAAAAATGAATTTTAAAAAGTCAAGTCACATGAATATGTAGTATTAATTACATTTAGAAAAATGGTAAAACAAAATTTCAGATTTATTGCAACATTATAAATGAGTCATGAAACTATAGAGTACAGTAACTAAGTAGTTACTAAACTATGTAATTTTTAAAAATGCTGTATTAACACTAACCTAAGACATGAGATCGCAAGAAGACAGATAAATCTGCTTACTCTAAAATGTTATCTTATGTCAGAAAGTTTTCCACTGTTCCTTGCTAGCCTTTAAAAAAAAGAGCATGTAACTGCTGATGTAAATGTCTAACTGTGTATGATCAGCATTTTAAAAAGCAGATTCTCAATATGAGTTGATAAACTTATGCAGAGAGTGTGGATGCTTTACAGAACAGTTTGCTCAGCACAATTTTAAATAAGTAGTAGGGCACCAATATGGTGAACAATACATAAAGGTTTGATTCCACACAGATACATATGAAGGACAGGAATAGAAAATAATATACTCTTGTGGTCGACAATGGCTATCCACTTTCGCAAAGCAACTTCTAGTTTCTCTTCTCCCCGCTTCCAGCCCCCTGTGTGGTTCCAGATTTTAGGGACATGTGGGAAGCTGCTGGGAGAAGGGAGGACAAAAGAGCCCCACCGCATGAGTGGACGCCTGCTTCGACCTTCTCACCCTTGAAACTAAAATACTGTTTAGTTTAAACCTCTTCGCTTCGGCATGCATGCATGACAAACTTTTTTAAAAGATGGGTTTCTCTTGCAGCATAGGGAATTACTTTGTCAACACAAAACTTTCCAACACCCATTTCAATCCAACCTTAGCCTCTCTTGTTGAACAAATCATGCAGCATTCACAACATGCTTTAAAGAATGAAATTAAGGCATAAGCAACCTTGCTCATCTCTTATTCTTGCCAAATTGAGCCCCGGAAGTCCTTACTGTGACCTATGAGGGGGCTCGGTTTTAAGCTGCTTCCACATTAGCCCAGCTTTCCAGAACTACCATCCTTTATTTACTTACTCTGTCATCAGCCTGCTGTCTTATTGTCCTCCCATGTTTCTCTCTCCACCCTGCCCCCCCCCCACGGCAGTATCTGATGTGGGTGGGTGTGGGAGAGAGAGAGAGAGAGAAAGAGAGATAAAATGTAATTGCAGCTTCAGTCAGGCTGGTCTCTTAATTGCATCAATGTCAGTTCCACTTTCTGCAAGGGGAGGCTTTAATTACATTTCCTCTCCCTGGCTTTTTTTAAATAGCAAAACTGTGCTATTTCAGTAAAAACAGAAAAAGAAGAAAACGGGGGAAAGGCACAGAAGCCAGTAATTAATTCCCCACTAATGGGAACATGCATTGGGGCACTTAAGAGGCTATGCTAATGCTCCAGCTGTGATCTCTCACGTCACCAAAAACCAGTCAGAAGGGGAGGCCCTGCTTGTGCTACTCTCAATGGGCATTTGTTATGGGAATGTTACACGTGGCTGGGCCTTCTCAGTGGTAGCCCTGCAGCTGTGAAACTCTTTGCTCATGGAGATTCTGTTATCCCTCTCACTATGGCTGCTCAGGCAACCATTCTATTCTTTATCACATAATAAGCACGCGGGTGGCGCTGTGGTCTAAACCACAGAGCCTAGGGCTTGCCGATCAGAAGGTTGGAGGTTCGAATCCCCCTTTGTTCGGTCCCAGCTCCTGCCCACCTAGCAGTTCGAAAGCATGTCAAAGTGCAAGTAGATAAATAGGTACCACTCTGGCGGGAAGGTAAACAGCCGCCCCCGAACCGAGCCGCCCAGTGACTCTCTTCCACGTTGCCGGAAATTGCTTCTGTACATGCACCGGAAATTGCTTCTGCGCATGACCGCGGCACTGGAAATCGCTTCTGCGCAGGTGCGATTTCTGGCGTCTGGGCATGTGCAGAAGCTATTTCCGGTGCCAACACGCCAGTCCGGCCCACAGAGGATCTCCGCGGGAGTGATCCGGCCCATGCCCAGTAAGCCTTGCCGACCCCTGTGTTAGGTTTTACTTTCCTGTTGTATTTTATGTTCTTAATTTTTACTTGCAAACCATGCAAAGGACTTTTGTCATTAGGTGGTATGTAAATATTGGAGATAGATAAATAAATAAATATGATTTTAATTATTGTTGTTAGCCATCCTGGGCAGGTTATTATAATAAGTAGAACCAAAACAGCTGGCCCTGCAATTAAAACTTTTAATTGACATTAGGAAGGACCTTTGCTGAATGGAACTTACTTGTTGAGTAAATACTGTAGAAGGATTCTGCTCCAGGACAAGGGAACTACTACTTAATGTATTACTATATGAAATGCACCTCCATTTTTATTCCAAACTCAGCTAATTATGGGAAAGAAATGCCTCAGCAGCGCTAAGCAGCTCTAGTGTGGAAGCAAGCTTATTAATTTCATTAGATTCTGTATCCATTTATGCACTGCGTAGTCCTAACATATACCTACAGCACTCAGTTGTATTGCTTAACCTTCTGGCCTCACTTAAAAGAAACAAATCAAACATACCCCTAATCACTCGGCAGACCGCTTAAATCATCTGATGAAGTGAGCTCTGGCCCATGACAGCTTCTGCCACAATGGATTACTCTTCAAGGTGCCCCAAGGCTCTTTGTTGCCTTTGCAACCACACACCAATATGACTACCCCTCTAGAATGTGAGACAATTATTTCCCAAGTGTCACGCCTCAGTTACTGCCATTCACTCAGCTGCTCTGTCCCAGAAAGCCACACAACAAGCGCTCTGGGCACTGAAGAATCTATACTTTCAAATCTATACTTGAAGGTCAAGGAGCACGCTTTCCTAAATACATAGCAAAATGTAACAGCAATTTTATGTAACAGCAGTACCTTCCGAATATATGTATTACCTGTGCAGATTGAGTGAGCTGCCTTGGAAGAATTCCCTAGATACTCCTAACAGGTTACTGTGTTAGCAGTAATAATGTGAAGAAAGTGTATCTCATTGTTCAGCAGTCTGGGACACAGTGGCCTAGATCTCACCAATTTAGTCATGTGAGCCCCCACTTGAAGTCTGAAATAGTCCAGACATAGATATACTGCCTTGGTCAGATCTAGGCCATTATGTTGGGACATTTTTCACCTGTTTCACAGCAGATTCTGTTTGTTTGTTAAACCCTTACAGCACAAATTTGTGGCAACTGAGCTATTCTAGGATAGCAAACACTCCACTGCACATTTGCCCCAGGCATGATAAGAAGATCTAGGAGGGAGGCAAGCGATCTCTAATCATGCAGCTGCAAAGTGAGCTAACTTAACATGATCTTGAGGCATGCAGATGATCTGGAAAGAAGGCCAGCTTCAGGAGCATGTAAACTACAAGACCACCAAAGATAACTAAAATCCAGAACAGTACTAGCACGGCACTGACATGCCCTATATGCAGAACAGAAAGGACACAAGTCTGATTAAGCGCAATGTGCTTCACTCCTAAGTGCACACAGTTAGAAGCAAGTCCCAAGGAAATAAATGGGTCTTACTTCCTAGCAATGGAACCTGATCAGAACTTATTCCATAAAAATTTAGCTTGTATGAAACAAAAGGGATTGGGGAGGGAGCCAGACTGCAAGGGGAACTTTCTACAAACACGGGCATACAGTGATGGCTCACTGCACAAATCTAACAAGTCATAGGCATATTTTGCCATTACCCAAATTTAAAAGCAACATTCATATTGTAGATCATCCATTTTTAATAAACATATTATGTAGTAATTTATAAGAAGCACTTACTGGGTAATTTTTTTGGAGGGATGGAAGGATAGGTTCAGGTAGGGCTATAAAAAAAAAGTTTAAAGTCGCTGTGATTCATGTACTTCACAGAAAACAACATACCAGCTACACCAGTGGTGTGAACTGAAGGTCTAGAATTAAATGCTTAACTCCAAATGTTAATTGCTAGGCCTTTAAATTAAGCAAAATTACCTTTCATAAGTTTGTGTGAAACTTGGTTAACCATTCTATAATATGAAAGTTACTCATCTAAGCCAAACTTAGTAATATATTGCTATTTGGTGTGTTTACACAGGGTTTTATCTAAGGCCATGTGGACATTTTTCACTATGAAGGCAATGGGAATTTGTTACAGAACACAGGCTTCTGAAGAACAAATGTAGATTCTTATCTATGAAAATGCAATGACTCTTTCAATACTACCTATTTCTCTGGTTACAGAAAGCATAGTCTGCCTCCATAAAAACAGCCACTGTTACTAAAAAATACTAAATAAAAAGGAGTCTTCCTAATTATTTACATCTTTTTGCAATTCCTAACAAAATCCCAAAACCATGTAAATACTGAGGATAGTGCCTCATAATATATGGCAATGCCAAAAGGAGGATGGGAAAAAAGTTTTCTTCCAGCTGCATTAACTTTTACAAACTCTGGCTGAATGACCATTCTGTCCCAATTGCTCCCCTTCAGGAACTGAAATGGGCTGGCATTTTATTAACTCCGCACCAAATGAAGATGATCTATACAATTGTACTGAGGCAGCAATCTTATAAACTGGAGTGTCAAAACACTTAACTGGGTCTCTTAACATCAAAACACATAACTGGAAGACAAAAAAGTAGCTACAGAAGTCACATTCTGCTATATCCAAAAATGGTTTGCAATACGATACATTAGTGCTCATGCTTTCTCATTTTTTTGTGAGAAAGCATGAATGAATAATGAAGTTTAGTGATATTCCTAGTGCATTTAAGATCCACCCTATGTTTTTAATCCTGGAATTCAATACATTTTACCCAATTTATGGCACACCTCATCCAGCTCCTTAAGAACTGCTGTAATTCAGAAAGTGCATACTTACCAGTTGATTTTGCCAACATATGTATTCCAATTGGTCTAGAATGGGTATAAAGAAGCTGTGGTCTTCCAGATGTTATGTTAAGGCATTACAGCTGCCTTAGCCACTATGGCCAAACATCAGAAATGATTTGTTTTAGTCTAGCAAACATCTGGAAGGCCATAGGTTCCCCGATCCTGTTCTTAAATAAAGCTAATAGTGCTCATACCAGCCTCTTCTAAAATAAATACTTGTCCACTTCCTAATTTCTAATGGAAGCTTCCACAATAACAAGGTGAACAGAGGCTGAGTACTAATACATTTATAGGATTTCTATTTTTTTAATCTTCCGAATTTCCCATTTTATACAGCAAAAGAACTTCCTACCAAAAGCAAGATCTGAAAAAGTTTAATATTTTAATGACAGTTTGGAAACAGCTGGTGCAGAACAGCAAGATGGTTTTAGCATATTACACTGATCCTGACCCAACTGCACCAGCTGCCAATTAGTTTTCAGTCCCAATTTCAAAGTGCCGGCTTTGACCTATAAAGCCTTAAGCATCTCAGGACCACAATACCTCAAGGTCCACCTCTCTCCATATGAAATGTACCTGGACCCTGAGATCACTCTCTGAGGCCCTTCTTTGTGTGCCTCCTCCACGAGAGCTTTGGAGAGTGGCCACCAGCCCATTTGGTTTCTATGTTGAGTGACTTGAAAGTCTTTGCCTCCTGCACATCAAGCACAGAAGTGTCGTAGACAAGTGGTGGAAGGATAGAGCTATCCATACCTCTGCCACTAGCCCACTTATTTTTGTGCTGGATAAACTAACAAGGCTTTGCCTCCTGCACTTTCAGCATAAACACAAAGTGTGAGTGTGGCCCCTGGAAAAGGAATTTGGTGGGATGCCAATTTCCAGCTTGCTTACTATGCTGCATGGGGGGAAATGGTGAAGTCCTCCCCATTCTATACGGAGCCCAGAAATGCAGAAGGCTGTCAAGGGCAGAATGTTTTGTTTCTCTTCTAGAAGCTTGTTCACTTGCCAGGGTGAAATCCATCTAGTCCTGCCCTTGAGATTTTCCTTGGGCCACGCCCTCACTCCTCATGTCATAATGATTGGTGCCTGTGCTCCAAGCAGTCCTTGCGCATTTTTTGCCTAGATGGAATGTGTCCTTTAACTGCGATAATGCCACTTCCTTGCTTGGATGGAAAGGCAGGTGTGTGTGTTTTCCACGGCTGGAATGTAACCTATTGTCAAATCCTTTGCTCCACCCACTTTTGCTTCCTGTCCTGCCCAACAATGACCCTGCAGCTCCTGAAAAGATTGCCCCAAAGGGAATGCAGCCCCTGAGGCTAAAAAGGGTTTTCCACTCCTGGTGATGAGGTAAGTGGCTGCCATTATACAAGAATGAAGACAAGAACAAGAATGGTGCAGTGGGAAAAAATGAAGGACTTGCACCCAGAACCAAATATATTCAATTTGCCAAAAATTAATGAATGGTCACTATTGAAACTTCACATCTCTATCCACTAAATGGATATTTTTTAAGGAAGATGAACAGCATTCTATTGCACGTAAGTGTAATAGAAATGTATAATAAATAATAGAAGCATTAGTTACTTACTTACATTAGCTATTACTTATATTACATTTTAAAACATAGTTAGTTACAAGATTTTTAAGATGGATGGGGTTTTCCAATTTGTTTCCTGCTGTTAGCTGTATTTTAAAATATCGCAAGAAACCCAACAATAATCCTACAGTATTTTTTCATGAAGTTAGATCACAGAGGAATGTCAAAACTCTGAAAGAAGAGGAATATGTATGCTTAATGTAAAAATATATATTCTAGGGTGATATACTGAGAATGTGGCACCATGTGAAGGTGTTAAAAAGCACTTTATCTAGAGATGCACCTAGAAGTTCTAGAACAGTGGCTAAAGGTAAGCAGGAAGCAATCCAGGTAAGTCAGTCAGGGGTTGGGGGCGGACTACCAAAGTTAAAAAAATACTTACTTTGTAAATAGTGCAAAACCATCAACACGAGACTATAGCTGCTTAAAGTGCCTCGGCTGGCATCATTTATGCCACGAAAACTTGCCCACTTCTTAACAACAAGCACTAATGGACGCACTCGACTCTCAACTGTGAACAAAACAAAACAAAAATGTATCAGGCAGAGCAGCTGAGCCAATCTCATTAGATAAACACCAATTATAAAGCTCCCCACACACATACATGTATCCCCACTTTTTCAATGAATGTATCATTGCCACCCACGATTCCAAAATTGTAGATACCAAAAGGTATACAGTGGTACCTTGGTTTATGAACTTAATCCGTTCCGGAAGTCCGTTCTTAAACCAAAGTGTTCTTAAACCAAGGCGTGCTTTCCCATAGCAGCGGGGGACTCAATTTACAAATGGAACACACTCAACAGGAAGTGGAACATGTTTTGCTTCCAAGGCAAAGTTCACAAACCAAAACACCTACTTCCGGGTTTGCAGCGTTCTTAAGCCAAGTTATTCGTAAACTAAGCTATTCTTAAACCAAGGTACCACTGTACTGTCTTTTAAATAGTTTTTACCAGTACTTCCTTGCTGTCCCTTATGCTTGGAAGTATCTCTACCTATGAAAATCCACCTCTCTTAATAGTGACCTTTTTGTATGAAGCCTTTTGGCTTAATCGCTGGTCCTTCTCCCTGGCCAAAATAAGAAAGAGCAACAATATTTGATCATATTAATCCCATGTTATATTTTCTTCTCTTGCCCCATTTCCCTTCTTTGTTTTCAAGCCCTAAGCTCTCCCTTTCCACCTCCTCTCTTTGCTGTCTCCTGGTACAATTTAAATTTAGAATATTTAAGCTTCTTTGAGCCAAGTCCTGTCTTTTTAGCTTATATTGTTCAGTAAAAATGGCATTGATGGTGATGTCCTATATGCTAACAGTAAAGTCGTTCTCTGAAGGTGTATCCTTAGCACCAGCCATGCATTAGAGATATATTCATGGTTGGTGGGGGGTGCCTCATTGTTTGCGCAAGTCCAGAAAAGCTTGAAAAAAATCTAAGGGGAGGGGAGAAGGAATCACCAAAACAGCTCAGTGGTCTACTAACTGTTTGTGTGGTGGTGATGGTAGGGAAACTGTACACCTGGAATGGGGAAATGAATGAAGTACAGTGGAAAACTGCAGGACCATTCCTTGCTACAACATTTTGTTGCAGGTCCCTTTTGTCTAAATAACAGTAATATTAACAACAATAGTAATAGAACAGTAAGTAAATTATGAGGCTAAATTATATCAGGCCTATATTAAACTGAAAGCATTAGGCAGTGAACAAAGTACAATAAAATAAAGTAGCAATTTATTAAAAGCATGCCTCAACAACTGAATTTCAATACATTTGGTGTGTTTTTTAATAATAATAAAATATTTGCAGCTTAATCCTATACAAGCTTCCTCAGACATAAGTCCGACTGAAATAGCTGGATTTACTACCAAGTATGCCTATCTAGTATTGAAGCTTAGATACTGAGTAGCATCTCAGTTTGCAAACACAGAAAGAGAATCTTAGGTAACTGACCATCTATATATATAAAAAATACAGACTACTTACTGTATGCATAGGTTCTGAGAAGGAATGTATTTCTTATTCCTACAACATTGTTTACATTCAAGTCAAACTCCACACAGCTAGAGGAGAAAAAAATAAATTTGCACAAGGACTTTAACAAATAAATCCTATATATTTATTAGGACTTATATATTGCTTAATCACAAAACTTTAACCAGTGTACATAATCAATAACACACAGCTAAGGAAAACTTTTCAAAACAAATAAAGATCCCTAAATTGTATTTTGCGTAGATTTGCTGAAACAAAAAAGTTTGCAGCAGGCACCTAACACAGTTATTTCATTATGGTATGATTAAAAACATTGTTGTGGAACTGATTTACAAACACAAGCCTGCTTTGCTTTTCAGAATACCATCTGTGTTTCATTTGTGTGCAAATGTAAACAAAAACAGGGCTAGTGTTTTCAGAACTGTCACTCGTCTGAAAAAGTTGGATTAAAACCCTATAATTTCTTGGTACAGCATGCTGTCATCTCCACCCAGTAGCTGGGCAATAAAACTCAAGTGTTCTTGCCACGGTAACCTATTTCCCACTTCAATGAGACATTTTTCTGGAGTGACCATTCCCTAGGGTACATGCCAATGATGAAAAATTTGGAAAGATTTATACCAATATATAACCATGGAATATGCTGAAACACCCAGAAGCATCTTTGCTGAGCCACAAACAATTGCAAGTTTTCCAAATATTACCATTTTCACCTTATGTGATTTACAGATAAAGTTGCCCCCATGAAAAGTGTTAACAGCCAAAACATCCTTTAGTGAGTGGACAATACCAGAAATGTGAAGCTTTAAGCAAGCTTTTTTTACTAAGCAGGTTATCATGCCACCTCACATCTGGTACTCTCTGGCCTGGCAGCTCTGCCTCTGAATTCTACATGTGGAAGGTTGGGCTATGGATCAGTGGGAAATAAAATGCACTTGGCTGCTGCTCAAAGGCATTTGCTGCTTTATGTGTTCCAGTACTGAGCACAGGCAACAATTAAGCGCTGCTCACAATCTGACTCTCAATTTGCTCCATAGCAAGCCACATATTTAAGCAGACACATAATTTATCAAGGTCCTGGGAAAATGGATTCTAATGAATTCTAAAGCAGGATTGAACAACTTAATATAATTAAGGTAACTGTAATGGATTGATCTTAGCTGGAAACCAAAGCCCCGTGACAAGTAGCAAGTTAGCACAAAAGGTACAAAATTATTTTCCACTTTACTAAGAGAACTAGGAAATTCTGACAAAGTTTGAAGTAGCAGAAGTGTAGAAAATAACGCACTTGCCCCCTGATACTTGGCAGAAAACCATGTGCAAAGAGAAACAAAGAGCAATCCATGCAAGCAAGAATCCCTGGCAGAACTATCGCCACGTCCAGAGCCCTGCCAGCTAGCAGGAGCCAGTGTTGAAGAGAGGGCTCTTTTTCCATTAAGAAGAGTCTTGTGGATTAGGCCAACTAGATCCCTAAGGAGAGCCCACAAGCGAACATGTGTGCAGCAGCACTTTGCCCAGCAACTGGTATTCAGAGACATTCTGCCTCCCAACAGCGGAGGTGGAACACAAGCCTTATCCTCCATGAAGTTGTTTAATCCTCTTTAAAGCCATCCAAGTTGGTTGCAACCACTCTCTCTTGTGGGAGCAATCTCCCTAGTTTAACAAATGACACTGTGAGTAAGTGTCTGTCCTAAATCTTCCAACATTCAGCTTCATTGGATATTTGAGTTCTAGTGCTATGAGGAAGAAAAAAACCTCCTCTATCCACTTTTTCCACACAATGCATAATTGTATATACCTCTATCATGTCTCCTCTTACTCGCCCTTTCTCTAAACTGAGAAGCTGCTAACGTTACAATCTTTCCCCATAGGGGGAGTTCATTATCCCCGCTCTCTCATTTACTTTGGTGGGAGGGAATTCTGCCATCTTCAAGGCTGGAGTAGGTTCAGGGCATGTTGGGGAAACCAAAGCAGTAAGGATCTTGCAGATCTATGCCCTCCCCATCCTATTTTAGGGTTGCCATCTTTCAAAAAGTGAAAATCCAGACAAAAAGGGTGAGCTTTTTTGGGAGGGGGCCAAAGTTGTTGAGCCAAAAAAATCAACACTTCCGATTTGGGCTGCTAAACACCTGGATTTCCCCAGACATTTTAACCAATTTCTTAAAATTCTGCTGCTTGGAACTCTATCCTATTTTTCTTCCCACCACCAGCAGGACAGTGGCAGAGCTTTCCACTGCTGCCCCAGGGGATCTCCAGTGGCCAACATGCCAATCTAGACCATCCTCTCACCCTTCAGCCATCTGCCCAGGGATAATTTCATAACCAATATTAAATAAAATGTGGGTGTTAAAGATTTATCCCCACCAACCAGGCAATAACAGAAAAGCTTTAAAAAAACATGCTTTAGAGGTCAAGGAAGATAGAATACAAACAAACTTCTAGTTAAGTGAATGCTTAAAAAAATGCTGCTACATAAAAAATGAACGTGTTATGCTAAAGGGCTGAATGGTGACAATCGCATAGTTACCGTATTTTTCGCCCTATAGGACGCACCGGCCCATAGGACCCACCTAGATTTGGGGGGGGGGAATAAAGGGGGGGGAATTATTTTTTTCCCCCCAGGCGCGGGGCTGGGGCGGGGGAAGCCCGAGCTTCCCCCAACCCCAGCCCCCAGAACGGGTCCCAGAGGGAGGGCGATCACCAGTTTTCATTGCCTCCTCGCAGCGGATCAGGCGAGGGTGACTGGGGAGCCATATTTGCAACTTTGTAGTCCTCATGAACGCGCCCTTTCTCTCTCCCTCTCATCCTCCCCTCCCCAGATGTTGCGAAGCTCAGGCATAGTTTTTGGGAGGGTAGGGGGAGTTTGCATTCAATAAAAGGGTTGGAGGATGGGTGGGGGGCTTAAACCCTCCGATATAGCGAAGAGGGCAAGGAAGCTGGCGGCCGAAGCAGTCCCTGATGGAGCCACCATCCTCACGCAAACACAAGATACACAAAAAGGCGGGCGAAAGGAAGCGGGGGTTGCTGACTAGTTGAGTTACCCCCCTTTTCCTCGGGGCTGGACTTGGGATGTTGTTCTGCTTCTGCCTCTAAATAAAGCTGAAACTTTGTCCGAGCGAGGAAGAGGTTGGAGCTGCATTTTGTAAAGTCTCCCAGCCTCGCCCGGGCGATTTCCAGGGCTCCGTTTTCCCCCCTGGTGCCCATTTGCAACAGAAGAAAACACTTCAGCCTGTGTAAGGTTGGGGCGGCGGGGGGAGGGAGAGAACTTGAGACGCTGCATCCTTCCCGCTCCGCCGCCCAAGGAGAAATTAAGGTTGCCCGTTTCGAAGGCTGGTCTTCGTGGGGAGAGATTTGGGTGGCTTCTACTCTGCGTAAGGACGATGGCTAAGGAACCGGAGTGCGAGCTCTCATCTCCCCCTCCCATTCTTTTGCAAGAACTCGCCTGTGTCTGGGGAAGCAAGTGCCCTCCCTTCCCAAGCCCACCCTCTTTAAAGATGTTTTCCTCCGCTAACGCGGGGGTCGGGGCATTTACGTAAGGTTTTAAAATCATAACGCAGTTTGGTTCCACCGTGCTGGTGGCGGTAGTGGGGGAAATGGATCTGTCACCTACCTCCTTTCGCCCCCATCTCCCTTACTACCCCTGCCTCGGAAGCAGCAGCAGCAGCAGCAGCAGCTCTCTGCGATTTCGGGCCCCTAGACAAGCGCAAGAACCTGACCTGCAGATTTATGTAACGTGCTCTTTAAACTTTAAAAGAAAGAAGTCTGGAATGGGGGGGGCGCTTTTTATGGCACACACACCAGCGCAGTTCTGCTTCTCCCTCTCTCTCCGCCGCGGGTGTTGACTAAGGCTTGTGCGGACAGACGCGTCTCTGGCTATGGGCGTGTTTGTGTGTGCGCTCGTGGGGACGCCAGAGCCGCCTGCTTGTGGGTCAGGAGCTCCGTCGGAAGAGCGCACTCCTCGGTCTCTCTCTCTCTCTCTCTCTCTGCCTCCACCCCGCGGAAAGCCTCTGCCTAACTTGGGTCTCCTCGCAGGCACTGGCCACACACACTCACTCCGAAGTAGGACACGGTCCCATTCCCCCCCCCCATCAAACTGCAAAGGAGAGAAGAGGCTGGGTTGGGAAGTGGAGCTTGCCGGGCTTGGGGGATAGCTTCCTGAAGCCTGGAGAGCAAGAGGGGTCGGTGTCGCTCTCCAGGCTTCAGCGAAAGCCTGCATTCGCCCCATAGGACGCACACACATTTTCCCTTCATTTTTGGAGGGGAAAAAGTGCGTCCTATAGGGCGAAAAATACGGTACTTTATTTACACTACCCAAAAACCCTCTGTGCTGTCTCACACCATCACTGAACATAGCTTGCTGCCTTAAGAACATAGGAAGCTGCCTTCTAAAGGCTCAGATGACTGAGCCATCTCGCACAGTATAGGCTACTTCACTAGCAGCAGCTCTCCAGGGTTTCTGGCAGGCATCTAGTATATCACATCACCTGCCACCAGATCCCTTCAACTAGAGGTGTTGACCTAGGGGTTGGACCTTCTGTGTTCAAAGTTTGTGCTTACCACTGAGGTACAGCACAGTTAATAGTAAGACATACACAGAAAGACAGGAAAAAACAAAAGCAGAGACTTAAAAGAAGAAGTCTTAAGAGAGAAGCTGGAAGAATCAGCTGAAACAAAAGCAGAAGCAACCCCTGCAGACATTGCTATTTCTATAAAGAATGCAAGTAAGATGTAAACACAGACAAGAAAACTTGTGTTTTAGCCACATTGGGATTCTGATGAAGCACAACCTCCCACAAAGACATGGCAAAGCAGAAAGAAGAGATCCACTGTACGTCTTTCAACCTACTCTCCAGCTCTAAAGTGAATTAGGGCCTCTTTATATTGTATTAAAATAATGAATGGAAGACAATCCATTTATTATGGAAGCCATTTATTGGAGAAATTAAATCAGCTGCCACACAGAGAATCACTCTGCTATAAATAAAATATAACAGCATAAAAGGCAAGCATATCAAAATACCAGGACATACCTTAAGCCCCACTGAAATCCATATACAACAACTCACTTTTGATTCATTTCCCACTGATTATACAACAGGGGCATACAGTGGGTTGGGTAACAGTAACCATTATCTTATTAAGAACTATGCCACACAATAAAAAAGAACCCAGCACATTTCTTCAAGAACAAGAGCTAAAAACTAATGGAAATTATAGTTACCTGACTTTGTCCCTGAACTTCACTATTGGCACTTTTGCTCGAATCAGCTGAGGTCTCTCAATATAGTTTGCTGAAAGGGAAGGGGAAAAGAACATCTCACAGATATATTAAACAGCAATGGGCAAAGCAATTACACTGTTTTACCCTGGTTAGATAAGAGTTAGATAAAGGGTTTTATGACACAGCAATTCTTAAGCTGTACTGCACCAAACATGCACACATTTCAATCATTCTTATTCAGTTCATGGATAAAATTGTATTTGGTCAACCATCAGATCTCATTAATTTCCAAGTTCAAGACCGACTGCAGTTGTTTTTTTAAAAAAACACTAAGCAAGCATGCAGATTAATGCCTTGGGCACACTGACAGATGACCTTAATAAGATACTTTATGCCCTTAAAGCTGGTCTGGAAGCTGCAGCTAGTACAGAATGTGGAAGCTGTGCTGCTGAGTGCGGCTACCTACCATGAGCCCCACTTCTGAAATAACTGCACTGGCTGCCACTTTGCTACCAATCCAAGGTTAATGTTCTTTTGTTTCCTTATAAAGCCTTAAACAACTCAAGAACAGTAGGAACACCATCCATGCCCTTATATAGACATTGTAGAATGTGACCAGTCTACTGAGATCCATCTTGAGATAACCAGAAGGGAACAATGGCGGAGCGTATGTTAACGCCGCCCAGGGCACATGCGTGGGAGGAGGAGGAGGAGGAGGAGGAGGAGGAGGAGGAGTTTGGATTTGATATCCCGCTTTATCACTACCCGAAGGAGTCTCAAAGCGGCTAACATTCTCCTTTCCCTTCCTCCCCCACAACAAACACTCTGTGAGGTGAGTGGGGCTGAGAGACTTCAGAGAAGTGTGACTGGCCCAAGGTCATCCAGCAGCTGCATGTGGAGGAGCGGAGACGCGAACCCGGTTCCCCAGATTACGAGTCTTTCGCTCTGAACCACTGCACCACACTGGTCCCCCAAAGGGTTTGAGGGAGCCCACTGCAGCTCACCTTGCAAAGTGGCGCAGGGGGCGCACTTGCGCACCGGTGTCCAAGAGAGGGGAGGGGAGGGGAAGCTGCCGCCAACTCTCCTCTTTGTCTCCGCCCCCGGGTCAGACCTCTTCCAAAAGAATGTAAGGACCAACTATGATTATGTCAAACATTTAGTGCAATAGGGCGGCTTTACTACAGCTTTTGTATTTGTGCTGTATTTTAATGCGCTGATTTTAAGAGAAATGTATTTGTATTGTTGTGAGCCACCTTGGTACCAGTGATGAATGGCAGCATAGATATGCCTTAAATAATGAATGAGGGGAACCTCAAATCCAACCCATTCACTTGGGCAGTCATAAATGCAGTCTTAATTAAGTTAAATGTAAACTTTTTCATGTAAGGGTTTCTTGCCCATTACTGCATATCACAAAGCATTAGCCAACCATCATTTCACTATAACATAGTCCAGAACTTACAAAGCTTCCGACAGAAGTGTTTTTGGAGTAAGCTGAGTATGTGTCTTGCTTCAGTCTTCTGATTAATCTGAAATAAATTACATCCATTAATACTCAGATGCATTCAGGAAATGAGTGAGGGTTGTATCTAAAAGTGCATGAATTGCATTCCACTCACACAACAGGACTTCCCCTTCCCCTCTTCTTCTCACGCACCCACAAATCTGCTTCAGAGGGTCCCCCAACCTTCTGCAGCAGTTTTTGATGGTGTGCAGGGGGGTGCAGGGAAGAGGGGGAGGTTTTGTTGTGCAAGTAGAATGGCAGTGTTGGATACAACCCTGAATATTTTATATCTATTAAAACAAACCAGTGGAGGCATCTGTTAAAAACACATGAAATTAAATAGAAGCTAATTAAAAGATCACATCTTTCTACTTCCACCGTTGCAACAACCTATGCATTCGTAACTTTCATGTGTCATTTATGAAACAAGACCAAAAGGGTTAAAATGATTGGTGCTTGAATAAGAGCACACTGGGAGTCCCATTCAGGGCAGATCCTACAACATACCAGAAGTAAAGAGTCCAGTTTGGAGGTATCATTAAAGGACAGATAAGTGTTTTGTGTGTGTGTGTGTGTGTGTGTGTGTGTGTGTTTCACTCCCTGGATATAACATTGGTTTTTCCACCTCAGGCCCCCAAATTATATTATGTAACTCTGATAATACAGCACCTCCATTAGTTATCTTTTCAAGCGCTCAGTTCATAGTGCAAGTTTTAAGGTATTAAATGTTACCAGGCTCCAGGCCAGAGTACCTTAGAGGAAGGGGTCATTGGCTTGGTTTGTTCTAGTTTTTATTATGTATTTTGTATTTTTATCTTGTGAACCACTCTGAGATCTACAGATGAAGGACAGCATATAAATTTAATAAATAATAATTATAATATAACAAGAACAACAATAATAATGCTGGGAGTGTGAGATACCGGGGATAAAATAATCGGAGCGATCTTGCCCTGTTATTTACATAAAAAATACTTGTTATGCTCACACACCATTTTTCACTTAAGATTAGAAAACAGAAAAATTATCAGAACTAAAGAGAGACACTGTGAGTTAAGTTGCCCTTCCTGGAATACAACTTAAACCCCTACTTGAATAAGGTGTATTTGCATAATGAGTATTGCTAATCATTAACAGCTTTCATGAGGAATGAGAATAATGCAAGTAGGTCTTTTTAAAAGCACGATTAAAGCTAATGCAGCGTGTAATGCAGTTACATTGTTAATCTAAGTGATAGTATGGTTCCAGAAATGTGATTATTTTATTCAAATTATCTGGTGAAGTTTCCATTCTATTAAGAGGTACTCTTTTTTTAAAAAATGCATATGATCCATCACTAATTGCCCTTTTTTCTTCTCGGCTACAGAGAAGCAGATTCATTTTGGTTTTTTTTGCTACAGGTTCTGCTCCTCTGAAGTGTGCCTCCCCTCATCTTAAAAAGCTGTCTTGTGTCAGCTGTCTTGTTTTCTGCCTTCACATACAGAAAAGAATGTATACAGTACATAAATTCTGCAAGTATACCTTTGATGGGGCGGCTATATGTGACCTTATGCATCTGATTGCCCAGTAGGCAGAAGGAACAGCCAGGTAATATGAACTGCCTCTACCATAGGGATGAGAAACCTTTGGCCTGGGGGCAACCAATTCCAACTTGGCTGCTTCGTCCAAACCACATCTACCTATCCCACATGTGGCGTGGCTTGCTGTCTCACCAATCAGCTGATTGGTAGTGAAAATAAACCAGCTAGGATCAGTTGCACAATTGAGTTCTCCATGGGCAACTCCACAGCCAGTTGATCACAGCAGAAAAGCAGGATACCTGGGAACTCCATTGCCAGTCAATTCTTGAAGAGACTTGCAAAGAGCTCAGAGTGCTTTAAAGAACAATTATTAACTGATCTGAAGTAGTTCAAAGTACTGTGCAGGGTTCTTTGCAAGACAGGCATGCCACTCTGAAGTCCTTGTGATGTCAGGTGATCGAACGGTGGGTGGCCCTGCCCATCTATCATATTTGGCCTGTAAGGGTTAAGGGAGATAAGGACCAGGCCAATTCTTCACCACCGTTCTACAAGTATAAAAATATTTGCACTTGACCATGATTTGTTGGGGGCCCAAGTCATCAGGCAGGGGCAGAAAATGCAAATGAAAAAGACTCAGGTTTAGAATTTCATTAATTTCCTTTTAACTAAATTTGTTAAAGATCTCTGGCATCACAGCCCCTTCCTACACTGCAGCTCCCCTTCCAACCTCTCTCATAAAAAAGCTAAGAATCTTGGAAAGCTATTTTCACAGACAGCAGGTTTTCCTTCTAGTACTTACTGGCTGCTCTTTAACCACCAGGCACAGGTCACCATCGCTGCTACGAGTACCAAATCCATTTAGTGAGGATCCAACCAAAAAGAGTCTACTATCTGCAAGGAAAGAACCATACAATAAAACCTTATACTTTAGCAGAAGGGAATAATTAAAAACATGACTATTTGAGTGTCAGAAACATATGGAATGATAACATACTTGGAAAGATCTGCTGAATTTCCCTCTGGAGTTGTGTTCGGCAAAGCTCTTTTTTGTTCAAGTCATAGGTTTGTTGTTGACACACTTGAAATAATTCCAGTATTTGCTGACTTAGCTTAACATATGCAAAAAACAAACCAGCATTTACTATACAACTATCAGTATGATCTCTTATACATATATAGTAAATACATTTGTGTACACACACACTTTTAAAAAGGTTTTCCCTCCAAATCACCAATCAAAGTCCTACGAGAATTCACTGTAAATAAATGATTTAGCAGGAGCCTGATTAGTGAGACTCTAAACTTTGCTATTCTACAGACAAACATCTGTTATTGGACAGCACACAGGCAATTAAAATTGTTGTTCTTGCCGCAATAATACATGGCTACATAGTATTACTATTGCTGCTTGAACACAATCAGAACTGTGGAAGTTTTACTATTAAAAGCAGTGTTCCTGTTTCATGTGTTTCTTCAATCTGCTCCCACAATAGAAGCAGGCATCCTCCTTGCAACCACAGGATAAATCATTTACTATTATCCTTCAACATTCTGCCATTCCCATTGCAGTCAGGGGCAAAGGTGACAATTCAGATGCACATTCCCCAGCCTTCTTCAATTATATTTTAACTATTTATTATTATTATTTTTACAAAAAGCACTGGCTGTGGCAAGAAATCCCAACACACTCTCCCTCCCTCCCTTGGGAATGATGTTACTGGTTCTCCTGAAGGCAGGAGTGGAAATCTATACTTGCTCAAAGAGTCATCCTTGCTCTAAGACTCAGTGTAAATGTTTCCAACACATTGGCTCTGTTTGAGATACCCTTCAGCTCCTCTTGCAGCCCAGGATTTGGGAGCCACTGTCTTGCGCAGAAAACTTTATAGAAAGGAAAAGAGCACCTGTTCTCAATTTTACCTTATCTTTGGCCACAGGGAGTGCAGTTTCTATAAGGTCAGGAAATGAAGCTTCTTGTAAGGGTGGCACACATCCCGTCAAATCAGAGATGTAATGTGCTGGAAATAATGGCGAAGGAATTGATCCAGGGAATGACCGCCTGTGATCTTCTGGTAAAGGCACTACTTGGTTAGCTGAAGCAGATTCATGATGAGGTGAATGAAATCGCTGGCGCTTCACTTGATAAGGAACATCCTGCTCTTTCAGCCTCCTAAAAATGTAAGAGAGGTTTGACTATTCCAATTTCGGTACTTAACTATGCAAGGGGGGGAGAGACTGAACTGTCAATGCTACCAATTAAGACTGTGTATTATTTTTAAAGAGGAATGCCCAACTTTGATATGATGCAAATAAAGTCTTAAAACAGGGAACTCAAAAGTATGTGCAAGCGCTCAATTTGTGTCCCATAGAAAGACAATGCTAGATCAAATTGCCAAGCCATTCTTATGCACAGCAAATACAGTTCTCATTCTGAAATACTTCCTATTCAAGAGAGCAGTTTTGAATCTGAAGAGAGTGCTACAGTGAGAGGTTGTGTGCAATGTGTGCCCTGTGATAAAAGTGGGAAGGAAGAGGAAGTAGTCCATGGAGGACGATGACGACTCAGGATCCAGGCTACTGACCAGTTCTTATTCCTCACACACTTCACCCTTATCAGTAGAGCAGTAAATCTGGTTCACACATTCTCATAAGAGCAGCCTTTCTGGACCAGACCAAACTATCCAGTCCAGCATACTGCTTCTGGTCTTGAAAATATTATTAACTTGGAAAATACCAGTAAAGATTCAAGGACCAACACCTAAAAATGCCAGGGTCTCCTCTGTTTATCTGCATATGGTATGACTCCATTGTTTTCAATAAAGTTACCAAAGCTACAACAGATGTGTTCACAGCCATTTTCCCTTGTGGGTATGGGAAGGGAATAGTCACTCCCTAGCTTTTCTGCGGTTGCAAATAGAAAAAAATGCATGAACAGTGCCACAAACACATAGCAATATGCACCCTTGAGAACAGTGGAGAAATACAGCTGGGTGGGAAATGACTCCAAACTTCCCATTTTGAGAGTGTGTCAGCATCTAACAAGATAGGCATCATAATAAACAAAATGTGGGCAAATTGTCATAAAAAGTCTCAAAGAGTAACACCTTTAATAGGGGGTCACTTCAGTATTATATTTCTATTATTTTATAGTGCTTTATTCTAAGGGAACATAACATGGAAGAGAACCACAGAATGCACTTACTTTCTGCCTCGGAATGATGCAGGTGCAGCTGATGTATGCACTGGGCTGCCATTTCTATAGGCAAAAGGTGGAGGTGAAACAGGTGGGATGGTCAAAAGATTACCACTTACTGGAGTTCTAGGAAAATTACAATGCAGTATGATTATTCATGCCAAGCATTCATACAGTAATTACTTAAGTAATAAAGTGAACATGCATGCTACCATTCAGTACTGTGATGAAATACAAACTACAGTACTCAAGTTTATTACTCAAACTTTATTTTCACTGCAAACCTAAAGCTCAAATGGACATTAAATTGCTTCTCTGTGGTAGTTTATGTGATAATGTTAACACTGCAAGTAGGCTTTTTAAAAATCCAAGATTTGTTTCTGGCAGGAAATTTCAGATTAAAATTCTACCACACTTACGTTGTATTCTGGAATTGCTGGTGAAAGAGAACAGGAGGTATGTTCACTGGAAGATTAATGAAGAAGTTGTATTGTTGATGTTCTAGTGGGAAGGGTGGATGACCCAAGTTGGAAGAATTTGGGAACATGCTCTTCTATGCTGAAAGTAAACATGTATTCTTCTACCTATTATTTAAAAAAAACAAAACTGAAATCAGGCACCAAAGTAAGTCATAAGGTTTACATATATTAGCCATTACTACAAGCTGATAACTTACGAGTGTTTTTTGGCAATAACGTGTTGTTACAACGTAATTTTCCTTAAATATTCACAAGCACAGACACATCAAAATTAGTATTTATTATTTTCCAGATGCATTGGGAAAGCAAGGTAGGCACTCTTAATATTTCCAATTCATTATCTTTAAAAAGCGGTGGGGGTTAAGGCCTAAGCAGACCAGATACGTTACCTTGAAATGCCCAATGTTCATAAACAGCACCCACAACTACTCTACAAGCAAATAAAGACTAATCAATCATGAACATAATTTTAGAAACATTTATATGTTTTCCTCTATAAACAAGATCCCACTTTTGAACAAGGAGTAGGAGCCAACTGTTCTATAAGTAGGAGCCAACTGTTCATTCTTTTTCCTTCAGAAGTTAAAACTTCTATAGATTCTAATGACATCTCCCAACTTAATAAAACAATATGCCAATAAAATAATGTGCCAAACAACAATCCAAGTGGGGTTTTTCCCTTCAAAAATTAAACTTGTATAGAATCCAATGAAGCCTCCAAATTTTATAAATAAAAGAATATGCTGAATCCAGTTGCACGAGACTGTTACTATCACAAATCTTGGATACATGCCCCACATTGGGCAAAAGATTCCTGCATTGCAGGAGGCTTAACTAGATAATCTCGCTGGCCCCTTCTAACTCTACAGATCTGAGTCTAAGACCCACTTTTCCACTTGCCAATCTGTCTATATTTGCATAAGCAGAGCCCACAAGACAGCAGGCCCCATTTCACCATTATGGTTAAGAACCATTAATAGAGTTGTACTTCATGAATCTGTTTAATCCCCCTTTAAAGCCATCTAAACTTGTGGCCAATTTTTCACATACAAGTATGTGTGATGGGAAGTAAAATGTTATTTTGCTCATCCTCAATCTACTGCCACTCAATTTCACCAGGTGACCAGCTGCTAGCAGTTCAGAGAAAGTCAGTATGTGCGTGAACATGGTTAAGATTTTTTGCGCTAATAGGCACCAATTTATTCATAACTAAACGTTATTTGCTATTTTGTTGCTCATTCACCTCATTAGACTTCTTAGCAATTTCCTCGTGTTCCTGGTGTCGTCTGCAAACCTAGTCAACTGCTCATCCATTACTCCAGATCACTTATGAAAAAGTTCAACATTACCAGTTCTAGTATGGATTTTTTAGCCTCCACTGTGAGAAGTTCCCATTTATTCCTACATTTATTCAGGAGCCTTTCAAGATGAACTGGGTTAGATCACCCCTACTCAAACCCCAAAAGGCTGCTGGTGTAGGAGTTACTGTCCACAGGTAACCTCCCATTTTGACTCATCTTCAACAAGGCTTGTTCTCCTATATGTTTAAATCAGGGAGCAAAAGCAATTTAATACAGGACACAAATTATCATCTCCCTGTTCAAAGCACTCAAGAGTGAACTGGAGATAAGGAATGAAGTAAAGAAGGTATCTGATGAAGAAAGCATAGTAATGGGCAACTTCAATTACTCTAACACACACTGATAAATACATGTTTGGATCATGATGAAAAGGAAAAATTTCTACATTTCCTAAATGACTCTGCCCTACAGGGATTCCTACAGGCATCTGGCTAACCACTGCGGTTGGAAACATGATGCTACCTGTTTGTTCTGATTCAGCAAAGCTGTTTTTCTACGATTCCCTGTCATTTCCATACCTAACCACATTAAACATGCCCCACTGATTTCACCGATTTCCATATGCCTACCTTAATGGTGTCCTCGTTTTAGGCTCCTAGTATCAGCGCACATAAAAGCATCTGTGTGTTCCCTTCCAAGATAGCTTGATACACAATTTTTCCAAGAAGGACAATCTTTTTAAACAGCCTTTCTCTCTCTCTTTTTAAACAGCTGTCATTCATTTTTGTGTGCCAGTTACCAAATTCTACTGACAGCCACTTTGGTGACCTTAAAACATCCCCACCACTGTGCGCAGACCATGCCCCACGGATAAAGCATTTCCCCAGTACAGTAATCATGAACGAGCTTGCTCTCGGGTACAACCTTGCCTGTCGCAAGTGGCCCACCAGATACAGAATGAAACCTTCACATTCTATTTTATTTTTTAATGAAACCGAGCAACCATCCAGCGCGGCCTTGGGAAGAAGCTCTTTCTGCCTGTATTGCAGACAGTTCCGTTCGAAGGATTTGGCAGCACACGCGAGTCCACGCGGGCATCGCCGGCGCGAGCGAGGCAACTTTCTGGTGGCCGCTAGAAAGCAGAGAAAGTAGCAACCCCCCCTCACTCCGAACACCACTGACGTCACAAGGGCTGTTGTTCCTTATCGGCAATCCGTACCCGGAGCATCTGCCAGGCCTTCGGGCCCCACCGGAACCCCCGCAAGGCACTCGCGACCGCCGGGAGTCTCCCTCAAGTCTACCACCCTGTCTCTCCCCAGAGTTTCTAACACCCCCCACCCGCCATGAATAAGTACCTCAGGCCCAGCCGCTCCCCCCCCCCCAGCACCTCGAGTATCTGAGAAACGACCCCTCCCTTCCCTCACACACCCGCCGGGTCTGGCGCCCCGCTCGCTTCCAAGCGAGAATCTTGAGGAGGAAATGTGCGAACGGCCACGTAGAAACCGTCCGTCCCGCCCCCCCCCCAAAAAATGCCTCCGCCCCCCGAATGGTATTCGTTCCTTCAACTTACTCCGGTGCGGGAGAGGCAGCTGACTGGGCAAGGCCCAGCGCGCTCCGAAGCCAGCGGACTCGGCTCTGTTTTCTTCCCTTCCTCCTCTCTAGAGAGAAAGGGAAGGGAGAGGCGGGATCTTCCGGAAGTAACCCGGAACCGCTTGCAACCAGGCCATCTCTATGGCGGTGGGCTCGTTCTGCCCCGGATCCAGAACCAGCCAGCGCGGGGAGCGAAGGTGTTCGAAGACGTCGTGAGCGCCCTTCCGTCGCCGCTCTCTCCGCTCCGCAGGGTTCCTCTCCATAGTAGTGGCTCTCGTCCCACTCTGCGCATGCGCCGCAGCCGGGTTTAAGCGCGATTAACCGCCTGGAGTTTCCTTCTATTTCTTAGCGCTAGGCGAGGGTTGAGAACGCGACGTGATCCGGGGTGCTTCCGGGAGAGTGAGGCTTTATTTCGGAATTAAATAGCAAGGCATGGTATTGAAAAGAACATGTTACTCATTTATGTGTGTGTGAGGGTTTCTCCCTTAAAGGCAGCGGGAGAGTTGGCCAGGTGGAAGATTCACACATTTTGCATGCTAAAATTCCTCAGCTTTGCTAAGAAACATGAAGGCGAATCCGGTCAAGTGTAGAGTAGACCCGCTGAAGGCAATGGAGTTAAAACTACATTAATGTCAGTGGGGCTGCTTTGAGCACGACTGCCTTGAGCCAACCCCAATACATATTTACTTAGAAGTAAGCTCCTCTGAATTATTCGGGTTTCTCCTCAACTAAAGGGCCATAACAGCCGATAACTTCTCAGGAAGTGTATTTTACCAGCTATGCTTCTTGTTTGCTAGCTTCTGACTTCTTCAAACGTTTTATATTGTGACTGATGATGTACAGTGGTACCTCAGGTTGCATACGCTTCAGGTTACATACGCTTCAGGTTACAGAATCCGCTAACCCAGAAATAGTGCTTCAGGATGAGAACAGAAATCGTGCTCCGGTGGCGTGGCAGTAGCAGGAGGCCCCATTAGCTAAAGTGGTGCTTCAGGTTAAGAACAGTTTCAGGTTAAGTACAGACCTCTGGAACGAATTAAGTACCGTACTTAACCCGAGGTACCACTGCACACTGCTTTGGACACTTAAAATGTAAAGGTGAAATAAGATGGATGAATAAATCGGCCGTATAATGTGCATAGACATGAATTACAGGTGAGAAGAAGCAGGTAGGCAATCAGTCTTTAATCTCTAAAGGGTGTACCTCCCTCACTCTCTAGTACTGTTAGCTTGCCGAGCCCCCAAACTCTCTTAACTACCAAAACTGCAGTCTATTTCTTGTGCATTTGCACAGTGACACAGAACTAGATTACACCATCCTTAAGTGGAATTGGGAAGTGTATGCCCCCTAATCCCTTTTCTGAATATCCCAGTGGTCATGTATCAAGAAGTCATCTTCTAACCTTAGCTTCCTTCCACAGGGACACATCTTTCCATGAGTATACATCACCTGTTCTGGGCTATTCACACTCCTTTGTCAAGCCCAAGACATCTAGTATCATAAAGCAAAAACACAGCAACAGTCCTATTCACAGAAATTCACAGAACAGCAAAATCCATAGCACTTACAATGTGTTCCTTAAAATTCCAATTTATGTTTGCATTTTTGACTAACAGACTTGTGAAAGATTGTGGTATATTCTCCTAATTTCTGTATATGATTGGCTGCACATATTTGTTCTATAGGTTTTTTTTCCTGATATTGCTTCCTTGAATAATGCCTTTGCAGAGTTCCATCTTTAAGCTGTCTTTTATGATGCTATTGTCTTTTAGTTGTAGGTTTCGCTGTAATTTTACTAATATCTTCACTGTTTTTATTATTCTGTATTGCTTTCAGGGGTTTTTTTTGGGGGGGGGAGGGTTGTTTTGCTAGCTGCCTTGAATATTTATTATAAAGGCCTGGCCAACTACATTGCCAAGTCAGGATATAAAAGGTAATAAGTACATAGCTGTTGCCAGTTAACTATGGTACACAATACCTACTTATTTCCAGGCTGAACTGGCAATAACAAGGTCCTTTTTATCCTTTCTGCCAAAAGCAACAACAAAATGGTTGAAGATTCAGCCTTCCTTCTGGGACAGCAGCCAAATCAAGTGTTCAGCATAAATAAATACAATGCAATGCATATTGGGGCAAAAAAGAATCCCAACTTCACAGTGATAAAATCTGAACTGGCTGTTAACTAAATAGGAAGCTATCTTGGGATCACAGTGGACAGTTCAATGAAATGGTCAACTCAGGGAACAGCAGTAGTCACACAGTATTTATCAAAAAAGGGATGGAGTAAAATAAGCAGTATCACATTATTGGTGTGGAATAGTGTGTACAGTTCTAGTCATTCCATTTCAAAAAGAGATATTACACTGAGAAATGAAAATAAGGGGTTGGAGCACCTTATGTAGTCACCTTTAGCTCAGAAAAGGGACAGTTAAGGTGGGGGAGATATGATAACAGTTTTTTAAAATTATGCATGGTGTTGGAGAAGTAGATGGAGGTGTTTTTTTCTGTGATAGAACTTGGGGACATATAATTGACTTGATATCAATTAAGGACGGACGAAAGAAAATAACTTATTCACACGATGCATAGTTCATTGCCCTAAGATATGGTGAGGGTCACTGACTTACATGGCTTTGGGATTAGACAAATTCATGGAGGATCAGTCAATTGACTACTCTTAGCCATGTTGACTAAATGGAATCTCCAGGTTCAGGGAAACTGTAACCATAGCTCAATGTTAGTGGCTCATGGTGAGGAATGGAGGAAGGCTATTACCTTTATACCCTAAATGTTGGCTTCTGGGAACCACCTGGCTAGCTGCTGTTGGTAAGAGAATCCTGGCTGAGATGGACCTTTGTTCTGATCCAGCAGGGCTGCACTTACATTCAAATGGCACTGCATTAAGGTTTGATGCGACTTACTCCCAAGTAAACATGCATAGCCTGAACATGACCCTTCTTTCTTGTTGCCAGTTTGCAACAAGACGTTTTTGATATTTTTGCATATAATTTAATTTATATGATATATCAGAGGGACCAATATGACCACTAAACCAAACGTATTGAATACTCTCTTCTGGCAGCACAGACATAAATTACATTAATTGGGTTTAATTTCGTTCAGTTTCCACAGAGAAAATTGTGGTTTTCAAAATATAATACCCATATGAAGTACTTTGAAGTTCATTCTGGGAAGAAAGCCAAAAGATCAGCTTAGCTAGCAGTAAAGGAAATTTTCTTTTCCTGTGAAAAAACATCCCTCTGAAAAGGCAATATAGGCCTTTAATAGTACCAAAAATGCAATTCTAAAATGGACTTTTAAGAAACAGGGAAATAACAGAGCCCGACAAGAAAATAACAAAGCTTCTAAATGACAACCTAGCTTTATTTTAAAGCCTAAAAAATTAATAGGTGAAAATTGGAATGCAACTTTCAGTATCCTTCTGTGCATATCACACACAATATAAGATCAGACTAAAGATCAGACTAGCATTACTTTACTGTTGTCTTCAGTTTCTCTAAGCGTTCATTTAAAGGTTGATGCTGCAAGTCTTCAAAGAACTGGATCACATTGAAAGGCTGGCCTTACACCCAGCAGATTGGATCTCCTGAAAGTTTCCCTTAAATAGACAGTGTGCCTGGGCACTTAGCTCTGCACAGCCTCTACAGTACCATGCTGTCTCAGGCACAATTGGTTGATTCGCCTGCTGACCCTCAGAGACATGGTATACCTACTGGAACTGAGCAGGGGATCCTAGCTCCACCTCCTTGATAATTGGCAGGGGTTAATTAGTGGCAGAGTCAGGTATCTAAGGTTCAATTTAGCCCTTCTTGGATCAGTGCTAGAAGGTATGGCAGGGCCAAGGAACCCCTAGTTTCGAGGCCCTCCTCCTGTCAATAAGATCCTATTTCCCCAAACCCATTGATATTGCTGAGGATTCCTCAGTCATAAAGAACACTCGGGTTTTGGTCCAGGATATTAGTTTAGATTAGGAATAGCAAATGTGTTCCCCTGCAGAAGGTTTTGGGCTAGAGCTCCCTTCATTCCTCACCATGCTGGCTGATGCTGATGGGAGCTGAAGTGTGACCACATCTGGAGGGCACCAGGTTGGCAACCCTGCTCTGGAGGATGGGGCTAATAAAATGTGCATGGATTTCTTGTATTGCAGGGTGTGTGTTTTTGTAGTCAATGATTATTTATTCACCTACCTTTAGCTCTGGTGATTTTAAGTTTGCACCTTTTCCTAACACACCATGTAGTTGGAAAGGGGGAAGCTTTTTCAGGAAGCTGGTGCAACTGAAGCCTTAAAATGGTGTCCAACTTTGCATAAGCACATCAAAGGCAGAACATCTTGAATGTTCTGTGAGCTGAGTATTAATACTTTTGTGATTTAAAATGTTGATGTGCAGATTAACTACAGGGTTAGACACTTTAGAAACGTCAAGCTCCTTAATAATCCTCTATTGGCAAATTTATTCAATGCAAAAAAATAGTATGTTAATGCAACACTGAGGCTAAAAATTTAAACCTGCAAATGGAAGAGAACTCAAAGTTAAGGTTTCTATGGCAACCATAACAGGAACTCTTAATATATGCAATATGCTATGGGTTTAATTACCCCCTTTATTGATCAGCTTTATATAAGAGCTCTGAATTATTAATTTCATTAACCAGTGTTTAATTACTCCAAACATGCTGTTCATACTATTATATTTAAATTTCCCTGACACATGGTTCTGTAGTTCTTTGTTCATTATTACCAGTCTTCTGCTTTTTTTAAACCTGCCTTATGCCAAAAAGCTTTAATGACTGATTTGTAATTTTAATCCTTATATGGACACAAACTCTGTATCTTGAGTTATAAGCTTTAGTTAAGACAGCACAGCAGGTGTTACAGTATTGCAAGCAGTAGCCAGAAGTGGAAGCTGGAAGTGGAAGCTGCAACAAAATGTAGCAGTGTGGAGTGTTCTTGTTTAGTGCGCCTGACAGCCATACTCTATGCCATCTTCCACCCAAAACTTGCTCAGCATTCTGTGGCCTGACCACCCTTTGTATGAGGGGAGGGTTCCCCCCTAAATATTTGTGGCATTTCTGAAAATCCTGACGTTTCACTGAGCCACTTGATACCACCCTCTTTTGTGTAGATGGTGCCATTTTGGCTACATAAACATTGGCACCCATGCATGAATATCAGAAATGGGGAGAATAAAAAGTAATAGATCCACTGTTATTCCTAGCGTAACAACCATTTATTAAAGCCAGGCCTGGAACCAGGGGTCACTACCATCAGGCAGTTGTAATATTAATGGGCAGTTGCTGAAAGCCGAAGCTCTCAGGAAGCTTCGCCACCTAATACGTCATGATCCCATAATGCCTGTTATGGCCACCTGAGTGCAGCATGTATCTTGGTGCTGCAGCACCAGTGGCTTTGGTTGGTGACTTGCCATCATTCCCGGGGAGAAATTAAATTCAGTTTGCATTTTAAAGGGAACATACTGTATTTTTCCGTGTATAAGACGCTCCCATGTATAAGACACCCCCCACCCCCCTATTTGGGGGGACTCCAAATTAAGAAAACACCCCTTAGCACTACCCGTGTATAAGACGAGCCCCAATTTTAAACCATTTTTTTTGGTAAAAAACCCAAGTCTTATACATGGAAAGATATAATACATAATTTACACTTTCTGTAAAAAATCAAGAACTGAAACACAACCATCATTTGATATTCGGACAAACATAGAAACTTTCACGTGAGGTAAATGCTTACAAAGAGTATACTAAACCACTTTATATAAAGTGTGCCCCAGCAGTTGTGCATTATAATGAATTCAGCTTATACAATGTTTTTCCTTGATTCTACTATTTTCTAAAATAAGGTTTTCAGATCACTGGGGGATGAGAACTATCTAAAAGCTTAGAATTAATGAAAAATGAAACTGAGATATGTCCTTCCGTGAACCTAGCAGAAAACACCAAGTCTAAGGGAGGTTTCCAACCCTTAAAACATAGTTAACAAAAGCATAGCTGGGACCAGAGATTAGCTATAGTTCTTGAACTACAGGAATACACCCACAGTCTGAGATTCTTACAAACACCATTCCAATTCTGTATTATTTTCATTACAATTTGTATGTTGTGCTCCTAGAGAGTACAACTGTGCCTTTGGGAAAAGAAAATCTAACTGCACTACTATGTATGTCTACTCAAAAGTCTAATTGATTTCAACTTACACAGGGGTTTACATTCTGGGGATCACGCCTAAAGCCAAAATCACATATACAGTGGTACCTCGGGTTAAGTACTTAATTCGTTCCAAAGGTCCGTTCTTAACCTGAAACTGTTCTTAACCTGAAGCACCACTTTAGCTAATGGGGCCTCCTGCTACCGCTGCGCCGCCAAAGCACGATTTCTGTTCTCATCCTGAAGCAAAGTTCTAATAGTAAATAGTACCCGAGGTACTATTTCTGGGTTAGCGGAGTCTGTAACCTGAAGCATATGTAATCCAAATTACCACTGTAGTCAAAACTCATTGGGTAACTCTTGCAGTGGGAGAGGATGTCATCTGGAGATGATATAATTGGTGAATGTACAAAAATGTTCAGTGTGGAATAGTGGTTAGAGTGTTGGGCTAGGACCTGGGAGACCAGGGTTCAAATCCCCACTTGGCTATGACCTTGGTCCAGAGCTATGGTTTTGGAATCTCCCGCCCAAAATCCAGTGGGGGAGCAAGATCTGCTGGAGGGCTAATGCTGTGAACCCATCCATATTATGCTCAGTCAGTTTATATGCGTAAATAAAACCATGTATAACCAGGAACATGGTGCACCCCCCCCCCCAAAAAAATCACACCACTCAGAGATTGGGGTGTGCATAACAATCCTATTGTTAAACTTGTATCAGGCACACTGGAGAGTCTTTCAGATCAGACACTCGCTCTCTGCACCAGGGGCATTGTTAAGAGATGGCCTAGGCACGTTCCTCAGACTTTGTTGGACAATGAAAGTGCAACCTCCAGGCTTCTGGAAAAGGAGACTTAGTTGGACTCATAGTTCCCTCCTCTGCCCCATCATCTAGAAATCCATGGCACTATTTCCTGAACTTGGAGAGTCTGATTCTGAGGCCATTACATCTCTCTTCTTTATAAAATAATTATTGTTACAAATTTTGAAGCATTGAAACATTTATCACTTGCTGCAGCAGGGGCGGTGGGGAATCCACTGCAACGTCTTACACTATTAGTCCAAATGATACATCAGCATGACCCACAACACAGAAGATGATTCCAAACAGAGCCTAAAACTAGAAAGGAGGAGGAAGCAGCTGCAAAGTTTAAGAGGACTGCTGCTAAGTGCTTGCCAAAGTGGCTTCATTTTGGGGGGGAAGGGAATGGAAACTAAGTTCTGGAAGGTCTGAAGCAGGGAACTTGCCTTGCACACATGGGCTTTCTGTGGGATTTAGAACACTGTGTAATCAGGGTTCTAAATTACTTACATGAAGAATCTATAGCCCTACCTGCACTGTACATTTAAAGTAGCATCCTAGGACTTTAAACAGTCTTGGCTTCCTGCAAAGAATCTTGAGAAGTATTGTTATGGGTGTTGAGAGCTGTTAGGAGACTGCTATTCCCCTCACAGAGCTAAAATTCTCAAGAGTTCCCTGGGAAGAAAGATTTAACTGCTAAACTACTCTGCACTTTATGTTCTTTGAACACCTGAATAGTCATATTTGGGCATTAAAGCTTTTACTGTTGCTATTTTTGAGTGGGAGTCAATCACATATTGGCGAATTCAGGATGTGCAATTATAGTTGATTGGGAATTCTTGTGACACAAACTCGCTTCCCCAAAAGACTGGACTTTTCTGATAAGGAAAGGGGTGGAAAATGCACTGGAAAGTGTGGGTTAACACTAGCTTTGTCACAACGTCATCTAACCTCCCCTCAAACAAATCTGGATGCATGCTCAATAAGCAGTATGACCCTTGAAATCTTCCCCCCAATCAGGAACCTGGATTGCACAGGTTTCTCTTCCTCCAACCCCAGCTGTAGCTGTTCATTCTCAGTGCACAGTGAGGAAACAAAGTGAGCTGGTAATGCAGTAGGAGATCTCACGTGGCCAGATTGCCTTTCCTCTCTGTATGCTGTAAAGGGAAAGCCCTGAAATGCCTCACATAGATTATTTTAACTCTGTCAAAATCAAACCTACTAAAATCATGAATTATCATAGAATTTGTTACTGCTTCTACAGCAGGAAAGGGCTGGTGTATCAAATGCTTTTTTAGCCACAACTCTGCAATATAATGACAGGCTTTGTATCCATTGCCATTTACAGTGTAATCAAATGGGCTGTGTCACATTTTTTTGTATGAAATAAGATCTGAGTTAGAAAGATCATGAACTCTTTGTCTTTACTGCTATCTTTTGCTTTCTGGTAGACACACTGCTGCCTAATCACAAAAATCCTAGATTTCTGACTTGTTTACTATGTGGAAGCAGTCACTTCTCCACCCCAGAAGAGCAGCAAATGGCTTAAAAATAAACCAGCAAGTTCCTTCTCCAGACAATAGATGTAGCACTCTAACTTTATTTCTATCTAATTAGCTAGCTCTGATTCCTAAATGTGAATCATCAGCTAAAAACACTGAAAGGCAGGAGTAGACTAGTTTCTTACAAAATAAATAGGCAGAATTGTACCTACATCTTTCCCCTTGAAACTTGGAGCATACAACAAATTGAGACTTGTTCTTTTTTCTTCTTTAATTGGAAATCCAAGGATTATGGCTCATCCAGAACAATTGTTTCTCCTGTTTCCTTGCAGACACTCGTGCAGGGAAGGGAGCTGAAGCACCATATATTTATTTCAAATCTTCCTTTAAAATGCTTGAACAAAACACTGTGGTTTTAAAAGCACTCGAAGGAAATGGTCAAATTGCCCAAATGGGTTTCAAGGCATGCTGGATGCTGATGATGGAGACGTTCACACACCACTACTCTCCGCAAGCACCATCGCACATTGAATAGCCTTGCCATTTATAATGGGCAACTAAAAGGCATATTGGCTGAAATTCATATCACTATCCTCCTCTTTGCAGCACATGTGAATAAATGCATGAACGCCTCCCTGTGTGGTGTAGTGGTTAAGAGTGGTAGTCTTGTAATCTGGGGAACCGGGTTCGCGTCTCCGCTCTTCCACATGCAGCTGCTGGGTGACCTTGGGCCAGTCACACTTCTTTGAAGTCTCTCAGCCCCACTCACCTCACAGAGTGTTTGTTGTGGGGGAGGAAGGGAAAGGAGAATGTTAGCCGCTTTGAGACTCCTGAAGGGGAGTGAAAGGCGGGATATCAAATCCAAACTCTTCTTCTTCTTCTTCTTCTTGTGATGCTGCAACCTTGTTTGCAGTGTCTTCTATGGTTAAGTGAACCAAACAGCAAAATAAATGTGGGTGGTAAGGAGCAACAAATATTGAATGAATTTTGCCAAGAGCAAAGATGAAAAGGTCAACATCGTTTGTACGGCAAGATCTATCAAATAATCGATAAAAGTCCACCCATGTCAATATGTGTCATCTGGTATTTTGAAGTTGATCCATGATGATGATTGCAATTTCTTGAATACATAATACTTATCCATTAGAGCTCTGGAGTGTTGTTTTATAAACATTTCACATAATGTGTGTTGATTAGGCTGCTCAGCCATCAGTTTTAGAAGGTTCATAAATTCTATTGAAATGGGACCATTACAATGTACAAAACTTCAAAAATGCAAAATTTGCATGGCTATTGCTAACAATATGTGGATTCTTTTGTAGCGCTTGAAGTGTTTTCCAGACATGAATCCATTAGTGGAGCCTGGTGCCAAGACTCCTGATGCACACAATATATTCCCAGCTCCTGAAGGCTCTAAAAAATAACCAAGTGAACTAAAGTATGCCATTTGAATATGAAATGGGCCAAAGCAAATTAAAATATTGTCATAAACTGGTGCTTCTGTGAGTTATATTTGCAATGCAGGTTTTGCAATGGCTAGATAATAACGAACAACAGCAACATTTTCTCCACATTCCTCTGCTACAATCTACCAGAGTTTCAGAGTTTTTGAATTATATCAAGGGCAGTTTTAGATTTTCAGTGTACCCCATCACCTACATAAGTAGTTCATCCATGCATTCCAGCTTCGATCTATGGGTGTCCTAGTGACGTGAGAGCACAACATTATGCGAAGAAAATCAATTCCATATAAGCCTTTTATGTTTTGAAATGGTTATGCTGATAAATTAATGCATGTGAAGGCTTTCAATGTACGTCTGTAACTCTGAGATTGGATGTCATTATGGTAGTCCATACATTCTGATACATTTTTTAAAGTTTGCTTGCAAAGTCATATCCTAAATTCAATTTTGGATTCTTTTTGAAAGACTTGCATCTGAATCACCTTTGAATAAAAGTTTCACTACTCAAAGCTCATTGGGCAATAAGTAGTCTCTACGCATCTTTAAGAACTCCTTCCCCTTTGGTTCCTGCATTTGGTGCATCTTCTTATTCCTCCCATTGGATCAACAATTTCTTTATCATTTACATTCTGACTAACAGGATTTTACCATTGGGCATTAAAATTTTGCAAAAAAAGATTTATCATATACCCCGTAATTTTAATAGTTGTATATATTTTGATGTAAAGACACAAAGTAGCACAAACCTGTGATTGCTGCTGGAAGAAAGTCTGCTCCCTGCTGCAAGACCCATTTCCACCTGGCCTAGGGGACGAGGCCCAGATTCACCCTGATCAGCTAAAATGCTCCTGGGAGACTGGAGGGACATTGTTGGAACAACTCTTGGGTAGGGGTAACTGGCTAAAATGTTTTAAACTGTTCTAATTTTGGATCCTCCATTTCATTTTTGTCGGATTGGTGTTGGTTAAATGTTTAGTTGGGGTTGGTGGTTAATTTGGGTATAACTGTAAATTGTTTATTGTTGCTATTATTATTGTTATTGGTTTTTATTGATGTATTGGTTGGTTTGTTGTTTGTATAGGATATCTTGTTTTTTAGTGTTTGATGTTTTGTTGTGTTTTATATGTTGTAAGCAGCCCAGAGTGGCTGGGGAAACCTAGCCAGATGGGCGGGATATAAATTAAATTTATATAATTAATTTACTTTATTTATTTATTTTTTAAATAGTCAAAGGTTTTTAAAAAGGTGTTTTGGTTTTTGTATACTTGAATAACATTTTTTAAAAATGTAACCAAGCTTTTCAAAAAATGTCTTTAAGTGTTTATCAGTCATCCAAACGGTGTTGCAGTCAGTTGTCTGGATTATTGGGAACTGGAAGGTTTACTGATTAATATTTCTGGAACTTAATGGACTAGGTAGTTACTTTAAATAGAGAAAGAGAGAGAACGAGAACGGAACATCTGTGACACAGCAGCTAGGCCTCCACAGGTTCTTTTGTGCTACATCTCAGGTTACAAATTATGTTACAAATTAGTGTTCAAATTCTAGTTCTGCACTTTATTTCAAGCACTATGTATAATTTTGCGTTCCATCATCAGGAATGCTTTAGTAACCAGGGGTTACTGTTTAAATGCCCAGCACCAGGCAAATGTTCTGGCCAATAAATCATGTCAAATGCCCACTAGATCCTGTAGTATGCTTACTAAATTTTGACCAAGGCAAACCTTTGTATGTAATGCCCATATTCTACATATATTAACTGCTGCAAGGCTACTTTAGGCAAGAGCATGGAAAGATGCTAATAAACTAACAAAGCAATTACACACACACATACACACTTTAATAAATAAATTGTATATCGCCACCATAAAATATCAAGACAGTGTACAGGTGTATGAAAACATACAAACTCATTCACAGCAATACAAAGCAGTAATTAAAATGGCTACTGAATATAATTTTTAAACAACTGCATAGACTTGTCAGCATAAAAAGTCTCTGAGACACTATTACTGTATTTTTTGCTCTATAATACTCACTTTTTCCCTCCTAAAAAGTAAGGGGAAATGTGTATGCGTCTTACGGAGCGAATGCAGGCTGCACAGCTATCCCAGAAGCCAGAACAGCAAGAGGGATTGCTGCTTTCACTGCACAGCGATCCCTCTTGCTGTTCTGGCTTCTGAGATTCAGAATATATTTTTTCTTGTTTTCCTCCTCCTTCCTTCCTCCTCTGGTGCGCCTTATAGAGTGAAAAATATGGTAATTAAATATTTATACTGATTAAATATACTTATACACATATGTATATGTCATTTATGATAAATAAATAAATAAGGAACAATAAATGTACCACCCAACTTTTGGACTAACAACTTCCTTACTAACAGACAGTGGTGAAGCTGCATGCTCCACTACCAGGGGCGGAGAGCAGACAGGGGTGTGGCTGGTGCCCCTGGGGGGCGTGGCACCCGGTGCGCTCGAGGGTACGCAACGCGTGTCAGGGGGGCCACCGCAATGGCACCCTACTGGAATAGTGGTGCCGGGGGCAGTCCGCTCCCTCCACACCCCTGTTCCTCCGCCAGTGCTAACAGAGCATTCCTAATGACTGTGCTCAGGAGTTTGTTTTTTTTTAATGTAGATAATGGCATTGGCAGCTAGTGGTTATCTTACGCTTTCCAATGCAATTTTCGGTTGCTTTTCATATGGGACCTTTGGTAGCTAGCTATGTGAAGGGATAATTGCAGTAGAAAGTGTGGGACAGCCAATTTTCGTGTGAATAAATAGCCCATATGGACATGTCCTTTAAGGAAGGGAAGCAAAAGGTGGTTTTGCTGTCCGCTTCATCTTGCTGTCAAGGTGGACTCAATACTGTACAGTCATGGGGAAAGATAAGATATGGTTGCCTCAAAGCTATAAAATGAGCTCCCTACCAAAGTACACATATGTATATCACTCTTACTTTTTAAGGCAGAGAAGTTGCATATCTGTGACACTTTCAGGAACCTGCTGGTGATGTAGTACTACAGTTTTATTGACTTTTTTCCTTCAGAGAGTGTTTAGGATTTGCTTTTGATATTTTATGTTAATTGTACATTTTATATTATTACACTTTATTAATCACCTTCTAAACCACTGTCACAAGTTGATTTACACATAAAATAATTAAAAACAGTTAAAAAACACAAATATGACAAATGCATTTAAAACAAGATTGGAACCCTAACAAGTGGACACTTGTGGGAAAGACCCATTCCTTTGTGGTGAGCTGTCTTGTACAATTATGTTAAAACAAAAAATAATACTGGACAACTAGATTCACATAACTTTGGCTCCTAGCATCACTGGAGGACTTTCAAAAGCAGTTTCTGTTCTGTGGCAATGAGGGTCTCCTGTTCAAAGAGAAATACAAATTCTGGCAACCCGGAAGGGAAATCTACAGATCCTATTGGAGTTATAGAGCAGTAAAGAGTAGGAGTTTTTGCTGACATGGGGTGGGGGATTAACCTGCAGAGGCTGGATGGGAGATAAACTAAGAATAAAATAAGAATAAAACAAAATATTGTTGTACTGGTCATAGACCATGTCAAAAAAAGAACAAAATAGAAAATATTTAAAGTGCATATGAAAGTAAAATATATAATATACGGTACATTAAACAGATTTTTTTAAAACTAAGAATTTAACATTTAAAAAATAAAATAAGCATAGTGATATATGTCAAAATGAATTTGTATTCTGAAAACTCACTAATCTCCACTACAGTTTTGGGAAATGGATTCCAAACATTTCTTTTCCTGAGGCTTGAGGCCTATACTGCAGGAGGTGTCCTTTCCAGTTACATACTGATTAGTAGCTTGTAACAAGAGCTTAATTTTTCTTTCAAACGCCAATAGTCCACATTTTTTATTAAGGGCTCTAAATAGTGTTAGGTAAAAGCTTTCTGGTCTTCTATTTTCTTGGGATATGATAGTTTTCATATTGATGCTGCTAATGTTTTGCTCTTTCTGACTCATACTTGAAGAAGAAAGGGCAACTGTATCAACTCTTGTTTCTGTACCTTACATTTCCAAGTGAATTCCATACTCCTGTCATAAATTTGAACATTTTAAAATGAGAAATTACCCAAAGCTAGAGCCTATCTTCACCCATTTGAATTTTGTACCAATAATTACATTTCCTAATATGTATTAAGTCAGAGACTGCCTCACCTTTGAGCTGAAAATCAGTATATCAATAAACCATATAACAACATGCTTCCTTCACAGTTTCAAAGTAACTGACATTAAATACCAATTAATACATGTTTCTACATGCACTTGTGTTACTAGTATCAGAATACCTCTCTGGGAAGTTCACTATTCTTGCTTGAGGCAATAGGTATCGATGTGAGGCCAATGTACTTGTTGAAACTTTGAATGGATGCATGGAAATTAAAGCATCCAATTAAACAATGTAGTTAATTTAAACTGTTTTCAAATTAGAAAGCTTGTTACCCATTTAATTTTCTTTGTTGTTTCCTTTATACTCCTTTAAACAGTGGCAGCGAAAGCAAGTCTATAAATAGCAGCATGTATGTTTCCCGTGAGACATTTTGGTTTTTATTAGCTAATCAGAACTTGAGGTAGATTTGAGTTAACTAATGTGGGGAAATCTACTTCTTCCCACTTTGGCTGATGGCCTTTACAAGGCAAATGTATAATTTTCTCTGCCTCATTTGGAATGTGCTGTTCTTAAACAAGTCTGAAACAACGTGCTTTTGTAAACTATTATTTCTTTACTCTGCTTCTGGAATTAGAAGGTTCTAGAGGTTTCCATGGGGATGGCAGTTGAGACCGTTGAGAGATTTGAAGAATCAGCACAAGAACATCACAAGAGTAAACGACAGGGCTATGTGTGTAAAGACCACCAAAGACGTCTCAATATGAGCAAAGAATGAATGAGGTAAAAAGGAACCACAAGCAAGTGAATAAAAAGAAAAAAGGCTAAAGAATGACAAACTGAAAGGAAACAAAAGCCACAGGTCATTGACATGCAGGTAAGAAGAGCTGAATTGCATTTATTTCCTTCCTTTGGCTAAAAATTACAGTTTTACTCTTCTATCATGTTACAGAAAACTATGCTTCAATTTCTTTTCATTCATCTGTGTAAATTCCTGGCCATATATTTGTACAATGCAAACAATTAGCATTACAGGATTCCAATATAGAAATGTTTTCCTATCTATATATAGCATTACATGAACTCTTGTGGAAAGTACTAGCAGCTTATTTTAATTCTGCTTACAAATTATTCTAGATCCAGCAGTAACAGTTATATATAAGATTTTGAGGCTGCTCAGTCACAAGTCTCTCTAAGCAGGGTCAGTGTATCCTCTTTTGCCACTTGAGGCGAAATGGGAAGTGCCACCCGCCCTGCTGCAACCCCCACTGAAGCATCCCTTAGCTAGGTTGTACAGCAGCAGCAGGTTCTGGTGAGATCTCACAAGAGCTCACAGACATCTTGTAGAAAATTGGTGCTTGCTTCCCCACAGGTGGCGGCAGGGCAGGTGGGGCAGGATCCTGCAGGAATGCTGCCTTGGGGGCTTCCACTGCCCCCACCTGTCTCTAAGTGGTGTACATAATAAAATTATTGATAAAACACAGCTGAATTCCACAAACTGCTAAAAAAACCTTATTATTATTAGTAACAAAAACACATAAAATCAGTAAAACGTTTAATGCAAACAGATAACTAAATTATATGTCTGTTGATAGATGAAAAGTGGGTTTCTAGTGGTTTTCTATTCAGTTCCCTGGCTCTGCCCCTGGTGTCTAGATAGGAACTGGGAAATATTTCTGTCTGACACCTGGCAAGCAGCCGCTGGTTAGCATTCACAATACTGCCCAAGAGGAACTGATTTGTTGGTTGATGACTTGGTAGAAACAGCTTCCTGTGTTCCAGTTCAAGAGGAAGATAGATTCCCTTTAGCAATTCACAGCATTGGCTTCTTTCTAAATTTTTAACGTTTTTGCCACCATACTTTCTAATTTAAGCTGTAATCATACAAGCCATCTTTTATTTGAAAATATGTTTATTATATGCAATCATATAAGTCATCTTTAACACAAAACCAAAAAAACCCAAAGATGCGTAAAATTCTACTAAAATATTTTACAGTGCAATCTAGTTGTTGCCCACTTCATCCTTAGACTATGGGTAGTATAATATTCTATTTATTTTAAGTATTTATGAGTTGCTCTTTGAGTAAAAATATCCAAAGCAACATATAAACAACATCAAAGAGGACGTGACCCTTTTAGCATTGTGCTAGCTGCCTGCCTGGTTTGCAATTCAAATTGCAACGCTGACTCCCAGCATCAGAGTCTGGATTTGCCTTGCTTCAGGGCGTATTTGCTACTTTCACGGCATGTTTTCAGTCTTCAAAATGAAGAGTCAGAACTTCCCTTTCTAGACAAGCAATTTTTTGAGGGTAACTATGGGGGGTGGGTGGTTAGACGACGCACCAGGGGCAAGCCAAGATCCTGGAGGTGGGTCGCAGCAGCCCAGCCTATCCTTCCCTCTGTTTGCACTCGCGCGCGCCCCTATTCCATTCCCTATTATAGAAGCGCTTCCGGCGGCGTGGACCAACCTGACATCATCCCCCGCACCCCGGTGACGTCAGCGCCGGGAGCAGTGTGTGACGGCGATGCGTAGGGGAGCGTGGTGACGTGCCCTATTTAAAGGTCCCCGAGCAGAGGATGGAGGCAGAATAAGCAGGTGCTGCCGCGCGGGGGGATCGTGGTTGCGGAGTAGCCGAGAGAAGACATTGCACCGCTCAGCCCCGCAGGGAGAGAGCTGGGCCCGAGTGGAGGGGCAGACCCCGCGCCTAGCTTGGGCTGCTTACGCGCCGCTGCAGCCGCAGCCCTTCCACCGTCGCGCTTTTTTAATTGTATTTTTTTTTTGTTTGGGTGGCTGCGGGCGCCGGTGGGAGAGACCGAGCGAAAGGAGAGCGGGGCGCCCGTCTGTTCTCTGGCGCCTCCAGCTCTGAGCGCCGCCCTCCCGGCTCTCCCCCCTCACGCCCCCAGCCTGTCCTGCGCGGGAAACCGGCAGAGGGAGAGAGTGAGGGAGCAACCCACTGAGGCGGAGGCGTGTGCGAGGGCGGGGAGAGGAGGAGGAGGAGGAGGTGTGAGGCGGGAGGATGTGAGCGGGCGGCGCGGAGAGGCTTTTGCGGGCAGGGAAGAGCCTGAGCGGCCGGGCACGGATTGACCCTGCGGTTGGAGAGCCCCGCGCCTTGACTGCCTGCCCGTCGGGGGAACGGTGCCTGAGGTGTTGTAGGGGCAAGCGCCCTCCTCCTCCTCCTCCCGCTGTCGCCGCAGCAGCCCGCGCTGTGGCCCCGCTGCTGCAGAGAGGGGCGCGAGGGGGCTCTGCTGCTATCGACGCGGTTACCACCACCGCCACTCCTCCTCCTTTTTCTCCTCCCGCCTCGCTGCTGCTGCTGCTGCTGCTGCTGTGAATGATTGATCTGCCAGCTCCGAGCCGGAGGAAGATGCTCCCCCGCTGCAGAAACAGGCGTGCCTGAAGGGGGACCCGCCACATCTCCTGCCGCCTCTCCCCTTTAGCCCCCCACGTCTTCATCATCCCTCCCTTGCAAGGGATGCGCGGCCGGTGCCCTGCCTCAGCCGCCGTTTTACCGGAGCCCGATGTCAGCGCCGGCGAAACGGCTTCTTCCTCCGCCGCCGCCGCCGCCTCCCGCTGCTGCTGCTGCCGCTGTCGCCGCTGCTGCTTGGGAAAATGAAGCGACACCCCCCATTCTGCTGCTGCTGCTGCTGCCGGCGGGGGTGTTAGAAGGAAGGGCGGCGCGGAGCGCTGCGCACACCGCAAGCCCCCCAATCCCGCTCTGCACCTGAGACGGACGGCGATTCGGGGCTCTCGCCGCCGCTCCAGGGCATTTGTGTTAACTGCCGACGGCGTAAGCGCTGCTGTGGGGTTTCTAATCCCCCCCCCCACCTCCTCCCTGCAGAAGGAGAGTTGGCTTGGTGCTGCTGCTTCTACCTCCTGTCCGCCGCCTCCTGGCAGGGAGCTGGAGCTGCCCCTGGACCCCGTGGTGCAGGGGGTGCGGAGGAGACTGGCTCCGGGAGGCTATGGGGGAGAGTCCCCTCGGGCCGACTACCTAGCCAGACTCCCTGTCTTCTCTACATAAGGGTTTCTTCCCCCTCCCCCGGCCACGCTCCCACATGCCTGTAGACTCTAGCGTTTAAAATTCTGCTGAGAAGGATTATAGGGCCCCGTGGATTTCGTGGAAACACCTGGGATCTACTACAGGAAAAGGCAGAAAACCAGACCGAGGAGGAGTATCAGCACTGCTAACTAGCTGGGGTCCAGTTGCCGCGTTGTAAAAGTGCAAGGCTAATCCATTTAGGAATTGGTCTGCTTAAACGACTCACATAGCACGTCTCCATTGGTCATCATGGGGTAAGGATTTCATACTGAATCTAGGAGTTGTAAAGGAGGGAAGTGGGTGTCTTTAACATGTCCAGTTTCCATTAAGTCTGGAATGCTTGCCTTTTAAAGGTAGGCCACGTCATTTCCACTATTATCTGTAAGAGAGGCACTGTAATAGGTAACTATGTTGGAATTTAAATCAGAACTAAGACTACCTTCCGTAATAGCTTAGTAAATATCTTGCTTCTTGGTTAGCAGCACTGAGAAATGTCACAACGGCAATGAAACCAGAGACTTATTTATTCAGCTTTGAATATGTATAACGTTAAATATTACTGGAATGCTTCAGCCATAAAACAGGAAACATTTGTTGCTCTTGTTTTGTCAGCCAGGTCTGACACTTAATCAGTGATCCTGTTTTCCATAAGTACTAGAAAGATAATGGAAAGAGGAATAATATACAGACTCTCTTTTCCTGCAAGCAGTTAACACTCTGAGAAGATCCTCTTTAGTCAAAATATTTTAAAATGCTGGGGATTTTTTTTAGCCCTGCTGGTTGCTTTCAAAAGTGAGGAAAATGGCTCCTTAAGCAGCTTGTGGGTTGGGTGAATGGCTATTCCAAAGTAGTTTGAACACTACTGTACTACCTTTTTGTTGATGGTGCCAACCACCAGTACAGCTATGGGAGTTTTTGAAAGTGCCACTTAATGCATACAGTATACATATGTGTATTTTTGCAGTTGTGGAATCTGTATTGGCTGGAATGTGCATGGAGTTTTTTTGGTTTTTTAAAGATGATATTCTGCTTTCTATCCTTGGTTAATAATATTCTTATTTTACACATTCCCCTCTCCTCCCCCAAAGAATCTAAGGATCATGTGATAGCTCAGCTGGTAGAGCATGAGACTCTTAATCTCAGGGTGGTGGGTTTGAGCCCCACGTTGGGCAAAAAATTCCTGCATTGCAGGGGTTGGACTAGATGATCCTTGTGGTCCCTTCTAACTCCACAATTCTATGATTCTATGTGTGATATGAACTGTAATCTAGATGCTTCTTATGTATCAAGATAATGTGTGGTTAGTTTACATAGTAAAGTGCATGTCATGGTTAACTAGTGAAAGGCAACAAATAGTACTGATGGTTTCTGGTTTCTGTTCTCCTATGCTTACGGTGTCTGTAGGGCTCGGTCATTAACTAATTGTCCTGGATGATTTCTTCAAGAAGGCAAAGGAGGGGCCAGCACCTGAAACCCCACGCCCTAAAGTGCCCTGAATTCAAGTTCTGTTGCTGCAAATATAACTTGCAGCACCTCTATTTTTGTCTTCAAGTTGGCAGCTCAGGAGACCAGGCAGTATCTTGGGCTAGAGAGATGTGGTCCAAGTTCCTCATTGTCAAGTATACATAATGAGCTTGCAAGCCATGCTAGACCTTACTTTAGTTGATTGAACCCAGTGAAAGAATTCATCTGCATGTGTAATATTTTGTGTACAGGTCTAAGCTAATCATAATTTAACCTTCTCTTCGGTAGATCCCTGTGTGCTGTGAATTTTCAGTGAGCGTAATTGCTAGGAAGCCAGAGACCTTAGTAGAGTAGATGAGCACCTTTTTTCTGTTTCCTCTTAGAGTCACTGTGTGTAGAGTCTTGTTTCTCTCCTTTCTTGTTCTGCTTAAACCAGCCAGGGGCATCTCAATGGAAGAAAGGCATGCAGAAAGAAGCTGCTGGTTTTCAGTTCACAAACTCCTTCCCTAAACTGTCTTTTTATCTATGAGAGAGAGATGGAGAGGATAGGGAAGAAAGTAACAAGGGCTAAGCACCTACCTACCCACAAAGGCATTGGGTTTTAAAAAAAGTAAGAAGAAATAACTATAAAATATTGCTTAATCTATAACTTGAGATTTAGTGTACCTTGATTGCACCAAGTAGTAGAATGCCAACTTTCCATCTTCAGTCTTTTCTGAAGCCTGAGACTGCATGCTTAGGTTTTCTTTGCTTGCTGGGACAATCAGTCGTGCCTGTAGATTTCCATGGCTTTTCCACTTCATGGGATTTTGTGGCCTTGCTTTCTTTCTCTCTCGCTTTTGGTCTACTTGGATCTGAGCTTCAGTATTGCCATTGAATGGTTTGTGTTTTATTTTAGAAAACCTGCTTCTGGCCTCGAAGAACCTAATCTATTACATCCTAAATCTAAAGGCCCGAATCTATGTTGCATGCAAAAAGGCCTGATGACCCCACCGCTTCTGTAACATGGCTCTTCTTGGGACAACGAAAAGATTCTAGTGTTCACTTACATGCTTTTTTGTGTAACATTTAAATGCTGCCAGCACAGTTATTAGAATGTGGAGTCCAGTGAAATCAGTGGGATATTTACAACATACTGCATATGTTTTGTACTGAAGAACAAAGCACAGAAAATCTAAGGCATTAAAAATTCTTCCCATTTGCCAAAGGACCTTGAAGCTTTACAGATATTCCTTAGGAAGTTGTTAGTTGGTTGGATACACCTAGAAGCAAACATTTGCGTCTACATGCAGGGAATATAGCTCCCTGATCTTAAGCTTTGTTAAAACTGCCCATTCCAAAATGCCTCTGTGTAGCATTCAGGTCATTTGTTTTCTGTCTGCTACTTGCCTTAGCCACCCATGTGAAAAGTTTTTCCCTCATGTGCTGTAGATTTGCCAAATACTTCCCCAACCTGGTTCACTTCAGACTTTGTTGGACTCCAGCTCTCTCATAACTCCAGACAGCATGGCCAGTTGTCGGGGATAATGGAAGTATTTACTAGAAAGGTGGGCCAGACTAGTTTTGGGGAGTGTGTTTTGACATCTCAAATCATTGTCAGATGTTTTTCCTCTTTTGTCATTCTGTCCATACATATCCATAAATTAACTGAAACTTCTTGATCATTCCATATCACATGGTCCAACTTTTTTACCTCATGTCATCCAATTTTCTTAAGATTTTGTACACTTGTTGAATGATCAAAACTAAGTTTAGCAACAAAATAGATATCAAACAACATTATGACACTGCTGGAACTGTTTAACTGGTGCCATGATAACATCCTTTCTATCTAGTTCTTATTTTCAACAAATGAGGAGTACAGAAAAGAAGAAATGCTCCTAAAATGACAAAAAGAGTGAAAGTGATCAAGGGGAAACACAAGGATTTCATTGCTACATCCAGTCCAACAGAAATTGTGACCATGGTGTACTCCTTTAGTAATGAGAGGGAGAAGTTTGACATTGAAGGAGGTACAAAATCTCTGGATATGGCTGAGATAACTGGGTATGCGACCTGTGAGTACAAGCAAACATGGTTGTTGACCTATGTGCTGTTGGTGGACTATAAAAGTGAAGAAGCAACTGTGACCTTCTTACACATTTTCCCCATAATTTTGTTTGATATGCATTTTGTTGTAATGGTCACAAGATGAAGTACTAACAAGAATTCTTTCAAAGTGTTAATTCTATCATGCAACAGCAAGCTATCAATCTGCTTTGGAATACATTTTTAAAAGAAAAGCCTGACTAGCTTTTCAGACACCTTTTAAATGAATACCTTTCTTAAGAAATGCCTGTAGCGACTAACATTATAGTTGAAGTCTTGTTTATTTTGTTATATTTTCCTCCTAGAAGACCCATTTATCCTAAATAGAAGCCAATAAGGCAGACATGTATGTACTATATGTATATATATATGCAATCCCATTGAGATCCCAAGATAAAATTTTGCAGATAGCTATTAGAAATATTAAATAATCAACACAGGTTTTGGGAAATTTTTAATCATATTTTTTATCACTTTTTAAATTTTGCAACTTAAATTTAAAATTTACATTTTTAAGTAAGTCCACCATGTGACATATCCTGTTAAAGCCCACAAAGTTCTGAAAAGATTGGTGTTTTTAGTTTTGGTGTATCTCAATCCTGGGCTGAGCTTTAAAGGTTTTGAAATTTCAAACCATCATAACTAAAAAATGGGATGATATGAAAAATTAAAATTTTAGATTTAAACTTAGTTTTGATCATCCAACTAGTGTACAAAATATTAAGAAAATTGGATGACATGAGGTAAAAAAGATGGATCACTTGATATGGAATGACCCTTCTGTTATCTTGATGGCATTCTGTGAGTGCATAACCCTTTGAAAATAACAATAGTATAGACTGGTATAATGTTTTTTTAAAACTGAAAACAGAACCTTTGTTGAACCTGTACGGCTTGCTAAAGACCAGCAACTGCTGGAGTGTATAATACTCTTAGTCATGGAATGGTGGTTGTTTTTATCTACTCTTATGCAAAAGCTATAATGAGCAGGCTTGATCATCTAGAGAATCTTCCATAGACTGTATGTATAAAAAGCCCAATACAAATGGAAGAAGATATCCACAACAAGTTGTGTTGAATTTTGCCTAAGCCTTTTTGGCACCTGGCTGCATTCCCATCAGTCATTGGGTTACTCTAATTTTGACTCAGGTATATATGATAGCCAGCTGCTACAGACATAACACTGCTGGATAACATTTCATGTTTCTACAGAGTATATTAATGAAAGCTCTAAAATCATGTTACCAAAAAGGCCAGACTATATGTGATGGTAGCTCCTACTTGAGATTAAACCCCGAACTGCTCTAATTGCATATTTGTTGTTGTTTTTAAGTATTTATAGGCTACTTTTTGAGGTAGGGGAGCCTGAGATAGGGGTCTGGCCTAAGTGTGCATTAGTGTGGGGCACTGAACTCTGTACTTTCCTTCCTGCAGCATCTCTTCCTCAAGTACTGTTTTCCTTGGCTAGACGTCTGTACCAGAAATGACAATACTCAGTTGGACAAAATGTGCTTGGAATTAGGGACTGTTTCGGCCCCTTTTTCCTCTTAAAACCCACCCCTCTTTTCTATGTGATTGTGGGAGTATTATTTTTAAACACAAGGAGAGCTATCATCACTATCGCGGCCCTTTCTTCTTACAAGGTGATGATAAAGATCCGCAGCCTAGTGCATGGTTTGCCTGCATATGTTTGTGACATTGTTATTTCTTCCCTCTTTGCCCACATTGAGTTAGCATGTGAAAAATGACAATCTGACCTATGGTTTATTAAATGTAACCTGTAACTTACTAGGAGGTATCTCCATTGACATGTGCTTAAATCACAGATGTAGTGGCAAAAAATGCCACTATTTATTGCCTTTCAGAGACAGAATGATGTTGAAGACTGGCAAATTATTGCAGTTTTAAACCTCTTCTTTTCATAGATTCCTGAAAAATTCTTAGTTGCAGATCTAGACCAGATAGTTTATTACTGACATGTGCAGAAAAAGGACTTGTTTTCTTCAAAAGCAAACATGAGCAGCATGGTTTGGCATCTGAAATTCTTCTAACTCTTGTCAGATGTTTGTGTCTCTTGTTGTTCCATTCATACATAGTATTCAATTATCTGAAACTTCAGCTATCTAGGTGGAATTCTCTGAGTGAATAATCCTTTGTAAATAGCACTCCCATTTACTTGAACCTCTTATTTGAAATATCTGTCCTGTCCCAAAGGCAAGTAGTCCCCCCCCCCCTTTCCCCATGCAGGTTAAAGTGTAAAGTCTGGCAGAGAGAAAATGAAAGAAGGAAGTAGTGCCCAGAGAGGCATGAGCAGGGGCAGGTGGGTGTTTGCAAATGCAGTGGTGGGAGTTGGGGATGGAAATTGAGGACTAAGCAGTGGCTTCATTAAAGGGGGATTTGGCAAGGAGGTGGCATCACATAGGTGTTCCGGGGTGGAATTCCAGACCCAAGAGGCAATGTTGAAGAATGATCAGTTCTAGAGTTTACTGTGGAGAGGTTGTTCAAATTCCTTCTTGGGCATAAAGGCTACATCATGATCCTGAGTCAGCCATTCTCTCTTTCTCAGGGCTGCTTTGAGGGAGGAAATGGTGTAAGTTGTATGTACAACATGATTTGTGTTGATTGTATTGACAAACAGTAATATGGAGTAAGGTGTCATCGGGGTCTTAGGGTGAAAGGCAAGCAATAAATAATTAAATGATGATGATGATGATGATGATACCCAGCTCTAATTGTAACATATGAATCAGGAAATGTCATGAAAGCCCTGGTTTGGTGCCTGGACTCTGTGGTGGGCTGTTGAGGGCCAATAAACTGACTCTTAACCATGACAGCTATCCACGCAATTAGTCAGTTGCCTGCTTTGGAAAGAGTGGGCTCCCCTCATAGAGCAGGCTTGTAGTCAGGGAATGTTCCTGGATCCATCTTCACCACTAGAGGTCCAGCTGGCCTCAGTGGCTAAAAGCGCCTTTTACCAGCTTTGGCTGGTTAGACAGCTGCTGACATTTCTGAACTGGATGGCCTAACCATGGTCATCCAGGTAAGCACCAGGTTGGATTACTGAACTGTGCTGTATGTAGGACTGCTTTTGACGTTTGTTCAGAGGCTGCAGCTAGTGTAAAATGCAGCCGCTCAACTTTTGCCGAGAGCAGGGTATCACCACCGCTGAAAGAATTGCACTGTCTGCCAAGTAGCTACCAGACTAAGTTCAAAGTGCTAGTTTTGGTATGTAGACCCTATACAGCTTAGACCAGGATACCTGAAAGATTGTCTCGCTGCTCATATATTAAGTCAATTATTTTGCTTTGCAGGAGAGGGCCTCCTTACAGATGCATCTTATCAGGAGATTCATTCTATACAATAAAGGCATCTGGCCTTTAGTGTTGTGGCACCTACCCTTTGGAATTCCCTCCTGTTAAATATTAGACAGGCACCATCTCTGTTGCCTTTTCAGCGCTTACTGAAGACCTTCTTCCAATAACCTTTTAAGTAGTGATCTTTCCTAGTTTGCATCTGTATTGGAGATGCGTTAGATGTGTCATCATTTGTGTGTTTGCCTCCCTGGGTTCCTTTGGGAGAAAGGACAGGATATAAATTTAATTAATATTAATATTATTAACAACAACAGAGAAGAAATGGTGATTCAGAAGAACAGAACAACAAAGTCAATTGAGACTGGCAGGGTAGATTACATTGTATCAGTTTTAGATTATTTCAGATTACAGTGGTACCTTGGTTTTTGAACATCTGTTGACAAACATTTCAATTTTTGAACACCATAAACCCGAAGGTAAAAGTTTCAGTTTTCGAACACGCCTGAGAAGTCGAACATGCCACGTGGCTTCCACTGAGTGTGAGATCCTGAGGCCTAGCTGTAAGCTATTGAATTTTTGGTTTTCAAACATTTCAGAACTCAGAACAGTCTTCTGGAATGGATTACATTCGAAAACCGAGGTACCACTGTATGATTATCCTTGGAATGGAAGCATGGGAAACCATTGTAGAGTTCCTTATATGATTTTAAAATCTTTCAGCAGAATTTTGTCATATTCATTTGTTGCATTTAAACCACACAAACAAATATATTTGCAATCTCAAGTACCCACGTGGATTGGACCAGTCGTCCATTTAGTACAGCATTCTGCTTCCCACAGTGACGAATCGTATGCCTCTACAATGATGGCCTGAAGAGAATAGCCCTCGCCAGGTGATCCCACATAGCCATTATGGCCAATAGCTATGGTTGGAACAATTCTTCATCAACTTATGGTCATAATCACATATTGTTATCATCTGTGGTGTAAAGCAGGGGTGGAGAAACATTTTGGTTGGATGGCCAGATGTTTATTTCCCACACCCCTGGCAGGCCAAATTTGGCAGGTAGGCAGGGCAGCCCACCTGTTGTAATACTAAGTCAACCACTCTGTGGCTTGTTTCCCTGTCCGGTTAAAAGAAGCGCTCAATAATCTTATGTAAGTGGATAGAGGATTTTAAGCAGCGTACATTGTTCACCAAAATAAAATCATAGCAATTATCCTAGCTTCATGGCTAAGTGAGGTTTTGAACCCAGGTTTCCCAGGCCCCTAGCCCAGCAGTCTTACCACTGAACCTGTACACTGCAGTACCTCTATAAATCACAGTATAATGGAAATCTGCCCTGCCCCCTTGCAGTGCCAATAATGGTGTGTGCATCAGCGATCATGGACATGCCAATTGCACACAAGGGGGTCGGAGGCCTGTATAAGCAAACGTCCACATTTTCTCACAACCATTTCAGCAAAAGAGAAAGCTGGGTTCTTCCATTAATTTTCTCAAGAATTTCTAAAGTAAACACAAAGGGTTTACAAAAAAGACCCCCCCCCACACACACACACCTCACTCAATGTGCTTGGACAAAATCCTTCTTCCTCTCTTTCTCACATGCAAGCATATTGAGGGAGGGAGGGAAGCAATAAATGAAACTCTGCACACTCAAAGAAGCAAACAGCTTGGGTCTATTGCAAAAACCTCCCCATTGGATTCCACCTTCAGGGGCTTAGAGAGATTAAATTTAGTTTAAATTTTGCCTCCAAGGTGGTTTCTGAGAAAGAGAAAGCAGGGGGAAGAGGAATGATCCTGCCCTGCCTCCCTTGCTTTCTCTATGTTTGGGTTGCTGTTTTTAACTGTTTCCTTCCCTTGGAGACAGCAGAATCTGCTGCTAGTGATTTTTATGACAGGCTAAGCAGAAAAGATGGACAGACTCATCTCAGTCACTGGAAATGTATTGATATTATTGCAAGTGACAGGTCAAAGACTGGACCATGGCGTTGGAGGTTTGGAGAGGGGTTCAGAATCTTGGCAGAGCTATGCCCCACTTTGCACATAAGACAAACCATCCCTGGTTTAATATAATGTCAAAAAACTCTGCTGTTATGAGCTCCTGGGAGGCAGAACTGTTAGCATTGAGAAAGTGCTCTAAGCTGCCCTGAGCCCATGGAATAGAGTGGGATATTTAATATAGTGGCCTCCTCTGCTAGGTGGCTGAGACACAGCCATTCACTTCAGTTTTACTTGCTGTTAACAGTGCCTCTAAATCCCCTGTTCTATGTTACTAAAACTGGTAAGAGATTGTGCTGGTGATGGAGAGGCAGGCCCTTAAGTGTAGACAATGTGCTCCATCATGTTCTTCATGGTATTGGTGCTCTCGCAGAGAACACCATCACACCTGCTGCTACTCTGCCAGTTGAAGATTAGAATTAAGGTTCCACTAGTAGAACAAAGGGACAGATTTTGTGTCGATTCAGGAACCCTTTCGCTTCGCTGCCTCTCCCTAATGCTTCAGAAGCATATGGGTTAAGTCTGACACACTTTTGACTTGAAGAGTCATGCCTGGGAAGAGGCATGAAATGCCATTACCATTGCTACTGTGAAATTTTAGAGTGGATGTTTAGTGAATTTGATGTTAATCATTATGTGCTATTAAAGATGCCACACTCTGGCATCATAAAAGTTACTGTCTAAATAGATCTATGCAGATAGAAAATGGAAGAAGACACTGTTGAAGTAATGAAGGCTACATCTGCTAGCAGTGTCATGGGAGCTGTGCACCTCTCTTGCAGAGGCAATATTTGTGTGCTTCCTCCTGGGCACACAGCAGAGTTGCTTTGTGTTGCTGATGCACAACCCAGTCACATGATTCAGTTGGTAGAGCAGTTGCTTTGCACTTGAAGCTGTGTCAATTGCCAGGTTATCTCATGTCACACCAATCCTGATTTACGATGTACTGAGTACTTACAAACCTTCCTGCATTATTCTTCTGCCTGAGAGCAGAAGCATGGAAGAGGTAGTCATAGTCTTGGAGTTGTTGAACACAGACCATGTCCTGGAATCTTCTGTTTGATAGAATACGGTACTGCCAGATTGTCAGGCCTTTTGCATAGAGATGCTGTACATGAACTATATACAAATTGCTCTTGGCAGCAAGGTCATGCAGAGCCAATTCACATGATTAAACTGACATGTTGATATGTCTTGAATTCACCTTGTAGTGAATAAATTGTAATTTCTTATTGTTATTCATGTCCTACCACTTAAAGATGTCTTTTGCATGGTAACATAGATGATGAGTTGCGTACTGAATGTGCAGTAAAACAGTTGCACAATTTATTGCAAAGTACCAAATTGTAATAAACTAATTTAGTGTCCAGGTTTTGACATGTGGTCCCAAGTCAAACTGTATTATGGTTGCCGTAGGGAACCTGCTCTTTCCTTTTTAAACAGTGTGGAAGATTCTTTCACATGAAATGTCTATACTCAGTTGTTGCTATCAACTTGTAGAGCTTTTTTTGGGGGGGGGGAGCACAATTAATACGTTCCTGCTGTAGTAGGTTATCTAGAATACTAATAGGAGACTGTTGTCTAGAATACAACACCCAGCTGACACATTGTCATTAGAAAGCATTCCAGACCCTCAATCTCCCAGAACCCAGCAAGCCTTAAAAGTAGGAGAGCAAAGAGCTCAAAGACAGAGGGCATGTAGCAGCACCCGTAGAGGAGACAATGAGAATGATGAATGTGGAAGTGGAAGAGACGGGGAGGGGTGGAGATTTACTCGGGACAACGCCATTATCCAAGAGGCTGGGTTCTATAGCCTCTCTCTGTAAAGATTGAAATAAAAACGGAGGGTAAGAAACTTTTCCTTGTCTTTATACTTTCCTGGGCAACCAGCCGGGAGCTGCTGACAGAATCCTGACACCCTAGTGGGAGCCAGCACAAGTCCAGCTAGTGTAACAAGGTTGCCCCATCACATTTCCCCATGGCCCCAGAACAGTGCATGAGTGGGAGAAGTGGGCAGATCATCTGTCATAGTGTGACATTTAATTCCTCCCTTTTCTCACTTGCATGACCAAGACTTAGCTCTGATAATGTCCTTTGGCATAGCAGAACTGTCCATTTGGAACACGTGGATATAACTCTGCTACTGTCAATGCTGGTTAAAGCCACTGTGGCATTCCCAAACTATTTGTAATGGTCATTGCTAAATATATGCAAATATACGCAAATGATCCTTTGGATAAGCTGCCATGGAATATGCTTGACACCAGTTTTCATACTGGTGAATTTCATTAATTTAAATTGAGATTACTGGTGTGGTGTTGTAGATGGGATGATGGATGCAAGTTGCCTGGGTTAAAGTTCTTTCTTTTAGCCTTGAGTATAACTTGCTATCATTTACCACTCTTCTCTCTAATATTAGATATCTTGTTCAGACTTATTAGGCTAACAGTAAAGCACTTTTTGTATGCTATAGGAGCAGTGTTAGAAACTCAGATATACTGTATAGGTGCCAAATGGCTCCCTGAACCAAGTTTACACTCGCCAAAACAGAATGTCTAGTTGCTATTTTTGGGCAAGATTGCTTTAAAGTCTTATATTTCAAATGATGGACTGTGACTGATTATCAGTTAAACATCTGGCTAGTTCAGTTGACAACCTTGAGCTAGTTGTATAACAACCTTCGAGAATTTAAGAAAAGTCACTTGATCCAGGGACAGTCCACATATAGACTGGTCTATTCCTACCTCTTTTCTTAATGGTGATGCAGACCATTCATAATATAAAAATATTCTTCACAAGTGTGAGCAGGAAAGTGGGGTGGGGTAAGTGAAGAGAAGCTGCAACAATTAACTATAACATTGTCCAGTGCTCCTGCTCAGGCTGCACAGAAAAAGCATTTTGGTTCCTGAAATTCATCCTGATTGTGCAGATAAAATATAACTGATAGAATTCTACAGGATGAGGCATTAGTCTGTGAAAACAGTCAAGATCCGATGATCCCCAGGCAAGCACCTCCTGATAATGGAGATGTCAGGTGCTATCCTGGTGCCCAGGCATCTTCACTTGGTCAATAGGTGGAAATTTGAACACTATATATGAGTATATTATACAGCAAGTGGGGACTCATGAAAATTAGCAATGCTTGGTAGGGGCTAGAATGTTGGGTACAGGCACACACATAAGTCCTTGGAAACAGTTGGCAGGGGGTGAAAAACCCTTCCAACACATGCTCACAAAGGAACACTCTCAGACAGACACCCCAGCTTATCTTTTAATTCCATTGTAGGTGCATAATGTAAAGAGGTACTAAGGGTATTGAGTTGGAGATCCTGCTCATCACTATAGGATTAGTGATTGCCTGAGCAAGACCAGCTGGATGTCATCCCTAAAGCAATAAGTGATTGTGGTATTTTGTTTTAGGGGAAGTATACACCAGGCCCCCAGAATTTACTTTGTCTTAGGCAAAGCCTAGCCCAGAAGCTTCCCTATGATAACTTTCTATGTGCACGGGATTCTTTTTGCATGAAGGATGATTCAGTTAAATGAGCCAGCCCAGTCTATAGGGTTTTTTGGTTCCCTCTGTGGGGAGAAAAATAGAAACCACAGAAAGGAAACTGCTAAGCAGCAGGTCTTCTGCTTTTCATGGCAAGTCCCAAGACTCCTTTTCAGTTAGAAAAAAGAAAAGAAAAAAGTGTATCTTGTAGTTTGGCTCTGACAACTCTGTCTTATTATAGGAAGTGACCTGCAGAAAACTCTGAAGCATAGAGAAGCTCACTAGGTTACTTCAGCATTGTTGCCTCTACTAGTAAACAAGTTCAAACATTAATTGTGAAATTTAAGAAAATCTTTTTTATTATTATTTAGCTTGACTACCTGATCTACTGGTACTATCTACCATATATTTAAAAATAAAAAATCCAAACTAGAATTATACATCAAATGTACATTTGCATAGTGATGCATGCAACTTGACTTCATTCGGTTGTATTCTAAATCTGGTGTGTGGTCTTCTCTAAAATAATACATCCGATTTTGGAATTTCCGTGATTCCTACTAAGGAAAGGTGATTTGATTTTTGGTGAAGTTGAGGGTGTACACATGGGGTTTTGCCTCTATATTGCCTTTTGAAGTTGTAGAATTTTGCCATTTAAGTTAGTCAGAGTAATCTAAGTTTTTTAGCAAAATGTTTATAAATATAAAATATAAAGCTTTTTAAATACAAATTTTAATTAAAAACTCTCATACTGAAAAGCTAGCAGATTGTAAACTACATGGGTACAGTAGTCTTTTTTTCCATGTAATAATGCTGAACTTGACCTTTTAAGAGCTATAATGCTAGGCACCAGTTCTTGAGAAATAAAGAGCTTCAGATAAGCACTTGAAAAATAAATCTAAAATAAATGCTGTGAAGATAACAGAAGCAGTGGAGCCTCCTAAAGCTGATTATAGCAGTAGTCCTGGTAGCTCCTTAATGCTAAGCACTATCAGCTATGGAAATTTCTCTTGCACTGTTTTGTTCTGGTATAGCAAGAATGCATTTAAACCAGATGTGTGTGCCTTCTGTTTAGGAACAGAACTATAGTTTTCATTTTCCTTTTAAACACACTGAAAACCTACAGCTGTCTCTCAGCAACTGCTTGCTGGTTGACACTGAAATACATACATAGTAAAAATACAACCAGAGCTATCTGTGCCAATTCTGGTATCTTTTAAAAGCTGAAGACATAATATGGGCTCCTCCTACCTTCAAGTTAATGAAGAAAGTATTATGGAAAAATACTGAGTTTTCAAAATGGAGTCTTCCACTTCCTGATTAAAAATGGCACTAGTATTACAAAGGACTAGAACAGAAGATTACCTAATGCCACAATAGTTTTGTCAGGGTAGCTGTGTTGAACATTACTTTACTCTAAATATGCTAAAATCAAATCTGTATGCATCTAGACTCGGTAGGTGTTCTCGTAGTTTAGAAAGGCTTGCTGAAATCAAAACCGTTTTTTTAAAAAACCTGTCACATGCACAGAATCTCAGTTCTTGTTAGAAAAGAAGTGCAACTGGATTTGTTATTCTAAATATATTATCTGTGGGGATAAAAACCTGTGCTACTAAGTGGTGGAAAAGATTAAGATTTGGATACTAGATTAAGAATCAACATCCCAGTCATAAAGGAAGACAATGGCTTGTTGAAGGAGATTGTTTCAGTGGTTCTCTGGCTCAAAGGCAGCATCTTTGGTGGTCACTGGAGCCTGGAAGTTTCTTTCTCCCATTTTATGGCTCGCCACATACCAAGCCTGGAGCATCAGCACCTGGAGGCTCATAAAAGCTGGAAGCAAACGAAGAGAGGTTTGCTTCTCTGTGGGTGCAGGCCACCCTTGTTGTTTCAGAGTATGCACAACTCCTTCCAAAGGCAGCATCCCATGGGTGTTTTGATGGGGGCATGCAGGTGTCCCTTTCTTTCACACAAGAGAGTGGAGGAAGCCTGGCTTTTTAAAATCCCAAACTGGATATATATATATAAAATCAGATTTTCATGCTTTGCCCTGACTCTTCCTATTTATTCCCTTTTATTCCTCCAATACAAAAAGAAGGCAATGTCCCTAGGCAAGCCCCTACATGTTCCAACTTCAAAATCTTATCCTAACCTTAATAGCTAGTTCTTTCATGGCAACTAATAGAAATTTCGCTCTCCTACACAAGAAAATGGTAAAGTGCTACAATAATTGTAGTTTGAAGTAGAAATATTGATGCTCTGTGTAGCATCGAATTGTGGTGTGTCTGGGGGAACAGGGCTAGACAATGGAAGCTCTGGGTAGTGGGCTGTCTGGGGCTGGATAGTAAAGGTGTTCTACATTCTAAATGTTTCTGTCTATATCCTGCAGAAAGCACATTCCAAACAATTGTTAAAGTTTGCTAGTCTTGATAGTGCTAAATAGCTTATTATCCTGTCAGAAAGTGATAGAGTTTAATAAAGGTTTAGTACAATTCAGAGGTCTCGGTGATCCCACTGAGACTTAATTGCTTAATTGTTTTTGTTTAAATGTGGTGATTTCACTTGCAGTTTGGTACACCTAGTATCATCTAGATGAGTATCCCTCTTTGTCTTTGTATGTGTGCATTGAGAACAATTCCATATCCAAGGTTTTGGGGCATATCATTGAATTGATGGAAGAATATGACAGTGTCTAAGGTAGAAATTGCAATTAATGCTTTTGAAGAGCAGACATCACTGAAATAATAGTGTTTACACAGGTGGTTATTTCAAAGTAATACTGTAACAACAACTCCACTTTTAAACTTGCTACTGCTAACATCAGTGTATTTAACTTTTGGAGAACAATTAAGTTAACTTCAGTTAATAAGTAACACCCCTCTGCAAAGTAGTTGTGCACAGAAACAAGTACAATGAACCCTCCTAAAAGTAGACTATAAAATAAATAATGCAACAGGTTTTTACTCACTACTATTCTTAGAAATAAGTTGGTACAGCAGACCTCTTTTCCCTACTGTCTCTGAACAATGGCAAATTAAACCTGCTGGAGAATGTGAAAAATTATTGGATTAACCTGATTCGTAAAGAATGTGTAGATGAGCTTTAAGATGCAGGTGGTGAAGTTCATTGTTCGTGCCCTTATTTTAACCTGAAGAAGAGTGGTCTTGAGCTCTCAAAAGCTTTCAGAGTCACCATCTGGAACTGCCTCAGCAAGAGGTGCTGTAGTACCTAATGGCTCATCAAGAGCTTTACTCGGCCAAGTGACAGGCTGGTTGAGACAATCTTTCCAGCATTTATTTATTTTTGTCTGTTGGTATGTTAGAATACATATATATAATATTTGTTAAATCTACATTTATAACAGAAGTTACCAATTTTTGTAGTCTTGCAGGCACATCTGGAATTTTAGAAAGTACAGTGGGCATCATCCCTTTCTTTGCTTTTCTCCCCGCTTTCCATAGTGTTACAGATAAAGCAGGGACAGTAGGAGAGAAAGAGAGTCCACATACATATTCTTTTGATTCTCATGAATCTGCCTGATTTTACACCGTGAACTTCAAAACACCATCAAATTAAAGCTTACCTTGGTAGACTACAGAGTAAAATTGTACTTCTTGTTATTGTCATCACCACAAAAACGTTGATCAAAGGCATGTATCTCAATGATACATTTTTTAAACATAGGGTGACAATAGAATCACCAGCAAATTGGAGAACACTTGTGTGGAAAAGTGGTGGCCTATTTAATAGTGGCAGTTTTGAGAAGATCCTTTGTAAAAATTGAGTACCCATGCCTGCACTGGGTGGTTTTGTTTTTTTAAGAGAGGTGACTAGTGATGGGAAGAGTAGGGGAAGGAACCCATTAAAAATGATGCCATTTCAAGAGGATCCAGTTTACTGAATAAGATGTATGTGTGTTCATGTGTGTATGTGCTCTTTCTCTCGGTGGCATGCCTCTTTCTCTGCCTTGGTGGCTTTTGTTTTCCTCCCTCTCCCCAGTCTCCCAGATTACTGCCCTTTCCACACTTTTCCTCCTACCCTTGGTTGCTGCACCATCTCTCCAGCTGCTCAGGTGTCAACCTATGCTTTGATGAGCACACAAAGCTGAATGAGGGCTGTGGGAAAGAGTGTCACTCTTAGTCCTTTAGCTCTGTACTTTTTATGGATGGGGGGTGCAGAAGGTAACCACTTTCCCCAACTTATGACAAAGGGAGCAATGGCAGGGGCTGGTGCTTAGAGGCTTTGTGGGCACTATGTTGGAACCCTAGCTTTATACTGAGTCAGGGCATGGTCTACTTGAACAATATCTATAGTGTTCTGGCAGTTATTATCTAGGGTTTGGACTAATGTATTTCCCAGTCCTATTGCATGAGATGCTTTAACAGGAAATACCATGGATTCTGGGATCATTATATATTCAAAGTATGTACTTCTCTCTAGACCAGGGGTCAGCAACCTTTTTCAGCCGTGGGCTGGTCCACCATCCCTCAGACCGTGTGGTGGGCCGGATTATATTTTGGAAAAAAATAATGAATGAATTCCTATGCCCCACAAATAACCCAGAGATGCATTTTAAATAAAAGGACACATTCTACTCATGTAAAAACATGCTGATTCCCAGACAGTCCGTGGGCTGGATTGAGAAGGCGATTGGGCCGCATCCGGTCCACGGGCCTTATGTTGCCTACCCTTGCTCTAGACTCCTTTTGACCCCAAAGGAACCAATGTGAATTAGACTTGGTAGCTCTCAAGCTAAACATGTATCTCCCCCAGATATCTTTTGAAATCTAGTTAGCTCTGAATCTGAGTGTACATTAAACTTGCTAATTTATCTACAGCCCCTAAAGGGATGGAGATTTGTGCCTTTATATGGAAAGATTTGACAATGAAAATGGCTTCCCCACCATACATTCAGAACCAAAAGGACATTTCCCCCTATTCTGGGTTCATATTGTGTCCTGCCCCATGTGGTGGCCTAGTTATCAAAAGAAATAGATTCATAACTATTCCAGGGATAACTCAGTCACAAGCCAGTTCTGAAAAACTGGTCTCCCTGAGTGGTGAAATCATCCAGAGCAAATTCTAATATCAGGAACCAACTGAACAATCTCTCCTAGAGAAAGTCTGTGGCAAGTGAACCTGAGTTTATCAAGAAACAATATTCTCTGCATTTTTAGGTTCCAGTGCATCAGTAAAGCTCTGGAGATTATGAAAAGATGAAGGCAGTTCTAGCTTCCATGGCTTTCCTTATGGTATGGTATATACCAGCCTCCGCCATGCTGGTGCCCTCCAGATGTTTTGAGCCCAAAACATCTGGACGTTCCCAGTATGAGGGACACTAGTATATTATTCAAGTAAATACAATAGCTAGGCACATAATAAAAAAAAGGTTTGTCATATTGGCCATAAGGAAGAACTTGAAAATCCACAGTTGGACAAAACCTATACGTATTATGACTAGTGTATCACATCCAGGATTTTGCATAGCTGACCTCATGGCTAAAATATCCAACACAATGCTTGTACCTTTTTGTTTTTCCTTGATTTCTACCCCACAACCACTGCTTTGTACAACTTCTTGTGACAATTTTTGTTTTTGTGAGAATTTGGTGCCCAACTGAATTTTAGAATAGTTAAGCAACAACTCCTAAGTTTCAGATCTCTTAACTGTATAATTTTTAATGAGGCTCCCAACTAGTGGTGTTTTTTAAACACTTTAAAATTGAGTGATTTTCTTCATAAGGGGCAGTTTAAAGCTGGCAAGATTGCCAAACACTTTTCACAGAATCAGGAATAGAATATGTTTAGTGATTGGGTTGTTGACTGGAGTGACTGGAGTGCTAATCTAAGCAAGGTCTCAACATATATTTTAATCAACTAAAATTCTTTAAGGACTGGTAGCAGAATTGTTTTTCCCATTTAAATTTGAGTGGGTACTGTATTGGTGTGAAATGCATAGCAGAGTGCAGCTGTAAATGAATTTAGGCCTTTTGATTGGCTTTAAGGTTGACTTGCCAATTGAATATATCTTATATTTGTTGCTAGTCTTCCTTTAAATATCACTATCAAATGTTGCTTTTAAAACTGTCTTGTCAGATGTCCTTGGTGCATTCCATATAAGATAGCATGTTATACACGCACACCATAAGAGGAGAAAACGAGTGCATGATACAGATGCCTGGGTCACAATGACCTTAACTGAGAAGCATATTGTCTACTGTTTTGTTTAGCCTGTTATTTAAGGTGGATTTTTGTGGGCATTACTTTACATTGCTTGGCTTGAGATGAAATTTTATAGGCATGGCAAAGTGTAGTAGGCTGTGACATATTTGCAATGTGTTTACACTACCAAGTACATGTAGCAGCTGCTTCCATCTGTGTTCGCCACACAATTTCCCCACTCATTTTAAAACGGTTTGCTAAAATACCCCGTGGCTTAATATTTTGTAGGGAGCAGAACTTGCTAAAGAAGCAACAGCACAGCTTTCCTTGTTTTCAGTGCTGAAAGTATGTGTGACATAAAAATGGGTACCCCTCGGTGGGTATTTTGGCTGCAGGGTGCCATTCTTTTTCCTAGTTTCTCAATGAGAACAACAGCTTACACATATCAGTGAATTCAGTATATTCCAGTAGTTAGTCTTGCTTCTCCTCCCATGTTTCAGGTGGACTGCTTGGCCTTTAAAAGAGAGGTGCATTTTGATTGACTGTAGTGAGGACTCTTCCAGGTTGGCTCAGCTGCTTTAAATATTTATGCTTGTCTTCTTTACCCTAACTTTTTCACTAGGTTTTTCCCTTTATGCCTTCTCTACTGATGAAGCATTATAATGCATTACAATTTTTTTTTAAAGCCTACTCATTTTATCCACTGTGAAAGAAGAGCAGTATAAACGTAAGCCACAATATTGCCATCTTTGTCACCCAGCGACTAGACTTGGATAGAGTGTAGCTTCATGAATAGACGTTTCCACCCTCCCCACTTCTTTGAGCAGTGAGAAAGGAAAGAACACTGGGAACTTACGGAGTTTCTGTAACACTGGCTTTATTTACAATTACACAAATAGTGTGTGAGAACAACAACAACAACAACAAATTTATTAAATTTGTGAGGTCCATGCCTTTACACAAAATACCATAAAACATTATTAAAAGATAAACAAAAAGATTATAAAAGTAAGCTAAAATTCATGCCATGCTGTCCCAGCAAGGAAACTACCCAATAAACCCCACCATTCAGGGAAGAAGATACAACAACAGGTTAGGAGAGCAATGGGAGGGACCTCACCGTTTCATCCAGGAACCATACCCTAGTTTTCATAGCCTTCACCACAAAGACCGCTACCACGTGAGAAATCCATGGATCAGCGTCCACCAGTAAAAACTTTACTTGGTCCTCAGAGTTGACTATTGATTTGGGAATAGTTTGTAACATCGCATCCCTGAAGGCCGAATAGATGGGACAATACAACATGTAATGTATGAGATCCTCTTTGGTTCTCATATAACAAGGACATATCCGCTGCTCTACTGGGATTTTTGCATATCTGCCTGACAGATAGGCCGTAGGAATGGTTTGAAAACGGGCCATAGTAAAGGCTCTCTGAAGAGTGGGATTGGTGATATTCGCCAAGTAATTGGCGCAGATTTTGACTGCTTTCAGTCGGGGAAACCAGTGGGACGACCCTGGGATCTGTATTTTTGTGGTATCTAACAGAGCGTCTCTCTCCAGGATCCATTTCCGGACTTTGTCCGGGCTCCACCGTTTGAGGATATTAAACTCCGGTAGGGTGTATCTAACCAGGATCTCAGATAAGTTTTGGCGCCAAGTGGTGTTCTTTTGAAAAGATACAAAGGCTTGTTTGGCCAATAAGGTGTTTGAAGTGTTTGCAAGGTTGATGTAAAATCGTAGGAATCTTAAGTGGGCCCTGGCAGACACAGAGGGTAAACCAACCTCCACCCTCAAGAAAGCTGCTGGGGTTCCTTGAGGAAGGCCTAGAATCCTCTTGAGATAGTAGTTTTGCAAAATTTCAAGCCGTTCCAACAGCCTCTGGTTCCACCCCCAGAGTTCTATCCCATATAACATCTGGGGAATAGCTTTCCCAACAAAAGCTCTTAATGCCGGGATCACCAATTGTCCTCCCCTGGTATGGAAGAAACTAAGCAAAACACCAATTGTTCTTCGTGTTAGGATGGTTACAGCCTTAAAGTGGGCTAGCCAGCTAGATGTAGCCTGGAATGTAACACCCAGATATTTAAAAAAAGGGCACTGTTCAATCACATGTTCATCTAAAGACCATCTAAAGGTGTGGCGAGCTCTAGTGAACACCACAATTTTTGTTTTGTCATGGTTTATCTTTAGTGAATTATGGGAACAGTAGGCTGCGATCCCCTCCAGCATGCTGCGTAAGCCTCTTCGGGTGAGTGCCATTAAAACCATGTCATCGGCATATAGCAAAATATTCAGGCGTTTACCTTCAAGGGCTGGAGCCGATGACTTGTACTTTGCCATGTACTGAACAATGTCGTTTATATAAAAGTTAAAAAGAAATGGGGCTAGCAGGCATCCCTGTTTGACCCCTTTCCCCAATGGCAGTGGGTCCGTAAGAGTTCCCGATGACCCAGTTCTGATTTTGACTGTAATGTCTGTATGTAATTCTCTGAGAATTTTTAAAAGTCGTCTGTCAATGTCCGTTTCATATAATTTTTTCCATAGTCTATCTCTACAGATTGAGTCGAAGGCAGATGTCAAGTCAACGAAGGCCACAAAGAGTCTGCTCTTATACGCTTTTGCATATTTAGCTACCAGGGTCTGTAGTACCATGCAGTGACCTATCGTATTGTGGCCCTTTCTAAATCCTGCCTGTTCCTGGTTGAACAGGTTAGAATGGTCCGCCCAATCTACCAGCTTGTTTAATAAGTACCGGGTATAAAGTTTGTATGCGATGTCCAGAAGGCTTATAGGGCGGTAGTTTGCTGGATCTTGAATGTCTCCCTTCTTGTAGATAGGGACTACCACACTTAGTTTCCAGTTTGCTGGGATTTTACATGTGTTGTTTATTGCCGTAAAAAGTTTGGCCAAAAAGATGGCCCACCATTGGGCATTTGATTTAAAAACCTCAGGGGGGATCATGTCCTCACCAGGAGCTTTGCCATTTTTTAAAGTTTTAATTAGCTGTAGGCACTCTGATTCCGTAACAGGATCCCAACTAGCTAGATGCTCATTCTTCAATGGGAGGAACGGACTCAAATTAGCAGTATTTGAGAGTGTGTATAGCTTGAGAAAGTGTTGATACCACACATCGGATGGAATACTGCTGTTTACAATTTTTCCTTTGGATGAGACTCCCTGTGCTACTATTGCCCAGAATTTTCTATCGTCTCGCGATTTAATCGCCTTATCAAGTGCCTCCCATTGTTCCTTCCTGTAAAGGGATTTCTTGAGTTTTAAGGTGTTTTTATAGTGAGAGCGCCATCTGTGGAAATTTACCATAGATGACAAAGTCCTCTCCTGTTTTACCTTATTTTGTTGTTTCCTAAGCAGGGATCTTAGCTTCCGGCAGTCTTTGTCAAACCAGACCCCCGATTTGTTATGTTGTTTGGGAGGCCTGGTGTTTATAAGAAATGGGAAAAGGGACTCTGAGACCCGCTGATATAGTGAAAAAGGATCAAAGTTAGGTAAAGGACACTGGTCTCTCAGAACCAATAAATCTGGAGAGTGCAGGTGTTGATTGATTTTAAGCTCCAGCTCGCTGTTCCATTTACGCCTGCGTGGGGCCGGTGCTTGAGGAGGGGCTGCACAATGTAGATGTTGTAATCCCCCTGATTCGAGGGGAGTTAGTGAGATTGCTCTAGGAAGATGGTCGCTCTCAGTTCTGTTAAAAGTGCTGAGACCCTGTGCCCTCTCCAAAATTGTTGGAGAGACCAGGATATGGTCAATCACACTTGCACCACGAGGGCCGATAAAAGAGAAGAAACCTCCTGACCTATCCATGTAAGTACCATGCAGGTTGTACAAGTTATGCTTAAAAGCAATCTCCAGTAATGTAATACCTGCCTTATTCAAGACCTTTTCATCAGAACTCCAAGGGATAAACCAGTCTGCCTCTGGTAAAAACTGGGTTTTGGAGCCATATGAATTGATGTCGCTGCCTATCCTGGCATTAAAGTCACCTGCCAGCAGGATGTTCCAGTCAGGAAATTCTATTTTGGCCTTCTCCAAGCATGACTCCAAATCTTCCCAGATTTGTACTGTCTGAGAGGAAGTACACACGGGGGGAATATAAACGTTGAAACATAGAAGATCTCCTCCTGTGTTATTGGAGATAAGTAAAATCTGAAAATTGTTGTTCTTCATCCACTGCAGTTGTCGCACCATGTTTCAGGTGGACTGCTTGGCCTTTAAAAGAGAGGTGCATTTTGATTGACTGTAGTGAGGACTCTTCCAGGTTGGCTCAGCTGCTTTAAATATTTATGCTTGTCTTCTTTACCCTAACTTTTTCACTAGGTTTTTCCCTTTATGCCTTCTCTACTGATGAAGCATTATAATGCATTACAATTTTTTTTTAAAGCCTACTCATTTTATCCACTGTGAAAGAAGAGCAGTATAAACGTAAGCCACAATATTGCCATCTTTGTCACCCAGCGACTAGACTTGGATAGAGTGTAGCTTCATGAATAGACGTTTCCACCCTCCCCACTTCTTTGAGCAGTGAGAAAGGAAAGAACACTGGGAACTTACGGAGTTTCTGTAACACTGGCTTTATTTACAATTACACAAATAGTGTGTGAGAACAAACAACAGGCACACCTGCAAGGAAGCAAATCACACCCCCACATTAGATTCCCCAGAAAGAGATCCTGAGGTACATGTGCCATCCACTACTTTCTTGCTTTCTCTGCTTCCACCTGTTTCCAAATTGCTAGAAATGCTATTTCTCCAAACATTCACTCCCCACTTTATACACACACATGCATATGCACATAAGCAGGAGTGCTCAATGAGTTCAGTGCAGAGTTCTGTTCAAATTCTGCCCATCTACCACGGTGTGCATGTTAAAAATCAGGGAGCTGATAGTTTAAATCAGGGGTCAGCAAGGTTTATCTTGCCTGGGCCGGATCGGTCCTGCATAGATCCCTCCGTGGGCTGGATCACGCGTGCGAGTGCATGCGCCTGCGATTTTCAGTGTCTGCGTCTGCGCATGCGCAGATGCGATTTTCAATGCTGCGGAAGTGAGTCCCCGCTCTGCGCTGGTTTAGCACAGTGCATGAGCAGGCAGCTCAGTTCGGGGGTAGCTTGTGGGCTGGTCAAAAGACCTCCACGGGGCACTTCCAGCCCATAGGCCTTAGGTTGCTGACCCCTGGATTAAATACATATTTACAGTGGTACCTTGGCTAACATATGCTTCAGGTTACATACGCTTCAGGTTACAGACTCGCTAACCCAGAAATATTACCTTGGGTTAAGAACTTTGCTTCAGGATGAGAACAGAAGTCGTGTAGCGGTAGCACAGTGGCAGCAGGAGGCCCCATTAGCTAAAGTGGTGCTTCAGGTTTAGAACAGTTTCAGGTTAAGAACAGACCTCCAGAACGAATTAAGTACTTAACGCAAGGTACCACTGTATAGTATTACAAGTGGTCCAAGACCTGCTTTTAAAAAATCCCCATCTTCTCCCCCACACCCCTGCCCTGCCCAGTATGGTTGCTCTAGGAGAGGGTTAAGGAGTAAACCCTACACAAATCCAGAGTGGAGTCCCTAAGGCAGTTGGAATCTTGTATGCCTGCTTCTGGCAACTCCTGCAGCCAAACTGGTGCCTAATGTATTGCTCTACTTCCCTTTGGACCACATCAGCAGGATGAAAAGGGGTTGTTATCATCTAGGCAACCCTGGACCTCCATACATGCTGCCCGGAGAGGTCACTTCTGTGTAGCTAACATAGCAAAACTATGGGAGGCAGTTACGTGTTACCGGTCTCTGCAGGCACAGGAGGTGATGTGATTCTCCGGCGGTTTGCCTTCACCCCAAGAAGCACACTCCATTGTCTCTTGATACATGTGGATGTCAACAACCAATGACATATTTAAATGTGTTTCTGCGTGGACTTTGAATAAAATCAGATTAATGCAGAAGTAGGATGGCACAGATTTAGGAATGATCACATGCAGAAGTGACATGAACCAGAAATAGACACATCTGTCCACCCCTGCAGATCCACTGTAACAGAAGAGTGAGTGGAAGAATGACTGAGAGCCATGGAGCGTGATGGAATGCTGGGTGGAGTCAGAGTGACTGACAGATGGAGGGCGTCTGAGAATTGCATTTGAAGTGGAGTTGTGAGAAAGTGTATGAAAGCAGAGGTAAAAAGTAAGGATAGCCATAAAGAGGAAAATTGGTAATTTTAGATTAGGTGATATCTGTAAATATACAGTGCTCTTCTGTACTATCTACGGTAGCTCAATAGGTTGTGGTGGCAGGTATTGTGAGGGTCTTAAAGGGAAGTTTAGATGTTTGAACTAATTACTTCTAGGGACCTGAGCCTTCGTACACATACCTTTTGCTGGAGATGGTGTGATAGGTCACCTCCCCCAAATTCTGACTTGCCCTTTGCCGAACAAGAGAGGTCTCGATATAAAGAAACAATGAACTCCCATAAAAAAGCACCAACCAGTCATTAAGGACTATAAACCAGTGATCTACTAACAAAAAAAAATTAATAAGTCAGTGATAGTGGTGCTTGCTAATTCCTTCTCACCCTATCCTTAAGTGGTAGGAGGAATTCACTCAAATATCATTTTTTTGTATCAGGCTTTTAAGTATTTTAAAGCGTTATTTCTTACCTTAATGTTCAAGGATAAGCATTTTAAGAAAATGATTCCAAGTTCCAAAAGTGACTTTACTAGATTTAAACCTGTAAATAATTAATTAATTTACTTGATGACTCTTGGGGTTCCTTCCAACTCTATAATTCTGTGCTTTACTCACTACTGTTTAAATCAGGGGTAGGCAACCTAAGGCCCATGGGCCACAAGCTGCCCATGGGGGTCATTTAACCAGCCCACGAGTCGCCCCTGAACCGAGCTGCCCACTCGACGAATCCACTCGCGCTGTACTAAACTGGCACAGCATGTCGCGGGGACTTGCTTCCGCGGCGCTGGAAATTGCGTCTGTGCATGAGCAGATGCTGGAAATCACATCTGCGCTGATGCCGGAAATCGCGGGGGTGCGCACAATCTGGCCCACGGAGGGATCTCCACTGGAGTGAACCGGCCCAGGCAAGGTAAACCTTGCCAACCCCTGGTTTAAGTCTTCTCTGTGCCCTTATTTCCTCTGTCTCCTAAACCTTTTCCATCCTGTTTCTCCTTAATTATAGATAGTGTCATCAATGTACATAGCACCATCCATCTTAAGGAGAAGTTACCCAAAGTGAACACAATAATTCAGCTTTATCTTTACTAATGCCAAACAGTGTGGAAGTATTTGAGGCTTCTCTTAGTATAACCCTAGATAGCACTCTGGCTCCTTCAGTGCAAATAGAAATGGGAAAAATCAGCCCAGCCAGCCACCCACTCTGGGTTGGCGATAATGCTATTAGGAGAACAGGAGATGAGACTAGATGGTGCCTGCTGGCTGGGTGGGTGTGTTGGGGTTTTTTCTTTATAATTTTTCTTTAAAATATGTCTGTTCAGTCACATCACAGCTGTATTTCAAAAATGGAAACTACACAAGCAGAACAGCTACAAGCAGGCTCAAAGGATCTTTGGCATGGTTTACTGCTGGTGGCGCTGTGGGTAAAACCTTGAACGGCGGTTCGAATCCCCGCGGCGGGGTGAGCTCCCGTCGTTCGGTCCCAGCTCCTGCCCACCTAGCAGTTCGAAAGCACCCCCAAGTGCAAGTAGATAAATAGGTACCGCTTTATAGCGGGAAGGTAACAGCGTTTCCGTGCGCTGCACTGGTGCTGGCTCGCCAGAGCAGCTTCGTCACGCTGGCCACGTGACCCGGAAGTGTCTTCGGACAGCGCTGGCTCCCGGCCTCTTAAGCAAGATGGGCGCACAACCCTAGAGTCGGACACGACTGGCCCGTACGGGCACGGGTACCTTTACCTTTACCTTTACTGCTTAAAGGTAAAGGGACCCCTGACCATTAGGTCCAGTCGCGGACGACTCTGGGGTTGCGGTGCTCATCTCGCTTTACCGGCCAAGGGAGCCAGCGTACAGCTTCTAGGTCATGTGGCCAGCATGACTAAGCTGCTTCTGGCGAACCAGAGCAGCACATGGAAATGCCGTTTACCTTCCCGCCGGAGCGGTACCTGTTTATCTATGTGCACTGTGTGCTTTCAAACTGCTAGGTTGGCAGGAGCAGGGACCGAGCAACGGGTGCTCACCCCGTCACAGGGATTTGAACTGCCAACCTTCTGATCGGCAAGCCCTAGGCTCTGTGGTTTAACCCATAGTGCCACCTGCGTCCCTGGTTTACTGCTTACTACTGGTCAAAAAACTACTTCATTTTTCATCTCTCCAAAGTCAGTCCAAATGAGTGTTGGGATCAAACTGGGGCTGTAGCTAGGGTGGGGAAATGAGGCTTAATGGAGCCTCTGAACATTGATGGGACCTGCCCCTTAAAAAAACATGGGAGGGGGCAAAGTGCCTCAGCCCCCAGGAGCTGGCATTTATGCTGCAGAACTTGCATGCAACGCTTGTGGGACTCCTTCCATGGCAATAGTGTGTGGTCAGTGGACCAAGGGAACAAGGCTAGTTCCCTAAATGTTTCCCTGGTGTATCCTTCCCAGAGCCCAGGAAGCTTCAGCCTGGCTTAGGGAGAGAGGTGCAGTGCTCACAGGCATGACATCACAGTGTTCCCCCCTCCCCATCACCCCTGGAAGCTGGCACCTCTGGCCCTAACTCTTTCCTAAGAAAAAATTCACTGCACACCACTGTTCTGTGGAGAGGCTTACCTGGTACATATTCTGCTATTTTTTATGTATCTGGCAAAAACCTTTCTATTTTATCAGGTTTGTTAGGGATGTTAGATTTGAGCCTGCTATTTTTAATTAGAATTTTTATTCTTGTGCAAATTGTATTTTCTGTTCTTAGTAGTAGTGAAGGGTACATATACATTCTGTAACTAAATAAAAATACCTTGGGTAGGATGAAGGGGCAGAAAGGTTCCTTCTGGTATTGCTAATGTTTGGAGACAGTGACTGAAGAATGCAGAAAGACCCTGCCAAGAAATCTGATTTTTATTTTTGCTTTGTGTGTACAAGCATGTTTCAGGGTGGTAAATGTTAAGCCTTGTTGCAGCAGCTGTTGTAGCAGCTCTCAGTGCTTAGGATATTGTTGCGAAATATTAAAATAACTTTGTTATGAAGTGTGGAAGCAGGTGAACTATGAAAATATGATATAACAGGAGTCAGATGGCATTTACCTGAGAGTTACCTCTAATGTGTGAAGACATACAATGTGAAGTAGCTGAACTAGTAAATAAATTATGCCACATCACTAAAATAAGAGGCTATAAGATGATAGCCAATGTAATACCAGCTTTTTTAAAAAGAATGAGACAGGATCCAGAAAATTATAGACCTATCAGTTGCTACTTCCCCCCTACATAATTAAATAGAGAATGGTGCTAAAGTCTTCAGATTGTTAATTACAATTGCAGTGCAGTAGTAGAACACTGATGAGTAGCTACTAGATAACATCAGCAATGCTAGACAGTCTATATGGAAAAAAATCTTTCCATCTTTTAAACTTTAGAAATGTAAAGGATTGAACCTGGAAGAGAAAAAACTGGTAGCATTAATACTCTAGATCTTTTAAATGTACAAAGTTACATAAGTCATTTATTTACTCACAATCCTATGAAGTTGGTTGGTGGACATTCTGCACTTGCCTTAGGCTATCCAATGAGTTTTGTGACTTAGAGATTTGATCTAAGGGATTAAATCACATATAAGACACTTAGTTTGATATTTCATTGATTAACTATTCAATACTATAAACAGTTCTCTGCTATCACTTTCAAATAGCCCCTGTTGTGCAGATTCTCCTCAAGTGCAAGCAACAAGCCCCTAGCCTTACTTTGGTGTCCAAACTTGCATATTGTTTCTGTCCAAACAAGCCAAGTTTGGGAAGCCAAGGACAAACCTTAGCTTAGCATCATGACTTGTCTGGAGAGAAGCAAACCATTTTGTACAGAGCGCTAAATTCCTGATCACAGCAACACGATTGTTGAATTAATGAATTCATTGGTGTTAATGGACAGCTCAGATTCTGTACTCCCCCCGCCCCCTAGGCAGACATAAGCAGATATTTTATACATGCCTCAACAGCCATAATATTAGATAAAGGCTAAAAGAGGCAGTAGTTGTGATCTACCATGTGAAGCATTTGACAGGAAAAGCAACAAATATTTTTCAGTAAGTCATAGCTCATGATATCTAGGGCTTCTAGGCTGTTAAGAAAAGGATGAGAAAAGTCCTCTCACTAGGTTTCGCTCAATGGAAGAAAATCACACTTCTATTATTGACAGTTAGTGTTAAAGAGGTTGACAGATGGAGAATGAGGGAGGGGGAGGTGGTGTATCAGTAGTGCCTCTATATTTAGATATGCCTCCTTTATCTGACTGTACAGCTGGCCACTCAATTTATTTTAAAGGACTTGTGCTTCCCTTTCCTGTGAGTACTTTTCATGTGCTTCACAGATATATCCTACTCCATGCACGCAAGCCTGTGGGGGCCAAGTACATTACTCATGCAAAGTGAAGTTCATAGGGGCCAATGGATGGAATATCCAAATGACTTGTGTACAACCATATTGCGTCCAAATCAGATTCATCACTTTTACTTTCTGCCCTTCAGGGAGCAACCCATCTACAGCACCCGAGCTCATGTCTTCCAGATTGACCCTAACACGAAGAAGAACTGGGTTCCCACCAGCAAGCATGCTGTTACTGTGTCCTACTTCTATGACAGCACAAGAAATGTCTATAGGATAATCAGCTTGGATGGCTCAAAGGTAAGCTATCTGACAGTTTAAACTCAGGTAAACTTCTACATTTAATCTGTCTCTCCCCCCCCCCCTTTTAACGTTACTGAAAAGTGATGCAAAATGAGAGCACCACTCTTGGAACTTAACATACAATATAATACTTTATTAACTTTTGAAGTTGGTCGAGAAACCTGTTTGGGGACTGCTTGTCTCCTCTGACTTCTCTGTCTCTCAATTCACTGTAACTGTAAAGGAGGAAGGAGGCTAAAAGGCATTCTGCTTGGAGTATATATCTTTAGTCCTAAGTAATATGGCAGATATTATGTTGAGTAGTTTTATTTTTTTATTAATGTTAATGTAGAAATCCATTTTCCACCAGAAAATCTAGTCTTATTTTCCCTGTGTGCCAGAATGTCAAAATGTCTATACTAAACATAACACTGCATATTGAGGAACGTTCTAATGTTTGCATTTAATCAATCTGTTCAACAGTTGATCCATTTACTAAAATTTGATTGCTACCCTGGGCTCCATTGGGAGAAAGGGCAGGATATATGTTAAATAAATAGATAGATAGATAGATAGATAGATAGATAGATAGATAGCTATGCTGATAATATTGAATGTGAAGATTTCAAGTCTAAATTACCATTTGGAAATCAACAGCTTGATTATTCCAACTGGCATTTTCTCTCTGAATCTTCTTTAAAATCCTGACATGGTTCAAATATATTGTATCTTAGGTAAATTGGTTTATCAGTGTGTTTAGATTACATTATCCAAAACTCATCCTTCCTGACCAGAGTTAAAAAAAAAAACCTTCAAGGAAAAGGCCAACTTCCTGCATACTTGTGCAGAAAATATAGATTGTCACCCAAGTTCATGATGTAACATAAGCAAAAGAAAAATGGAGGTCCCTGCCTCAAAGGAGTTCACAATCAAAATTTTGATAGCAGGAGAGACAATAGAATACTATTAAAACATCTGCATTGTTTGCTCTGTGGTGGAAAAAGTTTTTTTCTTTTAAAAAAAATGGCATTTTACTAATTGTCCTATAATTATTGGGGCTGGGGTGTCTAAAGATGTGCTGATTTCATGATCCGCCACTTAGGAAATCCAGCTGCCTGGCCTCTAGTATTATGAGCAGTTTGTATTCTTGGAGTAAATAAGTCATTAAGAAAACTAATTCATTAAGAAAACTAGTTGATGTCAATATGCAAAGCAGATATGGATGCTGTATGATTTATTTCAAACAATAAAAGATCATGTAATTTTTCTATTGTATTCTGTTGGTCAGGCACAAAGTAAACTTCTGATAACATTTCCACTGCCATTCAATTTCATTCATGCTGTAGTGGGACTCTTGCAGACATCAGAATAAACATGCAGTGTTTCATGTAAGGATTCAGTTTGCACAATTATCTAGCACCACCAACTGGATGATTTAAATGTAGAAAGCTAAAATATTCCTTCATTTTTTGACAACTATATGGTACCAACTCCTCATCTGGATGAAAGGCAGCTGCCGTCAATGCAAAAAATATGAACCTTTGACGTAGGCATTTTAATTAGGATTTCATTGGCTTCAGTATCATTTGTATCTTTTGAAAACCTATTCCATGGAATGAGGCACAATTTATAGTTACTGAGGTTTGAATGAGTATTTCTTTCTCCAGTTTTGCTGAGTGGCAGATTTCAAGCTGCTGTGGTAAGTCTCGATTTCTAATCCCAGGGAAGATGACCTTTGGATTCAGGAACTGATCTGACTACAGGTGTCAAACTTCCCATGGCCCTGATCTAAATTCAGCGCTAATTATTGCTTTAAAATGAATCTTCTCCGGTTTCTGAGCTGTAGTTTACTAGAACAAAGTGCATAGATAGCATATTTTTTGAAAAACCTGAAAAACACAGAATAGAGTTTATGGCACATACTTGCTAATTAGGTTTCGTTAACCTAGACTTCTGAAATAAATTAAATGTGGAGTATTATTGCTATCTTGTTCTTGACTTTTGCTCAACGGTTTCATCCAAAGAGTCACATACAAGAGCACATTACAGAACTACATGTGATGCATAAGATCTGTGGATCGAATCACTCAACATTTCAAAGCAACTGTAGGAGAGCTCAAAGTTGAAGATGTGGGACTATTTTAACTCTATCCTGATCTTACTACCCAAAGCTGCTATTAGCCCAGCAGAGGGGGAAGGTGCTGCAACTTTTTCTTCCTTTGGGGCTAGTGGCTGCTTTGTGATGAGACAGTTAAGCGACCCTCACTCAGTTCCACAAGCTTTGATCAAATTTGGAGTTTTCCTGTGGTTGCTTTAAATTTTAAGGAAAACTGTGTTTTGGAAAACTGAATTACAGATTTTCTGTGGAATGTACAGTTTCACCCCTCTATACGGTGGTACCTCAGGTTACATACGCTTCAGGTTACAGACTCCGCTAACCCAGAAATATCACCTCAGGTTAAGAACTTTGCGGCAGCAGGAGGCCCCATTAGCTAAAGTGGTGAGCTTCAGGTTAAGAACAGTTTCAGGTTAAGAACGGACATCCGGAACGAATTAAGTACTTAACCTGAGGTACCACTGTATAGCTATTTTTAAAACTAATGCAGCATGTTTCAAAGCCCCTCTTAACAATGCCTTTTTGGTGCATACCGGCAGAAGAAACAAACCTTCCAATACAAACTCCTCCCTTTCTACACACAGTTGCACATGGTGCTTTGATGTTACAGCAATTGCTGAAGGGAAGCACAACATTCCTGATTGCCTGCTCAGTCTCTTAAAACAATGATAATCCCAGTAAGCTTTTTCAGGAAGGCTGCTAATAGCAAACCTCACCATATGAATTAAGCAATAACATGCTCTCTGAATCTTATCTGATGACTGTTTCTGCCACCTCAGCAGGTTTGTTTTTTTAAAGGCTATAATCTTGTGCCCAATTAACTGGGAGCAAGCCTTGTTGAATTTCATGGAAATTACTTCTGAGTAGACATGAACACGATTGTGCTGCACCAGATGTGTTTCTGCCAATCCTGTGCCAGCTTGCTAATTTTAAGGAGGTGCTATCTGTCAAACCTGATGGGTTTGTAATTCTATGACTTCAATATCTCCAACATTTTTAGTGTAGTGATGCTGTCATACAACAGGCTAATAGAGAGTGACCTTCATTTGAATCTTTGTACTAAGACTCTTTCAAGAGGATTGGTCTCAACCTTCCATAAAAGCCTTAATCACGATTTTTAAGGGTGACACAATGGCTTACTCATTAGTACTCTTTCTAAAAGCTGTACTTGGAATTGATTGCAACCTTCATTGTAAATAAAAAGAGTGCACTTGATTGTGCCTTTCTAAATTTTTAACATTTTCCATTTTCTGGATTTCTGAATGCCATCTGGATATAAACATTTACCTACTTCAGAGGTACAGGCTTTGATTTTTCCAAAGTCCCTGGCTTATTTAGGGACTTGTAAGGGAATAGAGTGATGTGTCCACTGCAGATCTCGCTGCTTCCAAGTCTAACTAGCAATAACCTGGAGTAAGGCTAGAGACCTGTCAGCAAATAACTGTAATGAGAAAAGGTTCCTAAGAGAATATCCCCAGGATAGCAAGTTCAGGGGAGTTTGGGTAGAAAAAAAGGTAGCTTGCTCTGCCTCTTTCAGTTGCTGCTGTTAGCCTATCTCTGAAAAAACTCCTCTGGGGAATGATTGCATAGCTTTTCACCCCCCACCTTTATCTCTGTTAATCCTATGGGGGGAAAGATTCCATCATTATTACACCCATTTTACAAAGGGGTGGGCAGGGCTGTGGCTGAAGGTGTCCCCGGTTTTTAATTAAAGGCTAGGATAACAACAGAAAAAGTGCAGCATGCAAGGCAAAAAACCCCAAGGGTGAGCACAGCTCTCTCCAGCTTTCCAAAAGTGGGTCTAGCATCATTCTCAAGTTTTGAGTCTTCCATTCTGCCCTCCTTTTATCCTTACAATTACTCTGAGAGCAAGCAGGAACTGGAATCCATAGCTGGAGCTACACTGATCTGTTAATCACTAACAAAATTCCACCTTCTCCCTCTTCAGGTTGCTGTTCAACAGGCGAAGCTGACTCCTGGCCCATGACATTAAGGGAAGCTTTATGAGTATATTACTTTGTCATTTCATAACTTCTTCTTTTCTTTTTTGCAGGCAATAATAAACAGCACCATCACTCCCAACATGACATTCACTAAAACATCACAGAAGTTTGGTCAGTGGGCAGATAGCAGAGCAAATACTGTTTATGGCTTGGGATTTTCCTCTGAACACCATCTCTCAAAAGTAAGTAAAAGGCAACATGGTCTTGAAGTGTTATCTAGTGTGTGTCTGCAAAGATGCCTCCCTACCCCTGCCCTGGAGGAAGACTCATCAAGGAAACCATAAGTTGCCACTATATTCCTCCAATTCATAGCAGTAAAAGCAAAATAATTGCAGGTTTGGGAAGAATAATGCCATATTAATTCTCAAATTTATTCTTTTGCTCTTTTAATACTTTACTATTCCAAAGGCTGAAATAGATTTGTTTTTTAGCCTATAAAAAGTTACTAAAACTACTAAAGCCATCAATCATGAATTTGCAGAACCCTGGATACCAAAACTAAGCCTGGGCTTCTTGTTAGGCAGAGTGAGGCAGCTGCCTTAGGTAGCAAGTGCTGGGTGGTGCAGGAAGTAGCAGCAAGACATTGGAGCTGCATGGGCCTGCCCTGAACCCCATAAATGAGCTTGCTGCCCTTGTGGGCAGTGGAAGATGCTTGACCCATCACTAGAGTCCAACCAAGTACAACTGCCATTCTGCTTAGTTTCTGTACATGGAATGGGGTGAGTGCCATCATGTTGTTTGCCAAATGACCAAAACCCACTCAACATTCAAAGCCCTTAAACTTTGTTCAGGATGGGACTTGGCAGCACTTCTCCATGTGCATTACCTGTTTTGGGTTGAGAGTGCTCTCATCTAGTCTTACAGTTATATAACCTGATGGAGAAGGTGAACCTTATGTGTTGGGTTGAGTCAGTACAAGTTACATTGGCCAATGAGTGGTTTCCTTGAATTGACCAAACCAGTGGCACTGAAGACCATAATTCATTCAGGTTTTGTTCTGATTTCTGCTTTGGTTGGCTTGCTTTTATTTTATGATGGTGAGGCATGAAGCAAAGACCCAAGCTGGAGAAGAGGCAATAGTGAGCTACATGGTCAGCGCACTGATATTGTCTTCCTCAGCTCTCCATATAATCTTGTTCAATGGGTTTATATTCACTTTTAAAGTGGTATGGGATCTCAAATGGACGACACCCTCTTTAAACCGCACTTGACTATTCTAGTGAACATTTGCCAGGTCCCACAGTTCACACTCCCCCTTCCAGCTGAGAACCTACAGTGGCCATGGTAACGGAGCTGCCTTTGGTGCAAGAGAGATTTGGCAGTGGGCACTTAATAAGTCAGGGTTTAACCCCAATAGTGCTATAGTGTAGCTTAAGCTCTAGGAATACAGGGAGCTGCATTTATACTACATCATATTGTTTGCCATCTAGCTCAATATAGTCTGCTCTGACTGCCTGTGACTCTCCAGGGCCTCAAGCGTAGGCCTTTCTCATCTCCCGTTACCTGACCATTTCAACTAAAGATGCCAATGGATTGTATCCAAGACCTTCTAGATGCAAAGCATGTTCCCTACTAAGCTATGAGCTATCCATAGAGCTATTCATTTGTGTGGGGAAAGTAGGTTTTTAAGAGTATCCTATATATGGAGCAGAGTATTTGAACAGATGTAGCCCAGGGAACATTGACTTCTTGCACATTCTTTTGAATTGTTATAGCATGCAGCTGTTCTACAGAGAAGTATGTAGTGGGGAACATGTGGTTTTGTGCACGGTATCTGAAGAAAGCATTGAATTTGGAAATGGTTGGGCTGCCTACTTGTCAAAATTGCTGAAACTGATACAGTATTTTTCGCCCTATAGGACGCACCGTCCCATAAGGCGCACCTAGTTTTTTGGGGGGGAAATAAAGGGAAAAAAATTTATTCCCCCCCCCCCAGGCGTCGGGCTGGGGCGGGGGAAGCCCGAGCTTCCCCTGACCCCAGCCCCCAGAACAGGCAACTCTCCGCAAGCTGTGGGAGCCCGACGCCGGGCTCCCACGCCTTGCGGAGAGCTGCGCGAAGTCTGGGCACGCTGAGCTCAGCGCACCCAGCCTTCGGCATGCAGGCAACTCTCCGCAAGCCGCGGGAGCCCGGCGTGGGCTCCCACGGCTTGCGGAGCTCTGCGCGAAGCCTGGAGAGCGAGAGGGGTCGGTGCGCACCGATCCCTCTCGCTCTCCAGGCTTCAGCGAAAGCCTGCATTCGCCCCATAGGATGCACACACATTTCCCCTTCATTTTTGGAGGGGAAAAAGTGCGTCCTATGGGGCAAAAAATACGGTAGTTCTGTGGAACCAGACAGGTGCTTGAGTAGTGAAAATTAAACAAATGTAAAAGCAAGTGTAAGCCAGTTAGATTGGGAACAAAAATGACTTCTTGGCAAATTACAAAAGGATTATTTTTCAAATATAGATGCCTGCACATCTATATCTTGGTGATAAAATGGTCAAGTAAACCAGAGGTTTATATGCAACAAAGAATTAAAGAAAATAAGGGAAAGCTTTCCTCTCAAATTTCTCCACTGGCCCTTGGGAATCTGTCCTCCTATATGCTCCCCAGCTCAGAGTGTGACTTACGTGTGAGAACCAATGACAATAATAATAATAATTTATTATTTATACCCCGCCCATCTGGCTGGCTTTCCCCAGCCACGCTGCAGGTAGAGACATCAGCAAGTGTAACAGAGGAGCATATGCCAGACCCTGTACACCAGGAGAATTCTTCTCTGATTTACTATTCATAACGTCTGAATTCAAAGGTTCTCATCCACTGATAGAGAGAGCCTTTCTCCAGTGGAAGAGAGGAGCCTTTGGCTCCCATCTAAAGAACTGATTATTCATATCATCTGAAGTAAAATGCCATTTAAAATTGATTACTTACACAGGATTAGAAAAAACCCACAGAGCCACTTGCTGGGGGGGGGGGAGGCTAGCAAGCTGTATTCTGAAAATTAATAGTGACTAGTACTGTAGAAAAATATAGTAGGATCAGAACAGCAACAGTTTCCTTATGAATATCTAGGCAGGAATATTCAGCCATGGCCTTTCAGCAGTCCTTGCTTTACTTCAGTAGAAACCCAGCCAGTCAGTGGGTAAAAGAGCAAGAGCATTCAAGTATACCTAAAGGTCCTCTTCCCTGATACTGCAGGCTCTGACTGGTTAACTGTTATACCAAAAGTTTTGCCGCATAACTGACTTTTGGCTACAGGCTAGATGACAGTTTTTGAAGGGTATGGGTTAGGACATTTTTGAGAGGTAGCAACCTGGCTTAGCAATCTGAATAGCTGTTCCACATTGCATTTTGTAGATAGAATGACAAACAGAAGACAGATTCTTTTTGACCACCACCACTAGAACATGATATTTCAAAAACGGTCTCTTCAGATTCTCTATAAACCCCTGTTGATTATTGGAGAGCAAATGTTTTTCTCTAGCCCGATTTATTATATAGAATATGTTCTGCCTAGCAAAGCTATGCTATATACAGTGTATAATTATGTAATCTTTGCCTTTAGTTTGCAGAAAAATTTCAGGAATTTAAAGAAGCTGCACGGCTAGCTAAGGAAAAATCCCAAGAAAAGATGGAATTAACAAGTACACCCTCACAGGTGCGTTTGTTCTGCTCTCTGTTCAGATTGGATTCTGAATGCTACTAACTTCTTTGCAGATGGGCTTCATTAATCCATTTTACTTTGCAGTTTGGGAAAGACAGGTGCTTAGTTGCATGCAAACTGTTTCACAGTCCTGTACCTGGTTTGACAATAGTTATGTTGAATAATGCTCTGTAATAGATTCTGTGGGGTTTCTGTGGGAGTGTGTATGCAGCCCAAGTATCAGTAATTTATATAGTCTTAAGGTTGGGATAGCACCAACACTGGGTGAGAGGCAGAGTGGGCTTGCATACAGCCCTTCAGTATTGCAAGTTCAGCCCATTTTTGGCTCTGGCTTCACTCATCATAGAAGACATGTGCATGCACTGTTTTTTCCCCATGGGTCAATCAGTGACCCTTTGTAAGAAGATGATTTCATGCCCCTGTTAACCTAATCGCAAATACCTAAGCTTGGGTTTTAACTTTTATGCTGCACCAAAGGAGACCTGCAACAAAATGCTGCTATGCATCATTGCCTCTAGCAGGAGTACTCCTATTCAGGATTCAGATAGCGACTTTTCTAGAATACAGTACTGTAAGAAACTGTAGGGACCAGGGGAAGGACAGCAGGATTACCGGTATTTCCTAGACTAACAATTGGCTGTAGTGTGCAGTTGCATTCTTATCTCCAATCTAGGGCAACTGAGGAGCTAGGGAGGGGGCAGAGAGGATTTTGGGCAGTGAGGATAATAGAGGAGGGTAAATCTAAGCAAAGAGGACGCAGGTGGCGCTGTGGGTTAAACCACAGAGCCTAGGACTTGCCAATCAGAAGGTTGGCAGTTCGAATTCCCGCAACGGGGTGAGCTCCCGTTGCTCAGTCCCTGCTCCTGCCAACCTAGCAGTTCAAAAGCACATCAAAGTGCAAGTAGATAAATAGGTACCGCTCCGGCGGGAAGGTAAACGGCGTTTCCGTGCGCTGCTCTGGTTTGCCAGAAGTGGCTTAGTCATGCTGGCCACATGACCTGGAAGCTGTATGCTGGCTCCCTCGGCCAGTAAAGCAAGAAGAGCGCCGCAACCCCAGAGTCGGTCACGACTGGACCTAATGGTCAGGGGTCCTTTTAAATCTAAGCAAAGTGGGTGGATGGGGATGCTGAGGAAAGGTGTGCTGTGGAAGATGGAAAAAGAAAAGGCGACTTAGGGGCTCCTGGCCTCAAATTGTTATTTCTTGCCCTCAATAGCTATTTCTTTCCCCAAAAAGTTTGCCAGAGTTAGAGGGCAGGGAATCCTGAGAGAAGTATGGTGGCACAGGGACGCCTGCAAGGAAGACTGGGGACTTAATCCTATCTGCCTAGGCTGTGCATGGCTGCCAAGCAGGCAAGCAAAAGCAAGGAAGTACTAAAGATACTATGTCCTTGCTTTGTCTCACACAACAGCTAGTGGCTGCTTCTCACTTTGCTTTTGAGCATATTTCTCCAAAAACGACTGCTTTCAATTGAACTCTGTCTCAGTTTTTCCAGTCCATGTTAGTGGCAGTTATTGATGGAATGTAGCCCCCTGTGTGGCGTTGTTTACTTCCCTCAGTTAGTACCTGCCTATCTTCCTGAGTTCCAGAAACCTGGGGTCCATTTTGGGGCATGCACATGTGCATTCATTTACCTGTGCACATGGCCATAAAAAGAGAGAGAGAGATACAAACTTTCCAATATACCAGACTTTCCCAAAACAGACTTGAACAAAACTGTGGATTAAAAAATAATTTTTAAAACGTGTGTGCTGCACCAGTGGAAGTAGAGGGTGTGGTGATAGATGGGAAAACATTACCACAGAAGTTAAAAAAACAAACCACCTACACAATATGCTTCAGTGTGTCCAAAGCTGAGTAACATGTGGTGTTATCTTTGCTATTTTTCTTACCACATTATCCATGGATGGAGAAAAACTGAATTAAATGGGGGGAACATGTGGGCTGCCACTTGGATGAGGACAACTTTGTGTGGGATGACATGAAAAACATGCACACATGGCATGCATCAATTTACACTGTGGTGTGTATGTATCTGGGGTGCAATATGTTCAGTGTAAGATATTAGATACCAATGACAAAACTGCACAGGTTGGATATTTCCTACTGAGCACATGTTTCTACTAAAACTGTTACAGCAAAATATTTCTATTTCACCAGCTCATGAATGATAATGGAAATCAAATGATAAATGTTCCCATCTACCCTACAACAGTACATCCTAGATATTCCATAGGATAGCTGCTTCTACCTTACATTACAGACAATTCCACCTAGGACATGTTTTGTGTCTTGGGGGCCTAACATCCTTGGGCATTTTGGCCTCAGTACAATATGCAGAAACCCTTATATCCTCCTGTGTGTATTCTGGAGTCTGTCTGCCCCTGCCCAAACTAAGATTCTAGCAGGGCGTCCTAGCAGGTAACATTTAGGAAAGACAATTGCCAAGACACTTATACAGTATATGCATACTTTTCCTGGCTGAGGTGAGATCCCTTGAAGCTATAGCTGTAGTTTGGTGTTACGTACTAGCTCAAGAACATAGACTACAAACGCAAAGCTTACCCTCAACAATGAGAAAAGATTAATATTTATGTGTGGTGTGAAATATATGTTACTGCTCTGTGGAAGCTTCCATCAGATAAAAAATTCAATATGAAAATTCTTCAGTTAGAAAGAAGTTGTTATAAATATGGAGGAAAACCAGGATCAGTGTTGCATGTGGATTATATCTCCTCTCACTCTTTTCCTTATGTAGTAATTGACTTGCAAGTATCAACAAGGCTTTCATGAGTGGCATTTGGTATTTATATTTTAATCTGAATTTATTTATTTATTTATTATTTACTGGTGCATTAATTTAAATAGCTGCTAGAAATGGTCAGTTGTTTTTTATTTGTCATTGCAACCCCGTACCTTTATTACCTATAAGTCTTCTGGCACTGCAGCTTTAAGAATAGTTGTTGAAAAGCTTAGTGGAAAGCTTTTAAGTATACCCAGTGAATATTATAATAACATTGCCCGTGTTAGTTTTCTTATCTTCCTTGTAACCACCTCAGGTGTTCAATCTGCTCTGAAATACAAAATAAAGCCTTTTAGAAATCAGGCAACTTTCTGTTAAAATGCAGAATTTCATGTTGCTTTGTCTGGAGTTTCTTGAAAATAAGAAACTGCTATTTGGTTTTACTTAAAGAACACTTCAGTTGTTATAGTTACAAAAGAAATATTGAAAATGTGAACCTAGTGCATGCCTTAAATATTTTTTAAAAATACTAATAGCAATATGTTCTGATACTTAAATGATTGTATAGCAGTAATCATTTGCCCCTCCCCACCCCGCTCCTATAATTGGCATGTAGAAACTGGTCACCCTTTTGTCATAGAGTAAAGGTAAAGGTACCCCTGACCGTAAGGTCCAATAGCGAATGACTCGGGGTTGCGGCGCTCATCTCACTTTATTGGCCGAGGGAGCCGGCGTGCAGCTTCCAGGTCACTTGGCCAGAATGACTAAGCCGCTTCTGGCAAAACCAGAACAGCACACAGAAACGCCATTTACCTTCCTGCCAGAGCGGTACCTATTTATCTACTTGCACTTTGACATGCTTTCGAACTGCTAGGTGGGCAGGAGCAGGGACCAAGCAACGGGAGCTCACCGCGTCACGGGGATTCGAACCGCTGACCTTCCGATCAGCAAGCCCAAGGTTCAGTGGTTTAGACCACAGCACCACCTGCATGTCACAGAGTAGCTTGGTCCAAAGGGTTAGGTTCATGCAATATCCAGGACACTGTGTAAACCTCCCTGACCAGTCAGCCTGAATCACATTGCTTTAAATGGCAGTGAGTGTCTTTGAGTTTTTCCTCATACAAGACCCAGGACTCATATATTTATTCCTGTGAATGGATGATAACGTAATAGGGAAAATAAGAAAGTTGGCAGTATGCAGTTTGAACTGTATTGTTTCCTAGGGCTGCCATATATCCGGATTATTCCAGACATTACTGGGATTTCAAAGGCAGAATTGATGTTTGGGAGGGATTTCTGAAAGGTGGTGCTTTTTTGTATTTATTTGTTTTTTTTAAAAGCTCAACAACTTTTGGGGTGCCCTGGTTTTTACTTTTTGAAATATGGCAACCTTACTGTTTCCTAATTCATGAGTTTTTTTCTGTTTACATGTACGGTAACTGGTAAAGACTGTTTTAGGTAATTAACGTTAAATACCAACATGAAGAAGAATCACTATCGCATGATCACCTTTGCTGACAGTTGCACTATTAATTCTGTTCTTCCAATCCCTAACTAAATTTCAGTTACTAACAGAAACACTGTGTTATTTTTTACAAAAAGTAAACTGAAAGTGACTTACAATATAATACAAAAATTAAAACCAATACAACAAAACCCTTAAAACGTTCATATATATAAAATACGGTCTAACACATCCCATCCACTGAAGGAGGCCACAATATTTAAAACTCTCCAGGTTGAAGACAAAAAGCCTGGCTGAAAAGAAACGTTTCTGCTTAGTGCCTAAAAGTTGCTAGTCATGGCACCAGACATGTCTCCCTGAGAAGAGCATTCCATAAGCAGGGAGCCACCACTGAAAAGTCCCGTCCTCATGTTGCCACCTTCTGTACTTCCCCTATTCCACAGAGAAGGGCCTTAGGTGATGAATGCAGGGTCTGGGTTGGTTCATGTAGGGGTAGGTGGTCCTTGAAGTATTACGGTCTTGAGCCCCATAAAGCTTTATAGGTCTAAAGCTTAGAATTGGGTCTGGAAGTTAATTGAAAATGTACCAGAATTGGAGTTATATACTCAAACCATCTTGCATCAGCCAACAATCTGGTTGCTGAGTTCTGTATCAACCATAGTTTCTGAACTGTCTTTAAAGGCAGCCCCACATATAATGCATTGCAGTAAACTATTAATTCATGAGGTGTTGTAAGTTCCCTATATGGATAGGGATGTAGGTGGGTGTGGAAGAAGAGAGGGAAGGTATTTCCATTTGATTCAGACCTAGTCTTAGGTGATAAGGCATCTTTAAATATGCTGCAACCAGAGGGTAAAGAATTTTCCAGCTAATGTGATTTTTATTAATATGTGACAAGAAGTATTTGATCTATCTTGGTTTTTAAAAAATTCCTATGACAACCTGACTTACAGAATTTGAGTCATTTATGCAAACGTACAGGACAATTCTGTATTCATTTGCTCTGGATTTTAGTACACATGTTTTTAAGCTGTTGTGTAAAACTCCCATTTCATATTGGTACACAAAGACTGATTTAAATGTATATTTGTTATATAACGAGGAACATCTTAAATACAGCAAATGTAATAACAACTGTGTTTGAGTCAGTGGGATATACAAACTACTATAGGTATCTTAGGTCTTTTGCATTTGTTAGTTTATTTCCATACAAAATGGAACTTAAATGTGGTGTATATGTCTTTAACTACTAGAAAAGTCAGAAAATGGGATCCAGAGTCCCCAAAGTGGAAACATTACCATATCCATAATATTTGTAGTACTACCATACTGTTCCCAAAATTGAAATTTGGAGCGCACATTATCCTAGACACCCTGCTTAACTAGAGAAAACTGAAATTGTCCCTCCTGCCTTCAAAAGCAAGGGTCTGAAGTTTAACCCAAAATTGTTAAAGTACTCCAAATCAATCAGAAAGCTGTAATTTGGTATACATGTGGCCCAGGGCATACTGATTACTAGTAAAGATGGAAACATGATCATATATATGATCTCTTATGGTGAGATGTGACATTTATTTTGTAACAGAAGCCAGTACTCTACCACATAAAACTAAATGGTATTAATGGGCATTCTAGGCCAGTTCCCTATGGAAGTAAAGATCACCAATTAATTCATTTGTTTTTCTTTCAAATGATGGAGGAAAACGTTGCCATTCCCCCCCCCCCCCCTTATATCTGCTAAGGGTGTAATAGGTGTAAAATTCAAGTCTAGTACTTGGATGTTTGTCTAATATTGGAAGTACATTTGTGCATAATTCAGTGTGTAACCATAATTTTCTTTTTTTAAGGAATCTGCAGGAGGTGATATTCAATCTCCTCTTACACCTGAGAGTATTAATGGAACAGATGATGAAAGAACAACCCCAGAAGTGACGCAAAACTCAGAACCAAGGGCTGAACCAACCCAGAATGCATTACCATTTGCGCATAGGTACAGATTTCATTCACACATCCTTATTAAGTAATACGTGTGCACTTTATTGTTAAGACGGCCTCTTTCTCCATTTGTTTAATTTAAAATTTTAAAAGACTTAATGCTTGCAGTGTGGATCTGTGTCCAAAGAGGCATTTGTGCAGAGGGTGCAGTGAAGGAGCCACACTATTACTAAGGGACTACTGTTCAGTATAAAAAGAAGCTTGTCTCTTCAGGAGGGAAACCACTGCAGCAAAAACAAGAAACTTCACAGGTTTCGCCCTCCTGTGTGCATAGCTCACTTATGTCTTACCCTTTTCTTAAAGTAAAGAAAAGGAAATGGAATAGAATGGCTGCTTTTGAGCTTCAACATTTTTTTGTCTGGGAAGCACAATACAGATGCCTCTGAGACTTTAATATTTTGGACTAAATGCAGATTAGAAGAAGAAGGGGGGGGTAGAAGCTGCAATAAAATGTTGCAGTGTGGAGTGCTTCTGTCCAGGGTGCCAGTCAGCCATGTCAGAATTCTTAATTTCTTACCTCCTATCCTCTGTTTTCCTCTCTGCCCCCACCCCCACTCACCCGCTGTTGGTCAGCAATCCAGGCCTACTGAGCATGCTCATTCCTCACTGAGCTATTTTGGGGAAGTGGCTTTAAAAATTGCTTGTGCTTCTGCAGCCCTTTGGGCTCCTCCCAGCTGGCAGGTTCCTCCCTGTTGTGTTTGGATGGTGCTATTACGGCTACATAAGGATCCACACTAGGAGAATTGAGTTTGCTATTAATATATAGGATGAGTGATCACACTATGCTGCAACCTTTAACTTTCTAGTGTACAAGAATATTTTATACTGCTTCAAGAATTATTGGTCTAGTGTGTGTATTTTGTGGGTAATGAGAATTACTTCAAATTCTTGAGCTACGTGGTATTATTCTCTTTTGCACTTAAAAATGACACTTAAGCAGGTCTTGAATGTCAAAGGAAATGCTAATATCCAAAACAAGTATGTTTTATGGGAAAATATGACATTATATAATACCTTCAGCCTGATGATTAAAACATTGATGAAATCAGAATTGTGATATTTCACATGAATAAGAGCAGGCAGGTGTTTGACATTTATTATATAGTGAACCATCTTTTCGCATCTAGAAGGGCTGAACTTTAACTTTTCTAATGTAATTTTTATATATTGCACTAAAGCACATTAAGTTGAAGCAGAGTGTTTGAATTATTTCGAGCTGCTGTAGTTTCCAATTTTATCTAAAAACCTGTGGGCACAGAACTGTGCCCACCTTCTATTTTAGATAGTCCCAATCACTTGTGGGATGGGGAAAGAAGACCAAAATACAATCTCACCATCCCCATATCAAACAGCTGATTAATTTGAGATTGCTTACCAGTGATGAGAACTGTATGTGCAGATATGGGTTCTGGATATTAGGATCCAGATTATGGTTAAGGTGAAACCATACCAAATTTGTCCAGACACATTTACTACTCCAGCCATCAAAATATATGATCATGAGTTGAGCTAAATAACTTGAAAAGTATATGTTGAAGTGACTTTGGTAACCTATCTTGATTATTGCAAAATGACCAATTCCTATTTACATTGTGGTAAATTGTGTCTGAAGACAGGAGTGCCTGGAGTGCTCTGGTCCATGGGGTCATGAAGAGTCAGACACGACTAAATGACTAAACAACAACAAATTGTGTCTGTTTTTAATAACAATTTAAAAACTGTCACTCAGACTAACAGCAGATAATATTATTATTTCCCTGAAAATAAGTAATTGTACTACAGTTTAAACTGTATCATTAGTAGCAGAAGTCTAAATTTGATCTATGTACATTTCTACAATATGTATACACACTTTGAGAGAGAATCTTTTACAGTATCGTGCTATCGGGCTTCAAAATTTTGAATTGGTCTTCCAGTACTCAACCTTCTGCTGAAACAAAAGAATATTTGTTGCCTGAATCTCATGTGAACAGTCTCATCTTAAGTTACTTACAGCTAGATTTCACCAGCAAGTTATGATTTAATATGCAGAGGTGACTGTCAACATACTGGTATATGTTGTAGTTCAGTGTAGATTTTTATAGACAACTGCTTTGTTATGGGCTCTTCTTGATGGAGAGAGTTTGTAGACTTTTAGAAACTCCTAGGATATTTTTTTTTTTTTATCAGAAAGGTATGTTTCTTTGAAGATCAAAAAAATTGTGTTCACAAATACTTCGGTTTCTATTCTGTAAGTTAGGGGTGTGCGGGTGTATGCGGGTATGAGTGAATGAAAGAGTGGGAGAAGAATCTCAAATTGACTTCTGAAAATGGACTGTTGTGGTAATCGTGCTGATAGGAACATATAACTGAGTGGGAATTACATCCCCTGTTCTGTGGATCTGAAATGCTGAAGATTTATACTTACTGTTGTATCTGCTGCCCACTTTTTAAGAACAAAAAGGCAAAATTTTCAATAGAGCTCTTTCCCTGATATGAAAACTTTGGCAAAAAAAATGTATTAATTGGGTTTTTGGATATTTTTCAAAGGAGACCATGGGGGGCGCGGAATAGCCATCCTAGATGTTTTAAGTTTTTGCATGTGCATAATTTACTTATTATTGTGAAAGTTAGGGGGGGCTGCTGGAAAGCTAGCCACATTTATAAATTTGAATCCAATTTTGGATGCTTCTAAAATCAACCTTTACATTATTAAATGTTCATTTTACAAGAAAACCAGAACATTGCTTGAAAACAAGTGGAATGTTGTTTAATAACCTTTAAAAACTGGAGATTAATAAGTAGGTTGGAGACAGCTTCTCAGATATTTCGGATGTCCTGTTAAAATTGCTTGTCAACACTGACTTGAAGATGTTCCTAAGTATCTTTTCAGTATCATAAACTGTGTCATATATCTTCTTATTGGAACATTTTAATATATAGTGTGTTTGGAAAATACATTGTAGGACTAACAAAAATAGATTTACAGTGATGTGATTGCTTGCCTACTTAAGTAATTGTTTTTTTCTGTTGAAAGTTTTGGCAAAAAAAACCCCACAAACAAACCTGATTTATTGCCATAGTGAAGAGGTTCTTTCAGATCATGGATTTCATTTAATTTTTATTCTCTGTATAGCAAACCATTTGATAATGCTGCATGTATATCCATTACTGTAACAAATTTGTTAAGACCCTGTTTCTCTCCTATGGGTTATTATTAAAGAATGACTATAGAAATTTACCTTTTGAAGACTGGCTTGCATTTTTTAAATATGTATTACGTTTGTACTGAGGCATTTATAACTTGACTGTTTAGCAAAAAGTGTTTTTGTTTTTTTAATTAAAGGCTTTACTATATTCCTTAAATATCTTAAATTTGAATTCAAACATCATCTTCGATTTGCACAACCTTCCTATGTGTATAGTTTATCCTTGCTTTAAATCACATCAATAAATGGTAAAGATAAATTGGCTTTTTACCTGTCCTTCATCATAAGGTCCCAGGGTAGAAGATTATAACAATATAATGGCACTGCAAGCAAAAATGTAGCAACCCTAGCCCAGTATTAATTTTTCTATAGGTCCTTTCCATCCTTGGTTCCTCTTTTATCCCAAGTTCTGTTCTTGCACCAATTACAGTTGCTTCAAACCCTTGTTTTGCTTACTACTCCTTCTATTCTATCAGCTACTTTGGCTCATGCTCAGCATTCTTTGTTGTACAACACTCATTTCATTCTTTCCCAGCAATATACAGCTTAGACTATGGATGAGTCTTTTCTCTATATGAAGAGAGGCAGATGTGCACATGAACAGTTTTAGCTCTGTGAAACTGCTCCTGCAATCCACCAACTCCTAGCTTCTCTCAAAGGACTTTGCATCTGTGTGTTCCATGGTTCCTATTCCCATTCTCAGTTCTTAGAATGTTTGCAAATATGTTAAGGCGTCATCAGTTGATGCCAGAAGTTTCACCATCACCACAACCAAAATCCTTTTGTTAGGTCAATTCTTTATCTTATATAAATAACAGCAAACTAGTGCTTATTAAATAGAAGTGTAATGCATTGCAGAAAAAAAACACTCAAAACTCCAGCTGGTCTGGTATCAGTGTTGTCATCCTTGTACATTCTGCCTTTTGTTCAAAAGTAAATTATTCAGGAAATTATCAGAATTTAAATTCTGAGCAATATTGTTTCCTTCCTTTGCTTCATGCCCATGAAGCAAAAGTACTTTTGTATAAATTATGGTCAACCCTTATTGGGATCTGGCCAGACATCCCAAGGGTAGCTCTCTTGCCTGAAGGGAAATGAGCACAGATATTGCAGTGCTAGTTTTGAGGAAAGATTTGTGCAGATTCATATGTTATGGGTACTATATAGAGAAAGGTCCTTTCTAGCAGCAAACAAACTAATTAAAAGCAATGGTGCCTAGCCACAAATGATAAGTAAAAATAATATAAAAGTCAGGGTAAAAATTGCTGGAGTATTTTATTTACAAATAAATACAAAAATTCAATGATAGAGCACATGCTTTTCATGCAGATGAACCCAAATTCAATCTGTGGCATCTCCAGGTATGGCTGGAAAAGGCTCTTGGCCTGAAACCCTGTAGTGAACCACATGGACCCCATGATCTGGCATTGTAGAAGGCAGGTTTCTATTATTAAACCAGTGATATATCTACACGTCAGCAGACAAAAAGCACACATTATTTTGGAACTCTACATTCAGGGGATAGAGTTTAAAAACAACAATAATAAACATGTTGCTGACCAACGTTCTTAAAAACCATAATGCAGTGTAAATATGTTTTAATTGAAAGTAGCACAGGAAACATCTAATAACAGATAGTTAATGCATTTTAATACATAGTCTTCAATGGCTCAAATTTACAAAGTAGTGTCATATTTCATTTTCAGAGTTCTCCTCCAGTTCAGGCTTGCATATAGTTACGTAGCCTAACAGTAGAAGCCTGTGCATATTTCCTTGGAAGTAAGTCCCATTATGCTTAATGAGGTTTACTCCCTTGTAAATGTGTATAGGATTGTGATTTAAAGCAGGAGTTCTTCTCCTCATTGAATTCACTATAATTTAAATCTTAAATGATTTTCATCATACGTTTATCTCAATCATCTCATAATATAACAAGCGTTTATTTGGATCTTAAGAGAAATTAATTCAAGGAAGTTCGCAGAAGGAAGGTTTCCCACCCCTTTTCATTTGCAGCAATCTGCGCCCTTCCCAAAAGCATTTTGCTTTTAATAAATGTTCTTTGTAGAACTGGCAATTCCCTCCTGAACAAAACTGGATGGATCAGGGGGGAGGGGAAGGGAGGAGTTGAGCAGCTGGAGGAAAGCAGAATTTCCCAAAATTGGTCTTGGAACTAAAACTATGTTAAGCAAGTTTACAGAAGGAAAGTTTTAATTTGCATCCCCACACACCCCTTTCTGCTTTGTTCAGGAGAGTCCCTGACCCTCTTAAGAGGCTTTGCCTGGAAGGTGGAGAGGGCACAGTTGGCTGCAAGGTGGGAGGGGAAACTGCCCTTTCATGAACATCCTTGTTAGCTTACTTTATAATCCAGGTCTTTTGTAAAAGTAGAAGGATACTATGTCAATGCAGGGCCTTAATTGATCTTCAACATAATTGAACAAAATATTTATTTATGCTTAGTGTAAAGATTTACACTGAGAGAGAAGTGCTTATAGCAGCGAATGTAAATGCTAAGCATGTACAGCAGGCAAATTTCTATCTACACCCCTCTCTGTTCTGCTCCCATACCAAACAAGAGTCATTATCAGAGCTTCGGGATATACCCTCTCAAGGCAAAACACACAAGGGTGTGAAGTAAGCTTGCTGAGGCATGTGGCTTGGAGAGAGAGGATACAACCTAGAGAGAATCTCAAGAGCCAAAGGGAGTTTCCCAACCCTGATTTTAGAATAATTCAGTTGAAGCGGCTTCATTTATGGCAAAAAGAAAATATGCCAATAACAGCACTATGGGTTACACAAGACACTAATCATGTGGTTTTCTCTTGAGTTCTGTATTTTTCCTTCACAAATATGGGAACTAGTTCCAGACCCTCTAAGTGTCCCTGTTTTCCAGAAGCCATTCCAGGTTTGATCTGGTTTGATCCCAGAATGTCCCACTTTTTCTTAAGATGTCCTTATTTTCATTGGAGAAATGTTGGAGAGTATGGAGTTCTTTACCCCTGTCCTGGAATGCATTTGTGTTTTTGTGGCAGTTAATACTACCTTTCATGAGGAAGTAACAGTAAACGAGAAGATGAATTCAACTTGCTTACTATGCAAACTGCTTTGAGAATATTTTGAAGGATAGTGGTGTATAAATATTTTAAATAAATAATTTTGTAAACAAATTTTAGTCTTGAAATTCTGTTATTAGCCAGTTGATCCTTTTTGGGGGCGGGGCGGATTGTATAGATCTACCACACACACTAATTGCAAACTCCTCGTGCTCTAAGTAGCCAATGTCGCACTATCCACACAACAGCAAGTTACCACCAAAGCTGACAGAACTTTTTAAAAAGAAAAAATGGAGGCAAACAGCCCAATGATGACTAAGCATGCTCAGTGGGCATTGAATGCTATTTAACTGTGAGGAAATGAAACAGAAAATGGGGTGGGGGGTGGAATGGTTGGAACCCTGAACTGCGCACTACAGAATTTTGTTGCAGGTCCCTTGCAATAAAACTAGTGGTAATCCAACATCGCAAGTATACTGTCCTATTTCTTCCTTCCATCCATAATGGAAGGAGAGAAGCCTTAGTGCAGGGGCTATTCCTATTCCTACACTGAAAAGAATTGGATGGTATGTGTACTTCACTGTTTGGAGAAGAAGTAAAATGACAGACTTCCTGGACATTGTGAAGGGAAGGGAGTGGTCTTGCTGGTTATTACCATTGGGGGGGTGCCAAAGGGCCACATAACTTTAACACCCACATGACAAATACTGTAAGAGAGTGCAAATGATCTGAGAGAACTTTTGCAGAAGCTCACATAATATTGCTGGCTATCAAGGAGAAAAGTTATGACCTTTTGCCTCGACCAGTATTGGAGGCATTATCGAACAGGTGTGACTCTCGTGCAGTTGCATTCATTATGGTGCTAATGATAGCACTTGACATCTCGGCGTCCAGGAAAGGCATAATTATTTATACTCCAAAATCACTATACCAGATGCCATATGAAATGTGGCTCTCTCTTCACACACATTAAAACGATATTTTTCCCAACCTGCTTTGAGTTAGGAAAATGCAGTAATAGCCCTATCAAAATATTTTTAAATGAAAACCTAAACATTTTAAGATGGCAGTAGCGTATGTATATAATGTGTGTATTAATTAAATAGTTCATTCAGATATAAATAAATAAAAATAAGTAAAACAGCAGCATAGATTTATTTTAAATAAATGAAAATACTTAATACTCAAAAAAATAGCCCAGTCATTCTTCACAAACAGCATTTAAGAAGCAGTGGCCCTAAATAATTAAGTTTTGAAATCCACTTAAAAGTTTGTGCCCATCTTATTGGGGAGGAAACTTCATAAGTTGGGTACCATCACAACAAAGGCCCTATCTCTTTTGCCTGGCAGCTGAATCAAATCTAGATGCATGGCATCTGAAGCACATTTTCATACCCAAGCAGGCTTGTATGAGTGTAGGCTGACCTTCAGGCTACTTGATCACAAACTCTTTAGGACTTTAAAATGTGCCAGTAACCAGTACAACTGGTACAGGACCACTGTCACATGGGACCAGAAAACATCTGGCAGGGGGGCTGTCTTCTGCACCAGTTGAGGTATCGGAACCATCCTCAATGGTAGCTCCTCTCAGAGTGTCTTACAGTAGTCCAGCCTAGATGTGGCTGGTGCATGAGCAATCAAGGCAAGATCTGACCTCTCTCTAAATGGGATGCAGCTGGCATGATTCAGATTCTACTCTTGGTCACATAGATGAAGCTGGCATAAAATTTCAATCATTCCATGATGTAGAATAGTACAAAGGTAGCTCATTTGGGAATCCTAGGTTTACAAGAGCCAAGAGAAGATTTCAAAAACCCTGCATTGCATGCCAAAAGACAGATAATAACTCAAGGTGTTGCAACTAATTGTCACATAAGGGATTATTTAACTAGCAACTATAGAGCACTTTTTACATTTTAAAGAAAGTGTCCAACAGCTTTTATTGTGGTGAATATATTTTTCTGCCTTGAGCATAGAGAGAAGCAGTAAGTAGGGTAATCCAGTTCTTAAGCAGAGTGGCAATGAAAAAGGAAATTTGTACATTTTTGATACCATTTATGTTATATTTATTTGCTGCTTTTTACAGCAAAGTGTCTTAAACTGACCAACGGGGGGGGGGGGGATAACAAGAAACATTAAAACCAAATGTCAGAACAGCAGTAATACAAGTACTCATTCATATATAAAAAATCCTACCTATCCCCTTAAAAGATGAGCACAAAAGAGGCCACAGGTATAGCTAGTTACCCACTGAATTAAGGGCCAAAATTTGGCTGACATCTAAAAGTAGACCATAATGGTGCCAGCTGTGCTTCCTTGGGGGAAAGCTTTCCAGCGTGCAGCCACCAGTGAAAAAGCCTGTACCTACTGCATCCCTGTGGACGAGAAACACAGAGAAGGGTCTCATATGATGAACACGGTGTTTGGGTTGGTTCATGTAAGGAGAGGCATCCCTGAGGTATTGGGGTCCTGAGCCACATATTGCTTAATAGGTCAAAACTAGCACTGTTATGGAAACTTAACTGATAGCCAGTAAAGTTGTGTCAGGATGGGTGTTACATACTCAGTCCATCTGGCTGTTGAATTCTGCACCCAGAGCGGTTTCAAAGGCAGCCCCATGTATATAGTACATTGCCGTAATGTATACTGGAGTTTACCAGAATGTAAACAACAGAAGTCAGTTTATCTCTGTCCAGATAGCCATCTGGACTTAGCTGCATAGAATACAATCTGCTCCACCAAGGCCAGTTGTGCATCAAACAGCAGTAATGGATCCAGAAGTAGCCCCAGGCTATACACCTGCTCCTTCAGAGGGACTGTGACCCAATCCAGAGCAGCCATGGATCTGAGGGAAACACCCACTAACAGCACCTCAGCCTTATTCAATTAAGTTTCAGTTTATTGGGTCTTACCCAGTCCATTACTGAGGCAAGACACCAGTCTAGCAGATTCACTGCCACGACTACATAGAATCGTAGAACTATAAAGTTGGAAGGGATTCCAAGGCTCATCTAGTCCAACCCCCTGAAATGCAGGAATCATAACTAAAGAGTCAGTGTGGTGTAGTGGTTAAGAGTGGTAATCTCGTAATCTGGTGAACCGGATTTGCATCTCCGCTCCTCCACATGCAGCTGCTGGGTGACCTTGGGCTAGTCACACGTCTTTGAAGTCTCTCAGCCCCACTCACTTCACAGAGCGTTTGTTGTGGGGGAGGAAGGGAAAGGAGAATGTTAGCCGCTTTGAGACTCATTAAGGTAGTGATAAAGCGGGATATCAAATCCAAACTCTTCTTCTTCTAAAGAATCCCTGACCAATGGCCATCCAACATCTGCTTAAAAACCTTCAATGAAGGGGAGTCCACCAGCTTCTGAGGGAGTCCATTCTGCTGTTGCATAGCTATTACTGTCAAAAAGTTATTTTTAACATTTGGTTGGAATCTCCTTTCTTGTAATTTGATTCCATTGGTTTGGGTCCTACCCACCAGGGCAGTAGAAAAGAAGCCTGCTCTATTTCCCATGTGACAGACCTTTAGATATTTGAAGATGGCTATCATATCACTTCTCAGTCTCCCCTTCTCCGGGCTAAACATACCCAACTCCTTCAACTGTTGCTCAAAAGACTTGGTTTCCAGACCCTTCATTTTGGTTTCCACCCTCTGCACACTCTTCAGCTTGTCAATATCCTTATATTGTGGTGCCCAGAACTGGACACTGTACTCCAGGTGGGGTCTGACCAAGGTAGAATAAAGCAGTACTATTACTTCCCTTAATCTGGACACAATACGTCTGCAGCTGTGATAGAGCAATGTATCACCAGCACATTACTGAAAATGTACTCCAGAGCTCTGGGTGAGCCCATTCAGTATAGGAAAACCTAAACCAGCAGCACTGAGGACTGTAGGGGCTGAACAACACCCCCCATCACCAGCCTCTGAAGAGATCCATCCCGAATTGTATTGGAACCACTGAAAAGCAGTACTGCCTACTCTCAATTTGGACAGTCACAAATACTGTGGTCAATGGTATAGAAAGCCACTGAGAGATCAAGGAACAGTAACAGAGACACACGCCGCCTGTCTTTCCTGACAAAGGTCTTTGTGACCAAGGTGGTTTCCATGCCCAAACCCTGATTGAAATAGGTCTGAAAAGTTAGTCTTACACAAGAGAGCCTGGATCTGACCTGCAGCCATGCACTCAAGAACGTTGCTCAAGAAACAAACATTGGCAACTGGTCACTAATTGTTTAGATTATGGATCCAGGAAAGGTTTCTAATGAGTGGTCTTACCATCACCTCCTTTTGGCAAGCAAGGACCACCCCTTCTTGCATGGCCAAGCAAGCTGCTGCCTCCTTGTTAGATTTTACCAGCCTTGAAGAGCAAGAGTAAGAACAGAAATGGTCACCTGTGCTGATGCCAGCACCTTGTCCACATCCTTGTGCTTTACTAACAAACTCTGGATGGCACTTGAGAATCGTATGCTAAAATAGTGGAGTCAAGGTCTCAGCTGATTCAAGTGATTTTATCTTCAAATTGCTCTGCAAACAAATCACAGCAAGCCACCACTGGTTTTAGCTCAGCTAGATTATCATTAGGATTTATTAAATTTGTATACTGCCCTTCATCTCAAGATCCCAGGGCAGTTCACAACAGATAAATACAAAATGAGAATACAAAATACTTTACATACTAAATAAACAAAAGGAAAAACAAACCAATAACCCACAAACACATTGGAAACAAAGTAAGCTTTATACCGCCTTCATTGCCACCGAGTAAACTTGATAATGAGCACTCACTAGTTTTCTGTTGCATTTGCCTGAAGATTTTCTCCACTTGCATTCAAGTCGTCTTCCAGCTTGTTTCATTGCCCAAACAGGGTTCTATCAAGTGGCAGAGGGAACTCGGGGGATTGTGTCAGTGGCCCAGATCATCCATGTTTTCTACAGGCAACCAGGGCCAGTCATATCAGCTGGAAAAGCCTCCATAGGGTCTGGGAACTAATTGAATCCTTCAGCCTCCAAGGACATTCCCCTGCCTCTGTGGAGGGGGAAAGCTGCTGAAAACCTAAAATGCAACAGGAAGTGATCTGATCTTGACAATGGACTGGATCACTCTCCGATCACCCTATTTCTGCTCAGTTAATGAAATCAGATGTATAGGCTATGGCCTGCTACATGTGTGAGGCCAATGGCCTGTTGAGACAGTGCCATGGTTGTCATGGCAGCCATGAAGTCCTGAGCTGTCCCAGATTTAATGGCCTCAGCATGGATGCCGAAGTCCCCCAGAACCAACAGTCTGCGTCTCCTCAACACCATATCTATGGTTTTAATTTTTTGATTGTTTTAATGGCTTTTACTTATAATTTCTTGTTTTATTATGTTGGTTAACTGCTTCAAGGTTTTTTTTTTACAATCAAGTGATATATAAATTTTATGACAGATGTAATGGCAAACTGTGGTTAGTTTACAAATGAAAGCAAATGTTTCTATCTTCCTTGAGGTTGAGCAGGGGAAGGGAGAGTACATGGGCCTTGGGGTTGTCCAAGTTATTTTCCATATTGCTAATCTTTGGCTTAGGCATACTTTCAAACTCTCTCTTTGCATATTGTAAGATGGTTAATTAATATAATGCAACTAATTTTTTACTAATTCTTGACCTGTTATTGGAGAAGATAACAATAGGTATTTTCATTGTTTACTTTTTATCTTCTATGATTAGGTAGTATCTAGTATGAAAATTCAAAAAATCATTCACATATTCACAGTCAGATATTTGTCTTCCAAAACATACAAAGCTACCTTATATTGAGTCAAATAATTGGGCCATCTGACCCACTAATGTGGCAGTGGTTCTCGGCCATCTTAGGGAGAGGTCTTTCCCAGCCTTGATGTCCTTTTAAGTGGCAAACCAGAGTTTGAACCTAGAATCTTCAGCATGCAAAATATGTGCTTATCTACTAAGCTTCCTCCCACCCCAATCCCTAGGCAATGTGTTTTTGCATCATAATCATAGAACTTGGGAGGGACCACAAGACTTGCTGGCTTCTGAAGACAATTGTATAGGCATGAGCCAGAGAACAAAAATAACCCAGTGATGCTGTGGTCTCCACTATTGTGACAACTGTTTTTTTGTCCATAGTTCAGCAATCGGCAAGCACTGGGAGGCAGAACTTGCAACACTCAAGGGTAACAATGCCAAGCTTACAGCAGCTCTGCTCGAGTCCACTGCCAACGTGAAACAATGGAAACAACAGCTTGCTGCATATCAAGAGGAAGCAGAACGTCTACACAAGCGGGTAAGTTTAAAGCTTTTGACTACATATTGTTAGTGGATCTGCATGTTATGAACTAAGAAAAAGGTGCAGTAAAAATCTTCTGGTCATCTGACAATAGCATTCATGCAAGCTGAGCTTTATTTTCTCTTCTGATGAAATATATTATAAAGTTTTCATGTAATAAATTATCCCGTAGTAATAAATTATATATTATTGTATTATATAGTTTGAGTTTTATCTAACAAATCATATAAATATGTATTACTAAGTGATGTCTATAGCACTGGGTCAGACATATAAGATTAATCTAGTGTACTTGGACTTGCCTGTATGTGAGTCACTTTAAACCATAGCCAAGCATTATTTTGGTTTAAAGGTGAATGTGCAGTGTACTGGGGCATGGGGCTAAAATCGTGGGCAACTTTGCTTCTCTTCTTCTCATGCTGCTGCTTCAATGCTGGAAGCTAAACCATGGTTTGGTTTGGTTTAGCGTTAGGTCTCAACCTGGGCTCATGGTTTTTCTTTCTCCAAACAAACCATGAGCTGCAACCTACTGTAAGTTTGCTTTTGTGAGCTTGTGCCCATTAAGACAACTGAAACCAGTGCAAAATAGCTGGAAAATAAATTCTTTATTCATGGAGAAGTGCAGGGGCAAACTATCTCAGTCCAGATATATGGCAGGCACAGTGTCATTTTGTCTGTGTATATTTATGTGCCTTGTGAAATGGTAGCAAGCACAATTTTTTTCACTTTATATACTGCATTGATTCATATTCAACTGAGCACTAATTCGATAAACTCATAATGTAGACAACTGTGGATATTCAAAATGATCTGCTCTCTTTTTCATCTCTTGTTGTTTCATTTATCCTCTAGTTTGTACATTCCTCCCACTCTAAACTATATTCTCTCTTTAGATCTGTTAATAAGATAAACTAAGGCAAGTTAAGTAACTGCATGAATTAAGATTCTGTAAGGATGAAGGCATATGTAACATTTTTAGAAGAGCATTTGCCCAGGAAGGACATTCACCGCATTCAGTTCAAACATACCTTGTTGACCTCTGGAGGGAAATAGCTCTGCAAGGATAAAGTAGAAGCCTGCAATGTACTCTTCTGCCCAGCTGTTCCTCTTGGTGTCATCCAGATGCAAATACTCCTAGAGAAGTTTTGTGCTTTTGAATTTTTTTCCCCCGTCTTCAATTTATGAGTTGACAAGTGAGCAGATTAAAATAAAAGTAAAAAGTGGATGGGAGGGAAGGTCAAGAATGTTGGCTGAGCTCACGCATGATTTGTTGGTATGTGTGTCTGTCATTTCAGCTGTAGAGCTGGAAGGAAGCCAGTCTTGCATTGCTGTTAGAAACACCCTTGGTACTGTTTTGTTACATCAAGTTTTATTAAATGTGTTGGAATTTTGGGTGGGTGATGGTTGTAGACAAAAGGGAGCTGTATTTTGTATGCAAATCTGTTAAAGCCCAACATCACTGGATGCAAAAGATTTTTCTATGCATATCCCATTCTCCAGGGAGGATCACTGCAAAGTATTTATCCCAGCATGCCACTGTGATAAGAACCTTTCAGAGGATAAAGGATGGAAGTTCTGAAACTGTCTAAGGGGCAAACTACATATCATATGCAAATGTTTGTAACAAATCCCTGACAGCTGCATTTCTGAATAAAAGTGGGTTGGGAGGGGCATATCTTCAGTAGAAAAGTGGGGAAAGGCTTTTAACCCTTTCCCTGACAGCTAGTTTCTCATACAAGGAAATACAGTGGTACCTCGGGTACAGATGCTTCAGATTACAGACGCTTCAGGTTACAGACTCCGCTAACCCAAAAATATTACCTCGGGTTAAGAACTTTGCTTCAGGATGAGAACAGAGATCGTGCAGCGGCAGTGCAGTGGCAGCAGGAGGCCCCATTAGCTAAAGTGGTGCTTCAGGTTAAGAACAGTTTCAGATTAAGAACGGACCTCCGGAACGAATTAAGTTCTTAACCTGAGGTACTACTGTAGATGCTTGCATCCTGATGGTAATCAGGATGATAATCAGCTAGGATAATTTGGAAAAGAGAAGTCTGTCTGTTGGGGAAAGGCTTAAGTGTCTGCTCCCTATCTAATGCTTCGCTGCTCAAAATGGTTCTCTCCCGAAGCCTGTTTTCTTCAGAAAAGTGGCTGGAGGAGCAGCATTCACACGTGGTTCTTTTTGTCTCTAAAAGACTGTAGTCTTGTTCACACTTGTTTCACTAAAATCCATCCAAGCAAGATGTTTCAGTAAGCTTCAGTACTGTTTTTTGTATGGACACAAATTGCTGACAGGCAATATTGCTGAAAGGCCTATAGCCTTCACAATGCTTAGTCGTTAACCCTTGATCCACCCTCTTTTCTGGGAGCAGCAGACTTCAAAGCTGTAAGGATGATTGAAACAGGTACATCAAGAGCCTCCATAATATTAATATAAATAAAAACTTCAGAATATTTGACAGGTACAGTAAGCACTTTGTAGCCACTGTAGGTGTGGGAGCATCTCTCATTCACCATGAAGAAACTACATTGTCCAATTCACTCCATGTTTTTAAGCATGTTCATGTGCCTATAAATACAATTTAAACTTAAAGAAATAAGAAATGTGTATTTTGCAAAAGCTGGATTTGCAGGCTATACCTCCCTGCCACATTGTTTCCTACAGTTTTCTTTCCTCCCTTTCCTAGTATAGTGCCTTCTTTGTTTTGTGAAATTATTGACTTCAGTTATAATAACAGAGGGTTAGTTATGAAGTTGGGTGCATGTTTATGCTGAGAAATGTGTATAAACGTGACCATAAATCACACCAGGGAAGGCTCCTGCAGTGTGCTGTCCTCTTTGGGAATTACTAAGCGTAGCTGACAGACACGGCCAAACTAATAAATCCAACTTTCCAAGGAAACCTAGGACATGTTTGTATTTAAAAAACAAATCAACTTCAATTTGTGATCACCTCAATAGCTGTAGTGGTGAAGCAAAACAAGGTGAAGTTGGGAAATCAAAGTGCCTATTCCTGTAAAAGGCTGACCACACACTGTTTGTTACTTCCTTCCTTCCTGGGCTACTTCCATCCTCAGCAAAAGCAGGTTTTTCTGGCCCTCTCTCGCCCTGGCATAACTGGTCCTCAGGAATGTTTAGTAGGTGACAGGCAAGCCTTAGGCAGAGAGCACAGGTTTCGTGGCATTTTTTTCCCTTTCCCTTTTCCATCTCACCATAAAACTATGGCCCTTTACTGATATGCAGTGTAAACCTATCCACGTATATGCCAAAGGAAGTCATAATGTATTCAGTGGTGCTTACATCCAGTTAAGTGTGCATAGGATTTCAACTTCAGTTTTCTTTCGCATCCTTCTGCTGGTGGAAGACTTTGATCCAGTGAAGGCTCTTGTCATCAGAATGCAGGGAGAAACAAAGTTTGCTGCTTCCCCTCCTTCTGTACCCAGGCTGTTGCAAAGGGTCAGCTGGCCTCTAGAGCAGATTTTGCATAGCGATATCCTCAAAGGATGAGGGGGAAAGGTGAAAATTCTCTCCCTTACTGTTTCGCTTACAGAAGCCTCTACTGAATTAAAGAGGCTTTTGTTAGCATGGGAATACTATTGGTTATCCCTTAATTAAAGCAGTAAAATATTAAATATTAAATATATTAAAGAAATAAAACATAGTGTAGTCCTTCCACCCTCAACCAGGTGAAAAAAAATGCCCCAAAGCACATCTTTGTTCATAGTCCTTTATTGGCATTACTGGAAGACTTAATTTGCCAGGAAAAGTGTGTCCCTTGTTGTTTTTTCTTTATTTGTCCATCGAGTAAGAGCTGGAATTGTAGAATTTGAGGTTAGCCATGCACATGAGAAGAATCCAATTAATGCAGAATCTTATCATAGTTGATACATTCATATTGTAGGTGAAAAAACAAACTGCTAAATGTGTCAGCTATTCTGTGCATGTTTTGTGCCCAGTACTGTTTAAATTGTCACAGGCATTCTGAATATTCTACATTCCACTCGGAGTGTTTCTCCCAATTCCTGCTTCAGCTTCTTGCCCAAGTATCATGAATGTTCTAGGGCAGAGGATATTGTTTTAACAGGTCCTGGAACATCAGTTATAATAAAAACAAGCTAAGGAAACAGAGCAAAACAAAATTTCATCCATACATTTTGCCTGGGGCCATTATCCTTTTGTTTGTTTGCTCCCACTTTCAGTTGTACAACTCTTGTACTGCAGTGCTATGCAATTGCTTGTTTTGTAGATTTTGAGTGCTGTATATACAACTTACCATACCTTCCATGCATAGTTTAAGTTGATCATTCCCTCCTGGATACCTAGAAATGTGACCTATAAACCTATAAACCAAAGGATTTCCATTTCAACTGATGTAACACCTATTCTCAATTGGAGTTTTAGAAATAGAAGAATGTATACATTTATAAATGGGAGCTCCACTCTATTTTGCTTTTTCACATAAGGCAGAGGTTTTCAACCTTTTTGAGTCCATGGCTCCCTTAACCAATTACATTCTTTCTGCAGCACCCCGTGGGGCTCAGGAGCCCAGTTATGTCACCCCTTGCCTGCAGAGCTGGCAGCCTCTCACCCTTTTTCAAACACCCTCCCACTTGGAGTGTTCCCTCAGCCTCCTCTCCTCTCCCCTCTTCTTGGGAGTGCTCTAGGCAGCAGCTGCTGCTGCCCTTGGCCTCTAAGCCCCGCCCCCCACCCAAAAGAGAGGTGCCTCCCAGAGGCACCATTCACCTGTAGAGTTTATAGCCAGGGCTGCTGTAGTAAACAGCTGTGCAAGCCTTTGGGACGCAGAGACACAAGAGAGCATCAGTGGAGGGAGGGATGGAAAAAGGGACAGAGGCCAGTGTTGCCCACAGCATCCCTGACCGTCATTCAAGGCACCCCAGTTGAAAACCACTGACATAAGGGATTGATTACAAACAACAGTGCCTTCATGAAAGTACATAATTATATTACAAGTTGCCTTTTTTAACCTAAGGGAAGTTTAAAAGCAACTTTGGATATATCAGGAATGGATAAGCAGAATTAGATAGAAATTGTTATATGGGTCTTCTATTCATGCTTTGCTCGATTGGGGTTTAAGAGTAATTGTAGATTCTGCTGATACTACCCTTCTTTTAAAGCAACATGCTGGTTGTATATTTGTCGTAAGCACATTTTGCAGAGAGTTCATATTTTCTTGTGTTTAGGTAAATTAACTAACTAACTAACTAACTAACTAACCAATTAACTATTGGAATTCTACATGTTACCACAATGTGTTAAGGTTAAAAGTGCATGCAAAAATGGTTTCTACACTGAAAATGTAGATTCTAAGCTTTCAGATATCCTTGGACAATTTTTCAACCCCCTGGCAATCAGGAATTGTCTAACTAACATCAAGGAGACATTACTTGAAATATAGAAAACTTTTATTTGAATTGTTTGATATTTGACTTCGTTCTTCATGTAATGAGTTGTGTGATGTTTCTTTTTCCTCTCTCTTTTAAAAAACTTTGTAACAAGACCCTTGAGATTTGTATTCTGATTACTTTGGAAATCTGGATTAGTCTTCTTTAGCAATACCTTTTAACATAGTAAGCACACCAGCATCTTTTAGCATCATATTGCTAGAAGCCAAAGAGTAATTTGGTTTATGACAATAGGGCCTAAATCCAGTTAGAGTCATGTGTGCTGTTAAACCATTGTAATTATCAGATGATCAGGACCAATACATTGGCAGTAGATCCTAATTAATGGTTTTCTGTGAACATGCAGATGTCTCTGGCTTCACTACTCCCATAGCATAGGCAGGAGCAACAGACCACAATCTCTGGTTTAGCATGATATCCAAAGACCCAGTATGAAACTGACTGGGCTTGTATTTGAGAGCACAGTCGGGCCTTTTGTGTGGTGGTGAAGACAGAGAAGGCTTAGTGTGCTGACTGCACTGCATATCTGAGTAGCTGGCCAGCAGAACGGTTCCATGTGGTGAGAGGAATGTTGACATCTGTCCCAGGGAATAGTGTTGGAACCATGGGAGGCCTGCTGTGACGAGTTTGACAGGCCTTTGAGGATAAAAGTACTTGTCTTCATGCTGAGTTTAGTGCCACCATTATTATAGAGCCAGGGAGCTGTCCAGCAAAACATATTGCCCAATCCTGTGGGATTGGCTTCAGCTGATGAGGCCTGAAAATATGGACAACGTGCTTGCAGCTCTTTAGCCTATAATATGCCTCCCCCCCGGCAACCCCTGCCCATTATGGCTTATTTGAGCTGGTGTGGGTTGAAGGTGGGAAGGTGGCCAGGTAACCTAATGATGAGGAGGAGGAGGAGGAGGAGGAGGATTTTTTATTATTTATACCCCGTCCATCTGGCTAGGTTTCCCCAGCCACTCTGGGTGGCTTCCAACCGAATATTAAAAGCACAGTACAGCATCAAACATTAAAAACTTCCCTAAACAGGGCTGCCTTCAGATGTCTTTAAAAAGTAAGATAGTTGCTTATTGCCTTGACATCTTCTGAGAGGGCATTCCACATGGCAGGCACCACCACCGGGAAGGCCCTCTGCCTGGTTCCCTGTAACCTCACTTCTTGCAGTAAGGAAACCACCAGAAGGCCCTCACCGCTGGACCTCTGTGTCCAGGTTGAACAATTATTGCTTCTACCCTAAAAAAGGGGTCCTGGAGTTGCTAGTTACAGGATTTTTATAGTAGCTATGTCATGGAAAACTCACTTTCTACATCTCAGGCCAGAATTACACGCCAGCCAACTGATTTTTCTATAGGAATGTGAGATAGGCATCATTTTCTCTTCCACCCCGTATTTGTCATATGCAGCACTGTTTCCATTCTGCTGCAGTTCATCTTCCGTCAAATACTGTTATTCGCCTTGCTGTCTGCTGTGGGAAAATTTCATATTTTACATAATGAATTTGAAACTTCATATGCATGTTAAGACAGGCTCTGGTGGGTTGAGTGGATGAGACCAATAGTGGGTCCAATGGTCAAGAAGGCAGTTGGATAGTGTCTTGTACGCCTCCTTCCAACAACTCCTTAGGCCCAGCTGGTACCAAACATATTGCTGTGCTTTCCTTTGCTCCACATCAGTGAGACCAAGAGAAGGATCTTGTCGTCTGGGCAGCCCAGGATCTCCATACACACTGCCCAGACTTGCATCCCAGGGAGGTCAATTTGGTGGCATGACCCTGCTTTGCTTTAATCACAGAGAGTTTCTTCTCTATGAAAAGGGATACAGTCTGCCTGACTTCTAGTTTCCCTTCTAGTTCAACTCCCCACCGCATTCTGTGAGCTCACATGTTGTGGTTGAGCTGTTTTTATTAATTTCCGTTTTCTCTTTCTTTACAAACCTCTATACTTCTGAGTACCTTGGGAGTCCACAAAGCATGCAGAAATTACAGCCTTGTATTTGAGTGGCCCCATTTTGCTTCCAAAATGATAGGCGCTCAAACACCTGAGCTTGCTATTATGTGGAATGATGATAGTTAAATGAGACCTTTGAAGTTAAAAGCAGTATGCCTCTGAATACTAGATGTTGGGAATAATCAATGGAGGAGGTGTGTTTCTTTCATGGCCTGCTAGTGGGTTTTCTGCAGGCCTTTGGCTGGTCAAAACAGTGCCGGATTAGATGAACCCTCTTACCCAGCAGAGTTTTTCCTTTGTGCTTATGTTTTAATGCCCTCAAGTCACATTCAGAAGATTTGGCTGCCGTTAAATAAAATTTAGCATTGGGCATAATCCAGAGAAAGTTAAGCATGCTTATGAGTTGTTGAACTTAGTGCTACATTAGCATTTAATGGTACAGTTAGGTCCCACTAGAGAAAGTTAAGCATACTTCAATTCTATTAATGTTTTCTACAAGCACCTGAGTGACAACATGCACATGGTCTGTAGAATTGTAAGTATTGATGTTTAAATCACATTGTTTTAAGCGTCCATTGGTTTTGTTGTATAGTGCTGGTGGAAAAAATGCAGAGGTTAATTAGAATTTTGGGGAAGTCTTTGGATGGTAAAGGTTAATGAATTACTAAAGTATAGGGCGATATCTAAATTCAGTGAAGAAGAAGAAGAAGAAGAAGAAGAAGAAGAAGAAGAAGAAGAAGAAGAAGAAGAAGTAGTGTGGGGTTAAAAGCTTTGTGTGAATCATTTTAGCAAACTAGTTCCACATCATTCTATTATATAGTGTCAACTAGAAGAGTGCAGTTTGAAGGAGAATAGTCTTCATAATTAAATAAGCCATTCTTAGGTTTATATTTATCACTTTAATTCCCAACCAACCCATTATTCAATTCAAACTTCGCCACTTTTAGAAGCACTAGCATCAGGCACAGCACTTAAACAGTGCTCCACCATCATTTCATAAAATACTGTGCAAAGCTAATGAAACCATTTCAATAAGTGTTAATGCTGTGATACAGATGCTTAGTAAAGCAGAAATGTCCCATATATTCCTATAATTGTATATTTATCATTTGTATTTATTTTTACAGGTGACTGAGCTGGAGTGTGTTAGTAGTCAAGCAAGTGCCGTCCACACACATAAAACAGAATTAAACCAGACAATACAAGAATTAGAGGCAACGCTGAAGAAAAAGGAAGAGGTACTCGCTTGCATTTGTTAATTGACTTTTTAATAGCCCTGATTATTTATCTTATACACCATTCATAGTATTGCATTTTAAAATGGTTGTGGAAATCGGAATAATTTTTAAAAATAATGTTTCGGTCTGGGACTGATGATGATGAAAAATCAATCAGTTTCTTAAAGGTAAGCCTAGCTTGCATCAAAATAAGTTGTCTACCAGTAATTTGTTTTTTGTTTTTTTATTCTGTTGGCTAACATCCAGAATGAGATGCAAAATTCTTTGCATAGGGAAAAACATTTAGATAAATATGGGTTGTTCCCCCCCCCCAAAACACACATTTCTTTCAAAAGTCAGTAGCTTTCCTCTGTCCTTCTTAGAAATGTGAAAGCAGGCTGACAAACAGGCCATAACTCATTTCTAAAAGATGGCTTTTATATACTGGTTCAAAGTGCCTGAAGAGTCAGGTGTATTAGAGTTAAAAGTACTTCCTCTAGTGATGATGATCGGCAGACTGACCCCTGCAGTATGAGGCCATGCATTGGTGGGAAGTTCAAAAAGCGTCTTTGTTGCCTTTGGCAAACCGCACTCACTTCCCCAAAGAGTGAATAATAGGTAGGGATTGCTTTTTATATCACTTCCCTAGTCCTAGAAGCACGCTATTATTTCGCTGTCAGTAATTGGCGCCAGATGTTTCAGAGGACAGTTCAAGATATCTCACTGCAGTTCCGAAATAGCATGCCTTCAGGGAAGTTTCTTCCTAGTCACCTAACTGCTAGACATTTATTGCACAAAGAAGTGTTGAGATGTTCACTACTTCCACAGATGTCTACTTTTATTCTTGAAATCATTCTCTTCACAGAAGGCAAGTTAGGCTCTAAGCCAACGTTATTAGTATCTAGCCTGACTAAATGATTCCAGTGTTGCTTTAGACTTGGTCATGAATTGTTGCATATATTTCATTACGATTCCTCTGGCTTTCTTCTTGCTATAAAATAGATAGATGTTCACAGTCCCTTGTAACTGAAATTTCATCTTTGTTCTTTGCAGCGTTCCCTCCCTGGTGTCTTTAGCCCTGAAAAACTGACTCTCTGGCAGCCAATTCTTATGACTCAATTACAGCTATTGCTGCATAATCATTAGCAGATTTCTATGCTTATGAACCTGAAGCACAAATGATGCTTCCTACTGGGAACTGTGCATGTTTTGAGAAGCATGCTGAAGTTCAAAGCTCTAGGGCTGGCCAGATGGCTCTCAGGGTGATTCAGTTTGGCCCACCCTCCGACTCTAGTTTCACTGCATAAGTACCTGTGAAAAATACCAATGGGTTCTGCAGCATTGGCAACCCTGTCTTGTATGTCCTGATATGATGAGGAGGATTTGTCCAGGATGAAAGTTAGGTTGACTTTGGATAATATGCTGTTTTATCCCCTTTAGGAAATAGAAAAATTGAGACAAGAAATTGACAATGCCAGAGAACTTCAGGCACAGAGGGACTCTCTAACTCAGAAGTTACAAGTAAGTTACAGGGTGAATAGGGTTGTATCTGCTTGTAGATAACAATAAAAAAGAGGAAAGAAGTTGGATAATTTTGGATCTTGAAGACTTGTACAGACAGACAGTTTGGGGTTGCAGAATAGCCCCCACCCCCTTACTGCTTTGATGGGGCTAACTGTGTTCCTGCAGTGTTTGTGTGAACATTGTACAAGTGTGATGGAAGAAGGGAAGCTTTGTCACTGCGCAGGGAAAGCCCGTTCACATTAAACAAACAAGCAAATCATGAGGATGAGTGTCCTAGTGCTGGAGAGAAGGACTGTACATCTTTCAAGGGGGGAGAAAACAAATAAAAGAAGTCATATGCTCTGGTGTGGATATGTGAATTCCCTTTCAGGCTTCCTTTTCTTAATAAAAGGTTACATACCGTATTTTCGCTCTATAGGACGCACCGGACCATAGGACGCACCTTGTTTTAGAGGGGGAGAACAAGAAAAAAAAATTCTCCCCCTCTCTGCTCAGTGCCCCTTCAGCAAAGCGGCAGGAGAAATAGAGCCCCTTCCATTTCTCCTCCCGCTTGGCTGAAGGGGCGCTGCTCAGCTCTCCCTCTCTGCTGAAGCCAGGAGAGTCTTGCTCTCCTGGCTTCAGCGAAAGGAACCTGAATCCTGTGGAGTGCAGCAGGAACTCGCGCTGCGCTCCGAAGGCTTCAGGCGGCTATCCCTTAAGCCTGGAGAGCAAGAGGGGTCGGTGTGCACCGACCCCTCTCGCTCTCCAGGCTTCAGTGAAAGCAATGCGAAGCCTCCAGAGCGTGGAGGGAGCGCTCCCTCTGCACTTCGGAGGCTTTATGTTGCTATCGCTGAAGCCAAGGAGCCTGCATTCACTCCATAGGACGCACACACATTTCCCCTTAATTTTTGGAGGGGAAAAGTGCGTCCTATAGAGCGAAAAATATGGTAAGTATTCCTAGAGTTCCCGGGTGGTCCAATGTGTGGCCCTCAAGGCCTATTTTGGCAGCTTTCAGCAAAATTGGATGTCCCATACAGCCCTCACTTTGCCTTCCCAAAGCTGGGTAAGCCAGGTGCTGGGCTTTGAGAAGGAGGTGTGAGGGCTCTGGTAGGCTCCTGGAGTCCCCCTGCCTCCTTCCTAGTTAGCACTTTCCCAGCTTTGGGGAGGAGGTGGGAGGGCTCTAGGACCATGCCAGAGCTTTATGCCTCTTTTCCAAAGAAAGGCCCTTAGAGTTGAATTTCCAGATCAGGCCAAGATCAGCAAAGAATTACAAGCCCAAGAACACAAGCTGTTCCTAGATAATCCTCCCATCTCATGCAGACAGGTCAACAGAATGCTCAGATGCAATATGAGCTTAAGTTACTTGGGGATATTTGATGGTTGGGAACACTGCAGTGTATTTTCTTGGGAAGAAGCAGAAGAGGGCTGTCTAGAGCAGGGAGGGTTGGGGAGCATGTGGGCATTTGAACATAGTTGCGCTCTGACCGCCATCACCCCTGACCATTAGCCATGCTGGCTGAAGCTGATGGGAGTTGGGGTCCATCAACATCTGGAGGGCCAAAATAAAGCCTTATGTTGATGCCTTCCTGAGCAGGTAAAAATGCTGAAATTAGTATCTGGAAATTTGGACTGCATTTTATATTTCTATTGAATGGCAAACAACCAAACTTTGATAAGCAGGTAGGAGTAATTTCTGCTAGAACATGAACACTTCCTCTTACATATCTGTTGCAATTTATGCTGGGAATTTTGGCGTTCATAGCTTTTGAAGCTGCATTCTTTAACAAATTGCTGCAGGCCTTGATGTCTTTCATCTCTTCAAATGAGCGTATGTTTTAGATCTTGATTGCCTGTAGATTCTGTGTTCTCAAAACTGACTGGTCGAGTTACTTGGAGATAAGCAGCAAGATTATATACACACTCAAATGATGTCATGGTCTGTTATTAGCCAAATGCTGCACAGTGCATTTTCATTTGACATGTATCACCATTCAGTGGGATCTATGCCCTTGACAAACTTAAAAAAAAATACTCTTAAATAAGTGCAACAAAAGAATCCTTTGCAAAACAATTTTACGTGGTTACATGGTTACATGTTCTTTCCTACAGGTAACTCTTATGCTTATTTTACTTACGTGATCACAGCTTTGTGTGGGGCTTGGGGAAGGATAAATAAATAAGGAGCAAAGGAAATCCACCCCCACCCACCCCCATGCAAAGCTGTGGTTGTGGACTTACATGGCTTTGGGAAGACGGTGTGAGCACTTTGGCAGCATCCTGGAGCCCTCTCACTGCCTTCCCAAAGCCAGGCCAGTGCTAACTTTAGGAAGGTTCTCTTGGACACTGGCAGAGCCCTCCCACCTTCACACAGCCATGTAGGCAACTTGGGTGGGGGGGTGAGTTCTTAACTACCATTTAAAATCCTGTTAACAATGACCTGGTTCCTGACACTGCCAAAAACAAAGTTTTCCTTTTAAATCCATTTGTAATTAAATGATGTTTAAATGATAAAATATATATTTACTAAGATGCTAAATCATATTGTGTAGGCTAGTCCATGCATCTCTATTTATCCTCCATTCCCTTCCTAATTGTATGTGAGGCAGTGGCGAAAGCACACTTCTGTCCATGCTAATCATGGTATATAGCATGCGGCCATTTTTGTGAGCACTCTGACGGGGTCCTAGACTCCTCCTTCCTCCTTCCTCCATCCCAAAGCCTAGTTAGCTTTTTCCCAGCTTTGGGGAGGGGGTGGGAGGGCTCTAGGACCCTGCCAGAGTCTCTATGTGTCAAATTTTGGCCTCACCACTGCCCCCCAACCAACAAAGCAGTGTGGGGCCTACAGCTTCTGGGTTAAAGTTCTGTTGCAGCCCACTTGGTTTGAAAAGTTGGACAGCCCTGATGAAGATGCTATCCTACGTAGCTACCTCCAATTAGGAATGTGAACTTCAGTCTCCATTTGTGTGTAAGAGATAACCCTGTTGAGCCTGATGATCACTCCAGCTCCATGTTAACTGTACAGAAAACTGATAAAGATAATACTGTATTTACAAATGACATATATTGCTTCTTCTTCTTCTTTTTTTTAAGGAAGTGGAAGTTCGAAACAAGGACCTAGAAGGACAACTGTCTGACCTAGAGCAGCGTCTGGAGAAAAGTCAGAATGAACAAGAAGCTTTTCGCAATAACTTGAAAACACTTTTAGAAATTCTTGATGGCAAAATCTTTGAACTAACAGAACTACGAGATAACCTGGCCAAGCTAATAGAATGCAGCTAAAGAAAACGGGATCTCAGTGCCAACCTTCTTAAAGATGCACTGTCTCTCTTTATAGGACTTTGTTGGGCTCTGCATCAAAGTTGCACAAAATTAGGAAAACGCTCCTCCAGGAGGGCCTGTTTTAAATTTTCAACAATATATTTCAGTGTAAAATTTTAGAATTCAGCTTGTAGCTAGTTGGGGAAAAAATAATAACTTGAACTACAAATTACCTCCTTGTATATAATTGGCCATAGATAACTCGAAAGATATTAACAGTAATTGAATGCAATCCTTTTCTATTATTAGCCAGTGAAATAATGAGAAGTGCCCCATATGGCATCCCTTTTAGTGTTAGACACATTGTAGATGATCTGTCTTATTTTGTTTTTCTTTTGTTGGTTAAGACACTTAATTGCTGTGTTTTGTGCAAGAACTTTGCGATGACAGCCCTCTCTTTTGTTGTAATCTTAATAATTTCTCAGGATATTTTGCACTGTTAAGAAATAGTGCATTACTAATTAATTCTTGCCAGGAGTGAGAGAGAGTTGCATCTTTAATTCATACCTAGTGAGTAACTGCTTGTATAGAGTTCTTCCCTTTTTTATACTGGAAGATACTGTATTTATTTACGATGTTCACTCTGGTGTTCACTAATATTGTCCAGTGTATGGTTTACTTTTCTCTATTTAAGTTCATGTATGTAGAAGTTCTGTGTTCCATTTTGAAGCCTATCTATGAAGACAGGTGAGTCCCTGAAAAGTATTTTCAAATTTGCTATATACAGATAAGCATCAATCTAGTCTTATTTATTAATACCACATATGTTTAATATTCACTGTTACCAACATATGTTTTAATAATTCTTTAAACCAAAACTTCTTCAGAGTAATCAGTGCAGCTTGTTATAGATATATTGTAGATATACAGCAATTGCCAGGGTGTTTACATTGACCTTGCTCATTCAAAGAAACTGTATAATCACAGGAAATTGGAGATCTTTTCCCCTCCTCTTTGAACCTTCACATCACATGTTTATCAGAACCACACCAGGCAATATTCTGAATTTCAAAACAGGAATTGAATTCAGTTATTCTCAGTGAACATGTTTTTAAGTTGTTTTGATGTGATTTACAAAGACTTTTGCCAAACATGTATTTCTTTATATAATATTTTTTTATTTTAAAGAAAAAAAAATGAAAGGTAAGCCAAGTGTCAAATGTCTGCTTACTGAATGGGAGTTGCATTATGGGACAATCTTGCTGTAAATTGTCTAATATTGGAGAGGATTTTTAAAACGAATGGGGGGGGAAAATCAAACACAAAGATGCACTGACCTTTTCTTTACACCCAAATTAATTTGAATGTTAAATGCAAAATCCAGCTTGAATATAAACTCTGTACAATAGAATTTTTTTTCCACTTAAGGACTGCTATTCAAAACTAGATAATATAAGTCGGGTTTTTTATGTGTGTACTGTATGTATATACTGTATAATACACGCATTCTAATTTGTATTCAAAGTGGGAGAAATACATGGTGGGTTAATTTATAAAATGCCATTTTCTTTTTCTGTAATTTAACAGGTGTCTCCTGAAATGTCAGGATTACTGTTTAGCTAACAGTAAATTATCATGTATTATACTGTATGTACTGTACACATCATTTGAGTTTCATCCATATTTTAGAGTATTCTGCCACTTATTTTATTTATTACTGGAGAAAATATTTGTTCATTGCATTCATAGGTAAAAGCTTTCTATGGTGATTTTTTTTTTTATAGCTAGATGTTAACGATGTGTAACTTTATCAGGTCCAGGACAGTAGTGATTACCTGATTTTAATTTACCTGGAGAAGTTTGTACCTGATTCTCTTGCTATATGAGTGTCAATTGGAAACATCTTCAGAAAAGTATAAAATTGGTGTAATTGTAGGAGGAATGAAGTATGTTCATGAGTGTTATTAATTATAACAAGTTAGAACAGAAATTTGATGGCAAAAAAATGTAACATTATTTTTAATGAGATCAAAATTTTTAATACAATGACATTTACATGTGGGAAAATAGTTTACAAAATATTTCCACTGAAATGCTGTGTATATGTGTGGTACAAGAAATTTATTTGTATATGTACACATACACACACATGTATATACAGTACATGGAAAAATTTAAATGTGCACATTTTTAATATTTTCCTATTGAAATTAAATTTGAAAATTGGAAATCAATATTTGAGAATTTCTTTTCTCATGTATATTAAGATGCTTGACTTTGGGTTCTTTTGTTTGTAAAAATAAAATCTATGAGGGCTGCACCATTGAACTCCCAAAAGTCATCCAATATGTATATGGGATAAGTGGAATTAAGTGCACATATAAATAAAATCCTATTGTTAAGAATATTTTAATGTTCATTTACGGTAGGTGGGTGTTTAGAAATTGTATTCTAGAAATTGTATTCTGAAATTCCTAATTAGGTGATCATACCTACTTTAGCCACTACACTTCTGTATTATTAAGGTAATAATTGGCATAATGGACAAAGTCATGTTTTCCCCAGAGACTGGTATTACATATTGTATCTATCTTAAGAGAAACTGTGGGAATATATATGCCAGAAAATGTTGGGTACTGTGGACAAACAAACAAACAAGAAATTACATAGGAGAACAATTACCCTGTGTACTTGTTATATGACAATTATGGAGACTTGTTTTAAAAAAACACCATTCTTTTAAAACCCAACAAATACAGTTTTTATTTTGAAATACAATTGCTGTTCTGGAGAATGTACTTTACTCAATTTTTTCTTCTTCAGCTCTTTTTAAGTATTACAAACTGTTCAATGGATGGCAGCGTTTACCTTAATCCTTCAGGTGCTACTGGATTTTGAATTAGAGTGTCATGTTGTGAAATTCTGACTTTGACATAAAAAGGTTTTATAAGTACATCCCCGTCTGGAAGTTGGTTATTGGAGCCTCTTTCTCATAACTCTACTCCAGAATATTCCAATATTCCCCCCAACACCTAGTCTGGATTCAAGTAGATCCATTGAAACAAATGGGACTGAAGTTAGATGCTTTGAAATCAATTGGAATTATTAGTCATGAGTAACTTAAGTCTAATTGGTTTCCGTGGGTCTACAGTAATCATGACCAAGTCTGGTTCCATCCCAACAGTACCTTAACTACAGCACGATCTTGCACATGTATGGAGCCGTAGTAAGCAAGAAAGTCCGATTGATTGATTGATTGATTGATTGATTGCCTGTCAATTGGTTTCTTGGAAACCTGACCAATCTGGAGTTTACCGTGGCCAATTTTCTCTTTGCTGCTTTGTGAGATCTGTGAGATCTGATTGTAAATGTAAGGTTGGATCCAGAGTTGCCCTTTGGTAAATAGAAGGGATGACAATCCAGTAAATGCTCCCAAGATGCCCCTTTCCTCTTGCATCATCACCACCACTCCAAGCCACCTCCCACCCTGTTCTCCCCTCTGGTGCAAGAGGCCAGCTTCTTTGGAAAAGGCTGCACACTCAATGTCTGGGCTTGAGAAGCAGTTGCCTACATATCATCTGCAGGAGGCAGAGCCTCCACCTTGAGCTGCATTTCAACTTCCTGCCTTGTGACAAAAGGCAAACCCTGCGCTGGGCACTAGAGCCAATAGCAACAAGAAGAAAGAAGGCAGCAGCCATCACTGTTCATCCCCACCTGGAACACAAGCGGCTGCTTTGGAGAGGACCACACACTCCTTCCATGAGAACATCCTGTGAATGGAATTCTGCTCTTAGGAACCCAAGCCAAAATAACTCTTTAAAATTCTTACGTGAGAATAGATAATAATATAATTCATTAAAGTTAATAAGGATGTGGGTTCGAAGGACACCTACACTTGAACAGCCTCAATTAATTCAGTGTGAATTACTTTCAACAAAACATGTATGGAACTAGACAGCAAATTAGCTTTTCCCATCCTTTGTTGCAAGCCAGCTCCCTACAAAATCAAGGTTCCTTTTGGAAAACGTAAGTAGAAAAATTCACTTCCATACAGTACTTGTTCTTTGATTCTTGTGCCAAAATGGCAGTATGATTGGACAATTTCCAATAGATTTTCTGATCCCGGAAGAGAGAAGGGGGTAATGGTTAGGGAGACTCACATAGAATACTGCCACAGTTTAATACTTCATAGCAACTTTGTAGCAAGCAGGTCTTTCGTGTGAGTAGTCTGGGTGGGTGGTTGACTAACCAGTTGCACAGGATCTGATTAATTACACGCTGGAACTCATAGCAATCTGCAGGGCTTGTTCATAGTTCTTAAGTTTGATCTCAACAGCACAAAAAGAGCTTGAAATTTGGTTTTTCTACCAGGAAAAAGGAAGCATTGCTGAGAAACTACTAGTTCTGTACATCTGATCAGAGCAGTGTTCTCAAGCTCTGAAGACATAGCCTTGGAATAAAGAAAGCAAAATCCATATTGGTGTCTTATGTTCTTGTTGTAAACAGTGTCTTACAAATCTGGAAAATAATCTGTGAAGCGGCACCTGTGCACTTGAATGTGCAGACTAACAAATGTATTCTCTTGTGTTAAATCAGATGTACCAATTCACACTTACACTTGGGGGGAAAGAACAGACTTACCAAGAGCAATCCTAGGGACAGTCTATGACAGAGGAGCCACCACTTCTTAAGCCTGGTCAGGTTCACATGAGCCACAAAAGATGGAATGCGCTTTCCCCTCTTCTTTTTGAACTTGGTCTTTTTATTATTTCTCCCATTGACATAGTTTGTCTGAGGTATGTCAGGGGACTGGGGGGCAGGGATTGGAATCATGCAGATCCAAGACTTCCCCCAAGGTGGTCCTTTTCATTCCCTGCCAGAGTACCATCAGTGGAGTGACAGCAGCAGAGCTTTCTGCCGCTGAAATGAAGAGGAGGGTTCCAGTGACATACCTTCTCCTCAACCTTCAGATTTGACTCATTGCCAACAAAGAGGCCCACAACACACAAGGTTGCAGCATCCCTGGTCAGCCAGCTGCCTCCAAATAGGACTATCCAAGACTGGAACCAGACTTCAGGGGTCCCGTGGTGCCCTGATGAGTCCTCAACAAACACACAAAATCCCCGCTACTCCACTATAACCACATTACTTTTCCTTGATGGCACTGGAGTGGCTGCAACACATTTGCTGCTCTCCCCGTCAACTCTGCAGGGACTAAAGTGTGGTTCCTATCTGTAGTGGTTGCCCACCATTTTTAATTTATCCAAAATGAAATATTTCATGTATTCAAAGTTTTACGTCTCATTAAGGGAATCTTGCATGGTGGAATGAGAGGGTCAGAACTACCTGTGATCCTTTGACTGCAATGAAAAAATCATCTTCTGACACTTCAGTATAAGAATGTACAGAAAGTTGATAGGGATTGCTTATGCCTAACATAACCGTAAAATATTATACTAGCATGTCTGCTTCAGAGCTCCACAAGTCCTTTAAATGAATGTGATAGAAACTGTGTTCAAATAAATATCCTTTATTAAAGAAAAAAAGGAACAACTTTTAAGCACCAAAATTTTTAAGTATGTTGTTACATTGCATGTACACGAGACAAGTCATTCAGGACTTTGGGTATAGGTTTGAATTTCGAAGCCATGATAGTAAAAAACATGAAGTACAAAGCAGTACAATAAAGTTGCAGGAAGGCTGCACTTAAAGGAAAAAAAGCAAAAGGGCAAACAGTTAAAACTTTTAGTTTTCAAAATATTGCTAACAATGCTCTTTTCGTTTATACTTCGTGCTTAATACTTTGGAACACTGAGCATTATAAAGGTATTGCAAGTTTGCTGGAGCATTTCAGAAATGCAATGTCCATTTACAAATGTCCATTAAATACAATTGTTTTAAAGAAGTGCAGCACAGCACACCGATTTTCATTCTTTTTGCACTAAGTTAGTGAATGGTGAATTGGTTTTCTTTTTAATTTTTTAGCTGTTCAAAAATGAGGCGTTCCATTAATGTTTAACAAGCTTTATCCATGCAACATAATCAACAGCCTTCTACATTTCAGCAAATATATTAACACAGCTCTGCTCTTGGCAACTCATAAAATGACAAACAGCAAGTGGGCTGTAGCCATACAAATGTAAGACTAAAGACCCAAAGTTAAGATGTGGTAGTGGGAGATCCATGACAGGCTCCCCTGAGGTTTGTTTTTAAAAAAAAAACAAAGGGGGGGGTTAAAAGCAATCAGTGAGGGAGAGAATTAATTTGGGCCATAATGCTGCTTTATTTTTATCTCATTCTTAAGTTATTATTTCCCCTATTTAAATCTCCTCTCCCTTTGAAATTGTTATTTACTTCACTGAGGAAACATACAGTTTCAGGAGGCAAAATAGAGCAGCAGGGAAAGGGTTACAAAAAATGCATCGCAGTCCAACTCCTATATGGGAACCTTGTGGATGCTTTCACCTTTTACAAAGAATCATGCAAGATCTGGTCCTAGTTCTAATATCCTGCCTTGTTGAGGTTGAAGTTCTACATCAAGTGTGTAGACACCGCATGTGATAGTCATTCCTAGACTGTATGATTTCTGAGTACATGAGGATGATTGCTTCCTGTAAGATTTTTTTAAAACTCCCCACATATAAAGAACAAACACATTAGTCTAGGGGCCTCCCTATCTCCTAGCTTTCAATCTGCAGAGAACATTCTCACTTGTAATCTGCCATAGAACTGTCTGCATATCTGAATCAGCTCTGAAAGTAATATACTCACATTTCCAAAGGAGGAGTGGGGAATAGGAGAATGGAGTGGAGAAAACAGTTTGACTACAACTCCTGTCATACCTAACAATTGTCCATGTTCACTGGAGTTGATGGGAGTTGTGATCCAGCAACACCTAGAGGGCCACAGGTTAGCCACCACTCTACTAGGTGCAACTCATCCAACTATTACATGCTCATACCAGCTAAGTACCTTTCACAGCACCGCATGCCAAATCATACAAGCTTGGGGCTATTCAGGGAATGAGACGACTTACAGGATTATACCCAATGTGAAGTCAGGTTGACATGCTCCCTCATTGCAGGAGATTGATTAGTGATGCCTTAGCTGGGCTTGCAATCATTTTTTCCTACAGGGAAGGGTGCTTCCCTTCCAACCCACGCCACTGCTGCCATTTCCAAATTCAATATAATGCCTGGTACATTTGGAAAGAAGGCACTTTGTGCCTGGCTCAGATATAATACTAAACCACAGTTTAGCCAGTGTCACGTGAACAAGCCTGCTTAAGAGCTTAATCTTGGTTTGTTTCAACAAACCATACTTTAAAACTAACCACTACTTCAGGCCTACCAACGAACAGTGATTTGTTTAAACTAGACAGTGAATATACAGGAGTGTAAGCCCAAGGTTTGCAGCTCATTTCTGTAACATTAAGCTATGGCTTAGTGTTACATTCAAACCGGCCCTTGGTCCCTTGCTGTTACTGACAGCTTTTTTTTAAAAAAAGAAACTTTTTTATGGTGGGGCATACAAAAGGCTTTCTCCCGTTGGCTAGAATTTATTTATGAATGCCACTAGTGATTGTGGCTCAGTTAACCCTTTTCAGATATTCAGCCCAAACATATGAGGGCAAAAGATGTGTAGGAGGCTGGGGACACATATACTAGTCCTGCTTCCACTTCAGCCATTTGCATGTTTAGCATCAAGTCCTGAAGGAAGTATCAAAGTGCCCCCAAATCTCTCTGCAACCAGGAGCCCAATCTCAACCGGGAAGATGCTTATCGGCATGTTGAACAGGCTTAGAAGCTCCCCACTCAACCTGGCAAGGTATTGGAGGGGGTGAACCCACCATGCACACCCCTGCCCCCCTCTTTTTGACCTCACATGTTCAAGCTGAGTGGCCAGAGGTTCTGTTTTACCTACAATTAACGGTGGGGAGGGACCATTCTAATCTGCAGCCCACTCTTCAGCTCCTCCTGGGAATAAAGCCATAAAGAAAGTATTTTCTGCATTGGACTCTTAATCACAGATAGTGTGAACACCCATACTAGAAAACAGAATAAATAAAATTCTGATGCCCAGGTCTAGAGAGTACATAGACCAATAAAGGCCAGGTATAACAGGCTACTAGCCACATGGACCATGTTCCAGGTCCAGGAATGGGTAGACTGCTGCTGTGCTCAGGTCCTGCTTCCATGCTTCTCATGGGCAAGATGTGACATTGGCCTGATCCAGCAGGCTCTTCTTATGTTTATCTGCTTGCTGTTGATTTTTATGCTCAAAGCTAGGAATGACCAGGAAATTATCTTAAATAGCAGAAAAGGTTGTGCAAAACATTAGAAAACAGCTTTGCAAAACAGAACGTTCACCATGGCCCAAATTAGATTTTAATTACGTAAGATTTCATGTAGCAATTAATATACATTATTTTTTGTTGGAGGCTTTAAAATGAGTTCTAGAATAAAACCGCTAGTGCTTTGTTTTTCAAACCATTACACACAGTAACAAAACAATGTGCTTTTCTCTACTAAAGAACACTTGGCCCCAATCCAGGGAAATGAGAGTGCAGCAAAAGGCTGTGTGGCTGCTGCTTCACCACAGAGCATCAGCCTGCCTAAGGCATGATCAAAGCAGTCAGAAGAGCAGGACACCATATTGAATCTGGATGTCCCCTTTCATGGTGGTTGGTGCTGCCATCTGCTTCCATGAATAGATTGCTAATAGATTAGGGTCAATATTGATAGCACACAACTATTGACACTTGACTCTAGTAGCATTTTAAAATTCCACATCCTCTCAATAAGGTGCTTACATGTCTTGCAACAAGCATCTCTTATGCCTTCTTTTCAATAAGCTTATTTGCTTGTTAACAGTTCACCAACACTAGATATATCTTGTTTCATGCTTCTGGGTTTGTTATGAGTAACACAGGTAACCAAATTACAAAAGCATTACAGCAAAAATAAAAGAATGCTCATAAATCCAAATAGTTTTACAGTTCGCTCTTTAAAGTCAGTGCAAATAAAAAGAGAACATTGACTTTGAGTGAAAGTTCCCCCCTTTTCACTAGACTGTGACAAAAATGCACATGATTCTCTGAAGCAGTGTCTACATGAAACACAACTCAAAAGCAAAAACTTGGAATGCACCAGCAAGACATAATTTAGTGCTGTTAATTTGTTTTTGTGGTTACCAATTTTATAATATAAGCTGCTCTACTCTGAAAAGCTTTACAAGCAAATGGTTGAAATAAGAAGCAAAACTATCTATACTAAAGAATATAGTCAGTATACAAATAAACCAAGCAACTAAAATTAAAGACTTATGGGATCATGCTGCAGAATATAAAACCACTTTAATAAATGTGTCTGTTCAACATAATTTATTTTTCTAGTGGAAATAAAACACCTTGGCCCTCTTGCTGCCAAACAAACGACTCATCACCTCCTGGCATTTATAGTTCCTTGAGCTAGTCTACCACCAGTTCAGGGGCATCCAGGTAGATCACAACATTTCTTGACAGAATGCATTGTGGACAATAAATTGAGAACAACGGCTGCAGTACAACCATGTACTGCAGTCAGTCTACAGCATACAAAATACTGGAATGCATTTTTTCATGCATACTTGTCAGCTGCATAGATTTAGGTGTGAATGCCAGTTCAAGCAGCATTCATCAATAACTTTTCTTAAATGCCCATATATTTGCTAAGTCTGCTGCAATAAATGTACTAGACTAGAGTACTGTGAGTTCTCAGCCGGTATGCAATGGCTTCAAGAAATAAAATTAGGAATCACTATTAATTAAAAGCAAAAGCAAAACATGTGGGAATATAATTATAAGGAATTGCACATAGATAAGATGGACAAGGTCCTAACTTGACAAATTTGTGTAAAATGCTATCCAGGCACTACTGGCACCCAGATTAATCTCTTCTTCCTAACAGATTATGGAAAAAAACTATATTCAGTCTAAAGGAAAATTCTGGATAGGAGATCAGCCACAGTACAGTGGTACCTCAGGTTACAGACGCTTCAGGTTATGCGTTTTCGGGTTGCGCACTGTGCCGAACCCAAAGTACCAGAATGGGTTACTTCCGGGTTTCGGCGCTCACGCATGCGCAGAACCACAACCCACGCGTGTGCAGACGTGGCGCTACGGGTTGCGAACGTGCCTCCCACACGGATCACGTTCGCAACCCGAGGTTCCACTGTACAGCAGCCAAGTATGTATAAAATATGTTCCTCTGAAACAGCCATTTTTATAGTGCCAAAAGCCAGTTTTATTTTTTTGCATTAATTAAACTGTCAGAAATAGTTTTTTTTTAAAACAAAAACAAACTAGAGCTTTCAAAGGCAAAGATTCCACATATATATAGCCTGAACATTTCACAATCATCTTGAGAGCTTTATAAACTTTCCATATGAATTTAAAATTTATAGTTGCAAAAGAGTGTTAGCGTAAGGAGTGTTACTCTCAACTTTCAGTAAGTTATGTCTCCTTGATTATGTGAATTGTCTAGCAAAATCTGTCATTCAAAGCTCCTGCTGCAACTGATTGTGTAAAGCTTTACATGATCCATCTCATCCTAATTTTCGTGTTTTGGGCTACAACTAAAATTTCAAACACAATATATTATACAGTGGAAATTTGGAGTGTGACTAAATGGAGGTGACTAAATGGCAAAGGCACACCAACTACATATATTATGGTTTATGCTAAAGGTCAACAGTTATATTTTGCAGCTATTTAATTATTGTCACCACCAAATCTTGCATTACCTGTGACTGTAACCACACAGTGCATAATGCGATTTTGGTTAATATGCAGTAACTTGGAAAGGAAATGGGTTGTCTTGTTTTTCAGAAAATTAATGTTCAGTTCCTAATACAGTTCTTTGTCTCCCCAACAGAAGGCGTTCTCACAATAATTGAACTCATGCTATTCTCAAGCTTACCTGTGGGAAAGGACAACATTTCAGACTATATAAGGCAATAAGCTTTTTTTAAAAAAAAACAACAAAAAAAACAGAATGGCAGGTATCCCGATAAAATATTTCTCATTATTATTACTGACCTAGGTAGTCACTTTTGCACACCCAAATATTTCCAAGAGTTGAGCTGGAGTGTTACATGTATTGTCAAGTATTCAGGGTACTCCCAAGTATTTTTAAAAGGAAAAAGAGCAAGACATTTAACCTCTTCCTATGAAAGGTGAGTGGGCTTACTAAATGCATTCCATCCAATATGCATCTACTTACAACAGGGCAGTGAATATAGTAAATCATTTTAAAATGGATACTTCCTATCATAAGGGATCATAGTTTGTCAAGCACAAGATTCTCCTACAAGCAGAAATTTTCATTAGAGAGCATTTTAATAAGGGTAAGATTAGCCCTGGTGCAGAAATACTATTCCGTACAGTACTCTGTTATTAAAAATGAGCTGCCTGCAGCTATTAGTCATGCTGTTTGGGATTACGTTGCTTTAGATATTCACTGTACCAAAGGCTGTGCCTCCTTTAGACCACTATACAACCAGGGTTAAAAATGAAGTGTTTTTCAAATAAGCAGGCTGTTACATAATTCAAATATTTTAACAATGACAGGAATAATGAAAACTGGAAAAAAATTATAACTTCCACAACTTAACAGTAAAATTGGATTTCAGTTTTGAATTTTCTTTAAATAAAGGTTCCTTAGAGTAATCAAAGAACAGTCAAACTAATAGACAAAAATAATTTTAAGTATTCTCATTACAAAATATTGCTTCTATAAATAAAATTTTATGTAACTTTATTATCTATCACTCAGTCCTGCAATTAAAATGTTTCTATTTATACGAGCATGGGAAATTCTAATTTAAAAATACAAGATGTACACAGTATACATGGCCTTCTAAAGGGTTTTGCTATATGCCATTTTAAATGTACTAGGCTGTAAACAATACATTCTTAAGTATATGTATTCCACTCTTAGGGGGGCTTCCTGTTATTCTGTAGAGCCATTTGTTCCCATTTTCAAAATAACTTGTATTTTGTACAATGAATAGTTAAAATGCATTATACCTCTGAAATCCACTTCCTACATGACAAATATAGTGAGAAATAAAGACCTTTAGGAGAATTCCTGTTGCTGTGATAGAAGCTGATGTGAAAGTAGCAATTTGTTGATTAAACAGTGAAGTCTTCAGTGAACCAAAGGTCAGATTGCATACCTGTCCTGGTAAATTATGTTGGGAAGAAGCTCTGCTGCAATAGGTGCTGATTTAGTGTTTCACACGACTGTAAAAAGTGAGTGAAGAACCAGAAATATCTTGAATGGTTCGTTCTCCTCAGTGTTCTGCAAAATACACATCTAATAAGGTAGTTTTTGATCCCATCAGAATTTTGTACCATAATTTAAAAAAATGCATTTTAAGCTCTTCTGCACATATCAAATTGTTTGTCAGATGACGCCTTTCCCAGACAGAAGGTGGTGATCAAACTGCTGACTATGGATGTTCAGAAGTGAAAGGAAAATCATTATTCTGTGGAATCCTCACCACCTGTTTAAACAAACAAAAAACAGCTGAAGGACAAACTGTAAAGTTGCTTTTTAAATCAAATTCTATTCCTTTAGAGGCCGCATCAAAATGTGCTTTTCAAGCACCTATTCCTCCTTGGCATCTGAGTCTGCAGGCCACGTTCTGTGACAGGCTGCTCTAGCTGAAGGTACGACAGAAACAAAATTATTAGAAGACAAGGAGAGTCTTAGCTCTCCCAACAGCTCATTAATATGATTAGTCTTTCCCTCCCCACATCACCTGCTTGGAATACTGAATCAAGAGGACCCTTTCCTCCTCTGCCCACAACACGAGTGCTAGGGTAAAAACTCAATGTCAATACTGTTTTGCAGGTGTGCATATGAAAACACAGATACCACAGCAGTACCTGCTTTGCTTATTGACAGTTCCATTTTCAATCCCCCAGCACCTCCAGTTAATGTAATCTCCAGTTATATACCAGGGCTGGCAGAGAATCTCCTTTCTGAGAACCTGAGAAGAGTTGCTGCCAGTCTAAGTCACCTGTACTGGGCTAGAGGGACTCATGAGCTGACTCACTGTAAGGCAGCATCGTTTAACTCAGGCATAGGCAAACTCAGCCCTCCAGATGTTTTGGGACTACAACTCCCATCATCCCTAGCTAACAGGACCAGTGCTCAGGGATGATGGGAGTTGTAGTCCCAAAACATCTGGAGGGCTGAGTTTGCCTATGCCTGGTCTAACTACTGTACGTGAAGATCTGTGGATGAGTGGAACATTTGTAGCTTTAATTTATGTATGCTTTACTTTTTATAGAGATTTTTCCACTGCAGATTGATTTACAGAGTAAATTAATAATTTCATCCTTTAAATTGATTTCCCCTTTATGGGAAAACTTGCCTTGCAGACTTTGGAAGTGACCTTAATTTTGATTAAATATATTGCAATTAGTTATTGGCATGCCAATTCACACATTAATCCAGTAGGGTCACCTCTGTCAAATTGGTAACAACCGTGATGAGACAAATCTTACATTCCACTAATGCAACATATGTTTCCACCTGCAACCCAGAAATCAGATTAAGGTTTTCACACAATTTTTCACTAAGTCTTAACCCTCTCCATGATCACAATCTTTTCCACTTTGTTCATGCTGTTGATTCAAACAGTCAAGGTTTGCATGCAAATACTGCCTTTCCAAGTTTCCAGCATCCTGAAAACGTATCACCATTTAAGAAAGATGCTATAAATGGGAAAAGATCTTGCTTTTCTTAAAAAAAAATATGTCTAGAGGTTTTCTTCAAATAAGCACTAGCATCAATATATTCCAAAATTCCATATCATCAAACTGTAATTTAGATGTTTTAGAAGAGTTAGGGAGGAATATAATGTGCATCTCTCCTCTCCAATTAGAACAGTGGAATATAACACCCCTAGCCAGCCAGCTCAACAACCCAGAAAAAATGGGCAACAGATCTCTGAATTAGGAAAACTCCTCCCAAATCAATGACTAGAGAGGAGGCCACATCATATAACTCTAGGAGTACTAGCTAAGACACACTTTGGTAAAAATGGAAGCAGCAGAGGCATCTGTCAGTCAGAAGTAAGGAAACTACAGTCATACCTCGGGTTGAATATGCTTCATGTTGAGCGTGTTTGAGCTGCGCTCCGCGGCAACCTGGAAGTCACGCGCATGCGCAGAAGCGGCGAAAAGCAACGCGCGTGTGCGCAGACGTGCCGTCGCTAGTTACGTTTGCTTCTGGATGTGAACGGGGCTCCGGAACGGATCCCGTTCGTATCCAGAGGTACCACTGTATACCCATTCTGACAAAGAAAGTTTCCTTCAGAGAAATACCTTGTGAGAAGTTCCAACTTTATTTTCCCATATGCTCCCCCCCCCCCCGCCTCAATCCTACCTTAATGAATATAGTTCTGGGATTTCCTAAATGTACTAACTTCCTCGTCTCCTCTGTGAAAGTTTAGGAGGCTGGCAACACAAGAGCAGGCCTTTTCTACTATGGCTCCCTGCTTGTGAAAAGCTCATCTTTAGGTGCCAGGCTAAAACATTCCTCTTTTTCCAGGCCTTTGGCTACTTAAACAATATTTGGCCTTTTAAACTGTGGGGCATATTGTTTTTTTCTTGTTACTATGGTATATGTATTTTTGTGTTTTTATACTGTAAACTGATTGATTAATTTTATTTATTTTTATTGTAAACTGCCCTGTGTTGCTCAGGTGAAGGGTGGTACAGAATTTTAATAAATAAAAATAAATAAAATTAATCTATTTATACACAGCAGTGCTCTGCACTGAAATATTAATATACAAAAAAATGCCTGAACTTGAAAATGATTTATTGCTAATAAATATTTTGCATAAAGCCTTTTTGCGTTTTAGTCTAAAAGCAGAAATAAACCCAGATACATTAATCTGCATATTTTGAGCTTATACAATGGCTGCGGATCTTAAGCCACACATGCACTTCTCTTGCGTAAATGTAGGAGAACTTAGGCACATTCCTAACAAGCATCTACTATTATAGGTGCTGCTACTATTTGAGGAAACCAGATATATACCAAAAGAGGAAACATTACTCCTTAATTTTCCCAGTCTGTGCAAGGCAGGTTCTCCTCTTCATCTTCAGACTCTGGTGATGCTTCCTTAATTCGCCGTAGTGCTTCATGGATGCTGCGTGTCAAAGGGTCATCATCAGGTAGAATTGTGAATGATTCTCTCATAAGGTCCTTTTGCACTTTCTTCAGTTTCACACCTTTTCTTATCTGTGCCAAGATGTTATTGCTGTCATCTTCATCAGGGAAAGGCGGGAGATTTCTCTGCTCAACTTTCCTCAGGTGGAAGCTACCACGTTTCAAGGAAGCCAACACCTCATCCATTGGGGAACTCACTGCAGAAAAGTAGAGTTCAGTAAGCATTGCAACTTTTCATATTTTATGCTATGAAATTTCAACAAGACAGTCACAAAAGCCAAGGATGTCTGAAATCTCCTTTTCCTCTCCTCCTTCTTGCGGCTCCACCTCCACTCCATTGGGTCCCCCAACCCTCAAAGCACATTTGAATACTACATCCAGTTGATGAGAATTTCCTACGTGGAAGGTAAAAAAGAAAACCTGCTATATATTTCTAATGCATTGATTTGACAATTCTGGGGGGGAAATTACATTATTCTCAGATCACAATAATCAAGTCCGTAAGAAAGAAGATCAAAACAATGAAATGAAATGAAGCTACTGCATCAAGAGATGAGCCCCCACTGTTGTCTTTGGTTCTCACAAAATGTCCGGCAAGTATCTGGCTCAACTTTCTATGTTAGGACAATGCAGCTGGTATTGAGGGAGGCTGCTATTCCTTAGAGAGCCAACACAATCCCTCTACATAGCCAACTGCCCTTGTGTACAGGGGCAACGGCCAAACCTGGACACCTCCTGGTCTACCTGCCCACACATGCATGTCCACCTAGGGAATGGGTTGAACTGTGCCTTTAATTTTTAAGATCCACTGTATCATGTTTATTCTTTTCATTTAAAAACCACAGATCTGCTAAGATACACCACTTCCTACCGGCAGAGGTGTGGAACCTTGTTCTTAAAAGTTTAAAAAAACAAACAAAAAAACTTTCGGTACTAGTACAAAATAAGTACTCTGAGCTGTGGACTAACACCCTGTACTCAAGGCATTGAAAATGTCATCATTTATTAATTAAAATATACCAACGCCACCTTTCCCATTGTTCAATGTTGACAAAACAGAAATCAAAATTTGGATAAAAACCATCAACAGAGTTATCAAGAGTTTTCATTAATTCCACCAGCTGGAATCCAGAGATCTACTTCAGGTGTAAAAACTTTTTTTTTCTTTTGCCACCAACACCCCCTCCCCTGGGAAACATCACAAAATGATATTAAAAGACACCCCCCCCCCCCAGTTTCAAACATGATTTGGGGAGATCATGTTCAAAAATCACAAAGCCATGCTCTCTTGGGGGATAGGGATCCTTTAATTTTATTACTCAAGGTAAGAAAAACTGCTTTTTCTTTTCCCTGAATCACATTCAAGAGAAATGAAGTTACCTCTTCTCCTCTGCAAGCCTTCCATATCGCCCATTTTCTTTAGTTTCTTCTTGGCACTGACCAACTGGCTGCTATCAAAGAAATGAGCTGATGGTGCTATGGTGGTCAGTAGTGCTGGCTTCTCAATGCTGGGTTGTTTCACAGGGCTACTGCTCTTCTCAGAGCACTGAGTAGACTCTTCCTTGGTGGGCAGAGGTGGCGGCGGCGGGGGTGGAAGAGGAGGCGGCATTGGGGCCTCATTAACTATATTGGGCTGAAGTTCATTACTGAGAAGAGCAGGAGGAGAAGGAATTTGAGAAAATTCAGAGATAACGCCACAGGGAGGTGAAGTATCTTCAAGTGGTCCTAAATTTCTAGACTCCTGGATTTGTAAAGGTTGTATTCTTTTTTCTTGCCCCACCACATCAGTCTGTGTAGTTACAGGTAGCGACAGACGATGATCAGCACATGAAGTTGAACTGGCCGTACTTTTTCTTCTTGCATGGGCCAGTCGAAGTCTGGTTGATTTGAGTATTACCTGTCCAGGATACCGCTTAGGAGGGGGGAAATGAGTTAAAAATTAGGCAAGCATCAAAAGCATGGTGACTAAAAGCACCATTTTAACCCTGTAAACTCAGAAGTCCTGCTGAATTCAATGGAACTTACTCCCAGGTGAGTGGGGTTAGGATTGCAGGCCAAGAGACTTATTACTGCTAACCTCAACTGCTCACATATAATTATGATTCAACCCTTTCAAAATTGTCAGGTTAACTTGTAAACTGAGAAACAAACATGGGAATTAATTAATATGCAGAGAAGTATAGCACAATTTTTTCCTAATAATAATTCTTTTCTATTTTCTTGTGATATGTTCTTTTCTATTTTCTTGTGAATATGAATATAGTTTAATAATTAAGGCTTGTTTCACACATTATATAGCAATGATATATGGTTGCCATCACATATACAAACAACACGAAGTCATAGCTAATGCATGCTCTTTGGAACAAGTACTTGCATCAAAGGCGCTATTATTGGTGGGCAATCATGTATATATATGTATATGTATATGTATATGTATATGTATATGTATATGTGTGTGTGTGTGTGTGTGTAACTTACGAAGCATCAGTAGAAGCATCCATTTACCTGTTTAAATGTTCGAAGTCTGTCCAGTGTTATCTGTCGTTCCTGAGTAACCCATGAGCTTTTTCTTTCTTCTTCAGCTTGCAACTGCTCCCTCTTCTAAGAATGAAAACAAAAAGATGAAAGTCGGGGATTAGAAACACCAGGCTGGGAGGGACGAATTTGGATGGAATAACTTTCACCCACTACTGCTTAGTCCCAGTTAAAGTTAACTTTTTTCTTCCTTCTGTTAGTGGTTTTAAACCAAAACCTCTTAATCCAGTCATCATACATGAGACAGGAAAATGGGATTGTTAATCTTTGTTTTCATTTTAATCACCAGTAGCTCAATGTTAGTGTAAAAAGAGTTGCTTTTTGCCTTAGGAACCATAAATCTTTGGAACCCCCTGAAGAAACGTCACTACTTCCACACAACACCACTTCTTGTGGACAGCTTTCTCTTTCCTTCCCTTTCCCTTTCCCTTTCCCTTCCTTTCCTTTCCTTTTCCTTTCCTTTTCTCTCTTCTGCCCTCTGCCTCTTCTCATTCCAGTGCAGAAGAGATCTCCACACCAACCACCCATCAAAGTCCAGCTTTGCAAAATAAGGACAGGTTCTAAATCTCTCTCCCCTCTCCTGGCAAGTACCTCAGCTGACCATGTTCTTCCCCACCCCCTCCACAGGACTCCAGTCATCTACCTTCTTCCCCTCTCCCTCTTCCCCTCCCCCTCCATCCATCCCTCCCCTCCCCTTTTTCATGTCCCCAGACATCCTACTGCTTTCTCTCTCTCTCTCTCTCTCTCTCTGTCTCTGTCTTTCTCCTTCTCCCCACCTGCATTTCTGCTTTCTTGAAGTGATCTGCTCTTTGCCAAGCCCTTTTATTCTTCCTTAATAATTCTGCTCCTTTACAAAAATGGAACTTATTTCAAACCATGTCCCAAAGTCATCCAATTGCTTTCTTCCAATTCTTGCCCTAACCCCTTCCCAAAGCCTTCCAAAAACAATATACCAGCCTCCTTCTTCTTGACAATTTCCCCATCTCTTCTAAAGCAACTGGCCCTTGGCCCCAGTCTGTATTAATTGATTCCAATCAACCCCTTTTTAATGAACATGCTGATTCCCTTTTATTGTAATAAATTGTTTGAATGATACCCTGTGGTATTCTTTGACTCCATAAACTTCCAGGTATGGGACATGTTCCAGTCTCAATGTCAAAAGATCAGAAATGGCTTGTCAAGGTTGCATGTGAAAACTACAAGTTTACAGGCAAACTGTATACTTCATAACATCTGTCAGTTAGCTTCTAGCTAGCTGTAGGGTTGCAGCCATTTTTATTTTTAAAATGGCAGTAATTATCAAATACAGCATTCATTGCTTTGGAACAAGAGCAGGACCAGACCAGTCATAGATGCAAACTAGGATACCACCAGATACCAAAATTATAGGTGAACGTCCCTCAGCTGCATCATGACTTAGAAAGAGGCATAACCTGCATATTTAGACTCCTTCATGCCTTTAGAAGAAATTGGGATTCTAATTTATGTTAGTGATGCTGCCTAGGAATCTGTAGATAGTAGTTAGTGCAGATAAACTAATGTAGAGCGTATTTTAATTGTATCTTATTACAATGATTTTATATGTGAGCTTCCAGAGTACAATGTTATTGCGCAGCTTTATAAAAAATATAGCAATTTAAAAAAAACAGAATTGTGGTTAGTAACATGAAAAATGAAACCAATAAAATAATATTCTTGTCAGTTCTTGGTCATTTAAGATACAGTTCTTTATCCACTTACCTTGGACCAAGTGTCACTGAATTCAAAGTGACCTACTTCTGAGGAGATGTGCATAGGATTGCAGTGTTAATGTCCTATTACTGTCCTATTGTATATTGCTCAGTATACAGTAACATTCAAAAGCAAGGCGGGGGGATTTAAATTTGCTTAAGTTGGGGGGAAACCTTGAGCTGGAGGCTTATTTTAATATTAACCAAGATAAAACTCACAAACTGTGCAGTATGCTGTGACTCTTCTTCACTCTGAAAGTGCTGCAAGAATTTTTCATGATGTTTTGCAATGCAGATCTCCTATCAATACACAAGATACTGTATAAGATATAATTAACAATTAATAAGTAATAATAATAATAATAATAATAATAATAATAATAATTTATTATTTATACCCCACCCATCTGGCTGAGTTTCCCCAGCCATTCTGGGCAGCTTCCAATCGAGTGTTAAAAACAATACAGCATTAAATATTAAAAACTTCCCTAAACAGGGCTGCCTCCAGATGTCTTTTAAAGATAAGATAGCTACTTATTTCCTTCACATCTGAAGGGAGGGCATTCCACAGGGTGGGCGCCACTACCGAGAAGGCCCTCTGTCTGGTTCAATTGAAATGATCAACAGTAATCAAGCTAAGAAAGTATAAAATGAGTACAGTGGTGCCCCGCAAGACGAATGCCTCGCAAGACGAAAAACTTGCTAGACGAAAGGGTTTTGCGTTTTTTGAGTCGTTCCGCAAGACGAATTTCCCTATGGGCTTGCTTCGCAAGACAAAACGTCTTGCGAGTTCTTGCAAGTTTGTTTCCTTTTTCTTAAAGCCGCTAAGCCGTTAATAGCCGCTAAGCCATTAATAGCCGCTAAGCCACTAATAGCCGTGCTTCGCAAGACGAAAAAACCGCAAGACGAAGAGACTCGCGGAACGGATTAATTTCGTCTTGCGAGGCACCACTGTAGCACAAAATAATTTCAGTCTAAACACAGCAACAAATGTGAGGTTTGTTTTAAAAATATGCTTTAAGTATTTTCTGTATGTTTGTTTTTTAAAAACCCGGAAAAGCAGTCACTGGTAAGGTGTAGGTGGACACAAAAGTCAACATCTACACTAAAAGAAAGCCACAGTCAGGATAGGAAAGGAACTAGATATGCTTCGTAAAGGATTTTGTAAAGGGAATACATAATAACAATTAATCATGCCCTGGAAAAGAGTGTGAAACCTTATCCAAGCTTATGCATTTCAGGGAGTTTGTTGCAAACGAGATTTCAACACAGCAAAGTCACAACTAGGAGCAAATGGGCAATTGTGTGGCTTTGGAAACTTGTGCAGTTTTCTGTATCTTTTTGTAAAGTAGGTCTGTGTTTGTGGAATCTGTAGCCTCAGCTTGACAGCCTTAAAGGTGTCAGTGAATTTATAGAAACAATCCAGTGTGTGTGTGTATGTGCCTGTTTGCTTAATAGTTTAAGAAGTTTGCAACACCCATAGCTGTGAATTCAAAGACAAATACAGCATTTATTTCAGAACACATATATCCACTGGCTGCTGTGCTGATTTAGTTTACCTACAGGAAAACCTTAATCAGTACTAAAATATTCTGCCAAACAGTGTGTACAATTTCAGCATTTATCTCCTATTACCAATTTATTTCAAAACTAGCTTTCCTAACACTAACAGTTGCTTGATACAATAAACCAAGACTACCAGTGCTTAGCCAGCAGGTGGTAGCACTGGGATAACAGGAAACTGTTTCCACAGTGATCCCATATCAACCTGCTATCAAGACATTGTCAGGAAGGTAACATTACACATAAGTAGCTGTTATATAGGTACTATGAAAAGAATTACATTATCCAAATAGATACACAAATACACACACATACACAAAATCTCAAACCATAGCAAAACAGACACCACCTATGAAGGAATTTCTAGTCTCCACACTATGAACATGAACCTGAGATCGCTGCATGTAGGAACAAGATACATGCCCATAGTAACACCAAATCACCACTTTGATGGTGCACCCCCTAAAAAAAAGCTGAACAAAATATCCCTCCTCTCTCCACAGCACACAGCTTACAGAGGAAAGTGGGTGAAAAATTAAAAAGGCAATCCATGTGTGAAAATCTAGAATTTACTCCCTTAACTTTAAAATCTAATGATTAGTTTCTTTGGAAGAAAAGGCTGTTAAATTATGTCCATGACTTTGCTTACAGCTGATCAAAACAGCAATATATTAGCTAAAACTCAGTCAATTCAGGGAACAATAATATCACTTCTATAATGCAGCTTACGGCAAGAAAGCAAGTACTTACAACTAACATTATTTTGTGTACATCTCAACATATTTTAAAATAAAACATTTATTTTAAACTGCAGGCAATGGCCACCCTAGAGATGCTGCAGGAAATGGCTTTACCATGGTAAGGGCTTTCCCCACTCCCACCCACAGCCCCACAATTTGAGCCCTAATGTTTGAAAGTAGCATGTTGTGAATCAATATGCTTCCCAGTAATACTACGTTTGGAAATACCATTTTTCACACCCACATCCTGCTGCTAGTGGCCTCCCTTCCCTTCTACTACTCCCAGGTATTTTCTTTCCCATCCGCCTCCTATTCTAAATTTCATGTTTTATCCATTTAACTTCTGCTGCCCCCAAATCTTTATTACCTTTTTTCCCTACAACACTTTGCTGCATGTAAAAGAAATAGGTTCCTCCACATTAGGGACAAGGAGTTTAGCCTAGTTTGTTCTTGATACTCTATGCTAACTTTATATATGCAACAAAGCAAAGGAAAACACCAAAATATGTAACACACACATCACCAGTAGGCTGAAATGACAAGTCTCTTCCCTTTGTGCAATGTACTTTTCATTATTACCAAAACAAAACAAAAATTACTGTCATTACAGCGCTTGGGTGAGCTAAGAGGTTTAAACGTCCCTGACAAGAATGCAGGGACATGGGTGGTGCTGTGGTCTAAACCACTGAGCCTCTTGGATTTGCTGATCAGAAGGTTGGCTGTTCGAATCCATTTGATGGTGGTGAGTTCCCATTGCCCTGTCTCCAAGCTTCTGCCAACCTAGCAGTTCGAAAGCACACCATTGCAAGCAGATAAATAGGTACAGCTGCAGTGGGAAGGCAAACAATGTTTTTGTGCACTCTGGCTTCCATCATGGTGTTCAGTTGCATCAGAAGCAGTTTAGTCATGCTGGCCAAATGACCCAGAAAGCTGTCTGTGAACAAACGCCGGCTCCCTTGGCCTGAATTGAGATGAGTGCCGCACCCCATAGTTGCCTTTGACTGGACTTAACCATCCAGGGATCCTTTACCTATTACCTTTTTACCTGCATTAACCCTCTACCTCACCCCATATGAACTGATCAACTAAGAAGAAAGCGCACACGACCAATGGTCTGATCTGATATAAGGCAGCCTCCTATGTTCCTGTGCCAAATAGACAAGGAACTCTTTGCTGAGTAGTGAATGAATTAGTGCTTTACCTTTTTATTTCTGAGGTAGGCTTTCTTGGCAGAAATGCGCCCACGCCTTGCTTCTAGCTGGCGGACTTTCTGTTGCAATTTCTGTAGCTCTTCTCTTTGCAAGTGTATAGATGCTGCCATATCTTCTTTTTCGAGCATGGCTTCCATACTTTCATAGGTATCATAATACACTACTTCATCTCTTTTCTCTGTTAGAAAATACTAACAATTTTAATAATTTTAAACATGCACACACAAAAAACTACACAATGCAATAAAATCTAGATCAACCTTCAGTTGTGATAAACAGAATTATGTAGAAATAAGTTGTTTAATGATATTGGAATGGGTCACAGAGCCAGAAGGGCTTGAGGGTTATAGTCACACACCAACACTGATCTAATACCACACAAAATCCCAACTATAGTGTGACCAGAGCAGGAAACAGGAGCAACTAATGGAAATTACCGTATTTTTTGCTCTATAAGACTCACTTTTTCCCTCCTAAAAAGTAAGGGGAAATGTGTGTGCGTCTTATGGAGCGAATGCAGGCTGCACAGCTATCCCAGAAGCCAGAACAGCAAGAGGGATTGCTGCTTTCACTGCGCAGCGATCCCTCTTGCTGTTCTGGCTTCTGGGATTCAGATTTTTTTTTCTTGTTTTCCTTCTCCAAAAACTAGGTGCGTCTTATGGTCTGTTGCGTCTTATAGAGCGAAAAATACGGTACATTAGAGGTGACTGAGACCAAGGCTACAGAGGTATTTTCTCCCAAACAGATATAAGGATTGTGGTGCTCGAACCGACTCCAAGTGTGGCAAACTCCACTCAACACAGAAGTTACATCTCTCATCACCCTCAATAATAAATTCAACTTATCCAACATTTTGACTCCAACTGGGACAATCTTTGATACCCCAGAAGGAGAAAGAAATCAAAAGCCAAATAGTTAAGGCCACAGTTCTTTGCACACTTACCTGGAAGTGAGCACTATTGAATACAGTTAGATTCACTTCTAAGTAAATGTGCATAAGAACTGGAGTGGGAAATTTGTAGCCACAGGATAATCTCAATAACCAACTTGTACTACAGCTGCCTATGGCATATTGTTATAAATAATATACATGTAAAATGAATGTATGTCACCTGAAATAAGTCTTTTGATGCTTTCAAGTTGTGCTGTCAGCAGCAGTTCTTCACACTTCAAAATTTCAAACTGTACTTCATACAACTGAAGTTGCAGGTCATAATAATCAGATTCAAGTTGATCCAAATGGGCTATGGCTTCTGTGCCACCTTGTAAACTCTGCATCTGAACAAGAAATATATAATAGCTACAACAAGATAACCTATTAAATCATTTACAAAACGTTTACAAAGCCTCCTATCAAGAAGTATTGTGAAGTTATTGAGCTTTATGTGTGTGGGGGGGGGGGGTTATTGGTTTGTTGTTTTTATTTTAATTACGTCTTTGTGGTTTTATAATTTGATTTTATTCTGTGAACCGCCCTGAGACCTCTGGTTATAGGGCGGAATATAAATTCAAATCAAGCCATCAATAAAATAAAATAAAACTATTCAAAGGCATTTTAAATGAAAAAGTATACTAATACTTCATATGCATCATCTAACTCTCCCCACTTCATAGGGACTTATATCTCCAATATGAGGATAATAATATTGACCTATATTGCAAGCCTTTCGGAATGACCGAAATGTACATAATCACACTGAACCCTTGATGTGAGCTGCAAAAATGCTAAGGGTAACTATTGTTTTATAAAACTAAAGACAGCCACACAGAAATTAATTTTCACACCGAAAAGCTTATTGGAATAAAACAAGGGCTGAAGAAAAACAGGACACTTTTTTTCTTCTGCCCCATGAAATACACCCTCACTTTTGGCAATTTTTCAGACTGCAGAAATGGGAACAACAGTATTTGTAGAGAGGGAAGTCTCCCTGGCACACATTCAGGTGCCCCGATGCACATGATGTTCCCTTGGCACTTGAATTTCAGGCAGCAATGACATCACAGAACGGGCTCTTCACAGCCCCCAAAGGCTGCTGCTCTGGTACCAATTATGGCAAAAAGAAAATCTCCCAAGTAAAACAGTGACACTGCCACACAATTATTTTCATTTCCCCTTGCTAATATTGTCGCACAACCAAACCTGACTAGCTACATGATAACAAACAAGGCAGCAGCTATGTTTTTAAAGAAGAAGAAGAGGAGGAGGAGGAGCCAAACCTGCTGTGAACCTCTCTGAAAAGGTAAGCTTTGGAGAAATCTATTGAAGAATTTTTTGGGTTACCAAAAAAAGCCCTATTTTTACAGTAAGTGGAAAATGTTTGCTTGTGAACATGCAGTTTAGCCCTTAACGCAATGCCCTAATATTCTATTCTAGGTACCTATGCTGTTTTACACATTTAGAGAACTACAAAGACTACTTGATGATTTGGCGTTTCTAGCTGTCATCACAAAGACAAGGCCTGGCAGCTGAACTGCAAAACAGGATCTGGTATGCCTCCAAGAAAACTCTTCACTGTTTCTTTCACGCTATAACTACCCATATTCTATGTATTTATATACAAGTTCTTAAAGGAAGAAACTAACTGTGCTCATGGGTTTAAAAAATAATAATTTAAATGTATTTGGTATCAAGTAAAATAGAAACTCAGTCTTCGTTTTCTTCCCTTGCATCAAAAGTCTTCATCCACATTGTCAAATTAGGACCCAAAATCCAGCAGGGACTGCTAAATGATGCAAGCAAGGGACAAAAAAATCCCTAATTATGTTATTAACAACTTTTATGAGTGATAGAACTACAACAATGGTCAACGTTATTTCAGTATGCCATTTTCAAAGAAGGAACCCAAATTTTAAGCACAAATAGTTAAAGCAGAATTATCTAGCAAAATAAAAGCACACTGGAAAACATTTTTAAAAAATGACAGCATATAGGACACTATGGCAAGATTGCAAACTGTAACACAGAGAAGGAAGAGATGTCAGAGAACCATCAGTTCCCTCTATACGGCATGACACAAACCAGAGGTCCAAGAACCAGAGAAAATATCCAGGACCAGATTTAAAGAGGCAAGTAAAGGCTGCCAACAGAGGCAGATCCAAGGTGGGCCTGGAGTCTTCCCAAAGTTATTTTAGAAGGAGCATTCATAGCAAATATCCAATGATCCATTCTCTGGATAATGTCTAGGAGTTCTCCAGTGCCACCATGGGATGTGCCAAAGCTCAGCCCTTGAGGACGGGAAACACTCATCTACCCATGAAAACTAGGAAGCAGGAATAACCTTTTAAAGCACCTTTCCCCCAAACATTGCCTCGGCTAAAGCATTGTCCATTTTATGCTTGGTAAAAGTGGTTGGAGTAGCCCATATAACGACCTTGCACATTTCCAATGAAGAGGCATTATTTGAACAGGCAGCAGAGGTAGCTGCAGCCCTAGTAAAAAGAGCAGTAACATTAAGGGGTGAAGGGAGATACTAAGCCTCATATGCTGTAGTGATGCAGGCACTGAACCATCTAGATTCTAGACCACGTAGAGAAGGACATCTTTTTACCCAAAGTTATGGAATGAAAGATGAACAGAAAGTCAGATTTCTGAATTAGCTAAGTTATTTACAGATATATTGTGAGAGCCCTTCAAACATCTGGTTAATGCCCTGGCCACTCTAATGAGAGAGTTTAGGTAAAAGGAAGAGAGCAATTTTTCCTGCAAACAGTGAAATGAGGAGTTCACTTTAGGCAGGAAAGAAGGCTCAGTTGGCAAAAATACTGAATCCAAATGAAAAATGCAAAAACAAAACTAAACATCCTACCCACCCAAAACTATTGGGCAGGACCTCAACAAATCCTCCTGTTCTGAGTTCCCAGAATATACTCGGTCTTGTGGGACAGGAGATTGGACTCCCTGTGCATTGAATGAGGCCTAGTTCATTCTCCCCTACACCTTCCTCAGTTGATCTGATGTATTGTCCATAGGCTAACATGGGTGAAGGCAAAAGAGGCTGCCAAATGACTGGAGGGGAAACTAGATGGTCTTTTCCAGAGCCCCTAGGGGCAATATTGAATCTAAAACAATCAGGGCAGCCAGTGGATGTGATGACAGTGGAACTTGGCCCACGGCACAACTTTGATGCTGGAAATCAGGAGACCAAGCACATTTTGTTGGTTAGATTGTCGCAATTAAAATACATCTTGTATCTTTAAACATTGTATTAGTCAGTTGGCAGCCCTAGTAAGCAGAAGCACTAGAGCACAACTTGTGTATTTGGCAACCTTGTAAGTACATGTTAGATAAATTTATGTTCAAGCATTACTTATAATGCTTTTAAGAACATGCATCTCATCTCTGTATTCTATTATATCGTTTTGAAAGTTAAAGTTGCATTTTCAACCCAGTTGGACTGAAAATTTGTTTCTGAACTTTGCAGAACAGAATGTAACAACTTTGATAAGAAATAATACAAGCCTTAGTGACTTCATGGAAACCAGGAGTTACATATGTGTTTTTATGAGAATGATTTCCCTTAAAGAGGGCTAAGAAGCAAAGAAACAGATGTAGCCTAGCAGATGAGCGAGCTGGCAATGTGGACTTTGCTATAAACAAATGGAAGATGTTCCTATGCAAGCGTAGAGAACAATATTGAAACAATTCAAACCTGGATCTTGGCAGAGATGAATGATGTTTTCACAAGCCAATTGAAATTATGGATTCTATGGAAAAGAACTTTTGTATGCCACAACACATGACTATAAATACAGTTCTCTCTCAATATCAAGTCAGAGGAAATATGGGGCAGAAACACCAATGGTGGAGAAGATCAAGTAGAACCGAGAAGGCCAACTGGAAGAAGCCAATTGGGAAATGAATTACAATTTGAAGAAAGGATTATAATTCAGAGATTTAAAACTGCAGAAATCCAAAGAGGCAACAGGTATCTGCAGGCCTCATGTTTTTCCTTTTTTTTTTTCTTACAGGATCTCTAGCTCAGGTCTTTGGGGTGTGGGTGTACTCCATCCTCTGTGTGTGAATTTAGGGTTAGTGTGCTGGGTAGGGTAGTATCTTCACTCCAACTTCTATTTCCCTTTTCCTCCAGAGTCAATCTTCACAAGGGAGAGAAAACCTCACTGGGTAAGTATTTTTAAATAATAAAGCTTTGGCCCTTCGTTTTTGGTCTGGTTGTTTGTCCTTGTATTCCCTCGCAAAGGAAGACCACAGGCTGCTATCTCTGCATTCCCTGTGCAAAGAAATATCCTGAGCTATCTGTTTTTCAGGCCTGATCACTTTGACACACACACACAGCAATGCTGTTGCTCGAGGTTTACTATCCAATTCCATCCCCAAACTGTGTTGTAACAAGTTCCTCCCTCGCTTGAAGCAACAAAGGGGACCTGACCAGCAGGTTGTCTAGATAGGAATAAATGTGAATACCTTGCAGACTTGATGCAACACCTTTACCATCATTATCTTTGTTAAGACTCTGGGCAGTGAAGCAACATTGAAGGGTTGGGCTTTGAATTGAAAGTCCCTAGAATTTATTTTCAGCAAATACTATTACACAATAAGGGTGGGTGTATGTTAAAGAATCCCCCTCTCCCAGAAGGCAAATGTTAAAACTTTGCAAAGTAGCGTAAGCATGTCTCCTGCTATGTAAGAGCTAAAGACCAGGCACTCTTTAAGGATCCACAGTGCAGTCTAATTAGATACAATTCTCTTTGCAGCTAAGTGGGTATAGGATGGCAGCCTAGGCTTTGGTTTAGGTTTGGCACTACGGGGCGGGAACAGGGTTCTTGTACCTTTGACAGCTGTATGGTGGGGCTAAATTCAATAGGTTAAGCATTTTCTAGAATAGAAATACAGTTAGGGGGAAAGCTTCACCATGACAGTACTCCCTCTTAATTTTCTGTTACAGCATGCTCCCCATGACAACCTTGTTGTGTTATGCCACTCCCCTGGGCAACAATTTTGTGACTGATGCCCCCAGCACTCTCTCAAAATTCAAAATGTACCCACCGGTCCAAAAAAGAACTGATGACAACCCCGATTAAAGTCCTTCCTGGACAGTAAGCCATAGCCAAGAGGCACGGGAAAATGGAAACTGTTGACATTTGGGTTACCACCTTTCTTTTACAATGTGGTTTAACTACTTGTTTAGACAGGTGGGAAAGACCATCCTTAATCTGCAGAAAAAGTGTGTGCTGCCCATGGTGGCTTAACAATCCAGCCTCCTGAGAGGGTGAAAATGAAAGGCCAATAAATCTGTCCTTCGCCTTAGGAAGGAAGGACAGCCTAATGCAGAAGTGCTAACTTGGCCCCATGACCATAGGGGCACCAAAATTTGTGGGTGCCTGGTCCCTTCATGGGGAATTTTGTGGGTGCCCGGGCACCCAGGGAGTTGGCACCTATGGTCCGATGAATCAGCCCTGATCCAGAAAGGGGTATGTTTGCAAATTCTATGGCAATGATCATGGACAGGAAGATTAGGTTTCTGCTACCTGAAGAGCGCTGCCTCTTTGGTAATTGACAGAGGGTACCACAATCAAATCCTGAAGCTAAGGTGGTGTTTGTTGACTCTGCTGATCAAACAAGACAGCAAGAAAATCTTCTCTTTTCCCCACCTACAATTGCTGCCTCATCAATCTGTCCTCAGTTAAAACCATTGGTGGAAAGGCAACAAGGATTGGAAAAGTAAGAAGGAAAGTAGACAGGGAAATGAACTGGGGATAGAGCTGAAACAGAAGTTTTTACATTTCTATCATCTGACCTGTCTATTAACAGCAGCCTTAATCCATGGTTATACTGAAGGCCTCTAGCTTGTCACCCAGAGAATCTATGTATATAATAGCATGCACATTTATTTAAAATAACTAATGCACTAATTCACGACAAGCATGTTGAAACAACTTGTGTGCTTCAAACTTCCAATGAATTTACTTGCAGGGCTAGTTTTTGCAGTAATGCATGTCTGGTAATAAATTTCAACATGAATAAGCACTTTCTTTGAGAAATGTCCCTCAAAATGTTCAAGAGAATCAGAATCAATTAAGTGAGAAAGACATAATTCAGATTTTGCAGTGAGTCAGTTGTACAAATCAGTTCATGTTATTCCTTTTAAAATGGAGCTCTGGGGAAAAACAGAAAATGCTCGATATTTTTCTATACTGGCTGCAAATGGAGACTACAGTTTTAAATGATGCCATCAATGTGTATGGCCACTTCACAGAGTTCTATAATCAAAAAGATTGCTCCTGACTCAAGAGTTTATAAACTGCATTTTGACAACATGGAGACAGTGGGAAGAAAAGGAAGAAAGAAAATGTGGTGAGTGTCACAATAATCTAATCACAAATGGGGCACTCCATATTTTGAAGTGATTTTTTTTCTATACAAGGATAACTTCCAAGCGGGGGGAAATATTCATACTATCTTGCCATTCAAATTTTCATAGAAAGTAAATCACAATTAGCTCCTGCATTCTTGAAAGAGAAATACATTTATGTAAAAAAAAAATCCAGTCTCTCCAATAAGTCAACGTAGTAGTGGATTTTATATTGTTTTCAAAGCAGTTTGAGGTAACAAACCAATTTATTTTTGTATTTTAAAAATCTAATTACTCTAAAAAATTACCTCTTCTTTTAACGCATGTTTCTTCTGTTCCAAACAGATTTCTTTTGCTCTCATAAGCTGCAAAGTCTCCTTAGACACTGCATACTGAAGCTTTTCCATTCGTTCCACTGCTGCTGCCCAAGCTGCCTTACCAAACTTTTTCTGGTCTGCTCGCATTCGATCATATACAGCTGTAAAAAATGATTTTTAAAAAAACAGCAGATTTGTCATATATGGAAATGTTTCATATTTCATTACAAAGCTTGGACTTAAGCATATGTTTGTGTAAAGAAATAAAACAAAATCTTTATTGCTTAGCCAAGGGCATAATCCTACACAGGATCAGACAGAGAACTTTTACGGGGACTAAGGTTGGGCAGGTGTGGACATAAATTAATTTACTGCCCCCTAAAGAAAAGGTATGGTATATCCAAAAGCTACTATATATTTTGGGAAATGGTTTGTCTGTCTGTCCATTTGTTCTCTATACATTCGGACACCTTGGCACAAGAGTTTCCGAGGTGAGGGTGGCACTCTTTGTCAATGTTTGGATGCCAGACGCCATTCTGAATCAAGATGGTGGACCAAAACATGAATTTGGTTGAACTTTTTTGGTATAGCTTCAGACACATCTCAACATAACATCGCCAAACACAGCACGAGGGTTCCTGAGGGCAGCAAACTTTGTCACCATTTGGATGCCATTTTGAATCAAAATGGAGGACTGAAATGTCACAATGTTTTACGTGTCTAGCAAAATTTGAATAAGTATTTTCAGATAACCTATTTTGCTGTTTAGTGACAGATCCTGAGAACAAGGATACATTTCACAAAGGTTTTACTTGTGAATGAGATATTACATTGCTTCTTATACTGCATCATTCTACAATTTAATTAATTCACAAGAACAATTAATTAATTAATTCACAGGAACATTAATTAGCAGGAACAGGCTAATGTATATGTTAGAAGTTTACAAAATCCCTTTTCACTTTGTTAGCAGCCTATACCAGCAGTAATGTCAAGATCTTTCAACATCAATATCATTTTCAGTCCGAACATACAAGTACTCAGTTTACAAATCGAATCACAAACCAAGAATGTTTTTTAAAAATATAAGGGATCTCTCCAAATTTAGTGTGAAATCTCAATACCTAAAGACTGAGAAAAAGTTGAGTAATTGGGAGGCTATGAAAGCAAGAAAGAATTGGACAGAAGGATGTGTAAATGAATATCAGGGCCTTCCAATCTGAGAAGTGGCCAGTACACTATAAGGCATAGAAATACTATCCTAGGAGGGAGGGGGAGAAAGAAGAGGTGAGGAGGAAGGAAATGACTCAATTAAAGCCTATGCCAGCCCCTTTCCCTACTGCTATGAACCATCATGTAAATGTTTTTAAAGACTTCGAGGAAGGAAGGAAACTGTGTAAGATTCTCACTTTTCCAAAATAATTAAGCTTCAAGAGCCAAGAACCATTGCATCAATCCACATTGTCCAAATTGTACAATGGACTTTGTACAAAAGCAGCATGACTGTCTCCATGGAGGCAGCCCGCCATCTTTTTCCATACAATGTTCTGGGAGATTCTCCGTTACAATGCAAGAAAAAAATATGGCTGCCTCCCTGGGTACAATACCATCTCTCTCACTCTCTCTCCTTCTTTCCTTAAGCAAAATCATGTTCCATTGCTAGCATGGGCAACACTGGACCCATTTTAATGCATTTTTTCTGGCCATCCCAGACAGCTAGTATGTGGGTTAATAATAATAATAATAATAATAATAATAATGTAATGTAATGTTAGACTTCAAATTGTAAGTACTTAATGAAAAGAACATGCTAAACCTGTACTGATTTTTATAATCCACATGGAAGGGCAGGTTTAATCTACAGATGAATACACATGAAAAGTGACACAAACCAGATGAAGTCTTATTGGTCCATCTCTACTAGCAATTCATAAAAAAGCAATGACAGTGATTTGAGACAAAGTAAGAAGGTGCAGCTATAAGACCTTGGATCATGTAAATAAGACTTCCTAGTTCTTAAAAGGCCTTTATTGGAAAACATGAAGTAGTAAAACTCCATTACCTTTCTGTGCTTTTGCTGTTATTTCAAAATATTTAACAGTGAGGTCTTGAATAGAAAGCACAGCCATGTGGGCCTTCCGCTGCCAGTCTGCATCTTCTTTTTGTAGACTCTCAATTCTTCTAGGTCCCAGGTAATCATTCTCTATGGATATCTGAAAATAGATCAGTACATTATATCCACCATCAAAGCTTAAAAGCTACACAGAAAACTTCAAAAAGTTAAACTGTTTAACAATTACGATATAGATGAAATAATTTAACTGGGAAGGACAGATGAATGATCATGTGCTTTCTGGAACTGCTTAGAAATAACTTAGGGGGATAAATCTCACGAGCAAATGTTTCCTAAATTATTTGCTCTTAGCTACTAATCTGAGTAAGCATTACAGCATGGGTAAATCTTCATAAATTTGCATCGGATCCAAGCATGAGAAAGGGACTTTTTGAAGTGACAAGCTCAGTCACAGCACACGCATTTATTCGGACATCTGTTGTCTACCAATGGAAGGACTCAGGTAAAAGGATGAGAGACATCCTTTAGATAAAGGTTTGGAAAGGTGAACAATACAGCTTCTTGCTGAGAATTCACAAGCAATCAAAGCTCCCACAGAATGCTACTGTCTGGAAGGAGAAATTTCCAAGACATAATTTGTACTGAGAGGCACTCTGCAAATCAAGTATCACATGAGCAGTTGCGCACAAATCCCACTCTACTTCTAATGAAAAGCTTTTGCAGGGGTCTGCAACTGTAATATATCACTTTTCTGTGGGGAGAGCATGCTTAACTTGGGCTGTTTTTCCTCACAAATGAAAATGATTAGCATGTTACTATGGATAACATGCCATTCATATATTAAAAGCATATTTTGGCATATCTCCCAATCTCTACCCCTTAAATGATCTAACTGATTTGGTTTGAAGAGATTTATAAAAAGGCGTATTAGGAAAGCAATCTTACTCATTAAACACAATTATACCCTGTGTTCCCTATCCTTAGAACACTATAAAAATGTTAGAGTGCCTAAATTTTTAACTATTCCTTGTACAAAGGACAAGAGCAAAATGAAACATCAACTTATCTTTGCTTTAACAAAGATTTTATTACACTGGTAGGTAATAACTTCCTGACAGTAAGAGCTGTTCAACAGTGGAATTTGCTGCCAGGGAGTGTGGTGGAGTCTCCTTCTTTGGAGGTCTTTAAGCAGAGGCTTGACAACCATATGTCAGGAGTGCTCTGAGGGTGTTTCCTGCTTGGCAGGGGGTTGGACTCGATGGCCCTTGTGGTCTCTTCCAACTCTATGATTCTATGAATTCGCGCTATGGAAAATTTGATTGGCTGGTTCACAAAGTACATCCACGGAACTGTCTTTTAAAGATATTAGTATTGTTTCAGGATTTTCTATATGAAATGTGCTTGCATGACTATTAAAATTTAAATCAAACTTCTAAAATGGACTCTGGTGTCTCCTACATGATTCCAGCCTTTGTTCAAAGAAAGAGGCTTCTGCGGGAAGCCTTTGAAACATGTAGGCCAGTGCCCTGAATGATAGTCAGGGGTGCCATGGGCAGCACCAGCCTCTGACCCTCTTTCCTTCTCTCCCTCTTCTGATGCCCTCCTGCGTCTCTGCCTCCCAAAGGCTTGCACGACTGTTTATTGCAGCAGCCCTGGCTACAAGCTCCCTAGGGAAATGATGCCTCTGGGGCTGGCCAGGGGGTGCTACCCAGGCCCCTGTGGGGCAATGTGAGGAGGCACCTCTCTTTGGGGCGGGGGGCGGGGAGGCTCAAAGACCAGGGTGGCAGCTGCAGTGGCTCAGAGGATGCCCAAGGAGAGGGGAGAGGAGAGGAGGCTGAGGGAACACTCCAAATGGGAGGGTGTTCAAAAAAGGGTGAGAGGCTGCCAGTTCTGCAAGCAAGGGGTGACATAACTGGGTTCCTGAGTCCCACAGGGGTGCCGCAGAAAGAATGTAGCTGGTCAAGGGAGCCGTAGACTCAAAAAGGTTGAAAACCTCTGATGTAGGTGACTAGCTACTAAAGAAAAAGAAGAGGAGGAGTTTGGATTTGATATCCCACTTTATCACTACCCGAAGGAGTCTCAAAGCAGCTAACATTCTCCTTTCCCTTCCTCCCTCCAGATGTTGTTGGACTATTACCCCCATTAGCCACAGTCAGCGTGACCAGCAATTAGGAATGATGGGAGTTGAGTCCAACATTTGGATAGCACTATATTGGCTATCCCTGTGCTAAAGACTCAAAACCCATAGTTGAAAAGGTAGAGCTAGAGGTGTGTTTCATCTGTCGCAGGCAAACTTTTTGAAAGATAAAATAACCAAGCATATTGAAGGACAAAGAACAGGCTCTGCTGAAGTGGAATCAACACTCAGACCCTGCTTGTGGGCTTTCCATAGGCATCTAGTTGACCACTGTGAGAACAGGAAGCTGTATGAGATGAGCCAATGGCCTGATCCTGTTCTTATGTCCTTAGAGGCGATTGCCTGTAGTGGCTGTATGCAAATGCAGACAGGTACAGAGTGAAACATTTGCATATATCAAGAGTTCTCTTATCTGAGGCAATGAGGGTAAACATGCCTCAAATGAGAAAGGGGGGGGGTACTTCACTGTTCAGTCCCTTGCCCTGCCTTGCATAAGTCTTTGCTCTAAACAGTCACCTACAGCATGAAGCTTCTTGTGTCAAGGGGTTCAGGTACACTCAGAATAACAGTAGGACAAAGCACTTCAGTAACACCTCAGGTGGTTAATGCTTCATTATAAGAAGAGTGGTCCCAGCCACCTTGTAGGAGGCAGTCATCAGATCAACTCTATTAACATTAGAAGCCCTCCTTTGATGGAGATTATTGTAACAAAAATGGCGTGCTCTGGTCCTGGCGTGCTCTGGTCCATGGGGTCACGAAGAGTCGGACACGACTAAACAACTAAACAACAACAACATTGTAACAACTATAAATATCAACAACTATTAGCCAGTCACAAGTTTTCCCTTTGGGGGATATTTGGGGATTCTACAGGTGGTAGAGCAGAGCTTTCCAAACTGTGTTGGAACACATTAGTGTGTCGGCTGCAGTATGTAGGTGTGTCACGCGAACACTTCCCGCACTCCTCCCGGGACTGGAAAGGGGTTAGTTTAACCTCTGGTTTGCTAGTAAAACTGAATTAATGTGTCATGAAATGATGCATGTCTAAAAAGTGTGTCATCGACATGAAAAGTTTGGAAAGCTCTGTGGTAGAGGATCAATTTTAGCTTTTATGAGCACCATTAACTATCTGGACCCATTCTGATTTGGCACCCAAACACAACTATTTTTATACACAGCAGGTCAGTGGCTTTTTGTTTTTCAAGACTTCTAGTCACTGGCCTGTGGTTCTGCCATTTTCAGATGTTCACGTGACTTTTACTAGATCTCTATTCTGCTGCATATGGCTGCTGCTACCTGTACTGTTTTTATTGTTTTAACTGGGCCCATTTTTATTCTAAGTCACTCTGGATATTTTAACAGGAAAGCAGCACAGAATTTAGATCAATCAATAAAAGCAATAAAAATACGGAATTCCAAATAAAAATTCCAAACTCTCCAAATCCATGCCCTAATTATAGATCAGATAGATAAGACAGGCAGAACATACAAGTAAATACGGAACTCAAACTTTCAAGAATTTTAAACAGAACCATCACAAGGTGATTTGAAAATGACCAAAATTTCTAAAAGACAAAAACAGATTATGTATAAACACATGTAACACCTTTTAAGATTTATATTCATTTTATCTTCTTTGTTATTTTTCAAAATAAATAAATTTAAATTATAAGATTTATGTTAATGTGTACCTTTATCTGCTGTCTTCTGAGCATTGCAAGCTCCCTCATATCTCGGAATGGCTGCAGTAAGTACTGATAAAGTTCTGTAGTTGCTTCAGCAAGAATGCTATATGCTTCATCTTCCATTTGATATAGTTCAAGCAGCTCTACCATGCTTTCGGTATTCTTGTGTTTCTCTAGGAGCTAAGTAAAGAGAAATAATAATACATCAAAGAATAAAAATATTTTCCTGCTATCAAAATGCAACCAGATATGACGACTAACATTTTCAAGTTTTGTATTCTGATAACCTTGGTGAATAGCACCAGTATCACTTAATCCTACTCTCTCTCTTTTGCATAAAGTTATAAAACTAAAAAAGGGTTAACAGGGCAATCCAACTTAAAAGTAAGCCAGACTGAATTCAATGTGGCTAGATAAGTGTGGTTAGGATTGCAACCTAAAATATTTGTTCTCCAATTTTATGTCAAGCATGTAGGAAGTACACAGTGTTAGGGAGGCAATCAAAATCATGGTCTGACAAAATGAGAGGAGTCTGAAACAAGGAAATCTCTGGCTGGGCTCAGTCTGGGCTACAGCGCCTGAAGTCCCTCATCCTGTCCAAGTCAAAAATAAGCTGGCATAAGCCCCCTAAAAGGGGTCTGGTGGCACAAGGGGAGACTTACTTCTATTCCAAACGCTTTCCACTCAGTTGTGACCTAGCAACCCAGTGGAAGTTACAATGGCAAAAAGGGTAGAGTAAGTCATATTCTACTTTAAAGGCTTTTTCCCCCTCTGCCAGGCTTGGGCTGGCTCAGCCAGCAGTAGCTTCACTCCTAAATGGTTTCTGAAATAGGGGTAAGTTACACCAGCATAATTTACCCCAGTGTAAATTACACTGGCTTCCTTTGGACTGTTATGCCCATATATTACTTACAATTCTATCTAAGTTTTTTTTTTTTTTTGTCATTTAGCAAAAGACATACCATTAGGGATATGAGTTGCTCGGTCCCTGCTCCTACCAACCTAGCAGTTCGAAAGCACGTCAAAGTGCAAGTAGATAAATAGGTACCGCTCCGGCGGGAAGGTAAACGGCGTTTCCGTACACTGCTCTGGTTCGCCAGAAGCAGCTTAGTCATGCTGGCCACATGACCCAGAAGCTCTACGCCTGTAAAGCGAAATAAGCTCCGCAACCCCAGAGTCGTTTGCGACTGGACCTAATGGTCAGGGGTCCCTTTACCTTTTATACCATTTATACCATTTCTACACTGCACTAAGTTTTTTGTTCTTTCTGCTGTTGTTATCATCATCATCATCCATCCTGCTTTAGAAACCTCTGAAAACTAATTTTATGTAGAAGTATATAATATCTGTTCTGCATCATTTCTATGTACTCTACAATTTTATGATGAAATCTTCCTAAAGTAGGAAACCTAGTTTGATATGACAAAATTTAACAAGTAGAAACTAAGAAAGCCAATTTGTTTTTCTAAACTGTCCAGAGCTTGAAGATTTATAGTTTGTCTGTAAATATTTAAGACATTGAAATATCTCACTGTTAAACATGTAGTAAAATACAAAAATACATAGCACGATCTACTTCCAAGAAGGTACAGCTGCCCATGCACAGAGGGACTGCCACAAATCTTAACAGAGTGCGCTGTTTGCACTCCCATCACCTTGTGGGTGCGGACAGATTTGCCACACGAAGTACACTAAACATGAGTAATTTGTACCAGGCAAGGAGCTGTGGGAGGCGCACAGAAGCCTCCCATTCCCAGTAATGGCTTGGCAGATTGCAATGTGGGGGAGGGGAAGAAGCAGGGAACTGGGCTCCACTGAGTCCCATGCTGACCTTTTGTGCACCTGCAGCTGTGCTCATGAAGAGGTGGATCATACTTTTAGATTAGAATCAGGAAGAAAATTGAAAGCACATTGAAAGCACATTTCCCAACTTCCCAAGAATCCCAGGAACTGTAGTTCTGTGAACTGTTAGTGGTATATTACAGCTACCAGGATTTCTTTTTGTGGAGGCAGAAGGCTTTAAATGTATGCAGCCCCAGTTTTTCAGAGGCCAGGTCTACCCAGCTCAGTAGACTCTGCATCCAGGCCTCTCAATCAGGAGATGTACTACAGCAGATATTCTCCAACACTATGTAAGCAAGTATATACTGTACCGCTTACCCCCATCTCATGGTACCAAAACCTGAAGTGTTAGGTCCTTGAATGCAAAGTATGCCCAAAATCCTGCTCAGTCAAAGGACAAGAGCTCTTTATCTTTGTTCCTCCATATCCTTGTTCTTATCTTTTAATCAAGTGACTCAAACAACAATGAATAGCGCAAACCATATTCTAAAACCCTGAACAGGAAACAGCTGATCAGAGAGTTTAACTGCCCATACTAAGAAATGCATAGTTCATATCAAGACAAAACTGGAATACAACTTCTCATGCTGTTTTATCTACCAATTGAAGTATAAAAACTCTATAAGGCTATGCCTTGATGTTACTTATTTAAAAGTAAAGTGGAAAGTGTAGGTATAAGGGGGAAACAATGCCCATGCCCCTGGCTGCTTTTTAATGGTTTTACAATATGTAATCAATATACAGAACTTAAAGAACTTTCATAAATGCTTACAGTGGAAATCTTTTCTGGACAGTCATTAAGCTAAATGATGCCAAGATAAACATCTGATGGAATTAGAATATATATTCCAAGATAAAAGATGCAAGAAGATACTTGCATTTATTATTTGCACAATATTTCTTTTATATTCTTCAAAGAAATCTCAATAAAACTAAAGCTTCGACTGACAGAACTGCCTGGCTAGCTCTGCTCACACAGCAGGGCTTTTGTCTTTTGGCTCCTCCCCGAAGCAGAAGTACTCAGCATCTTATGACATACTACTTGTGAAATTAAGTAGAGTTTATAAACAGCTTGCAATGTGGTGTGAAGGTAGAGGGGAATTGGGACAAGGGAGTGGGAATTAGGCAAAAGTGTGCTGTGTACACAAACCCTCCACAGTTGTACCCACTGAATAAAGTAAATTGTTACACCAGCAAGTTATGGCCTTAGGCTATTATATGCTGCAGTACCAAGTTTTAAAACGAAAGACGAGGCATAAAGAACTTCTCTAAAATATGCAAGGCAAATTTGTCAGACCAGCACACATTTTGTTTAATACGACATCTGTCTGACCCATATGGCAGCAACACTCCTGAGACATTATTCATTACTTTTTATCCCATCCATCATCCATCCCTCCATGGAACTTAAGAGTGGCTTTCTACCCTCACAAAAATCAAGGCAGAGGAACAGAGACATATCTGAGGCCACACTATTTTAACCTGGATATACGTTCCAACCCTACTTATTACCCACTGTTAAAATATTCACTACTTGATTTGACTACCTTGCCTAGGTAGACAGAATGTAGATTATACTATGCTCTCAAATACTCTATTATATTACTATTTATAAATATCAATTATTTTTCACCAGTAGCAAAAAGTAGACATACAGTGGTACCTTGGTTGAAGAACAGCTTAGTTTATGAACAACTTAGATTAAGAACACTGCAAACCTGGAAGTAGGTGTTTTGGTTTGTGAACTTTGCCTTGGAAGCAAAACATGTTCTGCTTGCTGTTGAGTGTGTTCCATTTGTAAATTGAGTCCCCTGCTGCTATGGGCAAGCAAACTTTGGTTTAAGAACGCTTTGGTTTAAGAACAGACTTCCGGAAAAGATTAAGTTCGTAAACCAAGGTACTACTGTATATGGTAACTAAAACTGTGAGGTCACAAACTTGCATCACAAAATAAAGCAAGGGATGTACACACTTAAACCATACCCCGTAACCCTCCAGATCAGAGCTATCCCACTTCTGACAGCACAGCTGGATATGATGCAAGAAATTTTCCTCCTTTTGATTTCCAATGAGGGGGGTATTAAAAATCCCCACTATACTGAGGACCACCAAACATGGGATATAATGTTAGCACCAAATCACAGCACACCAAACCTCCAACAGGAAGACCATAATTCAAATAAGACATATGACACAGAGTACAACTCTCTGTCCCTGTGTTACAATATTTAGAGCTGCAAAGGAGAACTTTGCACAAAACTGTCCTCAGAATATTCTGGGACATTATTAACACTTCTCTACCTAGAACCTTGAGAAGTACTCCTGCCTCAGGACTCTCTCGACACAAACAGCCAACACCCCACTCCACAACTAGGACTGCTAGGCTAAGCAGAAGTATAACTTCAGAATCCTCTCCCTTGTCTTCTACCTACCCCTTTTGCCATACAGTGGTACCTTGGGTTAAGAACTTAATTCATTCTGGAGGTCCGTTCTTAACCTGAAACTGTTCTTAACCTGAAGCACCACTTTAGCTAATGGGGCCTCCTACTGCCGCCGCACGACTTCTGTTCTCATCCTGAAGCAAAGTTCTTAACATGAGGTACTGTTTCTGGGTTAGCGGAGTCTGTAACCTGAAGCGTCTGTAACCTGAGGTAACACTGTATATGAATATCAAATCTTGTCTGAAATGTACTGCTCTAATGCTGTTCCCTATTATCAACAGCAGGAAGCAGGGTCTTTCAAGCAGAGGAGAGGCACTTATTCCCATACAGTTAAGCTCCCAGTTGGCAAAGGCCAGGCACTCTGTCCCCAGCCGTCACCACTGCTGGCCAAATACTCATCAGCAGTTTGGCTTTAGAGGAACAACTGCATGCATGTTCTGGATTCCACTGCAACCCCCAAGGGATGGATACACGGTAGATACAGAGATATGTAGATAAACACACACACACACACACACACACACACACACACACAGAGTCACTGCATTCCTCTCCTTCCCACATGAGAGAGGGGAGCCTGAGGCATAAGTGCTGTCTAAACATATAGGTGGCACCACACCCTCTGCTCCCACCCACGTTCAGCCACTGAGTATCTAGATTCAGGAATGATGAGCTCCGGCTGAGGTCTATTGCTCATTCTCCCTGTCTCTCCCTTTGTTCTTCACAATCTCCCCCACAGCTACAGGATGAATTTTACACCCTGTTCTATGCAGGTCCCAAACGAGATCTACACCATGACCAACAACAGTGACCAGGATGTTCCAGTTATTCCTCCTCCAGTTATTCCTCCTATATCTTAGCAAGCTCAATGAGCCCAACAGGCAAAGTTGTTCCTACCAATGGCGTTCCTGAGATAGCTCAGGTGGTAGAGCCTAGTAGCATGCTTAACCTCAGGGTCATGGATTCAAGCTCCACGTTGCAAAAGATTGCATGGGGTTGGATTAGATGACCCTCATGGTCCCTTCCAACGGTACGATTCTATGATTCTAAGCATAGAGCTGGTGCTGGTGCCATGAGTGACACTGAACCTAATATGCTGTTGTCTGTTCAGCCACTGTCCAAGGCACAGAAAACTTGCAAGGGTGACTGATACACATGCGTCTTTTCAGAGTACATTTCATCCTGGATAAAAAGGCATTGACTACGCACACATTTTTATCTTGTAACAAATATTAGGTGGCATTCTTAAACATCTTTCCACGAAAACACATATCCAAACACTTACAGTTTACAATTCCAAACTTACAAATAGATTTCAACAGCCCTGCTTGCAAAAGAAAATCCGAAAAAAGATTACTAGCTCGAAGAATTACTCTTTTATTGTATTTTTAAAAATGCAACTCCTCTTTGAGGAGTTTACTTTCAGAGTTAGTGTTATGGATGCTCAATTAAGAAAAAGCTGCAGTCAGAAACCTTAGTATTTTTAAAAACATGGCCAACATTGTCAACAATAAAAGGAAAAAAAGCAGCTAATAGGGTCAGGATGCCCAAGGCTGAAATTGTACATAATATTGGGGCATTTTGTTTTGTTTGAATGACAGTTCATTATTTCTTTAAAGAAATAAAGTCACTTATCTATAAGAAGACATGCAGCTGTTAGAAATGGAAGGCCATACATACTGTACTAAAGAAATTTTAGAGTAAAAATGGGTAAGCAACATTAGTCCCTAGCCTACAATACTATTTCCTGGCCAAAGTCACTACCCTCACTACCACCACTAGGCAGGCCTGTGCAGAACTTGTCTGAGGCCCAGGACGGGAGTCTAGTTAGAATAAAGATATAAACTCAAACAAAAAAGCAGCCAGTCGCTGGCGGTGTTCCCCGACCAGCTTAGGCATCTGAGGCCCAAGGCAAGTGTATCCAGCTGCCCTGCTCCTCTGGACGGACCTGCCACTAGGCCCATAACCACTGACACGCACACACATGAAGGATGATTCTCCATGTCATGGGAGCAGTTGTAACAAGCCAGAGCCTAAATCTAGGCTCATGTGTCAGCAGCGGCAGACGACATCTTGGAAAAACTCAATGATCATTGGAATGAAAAATTATGGAATACTATTAAAAGAGAATATAGGTTTGGCCCAGGAAAGCGTTCAAGCAGTAACACTTTATAGGAAGAGAATTATTTAGATTAAAAGGAGACGAAATACAAGAACTATAGAAACCCAGCCAGATGGGTGGGGTATAAATAATAAATTATTATTAATTTATTATTATTATTATTATTATTATTATTATTATTATTATTATCATTATTACATCAGTTATTAATAAATCTCTTCATCTTCTTAGAAGTATACCGTTCTAAACCCAACACAGATGTTTTGTGAGAACAGGCTTGCTGTATCAGATCTAGGCACCCATAGCCTAACACATCTTCCAACAGAAGCTATTCTAATGTGTCTGGGAAGCTCACATGCAAAGTACAATAAGAATAACCATCCCCTATTATTATTTTCTATGTGGTAATTAGCAGTTTGCTCCTTTTGAATACTGTGATTCCATATAGATGTCAAAACACCTGGTAAGAGGTAACCTTCATTAATTTTGAAAGATATCTAAGCCATAGTGCATACGTTATGACAACTATGGAGATGCCACCAAAAATGCCAACCCCCATTAGTGAGCTCTGGATAACATTTGGAAGTACTCAATATGTGGAATGACATCATAGCACTGAGAGTCTCCACATCTGTACCAAAAGCCACTAGTAACATGATATGAGGGCATGGAGAATCACATGATGGTAGCACCCCACATGATGCACATGGAAGTTTCATTGCTTCTGAAAAAACTACTCTTTTAATTTACACAGAACTGAGAATTTATGACAGATACGTTGGAGTAGTAGACTATTACAACCTAAGCTCAGTTTAAAACATTTCAGATGGAGATAAGAAGTAAGCAAAGCATTTTAAGGCTACCGCCACACACAACACATGCCACAGTCTTTACCAATTCGGATTCTAGATTACTCTGGGCTTAATTGAGCAGAAGTTTTATCTTTTCTAAAGTGCAAATGCAGTCATTAATGCCCATTCAAATTATTGGTCCTCTAATAAAGTATTTTAATAAAGATAAAGCATTACAGTTGTTATATAAAATAAAATGACTGCTCCTCACTTACTTATTACATTGTGATTAAAGCTGCAGAAGGATAGATAAGGATGAAAAGCCTGGAGTTACATTTACTAGGTTTTTTTTAAAAGCACCTTGATCTACAATTGTATACAAATTTATACCTATTGAGAACAATGGGACTTACTGCTGAGTATACATGTATAGGCTTGCACTGTAAAAATCACAGGTAGAGGAAATCACTTGGCTACTGAGCTGTCCATCTTGATCCCTTGGGCATGTAAAGCAGGGGAAGATGGAGCTCGTCAACCTGGGAAGGTAGGGGAAGGAAAACTCTGATCCTAAACCTCTGCTGCCTTGCGCATTCACGACAAAGGCTTTGGGAGTAAACCCCAATGAAAAATCTGTAACTGATCCTTGTGCGACATTTTTTGGGAGGAAAAAAAAAAGACTAAGGAATAAACCCTACACAAATCTGGAGTAGAATACAGTTGGATGGTGTCTTGTATGCCTCCTTCCAGCAACTCCAGCAGTAAAGCTGCGTGGCAAATGTATTGCTGTGCTTTCCTTTGGACCACATCAGCAAGGCCAAGAGGGAGGACTTGTCATCTGGGCAGCCAAAGACCTCTCCATACACACTGCCCAGGCTTGTGCCCCAAAGAGGTCACTTCGGTGCTTGTGAACACAGCGAAAACCATGTGGGAGGCAGCAGTTAGGAGTTACCAGTCTCTGCAGCCACAGAGGGCACTGTGATTTTCCAGTGGTTTGACTTCATAGTGAAGAATTTAAGCAAATTATGTTTTCTTTTTAAACATAAATCTCCTGTGTGGGAAGATAGACCAGAATTCCGCTCCCTTTGTGTGATTGGCCTTTTTTAAAATTACTATACTTCCTTTTAGCACAAATCATAGCCATTCTTTTATTTTCATGCCTTGAAGAACATTTACGGTGAAGTTCTCATATTTTATTTGTTTATAATTTTGAGCTTTCCAACCTGGATTCTAATGCACTGCCTCATTAAAAAGCATTGCATACGGTAATTTAGAAAGATTTAGAATTTAGCAAATAAATCTAGTACAGTACTGATCAGAACAAGTTTTAAATGTTGCAGAGTTAAACTAAATGATATATTAACCAACTGAACAAAAGACTGGCAGTGTTAGCACTCTAAAACAATAAGAATTTTGTTCAAACAAGTTGAGTCATATATACAGTAGAATCTGTCGGTTAGATAGAGTTTTAGCATAAGTCTAATAACATCACACATTTTTGAATATCTTTGTTTTCTGTAATGTTCTTCATTTGTTTTATTCTAATAAAATATTATCTTCATTATTATTTATTAAATTTGCACAATGCCCTTCATCAAAAGATCACAGGGCAGTTCACAATATATCATTTTATGAACAATGTCAACTTTTATAGTTTCCATTTGAAACCAAGACCACATTTTCCTGAAAGTTCTCCTAGCTTTTTAATCACACAAATGCCAGAATCCAGTATCTCTATCTGCATCTCTAGTCTTTTGAAAGCTACTTTCAAAGTGCAGGTGGCAAAAGTAACGTGGAAGAAAATATATGTGAGCTTGGTTAGGTTCATATTTCAGGAAGAGAACAGAGTCTCATCCTGAAGTATGGAAAAGCACTGCATCAGAATTACACATTAATATTAAATGGCTGTCATCTATTGTTCCATTATCATGGAATAACTTAGCCAAATGAGATATGAGCTTCTTGTTTCAAAGAAAGCCACTATCAAGCGTGTAACAGACAGTAGAAACCTGAGAGCCAAAGGACAGAGAGCTACCTAAATGATCTTCTTTCTTAAATATGAAGCACATTTTAATTAAAGATGGGTCAATTTACACCGCATACATACACTAACAGAGATACTGACACCAGATATGGATTAATATTCACTGGATTAAATTAATTGAGTCACCAAGAGAGCTGCCTTGCAATTAAACACAATATCCTACCCAGCTGGATCATATCTACACTACAGGTTGTGGTGGGTGGCACTGTGGCCTAAACCACTGAGCCTCTTGGGCTTGCCGATAAGAAGGTCGGCGGTTCGAATCCCCGCACTGCTCTGTCCCAGCTCCTGCCAACCTATCAGTTCGAAAGCACACCCATGCAAGTAGATAAACAGGTACTGATGCAGCGGGAAGGTAAACAGCGTTTCCATGCACTCTGGTTCCCATCAAGGTGTTCTGTTCCACCAGAAGCGGTTTAGTCATGCTGACCACATGACCTGGAAAGCTGTCTGTGGACGAACATTGGCTCTCTTGGCCTGAAAGCAAGATGAGCGCCACAACCCCATAGTCACATTTGACTGGACTTAACTGTCCAGGGGTCCTTGACCTTTTTTTACACTACAGGTTACTTCACATTATTTTGGAAAGTTCCACACATTTGCCTTTGGTTCTTAGCATCTCACCTATTCATGTATCTGCCTCACATTTTCTCTGTCTCCATAATGCATTTGTCCCACAGAACTACAGTAGAGGAACTGAAATTTTACTGAAGTCACTTGCTTGTTACTACGGGTGGTAACAATTACTCTTTCCTAGCTTTCAGTATCAAAGTTTTTAGGCACTTAGGCAACCAGGTGTCTTCCACCATCCTTTTTTTAAAAAAATGTCAGAAGTGAAGTTTTGCATATATTCATGCCAAAAGAATATACCTGTGGCAACTCTGTTTTGAGAAGCTGAACAGTTGTACATGGCCCTAAAAACCAAAAAAGAAAGAGGAAACACAGAAGGCATTGAATTTTAACATAAACTAGTAACTATTCATTACCCTGGCAACAGCATTCCCAGGTCAACTAGGTAAATGTAAAATGAACACCAATTAACACTAAATTACAAATACAACAGATTTTCACTAAAGTTAGCAGCCTTCAATCCATGCAGATTATTAAAAAAAATTTAAATGAATCAAATCACACTTTTCTAAAAATAACCACAACCAGCATTTCCTACAAATGCCACCATACAATAAAAGGCATATAATCATCAGAACTCTGAAGCAGCCAAGCCAAGCCAATGGGCTCTAGAATCACACTTAATTCAAGCCAAGCATGGCCTTCACATCATGCTGCAAAGTTTCACTTGACAAGCATGTTGGGCAAACAAGAGTAATTAGTTACTTGGGAAATGAGTGAGGCTATTTTTGGTCCTTACCCAACCTCTTATTCCAAATACTGTAAATATATATCTTCATGAAAACCACAACTAGACAGACTCTTGAGGTATTCACACAATAGGATAACAAAGATCAAACTCTGAGTCGAAATACTGTGGGCAAAATATTGGTCCTCTGCTTCAAAACTGACAATGTTGGAAACATCATTCACTAATTATCTTCCTCATTAAGTTCACTAATAATATGATTTCATCCTAAATGGAAATATATAAAAAATTCAGTATCTGTTGCAAAATGATGCATGTAATTTTTGCCCAATTAAAAAAAATACTAAGTATTGTTTGATGTATCCACCACCAACTATAAATAAAAAATGCACAAGGTGAATAGAAGATATTGACTCACACTGATGCTGATCTTAGATGTAAATCTGACAGGACAATTTAGTTCTGACTGATTTTATTACAATCCATTTCCTTGTATTAGGAATAGTGTCTAGCTAGCAGAATAACTGGCAAACATATCCAAGTACCAGAGTAAACATGGTCAAGTCCAGGACCCACCCACCCCACTGACCCAGCCAGTTAAAAGAAAAACATATGGCTCCTCCTTTAAAAGTCAAGATACCAGTAAGTACTGTATAAGAATACACCAGTTTTGGAAAGATACAAAAAGGGCCTTAGATACAGAAAGCCAGATCCTCTGGAAGTTTACTTGGAAGCACATGTGACTGGCTACAGATATAGATAGATAGTTAGATAGATAGTGCACTGGATTCAGCCTTTAGCATCTTTCTGCCCTTCTCCGAAGTCTTATTTCCCCCAATAAAGACTTTACATGAAAATATAGTCAGGTCAGCAGCAGAGTTGGAGGCAGAAATCCAAGGAAAGCTTATACTGAGAGTAAGTTGCATGGGACTCAGGGGAACTAAGCATGTTCAGGATCGGGCTGAAGGGGTTTCTATTTTATCAGCACTGGGGACCTTCCTCACCTCCTGGATGCGCTTGCGGGCCCGCTGCAGCACTTCCTCGTAACCCTTTTGCCGCAGCTCGCTCAGGCTCTCGTAATACTCCTCCGGGTCGTCCGTTTCGGTGAAGAGCACCTGGGAGAGGATCTTCCACCCGCAGGTGTCCAGGCAGTGGCCCAGGTAGACCTGCAGCCGGCAGCACAAAGCGTCCATCTCCTCCTCCGACATCTCCGGAGCTCCGAAGAGGACCGTCCACATGCCCGACGGCTCCTCGGGAAGGACCGGCAAGCAGGGCTCCAGCTCGGAGCTCACCGAGCACAGCTGCTGGTGCACGGCCCGCAGGTCCTGGAAAGAGAAGAGGCCGGCCCAGCTGCACTCCTCGCCCGACGGCGCCTCGGTCTCCGAGACGGCCGCCGAAGGCGGCTGCGGGGCGACCGCAGGCCCGGCGAGCGGGGACGGCAGCAGGAAAGCGGCGCCTCCCGCAGGCTCGTCTTTCCCCAGCTCCAGCACCTCGATGTCCTCGGCCGCGCAGGCCGCGGGGCTGAGCGGCGCCTTCGCAGCAGGCTGAGGCCTCCGGGCAGGGCTGCTCCGCGCCCGGGCCGGGCTCCTCTGCGGCGGCGGCGCCTCCGCCACTCGGCTGCCGGGGCTCCTAGGCAACGGCTCGGCCCGGGCGGGAGAAACCGGCGAGCTCCTGGCTTGGCCCGGCTCGGCGCTGCTCCAGGCCGGGCTGCTCCTGCGGACGGTGGGGCTCCCGGGCACCTTGGAGGAAGAGGAGCAGGCGGCGGCTCGCTGGTGCTCGAGGCCGGGGCTCCCCCCGCGGCGGATCTCCCTGGAGCCGCTGCGCTGCCTCTGCGCCGTCCGGTTGTGGCAGGTGATGGCGAACTTGCCCTCGATCTCATTCCAGGCCACGATGAAGACGAACTTGTGCTTCTCCCGTTCGTGGAAGGCGTGAGGCCTCACGGCCACCCAGTCCGCCTCCAGGGTCTCCTCCAAGGCGAAGGTGCTCATGCTGGCCGGGAGGGCAGCCGCTGCCCGCCGCCGCCACCGCTCGGCTCCCTTGCTTCCTCACGACCACCAAACCGGGACCAGGGCGGGAGGGCGCTCAAGTCACTGCCCAGCAGCCTCAGCCATTTTAGCGGCGGCGGCGGGCAGGGAGGGAGGGAACGTGAAGGGAAGGATGCGCTACTGGCGGGGCCGGGTGGGATGCGAGGGGAAGGGACGACGAGGGGGATAGGCTAAGAAGGCGCCAGAGAGTCGTCAGCGACTGCTGCTGCTGCTGCTGCCGCCGCGGCGCGCGCTCCCCTCGCGCTCTCCCGCTCGGCTTTGTTGTCATGAGCCCGGCGGCGGCGGCGGCGGCGGCAGCGGCTCCTCTTGCTGCTGCTGCTTGCCTGCCGGAGACAATACGAGAGGCAAGTCAATACAGTCCCCTCACACAGGTACTTGAGGCGGTCACGTGGAGGCCCCGGATCTGTTTACAAGCCGCTGCGGCGGCGACGACAACGACGAGGAGGCGGCGGCAGCTGCGTTCCGGCTGCTCAGCTCTTGCCCCGCCTCCAGGACTCTCTTCTCCCCCCCCCCCTCACAACACACACACACACACACACACTGCGCCCCGGCGCAGACGGCGACTCCTCCTCTCCGACGCCAGCCCTGGGTGCGGGGAGGCGACGGAGCGGGGGGGGGGTGCTGCCGGAGCCGTTTGCACAGTCCTTCCCTCCCCCCTCCTGTTGTCTCCGGCCCGACCAGATTGCCTCCTTTCTCCAGTTTCTCCCTCTCCCGCCTGCCAGGAGCGCCTTCATTATCCCTCTCCCTCAAACAATGTTCCTATTATTCAAGCCACGCAGGCAGCGCACGTCAGGCTTAGCCTTCTGCTCCTCCCTCGCTGAGGGACTTGCACCGTACCCGAAAAAGTACAATAACTTCACCGTCCTCCCAACATAACAATACCCCTAGCCACGGCCCTTGTGCCTATGGAAAAGCAATGGCGATTGTGGACCTGGTGTGTGCGAATAAATATGGTAGCCCAGCTGCTGGAGGCTGTCCTGACAGCTGCATCTCACAACCGCTTTGCGCCTCATGAGGACACGCCAGCTTTTGCTAGTATGAATGTTGACGGTGGGTGTGTTATTCGGAGGAGGGTGGTATTTTATTCATTGTAAATGTCTATATTCCTAAATTAAATCTATTCATTTCAAATGAGTCTTTGTTAATATCCAAACGCTTTGGAAGGAGATGTGTGCAACAACACAAATGGGCATTCATGTGCTACTGGTCAGGTGGTCAGAAAGGACATCTCTGATTCCCCTGGAAATCAGGAGGACTTAATTTTGAGCTGGTTTAGTCTGTAGAAGCTGTTTTGTACTTCCAGCACAAAAAATGCCTGTCTCTGATCCTGGAATATATTGTAGCAACCACACCAATCTCCAAGCGGTGCAAGATTCCAGGGGCACCAGGTGCTTACCCAGGCTTTGTGCTGCTTTTTGGAATGAGGTACAGCAGAGACTGTTATGTCTTTATGATACAGTGGTACCTCGGGTTACAAACACCTCCGGTTACAGACTCTGCTAACCCGGAAGTAGTACCTCGGGTTAAGAACTTTTTCCCAGGATGGCAACAGAAATCGCACGTCAGCAGTGTGGCGGCAGCAGGACACCTCATTAGCTAAAGTGGTACCTCAGGTTAAGAACGGTTTCAGGTTAAGAGCAAACCTCCAGAACGAATTAAGTTTGTAACCAGAGGTACCACTGTATATGGTTTATTAACACAGGTATACAACCTGAGCCTACAATGGAGGAGTTCACAGCATGGACACCCCAAAAGGGTCTTGTTTCTCCCATAGCTGCAGCCTTGGATTGAAACAGAAATCTTGAATGCCTTGAGTCTAGCCCATTAGCAAATTGGCAGCCGATACAATATTTTCAACACACGTGTTGCATGTTGCTAGTAGGTTGCCCTGGAGAACAATCACACAGCAGTTTTCTGCACAAGCTGCAAGTGGTGTAGCATGGGTTGCCAGTGCCCGGGCAAGGCAAGTATGCTCTCCACCACCTGGCAGTAGATGGAACAAACGGGCAATAGCTTGGCAACGTACATGAGTGGCAGGCATAGTGCCCAGTGAGCACCGAGCGCGGCAGAGAGCAGGTATATTTCTAAAGCCCATGTAGAGGGCACCCTAGCAACCAGCTGTTGCCCAAATCCACTCCTCAGTCTGCCCATGCAAACATTGGGAGATTTTCTGTGCAAGGGGGAAGGCACACTAATTTGTATTTAATTAATTAATTGATGATGATGATAAATTATTTATACCCCACCCATCTGACTGGGTTGCCCCAGCCACTCTGGATGGCTTTGAGCATATATAAAAACATAGTAAAACATTAAACCTTAAAAGCTTCCCTATACAGTGCTGCCTACAGATGTCTCCTAAAAGATATAATTACTAATTATTATAATGATTTATTATGACTACTTTCTTTCCTTTTCTTTTGAAATTTTGTACCCCAAGAATTTTGCACCCAAGGCCCCTGCCCCTCCTATGCTCCTACAAGCTGCAGCTTCCAGACCAAATTCAAGGGCAACCCCAAATAAAGTGTATTACAATAATCAAGTCTATTAATTAATCTAGTTTCTAATGCATGCACCACAGTATCCAATCAATCCCTGTCCAGGAGCAATTGTAGCTGGCACACCAGCCAAAGCTGGCAATAGTCATTCAAAGACATTGAAGACACCTGAGTAGTACCCCCCCCAAGGAGTTCCCCTAAGCTATGCACCTGTTCTTTCAGAGGGAGTGAAACCCCATCCAAAGCAGGCAACAGACCATTTTCCCAGACCTGGCAGTCACTCACCCACAGGGCCTCCATTCTGCTAAACTTCAGCTTCAGTTTATTGGCTTTTATCCAGCCCATTACTGAGTTCAGGCAGTGGTTCAGGACTTGCTCAACACCTCCTGGTTCAGATGTTAGAGAAAAACAGAGCTGTGTGTCATCAGCATGTGTATAACACTGTGCTCCAAACAGACTGCATACTGAGTTCCAAGCAGATGCCTTGGCTACTTAGCAGTCCAGGCTCTAATGCATAGTGTTTTTAGTTGCAAGTATTGACAAAGCTCTCCCTGCAGCTTATGCAACTGAAGCACATACAGTCTTTCTTTCTTTCTTTCTTTCTTGATTTATATCTCTCCTTTCTCGTGTATTTGCATTATTCAGAGCATCTTACAACAATGAAACTACCACTTCCCTAATAAAACAACCATATAAAACCAAGCAATATAAAAACCAGCTCAACAGATATTAAAACACGCTCAGCAGTTTAAAAGCCCTAAGCAGCGTTCACCATATGAAGACTCATCTGCCCGACAAGATAAAAGCTTTCTGGTCCTTGAAACATCACAAGATTATAAGACCATCTCCAGTTAAAGCAGCTGTCAATTGTAATCCTGTGTTTACACAGCAATGGGTTATGCCCTAGTGCAGGGATTGCCAGCCTTTCTGGACCTAGGGACATACCTGGAAATTTGAAAAAGTGCCATGAGTGCCAGTCACAAAATGGCTTCTGTGGGGATATGTCATTGCAAAAAAAAAAAAAAAAAAAGCTACAGTGGGATAACACAAAATGACTGCTGTGAGAACAGGAGTAATGGCTGCCTTATTTAAAAGAGCAGAAAAAGAGACAAGAACACAAAATGATGTTGGCATGCCACCCCATCAGGCACTCCATCAACGAGCATATTTCAGAGGGGGGTGTTTAATGTGGGAGAAGCTGAGCCAGTGCAAACAGGAACTGAGCAGGAAGGCCAAAAAAATAAAGGATTTTGAGGGGATATTGACATTTCATGGGCACCATAGCAGGTACTAATGGCCTCTGCCATGGTGTGCTTTCCAAGTGTTTTTGGAAATATAATTTTTCAAAACACCCAAAGGCTATTTTGAGGGTTGTTTCCAGATTCACTTATGCAAATATAAAAGGGAAAATGAGAATTAGTCCTGAGAATTACATTGGTAAGGAGAAACATAGTGAGTTTGCTTAATAAGGAGACTCCTGTCAACTGTGAATCATATAATAGCAGGTTATATTCTGGGACGCGGGTGGTGCTGTGGCCTAAGCCACTGAGCCTCTTGGCTTGCCAATCAGAAGGTCAGAGGTTCAAATCTGTGCGAAAGGGTGAGCTCCTGTTGTTCTGTCCCAGCTTCTTCCAACCTAGCAGTTCAAAAGCATACCAGCATGACCCGGAAAACTGTCTGTGGACAAAAGCTGACTCCCTTGGCATGAAGCAAGATGAGCAACGCACCCCATAGTCACCTTTGACTGGACTCAACTGTTCAGGGATCCTTTACCTTTTTACCTAGGTTATATTTTAATGAAATGATGGAGAACCTCACTAGCCAATGAATCTCTACTTCCCTTTCCTACAAGAATAGAAGTATCCCATTCCAACAATCATGTCCAGTTGTGTGCACAGATATTTGCCCTATAAAATAAATAGGAAAGATTGCATCAGGACACTCTAGATTATGGACTAATGCTATAATTTCACTAGAACAGAAGACTTATTCCAAAAACAAAACAGAATTAAGTAATTTAGCAAGTAACCACAACTGGAAGCTGGTCCTCCAAACAGTAAATCAGCAACTGAGGGAAACACCACAAACCACACAATATGTATTATGTAATAGCTGCTGGGTACATTTATTTTAAAATGGAAATGTACCGTAACTCATTCATAAAAGAAAGGATTGACCAAGGTTAACTATGAAAACATTACTCTAGCACTGGTTGGGACCCCCTATCTTGTCATGGGTTTGGGTCTTATCCCTAACCTATATCCAAGGTGGGTCATAACAGCAGTACTATCACCATACAAACATATGGTAAAAAAAATTGTAATAAATGGGTCTCAAAACACTAGGTGGGTCCTGACTTTGAAAAGGTTGAAGTTTACTACTCTAGTACAGTGGTACCTTGGGTTAAGAACTTAATTTGTTCTGGAGGTCCGTTCTTAACCTGAAACTGTTCTTAACCTAAGGTACCACTTTAGTTAATGGGGCCTCTCGCTGCCGCCATGCAATTTCTGTTCTCATCCTGAAGCAAAGTTCTTAACCCAAGGTACTATTTCTGGGTTAGTGGAGTCTGTAACCTGAAGCATCTGTAACCCGAGGTACCACTGTATTCTATAAACTAAAACATCCAGGCCATTTCCCCATTAACTTTCCAGAAAGAAGCAAATAATATTTTACCCTTTCAGCACTGCTTTTTAGATGAATCTCCCAGTCTCCCATTCTTCAACAATAGTTCTTATAACTGAGGTGACAGATTTTGACATGGATTTCTTCATGTCACTTTGCTTCCCAGCACTGTCACAATGGAAAACACTAACCCTTGCAACTTGGGAGGCGATAGGTTTGCTAAAGAAGATGGAAGAGATTTGTTCTCTGTTGTTTACAAGGGTAGGGCTAGAACCAAGAGTCCAAACTGCACAGAAGCGTATTTCAGCTAAATATTAGGGGAAACTTTCTTTGGTAAGGGGAGTTCAACAATGGATCAGACATCCTCAAGGGTGGTGGACTTACTCTGCCAGTGATATTTAAACAGAAGCTAGATTAGACAACCATCTGTCAAGGCTGCTGTAGTTACATCCTGCATTTTGGATCCTGCACTGAGTAGCAGGTTGAGCTGCATGACCTCCAGGATCTCTCCCAACCCTATGATTCTATGAGAAGTAACAACTATGTTGAAATATGGTGTCTAATTAACAGCAGGCTGGTATGTTATTGTTAAGGCAAAACTTCCTTCTTGTTAACGCAGACACTGATTCATAGAAAACAAACAATATTGTTTAATATAAATTTTTACCTCACCTCTCAACCTAGTTTCCAGGTGAGCATATGAATAAATGATGGCCTATTTAAGCTTGCATATTGTATATTCATAAAAACATTGTGCCCTTGTTTAGTGAAACAAAAGGACCAAGGAGTCATCCTACCTTGGTATAACTGAGGAATTACAGATTAGATATGCTATGACATATGTGTCAGGAAAGTAGATATTTAAATGTTGTTCCATTTAGGCATTTTTAGATCCTAAAATAGTTATCAGCTTAAAGCGCTTCTCTGAAGTAAAGCCAAGCTATCCTTTCTCCCCCCAATCTCTATCTGGTTTGACAAGTTATTTTGCCAGCGCTTTGCTGCTAGAGGTGTGTCAGAATTTTTGCATTCTTTTTCATATGAGGCAGTATATAAATGATATCTCAGTTGTCATACATTCCTGTTTGGTGACTTAGTATTGCTTGGCTTTAGGGAACCCTTTGTCAACAGAAGTATTTGTTTGAAGCATTCTTGGGGAATGTAACTTGGGCACATACAGGCACTTTTAGTAGATATTATTGTTTTTCATTTCTTATTTGTAATAAAACTTTTGTATCCTCATAAATAAAAATGAAAATGAAAATGAAAAATTGAAACTTCTCTCGTTAATTTTACACATTTTCTCATCAAACATTGCATATCTGGTGAAATTTAAAATCAACTGAGTGATGCTTCCTTTATTGTTTCCCAAATTGTAATTATGAAGTGCATTGCTTCAATTTACCATCTCTCTGAATTATAATTATTCCAGAATTTCTTTAATAACAGTTTACTAATTAATCCAAACACTGTATTTGCTGCAACAAATTAATAGCTACATCTCTCAAATAAATTAATATAATCAGCTTACTTCCTTTCTTCTATAAAACTATCAAGCAATTTCAGCCAGGTACACTTAAAAGGTATCAGCTATGTGCAGATCTTCACTTGTTTTGGCTAAGGAAAGTAAAAAAGCTCGGTCTCATGAGCTTTTTTAGCTTGTCCATACAGCTATACAGTAAAGATGGATGGATAGATGGAAAATCCTAAGCTGTCTTGGTTTTAATGGATGTGTCAGCAATGTCAGTACTATACATTGATCAGAATGTTTTTTAAAAACAGTTTATTTAACTTTACACACAGTATGTGGGGAAATTTAATATTCCTTTGTGTAATGAAACAACATTTTGTATTTACTGGATCAAAGATCACTGAGTTTATGCAATATTAATGACCATGTGTCCCCATAATGAAAATGCTCTTTACTCCAAACTAGAAACATACTGTTGCACACAACCTCAATTTCAGAGTTGTGCAAGATTTCAGGGTTTACAGGCTCTTTACCCTGGTTCTGTGTTTCCTTTTGGAAATGAGGAGCAGAGGAGATTGCGGTGTCTTTATTATATATGTTTTATTTACACAAATATACAGCCTGAGCCTACAATGGAGAGGTTCACAGCATTAACACTCCAAAAGTCTTGTTTCTCCATAGCCTTGGATTCAAGCAGAAACCAGCCATGGCTTTCTCTCTGCCTTACCAGATCACAGCTTTCCCCTCTAGCTCACATCACAGCAAGATCTGCTTTCAAACCAGACTTTTGTTTTTCTCACTATCTAAGAAAACTGAAAGAAGGGCTCCAATCATTTCCCTTCTGGCACAGAGCCCCCTTTCCTCATTTCTCTGAATGGCCCATCAACCCAGACTGCATTGGCTATTTCACCCACTGAATCCATGCTGGATCCAGGAATCAGGAGGTCTTGCATTCAGCCTACTTCCACCCTACCTCCAGCAAACTGGTCTGGCACCCACAAACTCATAAGAATACATATTGGAGCAGCCCTGATCCTCAAATCTAGTGGCTAAAGGGGACTAGGACTAGGCTGAGGAAGCCACATTTACCAGAGAGCATCCTGCTGTGGCTCAACCTACAATGTAAAACAGAGAACAAAGGCATCAGATGAAGTGTGCTTGAGTCCACGAAAACTTATTTCATAGGAAATTTGTTAGCATTTAAGATATCACAAGACTCTTTGATTCTTTTTTATCAGTGTTGGCCAACATATCTTGAATGTAGAAGCAGTTGTAAATCATTGAATGACTGTGGGAACAGGAGATAGATGTTGATGTGTACTCTTCATGTGTATGTTCATCACAAGGTGAGCACGTGTAAAACCGGGGTCTAAAATTACCTAACTGTGCTGCTCAGCATGCTGGACAAAATAAATTGCTTGCCTGAAACCACAAACTGAGTACAAGGCGGTACAGGTGGGGGTCTTCTGAGCCCCACTTATTTGAACCCAAATTTGCTGCTGCAACATCCACTCCTGAAGGCAAGCTAATCAGAGTCTGAGATATGTGAAATAAAAATGAGAGACCCCAGATCCCAAACTTAGGTGGAAGGTAAAGTTCTAAGGTTTCCAAAGTACCATTTTCTGAAATGCTTCCTATTCTATTTACAAGCAAAACTTTATGGTCTCAAACTGTCAGTGCATGTATGACAAGATGGAATTAGGAAAGAGGGATTACATTTGTTAGGCACAGATAAATATTTTTAGCTATAGCTAAAATGTGACTCTACTGCTGGTACTTAAAATGAATTAGGTTGCAGAGAGGCTTTTAAACTAACATCTGGAGGAAGGCTGACAGGTACTGAGTTCAGTTTGGGATGACTCATCCATCTGGCATGATAATAAACACACACAGCTAGCGTGCTCTAAAAATGGTTATAGAATAGAAGCTAACATTGTGTACATAAAATCCAGTGAGAGGCAACCAAATAAAGTAAAGTGTCAGGTAACAAAATATATAGTTGATGGTTGTGTGGGTCACCACACAGTTACAGTTGCTAGAAATTCCAGGCCCCTTAACCAATCTGGTGATCATGGCTTTGAAACATTAAAAAGAATTGGGGCAAAAGTAAACAAGGGAACAAAATTGGCTGACTTCAGCTCTCCTTGTATTGAACAGCATAAATGTTAAGAATCAAGGCAGGTCACTATTAAGTATTATTGATTCCAGATAATGATAGGTATTATTCTTCACATCAGTGATCTGAAGGCAGGCTCTTGTCTAAACACCTGGTTCTCAGAATTGGGTAGAAGGGATAAACATAGCGAAACGACTTGATTAAAGTAACTTCAGTCTACCTGAGATGTGCAAATCTCCCCCCAAATCAATATTGACACTAAAATTGAATGGGAATTTTTGTGTGTGTGCTTTTGAAAGGACTAGTTAAGAAGAAACATAAATGTATATTATGTGGTGGGTCCAATCTCTTCAAGCAACATGATAGTTATTTCAAACACTACAATAGAAGCTTAATTTAGCATATGCACAAAATTCTGCAAAGCATATACAGGACCACTATTATGTTTAAATACAACAACTGAGAATATGAAAGTGACAATAAAGTTGATTTTATCATATTGAAGTGTAAGAGTCTCCCATTCTTTGAATTAATCTGGGCAAAGAAAAGACAAAGGTAAGTGAGTAAAATGGAATATGAGATTTGAAAGATCAGAAACAGAATGAGTGGATCAGGATGTATGAAAGGAAGAAGCGACTATTAGGTTCTAGTGGGGACACAAGACACTGCGCTGGGCAATGTTCTCTCTGTCTTGCTACCTGAAGAGGGCACCTACAAAAGGTGCAGTCTACAATTCGGAATTGTGGCACTGGCCATCATTCTCAACTGGCTTGGGATTCTAGTCTCTATGCTTCCAAATAAACTTTCTCAATAATGGTAGCGACAGCAAATTGGGGTAGAAAATAATGCTAGGAAGGTATGCAATATAGCATGGAATTTCAAAGCCAAGGTTGTTATAGATATAGTCAAGGTGAAGCCATTTCAGCATCACCCACATGGATCCAGCTGGTCAATTTAGACCATGCAGGGCTGGATCAAGGCAAGTTCTAAGTTATGTCAAGTTTAAGAGATGCCATAGCCTTAACAACAACAAACTGTTATTTTAACAGAAAGGACAATGAAAATAGAAATAATTAACTTTCATATTTGCATATAAACTGGTACATAGCTGAAGATGCAACTAAAAGCTAACAAAAATGTGTATCTTGCAATAAATAAGTCTATTTGTTTTCTTAACCAATTACATAAAACTTGAAATTTAGTTTAGTTTAGTTTTTGTATTTAGAGACCCTAAATTGCAACCTACTTAGCCTACTTAATCTGAGACCCTAAACTGCAGCCTGCTTAGTTTGCACATATATCTGGCCCTGTGGACCAGCAACGATCAGCACGTGGGCTACAGGTGCCAGCTGCATAGAATCATCTGGAAGCGCTTCAATCTGGAAACAATTCCAGCATGTCTGGCTACCATCTGCGCAGCAGATTCACCTTTCCAGGTTTTGAACACAAGTCTTGAATATAGGATTGTGGTATTAGATTGACTCGAGCCCAGAAATTACAAGGCAGTTATAATGGCCTACATTTCCTTCAATTAGTATGCAATAGCTCTGTCTTCCTTACAGTCTGAAGGAATGTATCTTCCATTACACAGGCTGATCGCTCCTTTTATGTAAGTACTGTATTTGGTCCTCTTGTAAACAAACTTTGCTTCAGGAACTTTTTGGCTCCCCTGTGCAGTAACACAAAGAGCCTTTGTTATGCTCTGGTTAAGTCTGCCAATCCAAGGAAAAAAGGAGAAACGTTCTGGAGCTATGAACTAGTTCTGCAAAAGAGTTTTCTGCAAAATTATATGAGGCAGTGATGTTGCAGTACTAATGGAGTGGGTCTATAGTACCGTTAACATTATTCTGATGCCACTTTGCTTAAATAACAATTTTACAATCCTGCTCTTGCAAGTTGTTACAATTGTTACAGGTTTTTGCTTCAAGGATTTTACCATTTCCCCCAAATTCTACATTCTACAGTGGTACCTCGATGTTCTAATGCTACATACAGGGATAATAATTAAATCTATATAATTTGAATCCCTTATGCTTGAATCCCTCAACATTTGTTTTATTTGCTATTATATGCTTTTACACTGCTAATTTATTGGTATTACATTGTATTTTTGTTTTCAAAATATAGATCTATAGAATACTGCTAACAGGTTTGTAAAATATCAAGCAGTTTATAAATTATTTTAAATACATAACTTAAAAATAAAACAACACAGAATAATAAAGTCAGAGATTATCTAAACTTTCCTAACATCCAGGAACAGTAAGGGAGACACCAAGGCATATGCCTAATTCCTATCAATTATAATGAGCACATTATAAATCCCTTAATATAAGCCTTGTTGTTTTCTTCTAACATGCAACAATATGCCTAATTGTGTATAGACCCAGTTTGTATCAGGAAATGCCTTTTCTCTCTTACGTTAGCTTTCCTACACATCCTGAAACATCCCAGAATTCCTTCCACTGCTTTGGTACCCATGATTCAGACTTTTCCGTTCATATTTATACATTACAATCATACCAAAGAGCCAAGACTTACAATTAAAATCACAGTTGATCCCTACATTTAATTGTATTCAATGAGAGATAATGGAATAGGGAAGTGGTGGCTTATTCAGGGCAAAAGCAATTTATAGTCCAGCTATTTTGGTGATTTTGATTAGTTTCCTGTGGTTATGAATTTCACTCTGGCTGTCCTAACATATTGGCTTGCAAGCTGATTTTGATTGATCATTGTTATTATTTCGCCTAACAGAATTGTCCTGTTGTTCCTTCCAAAAGCTACCAAAGAACAAAAATAGTTTCCTACTGAAGTAATTTGCATTTTTCATCAGTAAAAAAAATGTTTGGATGCAAGTCACAGATTTTATAGGTTTTACCCCTTCGCACATATCCTGGTCACACGTCACTTTCTGCCCTTTCTGATACATATAAAAATCTGACAACGGTGATGGATGAATCTCAGTTATTCTGGGTCTATCAGAACAAGGAAAGAAGCTGAAAACACCATGACAAAATAAAACCAAAGCATTAACAGCTAATAACTGTGTATAGTGTCAACATTGTACATAATGCCAAGCTCCTAAGAGGGCAAGGCCCTACTGGACTCCATAAGGCTGTTGTTTCTCAAAGCTGCTGCTGAAAGCCGGTGCCAAAGGCAAATACCTTTTAAATAGGGTTGCCACACCTCCAGGTCTGACCTGAAGTCCAGGTGGAGGGCTTGAATCTCCAAGTGGTACATTTAAAGAATAATAGCAGCAGCAGCAAAAACAGTAGTTTAACAACAACAACAACAACAACAACAACAACAACAACAACAACAACTTATACCTGCCCACTGGCAGGGCAGGTAGGGCCTCAGCCTGTGTACCTGTTGGAGCTGGTAGACAGCTGCCCTGGACACAGAATTGACCTGTGCCTCCATGGACACCTGTGAGTCCAAAATGACTCCTTTGCTGCGCACCTGGTCCTTCAGGGGCACAGTTACCCCATTCAGGACCAGGGAGTCCTCCATACCCACCTGCCCTCTGTGCCCCAAAAACAGTACTTCTGTCTTGTCAGGATTCAACCTCAATCTGTTTGCCGCCATCCATCCTCCAACTGCCATTAACTTCTGTTTCTTTATTCTATAGTGTTTAAGTTATTAGATTTTAGTTGATTTAAAACCTCTTAACACCCTTTGCCTTCTTTTTACCTGTTTGCTCATGTCTCTTATTTGTCTTCTTGCTGTCTTTGTTCTTCCCTAACTTTCCTCATAGCTAAACCTTGAGTCACTTATTCTCCTTCATGCCTCAGCCCTTTTCTCTAGAAATCGCAGCCTCCCAGCATCTGAGCCTCTCCCTCCTTGCTGTTCAAACAGCTTTTAAAGTCTATCTCTTATTCTCCTGTGCCTTTGACCTCTAATACTAGCCTTTCCTTTCCTTAACCCACTTCTTTTTGTATCTTTCCCTATTTTCTAAGGTCTTATGCCCTCCGTTTTATTGCATGTCAATAGACAGGGTTTCTTCTGTTAAATGTAATTGGTGCCCAGTTCCCAGTTCCCAGTTCTTCAGGCTTACTATTATTACTGTATTGTTATTATTTTACCCATCATTAGAACTTCTCTGGGTCCCTCCTCTTAGGAAGCTGCAGAGGGTGGTGACAAAGGAGAGGGCCTTTTCAGTTGTGGCTCCCCATCTGTGGAATGTTCACACCAGTAAAGTCTGCTTGACACCTTAAATGACATATTTCTGGCTCCAGATAAAGACTTACTCTCCCCACCCTCCCCCTGGCTTTTTTTTGATTGATTGAGATCATGTTTTGTTATTAGTGTGCTGCCAAACTTCACGTGACTGCTATGGGGTTTAGAAAATCTGAAAAATATTTGCCATGGTATGTATGACTATATAACTCATACATGTTTGCAGGTGACACAGAGAATATTGGCTCTCAAAAACACCTATTCAATGCTATGTTTGTATTCTGTTTAAAGACATAATGAGAGGGCACAAAAACGTAAAAAAGCTATGCTGCATATATGGTAGTTAGGCTTATTCTAAAATTGTAGATGTTACCATGCATATATTCATACTGTAAATGAAAGCGCATTAGTCTGGTATGCTAATTAAACAAGACATAGGCATACCTAATTTTCGAGATGATGAATAAGGTGGATCTCTTAGACTATGAGGTTATTAATCCATCAAAACTATTAGAAACACATCCTTGTAAACAGTAACACACCTCTTTCTGTTCATTTCTGAAGCTGTTGGTTCATTTCTCAATGCAATAAACAATTATCCATTCCTATTTACTGGATTCCTTGATTTGTTGACATTCAAGTACACCTAAACATTAGAGAATATATTTTTATAGAGCAGGATTTTCCTTTGTGCTTCTTAAACAGGGTAAAATAGTACACAAAACCAAGAGAACAAAGTCTAACTTCCATAAGATAAATGCTCTGTTAAAGGCATTGCTTCAATGTGTAAAGGTAGATTGTTATCCTAAATTAGCTTACTAGGGGGATAAATCCCACTGGAAAAAGTGTGACTAATTTCTGAGTAAATATGCTTCTGATCCAGCTAACAAATACATTATCCTAATAATCACACTAATCCACAAAGCAATATACACTTGCTTACAAAATGTGCAGTTTGCCCCAAAACCTTGAGGTGTCTTTTGACACTGAGACCCAAATGTGCCCCTAAATTGGCATTCTATGAAGTCAGAAAACATCACTGAGTATCATTCAAGCAATTTAACACTAACAATAGCTTTAATACCTTAAATGATTCATGCCTAATGATTCAAGCTGCCAGTTGCAAAAGCATGCATCAAAACACATAGAAACTGCAAGATGTAGAGAAATGGTCAAGGGGGAAAAAAGATGTTGACTAAAGATAGAAGGGGAAATTTTAGCTGGAGGTGGAGGGCATCCAGAAGGGAACCAGATGCTGACCAGAGCCACTTGCTTTAGAAATAGAGAGGAAAGTTGTCAGAAGAAGGAGAATGGCCAAAGGTTGAGGTGAAAGTGGGAATGGGAAGAAAGAGAGCAGGTCTACTCAAGAAAGAGGGACCTGATAGACACTGAAAGCAAAAGAAGATTGTTCTTCATATTTTGAAGATCAAAAAAGCGGACACATTTGCTGACTTCTACATTTAACTATGGATCACTATGACTCTGATTTTACATATCCATGAAAAAAAGGACCTGTCCTGGAAAAAGAGGACATATGGCAACCCTAAGATGGATTTGCCAGAGGGATTAAAAGTCTAATCGTTCAGCCCGGACACTGAGATCCAGCATTCTGGCAGTTCCCACACTGCAATAAAAGAAGCTACAGGGAACCAGGCAGAGGGCCTTCTCGGCTGTGGAATGCCCTCCCATCAGATGTTAAGGAGATGAGTAATTGTATAACATTTAGGAAGCACCTGAAGGCAGCCCTGTATAGGGAAGCTTTTCAAGGTTTAATGTTTTACTGTGTTTTTATATATGCTGGAAGCTGCCCAGAGTGTCTGAGGCAACCCAGCCAGATGGGTGGGGTACAAATTAATGATGCTTATGCTGATTAATTGGGGGGGGGGGTCAGCCTGGATGAGACTCTGGGTACCCTTCCAAACCTGAGATCCTGTATCTGTGAGGGTAATGACTTTGGCTGACTAGTTTAGTACCATGATTTAGCATATCCAATGAAGTTATAGCAGAGATTGGGCTCTGTTTTGGGCCACAGCTAGCTGATTCTATTTGGAAGTCTGATGTGGAAGCAGTGGCCTTTGTTCGTCTGCTGGAGTGTTTTAAACTGTGCCTTCACCTATGCTAAAGCAATACATTAAAACAACAACAACACGAAAATGTTATAAAATGTCAATAGGCCTCTAGTGACATCCTTTCAGAAGAAGCTGGACCCAGGTAAATGCTGCACCCATTGAACTTCTCAACAGGTCTAGCAACCTACCTGTTAAATGGTGTGAATTTGCCTCGGCGTAACTGTACTCTGTCTTGCCGTGTTCACACACCAACTCTTCCAGATAACAAAGTAACTTGCATAATGTACAGTTATTTATTGGAGGATAAGGTCCACATGTACAGTCTGGGCAGTTTTGGTTACTGTATGACTTTTATTGTGCTTTTATTATGAGGGTGACATTTGTTCATCTGTATTTTTTTTTTAATCAGAATAACACACCAGGAATTTGATTCAAAGCAGAATGCTAAAACTTGGGGCCGAAGAGACCACTGCGAGAAAATAAATTACACTTTGGTTGCTGTTGTCCACATTGGCACTGTCCTCTGGGGAATGGCCATAGCTCAGTGAATAAGCATCTGCTGTGCATGCAAAAGGTCCCAGTTCCTTTTTTTTTTTTTTTTTGAAATAATATTTATTATTTTTCCAACAATTTAAACACTACAAAAGAAAGGAAAAAAGAACAATACAATACAATACAAAAACACTACATAACACATTAAACTAACAAAACAAAGCAAAAACAGTTTAAAACACATCAAACAATTTCAATATCTTATCTTTCATTCACTTATTTCAATGACCTCCTCACACCTCCCTTTTTGTATTCCACTTCTGTTAATTGTTTCAGCAATTCCTTTCCATCTTCCTCTGCTTTCTATTCTTTAATTATCTTAACAGATTCTAACCTTATTTTTCCCTTTAATACTCTATTAATCTATTTATACTTAATTCCTTATAACATTTCTACTAAAGCCATATAACTTCATTCCAACATTTTTCTAACATTCATTAATTTTACAGTATTTCTGTAAATAGTCTTTAAACTTTTTCCAATCTTCTTCCACCGACTCTTCTCCCTGGTCTCGGATTCTGCCAGTCATTTCCGCCAATTCCATATAGTCCATCAACTTCATCTGCCATTCTTCCCGGGTGGGTAAATCTTGTGTCTTCCAATACTTCACGATGAGTATTCTTGCTGCTGTTGTTGCATACATAAAAAAAGTTCTATCCTTCTTTGACACCAATTGGCCAACCATGCCCAGGAGAAAGGCCTCTGGTTTCTTCAGAAAGGTATATTTAAATACCTTTTTCATTTCGTTATAGATCATTTCCCAGAATGTCTTAATCTTTGGGCATGTCCACCAAAGGTGAAAGAATGTACCTTCAGTTTTATTACATTTCCAACATTTATTGTCGGGCAAATGATAAATTTTTGCAAGCTTGACTGGTGTCATGTACCACCTATAAATCATTTTCATTAAATTTTCTCTTAGGACATTACATGCCGTGAATTTCATACCTGTGGTCCATAACTGTTCCCAGTCAGCCATCATTATGTTATGTCCAACATCTTGTGCCCATTTAATCATAGCTGATTTCACCATTTCATCCTGAGTGTTCCATTTCAACAGCAAGTTATACATTCTTGACAAATTCTTGATTTTTGGATCTAACAATTCTGTTTCCAATTTTGATTTTTCCACCTAGAAACCAACTTTTGATAATAATGGAGCCAATCTCGCACTCTCTTTTTCAATTTTTCAAAACTCTGCAATTTTAATCTGTCTCCATCTTGTTCCAGAATTTCCCAATATTTCGGCCCAAAAGGTCCCAGTTCCAGCATCTCTAGGTAGGGAGATGACCCTATCTGAAATCCATCTGCTAGTCAGTGTAGACAGAATTGCTCTAGATGGGCACATTTATATGTAATAATTTAAATAAACCATGGTTAGGACCTTTCCAAACTGTCCTGGAATTCAAGAAGCAAAGTGTGGACAGCAGGAAAATACCCCAACCCACCAACATTTATGTGGCAACGGTGAACTTTATATGTCGATTGTGTACACACAAATGTCATGAGCCGCAACGGAACAGTATGTATATTGCTGTGAAGAGCAGCACAATCCCATCAACCCACATCTTCTTGGGCCCTGGCTATGATCCTTCCCCCCCCCACACACACTATGTCCAAGAAGGAAACAGTCTCCTGTGTTTCACAATAGTGATGTTCCATTGCTATACCCCCTTTGGACATCACTATTGCTGAGTGTCTGCTCTGTACTACCTGAAAAGCCACATGGGAGTAGACCTTGAGCACTTGGTACTTGCATGGAGAATCTGTCCCTGGAGTGTATTCACCATGACAATGTGGCGTAGGTATCATCAGTCCGTTGCTCCTAGAGCAGCCTCCCACCTGACAGTATATTTGTTGTTAGGTGTGGAGCAGGTAGATATGTGACTTGATCAACTGCACAATTGAGTTGCCCAATTGCCTGTGGGGCTCTTGGTAATGCAGCAGATCCTTTCAGAAAGTAGAAGCTGGCTTCAAGCCTGTTGGCTAGAGACTGTGCAGGACCTTTTGCAAGCCTTGTACGAGGCATTGAAGTCCCAATTGGAAGTCGTTGTGATGCAATATTGGAACACATTAAAGATATAACAAGTACAGTGGTACCTCAGGTTACATACACTTCAGGTTACATACGCTTCAGGTTACAAACTCCGCTAACCCAGAAATAGTGCTTCAGGTTAAGAACTTTGCTTCAGGATGAGAACAGAAATCATGCTCCAGCGGCGCGACAGCAGCAGGAGGCCCCAATAGCTACAGTGGTGCTTCAGGTTAAGAACAGTTTCAGGTTAAGTACGGACCTCTGGAACGAATTAAGTACTTAACCTGAGGTACCACCGTATTGTGAGTGCAATCAGATACTTGCAGCCTTATTCTCAGTTCGCAAGTATATATCCTCATGGATATAAGTAGAAAAATTGTAACCAGTAGGGCCAAATGGCAATTAAATGTATAAACTAGCACCTGTGGCAGTTGAATTTAAGCTTAAATGTATGCAAAATAAGCACAGCAACTGTTCACAACTTAATTAACTGGGAATAAATCCCTTGGGAGGATTGCCTTATCTTTCACTGCTCTTGTAACTATCTCGCTTACCACAAGGAGGCAGTGCTTTTACATTTTTACAGTACTTTTAAAAAATCCACCTAGTGATGTGTAGGGTGGGGTGGGGTAGGGAATGCTGAGATGGAAAAAATAATTATAAAGATGTTTTCTAGGGACATTACCTATTACCTGCTTTCCTAGATTATGTTTTTGTATTAGTGCTGAACTACAAATAAAGAGGGACGCGGGTGGCGCTGTGGGTAAAACCTCAGCGCCTAGGGCTTGCCGATCGCATGGTCGGCGGTTCAAATCCCCGCGGCGGGGTGAGCTCCCGTCTTTCGGTCCCAGCTCCTGCCCACCTAGCAGTTCGAAAGCACCCCTAAGTGCAAGTAGATAAATAGGTACCGCTTTACAGCGGGAAGGTAAACGGCGTTTCTGTGTGCTGCGCTGGTGCTGGCTCGCCAGAGCAGCTTCGTCACGCTGGCCACGTGACCCGGAAGTGTCTCCGGACAGCGCTGGCCCCCAGCCTCTTAAGTGAGATGGGCGCACAACCCTAGAGTCAGATATGACTGGCCCGTACGGGCAGGGGTACCTTTACCTTTACAAATAAAGAGTGTGAGATTCTGCTTTGCTGCCAGAGCAAGACCCTTACGATGGTTTTTCAAGGCAAAATGCCTCACAATACCACATAGCTGTCTGCACCGCTTTCTGGGACAACATAACGAGAAAGAAGCCGAAACTGTTGATGTCAAGATTCAGCACAAACACATCCATTTTGTGCTAATGCATCACCTTGGGTTTCACCAGTGCTTTAGCTCATGTTTCTTCTGGTTAAGCGCCAGTCTTCAGTTTGGGGCAAGGAAGGAAGGATGGAAACAGAGGCTGCAGAACTACAAATACTATTCCATTAGTTCATCATCAGATAGTAACTGTTGGATATCCCTGTTGAATTACCGATTTCTTCTCATTCTTCACTTTATGGCTGACAACTAAGGGCACTTCTAGACAGCCACTGTTTTGGGCTTGCAATTTACACAATAAAAGTTTATTCTGATCTATTGTGCAGCAATCCTGCTTCCTCCTCCACTCCCCCCCAACCCCCCCCCGACTTTTTGCAATAAGAAAAGCAGTGGGGGAAATGCACTGGAAAGTAGGGGATAAGATTTGCTTGACTCAGCGTCAACTAACCACCCTGCAACCAAATCAGAATTAATACTCAAAAAGTAGCTGACACCGTCTCATCTCCCTGCAAACCTTCTGCAAACAAATCTGGACGAATGTTCAACGAACAGGTTGTCTGGAAGTGATCCCAGAATGGCAACCAAAAAGCTGCTCTAATGTGAAGATCCTGGAATTCAATTATCTTTAATTAAAAACTGACCGTCATGCACATTCAGTACACCCCAGTGCAGTGAGAACGTTAATGCATTTCCATGATGCTATCTCACTCAATGGTAGGGAAGAGTTGCATTGTTACCACAAACTGCAAACAGATGTGCAGCAATTTTGTTTTGTTTTTTTAAATACTATATATAGAAACAGTCACACTATTGTTTATGGCCATGCATAGCTTAAGGAAAAATTTCATGTGTGTTTTAATAAAAAAACCTGTTTCACATTTTGTTTGGTTTAATTCACTTTATTGCCGGCTGAATGGACATTTTATATGTAATGGAAAAGTTTCTCAAGTTGAGTGGATGTGGATTATCATGACTGCTTAATGGAGCATTCTTCTGAGGCAGCCATCTATTCCAGTTTAATAAGCAATTCATGTTATTTACTCTTGCTCAAAGACATTAGTGAGGAAGAAGCAGGAACAGCATTCCATTGTTACTATTAACATTCACTTGTAAATGTTTTTCCACTTGAAGGCTCTCTAAACAGTGGATTAAAATACAGTCAATGTAAAGCAAAGAACTGGTGGGCCACCATATATTGTTGGACTCCAACTCCCATCAGCCCCATCCAGCATAGCCAATGGCCAAGAATGAGGGGAGCTGGAGTTCAACATCTGGAGGGCCACAGGTTTCCTCACCCCTGATTTAAGGAGCATATATTCCTAAGGACTGTTTATTACCATGTATATTACCAGAACAGAACACCCTTATGCCCAACCTAAAGGCTGCCCTAGAGAATTGTGAGACGGTGTTATATGATTTCCCTCAGCCAGCTCCTCCTTGTGGAGAAAAGAAAGAATGAATCCAAATACCTTAAATGTGTGTAAAGGCAACACAAACTCTTCAAAGTAACTGCTGCAGAAATGCCCTATTTGGCTTCCAGGATGTGCAGCAAATGTTCAATTCTCAGCGGATGGTTAACTGAAAACATTCAAGGCTTGAAAACTTGTCTGTTGCTATTATTTTTAAACAAACTATGGTTGCTCCAGAACACCCTGGCAAAGCATTTTCTTGGACACAAGACACACAAAGTGAAGTAAAGTCCTAGATTCAAGTAGTTGACGGCTAAAGTATTAGACTATTCCTTTTGGACACCAGTGACAAAGAACAGGAATGATCCGGGGTGGCGCCATCGGCAATGGCAGACTCCCTCTGAACTGGAGGGACTAGCTCCGCGCGAAACGGGTCTTTTCCGCTATGGCGAAGCGGGGACCCTTTTAAAAATCACAGGCGGATGAAGCCTGTGACCATGGGACTCGGCGGGCACCCTTAGCGCCCCCCCAACCCGCAAAGGAACCCACTAACGGGCTCCGAAGCGAAGAGGGGGAAGTGGCGCGGTGCTGTGAGTCAACTGCTATTTCCGTGGAGTGAAGCCGCATAGCCGTTGCCGGAGAGCGCTGCCTTCTTCCTGGGACAATTTGGCTTCTAAAATAAGCACCCGTGAGTACTTAAACTTTGAACAATTGGACTTTAAATAAGGACTTGCGTGCAGAAAGGAATTGGACTTAAAAATTTACTTTAATTTGGTACTGAAACGGGAAGGTCTAAACAGAAGTCAGCCTTCCGTTTCTTTGTAGACAGAATAAAGCAAAGACAACGTAAACTAGAGCTCAGAAAATCGCTTCTAAAGGATTGGCTTTCATCATTTAAAATTCTTGAACCCCCCTTCGGCACCAGGAGAAGAAGGGGGATCTTTTTCGGACTGTTTAAACCTGCAGAAGTGAGTTTAAAGTAAAGTAACTTTCCACCATCCTGATCCTGGAGCGGGGTGTCAGGACTGACGTTTGAAGCTCATTGACCAGAGACAAACGTTTTTGACAGATAGCTAAAAGAAGAGAAACATAGTGATTCCACTGTTTCCTTTCGCATTTTAAAGGAACAAATATTGACAAAATATCTCAAAAAAGAAACTTTGTTGCAAGAACAATTAGAAGTTTTCCCCCTAGAGGGAGACTGGGAAACTGTAATTAATTCCAGGGAGCTTGCAGCTGTCACAGATTACAATCGTGGGAATAGGCTTGTGACCTTGTAGGACAATGTATTCAGAAGCTCTGTTGTGTGCTCTCTGTAAAACAAATGCTCTACTGGAACAGTTAACTGAGAAGACGGATTTGATGACTAATGCGGTCAGAATTTTCGAACAGGCAGTGGGAAACTATATGGAGCCCACCCAGGAATTAAATCGGGAGTGTGCCCTGACAGAACAGACAAGAGAAGAGGATGTTGCGGAATCTTGGGCGCCAGAGATGGAGGGAGCTGCGGCCCAGCAGGAACATGAGCTTTTGGACTTGACAAATGAACTTGGAAAAAGCCAGATTAGGAAAGATAAAGTTTGGACTGGTTTGGAAATGGGGGGTTGGATAGACCCCCCTATGCAGGGATGTTTGGACTTTCCGAGTCTGGCAATGGGCCGTGAGATGTTTGGAGCTGTGCGGGCTCTCAATTTTGAAGGGATTCTGAAACATGTTTTTAAATACTACATGGAGTATAGTCTGGACTATGGAAAAGGGGCTGATTTGGTGAAAAGGGTCAAAAACATTACTAAGCTGGAGTTCCCACGAGTGAAAGGTGAATATGAAGAAGAGCTGCGGAAGGGACATGGAAGAGATTTAAGGGCCTCGGATATAAGGTTACCAGGTTAATGTGCTAGATCGATGGGATAAAAAGGACTGACAAAACCTGGGACCAGGAGGAAGGGACGCTGGATGAAGACTGGATTGTTTCTATTTCTTTTTTTTTTATTACTAGGATTGTTTTATAAAATTGATGACTGTTAGAAAAATGTTGTAACGAAATTACTTGGCTCTAGCAAAAATGTTTAAAGAATTAGGCAAGAATATTATGGTTATGAGAAGTGGGTAAAAATAAGATTTAAGTTTTAAGTTTTAAGGTTTTTTATAAGATAAGATGAAAATAGATTAAGGTAATGTAATGACAGAATATTATGAAATATGGAAAGGATTTGCTGCGATAATTATTAACTGGGATACAAAAAAAGGGAGGAGGAGGAGGTCAAAGAAAGAAGGTAATGAAAGTTGAAGATTTGAGAATGATGGTTTTATTTTTATCTGTTTGTGGTGTATTTTTGTTTTTTGAATTTGTATTGTTGGATGTGGCTTGTTCTTTTTTGTTTTTTGTTTTTTCTTTTTCTGCTTTGTCTTTTTCTGTAATTTAAAAAATTTTTTCCCCAATAAATATCATTAAAAAACAACAACAAAGAACAGGAATGATATATATACAGTCAAACCTCGGCTCCCAAACGCCTCCGTTTTGGAATGTTTCAGCTCCTGAACGCCAAAAACCCAGAAGTAAATGCTCCAGTTTTTGAACATTTTTCGGAAACTGAACATCTGACACAGCTTCTGCTTTGAAGAGTTTGGATTTGATATCCCGCTTTATCACTACCCGAAGGAGTCTCAAAGCGGCTAACATTCTCCTTTCCCTTCCTCCCCCACAACAAACACTTTGTGAGGTGAGTGGAGCTGAGAGACTTCAGAGAAGTGTGACTGGCCCAAGGTCACCCAGCAGCTGCATGTGGAGGAGCGGAGACGCGAACCCGGTTCACCGGACTACGAGACTACCACTCTTAACCACTACACCACACTGGCTCTCCAGAGTGCAGGAAGCTCCTGCAACGAATCAGAAGCCTTGGTTGTTGAACATCTCGGAAGCCGAATAGGCTTCCGGAACAGATTACATTTGACAACTGAAGTTTAACTGTATATATATTGTAACAGCTACATCTGGAGGGCCAGAACTTCCCATTCCTGCTTTATTGTTACAAGATTGATGCTGCCTTTTTTGTGTGTGTATGCACAATTACAAAAGAGTTCTATAATGTGTCGTGGAGAAGAAAGGTGGCAAGGCAAACATATTCAGGAAGAATATTCTGTGCCAAACGAAGCATGTTAAAACATTGTGTTAGGTACCTTTATTCATTTTTCTTAACAATGCACGTTTTAAATATAATTTCACTCTTAAAACAGCAAGACATTAGGGTAATTTGTAAATCTTTATTGGTATTAATACAGAACATTGCTCTTAGATATAAAAGAACTGAATGATGTCACATATAGGCCAATTCCCTCAGTATATAGCAGATATTAGTCATTTATTTAGCTATATCAGGCAAGGTGAGGCAAGCACCTTAAGTGGCAGGAACCACAGAGGGCAGCAGATTCCAATGTAGATCTTTATTTCCCCCTTGTTCCTGATGTATATCTTCACTCAGCCCTTCTTCCCTGGCAAGGAGGGTGGTGCTATTTTGTGGTTTGCCTCAGGTGCCAAAATGTCTCAGGCCGGCCCTGAGCCACATGCCAGAAGATTTTCAGTCATTAAGGTTTTAACATGTGACCTTAGTTTCAGTGAGCAATGGAGATCTCCCTTTTTAAAAGCGGGTACCAAAGCCCTCATACGAGATTAGATGTAAGAAAGATTATTTCAACTTCTTGATCAGGTGCACCAGTGAAGTATATTGGAATAGATCAATCATGCTGAGTGGTGAAGCTAAATGTGATCAGCTTCCACAGATGCTACATGGTGAAGAAATATCTGCATAGTTATAGAGTGGTATCCAGTGGCAACTATCTATTGACAGAAGGAATTGGTCAGCAAAACAGGGAGGGATTTTTTTTTTGTCCATTTCCCCTTCCTGCATAGCACCTCTCAAAAAACATACTGGGGGGGGCAAAAATCTGCCCTGAGGGGACCCCCCCAACCCTTGAGGCAGATTTAGAGCGGGCATGGAATTTAGGGGTCATTGAAATGGCCTCCTCCCCATTCCACTGGTGGATTATTTCAGTACCATCACTTTTGGATACCACCCACAGTCTGGGAAGCTAAGCAGCTCAAGAGGAAACTTCATTCGTGATCTATATAAGACTTCTTGCTAATTTGTAATGGAAAAGCCAAGTGGATTTCATACATTTCCAGAAGTTACCTGTTTGGATTTCACATGCAGAAAAGAGTTTTATATTCTTGTATCTTCTTTACATTTTTCTGTTTCTAATTGGGACTGTAAATAACCCTTTTTAATAAACTTTTCTTTTTTCAATGCAGAATAATTTTTAGCTTAATTTGATCTCCTGCAATATGCATTTAGAGATCGCAATGGCATCTCAGGCCTGGGAGAATAAAACCAACAAATATTTTGAAAATAGTCTGCTGTTTATCAGAAATATTTTATTTTTAAAAATTATATAATTGCAATGATTTAAGCTATTCTTATCCTGAGAAAAATATATCTTTCCAAAATAAGTATTCATCTCTTTTAGCTTTCATAAAGAGTGATTATAAGGGGGGAAATAGAAGATAAAGCTTCTCCATCTAAGATAATGGGCACAATCCCTATAAAGTTCCAATTAACCCAAGTTTTTTGGTGAAATCCTAAGCACATTCACTAGGAAGGAAATTCTGTTAAATGCAGTGTGACTTAATTATGAGAAAAGTTGCTTAGGATGGGACTATTTTACATGTAAGCATTAAATCCCAATTATTTCAATAGGATTAGAGGGTGAACGTGCTCTGAATTGTGTGTACTGCAAATAAGTTGGAGTATTCAATAGAAGTGCAGCACATAGCATGGGCGCATTTTAATTTTTAAAAAGTGTTTTGAGATTTATTATACTTCCAACTTGCAATTAATAAATTCTGTCTGATCTTTCTACTGAGTTGTCAATTATACAGTGACATGCTTGTTTTTTGCATAGACAAAATTGCTAATAATCTATGCTACAGTGCTGGATTTGAATTTCTGTCTTTTGAAGAGTTCTTTCTGCTGTTGTTCAGATGTTGCTTCTTTCTGCTGTATCAACTCAGCATCCCCTTTGGTCACCCCCCAGGCATCTGGCTTTGACAGTGAGGGGCAATATGGTCTTCCTGAAGCAGGCAAGAGATTCTCCCAGTATTCCTTCCTAGCCCTAGGTTAAAAAAGGGACAAATCCTATTCAATATATTTTTAATCAAAGAGGGATACAGTATGAGATATTTTACAAATTTTTTTAGCATGTAAATCAACAGATTGTCATAGAATAATTTTGGTTGTAAACCTAACAGTGCAAAGGATTGTTTTAATAACTAAATTTAAGGTGTTCTACTTTTAACTATGGCTCACTATGACGCCTCTGATTTTACATACCCATGAAAAAGAGGACCTGTCCTGGAAAAAGAGGATATGTGGCAACCCTGACTTGCCAGAGGGATTAATAGTGTAATCATTCAGCCAGGACACTGAGATCTAGCACCGAGGGCCTCAAACACTTAAGGGGGCACATTGGTAGTGCTGTATTGTTGCTAATTCTCCCCACTCCACCTCTCCAAGGATATTGAGGCATAAAACCCTAACATATCACTTCTGGAATACAGGTGCTTTTGAAAGGGTTATATGCATATTTCCTAGTTTCTTTTCCTCCTAAGGCCAGGTCAAAAATAACATTGACATATATAATATAGTGAAAAGGGGGAGGGGGCTAAAATGAACTTTGTAGCCCCAGGAATATGAATAGTAGGTTTCCAGAAATCTCGACTATAGCTTCTAAACATTGAAACTGTTATGAGCACCACAAAATACCCATTTCACAGAATGAAAGTGGTGCTGCTCAGAACTGCCTCCACTCCCTGAAACAAAATCTCCCCAGGGGCCCAGCAACATATCTACATACAGCTCAAAACAAAGAAAACACAGACCCCCAAAAGAGAAACCCCTGGCCTGAAATAAAACCCTCACAGGTTTTTTTTTAAAAAAAAATTAAAAATTGGTAGGGACAGAAGGCCTTGATGGGCACTGCATTGGGCGCCTAAGAAGTAGTATGAACAGAACAAGTTTATTATGAAATTGATATCTAAATGTCCCAACATGTTTGGAGCATGAGGGGAAACTACATAACTAAGAAGCTAGTATTCTGATTGAATTCAGTCTCTCTAGCTTTACTATACATAGCAAATGCTTCCAGCCTAACATGAAAGGAACAACATTTATATCATCAGGAAATCTGAATGAAACTTTACTGTACAATGGCTGAATAACAGGTACTCTAGTAAACTGGAGGGTATTTAACTCAGTCACTGTACTGATCTAAATGCACATGTTTAGTAATATCCTGCATCCATTACTTCCATCTTGGTGTTTAGGTCTATAAAATTACTGTTCAAAACTGCTTGTGTGCATGGTTTTATACCATGACATAGAGTTCTACTACTACCACCAAGAAATTTGCCATATGAAGCAATGCATTTCTGAAAAAGAAATATATATAGCAGGTTATTTTAGTATCAGAGTTAAAAATATACTTTACCTTGCTCTGACCCATGGTTTGGTATGCATGCTCAATTCGCTCCCCCAGCTGCCATGTTTTTCAGAGGCTTGTGGTAAAAATCCTCTTTCAGGGGCCAGCTCCTCTGCAATTGCTCTGATGTGATATGGTTCAAACCCACAGCACCCTCCAATATATCGAACCCCCAAATTATAGGCCTCTCTTGCATATTTGTGAACATCCCATCTGGATAGAATTCTTGGCTCCAAAGCTGTAATGATATGTAATTACTTTAACTTCATTATTATCTGAACATTCGGTGATAAAAATCTGTGCAAAACACTACCATTGTCATCCAAATGTTTTACAAAATAGGTTTGTTTTCTTTAGACAGCGCTAACCAGGACAGACAATTGTGTATTTATTCACAACTATTTAGTTTGCAAACAGCAGCAAGGAGTCTCTTTCCAGGTACCATTAGGCAGAGCCACAATAGCCACTCTTGGGAAGCAGGTTTTCGGTTTCCAAACTGACTTTTCTTACGTAGGGCTCCCTATTCCACAAAGTGATCTAAACAAATTTTTCAGCACTCTTTTCTAGTTCCAAGAATTACCTACATGTTTTCCCAACCAAATGGAATAGATCATCTGAGGAACAGGGAGATTCTATTTATTTATTTTTAATCCCCAGTTCAGCATACAGGGTGGGAAGCTTTAAGCATACTGAGATGGGGATGAAAATCAGTAGCTTTCTCCTGCTCCTTAGATGATATTTGCAGATCATCTGGGACGCAGATGGCCCAATTTCATGCCAGTCTCAGCACAGACATCAAGCCCAGCCCTATAACAGGATGAAAATAACACACACACCCCTCAGCTGATCTGCATGGTAACTGGCCCTATCTACTTTTGGACTCTGCCCATGTATGAAATGTGACCCCACCCCTAATAGCTTTTTGCTGAGTAACGTGGTCTGTGGCCTGAAAAATGGTTCCTATTCTTGCTATAGACGTTTACCTGCCAGCAATCTTTAGGTTTAAATATTTAGACTCTGACCCTACTGTTTTAGTGTTGTATTTTATAATTAATCTAAGTAAAGGTAAAGGGACCCCTGACCATTAGGTCCAGTTGTGACGGACTCTGGGGTTGCGGCGCTCATCTCGCTTTATTGGCCGAGGGAGCCGGCATACAGCTTCCGGGTCATGTGGCCAGCATGACTAAGCCGCTTCTGGCAAACCAGAGCAGCGCACGAAAACGCCGTTTACCTTCCCGCCAGAGCGGTACCTACTTATCTACTTGCACTTAGTCATGCTTTTGAACTGCTAGGTTGGCAGGAGCAGGGACCGAACAAATGGGAGCTCACCCCGTCGTGGGGATTCAAACCGCCGAACCCACAGCACCACCCGCATCCCTATAATTAATCTAATTGACTATAAATCACTCTTGAAATATGAATAGAATGATGGTGCATTTTAAAAAGATTAATAACACATTTTATACAATGCAACATGGCTTCAGTTCCAGACCAACTGTATGCTTTTGAAGGCAATGGGGCCTATTTCCAGTACATGGACTGGATATTTGATGTATACTGTATACTGCTATTTGATGTATAAGTGCTATTTTTCTCGCAGCTTCACGCTAAGAACAGCAACAACAACAACAAAAGTCTTACCAAAAGGAAATTCAGGTAGATCAATGAACCCCTGCTTCCCACAGTCCGGAGTATGAAACGCAAGTGGCTGTGACATGAGGTGCGCTTTTAGTTTAGCAGCTGCCAAGCCCTCCTTCATGAGTTTCAGAGTTTTGAGGGAAGTAGCTGGATCAAAATGGCAGTTCACTCCAACAATAGAAGCACCTAAAGAACAAGATGTGAAGTGTTTCACAATATCTTTCAATTCAATGTTTTTAAACTAATGTGATCTGTGTATAAAGGGCCCCTTGTGATATGGTGTTTTTTTTTATCTGCACTTTAAATATGCATGTATGGAAACAGACATAAATAGCAAAGTACTTATTGTCTTTGAAATGCTGGGAGCGTCAGATTAAAGTATGAGATCCACACCTTGCAGGACTGGGCTGAATGTACTCTAGACCTGGGGTGGGCAGACTTCAAGCTTGAGGGATTTGCTAAGTTCCCACCCACAAACCCAAAGAGCACAAGCTGGCATCACTAAATAAATAAACAAATAAATAAATAAATAAATAAATAAGTAAATAAGTTTGTTTGTATTCCGTCCTCCCCGGCTGAGGCTGGGCTCAGAGCAGCTAACATCATAAAAACAACACAATATGCATATAAACAGACATCAATTAATTAAAATACATCTTAAAATTAATTCTGACAAGTTAAAATCTGGGGCAGGTGGCAATTATCAGGTTGGAATCACATGCAAAATACTACCTTAGAAAGGGAGGTAAATGTATACTTAGAATTAAAGGGCAGGGTGTACCTCTTAGTGATACCTCCCAGTCCAGAAATTTGGTTGTGTGTGTTTTTGGTTTTTTTGCTCACAGTCCTTTCACACAAAAAACCCATTCCTGGTTCCTCCCATCCAAAGTTTATTCGTTTTAGCCACCTAATTTAAGTGTGGAATTGTCGGTATTGTAAAGCAACCAAGTATGGGTGTGGGGTACAAGCTTCAAGTATTTGTGCCGGGATTTGCATCTCGTGCACCTTTTCAGGCAGAATCAAGAGATTGATAGCTGTTCCCCCCTTGCCTGTGGATGGGGCCACTTGCCTGTTTTTCTGTGCTGCAACAGCTAAAGTGGGCAACAGGGTCATTTGCAAAGCACTTGTTAAAATGCCATTTTTACTTTGAGCCTTAATAAAGCAGATTCGAAATTTTAAAATAAAAAGTAGAACTATTTGAGTAATTGGTCCATTAGGGAGAATGAGGCAATGCCCCCCCCCCACAAGCTGGGTCCACCATGAGCCAACAGGCCTTCCCTTTCACCTTGTCCAATATTTTCCTACTCAAACTTTTGCTGAGCTTCTTTCATCTCATTCCATATCGCTAATATTTTAACTTGTATCACGATGGATACGTCAAATATAGAATCTTACCAGCGTTTACAAGTTTGACAGCACATTCTCCAGGTAATATGCCATGCATATCTCCTTCTGGACCAATACAAAGAGTTGCTGCAACTGGAACCCCAGCTTCTTTTAAGGTTTCAACTGCCCACACAGCTTCTTCCACATGTTCAAAATACTAAAAAGAGATGAAAGGAGTAAGTAAGAGAGAGAGAGAGAAGAGAGAGAAGAGAGAGTTCAGAGCATAATACTACCTTTGGTGTGAAAATGTGACAGAAACAAACAAAAGACTAAAAGAAAAAGTACTTTTTAAAAAAATTGGGATACAATGCAAAAACCCCACCCCCTGACAAAAGGGCTTTGTGGAGGGTCAGAGCCATCATTGCATCTGCCCCATATCTATGCATGGTGGCTGTGATGAAACGGAGGTGGACTACGATTAGCCTTGATCACTGCCGGAGCTCCAGACTGGCACATTGATCGACTCCACAAGGGGCCTAAGCCTAGCTTTGCTCCCTCCCCACCTTTGGAATGCTCCATATTTCAAGGCTTTCTGCTGCCCTCCAATGGCAAGAAGAATACCACCAGTGGGCCACTCACCTTCAGTTGGGAGACACCTTTGCTGAAGCCAGTGCTTCCTCTTCCCAGCCCAGTGGAGAGGGAAATGAGGATTCCTGTTATTTTCTAAATATTCAAAACTTTCCCTCCAAAAATTGCATTTGCTGAGTATCTTTCGTCATATACTAAACTCATTTGTACCTCAGGGTATCTGTTTAAGGGTTCTACCAACCTACTCACTGAGCATCTATCCTGATTTGTTCATGTAAAATTTATGTGGAGGCTATATGATATCAGTTTATTGAGCATTCATTCTGATTTGTTTGTGCAGAGGCTAGGCCCAAGACATTGTTATCCCACACCTTCCAGCATTGGAGGGGGGGGGGCTGAGGGGCACATGACCCTGGGTACAAATTTCTGAGGGGGTGCCCCCCCCCCCAACTCTGGCACTCTTGGATGAAACAGATTTTCTAGATCCATTTCAATAGGGGTTTAGGCCCGGTTTTTGCATGCCTTGGTCACTCTTTGGGGGTAGGTGGGTTGCAAATCTGCAGAGCCCCATTGTGCAAGCAGTTTTTCAATTCACACAAACTCTGGATATGAACCTATCACAAAAGCCGTTTCCCCCATTATCACCACTTACTGTTTCCTTAATGGTTGCATTTACCTCTGCAATTAAGAAGTCCACATTCTTTTTAGTAAAAACCTCTAGCTGCTTTCGAAAGATTGATTTAACTTCAGCTTCACTCTTGCTACTTAAGTATGAAGGGGTTTGGCTGACGCCTCCAGCCACCAAAGCATCGCCTTCTTGAGCCACTTCTTTTGCAATATCACAGGCTGCTTCATTTACTTTCTTGCCCTGATAATACAGAAATAGCATTAGTATGGACTTACACCATACACATACCTACACTTTTATTGTAGGAAAAATGAATACACGTTACATTTGTTGTCCAGCTAAGAAGTCTCACATTTTACCAATCATCACAGTACAGTTTCATAAGGGGGTGGTTTTTATTAGAGGACAGTGTAAATGTTTGCCTGCTTCATTTTTGGGTCCAAAAAAGTATCTTCAGAGGTCCCAAAAATATTTCCTGAAAATAACTCCTTCTAATCACAACATAAATATAGTTCGCCTCTCTTTGCTGCCATTGAGCCAGCCTGCTTCTGTTTTGGCAAAAGCAACTAACCAACCAACAACAACTAACTAGGTCTTCATCAGTAGTCCCACCCAGACAGTCAGGAATCATGCAGCAAATGTCATTTATTCTGTCACTCCTGGCAAGCAAAGGTAATTTAGAGTGAGGACATATGTGATCCTAACCAACTACCTAAAAATAGGCAGATGATTCTTAAAAGATTGCAGTGGAGAGTGCCTCTCAGTGTTGACAAAAGTGTCTGTATCTCTTTTCTGGTTCTGTCCTGACATTGCTGACATGTTCTCAAGTGAGAGATTTAAAAGCACCTGAGGAAAATATTAGGGGGAGGGAATATTTTCAAGCCTGAAAGGTAACCACAGTGTTACGATATCTCTAAGGAGGAGCAAAGGACAAACTGGCCTCCAACTTTAGTTTCTAGATTTAAAAATAGTAACTAGGTTTTACTGAAAAATCAAACAGAAACATTCTTCTTAGCTATTCATGTCTTGCACATAATATTATTTCACACTATAAGGAGTTACTTCTGTATATGGGTATACAAACTTTTCTTTGTCACAATTAATTGATAAATTTAGCCCTTGTCAGCTCCTGTTTTCCACAGTATTAAACAACTTGAAAGTGCTTTGTGAGAAATAACTACAGTAAGAGTAACTAGCTTGCTTCTTTCATCTGACAGGCGGTTGTCCCTGTTTTTTTTTGAAGGTAATCCAGGCAGCATCTCTGTCTTGCCATTTCAGTATACTAAATCTTCATACATTTTATTTCTATTTGAATTTTTAAATCTACATCTTTGAATTAATGAGTTATGTCTTGCAAAGATGACCCATGTTTCTGCATTGAGATCATGTAACTCCACTTGTCAATAAAGATAAAAAGCTGTTGAAACTACTCACAGAATGTTTATCAGCTACATAGTTCCCCCTGTTTTCTAATTTGTCATCACTGGCATAAAAGGTGAATGTCTGTAAAACATTTGATCCAGCCCTGAGGAATTCTCGATGCAGCTGACGAACTGCAAAATGTTTAAACAAAACGGAGAGTCAAATATGATGTTAATATTGTGGCAGCAGCTCCTTTTACATGGTATTGCCTTATCATGTTCCATTTTATGACCTACACATAGTGATTCGCTTCATTTTTTTTTTAATAAGATATTTATTAAGGTTTTTTGAAATATTACAATAAAAATGAAAAAAAGAGAAAAATACAAAATAAAAACAGTTAAAAACACACATATTTTCAGTTACTTATTTTCCTTTAGCTTGTTTCCCGGACCTCCTCGTACCTCCCTTTTTTGTATTCCACTTCAATTTATTGGTTCAGCAAATCCTTACCATTTTTCTACTTTCTTTATCTTTGGTGCCATTCCTCTAGTTATCCATATTTGGTCAATTCTAGTCCATGTCATCTTGGCTTCAGAAAAGAAGGTTCCCTCTCTTCCCAAGGGGTTCTTTACTCTCCAAATATCCACTAAGTCTATATTGTCTGTCATCTCAAAAAATGTTTTCGGTAGTCTACCATCCTGTCTTTGTGCCTTATCCATATTTGTAGATACTACTCCATTCATGTCCCCCATCAAAATCAAATTGTAATCCAAATAGTCCAGTAAGGTCTCGTGCAACTTTTTAAAGAATTCAGATTTCCCCTCATTCGGTGCATAAATTCCTACTATCAAGAATTTCTCTCCTTGAACTTGAATTTCAATTGCCAAGAATCTTCCTTGGTCATCTTTAAAAATTAATTTCGGTGATAGTCTCTCCTTTGCATATATCACAACTCCGCTTTTTTTAACTTTGTCAGATGAGATAAACTCCTGTCCCAATCTTTTATTAATCAGTAGTTTCCTGTGTAGCCTTGTTATATGTGTTTCTTGTAAATAAATCAAGTCCAATTGTTCCTTTTTTAGTAGATGAAAAACACTTTTTCTCTTTCGAGGGGAGTTCAAACCACTACAATTCCAGCTTAACAGTTGCAGAGCCATGATGGGGTTACTTCACTTTACCTCCAACTGCACCAAGTGTCTGTTCTTGTTCTGTAGGTGGTGTCTCTTTCTCTGGGCCGTGCAATCCAAAAGATAAGTTTGCTATGTCTAGTATGCCTTTTGGCTCTTCTCCAGATTCCACTTCTTTCTGTAGGTCTTCTTCGTGATCTTTCAAGAACCTGTCCTTATCATTGACTGATCTTATTTTTATCTTTCTTCCTTTGTATTTAAAGGATAGGCCTTGAGGAAATTCCCACCTGAAAAGAATTCTATTTCTTTTCAACAGGGCAACTAGGTCTCCGTAGTTAAACCTTAAGTCCAAAAGATGTTTTGGAATGTCCTTAAATATCACCACACTTGAGTCGTAAATTTCCAAAGTCTTTTGATAGTGCAAATTCAAAATTTTGTCTCTCTCTTCTTTTGTTCGAAGGGTAATCAAGCAGTCCCTCACCTTGTTCCTGCTTTGTCCTCTTCCAAGTCTAAATGCATTCACTATCTTGAATTCTTCCTTCCCCAAGTCCTGTTGCCAAAATTCTATAAATTCCTGTGTAAGAAAGTCAGCCAGGTTATCTTTCTCCCGTTCTGGTACAGCCCTGATTCTTAAATTTCTTTGTCTCTCTTTCAATTCAATCATAGACAATGTCAAATCGTGGTCCTCCAATTTCTTATATACTGGTGGTATCTTCTCTTGAATAGCAGTTGCAATATCTTTTGCTTCTTCAGCTATCTTTCGGGTCAAAGCGGATTCCTGTAATAATTTTTCGAAAGACTCTGTATTGGTGTTCACCTTCTGTCCCAAATTATTAATACTTGTAGTATTCAGATCAATTTTACCTGATGCTTCAGCTACTTGTTTATTAGTCTCAGCTACCTGCTTAGCTAAATTTTCCAAAGATTCATTAATTTTTCCAAGTGCATGTGCCAAAACGTCTTCGGACGACATAACTTTTGGTTTGACCTGTGGGGGTGCAGCCCCTGATGTTCCAGATGCTCCAGATGTTGAAGCCCTTCGCTGCTGCGCAGTATCTGTCCGATAGTGTCTGCCAGACCTAGTAGTTTTTTCCTGCGCCAGCTCTATCTTTCCTTTCCCATCTGCCATAACACTCTCGTGAGAATTCAAGGTCGTTCCCACAGTTGCAAGTTTGTTTTGGAATGGAATTTTCCTCTAACCCAGTTGTTATTGTAACAATGTCCAGCCTCCTCTAGGGGGACACAGTAACAGCCAAAGCTTGCAACTTTTAAGAACAAAGATGGTCTTTATAAGTCCCCCAATTCACTTAAAAACAACAGTTTCAATGCACTTGAACAGTTACTTTAAACTGTCCAGGAGAAGTCCAGAAACACTATATCTCTTCTGCAGAGTTAGCTGTCAAAAATCCTCTGCTTACCGATAGGCTTTCCACTGAACGGCATTCCTTGTCTAGGGGCAGTCCGTTCCCAGGTTTTAAGCAGCAGATTTTAGCTTCCTTTCCCCCTTTTCTTTGCAGGTAAATACAACTTAAACCTTCCCCCCTCCTCTCCTGCAATCCGGAGGGGAGACCACTTTCCAGATGTTAAGATTTAAGTCTTTTTTCCGAACGTCTCTCTATGTTTCCGCTTTACAGTCTCTTTGCTTTGAACTATTTACAAGAAAGGAAGGCAGACTTCCTGGTTATACCTTCCCGCTTCGGTGCCGAATTAGCTGTTTTTTCTCCTTTTAAATCCAATTTAATCCTACTCACGGGTAGTTGCTTTCGAAATCCAATTATCCCAGGAAAAAGTCAGCGCTCTCCGATAACGGCTGTGCGGCTTCACTCCGCGGAAGAAGCAGTCGACTCTCAGCACCGCGCCGCTCACCCCGTCCCGCTCCGGAGCCCTTAAAAGGGTCCCTTCGCAACTTGGGGGGGGCGCAAATAGTGCCCGCCGAGTCCCCACGTTCACAGGCTTCCCCCGCCTGTGATTTTTAAAGGGTCCCCGCTTTGCCGCAGCGGTAAGACCCGATCCCGTGGAGCTGGTCCCTCCGAGAATCAGAGGGAATCCGCCATTAGCGATGGCGCTGACCCAGAAGTCCGTGATGCGCTTCATTTTTAACTGAGTTGTTATACTGTTAAAAAGAAACACTCCCATTGATTTATTAATAAAGGGTATGCGTATTTAATCAATTAAAAAGTCTGCACATTAATTTCCCAACTTGCAATTGGTACATGATTAATGCAAAAGGCATCTGAAACTGTTAAACCATTTCACTTGTAGATCTGACAGTTGGACAAAATTGGATTTGAACCAGGGAGGTTTAAGGTTCATCTCTATTGCAGAGATATCTTGGGAAAGCAAAATCACTCTCTCTCTCATCATCTTTCTCCTGCCTGTAAAATAAGAACAATGCTGACTTGAGTAGAAGTATAAATAAATAGGATTCATATGATAATAGCTGATGAAAGACTTCCAGGTAGATCTGAAGTTGCAAAAGAAAGGCACATTCTTTCCTTTCCTTAGAGCAATAGCCAGTGTTATCCAAGCAGATTTCCCCTTCTTCTCTTTCCCTCTGCAGCCTCCTGCACTCCTCCCCCAAATTGCTCTAGACTCTCAGGGACATCCAACTCCCAAATGACTGCGATCTACTCAAAGTTATTGAGCTTTTTTGGGAAAGGCAAAGTTGTTGAACTTTTTTTAGGAAGCCACAGGTTTTCCCCCCTTCTGGGGGGGGGAGATCACTGAGGGGCCAAAGATCTACCCGGAACACCCCGCGATCTACAAGTAGATCACCTGCAGAGGGTCCAAAACCCTACACAGCAGTTTTAGTAGGCATGCAAGGAGCTGCATGAGGAGGAGAGGAAGGGGAAGTCCTGTTGAATGGCTAGAAGTCTGTTCACTACTGGATATTGTCTATAGCCAATTAAGCTATTTTTCCTTAGTCTACTGGTGCAATATGCAATAGCATTTTTAACAGGCAGTGTATCAGAAGTAGATTTTAAATGGGAAATGTGCCACCCACAACTACAATGAATTTATAGAGACAGTAGAACACAGACAGCCAATGCAGTGTCCTCCAGATGTTACTGGATCCCAACCTCAATTGGCCGTAGTCAGCATGACCAAAGGTCAAGGATGATAGAAGTTGTATCCAGCAACACCTGCAGGGTAACCATGCTGGTATCCCTGCAGTGCAGGATACTTAATGTGCACAGGTAGGCCACTAATTACTTCTACTCGTTACCTCATTTAGGAAGCATTTTCTGCCACAATAAAAAGGACTTCATTCCAAGCAAATGTGTTTATAATTATGATGCCAGAATAGCTGTCTCAAACCCCATAGCAGTTACTGTGCAATAGCTGGCACCATCCGCACTCTAACCAAAGGCAAGAAAAAACAGGCTCTGTTTCTTCACTTCAAGACTGTTTGGTTTCCTATCCAGTTTCAAGTTCACATCTGACACTCTCTGTCACCCCTCTCCCCCCCCCCATTTTGACCCATACAAATGTAATTTAAGAATGATTTAAGGTCACATCTATTTCACACTTAGAACACTGTTTGCCTGACTGGTATGGACTTTCGCAATACACCCCAGTTGTGAAATAGTTGTTTGTTGCATTTTTAAAATCTTGCCTTACTTTAAAGGAGCTGGAGTGATACATGGAAAATTGTAGTGGTGGACAGAAGTAGCAGCATCAGGCTTAATTTCACTCTCCCCATACTGTGGCAGGGACAGTTTTGTGTTTGAAGAGGTACAGGTTTTGCCAAATGATTTTGAACATAAAGCTACTACTGAAAATGGTACCAGAACACCTAGTATTCAACACCATCAGATACAAACAATGTGGTGGATTACTACTGTTCACCTGACCTCCTGTTAGTTGCATCACTGCTGCTTACCAGGAGGCAGAGGGGTGAAGTGCTGGCAAAGCCTGCATGGTGCAAACGCAGAGGCAGAGCCAATCCAATACTCGCATTAGTGCATTTGCACCATAGCCACCATCTCCCTCCTGGTAAATATCGACAATGCAATGACCACAGGTCAGGTGAGCAGTGCCGTCCCACCACATTGTCTGCTACTATAGAAGCAGAGGATAACCAAAAGACCACTGATTACATTAATATGGCTTTTTTGTGATTATCACAGTATTTGCTTGCATCCCCTTGTCTTTGTAAATCCAGGACCCTATCTTCAAAGACCTATAGATGCCTTCAGACACAGGATAACAAACAGTATACTGTAAATCCTTATTTTAAGGCAGTCCCGAAACTGCAAAAATATTTTTTAAAAGATTAAATTTTACTGATATAATGTTAAAGCAATATTTCTGTAATAACCAGTTCAAAGTGTCATAAAATACAAAATCAGGTATAAATCAGAAAATGTGCCCATTAAAGAGCCCATTAAAATTTGTTGAATAGAATCAATTTTCATTGGCCTGTGTGTTGTGCCCAACAGCTCCTATTTAGCTAAAGTGGACTATGATTAAGTCCATTGAATGAAATGGAATATGAACTAATTGCACCCGACTTATTCCACTGATTTCAAGGAGCATAAAGCACAATCCTCTACAGCCTTACTCATTGTATTTAATGATGTTTACTCTCTAGTAAGTTTGTTTAGGATCACAGCTTTTATCATGACTAACTTTATCAAGCATAGGGGTCAATGTGTATTCTTCAACTGGGAACTTTACACAATTCATACTGTATACATTGCAGATTAAACTAACCTGCTTCTGGGTGTTCTAGAGCAGCTTCTGGAGTCCAAGGCCCAGCTTTTACATATCCCCTCTTTTCGAGAGCAATGACAAATCCTCCATCACCAATCACAATTTCTCCAGCATCTAGACGTTCAAGAATACCCTAGAAGAAGAAGAACAACAACTACATAGTGTTCATATAATATTTTAGAACGTTCAGATAAAAGGTCTGCAAGCAACTTATATCTGAAAACATATACATAAATACATTATATCATGGGGAGGAGAAAAAATCATAAAAGGCATTAACATTTCATACAACATATAAAGTTAAGCCGCTGCACTTAAGTGATCTTCCTGGGGTGCAAGCCTGGGCAGTGTGTATGGAGGTCCTGGGATGTCTACACAAGACCCCACTTGTTGGTGTGGTCCAAAGGAAAGCAGAGCAATATGTCTGATTCCAACAGGGCAGCAGGAGTTGCCAGAAGGAGGCATACAAGGCACCATCCACTCATCTTAAGACTCCATAATGGATTTGTGTAGGGTTTACTCCTTAGCCTTATCTTCTCCACAAGATATCACACAAGGCAGCGGAGGTTTAGGATCAGAGTTTTCATTTTCTGAAAGTAGATGGGCTACTTTCCCAAGTTGATGAGCCCCATATGCCCCTAATTTCCCTCTACAGGATATGCAGAAGCTGCCTTCTTGACCGTTGGACCCACTATTGATCTTGTCCACTCAATCCGCCGCAGTCTGTCTTTGTGTGTAAGGGAAGTCCCTAACTTGCCAAGGGTTTGAGACTCATCGGCTACCCTCATCTGGTTTAGCTTGCCAGTTGAAGCTGTTCCTGAAGCTGTCGCATACTGACAGCTTCTAGGAGCCACAGATGAGAGCTGATATTTTCTGAAGAAACTTTGTAAGATTCCACTGGTGGATTGCCATGTAGAAAGCAGCTACCATCAACCATGCCAACACATCTGTCTTAAATCTCTCTTTGTGTGCTAGTTTTATATCATTCCCACTGATAAGAGAATGCTTGCCAGGAGGCCTATGCCAAGTTTATTACTCAACCCTCTGAAACTCACACAAAATCATTTTGCGTCATTGCATTTATTCTTTAAATGCAAGACTGTTACAACAGCCACTAAATTCACCAGTTGTGTGCTGGATTCACAGAGCACAATTTTTTAACTTGCAATGGACTAGCTACTTTGAATCTGCACGACAAAAACTACAGGAAATATGTAGAGGGTCACATTCAGCTTCCAGGATGGAAATTACCAATTCCTGATTTAAGAGGACTATTGAGACCCTGATAGGTCAAAGGAACACAATCTTCACCCTTCATAGCACTTCATTATCACCAATGCACTTCTTGGAAATCCTCTTCATTACAGCAAATTCGTATATATATTTTTATAAAAAATTATTTGTACAAAATATTTTACTCCTTTGAACATATAGAAACATATCTAGTAGTTATTATGGGCCTAAAAGGAAAAACAATACTTGCATTCTGTAAAATACCTAGTCTGGAGGTGATTCTTACCACTGACAGCATTTATAGTATATCATACTAACACCTCTTAGGCGACCAGGTAGACTTGAACCTATTTGTGCCTTATATTGGTTTTTATATCAAGTCTCTTTACCTCTTATTAGGTTTTAGTCATATACACGATCAAGCAACAGTAACACAAATATTTAGATGAATTCCTTTGAAATCACACGGAGTAACGTTTATGAAAGCAATTAACAATGAGTCTTCTAGTGAAGCTTTCTAATGACAATGAAGATTCACATCTGCGGGACTGCCAATTTGCATATTCATGGAATAGGAAGTGACCCAACAATTCTGACTGATTACATTTTTATGCAGAATCCTGGCCAAAGCATGGAAAAAGTGTATCTATCTAAATCAGTATCACATTCAGTTGTTCCAAATGCAGAAAACACACTTTGCTATCATACTGAACATTTCCATAGCAATGTGAATAATCAGATTTATACACAAAATAAATGAAAAGTCTTGGGATATAAAAAATTGTCAGAACCAGGTGCCCCTGGCTTCAATACGTCCCCTGGCTTACACTTCACAGCGTCTAGGGCAGCTGAGATAGTTAAGGGTGTAGACCAGTGGTTCCCAACCTTTTTTCGCCCATGACCCACCTAAGCATCTCTAAAATCCTGATGCCCCCCCATATATAATTCTTATTATTTGAAAAGTGAACTCCTGTTCACGTGGAGGAAGCCTAAAGGGCCATTCACTATTAATAATTCATTCTCGAATTGCCCACCTTAAAAATCAAATTGCCCCCCTGTGGGTGTAGACCGAGGTGTCTATTTCTATACCTCAACTCGTGGAGCGGACTTTCACCTTTGACCCTCTTGAAGCCCCCAGGGTCTGCCTATTAGCAAAGCCCCAAACGACCCCTCTCTCTCGCTCACAACTTTTCTTTTTAAACACCGTTGTTCTTTTTCTCGATGACGCCTTGCAGGAGATAATCGACCACCTCTTGCCCGAACACTCCTAAGACAGAGAAAGGTCTCTAAGCTTGAAGGCTCTATTACACCTCGGGGCTTCTCTTCCCAGCAAAATCAAGCAAGCAAGAGCCCCAAGCAGCCGGCGGCTTTACCTTCTTGTTTTTCGGCGTCCCTCCAATAGGTGCCATGATCTGCCGTCCTGTCGATCCTGTCGGGAACTGCACTTTCCCTCCTCTGCCGCCGAGACAAACAAGCGCAGCACGCCCCAGGAAAGAGGCACAGAGAACGGTGCAAAGCGCTCGCGCGTTTTATATCCTTGGGAAGGGGCGGCCGGAGGTGGGTGGATCCTGAGCTGGACGTCGATTGGAGAAAGAGGCGTCTCAATATAGTTGCGTTCGCCCGGGCAGGACCCTGCTCGGACTTGCTCCTTTCTGCGAAGGGCGAAAAGTAACGGTGCCTCGAGAACTCAAGCACCGGATAACGTCTCTCTCACTCTCGAAGAAGCAGCACTGTAGAATCACGGCTACTTAAACGCTCCATACATTTAAAGCGCCACTTCGAGCATTTGGCAACTCATAGCTACCTATAAATAATTATTAGGGTGTTAAGCGCTAACGGCGCAGCATTTTGCCTCGCATGCAGCAAGTCCCAAGTTGGGAAAAACTCGTGACTGAAACCCTGGGCAGCCGCTGCCAGTCAGTGTGGACAATACTGAGCAGGATAGACCGATGGTGCCGCTCAGTATATGGCAGCTTCCTACGGGGCGGGAGGAAGCAATGCATCAAATCCCCACGAAATTCCCCTCGCCTCCCTCAAGCGCCTAGTCCATGGATGCCACAGATGCATCATATTTTTCAGTGTGCTGTTAGAAGCTGGCTTCCAACGGCCATTTTCAGGATTTCGTGTATACTTCCCAAGGTTTTGAGATTCCTCACTGCAGGAAGCAAGTCATTTTTCCTAAACCCCACTCACCCAAATATGTATCTTTACCGGGTATAAAAACATGGGCCGCTTACAATGGGTGGGAGAGGGCGCAGGAGGAAAAGCACTTTTTAAAATACGAAAGAGTTTGTCTTAGGTTTGGGTGCGCCTCAACCGCGTTTCGCCTCCCCTCACGGCGCCAATGTCGTTTTCTTCCTTAACTTCCCCTGAGCCTCAGTTTTTGTCTCCTCGCCCTGACACCCGCATCCCTAGCTCCCAAGAAGCCATTTCGGCGGGGGGAACCCATCCAGCAATTCCTCCCTTTCCCCCCACCCCTCAAAGGGAGAAAGGTTTAAAGATAACAACAACACCCCCATAAGCTGCTCTTTCGCCTTCGAGGGGCGGTCCTGGTTCCCTCCGCCGTGGGGATTGGCCGCAGAGTGAGCTCTGCCAACTGGAAAACGACGGCTCAGCCTGTCTGTCTTGTGGGGAGCAGCGGGAGCGGGGTGCACATTGGGAAGGAAAGAGCCTCGGCTGGCCGAGCCACCATCTCCTGAGACAGACAGAGAGAGAAGAAGCCATGCTCCGGGGAGCCCTGCGGTCGCTCCCGCCAAAGCTGTGGGGCAGGGAGCCCGCCTTCTCGCTCCCTGCTCGGCCTTTTGCCTGCAGCCCGACCACTGAAAGGTGGTGAGTCCAGCTTCAGGCTCTTGCCTCCACTTCTTCTCTAGCCGCGTTATACTCTAGTCTGGCCTCAAATAAAGACTGAGTCTGTGTGCATAGGCAGCCAAGCTGCTCTGTGGTGTTGGTGGTTGTGTAATTTGTCCCAGACCCGAGACTGGGAGGTTTTGGGGTGCTCCTGACTTAAAAAGGGATGTTTTTCCTATTTCGTGAAATTGGTCTGAGGCAGAGAGACTTTGGGTTGCGTTTTACATGCGTAAAATTATTAAAACATAGCAGGGCGAGGATGCACTTAATTACACCTGAACAAATTTAATGTAGATCCTGTGAGAAGTCAAATTAATATTTAGTTACATTTTTATTGTATTGTTCCTTCACAGAGTTCAGGGTAGCATACATTTTTCTTTCATCTTCACAACAGCGGAGAGAAACTCACCCCTTTTTCACCTGGGAAGCTTTGTGGTTGAATAAGGATTGGAACCCAGGTCTTAATGTCCTAAGTCGTTTCTAAAAGACCGCTTGCCTTTGATCCATTATTGGCATACTTAGAACTCTACAAAATTGCCCTTTTCTCCTCCAACAGTGTCTGTGGAGGTGTTTTTGGGGTGCATTTGTATGCATCCTGTTGTAGCCCATACTCTGTAACTCCTATGCAGGTGTGAAATGCCTTAGCTAAAAAGGTAAATACTTTCTCCGAAATCCTTGCATGTTGGTGACACTGAGATGTCCCTCCCTCTTCCCACAACTATAACCTTTCTGTTTAGAGATCAACCAAAATTAAGAAAGGTCCATTCTGTGTCCATTCCCACATGGTGTATTATTAATACACACTGAAAGGTAAAACACAACTGAAGACTTTTGAACATTAAATTGGTGTACCTCAGCTCAATATGGAAGTTGCCTTTAGGGTGAATGAGCCTGTGAATGGTTGTGAGTAGTGAACAGTGGTGGCTGCTGCTCCTCACTTGAGCTGGTAGAACAGTGGGCAGGGCAGCTAACAGCAACTGGAGCTAGGGATAAGCAGAGCCAGAGGTCACAAGAGGCAAGCTCACTTAATCCAGAAACACACACTGGGCACTTCTAGACTGTCGCCATTGTATAACCTCCCTGCCAAAAGAATAAGAATGAATGCTCAATAAATAGCTCCATAAACATGTACAAACAGACAGGGCCAGCCCAATACACTTTGGAACCTGAGGTGAACCACCAAATGGTGCCCTCCTCCCCACCAAGAAAAATGGGGTGATTGAAGACCTACATCAGGTACAAAGAAGGAATAAAGATCTACATCAGGATCTGCTGCCACCTGAGGCAGTCATCTCACCTGTCCTCATGGGTGAGCTGGCCCTGCAAACAAAGCAGGATGAAAGCTCAATAAGTAGGTTATACGGAAGCAAACACAGACTTGATACATACATAAGTGAGTGTGTGGCAGGGGAAGAAAGCAAGACTGGGGACTCGGAGAAGGACAAATGGAGATGTTGAAGGCAGGCAGGGGGGTTCTGCATGGCACTGCAAGAAAGCGAGTCTTTCCCTCCAGCACGGAAACCAAAAATCTTGCTGTGGCTCATTGCCTCTGCTTCAAACAAAAGTGGCACAACCTGCCTGCTCTTTCTGCTGCTTCCTACCCAGTGTCTGGAATGGTATGTTAACTAAGCTCCTCTCAGATTTGCAGCAACGGCGGCAGCAGTGTGATTAGCTGAAAGCATTCTGAGTGAATCCTCGTTTCCCAACCTGGATAAAATGGGAGGGGAATATTTTGAAAAGCTCTTAGTGGATTGGTAGTGGGTGTCATTCTGAAAGGAACAGTGTTATGAATAGAATCATTGAATTGTAGAGTTGGAAGGGACCATGAGGCTCATCTAGTCCAACCCACTGCTATGCAGGAATCTTTTGCCCAACATGGGGCTCAGACCCACAACCCTGAGAGTCTCATGCTCTACCAGCTGTGCTATGATTTTGCACAAGTGCAGCAAATGTCTCATAATTGGCTAGCTGTTTTCATTCTCTAGGAAAGAAGGGAATTTGATTTTCATTCTCTAGGAAAGAGGGGAATATGATAATTTATTTATTTATTTTTATATAATTAATTTTTTTAAACTGAGGCTTCTTTCACTCTGCTATCTTAGGGATGACAATACACTTCTTGAACTATTTATGTAAAATACATAAGAAATACAGTATATAAAAAAAGGCAAAGAAGCAAGATTCCTGTTTCTATGTTTTTCCTAGGGAAGAAAAACCTTCTACAGAAGCAAGATGGAAAGATGCAGCAGAAACAGTAATTATTGGAGGTGGTTGTGTTGGTGTGAGTCTTGCCTACCACTTGGCCAAGGCTGGCATGAAAGAAGTACTTCTGTTGGAAAAGTCTGAACTCACTGCTGGATCTACATGGCATGCAGTAAGGGAAAGTTCTAACATATTAAATATGAAACAAGCCATCCAATTTCTAGTTGCTTAGATAATAACAATTTCATAAATTATATAATTACTGTCATTCTAAATATAGCCTTTCGCAACTCATTAAATTGTCTCTCATAAACACAGTGGAAATTTGCATAGAGCTGAAACTCATTAATTACTGATGCTTACTATGGGAGTGTGACAGAATAGCTCATCCATTGCATGTTTGGCAATTGAAGTTGGGCCTCACAAATGCTACCATTATAGCATGTAACCTAAGCAAGCGGAAGCAGTTTTTTTTTTTAAAAAAAACCTAACATGTTTAGTTACAGCTCCTTGCCAAGGGTGCAAGGGAGCCTAGGTACACCTCTGTGTCTTCTGAAGCAGCAAAATCCTCCTTGTACCACCTGCATTTTTCAGGAAGATTGCTCCCCACCCATACAACTGAAGCCAATAGAAGCCTTTTTGCAACACTGGGTTTTTTTTGCGGGGGAGGAACAGCACACAAGGAGGAGAGTTTTAGACCTTTCATCATCAGCTGCAACTTCCCTGCAAAAAGATGCCCCATGCCACAATTATGCATGAAAAAGGCAATTATTGCCTCCAATAGAGGGCTTTTTAAAAGACTAATTATGGAGGGGAGGGGGAAGCAGAGGGACGAGAGATCTGCAGGGTGGATGAAGGGGCCCCAGGGGGTGTATCTGAACCATGGGTAGGGATGTTCAAGAATTCCTAAGAAAACAGAAACAGGAGTGGCAATTGGCAGTGTTTGCTTATTTTCGCATGCCTGGAACAGAAATCAATCCAGCAAATGTGTTTAGCATTCAGTGTTGTTGTTGTTGCTTTCAGCCTGCAAGCAATACGTAATTGATTACCTTCCCCTCACATTTTCATTGTGTTTCCTTTGCATTGAAATGAATGGGGTGGAATAATGTAACGACAACATAATTTATATAATTAATTACACGTTAGGTAATTTCACTACAGTTGACAGCAAGACGAATAGCATAGTTTTTGGCAGATGATGACTACAATGGGGTGCAAGCAGCACTGCCTGCTTACAAATACAGGAATGGAAAACAACGCCTTCTTACATCACTACGCATAGACCAGCAATTCCACATCTCTGAAAGTGACAGGACTCCAATGTTTGACCTGAGTTAATGTTGTATCTTAATTCTGCCTCTGCCTCGTTAAGATTGTCAGGATTGCACTGAAAGGTGAAAAACCCTTACACTGATTTAATGGAGAGAGGAAGACCATTTGGCAAGGTTCCCTGCATAGACTAACCATAGCATTCACAGAAAAACAATCTATTTATATTTCTGTAGTTATGCAAGGCATTCTGCTCCATGCGAGAATTACAGATTAGTAGCTGGATCCATATTACGCAAACTGTGCAGTGACCTAGCTAGTTACCAAGAAGAAGTTGTTTTCAGTAGCTTGCAGCCTCAGGGTAATCCTAGATATCATATCGTGTGTCAGTGATGGTGTGGGAGTCATAAAGCCACGGCAAAGGCTTGTAATATTGCAGGGTGCCCCCTGACCTCGGCTGACCAGCACTCTGAGCTTTACAATGTATTGGAATGTATTGACCTTAAATGGAGTTGTGTTTCCTCTGGGCAGTGATGACCTTATATGGTTTGTGGGTGGGTTAAAGCCATGACCGGATGTAGGTAATGTGAGACATTGGCAAACGGCCATGCGGCTGGAGAGAGAAAAGGGATAATAAAAAAGCTACGGGAGGAGAGAGAAGTTCGAAAGGAGCTGCTCATACCATCCTGAAAATATTGCTGGCTCTCTGTGTCTTTATTTTATGCTAAACTGCGCCATTTGTAACGGCTGGCTCCGACATGGTGGTGGCTGTAGTAAAGCCAAATTAGACATTACAAACATGTACCGTATCTGCTGAAGTGGTATACATTTCTAGTCACCTTGCATATTCATATACTATTGTAAATTATCAAATTAGCACTTGATAGGCTTTATGAAATATAGTGACTCTTTCTCAAATTTTGTGTGCATAGTTCTGCACAGTGTGTCCTCCCAAGACCCAAGTTGCCTAAGTTCCTTGAGCATTTGATGCTGTTCTCAGCATTTGATTCTCAAGCTGTGTTGATGTGCTTGCCATTGAAGTTTTAGGCTGAAATCAGATACACACTTAGCTGGGGGTAAGTCGCATTGAACTCAGTGAATTCACTCAGTGTTAACCACTTAAGTGATTATGATTAGATGAGCTTCATAATTAAAGCTGTTGCAAACTTTGAGAAAACTCAAGTCTTTCCAAGAATTTTCTGAGACTGCTCAGAAGATGCAGGGCCCAGTGGAGCTCTCCATTAGCTCTCTTTTATCGCAAATTCTCCATCCCAAACTTACGCATCAAAGTGGTGAGGGAATTGGTCTAGGTTGGCAAAGCCTATTGCAGATGTTTTGAAACACTCCTGCAGTATTGATATCACTGAGGATATTGATCATAGAAGTACAGGCAGCACTAACTAGTATGATACAGACAGCACTAGAGCAGAATTGTAGTAAGGCATTCCTGTAAGGTAGAGATGACTGTGCTGGTTATGAACTATGTTGTGCTAGAATGAACATATTTCTGTGCCATTCGTTTCCATCCATAGCTTTGGCCAAAGGATAGGATCAGATTTTTAGACAGACAATAAATTGAACTCCCAGAATTATGCAGCTTAGATTTGCAGAATGCAACATACAGGGATTATTTCATCTTTCAGTGAAGTATGCAAAGTGTAGCCTGTATAAGAATACTGTTTTTAGTCTTCCTATGCTCATGCTTACGCAGCTGATGCACAAGAGAGAAGTATAGCTCTAAGGTATGAACAAGTAAAAGAAATCTGATGGAAAGAAAAACCTTAAGAGGGGAAATCCTTACCTCCGCCTCGCCCCCCCAACCCAGCTCCATAATAATTCAGTGGCATGGAACATTGAGGGACTAAGAGGGGGGGAAACTGGGTGGAAGGAGAATAGAGTAAAATGGCTAGAACTGAGAACAGAGAAGCATAGATACGTTGAAGGAACCGTCTCAATGTTCAGTGTTCTCAATGTTCTCATGGAGAAGCTCTTTTTCATTGTTCCCAGGGGTGGAAGAGAGAGTTGCTCATAGATGGAGCAGCTGGAACCATGAACAGGAGCATTCCACGCTGCAATGTTTTTTGAAGACACCCCCATTTGTATCCTTTTTTTTTTTGTTCTTTTTTAAAAGGCAGGTTTGACAACGTATTTCCACCCTGGAATAAATCTGAAGCAGATCCATCACTACAGCATCAAGCTTTATGAACAATTAGAAGATGAGACTGGACAGGTGTGTATCTTTAAATATATTTATTACAGATCCAAAATCTTGTGACATACAGCATTCTGCACAAAGCAAGAACATTTTGCATGCTTGGGGTTGTTTAGCAACTTTAGAAACTCCCTAATGATTGCTCCCAGCGGCTTCATGTAGATTTTAAATAGCACTGAAGACAACATAGTGCCCTGTGGCACACTATAGCTCAAAAGCCAAGGGGCTGAGGTCTAGATAATTCTGCAGGAATTATAGCAGCTGCATCAACCACAACCCTCTCAATACCTCCCCCCAAAGGGGGTATTTGTGACCAGGTGGTAGTTGTTAAATATTGTTGAGTCTAGGGTGGGTTTTTACAGTGGTGGCTGCACTATTCCTTCCTTCTTTCCACCTCCTCCTCATACAGAGACCCATTCACCACATCCTGAACTCACCCAGTCTTATCCCCCACCTTGCTAGCCTTAATCATCCAAGAAGGGCAAGGGTCCAAATGGTATGTCATTGGGCGCATACATGCAGAGGTGTACCCAGGCTCCCTTGCACCCTTGGTCAAGAATCTACCCTGGCTATTCCAACAATTTAATCTTTGCTAGACCCAGGAATTAGAAGTGACTCAGGGATACAGGCTAACGTCTCCCCACCACACAAACTTACAATTCTATGATAATGGCAATTTGTCAGTGCCCTCTTATTCAACTTCATGAAGATGGAGCGGCAAATAATTTCCCTTGTTTTGTTTTAATGATTGGTTTTATTGTTTGCTACTTTGGAAAATACTAATGGGCGTTTAAAAAATATGTTTGAACATTAAAGTATGACTTGTATTAGAATAATAGAATTGTAGTGTTGGAAGGCGCCCTAAGGGTCATCTTGTCCAAACTCCTGCAATGCAGAAATCTCAACTAAATCATACATGTCAGATAGCCATCCAGCCTCTTATTAAAAACTTCTGTTTCTCCATCACTGTCAAACAGTTCTTACTGTAAGAAAGTTCTTTCTGATGTTCAGAATCTCCTTTTTGTAACTTGAAGCCACTGGTTTGGGTCCTACCTTCCGGAGCAGGAGGAAACAAGCTTGCTCTATCGTCTATGTGACAACACTATAGATACTTGAAGATGACTGTCATATCTCCTCTCATTCTCCTCTAATGCAAACCCCAATCCCTCAACCGTTTCTCATAAGGCTATGTTTCCAGACCTTTGATCATCCTGGTCGCCCTCCTCTTCACATGTTCCAGTTTATTATTGTTTATTATTTTGTTATTTATTTCATTTCTATACTGCTTTATATTTTCAAGAAAAATCTCAAAGCAGTTTACAGCATATTAAAACATCAATAAAACAATCTGAAGAAAGTAAAATATAGAGTATACAGTCAAAGCAACATAATTAGTGAAAAACTAAAATATTATCTTAAAGATTTCAAAATACAGTGGTACCTCAGGTTAAATACTTAATTTATTCCGGAGGTCCGTTCTTAACCTGAAACTGTTCTTAACCTGAAGCACCACTTTAGCTAATGGGGCCTCCTGCTGCTGCTGCGCCGCTGGAGCACGATTTCTGTTCTCATCCTGAAGCAAAGTTCTTAACCTGAAGCACTATTTCTGGGTTAGCGGAGTCTGTAACCTGAAGCGTATGTAACCTGAAGCGTATGTAACCTGAGGTACCACTGTAAAACATTACAAAGGAGGTCAACTACAGAATACATATTTAACACAAACAAAGTTAACAAAAAACTTAAGTATTAAAAAACCCCATTGCTAAGTGAAGTCAAATATAAAATGCACATTTAAAACAGCATAATGAACAAGAGACTAAAATATCATAAGCATGACACAGCTGTTTAGCAGGCACAAAAAGATGGGGCAAAAGAATCCAATTGCTAGGGTTTGTTGTCAGGCATATCCTTCTTAAATTGTGGTGCCCAGAATTAAACAGAATTGAAAAGAAAACTAAAAATTAAAGTGGTTAATCTGTTGGTATATTTCAAATAACTATAAAGTTAATTATAGCAACTCATTATTTATTCTGTAGCCTCTTCTGAATATAGACTATGCCATGGTTATCATTTAGGACTTTATTGGACTGCTTGTAAGTATTCTATATTGGGAACCTGATAGTCTTTTTTCTGTTCCTGTTAGGCTGTTGGGTTTCATCAGCCAGGAAGTATTAGAATTGCTTCAACTCCAACGAGGGTGGATGAGTTTAAATACCAGATGTCTCGGGCTGGTTGGCACCCAGCAGAGCAGTATCTTATCAAGCCAGAGAGAGTACAAGAATTATTCCCTTTAATAAACATGGAAAAGGTAAACAAATTCAATTATTTTATTTCCAAATGATGTGAAATTTATTTTACATGCAAAAAATATGACTATGATTCAATATCCCTCTTCAAAGTTTGAAGATTATTTTGTAGTACACAACTCTATTAAATCTTCCTAACATGAAACCATTTGAAAGAAGTTGCCTCAGGCAGCAGATTTTACAGAGGGTGCCATTTTTATGTATCCAATATCCTGCTTAGTGTGACATTTACAGAATGAGCTTCAGCCTGGGTGAGAGGTCATTTTGACAGGAGCTACAGGTGCAGAAATGTTACTGGCATTCTGCAGGCTGTGCTGGGTACAGAAGCAAGACTCAACTATTAGGATTTATTGCAGAAGGCTCAGCAGCTAACAGTATTGTAATGTTCAGTGGATATTTGTGATCTATTCAAAACCAACTTTATCAGTGTTTCAAAAATGAAGCAGAGCAACTTGGACATGGTAGAAGAATCCTTTATTAATATGTGTAAATATATTGGTCTCTTGGTTTTACAAATCCTTGGTAATTCCTAAGGTTTTGATGAGAAACAGCCACCAGATATTCAGATGAGGAAACAAAGGACACTTTGAGTAGTTATGTTGATCGTCGTGACAGTAACAATGTATTATAGGGGCCAGTGCTTTTTTTCTTAAAAAAATGTTTAGGGGTACTCTCATTTTCCTACTCATTTAAATACTGCCCCTTGATGAGGCCAAACTTAGATTCACAAAATGTTTAGGGGTATGTGTACCCTGTCCCCCCCCCCCCAGAAAAAAGCACTGGTAGGGGCCTATGGGAATTGTAGTTGAGTGACATCTGGAAGGCCAAAGGTTCCACACACCTAAATTGGTTGTAATTCTGTTCTCCTGAACTGAGTAGTAAAACACCCATTGGCTGCATTTCCATGTCATTGAAAGCCACCTACACTGTGCCTTACCATACATGAGCTGAACCTGTTTCACTCTTTGCATTCACACTGTTGAGAAACAAACAGTGAACTCTGGCATTGCGCTTTATCTGGACTAGGTATAGGGGTTTGTTTCTCTCCAAGCAAATACAAGATTTGTTATTGGCTTACCAATTGTGGTTTATTTGAATGAAACAAATCATAATCCCTGATTTGGAAGTAATACTAAGTAAAGGATTATGATTTTTACAATGTGTAGGAGAGAAGCAAGTATGATCAGTTCATGTAAAAAATACAAGATTTTTGATCTACTGTTATGTGTGGATACAGTCATTGATTTTAATGAGTATCTTTGATTAACATTGAGCTAAGGTGAATTTCCATGCTATATTTGTTCTTTTTGGTTTTTTGCTGAAACCCTTAGCTATTTTGTTTTTTCTTACATCCAGAGTCTGAATTTCTCTTTCCTAGAAATTACGGTACACACAAGTCTCCAGTTCCTTGTTCAAAGAAGTCCTAATATGAGATATCCTCCATTTCTAACATGTTGGTTAAGAAAACATAACAATACTAACACAGTTTCATTTTGTTTGACCCACTTAGGTTTTAGCTGGTTTGTACAACCCTGGAGATGGTCATATTGACCCTTACTCACTCACCATGGCTTTGGCTGCAGGGGCCAGGAAATATGGTGCTCAGATAAATTATCCAGTCCAAGTAACTGACCTAAAATCTAGAGCAGATGGAACATGGGAAGTTGAAACTCCACAAGGAATAATTCGAGCAAACAGAGTTGTGAATACAGCTGGTAAGAAATGAAATATATTTGCATGTCTTTGGAAAATTTAATACCCTAACTAGGCCAGATGAAGTAGCTCACACTAAACACAGATTGAGCACAAAAGCTCTAATGAATGCCATGCAGAACGCAAGTGATATATGCTTTGCATTAGCTATTTGATGACCTCCTGGAAGATAATTTGGCATGAAGCAGTGATCCCCCCCCCCCCAAAATAATAATTTTAATAGTTCCTAGAATAGCATGCTTCATTGCTTAATGATTGGATAATGTACATTCCATGTTATTAGCATTCTGGTTTTTAAAAATGCCGTTATGTAAGTCTGTGAATCTCCCTTCCATGTATATTAGTTTAGGACCAGGATATGAGAACAGGGCTCCTGCCTGTAGATTGGCCTTTGACTTTGAAAACTGAGGAAATAGGCCACACTGTTAGGCAATTCCAGTCCAAAATGTCTCCATGAATTGTGGAAACACTTGCTTGGCATTATATTATGTTTACACATTAGAAACACTTAGAAGATTAAAATGGGCTATGTGTCCATGTTTCCTGGAAATAGCTTTTGCCTTTTTATTGAGTTAAGATATTGTTACACACCACCCCAATTTCCACAGCAGTGCAAGATTCTAGGGGTGCAGGCGCTTACTCAGGGTTTGTTTCCTTTGGAAAAGAGACATAGTGGAGACCGTGGTGTCTTTATGATATATAGTTTATTTACACATATATACAGTTTGAGCCTAGTATGGAGGGGTAGACACAGCATTACACTCCAAGAGGGTCTGGCTTCTCTCATAGGCACAGTCTTTGGGTTCAAATGGGCATCAGATATCTTGTCTGTTGCCCTGCAGCTTACCCTTCTCTCCCTGTCGCGTAACTCTAAACTTTGCACTAGGCAGCTGCCTAGATTGATTCAGCTTACTGACTGAAAAACCATTTCCCCCAGAGCACACCAGGGCAAACTGCAATCCTGGAATTCTACTACTGGCCTTTGTCCTTCTATCTAATTCTGAGCTCAGGGAGAGGTTCTCCTTTTTCCAGCTGGCACAGAATCTCTGCTTTATTAATCACCCATCTCCCTGCCCCATTTGTTTGCTTAAAGAGTTGGCCATTATCAGGCTGACCTGGACATGGAAAGCTGAGCCCAGCACTTACTAAATCCAGGCACCCACAAATTCTAACACCCCAAACCAGCAGCAGTACATTCGGCTCCTAAATGTAATGCAGTTCCCGTCATTTAGAAAATGACTTATTTTTGTGTGAGTAAAGGAGTATTTTATTTGGTATTTATAATAATGGGACAATAACCTTATGCACAGAATGCCAGAGGTGGGTTTTTTTTAGGTCTTCCATTCATTCACACTATTTGTGGAAACTTCCTCTTCCCTTTCCCCTCCATATTACTGCTACTTACCTAGATGAATCAGGGGTGAGTCAGGACATCTGCAAGGTCAGGGCTGCACAGGTACCCCAGCCAATCCAATCTCACAGAGCTCCAACCTTGCTGCTGCTCTGCCTCACCCCTACCTGGTAAACAGCAGTGATGCCAGCGGCCCCAGTCTACTGTTCTGGTCATTGCTGATGGTAGTTTTTGCCAGTAATTGGAAATTGTTTGTATTAGGTACTTTTGAAAACAAAAGTTTAAATTCCTATTTATGTATTAACCATTTGGCTCTAATGTATTAATGTTTATAATTGTAGCATAAATACCTCGAGTAAAAAGGTCTGCTCTGAACATGGGAAGCTGGAACATGGGAAGCTGCCTTATATTGAATCACATCAGTGATCCTGCTAGCTCAGTATCGTCTGTGTTGAGTAATAGGCTGCAACATTACAGCAGATGGTCATAGGCAGAGACTGTCCAGGGTTTCAAACAGGGTTTATTTCCCTGCTCTCCCTGGGGATGCCAGAAATTAGACCTCAAATCTTTTCCAAGCAAACCATTTACCCTACCACTTTTCACAGTTCCATATCATCAGTACCACCCCATTTATTCAGTGCTGAGGAATAACCTACAACAGTAAAATGAATGGCACAGGAACCCATTCTTGCAGGCACTGCATGTGACTTGGACCTTTGACATGCATGGCACAGTTTCCTCACTGCTATTTCATATATCTTCTTACATACTCAGTAATTAGCAATGTTTTACTCTTGAGATGTGAAGTTGTGACATCTCTTCAGGCTCTTTGATTTCTTTTTAACTTATTAAACCAAAGGCATACTTGTCAAGTTACAATGTTCAACCAAAGGGAACATTTAGAGCTGGCATTGATTAATGTCCTGGGTCAGGGTAGGTAAACAGCTATGATGTTCCTAATACTCTAGCAGCCAATCTTCTTCCTTCCTTCCATACCCTCCTCTCCAAAAGAAAATAATAATTTACTGTGAGCTTTCATTCCTGTTATATTGCTAAGTTTATATTGCCAACTCAAAACATAGCTGGGTTCATTAGACAGCCGCTTACCTTTCAACCCCTTTCTTATCCAGTTGCTCAATTCAGACAGTACATTTCACATTTTCCAAAGCGTGGTCTGGATATTTCATCTGAACTGAATTATTCTATTGTGTTCTGTCTTGTTGCCTCATTTGCTCACCCCTTCACTGCCTTATTTACATATCTTCCTCCATTTCCTAGCTTTTCTGCTGTTATTTGAAATGATGTTTGACTCAGTAACCCATGGTTCGTGCTCATCTCCAAACAGTTTGCAAACCCACTTTGGAATATGGTTTATAATTATGGTTTGGGGGCAATTTGTACATCATGGCAAACTATTAGTAGAGAACATTAGGAAAGACCAGCACCCCATATCAGAGAATAAGGGTACAAGCCTTTCTTATACTCCCAGCCTCCAAATCACTATTTGGAAATTAGTCCATATAATGTCTGCTGTTTTGGTATTTGGGCTTATTTTCAGTTAAATAAGAAATTACACACACCAAATCTCTTGCACAAATCCTGCCTAGATCCCACAGCCACTTCTTATTGCCAACTCTCGCCTGTGGTATTGGTGCACGGATAGGAACAACCTCAGTGTTTTGTGAGTGTTCTAGGGATTGTGGCTCATTAACTACCTGATAACTTATTTCTTCTTTGACCTACGCAAGGTCCTTATTTAATGTTAAGTTATAAAGTGGGACAGAGGGTTTTGTCTCATTACCAGCTTCCCCTCCATTCCTCCTCCATGTTTCACTTTGTCTTTTTGCTCAGCATATACTTCATGAAACTCTTAATCTTAGGGTTCTGGGTTCAAGCCCCACATTGGGCAAAAGATTCCTGCATTGCAGGGGTTGGACTAGATGGCCCTCATGGTCCCTTACAACTCTACAATTCTATGTGTCTATGATTTGTGGCCAAGTCGAAATTGGCTGTTATCAGCAGCAGATATTTATTCTGCTGTTTTAATCACAGCAGAAATCTGAGGCAAACCTCAGCCGCAAACAACTGTATTCATGGTTATGCTTGAGAAATAGGAGCATTAATAGAAATGGGTGGAGTTGAATGCAAAAAGCTGGACTTAAATTTTTTTAGAGACAGCCCCCTAAGAGGTGGCCTGTGGTGTTATCTTATTCTCAACACTGTCCAATACTGTCTGTAGAAACTCTGTGTGCTATTAGTGGTTAGCTGAAACAGTGGTAGTTTAACTAGAAAAAAAGGTTAGTGGAATAAAGTAGGGAAAGTGAAAACTACCAAAGCTGTGGTGCCCATAGATGATGCCTTGTTTGCCTCCTCCAACACAGAAATAAAATTTCTCTCTACAGGCAACCTCTGCCATCCTGAAGCAACATTCCCACCAAATGTAGGCATTCTGTTTGTTTTTCCCGTTTGGAAAACATGATGATCTTTGGCATAAGGAGGAGTCCTCCAATGAGTTGTCTCTTTGTTCCACACTAGTCCACAAACAGTTCCACACTATTGAATCATCTCCTTGTTTAAGTAATATTCTGCTTTTATTATTAAAACTCCTCTTCCAAGGTTCATAAATAGTTACATACACAAAAACTTGACATCGTTCCCATATGAGGAAGTTGCAGCTTGGTTGCAGGGAGAGACAGCAATGAAATTTGGTTCCCCTCCCACAAAAGCTTCCTAGCATTAAGCTCAAGTTGACTGCAGAAGGGCAGGGTTTAGAAATATGAGATAACTGGGATGAGCAGGAGAGCAATTTCTGTATTATAAGCAGCAGAGAAAATCAAGGAGGGGAGAGAAGAGAAGGAATTACACAAGAGAGAGAGAGGTAATGAAGAGGAACCATAGTAGCAAAAATTTCAGAGGTCAAGGAAGATGCTAGGAATGGTTAACTGGTTTGCAGGACACAGACAGAGAGAAACTATCTTCAACCTTTCCCTATGCTGAGTAGGGAGTCCTAGGTTTAACAGCTGAGATCAGCAGTGGTTCAAAGCCTTAACTTCTGATGTAAGAGGGGATTGAGAATACACTCATCAACAAGATTGTTCCTTTAGATTCTAAGTATTCTGTTCTAATACTTTCTGTTCTTTGTGTTTTCTAGGTTTCTGGGCTCGTGAAATAGGGAAAATGATTGGATTGCCCCATCCACTCATACCAGTTCATCACCAGTACATTGTTACTGCAACTATTCCTGAAGTGAAAGCCCTTAAAAAGGAATTTCCTGTGATTCGTGACCTAGAAGGTTCATATTATCTAAGACAAGAAAGGGATGGGATTTTATTTGGCCCATATGAAAGTCCAGAAAAAATGAAACTACAGGAATCCTGGGTAAAAAATGGAGTCCCGCCAGGTAATTTTGCTTGAAAAATAATCTCAGGCTTTAGCTGCAGTTATATTATTGTCATAATCCTAGAGTAGAGGCAGAGTTCTCTGGCAAATGCAGGCTCAGAGAGGAGGTGGATCCTTTCCCTGGTTTGATGCATGTGTGTTCATGGGCAGCAGACACCTCCCCCCAAGGTACACCCCCCAGGAGCCGCCTCTGCCACCAGATTCTGGTGGCTTGTCCATAGACTCCTTGGGGATCAAGAGAGCTGGAAACCATATTCCCCAATGGCTGCATCAGAAGGCACCTTTAACAAGTTAGGAGGCATCACTTAGTGGGTAAAGCCTCTAGTCAATAACTACCTAAAGGTAAAGGTAAAGGGGACCCCTGACCATTAGGTCCAGTCGTGGCCGACTCTGGTGTTCCAGCGCTCTTCTCACTTTATTGGCCGAGGGAGCTGGCGTACAGCTTCCAGGTCATGTGGCCAGCATGACTAAGCCGCTTCTGGCGAATGAGAGCAGTGCACGGAAACACCGTTTACCTTCCTGCCAGAGTGGTACCTATTTATCTACTTGCACTTTGACATGCTTTCAAACTGCTAGGTTGGCAGGAGCAGGGACCGATCAATGGGAGCTCACCCCGTTGTGGGGATTCGAACTGCTGACCTACTGATCGGCAAGTCCTAGGCTCTGTGGTTTAACCCACAGCGCCACCCGCGTCCCCAGTAACTACCAACTCTGCTATAAAACTTAGTCAGTTGCTCTAGGTCCTGGATGAGACAACTGGGATATTTGGATTCAGCTATGGGAACACTGTCCATGGGCCTGAACCCACACCTTTGAGTCTTTCTAAGCTACTTTTGCTGCTCAAAACTTCCAACCTCCCATTGCTTGGGCCATCACACCTCCTTGGTGGTGGGGATCTTCATGAATCACAATCATGGGATAATAGCCCAGTTCTGCTAATTAGTGCTATCCTTTGTGTAGATCACAGTGGTACTATTTTTGTCATTGCACTGATGGTTGCAGCCAGATACAGTTACTGATACAGGGACAAAACTTTATACCAATGCTGTGAATGAAACTTTAGTGGCACTGGTGAAGTGTGGAAGGCCATGGCTGCAAATTGCATGTCTGCATCTGGGTCTTTTGTTGCAAATAGCATGGAGATCATGAACATACCTGTGTGTCCCCCAGATGAAGAAAGTAGCATTTGGTGGACTGGGGGCGGGGGGGGGGTAGATGTCTGATGAACTCCATGTAGGCATGTCTTTGCATCAGTAAAATAGATAAAAAGAATTGTATTAAATAAATGCCAAATATTTCTTGCATTGTTTTATGCGATGGGAGGTAGAAATTAGTTTATTTTCAGATGCAAGATACAGCTAGGTGTATTGTTATTTTTGCAAGATACAGGTGGCGCTGTGGGTTAAACCACAGAGCCTAGGACTTGCTGATCAGAAGGTTGGCGGTTTGAATCCCTGTGATGGGGTGAGCTTGGTCCCTGCTCCTGCCAACCTAGCAGTTGGAAAGCACATCAAAGTGCAAGTAGATAAATAGGTACCACTTCAGCGGGAAGGTAAACGGCGTTTACATGCGCTGTTCTGGTTCGCCAGAAGTGGCTTAGTCATGCTGGCCACATGACCCGGAAGCTGTATGCCGGCTCCCTCGGCCAGTAAAGTGAGATGAGCGCCGCAACCCCAGAGTCGGCCACGACTGGACCTAATGGTCAGGGGTCCCTTTACCTTTACTTTACAGCTGCAAAGTTTAGGTTTCACTAATGCAAATTATCAAGCTCACCACTTGTTAGAATTAATTGAATTTATGTTGGCAAAGACGTTCGGTGACTGGAATCTGTGAGTGACTATTATATATATGTATGTTACACATGCATATTCATAAAGACAAAGAGCCTTTCTGGCATCATTAACTTGTTCTCAGATTTCCTATATACGGTAAGCCTGTCTTTCACTTTGTGCTCTTCAAGGGGGCAGATGGGGATTCTCAGCATACAACTCCTATCCTGCAACATTTGTGTGTATCCTGAAAAAATAAGCACTTTGTTTTGATATCAGCGCAGTGTGTAACTAAAGAGCTTTTGGAATTTGAAAATAACAAATGCTTGACTCAAAACCTTTTTTTCTAGGATTTGGGAAGGAGCTTTTTGAGTCTGATTTGGACCGAATAATGGATCATGTTGAGGCTGCTATGGAAATGGTCCCAATCCTAAAGCAAGCAGACATTATCAATGTAGTTGCAGGCCCTATAACATATTCTCCAGATATCTTGCCTATGGTGGGGCCACATCAGGGTGTTCGAAATTATTGGGTGGCTATTGGTTTTGGGTGAGTAAATTTATCTATGGTTAGGAGAAACCTTGTAAATGTTAAATTTATACTTATACGTCTGTCTTCACTGGGTCCCAGATGGTATCTACATGAGTTTTTAAAGAACTGTCTGATCTTGCTTAACATATTTCATCATGACGTAAAAGCCAAGGTTATCATGCTGTTACAGGGAAAACAGAGCAACAACACAAATTTAATTCCAGCCAAATGTAGCTGGAACTCAAATGTTTGTTCTGTTGCTGTAATCACTTACCGTAATCTTTAGTTCAAAGCCTAACTGGGCTTTGCCCGGCTTTCATGCACCTTACATATTTATTTTTTGTACTTATACGTAGTCAGCCCTGTCACTGAATTGGCCCAGGGCCGGTTACAAAAGATCTCAGGTATAATTTAGCTTGAAATCATAAAATAACACAAAGCAAACAAATGATATAATTAACAAATGAGCACACTGTCCCATCTTAAATTCCAGGCTGCATAAGTGTTCCAGATTTTTAACAAGTCTAACTTTCCAGTAATGAGAAAGCACCCCCCCCCAAAAAAAAGGTCATAGAGAAGATAATAAGAAGTGAGTTTATAGTCCTCAAAGGTTGTACTGAAATGTTATGTGAAATAAGCTCGTGGGGGAAATGTCTATCTCTTCTTCTTTCCCCAGATACGGCATCATCCATGCTGGTGGCATAGGAAAGTATCTCAGTGACTGGATACTCAATGGGGAGCCTCCTTTTGATCTAATAGAATTAGATCCAAATAGGTATGGGAAGTGGACCACTCCAGAATTCACGGCAGCAAAAGCAAGAGAATCTTACGGATTTAACAATATTGGTAAGATGTAATTTCCCCCATAGAAAAATAAATAAAGTAGCAATTGAGTAGAGAATTCTTGTGCTGGTTTTCTTCACCTTCTCCCCACCCCCAGACTAATGGAGAACAGGGCTTTGCCTTATACAGTGGTATCTTGGTTTATGAACTTAATCTGTTCCGGAAGTTCGTTCTTAAACCAAAGCGTTCTTAAACCAAGGCGTGCTTTCCCATAGCAGTGGGGGACTCAACAGGAAGCGGAACATGTTCTGCTTCCAAGGCAAAGTTCACAAACCAAAACACCTACTTATGGGTTTGCAGCATTTTTAATCCAAATTGTTCATAAACTAAGCTGTTCTCAAACCAAGGTACCACTGTAGTTTGCTGGGACATTGTCAGGCATGCAGAGTCCTCCTTTCCCTTCGGTAACTTCACAGACAAGAATGAATGAGCAGTTTATATTTTATAGTCATTTTTATGCAGTCATCTGGTTGCAAGCAAAAATCCACATCTGTCAGGAATGTGTACAGGAGCCAGGCCCTGTGACCGGTAGGGCTTTGCAGGACTGGGGCTTTTCTAAGTTTGTTCTGCAGAGGCAAGGCGCTGCCGCACAGGTGAGGCCGATTGGTAACTCACAGCACCTGGTGGCAAGAGCTGGGAAGGGATATAAGGTCAGCATTTCCCTTTGGCTCTTTGCCACAGCAACACGCTTCCTGCCTTGCTGTGTGTGGCTTCTTGACTCCTTGCTTTCTGAACCTTGGACCCTTGACTCCCGGCTCTCTGACCCTCAGACCCCTGGCTTCCAGACTCCCATTCCCGCCCCACCGTCTTGCCCCCGGTCCCGACGTCCTCTGCCAGGACTTCGACCGCCTGTAAACCGGACCGTGACAACATCTCTCCACAAGGAGAGCAGTTGGCTACTCTCAATCTTCCCCTTTCTGTCCCCAGCAACATCCTGGGAGCCAACAGAAAGTTCCTCCTCCTCTCTGCATTCTTTGTTCTCTAATACGGACGGACCTCCTAGTTGTTTTGGGAGGGAGGGTCCCCCACACTCTCTAATGACGTCTCTGCTGGCTGTTCCCTCCCTTCTGTTTCTCTTTCCATTATCTTGTAACTAGGCAACTCCTGTTGAAACTGCTCAGTGTCTGTGTCTCTCTCTGCTCCTGAAACCACTGGAAATGGGGGTGGGGGGGTTGAATCCCCCCATCTCTGCCTGAGAATGCATTCCTCACTCCTCTGATTCAGACCATTCTCTGACATCCAGCTTACACTGTACTGCTTACCTTGCTTATTTTATTTCCATCATTATGATATTTTGCAGCCTGCAAAGTTCTTCAAAAGCATTATCTGTAGCTACATGAAAAATACTCTGTGTACATGTGCAATAAGTGATTCATTGTCATATCTTTTACCATGTTGATTTTGTTTTTGCTTTTGTTTTGCAGTTGGCTATCCTAAAGAAGAAAGATTTGCCGGGAGACCCACAGCGAGAGTCAGTGGGCTTTATGAAGTCCTTAAGTCGGAATGCTCAATGGGATTCCATGCAGGATGGGAGCAGCCTCATTGGTTCTACAAACCTGGAGATGAGATTGGATACAAGTAAATGAAAAATATTTATTGATTGTTCTTTTGTGCCAGATTAATAGCATTAGCAATATTATGTTCAGGGTTGTTAAAATAAAGGATTGCGAACCGTAGTCTGAAACATAGCATCACTGTTCAGTTGGTCAAATGCACATTAAGAGGAAGTGGCATCATTCATTCATTTAATAAAATTTATGCACTACATTATTGGAGAAAAACTTCGAAGCAGTTTAATTGGTAGCAGTTATAATAAAGAGGGATATTTTCATGTTTTTACAACACCAAGTGCAAGGCCAATGGTTAGGGATGACGTGAAAACCCCTCCTGGTGGTGCAGCAATAAAACTGCTAGTGCATTTGCAAAGCTAAGCAGGGTCCAGTATGGTTTCAAATTGGATGGGGGTTGGACTAGATGACCCTCGGGTTCCCTGTCAACTGTACACTTCTGTGATTCTGCACTCTCATACATAGGTTATGAGAGCAGTATGCATATTCACTGAGGCCATCTAGAGAAGGACAGCACCTGGAAGAGTATGAAGAAGAGCAGAAGCCACTGTTCCACTGCTGCTGCTGCTTTGCACAGCAGCTTTGGTGACCCCGCCATGTAAAACAGCAGCGGGGCAGGAGGTTGCTTTCCTCCTCAATGCCATCTCTTTTCAGGTGCTGCCCAAGGCAGCTGCCTCATCCCATCTCATTCATGGGCTGGTCCTGCAGATGGTTCATATGTTGGTTTAGATGTGCGGTTGGTGGCTTACAGAAAGCATAATCCCCATTACGTTTCCATTGTTAAATTTGTATGAGTATAGGCATATTGCAGATATATAAGCATCCATGTATATGTAATGGGTGTGGTTTGCTGCCGTGATCCCACTCAATGGCTCTTATTAGATTTCACCTTTAATCTTCAAAACATACTATAAGAACTTGTGATAACCTCCAGCTGATAATGAAATGCAAAACAAGAAATGGCAACATTAAAGATTAATTCACTGGCGCTATTGGGGTGGGTTTTTTGGGGGGGGTAACTTCAAATGAAAAAGTTATCAATCTAAAATAGTTCTTCCCTCCACATATGCTTAACCCTTTTGTATAAGAAACAGAAACAGCAGAAAGTCTCCTACAGTTTTACTGGGGAGGTATGTTGGGACTCCAAGTACGGTAACTTTAAGAGTCTATCCATGTAATGATGACCGAAGTTTCTATGTCATGCTTACTCTTGTACTGTGTTGCATTTATATTCTGCACTTCTATACAGTAATAGCACCTGCATCTGTGGAGTTCCTAGTTTTTGTCTATAGAATGCAATAATTAATAATTTTTAATGTAAAACATCCACTCAATGGAGTTGAGCAGCATTTGTAATTAAATTAAACATTAACCGAAAGTTACAGTTAGGGAAACTATTGATAAACTTGCCAAAATAAGGTATGCCTATGATTTTTCAGTTTCATTCCCCTTCCCTACTTGTCCAAAGGGGCTGGTAGATGAAAGGAAAGGGAGAGGGCTACTTACAGTTAAGTTGAAAATTACTAGGCACATTTTTTATTTAAAAAAATGCACTTATTATTTTTCTAGACCAAGTTTTCGACGTACAAACTGGTTTGAACCTGTGGGCCGTGAATATAAGCAGGTGATGGAAAAAGTGGGTGTGATTGATCTCACTCCATTTGGCAAGATTAGCATCAAAGGCAGTGATTCTGCTAAATTTTTGGACCGTCTGATTGCAAATGTGATCCCAAAGGTAAATGGAAACGTAACAGCAATATAGGTCTTAGATTAGTTTTAATATATGCTGAAAATAAGTTTATAGTCCTACTCATATGAAGTCCCAATTGTACTGAGCCTAAGAGTGGTAAGGAAGTAGGATTACATCTACCTCCACCTTCCTGTGTGCACTTGGCCTGACCTGGATCAACCTCATACCCATGCTATAGATATAATGTTGGACTGGAGTCTATACATTTCACATATGTCCACCTTGTGGAATCTGCATGCCTTGAAATTTAGTTGCGCAAAGATTGCAGGAATTGGAGCTAAACAAATTAGATGCTATGCACCTAAGCCTCATTTAAACATTACCCCAGATTGACTTCCGGGGTGGCGCCATCAGCAATGGCAGACTCCCTCTGATCTGGAGGGACTAGCTCCACGCGAAACGGGTCTTTTCCGCTACGGCGAAGCGGGGACCCTTTCAAAAATCACAGGCGGATGAAGCCTGTGACCATGGGACTCGGCGGGCACCTTTAGCGCCCCCCCCCAACCCGCAAAAGAACCCACTAACGGGCTCCGGAGTGAAGAGGGGGAAGTGGCGCGGTGCTGAGAGTCAACTGCTTCTTCCGTGGAGCGAAGCCGCACAGCTGTTGCCGGAGAGCACTGCCTTTTTCCTGGGACAATTTGGCTTCTAAAATAATCACCCGTGAGTACTTAAATTTCGGACAATTGGACTTTAAATAAGGACTTGCGAGCAGAAAGGAAAATTGGACTTAAAAGTTTACCTCAATTTGGCACTGAAACGGGAAGGTCTAAACAGGAAGTCAGCCTTCCGTTTCTTTGTAGATAGATTAAAGCAAAGACATGGCACTAGAGCTCAGAAAATCACTTGTAAAAGATTAACTTTCATCATTTAAAATTGTTGAACCCCCTTCGGAAGCAGGAGAAGAGGGGGGATTTTTTCGGACTGTTTAAACCTGCAGAAGTGAGTGTAAAGTAAAGTAACTTTCCACCGTCCTGATCCTGGAGCGGGGTGTCAGGACTGACGTTTTTTGAAGCTCATTGACCAGAGACAAACGTTTTTGACAGATAGCTATAAGAAGAGAAACATAGTGATTCCATTGTTCCCCTTCGCATTTTAAAGGAACAAATATTGACAAAATATCTGAAAAAGGAAACTTTGTTGTTAGACTTGTCTTTAAAAGAAAGAACAAATAGAAGTTTTCCCCCTAGAGGGAGACTGTGAAACTGTAACCAACTCCGGGGAGCTTGCAGCTGTTACAGATTACAATCGTGGGAATAGACTTCTGACCTTGCAGGACAATGTATTCAGAAGCTCTGTTGCGTGCTTTCTGTAAAACAAATGCCCTACTGGAACAGCTACATGAGAAGATGGACTTGATGGCTGATGCGATCAGAAATTTTGAACAGGCAGTGGGAAATTATACGGAGCCCACCCAGGAATTAAATCAGGAGTGTGCCCTGACAGAACAGAGGAGGGAAGAGGATGTTGCTGAATCTAGGGCGCCAGAGATGAAGGGAGCTGTGGCCCAGCAGGAACATGAGCTTTTGGACTTGACAAATGAACTTGGAAAAAGCCAGATTTGGAAAGATAAAGTTTGGTTTGGTTTGGAAATGGGGGGTTGGATAGACCCCCCTATGCAGGGAGGTTTGGACCTTTCAAGTCTGGCAATGGGCCGTGAGATGTTTGGGGTTGTGGGGGCTCTTAATTTTGGAGGGATTTTGAAACATGTTCTTAAATACCACATGGAGTTTAGTGTGGACTATGGAAAAGGGGCTGATTTGTCGAGAAGGGTCAAAAACATTGTTAAGCTGGAGTTCCCACGAGTGAAAGGAGCAGGAGACAAAGGAAAATACAGTTATAAATATGAAGAAGAGCTGCGGAAGGGACATGGAAGAGACTTAAGGGCCTCGGATACAAGGTTACCAGGTTAATGCGCTAGATCGATGGGATAATAAGGACTGGCAAAACCCGGGACCAGGAGGAAGGGACGCTGGATGAAGACTGGATTGTTTTTATTTCTTCTTCTTTTTTACTACTAGGATTGTTTTATAAAATTGATGAATGTTAGAAAAATGTTGGAACGATTTAAGTTTTAAGTTTTAAGGTTCTTTATAGTAAGATAAGATTAAAATAGATTAAGGTAATGTAATGACAGAATATTATGAAATATGGAAAGGATTTGCTGCGACAATTAACAACTAGGATACAAAAAAAGGGAGGAGGAGGAGGTCAAAGAAAGAAGGTAATGACAGCTGAGGATATGAGAATGATGAATTTGTTTTTGAGTGTTTGTGGTGTATTTTTGTTTTTTGAATTTGTATTGTTTGATGTGGATTGTTTTTTCTTTGTTTTTTCTTTCTTTTTTCTGTTTTGTTCTTTTTTGTAATTCTAAAAATTTTCAATAAATATCATTTAAAAAATAATAATAAACATTACCCCAAATTTGTGGACGTGAATCGGTTCCAAATCAGGTGGACAGATGTAGGAATTCTGTAAGCCAAATTTTCTCCCCATCCTTATGTTAACATGTGAACCTATTTAATATGTACTTTCCAAAGCGATGCATAAACTGAAAATTAGCTATCCCTACATAGTTCTCCATACTTTGCAGTACAGTTCTCCAGCCCAGCCTTGTATACAAAAACATATATACTGGAGTAAGTGAGCATACAAATACATACACTGTATTAGTGAAAATAATATATATAATGCATTATATTAGAGGAAATTGCTTACAAAAATGTGTATATTAGGAGAAATTTGCACTAAAATTCTGCTGAATTTTCAAATTGCAAACTGACGTGGAAATGTGACGAACTGAAAAACAGAAAACCAAGAAACGGAGAGAAACAAAAACTGACATTCACCCATCCTTGTGTGCAGGAAAACCAGAACTGAGGCCTTCAGGAATCCCATAGAAATCAGTGGTGCTTAAGCATGCCTAAGTCTGTGTTGGATTGCAGCCTGTGTATTCTAGGAAGAGCTCAATTTCCTTATACTGTATAATGTGTGCTGTACTGTATTATAATTTCTTCTTCTTTTTACTATTCAGATAGGTTTCACAAATATAAGTCATATGTTAACCCCAAGAGGCAGAGTCTATGCGGAGCTCACAGTCTCTCATCTAAAGCCAGGGGAATTTTTGTTAATTACTGGTTCTGGGTCAGAGCTTCATGACTTGAGGTCAGTGTACATTGTAACTACTGAAGTTTAAAAAGCCATTTGTGATTATGGAAATGGGGAAGGAGCTGCAGTTCAGGAAAGTTGCAAGAGCCAGAGAACATAGGAACAGATTAAGTTGCCTTGGACTGAACCAGACTATTGGTCCATCTAGCTCCCTAATGTCTACACTGAGTGGCATTGTTTCAAGCAGGGAGTCTTTTCCATCCCTACCTTGACATGCCAGAGATTGAGCCTGGGACAGATGCTTCACCCTTGAGCTCTGGCCTTTATGCATCCTGGGATCTTCTGAATCAGAGATAACATTGTAAATAGCTCAGAGTACATCGTAAAAATACTGAGATTATGAATCTTCTCTTCAGAAGAGAGAAGAAGGTATAAATCAAAAGTATTGTTCACCTCTGGCTGAGAGTGCTTAGCCTATTTATCCTGGTAAAACAAAGGCTTCAACAGGCTATGATTGCAAATAGTGTAGAGGACATATACTAGCAAGGCGGGTATTTATTTGGGTAGAAATGACTAATGGTCCCAACTAATTTCTGTTGGCTGCTCCTTGATAAAAAACTAAATGGAGCTCAAAAAGAGGTTTATAAATATTTGTAGTGATGAATGTTGTGATAGCCTCAGAAAAGCTGTGGGAATTGGTTGTATTGGTGGATGATATTATTATTCAGTTGGGTATCTCATGCATTAAAAAAATATATATCTGGAATCTGAATATGGGACAGTAGGGAGTGGGGTGAGCTTGTCTCAGAGGTACAAGAGACGTTCTTCATGACTTGGGTTTACCTGATAGTCATAGTTGTCAACCTAGTTATTTTATGCATTTTAATGTTTGGATTAATAAAATGTTGCCTTTTATTTTCAGATGGATTGAAGAGGAGGCATCTACAGGACAGTTTAATGTTGAGATCAGAAATGTCACAGAAGAAATTGGAGTATTGGGTGTAGCTGGTCCATATGCACGAAAAGTCCTCCAGAAGTTGACAACAGAGGATCTCAGTGATGCAGCATTTAGTTTTCTACAATCCAGACATTTAAACATTGCGGATATTCCTGTTACTGCAATTAGAATATCCTATACAGGTAAGGCAGGAGGGGGAGGGATTTTTGTTCTTATAAGCAAAACATTTGGTTTCTATACAAGGCAGCAGTGCTTGCAAGTAATACCACTTTTACTTGCAGAGATGGGTCATTTAATGTCTTTAAATAAGCATGGTCATAATTTAATTTTAGACTTGATTAAGATGTCTACCTTTGGTTTGTAATAGGTGAACTGGGTTGGGAGTTGTACCACAGGCGAGAAGACTCTGCACCTTTATACTCTGCTATCATGGAAGCAGGCCGTGAAGAAGGAATTGACAACTTTGGAACATATGTGATGAATACGTTAAGGCTAGAAAAGGCTTTTCGCGCATGGGGAGCAGAGGTTTGAATATAATTCTTTCTTTTTTGTTCTTTCTTTGGTGTTATTTGTGTATTGGTCACAGGTAATCATATTTAACTATTCTGCTTCTTCAAGGCCTGATATGATTTACACCTTCTATTTTTCATGAGGGCAAACTGTTAGTATTCTCAATTACATTTGTGGCACCAAAGCCTCCTTTTTTCATTCACTGACGTCCCCCCCCCCCCAATATTAAAAAGTCTGTTCAATTAAGAGATCACAGTAGTATGTTTGGGTGGAATTCTTATTTAGAGCATACTCTGATAATTAAACTCTGTGCCGTTTCAGTCTAAAGTGTTTTCAGCTCCTAAGGGGCTTTGAAATTGTGCCCAGATCCTTACACCCATTTTAGCAGGTTACTCAGAAAAGAGCTAAGGGTTTGTCTTCAGAGAAAACAGCATGCACTGTGGAGTCAATGAGACCTACATTTAGGTAGCTGTATCCGGATGCAAACCTCTATTCTGAAGCATTTCTAATTCATTCCTCTGCTGTATGAGGAATTTATAAAAACCTTCTCATTTATCTCAAGGCATTTCTATTCCAGCAGTCAAAATGTGCACTGACTGCAATTTCGTCTTTGTACGACACACTTTAGATATATATCCTATCATCACAGAGAATATGAGGAATAGCTATCCTGTTTGCCCCAATCCTTCTCATAAAATGTTGGATATTATGAAGTCCCTTCCATTTTAGAGGAGGCTGAGCTCACACCTTCCATAGATTTAAACAAAATAAAACTCAACAAGTGTTTTTAAAATGTTATTGATAAAGTTGGAGATAATATACCCTTGCTGCTACTTCCCCCTTAATACATGAACACTTGTATGGTGGATGTGTGTAGCAGAGGATGAACAGGAAAAGCAAAGAAAGAACCGTGTGACATGCTCCTGTTCAGTATTTTGCTTGCTTCTCTTCTGGTTCCTCCATTCAGTTCCCATTCCTACCTAGTCAGGATTCCACATCAATTGAGGCTGCTCATGCTACATTGGACTGCTTCTTGCTTGCTTGCTTGCTTGCTTGCTTGCTTATTTATTTGCTTATTTATTTATTTATTTATTTATTTTTCCGCTTGCACTTCAGGGTATTTTCCTAAAGATGTTTTGCATTTTCTGAATTGGGATAAGCCAGCTTCTTATTTCCCTAACATTTCTCGGCAAAAAGATGCTGATATTAATATGACACCAGCTCTTTCAAAATGCTGTGACCGTAATTCAGTAGGTAGTGATGCATGCGTATATAATTCTCTCCTTCTTTGGAGGTTTTTATGCAGAGGTTGGATGACCATCTGTCTTGGATGCTTTAGTTGAGATTCCTGCATTGCAGGGGGTTGGACTAGATGACTCTTGCTGTCCCTTTCTGGGTCTGCAATTGTATGATTCCACATGCACAAAAACTGCTGTGGATATGGAATTCTCTGGTTTCACCTGGAGAGCAGAGATAGTCAACATAGCACACTCCAGATGTTGAGATTACAACTCTCACCAGCATGGCCTATGGTCAGGGGTGATTGAAGTTGTAATATAACCACATCTGGAGGACACCACATTGACTACACCTGGTCTAGAGAGCATCCCAATGCAATTGTTACTTCAACAATCCCACAGAATTCCACCCTACTGTCTTACCTGTTGAAAATGAGAAGAACAACTGAGGCATCAGATAGCTGTTCACTGTGGGATGGGGGATAGTGAGGTAGATTTGCAAGTAAATCATAATTGCATCTTCCTTGGTTAGTTCTCAGTGGAGTAAAGGCTTTTTTGCAGGATGTCTCATTTCTTATTGTCTTCTTAACTGTAGATATTGAAGAAATATATACTTGCATTTTTTTATTGAAGATACAAATGTCACTAAGAATTACAATCCTTTAACAAAAGAGATGTTACTTGTTGTTCATAAAGAAATAAATGGAAAACAGTATGAGAAAGTGAAAAGACGTGAAGGAAATATGCCATCTAGTGATTAAATCGCTTATTGCATATTTTTTTAACAGATGAATTGTGACACCAATCCTCTGGAAGCCGGACTGAAATATTTTATAAAATTAAATAAGGTAGGTCTGAAACATTTTTAGAGATATATATTTATGAAATTATTCCTGGGTTTGCAAATATTATATATAAACTCTTCAAAACAGATATTGATAAATTTCTGCAGCACTGTTCCACGTTGTATGCTGAAGGAATGGTTTCAAATAATGTTGCTTTGATAGGTAGATTGGTCCCACGAATTAACTACATCTGCCAAAGAATGTGAAAATCAGAACTAGTTCCTTGTGCATCTCTTTATCTGAAATGAATTTTGTTCTGGTGTCGAATTTTGGATGCTGACTGATTCATTTCTTTAATTGCTACTGCAAAACCATTTATATTTCCTACAATCCAACTGGACAGCTGTAAGTGTGGTGGCAAATTCAGTATGTGAGATTTTACAGATGGTCTGGGTCTGGTCAGTGCTTGGGATGACATGGGGACCCTATGTATATCACCCTTAGTTCATTTAAAAAGAGGGGAATATAAAGTATAATAAATGTCCAGCTGCGGATATTTATCTCCAGCATTTAGAGAAATAAATTTGCTGCAAAATACAGTGAGCCTTTTGAAAGCATAAATGGAGGTAAGAAGTTTACACAAGCCTAAACTATTAACCTGCTTCAATGGAAGAAATAAATTTGCAGATAAAGTCTTGATTGTGACTCCTTAAAAAAAGAATATGCCAGGGTGAAACAGTTCAGGATAGGAAGTCTGTCAAATATTAGTTGCCTCTAGGGGCAAAAAAGACTTTTATGTGTTTACATGTCAAGGGAATTTAATTTGGAAGGCTGTCCTGGAATTATTCAGGAATGGCCAATGAAGAATAATTAATTTCAAAATATTGCACAGGCCTGGCTCTTGTGTGCTGTAAGGTGATGGTTAAAGCAGATTGCAGCAGATGTTGGTGCTCTCTTACTCAGCTGAGTAGCTTTGTGTATATAATTTGGATCCATTCCAGGATTCATAAGAGATTTACCCAATAAATTGTGCCATTAAAAGGTGTTTGCATGTCTTATTGACAGATTGAATTATAATATTTTAGTTCCAAGGGACCCCAAACATCATTGTCCTTAATTAACTCCTTTTATTTTTCTGACTGGATAAAAAAACAAACTCACAATTTGGGAGTTTCTATCTACACTCTACACATCTGCATACTTCGCTTAAAAATAATAGCAATTGCTACTAGAATGTTTCCTATAAACGAATACAGCGTATAGGAGAATATACCATGTTACACTGTAGAAGGCACCTGCTGTAACAATTTGATCCACAAATACTCAGATGAATCTCTTCAGATATGATATAGAGTAAAAGCAAATGACAGACTAATACTCCTACTAAGCAGCCCCACTTCCTTGCCTCAGAGGATCAGAATGAGCTCTGTTACACAGTAGGTAGAGGCCAAAGATCAGTACCAAGGAAGTACAAGGATGAGGGAAGGAAATGCCACCTGAAAAGAATCATGGCACCATAGGGATACTATCTTTCTGTTCCTGATACCACACTTGAATGAAAGTTTAATTGAGCACATCTTTTGTAAGTCACTTTGAAAGCTTCTCAGGTCTATAAAGCAGCCTAGAAATAGTTTAAATAAATAATTTTTTAAAAAAGAATTTGGGAATCAGAACCTTTTATACAATTTGCTCATAAAAGAAACCTTAGACATAAACGGAAGGACAGTACAGTGGTACCTCTGGTTAAGTACTTACGTAATTCGTTCTGGAGGTCTGTTCTTAACCTGAAGCACCACTTTAGCTAATGGGGCCTCCTGCTGCCGCTGCGCCACCACTGCACGATTTCTGTTCTCATCCTGAAGCAAAATTCTTAACCCGAGGTACTATTACTGGGTTAGATACCTGAATCGTATGTAACCTGAAGCATATGTAACCTGAGGTACCACTGTACTTTGATTGGAGTCTTCGTATTCTGCCATATATGCTCACACTAGAAAGTCAGGCTGGTTTGATTGCTATTCCACTTTGACAATAGACATTTTTGGGACTTTAAAACACCACAAAACCTTGGAATGTACTTTCCTAGCCAATTAAGCCTTATGTGTAGAATTGCAACAGTGCAACTGTATCCCATGCTTGTTTACTCAGAAGGGAGTCTCACTGACTTCAAATGTTTGTGGGACTGTAACCTTAGTCTTCATTACTTTTTTTTGGTCAAAGTATAAATTATTTTGAGGCTTTTCATATCTTTGATTTTTAAAAGTGCAGTAGTTATTACAGGTAAGCAACCATATACAGCAGTTTTGCTGCAGCAGCAGTAGTCGTGAGAGGTATTTTCAATTCTATCACTGCTTTGGTGTCGCTGGTTTTCAGAAACAACATTCATTTTGATGGAGGGCTGCTGACTGAGGTGGTCATGGTAATGGGTAAAAGTGGCTATGTCAGAATTCCACATCTATGGAATGGCTGAGGGAGGTCTGCATTGCCCATGGGGTTTTGTGTCTAATATAGAAGTATGGGTGTGTTACTGTTTTGATTAAGGAATCAAAATGTCAGTAACTAGACCTGCTAAAAAGTGGGTTGTTGTTTTTAGAGGATCACTTCCTTGATCAGAAAATTCATTTTCACTGATGGAAGTTATATGAAGATTAATTACATCAGTCTCTGTGTTTCTGACATTAATATTTATCAACTGGCATTTTTCTGATGTTTTCATTTTTTAAAAAATTCTTATTGGAATAACTTTCCACCCATGGTGAAAGCCAAAGATGCAGTGACTTTTGGAGACTATTTGGATACTTTTGTGGTGCATATCATGAAGAATTTCAGGGAAACTTTCTTGACTGCTGCAAAGATCCATCAATCAAAAACCTTATGGTAAAGTGTCAAATTGGGAAAGGAAGGAAATAAGAGTTGACATTAGCAGCAGGGACAGCATATTGCATAGTGCAATGGAGAACATTAATCAAATCCAAGGAAAACAAGGCCTCACTTGTTCTGTTCCTCAGAAGAAAACTGGTGCAGCAAGCAAAACGTAGTGACACAGACAGGCAGTGGTGATCATGATGGTTATGATGCTTCATCTGTTGGAAGAAACACAAACTACCTCAACTCTACTCATATGATTGTGCATCTGTCTGAGGCAGGGTCAGGTGGACATAAGAGTCACTGTCACAAGGAGCGATAGAGATGCTTTATTGCTACTGCTGGCCTTCTAACCTCATCTCAACAGTGAGCTATGGATGAAAGCAGTCATGTCAAATTATATGAATTATATGTTGCCAAGCACAAAGTGGAATGGCATGATTAAGGAAGAGATGGACAGCTGGGCTTTCGTGCCACCTTGGGGCATGATACCACAAGCTAACTTCCAAGACTGAAAGACCTGTTAAAAGTCTACATCTCCTGTCTCATACATACCTGATGTCCACCTGATTTGAAGTGTCTTACACACCTGATGTATGAACCTACCAGGAAGACACATTCAATTCATATTCTGTTCATTTGCTCCATTCAGAAAGGGCCCACCACCAAGCCTTAATTTTATAAAATGCTATTGTGGCAAACTCAGTTTTCCAAGTCCCACAGAAAGTGGTTGACACATTGAGCAAAGTATGCCTTCTCTACAGATGACAAAAGCCATTTAGCTGAGTGATTGGACATTACAACCTGTGGGTGTACAAGTGGACATCAGTTTGCTTATGTGCAAATTTGTGAAAGTGAACTGGAAATCAGCATGCAAGTGTGTGGATTGGTGCCAGACTCCATACAGTTACAACCATGACAGTGATTTATGTGTGGATTGAAGGTGTCTTGTTATTTTGAAATGTTGTATTGTTTACTTAAGGATTAGATTTTAGTCCAAAAAAAGATTTCAGCCAAAATAGGTTGTCTATATAATTTGCTGCTTTTGGCTCCATTACTGTTTAGGTAGCCTTTTAGGGCATAGAGCAGGGGTGTGGAGTTTTATCAGCTTGAGGGTCACATTTTTTCGTGGGAAGCATACCAGGGAGGGACCACAGGCCAGTGCTCAGTGTTGCCAGAATCAAAAGGATATGTAGGCCCCATTCTAGCCGTACAAAAGTCAGAGAGGGGTATCATACTAGCCAACTTTTCAAGCACCAAACTAGAATGTGTGTCTTCTGGGATGTAGTCCCAGTCATCAAGATCTTGTGCAAAAAACCTGGGATGTCCTGTTTTTCCAGGGCACTTGGGAGGTATGGTGTGTTATGTATGTGCGTGTACCTACACATAAGTAAGCAAGAGGTCTTTATCCCACAAAGAGTATTTATAATGGCCACAACTCTTGTTGGGTACAGCTTCACAGAGACAAGTGGTCCTATTTTTGACAACTCATGAGTTGCAATGATGCTTGGCTCAGCCCAGGCTGCTGAGTCTTCAGAAGTCAGGAAGCAGCTAAAGGTGGCTACTGCCCGGCCATCATTAGGGCACAATTCTGTCACCGCCCTTGAGATGGAATGGCTCATACCTGCAGGAGCCCACTGCAACTCCTTCACTTTTAAGGATCCTACCTAAGCACCCTTTGATAGATACGTCAAAGTTGTGAAAACAGAAAGCAACAAACCCTCCCATGCAGGGGCAACAAGAATATATACCCCACAGGGTTGCAAAAACTCTATGATCAGTTCTGCCAGTCCTGGGCCCAGGTAAGTTTTCTTCCTAATCCCATCAACCAGCAGCTAACACTGGGTCCAGAGAAATCTTGCACTAATTTACTTCAACCTATGTTACATAATGTTATAGCAAAGAGAGTAGGTAGGGATGGGCAGGCTAGGAAAATGCTAGCTGGATCCTCAAGAGGGAGATTGCTCGCCATTTTAAAAAAATTTCAGTCGAATCTGAGAAAGATGGCTAGGAGGAGTTGCATACGTGGCATGTTTTCTGCGACACCCCTACCCCCCCCCCCAGCACATGGGCACAAGGGAAAGCTCCCTGTGCAATTGGAAAGCCAGCCTTTATCATACATGAGCTGTACTGAAAGTAATGGGAGATGAGCACAAGTACTCTTCTAGTACTGTTTGTCCCTTGTGCAAGAGAAGCTCCTGCAGGATTGCAATTTTGTACAGTACTTGTTTCTTTGCTCCACTTTTATCACCCTTTGTTGAATTCATGCGTGAAGATTCTCTCCGCTGATACTGCACACATAGACTGAACTACAGTACACTAACACATTTTCCTTCTGGAAATAACATGACATATGAATCATTTCCCTATGTTGGGATTTTAGTTCCTCATGCATGATTTTAAAGTGAATGAAGGAGGTTGGGGTATAGATACAGTGAACATTATTTTAAGTCTAAGTTGTATAGTTTCATTTGCTATAGTCTGCTTTTTTCTGGGGGTACACAGGGGTATGCATACCCCTAAACATTTTGTGAATCTTTGTACCTTTGTCCATTTACTGTATTTATTTTTCTGGATTTGAACTATAAAATGGTTATTTCTTGAGTCAAAATGAGGGTACCCATAAACATTTTTTAAAGAAAAAAGCCCTGGCTACAGTGGTAAAAACTATTACAAAACAATTTTGGAAGATTATCCTACCGTGCAGTATAGCAAAATTCCAGAACCTCCACAGTGGAATGTGAAAACATAAAGAAGTTCAGTAAAAGAAATACAGAGAAAGTATATTAATTAAAGCTATGCTTTTCCTTTACTGTCAATAGGAAAGGAAATATTCTAAAAGCTCTTTTTTTGTATTGTAATATAAATATGCTTCTTTGTCTTCACTAAACAACTATTTCAGAAAAAAATACAGCACATAAACTAAAATGTTTTCTTGATCATTGATTTAGCTGCTGAATAATACCTGGTAAATGTGGTTTGAACCATCCTTTTCTTTCTTAGAACTAAATATAACACACATGAAATTTTCTCTCACAAATTAATTTGTGAGGGCTTTTTTTTTAAATGCTAAGGCAAATCAAAATTTCTCTAGCTGTTGCCCTGTTTATATATTCACAGGAGTTAACTACCTTCTATGCAATTAATCTCGAAGTGACCCATTAAAGCAATTCACATCTGTTACCAGGTCATACTCAAGGCTCCAATTATGACTGCTGCATTAACCTTCATGCAAACTGTGTTTTCCATTTATAAATGATGGATTTATGCGAGTCAAGTGAATAATGTTGAAGAGTAAGCATGGGGGAGCTTGGAAGTATTCAAATGCATGGGCTTCTTTTAAGGACAGTTTCACTAGAACATGGAGAAGCTATGCACAGAACTACTGGCTGCAAATAAGAAATGCCAAGAGCCATCAAATGTAAATTGTCAGATTCACATCTATGATTTCCGCCCTGCCCCCCCCTTTCCATTGTATCTCCTGGAAATAACTGGAGTCAACCAAAAGCAATAGTGCACTCAATTTATATCATCTGGTGTACTATGGATTACTGCTTTTAATTGGCAAAGCCTGATTGCCATTTTCTATAAGGGTATGTCTGCACTGCTATCTCTCTGGTGGCTCGTGTTTTGGTTTGCCCTTCATTGTCTCTCATCTTCTCTCTCCCTCTATTAATACATTCATGGTATATGGAGAGGACAGCAATGGAAAAGGAGACACTAAGGACAAGAAATAAATTGTACTTCCGGGGGCGGCGCGAACGGCAATGGCGGTCCTCTTCTGAACGGGAGAGGAGGCTCCGCAGGCAACGGGTCGTCCGCTACGGCGAAGCGGAGACCCACATCGGAAAACCCCAGGCGGCAAGAGCCTGGGGTCTTGAGGCTTGGTGGGCGCCTAGAGCGACCCTCCAAGTGCAGAAGGAACCCCGTAAGGGGCTCCGGAGCACGGAGGGGGGTTGCGGCGCTGTGAGCTGTTTCGCAGCCTGAGGAGCGAAGCCGCGCTGCTGCTGTCGGTGAGCGCTGATCCCTTTTCCTGCCAAATTACGGATCCGGACGAAAAAGCAACTAATTTGTGAGTAAAAGACTGAATCACTTGAAATTTGAGACTTTAAAAGGGAAACTTAAATTGGCTTGAACTTGGCTGTGAGCGGAGAGACGTGGAAGCAGGAAGTCCGTCTTCCGCAGCCATTGAACTTGAAAAAAAAAGCAATCAGCTGGAGGAGTGGAGGCTGAAAGAAAGAGACTCTAAGTCTTACAGATCTAAGCATCTATTTGAACTTGCATTTTAAAGTAAAGACTTCAAGTTAAAGATTTGGGATTTCTATTTGTACTTGACTTTCCTCCTCTTATTGGATTACAAATTAAAAGGTGAAACCCAGAGTCAGGAGCTGCCTGAGCACTAAGGGAGCTGTCAGTACTGCAGATTTGGATACTGTATATTGGAACTGGAAACAATCTGAGGGTATTGATACCTTTTAAATTTGAAACATTCTTTTTGGAGATAAATAAGCACTGTCTGCAACAAGGTAATCATTTATAAACTCTGCTAAGCATTTGTATCTGAAGGTTCTTGGACATTAATTTAGACTCTGAAAGATAGATTAAGCTCCCTCTAGAGGATTGGATTATAACAGTGATTTTACATACACTTTTTACTTTCGATTCCCTTGCTGTTTGCTTGCTCTGGACCTTTCCATTCCCATGGGAACAACTCAGTGTGACCTTGACTGACAGATAACGTTGGAATGAGTGGCACAAGAAAAAGAGGGAGAGCTAAACAAACAACTCTAACAACTCTAACCTCAGCCTCACAGACACGCAGATCATCTGTGCCTACTTTGCCCTCAGAAGTGGAGGGTGAGGGTGAAGCAGAGCAGTTACAACTGGAAGATATGGCCTCAGGAGCATCTGCTTCTATACTAGATAAAATCTTTGAAAAATTGGAAGCTTTGGACAAGAAAGCAGATGCCCAATCAGCAAAGATTGATAAAAATACAGAATGTTTAAATAAATTAACCACACAAGTGACACAGAATGCACAAGCAATTGGACAGCTAACGGAGGCCTCAGCAGAAAATCGGAAATTGACTGAGGACACCAGACAAAGATTTGAAAATTTAGAGCAAGAGGTAAGACCACTCACTAAACAAGTTGGGGAACACCAGATTTATCTCTCGATGATAGAACTGCGAAACCGTGAGAATAACTTAAGGATTAGATCACTACAAGAGGCAGAAGAAGGAAATCTAACTGAGTTTTTGACTAAAGAATTCTCCAAGTTCTGGAACTTGGAAGAAAAGGACTTTAAAATTGTGTCAGCTTTCAGACTTGGAAGATTCATAAAGAAGGAGAGGCCCAGAGACTGTTTGATAACATTGAGATCAAAGGAGGAAAGGGATAAGATTTTGGGACTACACTTTGTAAAATCACTGGAGGTGTTGGATAGAAGAATTGAAATTTATAAAGATATCCCAAGACTACTGCTTGACCTTAGAACCGCCTATTCTGAACTTGTTAAACTACTAAGGAGCAACGCAATTCCATTCAGGTGGGAATTTCCTCAAGGATTATCTTTTACCTTTAGAGGGAGAAAGGTTAAAGTGAGAACACTGGAAGAGAGAGACAAATTCCTGTCTACACACGGAGAGGACCTTCAAAAAAGAATTGAACTACCTTCTGGGCCTGAGGCAACGCCAATACCAACATCAGCATCTGTGGAACCTGAAGACCCTGAGAAGATACCACCCCTCGAAAAATAACTAGATAATTCAGGATGTCTCTGCAACTGTTGAGCTGGAATATTAATGGTTGTAACATTCCGGAAAAAAGGAAGAAAATATTTCATATATTAAAAAAAGAACAATTGGACATTATTTGTTTACAAGAAACACATGTGACGAGGCTCCACAGAAAAGTGTTAATAAATAAAAGATTGGGCCAGGAATTTGTATCTTCGGACAAAGTTAAGAAGAGAGGCGTAGTGATATATGCAAAAGAGAGCCTGTCACCTAAATTCCTATTTAAAGATGAACATGGAAGAATTTTGGCTATTGAGATACAATATCAAGGAGAGAAACTGCTGATATTAGGAATTTATGCACCTAATGAAGGGAAATCGGAATTTTATAAGAAGTTGCAGGAGACAATGCTGGATTATCTAGACTACAACAACATCATAATGATGGGAGATATGAATGGGGTCGTATCAACTAACATGGACAAGTCACAAAGTCAAAATGTTACAAAAGACGGCAGACTACCTAAAACTTTTTTTGAAATGACTGACAATATGGACTTGATTGACATTTGGAGGACAAAGAACCCACTAGGAAGAGAGGGAACATTCTTTTCTGAAGCCCAACTGACCTGGACAAGAATCGACCAAATATGGATTTCTAGAGGCCTGGCACCTAAGGTTAGAAAAGTGGAAATCTGCCCAAAGACCTGCTCCGACCACAATGCAGTAAAGATGGATATGACACTATTACCAACTGGATCCTTTAGATGGAAGATGAATGACAATTTGTTTAGAGATCAGGAAATTACCAAGAAGGCCCAAAAAGTGTTGAAGGACTATTTTGAGATAAACATGAATAATATGGTGGAAAAAAGAATAATCTGGGACGCAAGCAAAGCTGTAATGAGGGGATTCTTGATACAACAGAATGCAGTGAAGAAAAGAACATATAATGAGAAAAAAGATAAGATCTTGGATAAAATAAAAGAATTAGAGAAGAAATTAAGAGTGAATCCGAAGTCACAACCAACTCTGAGAGAAATTAAACTTTATCAAACACAATATTCTAAGTTGATAAATCAGGAAATTGAATGGAAGGTTAAATTAATGAAACAAAAAACGTTTGAGTCGGCGAATAAATGTGGAAAACTGCTAGCTTGGCAGTTGAAGAGAAGACAAAGATTAAATACTGTTACAAACTTAGAGGTTGATGGAAAAAACATCCAGAATCCGGTGGACATTAGAAAGTGTTTCCAGAGATACTTCAAAAAATTATACACCCAAGGGCCGCAAGATGATGTTGAGATTAAACAATTTTTGGCAAAAAACGGATTATCTAAATTGTCACAAGAAAATAGGACAATCCTGAATTCTAAAATAACACGACAGGAGATCGAACAAGCTATCCAGAACATGCAACTTGGCAAATCTCCAGGACCAGATGGGCTGACCTCCAAGTACTATAAGACATTGAAAGACTATTTGATACAACCTTTGATGGAGGTCAGCAATGAAATTATGGAGGGGAGGAGGGCACCGGAGTCGTGGAAGGAAGCATTTATCACATTAATACCAAAGTCGGAAGCTGAAAAGACACAACTTAAGAACTACCGTCCCATCTCTCTCTTAAATGTGGATTACAAAATATTTGCAGACATTTTGGCAAATAGATTTAAAAAAGTTTTAAATGAAGTAATTCATAAGGACCAGGCTGGCTTTCTCCCAGGAAGACATCTGTTTGCTAATACAAGGAACATTATTGACATTTTGGAACTTCTGCAAACAGATATAAATACAAAAGCAGTTTTAATTTTTATAGATGCGGAGAAGGCCTTTGACAATATCTCCTGGAAATTTATGATGGGAAATTTAAAAGAGATGGGAGTGGGACGGGGTTTTGAAAATGGGATTGAGGCGATATATTCAGAACAGAAAGCTAAACTGATAGTTAATAATGTGGTTACGGAAGAGTTTAAAATTGAAAAAGGGACACGACAAGGTTGCCCTATTTCCCCTTTGTTATTTATTTCGGTTCTGGAAGTGCTATTGAACATGATTAGAAGGGATCAGTTGGTGGAAGGAATTCAGGTCGGTCAGAAACAATATAAATTAAAAGCTTTTGCAGATGACCTGGTTTTGACCTTGCAGAAGCCAGAGCCCAGTACGAAAAGAGTATTACAACTGATTAATGACTTTGGTCGGGTGGCTGGATTTAAATTAAATAAACAGAAAACTAAGGTTTTGGGGAAAAACTTGACTAATACAGAGTCAGAACGGTTTCAGAATGAGATGGAACTTAATGTGGTGAAAAAAGTGAAATACCTAGGGGTAAACATAACAGCAAAAAATCTAGGTCTATTTAAGGACAATTATGAAAAATGTTGGACAGAAATTAAGAGAGACCTAGATAGTTGGACAAAATTGAAACTTTCTTTGTTAGGCCGAATTGCTGCTATTAAGATGAATGTATTGCCAAGGATGTTGTTTTTATTTCAAACACTTCAGGTTTTGGACAAAACGGAGTGCTTTCAGAAGTGGCAGAGAGACATTTCCAAGTTTGTCTGGCAGGGCAAAAAGCCCAGAATTAAGTTTAAGATATTAACCGATGCAAAACAAAGAGGGGGCTTTGCCCTGCCAGACTTAAAGTTGTATTACGAAGCCGCAGCGTTCTGCTGGCTAAAAGACTGGCTACTTCTTGAAGACACTGATGTGCTGGATTTGGAAGGGTTTAACAATACCTTTGGATGGCATGCATATTTATGGTATGACAAGGTTAAAGCAAATAAGGCCTTTAAGAACCATATTGTCAGAAAATCATTGTTTAATGTCTGGTCAAAATATAAAGACTTGCTGGAAAATAAAACACCAAGGTGGCTTTCACCTTTGGAAGCCAAGGCCCGAAAAAGACCCAATATGGAGGCTAAATGGCCAAAATATTGGGAAATACTAGAAAAGGATGGAGACAAATGGAAATTGCAGAGTTTAGAGAAAATGAAAGACAAAGTGCGAGATTGGTTACATTACGCTCAGATCAAAGAAGTTTTTAAAAATGATAAGAAATTAGGGTTCCAGGTGGAGAAATCGAAACTAGAAACAGAATTGTTAGAACCAAAGATTAAGGTACTTTCAAGGATGTATAACTTGCTGTTGAAATGGAATACACAAGACGAAACGGTTAAATCGGCTATGATAAGGTGGGCACAGGACATTGGGCATAATATCATGTTTGAGGACTGGGAGAGGTTGTGGAATAATGGACTGAAATTTACTGCATGTAACGCCCTGAAAGAAAATGTAATGAAAATGATTTATAGATGGTATATGACCCCAGTCAAACTTGCTAAAATTTACCACCTGTCTGATAATAAGTGTTGGAAATGCAAAGAGTGCGAGGGAACGTTCTTCCACCTCTGGTGGACTTGCCCTAAAGTGAAGGCGTTCTGGGAAATGATCTATAATGAACTGAAAAAGGTATTTAAATATACCTTCACTAAGAAACCAGAGGCTTTCCTTTTGGGTATTGTCGGCCAAGGGGTGGCAAAGAAGGACCAGACATTTTTTATGTATGCAACAACAGCAGCAAGGATACTTCTCGCAAAACATTGGAAAACCCAAGATCTACCCACACTGGAAGAATGGCAGATACAACTGATAGACTACATGGAACTGGCTGAAATGACCGGCAGAATCCGTGACCTGGGAGAAGAGAGGATTGAGGAGGACTGGAAGAAATTTAAGAACTATCTACAAAAGTATTGTAATTTGAGTGAATGCTAAATAAGATGCTAGACTAAAACAACTGGGCACCACTAAATTTAGAAGTTTTTTTTAAGAAAATAAGTAAGACTGTGAAAATTTAGCTCCTTTTGAGAATTATACGATTATGAAATATAGAAGGGATATAAGAATTTAAACAAGATGATAAATTGCTGACAAAATGTTTTAACGATGAAAATGGGAGCGGGAGGTGTGAGGAAGTCCAAAGAAAATGTGAAAATATGTTAAGATTGAAGTTACATTGTTTATTATGTCTATTTTTTATTGTAAAATTTAATAAATTGCTTTAAAAAAAAAAAAGAAATAAATTGTGCCTGTTCAAGCAGCATGCTGCCCATGCCTGCTCACAAGTGTGAGTAGGAGAAGTGGTACGTGGATTGCAATAGCATAGTGTCCTGGTTTAATTGCTAGCAAATTAATTAGCAAGTAGAAGGGCAACATGTGTTTAAAACATGGATAAGGAAACTTTCTAGCCTGGCAGACTAGATTGTTATTTCCTCCACCCCTTGTGAACCAAGTTTGACAGGCCAGCAGATCCTATTTTGCTCCAAAAGGCAAAGACTTTCTCAAAACACTACAGTGGCACCTCAGGTTACATACGCTTCAGGTTACATACACTTCAGGTTACAGACTCCGCTAACCCAGAAATAGTGCTTCAGGTTAAGAACTTTCTTCAGGATGAGAACAGAAATCATGCTCCGGCGGCGTGGCAGCAGCGGGAGGCCCCATTAGCTAAAGTGGTGCTTCAGGTTAGGAACAGTTTCAGGTTAAGTACGGACCTCCGGAATGAATTAAATACTTAACCCGAGGTACCGCTGTATTTGTGCAGTGCTTTGAGCTGTGCTTCTGAAGATTTGACAGATCAGCTGATTGCCAGATCTTCAGAAACCCCTTTTAGAACTTTATTTTCTGCAGCCTTGGGGCTTTGCAGGTACCTGCAAACAACTGTTTTGACTGAGCCCCACCCTTACCTCCCCCACACCTGTAAAGTGGCCTTACAAGCCAAATGGCTGGCTAATTAGGTCTGCAGACCAGAGGCCCCCCCCCCCCCCAATATTGTCTTCTGGGCTTGAGGGACATTGCAGGAAAGTTCAGTACTGACTTTCTTGAGAGAGGAGTCCTGTGGAGGAAGGCCACGTAGGATTGTCCCGGCCACATCAACTGTCTGCAGAATTTTTCAGGAAAACCTGCGTACATATCCTGAGCCACTCCTGTGTGGTTTTGCTGCCTGCCAAATATTCCCTGTTTCCTTTTCTTATATTGAAGCTGGGCAGTGGCAATAACAGCAGCAGAAGCATATTTTGAACTGAGATTAGGAAGGCTTCCCACACACCACCTTCTATGTTCTCTTTTGCCCTGTCACAACTACAGTAATAGCATGCCATTTTGCAAGGAATTACAGGCAAAATTCTCCCCCACTCCCTCATGTGCCCAGCACTGAGGTGATGGAAAGAAGAGAAGGAAGATTTCTGTATTTATATCGCTTCTCTTGCCAGCTTCCAGCTTAAAGTGTTCTTGGATGTGGTGGATATGGACAAAGGAGTATTTAAACCAAACCTGAGTAGAGTGTTGGGAGTTGTAAAGCTCACTTTTCATATTGAGGCCAGCTTTAAAAGCCCCTGAAGTTCATTTTCAAGACTAGCTTGGAGAACTTCACCAGCATATATCTCTATCTGTTTGTTTGTTTTAGACAGAACATTCCAAAGTGAATTTAGTAAGCATTGCTCTTGCTCTAGTTTGGCTTCAGAGGTCATCACATAAACAAATTGCATCATCCAGAAACTAAATTGGAGTAAGTGCTCCCCGATTCATTCTAGCATCTAGTACCAGAAGGAAACATATTTACCATCACCACTGAAAACCATCAAAAAGCAACAACAAAAAGGCAAAGAGGGATTTTTCCCTTACCCGCCTCCTGAAAGCCTAGCAAGCTGAAAAAGGCTGCCTGACAGATTTTAGTTCAGGCCTTCTGTCAGGCTTCAGCAGGGGGCTGCTCTTAACAGGTGCCAACCTGAACGTGGGCAGGCATGGTTCATACCAGAAAGGTTAAGGCCAGGGCAAGCATATGAAGCTATGAGGAACCAGAAACAGGAAAGACTCAGAGGCAAGGGCAGAATCTAAACAAGTGTGACTGAAGGTTGATTCCAGAGGAGGCATGAAAAGTTGATTTGGCTCTGCTGCTGCTACTGATAGCAGACACAGGGGCCAAGCTTGAAGCTTGAGGCCAGGGTTGGATAGGCTACTGCAGCCAATGTAGCACCCTTGTAGTTCTGTATACACACAGTATTCTATTCTAGAATCAGTTGAAATTCTTTGTTTTCTCTTCATACACACACTATCTAGATCTGTTGCATATTTTGCCCCTGAAAAGCGCTTCTTGAGAAACTGGTTTCATTCTGAAAATAAAAGCTTATTGCAGATTGATTCTGTATTACCCTAAGTAATATGTAGATGGTCCCAGCAATTGGGGGGGGGGGTATCCATACCTGACCAATGAAGTTGTGGACAGGTGTATACCAAAAGCAAAATCACAACTTCCTTCTCCTGGGGAATGTGCAGAGAGAAAACGGCGTGCCTAACCTAAGCAAGGTGATGGTTTTGAAACGCATATCAACTCCACCCACCCTAAGTAGATGGCAGGATCTAGAATCAATCTTGATTGAAATCAGCATGTTGAAGACAAACATGAATGGTTCTGGATTTTGTGCTGCCAGTGGGTTAATGTGCACACAACCTCAGACTTTTGGTCTAGTTGTCAGTAGTTCATACACACATGCAAGAGTCTTTCCCACAACTGTTACCTCACGTCTTTTTAACTTGAGGGAGATACCTCAGGCAAAGCCTGGGGTTTTCTGCATGCAAAAGTATATTTGCACATAGCATGAGCTACCCCAATAGCTTTGGAATACACAAAGTAGTTTACCAGATAAATGTCTGCTGTTGCTATCTTTTGTGGGATCAGGAGGCAGGGGAAAGGGATGTGGGCGTTCTTGCAATAATGTTCTATAAATGTCTCTGCTGTTACTTCCCCATGTAAGTAGCCAAGAGGAAGCTCTTTTCAGTATAATATTTTTAAAGGTATATAATCTGAATGTATAGCGCTTAAAGGTTACAAATGTAGACAAATATGAGGTAAAATAACTGAACATACCCACATTCTGAGCAAGATGAAATAACATTCAAGAAGCGCAATGGTTTAATTTAATTTGTACTTTTATCTAAAGCTTAATAATGGATGGAAAAACAAGTGAAGGCAAATTTAAATGCTTGCATCCATAACCCTGTCACAGAGCCTGACTAATCATTTATCATCATTATCTTTTTTTTCCCAGCCAGCAGACTTCATAGGAAAGCAAGCACTGAAGCAGATTAAAGAAAAGGGGCTTGAACGGCAACTTGTGTATCTCACCTTGGAAACGGATTATGTTGATCCAGAGGGAAATGAAAGTGTCTGGTATAATAACAAGGCAAGTAGCATAGATTTTGTTTCAAAAAACTGAAGTAAAGCTTTTTAGAACATATTGTGCTCCCATCCATATTTCAAAATGAACAAAAGATAGTTTGCACACAGTTTAAAAAGGGTTGCAAACACCAGCATATGTTTGCGCAAGGAAATACGCACATGTGCAATGATATATGTTTTTATTTTTTGCTATAACAGATTAAAAAATGCCACCCCTTTGCAATTTCTACCAGTGGCAGTTCTCACAGTCCTCTGCTGGGCTTCTCACAACAAAAGGAATTTGTTACTGGGCCAGGTTCAAGGTTCTTGTGTTAATTCTCAGAGCTCTAAGCACCTTGGACCCAAAGATTATGTAAAGAAGAAGAGGAAGAAGAGTTTGGATTTGATATCCCACTTTATCACTACCCTAAGGAGTCTCAAAGCGGCTAACCTTCTCCTTTTCCCTTCCTCCCCCACAACAAACACTCTGTGAGGTGAGTGGGGCTGAGAGACTTCAAAGAAGTGTGACTGGCCCAAGGTCACCCAGCAGCTGCATGTGGAGGAGCGGGGAATCAAACCTGGTTCACCAGATTACGAATCCACCACTCTTAACCACTACACTACACTGGCTCTCTAAAGTAAAGGACTGATGAGGACTGTCCTGATGTGCTCTGTGCTTCCCCCCCCCTACTTTGAAACAGAATCAGGACCCCAGTCTACCCAGCTTTCAGGCAGACAAGATAAGACAGCCTGCTGAAATTGGACACAGCTTATAATTCAGGAGGTAGAGAGAGAGGCTGGGAGGAAACAGGAAAGCAGGGGAAAAACGCATCCTGACCTAAGTTGCTCACAATAGCAGCACTACCTCCATACAAATGTATGGTAAAAAAATTAAGAAGTGGGTCCTCAGTTGCATTTTTGGGTTAAAGGAGGGTTCCAGGTCCAAAAATGTTGAAGACCTGTGTTCACACAAAGATTGTGCCACCTTCAGGTGTCAAATTTCCAAAGAGAATGAATACTTTGAGATGCATTCAGATCAATGGACTTTAATAACTCAAGTGGTTTCAGTGGGTCTACTCTGAGTATGATTTAATATCTCTCAAAATTAGAAATGGAAAATTTATTACAATATTGAGTCACTTTTTAGATCCATCTGCATGTGTCCATATCAACAGCTTTCATTTATATAAATGAAAGTTATTTCATTAGAGTGGGGAATATTCTAAAAACTGTATTTATTACTTGAGGAATGTGATATATTTTTATGCTTCAGTGTAAGTTTGTAGGGTAGGTTTGTATGCAGCAGTTGAGCTATGTTGCTACTCAAGAACAGGTGATGCATGTGCAATATCTTTTTCCAGGGCACAAATTGTTCTCTATGTTGAGATGCTCCCAGCCTTTTTTTTTTTTGGTTAAAGCAGACAAGATAACTATGTAACGTGCAGTCATGTGTTTGATTTTCTAACATACTGACTGTTTTATTGAATAATACAACCTACATCAATTGTGTAGGCTTCCATGCACTAAAACCTTTGTGATATTTGGGTAATTTTTCAGGTTATTGGCAACACCACATCTGGATGTTACAGCTACAGCACTCAGCAGAGTCTGGCTTTTGCATATGTCCCTGTGGAACTCAGTAAAGTTGGACAGAAACTGGAAGTTGAACTACTAGGCAAAAATTATCAAGCAACTATTATCCAGGAACCATTGGTTATGACTGAGCCAACAAGAACACGGCTTCAGAAGAAGGGTGGAAGTGCTAAAATATAAACAGGCAGGCGTTTAATTCCTCAATATTAAGAGTCAATACTTGATTAGCATATTTCATTTGAGTTGAATGCAAATTACACATGAAATATGCAACAAAATAATACTTTATGTTTACTAATCATTAAGAATAAGGAACAATTTAAGAAACCACTGTTACTTATGCACATTAGTTCTTGCAAATAATGTACACCAAGTCAGTAAATAGCAGCAGCAACAGTCTTGAGTATGTTGTAAAAAAACGGGATTGTTGCAGTATGATTGAGCAAGTGGCAGGAGTCCTGGGCTACAGAGCATGTGGCAAATCTTTGTAGAAATGATGGTCTGATCACAAAGGAGAACAAAATACTGAGGCTATAAGCCCATGAATTGATGGGAATTTGAAAGCAGTGAAAGCCTCCTACCTAGGTTGGCGCAGTGGTGAAATAAGTTCCATATCTGAAGCAAGGGTCTAGGTAACCAAACAGAAATTTACTTAGAAGACAGTTTTACCTCCCAATGATTTTTGAACTTGCATTGCATATAAGGATGGGGGAGAAATTCAATTCAGTTTGTATTTAAAGGTAAACTTATCTCATTTGCACTTTCTGAAACACTGCACAAACCAAAAGATAGCTATCCTTTGAAATTCATAATTCTCCGATTTTGGGGGCATTTTTTCCCAACCAAATCATGTGTACAAAAATGCATATACTAAGGTTAAGTATGCATAAAAATGCATATATCTGTGAGAATAACATACAAAAATGCATTATATATGGGGAAATTGCTTTGCCAAATTGTGCATACTGTATTAGGCAAAATTGCATACACATATGTATACATTAGGAGAAATTCACAGTAAGTTACTGTCAAATCTTCTAGGGGACGTATGAAAAATGGTGAATTGATGTGGAAGTCATAGAGGTAAATTTAAAATAGGGAGGGGGGATGAGAAACAGTGAAACTGAAATTGACAGATTCCTCCATCCCTATTTGCAAAACAGCTACTTGGTTCACACCATTTGGGCTATTTTTTAAAAAAAGGAAATTGGGAAAGTGAATTGGAGATAAAACCAATGACACCACAGGGGTCTAGATTCCTAGGTACTCTAGTTGGTGATTTATATCAGAAAATAGGGAATCTCTCTGTGTGTGTGTGTGTTTCTGTGTTTCTTTGAACACCTGTACAACACAAATCTCTCATTTGAAACTTCATGGCTGGTGGGCTAGCCCTTCCAGAAAAATCTGTCTGCCTTGGTTGACTAGTCTGTGCTGGATACCAAATCCATAAAACATTGATTAATTTCATACTTAGACCATAATTTTCCCTTTTCATAAGCCTAATGCTAACTTTTAAAACATTTTTGTGTCCTTGCTCACACTATTCAACACTAAATTTTCATTGTCCTATTTAAAGGTCACTTAAACAAAAATTGCTCAAAAGTGCAGAATCTTCCACAGAAACTGATACATCTAAGTCCTTCAGTAAAGAAGCTGAAGCATAAATAAGACATGCCAGTAGAAACACAGTTTGAATAATGAGCACCTATTATTGCCAATGATTTAATGCAAGCTGACATTACATTGTACAGATCTGAGTATCTGTTTACAAAGCAGGTTGCAATAAAATATAGAAGCTGACAGGATTGCCCATAGTGCTAGCTGGAGTGAGAGAGAAAAATCCTTTTCAAAATTATTCTCTTATACTTTATATTATTTGGCCTATTTTCTTCAACCATGACAGGATCTGATTTTATTTTTTTAAGATGACATTGTTTGTAATCAATCACTTTTTACATCTTAGTTTGCCAATACATTCTTTTAGATGTTAAAAAGGATTAGAATTAAGCATATTTTATGTAGAAACAAAAATATATAAACACAGGGCACAATTTCTCTCCTGCCTCATTACCTATAGAACTCATTTGTAAAACTGTGAACAAAGGGAAACTTTTATCTCTTCACCTACCCCTTGCGGCTAGGTGCTTGTCCAGCCGTTATGTGGAACGGAAAGTCCATAGATGGATAGATAGATAGATAGATAGATAGATAGATAATCTCCCATAGTGTAGTCATCCCCAACCTGCTGCCCTCTAGAATATGGCCATGTAGCCTGGGGTTTATGGGACTTTTAGTGCAAAACATCTGGAGAGCACAATGTTGGAGAAGGTTGTTATGGTGGTACTGGTCTTTACTACACCACGAGTGGGCTACTTGCTCTTGGAGCATGAGTAGCTTGCACACAGCACTTTGCATAGATGCTACTACGGGAGGTACGCATGCACACCCTACCCCAGATTTAAACCTGTGCTTTGTGGAGTCCTTTACAGATTATTTATTTATTATATCTATAACATGCCAGGTGTCAGGGAAGAGTTAGAAGTTTCCAGTTTCTCAGAGGGAGAAAGCATTCGCCAAGGGGGGAAGGAGAGCAGTGAATCTAACAGAAGAGAGCAAGAGGAACAACAGGGAGGGACTGGCTGTTCACAGGAAAGGCAAGGGTTACGTTCTAGCTCAGATTCGGAGGAGGGGAGATACAAGCCAGCTCTAGCCAGGAGGTTAGAAAAAAGAGCGGGAAAGCGAAGGGAAGGGCGCCTTCGCCATTTTGAGGGTGGCTGGTCACGGAGAAGCAGAGCTCAGAAGGTATCTGAAATAAGTGACTCTGAGGAATAATAGTTAAGAACCATTTATAAGATTGTTTTGTTAATACACAATAAAAAGTTTTATAAAAGAACAAGAAGCGTTTGTGTGGTGATCTGAAGAGGACAACGACCAGTCCTGACACCAGGATTGGCTCCCAAAGCAGTTTACAATTAAAGCCTCTTAAAAGGGGACAATATAATTAAGGATATGTTTGTGACTAGAATAGATCAGGCCATTTATATTAATTATTTATTGGTGTGATTTCACTCGCTGAATAATCATAAAATGTAAGTTCATACATGTTTGCAATTCCTGATGAATATCATATATTTTTGTTCCTTGCATTATTAAAATTCATACACTTTTTCCTTTCAAAGCAATATAGTTTTTTAAAAGCCCTTGTTCATGTTTTCATGTCGCCAATTTTGTAAGCAGATGGAGATTGTAATTCAGTGGTTTTGTAGGAAAGGTAGCTCTAGCAGTTATCCTTGAGAAATGCTGTCAACATGCCTAGATTACTTAACTTGTTGCACACTAACTGACACAAATTAAAGCAAGAAAATGCAGAGAGACCTTACTTTTTTTCTTAACCGATTTCCTAAAGTTTAAGTCAGGCATAGGCAAACTCGGCCTCCAGATGTTTTGGTACTACAACTCCCATCATCCCTAGCTAACAGGACCAGTGGTCAGGGATGATGGGAATTGTAGTCTCAAAACATCTGGAGGGCTGAGTTTGCCTATGCCTGGTTTAAGTTTACAAATATTTCAGTAAGAAGAGTTACACTGGGCAGCACAGCTAACCCCACAAATAATTATTTTTATATACTGTACAATACAATAATAGCGCAGTCTCATCAAAATAGCCTCTGATTAATACACTATCTACAGTAGTGTCAGATCCCTAGCTGGCAGGTTCCCAGGTCCAATAGGCCTAGTGTAGTGAGGAGCATACCAGAACAAGATAGGAGAACAGCAAGCAAATATAAGGCCCCAGACTCCTAGAGCATTCTACAGTAAATACAAGTAGCTCAGACTGAAGAGCAAGACTGATGACTAGATGTTCTAAGAGTTGGTGGAGTTGGATTGTCTTTAGAATAAGCTAGGATTGCCATCTAAATGGTACTCTAGAAGTTCTTAACCCAAGTTACTACTTCCGGTTAGCGGAGTCTGTAACCCAAAGTGTTTGTAACCGAAGGTGTTTGTAACCAGAGGTATCACTGTACGTCCTTTTTCTTACCTGATTCGAAGCAGTCCTATATGGAGAATGTTCTTGGCCTCCTGCTGGTTTTTTTTTTCACTAGTAGAAGACTTCTATCCTTGTTATCCTTTTAAAACTCACAAAAAATAAAATCCCGTTGGTAACCCTCAGTGTCCACGTGGCCTGCTAATGTATACAGTGGTACCTGGGGTTAAGAACTTAATTCGTTCCGGAGGTCTGTTCTTAACCTGAAACTGTTCTTAACCTGAAGCACCACTTTAGCTAATGGGGCCTCCCGCTGCCGCCGTGCCACCGGAGCACGATTTCTGTTCTCACCCTGAAGCAAAGTTCTTAATCTGAGGTACTATTTCTGGGTTAGCGGAGTCTGTAACCTGAAGCGTATGTAACCTGAAGTGTATGTAACCTGAGGTACCACTGTACAGTGAGACTTACATTGTTAAGAAGGTTGCCTGAAGTAGCATAGGATAAATCGGGTTCTGATAATTGGGCTGTGCTATAACCGATTGTTAAATGAAAGAGAGGGAACATAGACAAGCATACAAATTAGCCGAAATGTGAAGGGAAAATACATCTTGTCCTTGGTCTGGAGGAGGAGAGTGAAAACTGCTGCAGCTAACAGATTTGCCCACAGATCAGATAAAAGTGCTGCTGCAGTTTGGCAGACTATTGGGTGGGTGATGGAGTCAACCCTGAAGAAAGTACCCCAGAGGGCACTTGGAGGCTGCCACCCCCTTTAAGTTTGTATTGATGAATTTATCAATCTAGTAGAAGAAAATGAGCAATGCATTATTAGGTAGTAATTGAAATAATATTTTTTGCTTCCAAAAAGTTGCCTATAAGCAAGTGACTGAATCAGTAAAGAGTAAGGCAAGAAGGAAGTGGCTGTGTTGCTGTTTCTTTGGCCTTGTACTGATGTGGGTGGAGGTAGGCGAATGATCTGGGTCTCAAGATGTTTAATGCTGCCATAGATTCTTTACAAACGAGAAATTCACTTTGTGACAAGTGGTTGGTTGGAAATAAAGCGTGTTAAGGTTGTGGTTGGTGGGAATGGTTGAGAGTGAGATTTGCATGTGGGAGTGTGCTATTTTTGGGAGATGCTATTGTGAAAGAAAGTTTAGGCACAGCTGCCTCCTTAGTTATTTTGCTTAGCAAATGATGCTTTAATATGTGAATTCTGATTGTACTTTTGTCTTTGATTTTTTACTTGTAATGTTTACTGATGTTGATATTTTGTTTCACTGTTAATGGTGCTGCTTTAAATGTGGATCTTTATTACATTTTTGTGTATGATTGTTATTTGCAATGTTCTTTTCTAGTATTTTGTAATATTTGTATTTGATGTTGTATGATGTGCTGTAAACTGCTTAGAGATTTTGTTTCCCCATGCGATGTAAAACAGAATAGAAATAATAAAGTAAGATTCCTATGCTTCTAAGCCAGCTTTATAAACACCAGATCCATATAAGACAAGCACCTGTTAGTTTAGTGTTTTCTACAATAATAAACCTTGTTATTCTTCCATTTCTGCTGTTCTCAACATGGGTTCAGGCTGTCCGGAGCACACTTGTAAGAGTTCTTAAGTTACGGCTACCCTCCTTCACCCATTTGCAGTCACTAGATTTACCTAAGCCTGAATTACAGGTTTTGCCTTTAACTGTCCTAGTAACCTTGGGCTCCCAGCCAACAGATAAGAGTCGTGGTTTCCAGTAGGGCCTGTAATCTTAACTCACTGCAGCTCAGCACAGTGCCTAAGGCATGGGTAGGCAAACTAAGGCCCAGGGGCTGGATCTGGCCCAATCGCCTTCTATATCCGGCCCGCAGACGGTCCGGGAATTAGTGTATTTTTACATGAATAGAATGTGTGCTTTTATTTAAAATGCATCTCTGGGTTATTTGTGGGGCATAGGAATTCATTCACCACCACCCCCCCCCAAAAAAAGATTGCTGACCCCTGGGCTAAGTCAAAGGATTGGGCCGTTCATAGAATAATACTGCTGTGTTCTGCTTTAATATTTCCATTTTTTTTACCAGATTATTTCTTTTTTATCGCTCTTGCACTTCAGCTGAAACATTCTCTTACAAGATTTCAAAATAAAACATTACTAAAAGAAGCCCATTTATGAGATGCACATTTTAACCAGCACAATTAACAAGAGAATGAAACAATATCGTAAGCCTAGGGAAGGCACCAGAAGGATGAGGCAGCTGGTGCTGCAGGAGCAAGTCTTCCCTGGGGCATCCCCTTCCACCTCTGACCCCGGACCATGTACAGTACTGCTCTGTACTTCTTTAAGCCCTCTGGACAGACTCAGGCTGGGGAAGGAACGGGAGACGGGCAGGCTGGTGGTTCCTGTTTCATTTCGCTCCGGGGGGCGGAGCTGACTGTGATTGGCTTCCTCCAGGGTGGGCGGACCATTTGCCCTCGGAGGCAGACTTTCAGGTCCCTGTGCCCTTCCTGCTCTGTGAGTTCCTGCTGGGGCTGGCGGAGGACTTAGGGATGCTCCAGCGGTTGGTGTTCGGGCGCTGCTCGCCCCCGGGGCTGCTGCTGCTGCTGTTGCTGTGCTTGGCGCGCACGTGCCTGAGCGCTGCGCCTCCGCGGCCCGTCAACTTGGTCTTCGTGTTGGCCGACGACCTGGGCTGGGGGGACGTCAGCTGGCACGGCTCCGAAATCCGCACCCCGACCCTGGACGCGCTGGGGGCGGGTGGCGTGCGCCTGGAGAGCTACTACACGCAGCCGCTGTGCACCCCGTCGCGCAGCCAGCTGCTCACCGGCAGGTACCAGGTAGGCGGGAAAACGCGGCGGGATTGGACTTGCCCAAGCGAAGGGCTTCGAGACTGAGGGAGGGACGTGTAGAAACTGGCTGAGGTGCTTGTGTCTTCCCGCCCCGGCATCTCTCCCTTGCCGTCGGTGGATTCCTGTGAGAATCTAAGCCTAACTTTATAGCCCTCGCAGTTGCAGTTCGAATGAGTGGTTTCTAAAACTTAGGAACTGCTGAGGTCTTTGCGTATTGACCCATCTTAATTATCAGGGATGTGTATTTTTTTTTTTTTTTCTGATTTGAAAGTCACGCCCAAATCATGAGAGCTCTTCATTCGTGTAGCGCGTCACGTGCGTTTGTGTCTGTCCAGCAACGTGACGAGCTCCAGTCAAAAAGAGTCACGTCAGTTTCCTGTCAGAGCTGACTGAACATCTGAAATAAGGTTGAGGTTTGGGGGTTGTATTTCTGGGCAACGTATTTGTAGTTTTCTTTGCCCGTTGTTCTAAAAGTTATTAGCTCTTAACATTGAGAGGGCCAATATTCCCCTTCCGGCCCGTATGCCCTGTAAACCTTAGCCCAATGATATATCTTGCAAAAATGCACGACGAATTCCTAGTACTGTATTGTTTTCCTAGTGCAAAGATACCATAGGAATAGATAATTATCTGGTTTGGGGAGACCTCTAGTGGCTGTTTAATATGCATTTCAGTAAGAGGTCAGGATTGTGTCTTTTGTAAACTTCTGTAATTTGTTAGGGAAAGCAACGTGTAATAATGAATATACTTTATTTTTGCATTTCAGCAAGCAGTGCATTTTTGCATATCAGCAAGCAGTGTTTTCCAGTGCACAGCATATATTTTTAAGGGAAGGAGGAGCTACAAAGCTCCTTTTGGTTTGCATGTCAGCATCATGAATGAAACATTTTATCAGCAGAGCTGAGAAAGGAAACAGCTGATTAAAACTTAGCCTTCTCTCCTCAAGTTTCAGCGGCTGCCTCAAATCTAACTGACTTTCTATTTGTGGGTGTTTCCTGCCGCCTATGATTCTGGGATTATCTCATAAAGTGGATGTGTGCCAATCACTCCGCTAGGAAGCCTGGTGTTTGGATTTGGGGCAGGGGTGCAGGGAGAAAGCAAAGGAAATGGTGCAACTGGTGGCATTTCTTGCAGAAGCCCATATTGTAGCAAGCCGATTGAATTCTAAAGTGCTGCAACACTCACGCTCCTTTACCCTATCCTGCTGGCAACGGAAACTGCTTACACAAGAAGATGCTACTGTTAGCTAGTCCTACCACAGGCTGGACACTATTCAAGCTGTTGTTAGGCAACCTGGAGAATTAGTTCTGGGACTGCATCTCATTCTTTAGCAGCAGTGAGGAGGAACTTTAGTTAAGCCACAGAGGGCATGCTTTGCATCCACAAGGTCCCAGGTTCAATCCCTGCCTTCTTTAGTTAAAAGAATCAGGAAGCAACTGATGTGAAAGCCCCCTGCCTGGGACAGCGAAAAGCTGCCGCCATTTACAGGTGGCTTCATTTGAATGTAATGACAAACCATGCTGAAGCCCTGCTTTGTTTTACAAACCATGAGTTGCCCCACAGATTATCAAACAAACCAAAAGTCTTCGAAGTTTGGTTTGTTTTCCAGCTGCTACTGTTAGCCAGTTTTCCAGCTGCTCCTGCATCCTGCCTTTGTAGTTTGGTGAGCTTGGGTGGTCATATAAATTGTGGTTAAGGAAAGGTGCTCAGTTTGCCATGTTTAAAAGAAACTAAGCTATGAGCCAATAACTGTGGTTTCAGATCATGGTTTTGTAGGTAATAGACAAAACAAAGTTCAGCTGCTGGGCAGTGTTCATACATAATGCTGTGCCATGGTTTAATAAACCATGCCCTAGTGTTATGTGCAAAACAGGGCAATGAATATTGTTTAAAGCACACCCTTCCTTATACAAGATTGCAAACCCACCTAAAAATTGAGAACATAAGCCTGATTAAGATGATCTGGTGATGAAGGAGGTCGATTCCAGCCCCCTGCCTTCTCCAAACATATTGTCCTGGCAGCATTAGCTATATGGATTGACAGATGGCACACACAAAGAAAGAAGGATTGGAGCCTTTGATTTCTTATGACAATAGAGTTGTTCATAGTTGGGACTCTGTATACTGCTTGCAGTTCATTCATTCATCATAAACCAATTTGAGAAAAGGAGAACTTAAACTATGCCCCATCTCTTTCACACTCTGCAAAGCTCTATAGCTTAGGATGGGCCTGTAATTAGAGCATCTGCTCTGCTTGCAGAATAGTCCAAGTTCAGTCCCCGGTATTTCTAGTCAGGACTGAGGGAATTCCCTGTCTGAAACGCTGTAAAGTTTCCAACAGTCCTGTTGCTCCGCCGTGACCTCCCTGCCAATTTTGATACAGTGACTGAACTGGAGGCCCCTCAACTGACTTCAGGTCCAGTGTTGGACCATTTTGATCGGATACTCCCTGCTGATGTGGATAGATTCCTCCAAGTTGGTAGGCCCACTACCTGCCTCCTTGATCTGTGCCCATCTTGGCTGATTAGGGTGTGTCCAGATGTTGCGCGGACCCCCCTGGTTGAAATTATCAATTTGTCCCTTGACACAGGGACATTCCCAGGGGAACTGAAGGAAGCAGTAGTGTGTCCACTCTTAAAGAAAACTTCATTAGATCCCTTAGACCTATCCAATTACTGCCCAGTTTCAAATCTTCCATATCTGGGTAAGGTAATTGAGAGAGCAGTTGCTGAACAGCTTGGTAGGTTTCTGGAGGAAACATCAGCTTTAGATCCATTTCAGTCCGGTTTCCGTCCTGGTTTTGGGACCAAGACGGCTCTGGTTGCCCTAACATGATCTCCATAGACAACTGGATCAAGGTGGGTCAGGACTGCTGATCCTTTTAGATTTGTCAGCAGCCTTTGACATGGTCGATCATGATCTTCTGGACCACCGCCTCGCAGACGTGGGGATACAGGGCATAGCCCGTAACTGGCTGTGCTCTTTTATCTCTGGTCGGGGACAGAGGGTGGCACTAGGGAGGGAAATATCGTCGCACCATTCCTTGGTGTGTGGAGGGCCGCAGGGCGCAATTCTCTCCCCGATGCTTTTTAACATCTTTATGTGCTCCCTTGCCCAGGTTATCCAGAGCTTTGGGCTGGGCTGTCACCAATATGCTGATGACACTCAGCTATATCTGCTGATGGATGGCCACACTGACTCGGCCCCGAACACACTGACTAGATGCTTGGAAGCTGTGGCTGGATGGTTTCGTGGGAGCCGATTGAAACCAAATCCTTCGAAGACAGAGGTCCTCTGGCTGGGTTGGGATGGCATGGGGATGAGGGACCAACTCCCTTCTCTTGCGGGGGCCCAGTTAGTGCCATTGCCTTCCGTTAAGAGTTTGAGTGTAATCCTTGACGCCTCCCTTTCCATGGAGGCGCAAGTTACAGCAACAGCCAAGGCGACATTTTTCCACCTTCGCCGCATCAAGCAGTTGGTCCCTTACCTTTCCCGCCCCGACCTGGCCACAGTGATCCATGCGACGGTCATCTCCAGGCTTGACTACTGTAATTCGCTCTACGCAGGGCTGCCCTTGAAGCTGACCCAGAAACTCCAGCGGGTACAGAATGCTGCAGCGAGGCTCCTCACGGGGTCTCTGCCATGGGAGCATATTCACCCAGTGCTTTTCAAACTGCACTGACTCCCGGTAGAGTACAGGGTCAGATTTAAGGTGCTGCTTTTGACCTTTAAGGCCCTTCATGGCCTAGGACCCTCGTACCTACGGGACCGCCTCTCCCGATATGCCCCACGGAGAGCCTCAAGGTCCATAAATAGCAACACCCTAGTCGTCCCGGGCCCTAAGGAAGTTAGATTGGCTTCAACCAGGGCCAGGGCCTTTTCAACTCTGGCTCCGGCCTGGTGGAATGCTCTGCCTCATGAGACCAGGGCCCTGCAGGATCTGATTTCTTTCTGCCGGGCCTGTAAGACAGAGTTGTTCCATGCTTCCGGGGTGGCGCCATCGGCAATGGCAGACTCCCTCTGATCTGGAGGGACTAGCTCCACGCGAAACGGGTCTTTTCCGCTACGGCGAAGCGGGGACCCTTTCAAAAATCACAGGCGGATGAAGCCTGTGACCATGGGACTCGGCGGGCACCTTTAGCGCCCCCCCAACCCGCAAAAGAACCCACTAACGGGCTCCGGAGCGAAGGGGGGAAGTGGCGCGGTGCTGAGAGTCAACTGCTTCTTCCGTGGAGCGAAGCCGCACAGCTGTTGCCGGAGAGCGCTGCCTTTTTCCTGGGACAATTTGGCTTCTAAAATAATCACCCATGAGTACTTAAATTTCGGACAATTGGACTTTAAATAAGGACTTGCGAGTAGAAAGGAAAATTGGACTTAAAAGTTTACCTCAATTTGGCACTGAAACGGGAAGGTCTAAACAGGAAGTCAGCCTTCCGTTTCTTTGTAGATAGATTAAAGCAAAGACATGGCAAACTAGAGCTCAGAAAATCGCTTGTAAAAGATTAACTTTCATCATTTAAAATTGTTGAACCCCCCTTCGGAAGCAGGAGAAGAGGGGGGATTTTTTCGGACTGTTTAAACCTGCAGAAGTGAGTGTAAAGTAAAGTAACTTTCCACCGTCCTGATCCTGGAGCGGGGTGTCAGGACTGACGTTTTTTGAAGCTCATTGACCAGAGACAAACGTTTTTGACAGATAGCTATAAGAAGAGAAACCTTGATTCCATTGTTCCCCTTTGCATTCTAAAGGAACAAATATTGACAAAATATCTGAAAAAGGAAACTTTGTTGTTAGACTTGTCTTTAAAAGAAAGAACAAATAGAAGTTTTCCCCTAGAGGGAGACTGTGAAACTGTAACCAACTCCGGGGAGCTTGCAGCTGTTACAGATTACAATCGTGGGAATAGACTTCTGACTTTGCAGGACAATGTATTCAGAAGCTCTGTTGCGTGCTTTCTGTAAAACAAATGCCCTACTGGAACAGCTACATGAGAAGACGGACTTGATGGCTGATGCGATCAGAAATTTTGAACAGGCAGTGGGAAATTATACGGAGCCCACCCAGGAATTAAATCAGGAGTGTGCCCTGACAGAACAGATGAGGGAAGAGGATGTTGCTGAATCTTGGGCGCCAGAGATGAAGGGAGCTGTGGCCCAGCAGGAACATGAGCTTTTGGACTTGACAAATGAACTTGGAAAAAGCCAGATTTGGAAAGATAAAGTTTGGTTTGGTTTGGAAATGGGGGGTTGGATAGATCCCCCTATGCAGGGATGTTTGGACCTTTCAAGTCTGGCAATGGGCTGTGAGATGTTTGGGGTTGTGGGGGCTCTTAATTTTGGAGGGATTTTGAAACATGTTCTTAAATACCACATAGAGTTTAGTGTGGACTATGGAAAAGGGGCTGATTTGTCGAGAAGGGTCAAAAACATTGTTAAGCTGGAGTTCCCACGAGTGAAAGGAGCAGGAGACAAAGGAAAATACAGTTATAAATATGAAGAAGAGCTGCAGAAGGGACATGGAAGAGACTTAGGGGCCTCGGATACAAGGTTACCAGGTTAATGCGCTAGATCGATGGGATAATAAGGACTGACAAAACCTGGGACCAGGAGGAAGGGACGCTGGATGAAGACTGGATTGTTTTTATTTATTTATTTATTTATTTTACTACTAGGATTGTTTTATAAAATTGATGAATGTTAGAAAAATGTTGGAACGAAATTACTTGGCTTTAGCAAAAATGTTTAAAGAATTATGTAAGAATATCATGGTTATGAGAAGTTGGCAAAAATAAGATTTAAGTTTTAAGCTTTAAGGTTCTTTATAGTAAGATAAGATTAAAATAGATTAAGGTAATGTAATGACAGGATATTATGAAATATGGAAAGGATTTGCTGCGACAATTAACAACTAGGATACAAAAAAAGGGAGGAGGAGGAGGTCAAAGAAAGAAGGTAATGACAGCTGAGGATTTGAGAATGATGGATTTGTTTTTGAGTGTTTGAGGTGTATTTTTGTTTTTTGAATTTGTATTGTTTGATGTGGTTTGTTTTTTCTTTGTTTTTTCTTTCTTTTTTTCTGCTTTGTTCTCTTTTGTAATTCTAAAAAATTTCAATAAATATCATTAAAAATAAAAAAAAAGACAGAGTTGTTCCGCCTGGCCTTTTGCTTGGAGCCAATTTGATTCCCACCCTCTCTTTCTTTTTTCGTTTCCTTCTCCTCCCGCGATGAGGCTACATTTTAATATTTTAATGTTTCAATATTTTAATGTTGTATTTTAATGTTGTTTTTAAGTTGTAATCATTCAACTTGTTTTTATTATTGCTTGTAAGCCGCTCTGAGCCCGGCCTTGGCTGGGGAGGGCGGGGTATAAATAAAAATTATTATTATTATTATTATTAACAGTAAATGAAGCTAGTGCCGAGCTACATGTCGGCATCTGATTGGTAGGTAGATGCATGCACAACCTTTACTACTTGCAACTATCTCTGCTGTGGAGCTTCTATTCCTTTCCCCCCAACTTTTGGGGTTTATTAGCCCAAACATCAAGGATTTTTTTATTTTTTTTGCAAGGGTTATCCAGTTGCTTTGCAGCTGCAAATTCAGATCCAAGTAGCAGATACAGGAACAGGTAATAGTTAACATGAGATACAACATTGCTTTTTAAAAAATGTATCCATGAGTACTAAGTTGCTATTTCTCAAATATTTCTCTTACTTTGTTAATATTGCAACTCAGGGACATAGCGTGAGTCCCCCACCCCTGCAAAGGGTTTTGCAGACATGTCGTGAAAGGGCCAGCAGTGTCCCCATCTTCAAGACTAACCACAAAGCCACTTCCTTCCCCCCTCTCCTCCTGATCTTTAGTAGATATAATTCACCATTCCTAGTACAGGTGCCTTACTGTTATTTTCATAAAGGAATGAATGTAATACATGTTTCTCTTTTTAAAACTCATTTGCTCAATTCATTATGCAGTTATTTCTTTTAGATATAGGCCTTTCACATATTGTGTTTTGTTTTATCTGTGATCCATAACCTACTTTGCTTTTCTCCCTGCGGTTAATCACTCTTTACAGCCTTTGAAGAAGATCATAGCCAGAGGCTAAATATTTGACCAGATGTTCTCCTTATCTACTCCTGCATTTTTCCTATTTCAGTAGGTTTTAAAAACAAAATATTTTCTAGATAGGAGCTGTTCTGGTAAGACCTTGTAAGCCATAAGAGACTCTGCTACTGGGACATTTGGGGAAATGTTCTGCAGCAGCCATATGGTTCCTGATACTGGATATGCAGCATTTTTCACCAGTCATGACCGGGTGACCTGAGAAATCAATAGGGGCCTGGCTGGTTCTACATACCCTTTGCTTCAGCTTCCTTGGATTCCCTAATCAGACTGGGAACAATGCAGATTGCTTGCCTTAGACCATGTCTTCTGTTTCTGGCCCCTTGATCTTCATCTGCCCCTGCTGTGATCCCAGCCTATTCCATCCTGACTGGGCTTTGGTGACCCAGTTATTTCATGATATGTGGAGATGTCTTAGACTTCTGCTTTTGTAACAGTAACTAGTGGCCAATTACTATGATAGCAAGGGAAGGAGAGCTGGTATATCTGGAAGAGGCCCTGGAGGGCACAGCTCACCTCCCTGATTTGCTCCCCGGCTGAAATGAAAGGTGGTCATCTCATATTTCTTAATAGTGACCCAGAGGGCAATTTTATTTCCTCTTCCATTTTAAGTATAGGGTAGTGGTTTCTTCACAAGGATGTTTTGTGTTCTACATCCACTCTTTGAAGCATGAGGCCTCTGAACACTTGCAAGGAATCACAGTTGGGGAGAGACCTGTTTCATCCAGTTCCCACTTTAATACAGTGGTACCTCGGGTTAAGTACTTAATTTGTTCTGGAGGTCTGTTCTTAACCTGAAGCTGTTCTTTTTTTAAAAAAAATAAAATTTTATTGATTTCCAAACAAAATTATACAGTTTTATCCAAATTTTTAACAAATTAAATCTTTGTGGACTTCCTTCAGCTGCTCTGGAAGCTGTTCTTAACCTGAAGCACCACTTTAGCTAATGGGGCCTCCTGCTGCTGCCATGCTGCCGAAGCACGATTTCTGTTCTCATCCTGAAGCAAAGTTCTTAGCCCGAGGTACTATTTCTGGGTTAGCGGAGTGTGTAACCTGAAGCGTATGTAACCCGAGGTACCACTGTATTTGCATGCTGCTTTTCCAACAGCCAAGCTGAGCTCAAACTGGCTCACAACAAGAACAAAACATTATCAAACAGGGGCTGCTCCCTAATAAAAAAGAAATAGGCAATAAAATACAATAAATGCAGTAACAGAATAAAAATGATATAAAATAACAAAAACCACAAACTAAATCAGTCATGTTGGATATATATATATTAGCAACACCAATCAGCCCTGCAGCATGAAACAGAAAAAAAAGCTCCTAATCTTACTCACCTATGATGTGCACATTTAATTCCCGTCTCTCACACAGGAGGGCAGATTCTACCAACAGGCTCTCCCTGGGCGTAGAAACCAATTCTATCTTCCTGAAGCCAGCAGACAAAATATGCATGAAACCCATATTATAATAGCCAGAGCGCAAAGAAGAAAGAATAGAAATGTGCTACAAACCTGGCATACAGCACTCATTTCCCTCCTGTCTCCCACCCAGAGGAACGAGATCAATGGCAACAGGACCTCACCTGGAACATGAAGCAATTTCCATTCTCCTTCCACTAGTTTCCCCACCGGCAGATAATAAAAATTCTGCACAACTCGTATAAGCTAGGATGTTGCAGAAAAATGTGGAGTTATACAACTTCATATTTTTATATAAGTCTAGCTTAAAACAACAGGTCAACAAAACCTTGTGATGTCCCCAAAGAGACAGATCCATTTGGTGTCTTCCCTTTGGGGTGGCCCCACCCTCACTCTGCCTGGTGTTAGCCTCTCACATCATATGAGCTGGATGCTTTATAGCTGAATATTCTTCCCATGAGCATCTAGGTGGCCACAGTGAGAATGGGAGGCTCGACTAGATAGACATTTGGCTTGATCAACAAGGCTCTCTTTTTGTTCTTTCATGGGAGCACATGGCTACTTTGAGCTCTTGCTATTTCAGCCAGTCTGTCCATAAATTGAAAACCTGGGGAATGAGCACAAGGTAAGAACAGTGATCTTTCTCTCCTCTGTCTAAGGAGCCATTGGGTGCTCTCTCTCTCTCTCTCTCTCTCTCTAGTTCACCTCTTTGTTTTGGTTGATATAAAAGGGGGGGGGGGAGCTAATTTAAAACATTAGTAGTAAAAAACAGTCTGGGGTGTTAGCCATTCCTCTGCTGATCACCACCCTGTCTTGCTAAAACTGCCCTATAGTTTCATATATATTTTCAGAGCTTTTTATTTCCTGAAAGGAAGCCATCTATGTCAATTCAGCCTGGCCATCTGCTTTCCAATCAGAAATGGAAATTTATATTTTACTGCATTGGCAAGTGATATTGACCGCCCCTCTCAGTTGCTCATGAAAACCTGCCGCCAGGTGCTTTTCACCCTCACTAGCAAGCGACACTCCATTTCCATCGCTGGTAGGGCAGGCTAGAGAATTTGCGGGGAACAGTGGACGATTTTGAAACATTTTAAAATACCTTTTTTTGTCTTTTTTTTTTACATGAAAAGAGCCCAATGGAAAATATGTCTTGCTTGGTTCCCAGTTCATAGCCATTTTCAAAAATCACCTAAAGAAAGATTAATCCTGTGATCTTATTGATGTTAGTCCTCTGCTATTCCTTCCTTTCACTTGATCATAAATCTGTTGTTAGATCACCGTTCAGAGTTGCATGTGACAGTTTTGAAGATTTTCGTATTAACCTTCTCACAAGTATAATAAAACCAGAAGACTAGAGCACCTTCATAGTGTTTTTTAAATGTGCAATACATATTTGACAGTGATTTTTACTTGAGAGAGGCATGCAAAGATATGTAAATTGATGCTTTGCTTTCTTTAGAATTTTTAATAAATCTGGCTGTTCATGAAACTCATCTTTGCTGTCTCTAGATGGTTGGTGGGTCATCTGTTAAGGAAGTCAAATAATGCATTTGGGCTTTCTGGCAATAACAGTGAATTTTCTTTTCAGATTATATTTCCATTTTATGTTTATGTTCAGTTTCAGTAGCTCCCTTGTTTCTTTGCTTTCTAAAGCCAGCTAGAATCCTCCATTTGGGTAATCTTCAAGCTCACTGGTTGTTTTGATTATTATGTTTGGCTGGCAAAAATCTCCTCATTTTGCTAGATGATATAATTTTGGCTAATTATGATACATTTGGTATTCCTCTTTTAAGAACTGCCTTCCAAAATAGCTTAATGAAACCATGACTGGAAAAATGAGATACAAGTATTTGTCATTTCTGTGGTTAGTGGTTCAGAAGCTGGAAACAGATTTTGCATTTAATTGAAGCTTGCAACTTTGGGGAGGACTTTGAGAGAAGCGCAAAACATTTCACAAGTGTATGTTGTAATGTTGTACAGGTGTACATGGCATTTGATGGAGGAGTTGAATGCAAAGTGTTAGGGAACAGAATGTTTTAATAGTCCTGCATGTGACGGATTTGATGATCATGAGATTCTGTTTTGAATAGTAATCAGATTCCAACTTTAGGAAGGCCACAAAACTTCATTCCCTCTTCATGACTGAAAGCAGTGATGGCCTACAGCAACATGGGGGAGCCACCATACCTCAGGTCTAATTTGGTTGTTAACACCATTTGAAGCAAACTGTGCCCGTATGTGATCATATGATGTCAGAAGAAAGCTCTGTCATCTCCAATCTAAGCTCTAAGAGCAAAGTTGGAGATAAGGGATCTATTGTCTTCCATCTTAGCACTAAGCATTACAGCTCTAAGAACAGAGAGAAACCTGTGCCTGCCACCAGCTTGAAATTAGAATTGCCTGTTGTCATATGATGCCAGGTGATTGACATATGAATGGCCTTGTCAACAGTGGCCTGCAGAGGGTGGGCAAATTCTGGATCCAACCTTTGGGCTGCAAAGGTTTTCCGGAGGTTGAGTAACTTACTGTGGGCCCCAGTCTATGCAGACATTTGTACCCTTTTGTGCTCTGTCACTGGGTGCAAGTCAACATTGCACAATTACTGATGTTCCACCTGCACAAGCATATCAGCTTGCCAGACAGAATGAACCCCCATTTCCTTCCGTGTGCTGTTCTGGAGGTTCTCCAGACCCCCTCAGGGCCAATTTCAGTCAGCACACAGTGGAGAAGGGGTGGGGAAAAGCACGAATGTTCTAGCGGAAGCCCTTGCACAGGGGAGGAGCCCTCTGAATCAGGCCAAAGGTCCATCTAGTCCAGCATCCTGTGCCTAAAGATAGGTAATAAAGGCACAAGGTGAGCCTCCCTGGGGAGAGCATTCCACAAGCGGAGAGCCACCACAGGAAAGTCCTATTCATGAGTTGCCACCCTCTGGACCTCTCATGGAGGAGGCACATGAAGAAGGGTCTCAGATGGTGATTGCAGGGTCTGGGTTTGTTCATATGGAGAGAGGCAGTCCTTGAGATATTGCGGTCCTCCATGAGGACACTGACCAGGGAGTAAGCTCCGCTGAGCACAGTGGAGCTTGCTTCTAAGAAAACATTTATTAGAATGGCGCTGTTGAGTATCCTTCAGTTGGGTGACAGCTCCGTTTTCAAGCCGCACCAGGTACCTTTCCCCCATAACTCCTATGTGATAGACATGGCAGTTCTGTGTTTTGCTTCCTTCCATTTGGATTCATAGCCTAGATGTCCTGAAAATGTACACCAATTACTTTTAAGTGATTTCCCACCCTGCACACAGTTGCTGCTTATTTTTCAGTATTTCTAAGATGTGATGTATTTAAAGTTTCATTATTGATCTGGGTATGTTAGATTTGTTTTCCTCTAAATATGAACGTGTTGCTGTGCAGATAGCGCTGCCTGAGCATCAGAAAATTGTGCTGTAACCGATGTGTAAGGTACACTTGTTTTCATTAGATCCATACAGGTTTACAGCATGAAATAATTTGGCCGTGTCAGCCCAGCTGTGTCCCACTGCATGAAAAACTCCTGCCTGAGCTACTTAAAGAGGCAGGATATGTTACCCACATGGTGGGAAAGTGGCATTTAGGAATGTACAGAAAAGAATGCCTTCCAACCCGCAGAGGATTTGATACTTACTTTGGTAAGTGACGTTTACTTTATTCCTCCTTCGTTTTCATTGGATGGTCCAGCAGTCAATAATTTGTTCTGGCTTAGTAAGAACGTAAGATGAGCCTGCTGGTTCATCCCAGTGGCTGATCTAGTCCAGCATCCTGTTCTCACAGTGGCCAACCAGATATCTGTGGAAAGCCTGAAAACAGAACCTGAGCACAAGAGCAGTCTCCCCACTTGTGATTCCCAGCTACTGTCACTCAGAGGCATCAGAGGTATAACTTAGCCATCATGGCTAACATTTTCCTTAAAGCAGCGTTTCCCAACCTAGTGGATTCCAGATGTTTTGGGCTCCAAATCCCAATTAGCTCATCTTGGAGCATGGCCAGTCATTGGGCCAGCATGATGGGAGCTGTAGTTGAAAACACCTGGATGGTACCAGATTGGGGGAAGCTGCTATGGAGGCTTTGGGGGATGGTGTAACAGCATGAGGAGGACAAAGGCATAAGGTGCTAATTTCTACCGAGTATAGAAGTCTGATGCATCAGGGATGTCAGCTTATTCTGCCTCTGAGATAATGATTTCTCAAAAGTTGTTGCAGGGGCCTTTTGTGACCATGGAGGCATTGACTTGTGTCACTGATTTGTATCTGCGATACCAGATACCAGAACAAGAATCACAGCTGAAGGACTCTGTATTCAGAAAACCTAAGCTGGGGAATTCGAGCTTGTGTTCTATCACTAAGTTATGTCCAACTTATAACCTCTCTGTGGCATGGAATTTTCTGGATGTGAAGCGCTGGATGGGATGAGTTGAAATGATGAGTTTTGTATGGTGGATTGAGTGAAAAGAAAAATAAAAGCATACAATGTAAATGCGTGGAATGTATGAAATACTGAAAAGATTTGATTTTTCTTCTGTCTTCCATTCAGAAATAGGCGAAAATGTGTAAGGAACACATTTATAGTACAGGAAATGTCTCTGTTTCCCAGAAACAATATTGTCACATGCTTGTACATAAAACGCCAAAATGGAGCAGAAATTGCCTGCTTTTTACTTGGCTCTTGTTGGCTGTCTTCAGGGACCATGTGTCTTTGTTCTTGGTTTGTTCCATCATTTTACTATTATGGATGGCCATGCATATGAGTTATAAATTATAATGAAAATCTTGGGTGCAGTCCAACCAAGGGCATTGCTAAATCCTTAAAAGCCTAAAGGCACAGAACCGTGACACAGATTTGCATAACATTTGCAGATGATAATTTATATGTATAGATTTAGGCTGACTGTCAGGGAAAATCGCTTAATAAGCAAGTTAAAAACCACAAAATAAAGTTTTTTTAAAAGGGGAAGAACTAGGATATGTGGGGCATGGTGCAAAAGACGGGCTCAGGTCCCCAGGGCCATACCTTCACAACAGAATCCAGCAGAAGAGACTCAGCTAGTGGACCAGATTCCTCCTTGCCCCATCTGCAGCCTCCTGCATGCCCTAAAAATCTATTGAAGGAGCATGGGGGCAGGAGGAAGAGGAGAAGGGCAAGCCCCATTGCATAAGCAGAAGTCTCCTGCAGCACTGGATGTCACACATTGATTGCAAACTGATACCGGTAATGAGTTGTCAAAGAAATAAACAACTATCTGACTTTTAGAAGACATCTGTTTTTAATGTTTGATGTTTTACTGTGTTTTTAAAATTCTGTTGGGAGCCACCCAGAGTGGCTGGGGAAACAGCCAGATGGGCAGCATATAAATTATTATTATTATTGTTATTGTTATTATTGTTATTGTTGTTATTATTTTATTAATTATAGAGCTGAATGTGGGAATTTAAGATAGTAGGATCTGAACTTTGCAAAGACTAGGAAAGACTGACTTGGGTACAATAGCCATAATGGTCAAATTGAGAGGTTCCCCCCAGTACAATTTTGAAAGACAATAAAATGCATTGTAGGATTTCCCCTTTTGTATAGAAATGTGCATTTTTCACAGTTAACACAAGCTCCTTACACAATGTTGTTTCAGTGTTGTCAGGTGCACTTCCAGAAAAAAATTTAAAAATTGGAAACGTCAAAGGCCATGTTTAGGTAACTGAGGGTGTAACCCATGCTATATTGTGGCATTGGTACACTGCTAATTTTAATTATCTTTTGGATGTTTAATATCTGTTTTTGCCTACCTTTTATTGATAATTCTGGTTTTGTTTGTAATAAAATCTCTAAATTATTTAAAATCATGTGCCATAAAATTTTTATTAAATATAATAAAGAAATATAATATAATATAATATAATATAATATAATATAATATAATATGATATGATATGATATGATATGATATGATATGATATGATATAATATAATAATATAGAAATATAGGACTTTCATTTGCTCGGTGTGACTGCAAACTGGAGGAGCTGCCTATTAACTCTTACTATCCATTGGTGTTAACCCTGATTTGTGTATTTGTGTCTGTTAAATGGCACTAATTTGTGGCAAGCTAGCTGCAGAAGGATTTTATTTGGAAATCCTTCTGTTCTGTTTGGAAATGGGGATACTTTATTCTGGAGAGACTGTCTCACTCACCAGTTGGTGTCAGCAGGAGATTGGAAATGTTTGAATAGCTTGCATGAAAAATACTCTTTGCAACATAGAAATAGCTTAGTAATTCTAGCTTCAGCTGCAAGAATTATTATAGGGTTTTTGTTTCATTTTGTTTTATCTTGGCTGCTGTGGCTTTTCATCTTTGACGTTCCATCATTTCAGTTTCAAAATCTCTCATACACTTGCCAATTTAAAAGCATCATTGGACTCCTATTAACCATGCAAGCATGGAAGCAGATGTTAACGGTTTTTGTTTTTAGTTTTTTAATGGTGGGGATGAGAGAGTTTGCCAAATGATTTGTTGACTTGTTTTATAAAAACAATCCTATTTAGTCCTGGTATTCCGCCCCCTCCCCCAGGTGTACCAGACCAGGTAAATTCCTCCTTTTTACTGACTTGCAAATCTTACTGCCATTCTGCTTTTAAAGACTATTCTACTGAAATTGTCACAGGCATGATTATCTGTTGATTTCTTGGTGGTGGTTTCCTGTTTGTGGAATGCCCTCCCCAGTAAGGCATGTCTCCTTCCCTCATTATTGGCTTTCAATATAAATTTAAAAACATTCCTGTTTATCCAGGCTGAAGGATACTGACCATAGCAACCATGAAATTTGCAGCTTTGAGGGTATGTGATGGTTTTTAAATGGTTTAGATACTCTAAAAGTTTTTAAATGTTTTTTATTTGTTTGCTAATGTTTTAAGGATGTTTTATTTTAAATTGTATTGTTTAAACATTTTGATGTTTGCTTCCTTGGGCTTCTTTGAGAGGAAGGGTGGGAAAGAAATGTAATGAATACATAAATTTAATGAATACATAAAAAGAGAGACTTGATATTTCTCTCTTTTAGGTTACCTTCTTGGAAGTGGAGATTACTATTCTCACGAGCGCTGTGTGCCCATCGAAGCGAAGAACGTAACTCGATGTGCTCTTGATTTTCGAGAGGGAGAAGAAGTTGCAGATGGATTTAAAGACATGTACTCTACTAATGTGTTTACAGAAAGAGCAGTAGATCTTATAGCTAATCACCAGACTGAGAAGGTACAATTCTGTCTCTTTCTTAAAATATAAAGTTGGAATTAATACATTTTGATGCATTTAGGATCAGACGCTTTGGTGCAGCTACCTGTTCTTAGTCCCATTATAGTCGTAAGTTCATAATCGGGAATGTAACAATGTATTGGGGAAAAATCATTGACAGGGCTGTCCTACAAAATAGATCAGAAAGAAACTGAATTCAGTTTCTCAAACATTTTCTTCGGTTTTTCTGCTCCTTGTATGATAAATTTGATAGAGCAGCTTCAAAATACTGTAATATTAGTTTGTTTAAATCTTGGCGGCAAAACTTGTACCAGTGCTATCTGCTTGCAGCACCTGTGGCTGCCAGTGTGATGTGGTGAATAGTGTTGTGCTTGATGGTCGCATTGGTTCAGTTCCTTCTTCATTCACTGGCTCCCTGTGGCCGTCACTATGGCTGCAATCCTATACATGGTTGTCTGGTAAACAACCCCCTTTAACTCAGTGGGACCAACTTCACCTGCAAAGGATTTCCATGTATGCCTCTGCCACATCACTCTTAGGTCTCTCATTACCTAAGGTTGGTGTGGAGATGAAGTTGGAAGAACCTTATGTATGCTGTCTTTAGGTCCTTGGTAGAAAACCATATATGTTATTATTAATCTTGCATTGATATTATTAATATCAATACATTGTTAAACCAGGTGATCAGTTAGATATTATTATTAAATATCAGTACAATGGTACTTTGGTTCTCAAACACCTTAGTTCTCAAACGCCAAAAACCTGGAAGTAAGTGTTCCGGTTTTTGAATGTTTTTCGGAAGCCGAGTGTCCAGTGCTGCTGTTGGCTGTTGTTTCTGGGGCACCTGCACCAATCAGAAGCGGCGCCTTGGTTTTCGAACAGACTTCCAGAATGGATTAAGTTTGGCGCTTTTGTTTTTGCTATTTGCGTTTTTGTTTTTGTGGCTTTTTCGGTTAATTTGTTTTTGTGACTGTGTGGAACCCAGTTCAGCTACTGATTGATTGATTGATTGATTGATTGTGTGACTGTAAAAATGGATAAAAGCCCCCCTTCCAAACAATGACTATCATCATTGCAGGTAAGAAAAAATAATAATTTTTATTTTTATCACCTACAATACTGTCTTATTTATTTTATAGTACAGTACATTGATGATTGCTTTCATTTTATGGATCAATGGTCTTGTTAGATAGTTTTGCATTACTTTCTATGGGAAAGCACACCTTGGTTTTGGAATGCTTTGGTTTTGGAATGGACTTCCGGAAAGGATTAAGTTTGAGAACCAAGGTACCACCGAAATGTTAAATATTAACATTATTATTAAATATTAATCTAAACCACTTAATGTTAAACATCTCAAAGCAATAAACAGTAACAACTATTAATATAAACCACAAAACGAAATGAAAGATGCAATACAATACCATAAGGTACAAACAGGGAGAAGTCCAGCCTTAGTGTCCCAGGAAAAACTGAGAAAAGAAAGTTTCATCTTTAAAAGATGTCTCAGGCAGATTACACACCACTGTCCTGCACTACTAATGTAGCATGTCTGACCCAATTACTGGTGTGCCCCGCTCTTAAATATTTCTAGACTTCCCTAATGAAAGCAAAAATTGAATTTGAAGGTCTGCCTGCAGCTAGATCAGCTTATGGCCCTCCAGATGTTGTTGGACAGCAACTCTCATCATCCTTGACTGCTGGCCATTCTGGCTGGGGCCAATGGAGTCTGGCAACATCATAAAAATGGGGATGTCTTCAATTAAATATTATTTTATCCTTGAGAACTGAAGACAGAAGGCAGGAAGGAAGCCAGTAGTTGCAGCTGGAAGCTTATCAGCCAGTATGCTGATTATGGCATTTAATGATGCGGTCTCTTTTTTTGGTGTTGTGCCTTTTTGGCGACAGCCTCTCTTTCTCTACCTCGCTCTGCAATCAGTCCACGAGCCTCTTCAAGTACCTGAGAAATACATAGAGCCATATTCTTTTATCAAAGACAAAAAGAGACGCAAATATGCGGGAATGGTGTCTATTATGGATGAAGCTGTGGGAAATGTCACTGCAGCCCTGAAGAAGTACGGCCTTTGGAACAACACGGTTCTAATATTTTCTACAGGTAAGATTAACAATTAGATATACGCACATATTATTGGCAATTTTCTGTTGGCTATTAAGCTGATTATCTAGCAGGGGAAATGGAGGTTGGGAAAGAATGCAGAAGGCTTACTTGGTATCTGTGTAAGGAATGTAACCCCCCCCCCCAAAAAAATCGTAAAACTCTTAATAAACCGTCCCTGCAATCCTAAGACACAGCTACCCATTCTGTTGGCTACAACAGAATGCTTCTGTCAGCAGGGGCAGTTGGAGGGGGCTAGGAAAGATTTGTGGGCACCACGTTGGTGACCCCTTGAGAAGAAAAGCAGTCCAGAGCTAAGGCTGCGTCGGTGAGACTCTGCAACCAAAGAATACATGTGCTGCTTCTTTACTTTGTACGACACCTGGAAAAAAAGACCCAAGTTACTTTGCTTTGTTGCAGTCTTGATATGATAGGGCAATTTGCAGCATTTACATTGATAAATACTACTGCAATTAATCCTACTTGCAGCCAAAATTGCAGTGGCAGTTTCCAGGTGCTGGAGTGGGGGGTTGATTCTGAAGTGGGGAGCTGGCTCCTTGTGTGAGGCTCGCACAGATGCCGCAGTTTGAGCCTGGGGCCATCTGCATTCCAAGCAGATGCTGTCTGTGCCACTGAGCTATGGCCCTGTTTGTCGTGGCTTCTTAATGTGTACAGTCATACTTCGGGTTAAAGACGCTTCAGGTTGCGGACCACTGAAACCCAGAAGTACCGGAACAGGTTACTTCTGGGTTTTGGCAATCGCACATGCGCAGAAGGCTAAATCGCGCTTTGCGCATGCGCAGATGTGCTGAATTGCAACCCACACGTGCGCAGACACGCCACTGTGGGTTGCGGACGCTGCAGGTTGCAAATGTGCATCCCGCACAGATCACGTTCGCAACCCAAGCGTCCACTGTACCCATGTAGTCAAATGTTATAGTAAACATGCTTCTGTTTTAGTGCTAAATACCGGAAAGTGTGGGAAGCAATAAGTGGGGCTTCCACCTAACAGAGGCTTAACGGTGGCTTGATAGGCAGAAATTCAACAGACTTACCTGTTTCAGGCAAAAAAATAAAATGATGGGGAAGGGTGATGTACTTTATCATTGTCACAAGAGGGCGCCATAAGATGCGAAGTAGGGCTTCTCTTGTGACAATGATGTTTGATAGAGCCTACATACTAATTTATTTCCACGGTGCATTGTTGGTTCAAAGTGTAGTCCTTTTTACCACTAACACTAGGAGTTTTCAGCCTTTGTCACAGTGTTCCTCCCAAGGGCAGAAAACAAAACAATCTGTGTACGTCCCCCTCCTCCAACGGCTGCTACAAACTAATCAACATCCTGTTCCTATTTGGCATCCTGGAGAGTGTTTGTGTTGGGCCTTCTTCTGTAGGTGGAAATGCCAGAGAGTAATTTGGTCCTGTGGACAACATGAGCTGATGCAGTACAGTGGTACCTCGGGTTACATACGCTTCAGGTTACAGACTCTGCAAACCCAGAAATATTACCTCAGGTTAAGAACTTTGCTTCAGGATGAGAACAGAAATCGTGCTCCAGCGGCGCAGCGGCAGCGGGAGGCTCCACTAGCTAAAGTGGTGCTTCAGGTTAAGAACAGTTTCAGGTTAAGAACAGACCTCTGGAATGAATTAAGTACTTAACCCGAGGTACCACTGTATAAACGATTAGACTAGTGTCAGGCTAGGACTGCCAAACCCAAGTTCAAATCCCCACCCAACTGTGAAGCTCACTGTGTGACCTTGAGGCAGTCGCTATGTCTCAGCCCAGCTTTTACCTCACAGGGTTGTGATGACATAATTGGGGGAACCCGTGAGCTGCTTGGGGTTGGATAAAAGTGTAACAGACATGCATAGAATTACATTTCCTTTTGCCCCTCACCCACACCTGGCCTAACACTTGTATAGTACATTTTAAGTTGCTTACAAAGAGCTACACAGACCTTGTCCCAATAATCCTCACAGTAGCCATCTGTGGAAGGCTAGTGTGATTATCTCCATATTGTAGGGGATTGTGCGACTGTGGCTGAGAGACTGTGGGTATCTTACAGTCACCTTATAGTTGAGGAAAGATATGAATTGGGACCTGATACAGCCATAGAACCTACTTCTCCACGTTGCTCCAGTATGAAAACTAATATCTGGGCATCTTTCTGAAACATAGCCTACTCTTTGAGATGGCCTTTGGAGTTCAGAGATAAGTTGGAAAAGGAACTTCTTTTTATTTTGCTCTGAGTCCTCTTTGTTTTTTACTCCTCTTAAAAAACTCCACTTGGGTTTGGGTGGGCTATTAATCTAAATAAATAATATAGTGAAATATGCATGAGTCTAAAACCTGAATTGGTTCAGTTTCAGCTGAATGATACCAGTATAACAAAAGGTATAATAAAATTATGGTGGCGTTGTTTTAAAACAACATATAAGAACTTAAGTAGTTAAATGTGCAAATTTCAGAGGACAACAGGTACAAGCCAAGCCTTTTGCTGCTTTGGTGTAAAGACACTAAAATGTTACTGTGTGTAAATATAGTGGAGTGGGGGGGGGGGGCATCACTGTTTTGCAGGATGAGGCTGAGTTTCCATTTCATTCATTACCAGCTAGCAATTGGTTGACGTATGCCTGGGACCCTACAAAGATCCATATTGTTTGCCCCTAGAGAGAACTGCAGTGTTCTACAGATCCTATGCAACCAGATTAAGATTTGAAATGATGAATTGATTCTTAATATGTGTGACTGGGGAGGAGCTTTGGAGTTCAAATTGAGGACAGCGTTCTTCGCAGATACATACCTTGAGCTGCTTGTGCACAGTGTAGGTCTTTGATGTATTCGTTAAATGTCTGGCATCAGTGGGAGTATAGAGAGGCCCATTCTGCAAGTGATTATAGACAGCATACACACACATCTGTGTGTGCGCACACATGCACGTGCACACACACACAGTGTCTTAAATTGTTCGGTGCATAAGTTCAAGAGTCCAGTTCAATGGGAATGCCAGAGGTCAGAAATCAACTTGCTTGGTTGAGCTATGAATTGGAGCTTTCATAGAGGTTGCATAGCTGTAGTAAATACTATTAATCCTCCCCTTTCATAAGCACTGGAAGGATTCACCCACACAATTAAAAAACTTAATAATGGGAAAAAATGACATGCTTTTATTGCTATCTTTGGCAGCCGGTTCTAAATGCTTCATCCAAGCTAAAGTGTACAGAAGAGCTGTTTCTAGGCTAGCCCCCTGCTTCAATCCAGTCCTCAGCCTCATGCCTTTTTAATAACTAAATGTTTCAGACATTCCATATCAGCACCACCCTCTATAATTCTGGACATATTTAGTCTCCCTTTTATTGTTCCTAATATAGATAGTTCAGACTCGTCAGATGGTTCCCTTTTTTCACAGAGGGATTCCAGATGCAGTGTGCCTCTTTCTGCTGGTTGGTTGATATTTATATATTGACATATTACTTCTTGGCCATGTTTGCACATAACAGTAAGCCAGAGTTAAACGAAGTATGGATTACCAGGAATGAGCAAGCACACTAGTACATGTGACTCATACTGTCTCTGCCCTCTTCCTTTTCCCTTTGTTGCACTGGGAGGAAACACATGAGAGTGCTGACTTAGTATTACAGTGGTACCTCTGGATACGCACACCTCTGGTTGCGTATCCTTCAGGATGTGAACGTGGCAAACCTGGAAGTATTTTTCCGGGTTTCACTGCACATGCATGCACAGAAGCGGTCTACCACCCCATGCGCATGCGCAGAAGTGGTCCCTCCAGTTGCGGAAACCTCGGGATCCGACCGGAGCTCTGGAATGGATCCCGTCCGCAACTAGATGTACCACTGCACATGCAAACTAGTCCTTGTGTCTTGTTTCTCTCCAGACAACCACAAGGGCAAACCAAGAACAAACCATGGTTCGCATGGAATGCTAAGCCGGCAGTCTGGTTTTGTTTTCTCCCCGACATGGCAAAAGGTATAGGGTGTGTGTGATTTGAGCAGTGTACACCAGCATGCTTGCTCATTTCTGGTAAGCCGTACTTGGTTTAATTCTGGTTTACTGTTATGTATGCACCGGGCTCCTGAGGATGCAAATTCATATTCAGTATGATATTGGCCCTTGGTCTGATCCATCAAGGCTCTTCTTCTCTACTTAAAAGAAAGAAAGAAATGTTGTCTGATTCTGCTCAGTTGCTGCCCAACATTATTTGGAACAAAATTGTGGGTGGGCTAAGTTGTTGCATATATGAAGCGAGGTCTGCTTGTGCAATGAGATTTCCCTCCCTTCTCCCACCCATGGAACCTGGCACTCCCTCAATCTGATCTGCAGGGCTTAATAGGAGCTCTGCCTATGCCAATTTCGAGTGTGTCCGCTCCACCTTCACTCTAGGCGCCATAACTGTTGCTTCATTGCCCTGAGCTCCCTGGAAAACCAAAGTGTGCCTTCATCCACAGAAAGAGGATGCTCTCAGGAGCAATTGTGTCATCTGTCCAAGTTGTTTCTCTAATCCAGAGATCAACCAGGACTTTGAGGCAATAGGGACTTACCCGGAACAGTCAGAAAGCCATCTAGATCCATTTTGGCTTGATAGGTATCTCCACCCTACTGGAGGTTAGGAGTTCCTGTAGTCTTAAACTTCATCATTAGGGCCTCACTGTGTGCAGATATGATCCCCTATTTGTTCATTTAGGAATGAGGTTCTTTAGACCAGGGAAACAACAGATAGGAAAAACACCCCTCCCCACCCTTGCACACTGCTTCTCTGCTCCTAATCACCCCCTTCCTCAAAATCAGTTTTGATCCCTCTGTAGAAAGGGTATAAGGGTATTTGAGGTTTCGTTACATGCATGTCTGTGTAATGTGTAGTTAGGCCCCTAAACAGGTTTGTTCCGAAGTAACTTACACTGAAATGGAAACTTGGACTCTTCCAAGTAAATGTGTTTTAGATATATGTTTAGTAAATATGTCTGTCACATTCTTTATTAACTATAGAATTCTGGCCACCACCTCTGTAATATGTCAGTTGTATTAATAAATACTACATTTGGCATATCCTTCTACAAGGATGCCTTAGTTTCTAAATGTTTTTATAATTCCCTGAGAACCTATTTTGTTTTTCTCCTCTATGGAAACAGCTTCACCTTTTGGTGTTCTGCATAATTTCACATGTTCCGTAAATGGTGCAGAATGAGACAGTGAAATGTTAGGACTTGCGACAAGCCTGCTGAGATCTTAAAACCGACAAATGATTTTCTAGTTAATTAATAGCCTGTCTTTTTCTTGACATAGTACAAGCCGATCTGTCACCGCTGCTCAAAAGCTGATTGTGTGCTCTTGTTTGATTAATCAGGTCCCATGGCTTAAGCCAAGCCGCACTGGTACCTGCGTCTGTGCACAATGTCACAAACAATGTCACAAACTACCGTACTTGTGATAAACAAGCAAAAAGTTGATATGCACACACACGGCCTGCTCTTTATTTCTTATTCTTTAATGAAGACAATGCAATTTTATCTTTATAAACCAGGCTAACATTTAGGGCTTGCTTCACACCTAGATAAATTGGCATGTGAAAAGGTGCCACGAATGTCTAGTTTGCTGCATGTACTTGCATGTAGAAGCAGAGGCATGGGATGCAACAAGCTGAGCACTACAGTGTGGTGCTAACACAGAGGGCACATATGCTCCTTAACAGCCAATAGGAACAACTGATAGGTATATGAATGCTTTTGGAGGGTGGGATAGTAACTAGCCACAGCTTCTAGGTAGTGTAGATCTTTGTAGTGTGTATCTTTGGCTTGCTGGCAATTCTATCAAAGTCCATCAAAAGCCTTGGAGTGTTCTTCTTCGAAAACTCCTATATTCATATCTGTGATTATGTGTCCTGAACATGTCTGTTGAGAAGATTGCTATAATACCCATGCAACAAAAAGCCACATGATTCAGAGAAAGAGATCTGTGCTTTTGAATGAATATAATGATATGAAATGAGCCCAGCTGTGTGCATGTGATGCCACAGTAGTTATTTAGATGCATTTTGTTAGAATTGCATATATGCTTTTGCAGATAAATGTTCCAACATGCATGTATATGTATATGTATGTTGTTGTTGTTTAGTCATTTAGTCGTGTCCAACTCTTCATGACCCCATGGACCAGAGCACGCCAGGCACTCCTGTCTTCCACTGCCTCCCGCAGTTTGGTCAGACTCATGTTTGTAGCTTCGAGAACACTGTCCAACCATCTCGTCCTCTGTCGTCCCCTTCTCTTTGTGCCCTCCATCTTTCCCAACATCAGGGTCTTTTCCAGGGAGTCTTCTCATGAGGTGGCCAAAGTACTGGAGCCTCAGCTTCAGGATCTGTCCTTCCAGTGAGCACTCAGGGCTGATTTCCTTAAGAATGGATAGGTTTGATCTTCTTGCAGTCTCCTCCAGCACCGTAATTCAAAAGCATCAATTCTTCGGCAATCAGCCTTCTATATATATATGTATGTGAAAATGAAAAGATGGCTTTCACACATCCACAATACACAGCTTTATTCTGAGGATATGCTTCTCTCTGCCTTGTGCTTAACCATCTGCCCTACACATCTTTCAGAACTTGGCAGGCTACAAAGATGATTTAAAATCCTTTTAAGTTTATGGAGACACAATCTACTTGAACAATACTAATCCAATCCAGTCTGGTTCCCTGCTGTGCAAGGTATTGTCCAGTACTACAGGAATATCCTGGTGGAATGGACTTTACATGTCCCAAGGTTAGCTTTCAGCTGAGATTTCCTTTCAACTCTGCTTTTGCCATCTTCTCAAAGCCCCCACCCACCCCAGCAAGTCCTGCCCATCCTAAAAATAGCTAAAAACTGTTAACACATTCTGAAAGACTCTAATGAATTGGCAAAACAAGGAACGAATGTTAACTCCCAAGCCTTCTGCTTTGCTTTAATAGATGATCAATCAGCACACTAGTAGAATTCTGTGGTGGACCAGCCAGGTTAGACACCCATGAGATTTTGGTATGATCGGGGGAGGGGGATGCAAAAGTAGTAAGATGACTGCAAGTACCTGAATAGTTAGGGAGATTCATTCATTCATTCACTGATTTGCTACATTTATATACAGTGGTGCCTCGCAAGACGAAATTAATCTGTTCCGCGAGAGTCTTCGTCTAGCAGTTTTTTCGTCTTGCGAAGCAACCCTATTAGCGGCTTAACGGATTAGCGCTATTAGCGGTTTAGCGGCTATTAAAGGCTTATCGGCTTATCGGATTAGCTGCTAAAAGGCTATTAAAGGCTTAGCGGCTTAGATAAAGGGGGGGAAAGCGGAAAAAAAATCTCAAGACTCGCAAGACATTTTCGTCTTGCGAAGCAAGCCCATAGGGAAATTCGTCCTGCGAAGCAACTCAAAAACGGAAAACCCTTTCATCTAGCGGGTTTTCCGTCTTGCGAGGCATTTGTCTTGCGGGGCACCACTGTAATAGATTGCCATATAAGTTACATGATAAAAGGAGGAAATAAGAAATGAAGCATATCCAGGGACCAGCGATTTCCACCTGTTGCATTAAGGTTGCATAAGGACCAGGTGGAACAGCACAAAAGAAAGCACTTCTGGGATAGGGTAGGAGAAAACCAAGTGGCATTTGGATCCAGCCAAGGTCAGTGGGAAGGATAGGCCTTATTGTGTCACCTCTCAAAGCATGTCCCTTGTCATGCAATTGCTTGAGTTGAGGCAATGTGTTGCAATGAGGAAGCACTTCAACATTTCTCACTAACGTTAACAACAGCAATTTCTCACCAACATTCAAGAAGCATCACAAATGTTTAAGATAAGCGTTTATAAATCAGAATTTGAGAGTGCTGTTGTGTTCAGGTTGTGCTTGTAGGTTTTCCATGGGCCTGTGTGAGAACTGGATACTGGACTAGATGGGTCACTGGCCTGACACAGCAGCACTGCTCTTATAGAATCATAGAATTGTGGCTTTGGAAGGGACCGTGAGGGATATCTAGTTCAACCATCTGCAAGGCAGGAATCTTTTTCCCAACGTGGGGCTCAAACCATGACTCTGAGATTAAGAGTCTCATGCTCTACTGGCTGATCTATGCTCTACCAACTATTATGTTCTTAATTTAGTTGATATATGGAATACTTTAGAAGTAGTATCAAAAATATATTGATTATTAGAAATTTCATAGATAATGGACCATTACTAGCTAAAACCAAATAATCTCATCATGCATGGAACCCCCAGTGTGAGCTGAGATCTTTTTACACAGAAGCCTGTAAAAGTAGGCTGTATCTGTATGTTGCACCATCCCTTCTCTTTTTTGTGATGGACGTCCTGTTAGAGGACTTCCTGCTTGCTGAAGGTTTGTAAGAAGGAGCTCACTTCAATGCCCCACTACATGGGGGGGGGACCTATATACAGTGGTACCTTGGGTTACATACGCTTCAGGTTACATACGCTTCAGGTTACAGACTCCGCTAACCCAGAAATAGTACCTCGGGTTAAGAACTTTGCTTCAGGATGTGAACAGAAATCATGCTCTGGCGGTGCGGCAGCAGCAGGAGGCCCCATTAGCTAAAGTGGTACCTTGGGTTAAGAACAGTTTCAGGTTAAGAACGGACCTCCCGAATGAATTAAGTACTTAACCTGAGGTACCACTGTACTAGGCTGGAACAAATCCATCACAACAACAACAGCTACTACCACTCTTATCTATTGTCATAAAGGAAAGTAAATTTTATAGAGCAGGCTTTGGCCAAATAATGGAGAAACATCATGGATACTGTCCTGGTGACAATTAACAAGGTTTTCCAAACCCACTTAGGCTAAGCAAAATTTATGCAGGAGATTACTGTTGGAACTACAGTGTTCTAGGAATGTATGTAGATCATATTTGTTGGACAAGTTCCAAGATTATAATTTTTTAGAATTAAATCCTTTATAAAACCAATGATATGATGGGTTATGTTTTACCACTAGGTCCATTGGCTGCATTATTCTGTTTTTGTGAGTTATGTAGTTCTTTGTGAAGAGATGGAAATGATTATCCATTTGTTAATAGCAGCATGAATGGCCATAAACTAGAAATAGAAAAAACAAACCCATCCCCCCATCACAGACTGGCTGTTAGAAGACTTAAGAGATGTGTGTGTGTGTGTGTGTGTGTGTGTGTGTGTGTGTGTGTGACCAATGCCATCAGAGTAAAAGGAGGCAGGTGGGTGAATAATTGTTTTATGGAGAAATTGAGCCATTTCATAGCTATTTGGAATAATAAAGTAGAATATGCTGCCCAATATTATACTTGGAGTCATACAAGAGAATAATAAATTTTGGACCAACAACATTGATCTGTTGTTTTCCTGTCGTGGTCTGCTGTAGAAAATTGGACCACGTGGATTTCTCATTTTGTGTTATCCTGTTGTTTAGAGATGGGTTTTTAAATACATACGTACATACGTACATGCGTACATACATACATGCCACTCCTGGCATCAGAGAAGGGAACTGATTTGGAAAGCAGATGTAAATAGGTCTGATCGGCTGACTGGAGTTAGTTCACACTAAATAAAGCCACTTCCTTGGGTTTTGGCCTGTGCTTTGCAAGATATGGTACTGTAATTACAGCTGCTCTTTATTTGAAAATCGTTGCAGGAGAAAAACAGCACCACACTATCAGCCGAGCAATTCCCTGACACTGAGCTACAGCCATGTCACTCATGCCACTATATGCTGAAATGTTTAATCCTTTGTTTTTATTGTTGGTGTTCCTGGGTTGGTTTGGGGGGCTTTAGATGCTGGCCAGTTTTCATTGGCTGCAGGGATTGTTATTGGAATGGCTGACAGCTGTCTGCCAGGCTGTCTGCAGAGCCTTCCTGTGCTCGCTGCTGTTCAGCTTCACAGAGCTATTGTTCGCCTTGAGCCCTCCCTCCCCACTCCCTGCCTTAAAGCCTTTCCCAGCCATATCCTGATATGGTAAACCGCTTAAATTAGCTCCAGATTGCTCTGTTTATTTTGTGCAAGATAAGCGACAAAGTGCAGCCACAGCCGTCCACCTCAAATAAACTGAGGAGGAAAGAGAGGAGAGCAAGGTAATCTGGGTGACCAAATGCAGCAGCCTCCAAACAAGAAAGGCACAACACAAAGCGTTAATATGCATAGATCATTTCCTTTCTCCCTCACAGTGCTGCTGTGCCAGAGAGCGTATTCTTGGAAGTAAGTGCAGACTAAATGCGGCACTTTATTTATTTTCAAGGCAGCATTCTCATATAGCTGGCAACCTTATAGGAATCCCTGCTCATTTCCTCAAGATCTTGTGTTTGTTTTTTGTTTGTTTTCCCTGGAAAAGAAAATAGGGGAAAACCTTCTGTTGTCTAGAATGATGTTTAAAAACAGCCTCCCTCATATGCGTCAGTCTTGATAACAATCACCCTTAGGCCTCTACTTCAGTAGGTTTTGCATTTCTGACTGTAAAAGTGTTCTCCACGCAGCTTGGAGTGTGTTAAGATTGCGAGATTTGGCTTTCTGAAGTTCTTACACAACATCTGGGAAAGTGCAGCAATAATGGCCTCATTTCCTCTATGGCCCTTTTGAAGGCATTACAAATATACATCTCAATTAGGTCCTTAACTTAAAAAAAAACAAAACAAAAAACCCAGATGAGTAGATCCTGTTCCAAAAGAACACACTGCTTCAAAAGGCGTAAGGGGATGCCCAAACAGGGCATTCAAAGTAAACTTCCTTCTCTGAATAAGAGCACACAAATGTTCCAGCCACATTTTAGCAGGTTTTGACCCTTGGAATTCAGTATTCCATTCAGTAGACACAGGTTTTTGGCTACATTCCTAAATAAACTTGCATTGAAGCAAGTTGCAGTTAAACCGGTGGATCTTCCTTCCAAGAAAATGGTTGGCATCTGCAGATATTCTACATTAAAACAAAAACAAGCTTAACTATGTGGGACAGCCATTTGCTTTGTTCAAGACCTTGTGCAAGAATGTGACAGAAGGAAAACAAGGTTGCATTTCGAAAATATATTTTGCACGTGTGTGGGAGCTTATTTTTACAGTTATATAGAAATGTATATAGTGGATGTGGTGGTATTTGGAGTTGCTACAAACCTCATTCTTTATTTTACTCGCTGGTTCCTCCTAGGCTATGTGTTTAGGACTGAGATACATGCATCCTTTTGTTAATCCTGCAGACTGTTCATTTTTATCTCAGGAGCACGTTAAGGAATATTTTGAGGAGGAGACTTTGTGCTCAGAAATGGCTTTTTACTTGCTATTTTCCAGAGCAGAGTAGCCTTACCTTAGCTGCTATTATAATTGAAAAAGTCAGCTCTCTTGAGTTAGCATGATTATTATTCACCATATTTTATTTTCCTCTGAACATTGTGTGCACATAGTCCATACTGAATTACTCTCAGGTGACAGAAATCATGTGTCAGCATCTCTTATTCTTGGAATAGCTCGAAGTAGAAGAAATCAATTTTTTATTACTTCTGTTGCTGTGTTTATTAAAATGAGAAGGCTTCTTGGTTTGGTTCCATATTAAAACAGGAACTCTGAGATAAGGGGCGGGGGGGGGGGAACAACCCATAAGTACGTTCATGCACTCCACTAAGTTTAATTGACATAATAGTCGACACAGTAGTGTAAAGTTGGGAGGATTTGAAGGTCATTTACTAATAATTATTTGTACTGAGAGGGACTCCTACAGTCCAAACCAAGCCCTACATCATGGGTAGGCAAACTAAGGCCCGGGGGCCGGATCTGGCCCAATTGCCTTCTAAATCCGGCCTGCAGACGGTCCAGGAATCAGCGTGTTTTTACATGAGTGGAATGTGTGCTTTTATTTAAAATTCATCTCTGGGTTATTTGTGGAGCATAGAAATTCGTTCATCCCCCCCCCCCCCAAAAAAAAAATATAGTCCGGCCGCCCACAAGGTCTGAGGGACAGTGGACCGGCCCCCTGGTGAAAAATTTGCTGACCCCTGCCCTACATGAATGCACAGTTAACTTTCGGGTTTCACTACTTGAAAACAGGGTGATGGTTGCTTGGTTAGATGGGGTTGCAGTATCCACCTGTTCTACAAAGGAAAGGAATCCTTCTGTTAGCTGAGGAATCTTTGATCTAGTAGAGGGCTCCACTAACAGTAGAGGAGGTGAGGCAGTTCCTGGAGATTCCTTCTTCAGATCTCTGTGCCACCACCCATGAAAGGGGCCGTTAACTCTCTGCAGCAGATTTCCAGGGGACACAGAGATCTTACTCCCTTCTTCTGTTAGCAAAGGCATCTGCTGAATCAAAAGCCTGTCTGCACACAAAATGATTCAGTTTGTGCTTCATATAAAAGGGCTAGATCACCTGTGATACTTCAGGTGTTAGTGGACTACAACTCCCATCATCTTCCCATTGGCCTTGCTGTCTGAGTTGATGGGACCCATCGTCCCAACAACAAATGAAAGGTTGCAGATTTCCCCATCCCTGTGCTAGGCAAATCTTTGAAGGACCTTCCAATGGTTGTGAGTTTAGTGGAACAGCTGTGCTCAATGGCGGTACATTTCCAGTGTTACCAGATTCCAGGGTAAAAAAAACAAAAGCCAGTGGTCACAGTCATGCCAAGTGTATACCTTTGCTGATCTGTATCTTTGACTACTTATGGAAAAGCTAATGCTAGACCTAAATGGATCTTGCAAAGATCCAGCAAAGGCAATCCTTACATCTAGAATAGAGACCGACAGAATACATTTAATTAGTGGTTAAGCAATCTTGCTTCATTTACATGATGCAGCTACCCAGATTAAGCTTTTCTTGACTGCGGTATTTGGATTTACTTTATAGGTTAATTAACACTTGCTTTTGTTTTTTGTTCATCCACCATGGTGAAGAGAAGCTTAGAACTGTAAGCTATTTGTATTTCAAATAACAGGGAATAGGATCAAATTACTTCAGGGGCACACAATGAGGAATTCATGGGGATTATGTCAGTACACACAACAGTGACCTAGCTAAGCATGGCTCCTTTTCCTAATGTGAGCAGGCATGCTTCACGTTCTCTTAAGACACCTTTGAAGCTTTCTTACCTGCTCTCATTGGCATTTTATTATGGCCTGTCATCTTGAATCTAGTGTAAAATATCAAGGTGATTACCCAGCTAATGGCATCTTGACCACCAGCAATTATTTTGGAAAAGAACTTCCTTTTGACTTCATGTATGGTGGGTTCTGTGTGTGTGTGTGTGTGTGTGTGTGTGTGTGTGTGTGTTTTAAGAGAGAGAAACAGTCTGCAACCCAGTTTAAAAACCAATTTTACAATTCTAGTTTGTGGTTTTTAAGACCCCCAATTTTAAATATGTACCTCCTAATATTCTTAGCTTGTTGTGATATCCATGTACGCACATGGCACTGGATCATAGGAAGAGAGCACAAAGATTGTTTCATGAGCTCTTCAAATTCTTGCTGATTTAGTAATGTTGGTTTATTCCAGGTCAAGCATTCATTATTTTGCTGCCTTGCAGTTCTTAAAAGATGTTCATGCTGATAAGCCAGTTTATACTAGTTATCATTGTCTTGTCTGTAGCTTCATGGGCTCACACTATACCAGGATATCTGGCAAGTCTTCAGATGGAACTGAGCAGAAATGGGGCTGCTTTTCTGCTTTATTGATTCATATAAGATCTTTAGCAAGGCTAAAATTGAATCAAGGTCCTGATTCTCAAAAGCCTTGTACTAATAAAGCAATTCTGAAGCAGTTCTAGGGACATGAGAAACATCTGTCCAAAGTTCATGAATAATGATTTTTTCAGCCAAATTTTTACATGAACTGCCTGAGTTCCCACTTTCAGTGCCTTGTTGTAGAGGAAATGAAAAGAAATCTGTTGCTCTTAGGTGAAGATTGGAGAGAAGTATGGAAGAAGCTTCCTACAAGCAGTGCAGATAATTTAATTATGTGCTCAAAAGTTTGCCATATGGACTATTTCCCTAGATTTGGAGGAAACAAAAGAAATAAGAAAAGGGAACTGGAGTGGGATAAAGTTGATCACTGTATTATTTTAGTTATCCAGACTTCGGAGGTAATTCCATCATGCAGCCTTCTACATGCCCGGTATTTTTCTTCTAATCATCAGGAAAATCAGCTGACTTGGATTTCCAATCCAGCTGTTGATTGCAGCTCTGAAGAATGGAGCTCCATTGCAGAAGTGTCCACTCTGTCTTTAATTGCAGTTATGCATTTAGTAATCACATATATAGGACACACTTGACATATAGGAGTCCCCCCCCCCTTTATTTGCTTGTGTGAGGTGAAAATGTTTGGGACTGGCACGCGTGCCTGAAGCACAAATTGGTTAATCTCCCATAGATCTAAGGAGCCACATCAAAAGGAATTATGTCAATCTGGTTTACAAAGCGTAATGAAATTGTTCGTGTTTATCTGTCCTGTTAATGTACTTACTGCTTGAGATACACTTGCACTTCCTTCAAGCCCTGAGATGCCATTAAGCACAATCAACTTTGGGGCCATGTTCAACATTCTTGGGCACACAGACACCCCCCCCCCAGTAGAGGGAAATGTTCCATGTGCTCTTTGGCATTTCCAATAGCCTAGGAATCTGCGCTGTACTAAGTCAGTTCATTGGTCCACCTACCTCCGTACTGGCTGTACTGACTGGCAACAACTCGCTAAGGTTTCACACAGGAGTTTTTCCTTGTCTGGAGATGTCATGAAATAGACCTCAGACCTTTCTGCATGCAGAGCACTGTGCTCTGCCACTAAGCCACAGCCATGTTAGTTGCATTTCATTCTGACTGAAATAAATTAAAATGGAGGCATGTCCCCCCCACATTGATTTAAATGGGATCCAAGTGCAGCTGACTCAGTCTGGATACAACCCAATGTATTTCATCTTCATAGAGGTGAATGAGAAGCTTCAGCCTCCATGGAGACCCACTGCAAATGTTGCAGACACTGGATCAGAACCTGCAAGACACTTACTTTTGTAGACTAGTCTATCAAAGTACTGCTGATTGGTTTACCCATACTTGTTTTTAACTCGGTGGCTGGACATGTCACGTAATGGCTCATACATGTGTGTCAGTCATCAAATCACCACCACCAGATTTTTCATAACACTTGATATCAGGCACAATCCTTTTCAATGGAGGTGGCTTGCTTACTCAGCTCAAAATCATCAAGTGATGAGAAAACAAGAATATTCTTGAGGCTGTTGTCCTGAAAATGGTTTCTTACCCTTGCATTACAATAAAGCTGATAGGAGTTGTGATGGGACGATGAGCTGCTTGTGCGTAAAATCCAAGTCCCTCAGAGTTTGGTCAAGTTTGCAAACCTCTGTCTGTAACGGAGCCCCTTAAACATGGCTCTGTCAGTCGCTTGCAGATTCCGACAGTGGTTGCTTTCGGAATCGCTTCCAACATAAAAGCTCCTTAACGGAAACACGTCTTCTGGACTCTCTGCGTGACAGTTTCCGGCGAGGAGTGGGTGTCCCTACAGGAGGTCCTGAAACCTCCCCACTGTTTTCGCTGGAAGTGTCTCGGAGCCATCCCTCCTGCTCACTTTCCCTCAGCTCAGCTCTTCTCCCCCTACTGGTTCCCTCTTCAGCTGCTGAGTCTCTCCCAACCTGTGTGAGCCCTTCCACCTCCCTTCCTTCCGATGGCAGTTCCCTGACATCCACCTCCCCTCCAGGGCCCCCTTCACCCCCTCCCGCCCCCTCCTCTATGGGCGGTGAGGAGGCAAAACCCCGGAAGGAACTTCCTTCACCTTCCGATGTCTCGAACACTTCTCTCCACCTGTTGCGGTTCCTGGTCTCGAAGTACTCCTCCTCCTCAGAGTCCATCTCCCCTTCCCCTTCTGAATCCGTGAATCCTTCCAACTCCTCCTCCTCATCGGTGGTCCCAAAGTATTCCCTCCGGAACCTCTCCACAGGCTGAGGTTTCCTTGGGAACCTTTGATGGAACGTTTCTATCAATACCTCGTCATTGATATCTTCTGCCATTACCCAAGTGTTTTCTGACTCCGGTTCTCCTTCCCACGCTACCAAATACTCCACCTGATCCCCCTTCCACCTGGCGTCGAGGATTTCTGCCACATGGCTGCTGCATTCCCTTTCTTCTATGATCGGTCCCCGAGTGGACATCCCTTCTCGTCCCCCCTCATAAGGTGACAGTAACGACCTGTGAAATACTGGGTGCAGTTTCATGTGGTTGGGTAACCGGAGCCTGAAAGCCACTGGGTTGACTTGTTGAATGACCTCAAAGGGACCCAACCTCCTGGGTCTTAATTTCTTACAACCTCCTTTGAACGGCAACCCTTGGGTTGACAGCCACACCCGATCTCCCACCCTTATGGTTTCACCTTCCCTTCGGTTCTTGTCTGCCTGCCTCTTGTATTCTTCCTTCGCCCTTTCTAAGTTGAGTTGGAGCTGACGATGGATTGCTTCCATTTCTTCTACAAAATGCTCGGCTGCCGGGACGCTCCATCTCTCCCCTCCTCCCCCTGGGAATGCCCTGGGATGACACCCATAATTAGCCAAGAAGGGGCTCATCCCTGTGGACACATTCTCTGCATTGTTGTAGGCAAATTCCGCCAGCGCCAACTTCTCTACCCAGTCATTCTCTCTGTCATTGACATAACACCTCAGGTATTGCTGGAGGACACCGTTTGCTCTTTCCGCCTGCCCGTTGGTTTCAGGGTGCCGGGCAGTCGAAAAGTTGACCTCCACCTGCAGTAAGCTCATGAGCTTCCTCCAGAACCTGGAAGTAAATTGTTTTCCCCTGTCTGAGACCACCCTCAATGGCATCCCGTGCAACCTAAAAATGTGTTCTACAAATAACTTCGCTGTCTCTTCCGCCGTGACTGCATGCGAGCAGGCTACAAAGTGGCACATCTTTGTTAGTAGGTCTACCACCACCATGATGGCTGTTTTCCCCTTGGACTTCGGCAGATCAGTCATAAAATCTATCGACACTGCCTCCCAAGGTCGTTCTGGGGTTGGTAAGGGTTCTAATAGCCCCGCCGGCGCCCGCCTCTCCCCTTTGGCTCGCTGGCATTGCTCACACCCTCTTACATACTCCCGTACATCTTCCCTCACCTTAGGCCACCAAAATTCCCTGGTGACCAACCACATGGTTTTGTGTTGTCCAAAATGCCCCGCCGTGGGGCTGTCGTGCAACTGCTTGAGTACCCTCCCCCTTAAGTCTCCTTCGGGGATATACAGTGCCCCTTTGTAATACAACGCTCCATTTCTTTCCTCAAAACCCCCTGGTTCCTCTCCCTCACCCCTAAGACCTCTGAGCTTATTCTGGGCATATTCATCATTCTCTGTTTCCTCTACCAGTTCTCTTTGCCCCACCAATGCCGCCCCACACACCCAGCGGTCCTCTGGGATGACATGTCTCTCTTCGGGTCCCCCCTCCCCTTCCAAATATTCAGGTTTGCGTGAGAGAGCGTCCGCCCTAACATTTTCTGGACCTGGCACATAACAAATTTCAAAGTGAAATTTGGAGAACTCCTGGGCCCATCGCACTTGCCGTTGGTTGAGCACTCGTGCCGTTCTCCAATACTCTAAGTTCTTGTGGTCCGTGCACACTTGCACCTTATGTTGTGCCCCAATTAATAAATGCCTCCATCTCCTGAACGCTTCATGAATGGCAAGTAGTTCTCGGTCATACACCGTGTAGTTCCTCTCAGATTTGTTCAGCTTTCGCGAAAAAAAGGCACACGGTCTCCACTCTGACTCCTCCTTCCCAGGCTGCAGAAGCACCGCCCCCACAGCCCGGTCTGATGCGTCCGTCTCCACTCGCATCGGTTTTTGTAAATCCACATGCAGGAGCTGTTCTTCCGAAGCGAACGCCCTTTTCAGTTCCTCAAAAGCTCGCTCCGCCTCCGCCGTCCAAACGAATTTCCTCTTACTGCTGAGACAGTCCGTAATGGGAGCCGTCAAGTGGGCAAAATTTCTGATGAACTTCCGATAGAAGTTTCCAAATCCAAGGAATCTTTGCACATCCTTCCTTGTTTTCAGTGTTTTCCATTCCAGTACCGCTTGGACCTTGCCAGGATCCATGGCCAATCCCTTGTCCGACAAGCGGTACCCCAGGAATTCCACCTCCTTGGCATGAAACTGACACTTCTCTAGCTTCACCCACAGCTGATTGGCTTGCAGTCTGCCCAACACTTCCCTGACGTCTTTTACATGCTGCTCCTCAGTCTCTGAATATACTAACACGTCATCTAAGAAGGCCACACAATTCTTGTAAAGCAAAGGCCCCAGGACGTGGTTCATAAACGATTGAAAGCACGCGGAGCCTGCTTGTAAGCCGAAGGGCATAACTAAATATTCAAATGCCCCCAAAGGGGTGAACATGGTGGTTTTCCATTCATCCCCCTTCCTTATTCGTATCAGGTTGTACGCCCCCCTCAGGTCCAGTTTAGTAAAAATCTTTCCCTTCCTGACCCTTGTCAAAATGTCATCAATTCTGGGCATCGGGAAAGTCACTGGTTCTGACACTGCATTTAAGGCCCTGAAGTCCACTACAAGCCTGGGTTTGTCCGTGTTTTTTTTGTCCACAAAAAACACTGGGCTGCCCCCCACCGCCCTGGACTCTCTGATGAACCCTCTCTTCAGGTTCTTGTCAATGAACTCCCTTAGCTCCTGCATCTCTCTGTCTGACATGGCGTACAGCTTGCCTACAGGGAGCTGTGCCCCAGGGAGTAAATTGATTTGACAGTCAAAGGGCCTATGTGGGGGTAGTTTGTCTGCCTCCCTCTCGCTGAAGACGTTGCTCAGGTCGGCGTATTGTTGAGGAACCTTCCCCTTCTCCGTTACTTCCGTCCCTGCTAGAGTGGCTCTGGCCCCTCCTTGAGCCTCCCGCTCTTTGCAGTGTTCTAGACAATGTGCTGACCCAAAGGAGACCACTCTCTGATGCCAGCCCACTAGCAGATCATGTAACGCTAGCCAGCTCATCCCCAAAATAATGGGAGCTCCTCCCAAGGTAGCCACATTAAACGCTATTAGCTCAGTGTGTCTTGCTACCCTCATTATCATTGGGACGGTCTGCTGGCTGACTTCTCCTCCCAGCAGCTCCCTTCCATCGATCGTGGTCACCTGCAAAGGGTTACTTAAAGGGATAGTCTGTATCTGGTGCTCAGCAGCAAACTCCTTACTCATGAAATTGCAGGAGCTGCCTGAGTCCAATAGCGCCTTTATCTTTAGTGGGTGTCCGTTAGGCAGCTCTAGTAACACCTCTATCACTAGGGCGGGTTTAGGAGGTTCCGGCGTGGGCACTTTCACTGCTCTTTGGCCTGGCTGCTGTGCCCCGACGGTGGCAGCCAGGCGTTGGCTTTTACTTGCTCCGGTACCTTTTCCTCCCTCTCCCCAACAGCTCCCGCCATTCCTTGCCATTCCTTTCTTTGGGGGCAGACTCTGGCAAAATGACCTGGCTGTTGGCAGAGATAACATTTCTTGGCGCCCTTTCCCTCCTTCTTCCGCTCTTCACTGGGCTTTGAAACTGCGCGCGCGCGCTGTTCCAATTTCCATCGGCTCTCCCGGCGGGAACGGTGGCTCTGGAATCTCTGGAATGCGAAGCTCCCTCCAACGTTCCCCCTTCCCTTCCCGCCTCTACAAGGCTCTCGCCTCTTGGCGCGCTCCTATGGTCAGTGCTGATTTGGTCAGCTGGTCCATAGACTCCGCCCTGGGCGCCCGGGAAAGTTCATCCTTTACCGCCGAAGCAAGCCCTTCTTCAAAGAGCATTTGAATGGGTTCCGCCGATAGATCCCACCCCAATTTATGGATCAACATGGTAAACTCAGTCCAGTACTCACGCACAGATCGGCTCCCCTGTTTGCACGCCATTAACTGTCTGCGTACCACTCCCTGCTCAATATCGCTGGAAAACATCAAATCCATTGCACGAAAAAACTTCCTCGTATCCTTCAGGATGTCATTGTTTGTTGCCATCAGGGGCCTCACCCAGTCTTTCGCCCCCTTTTCGAGATGCCCAATCACAAAAGCCACCCGCGATTCCTCGTCGGGAAAGTCATCAAACTGCAGATTAAGGGCATATTGCATCTCTGTCCTAAAGGCATGATAGTCCTTGGCCTCCCCCCCAAACTTCTGCACCAATCCTGGCAACTTTCTGGCGAGCGGGGTGGTTTTCCCCTTCTCTGCATCTTGAGCCCTCCTCTCCTCGAGCCTCGCCGTCTGCAGCGCTAGCTGGACCTCCAACGCCCGGTACCTTTCCTCCAGGCTTGGACCCGCTCCAGCTCCTGCTTCTCCGGTTCCGGCTAGGTTGCTCATGATGCCTTCTCCTGCACAAACTGCTCACAGAGACTGTCGGAATGCTGTGATGGGACGATGAGCTACTTATGCGTAAAATCCAAGTCCCTCAGAGTTTGGTCAAGTTTGCAAACCTCTGTCTGTAACGGAGCCCCTTAAACATGGCTCTGTCAGTCGCTTGCAGATTCCGACAGTGGTTGCTTTCGGAATCGCTTCCAACATAAAAGCTCCTTAACGGAAACACGTCTTCTGGACTCTCTGCGTGACAGTTTCCGGCGAGGAGTGGGTGTCCCTACAGGAGGTCCTGAAACCTCCCCACTGTTTTCGCTGGAAGTGTCTCGGAGCCATCCCTCCTGCTCACTTTCCCTCAGCTCAGCTCTTCTCCCCCTACTGGTTCCCTCTTCAGCTGCTGAGTCTCTCCCAACCTGTGTGAGCCCTTCCACCTCCCTTCCTTCCGATGGCAGTTCCCTGACAGGAGTGAAACATTATCAATAATTTTGCCTGAAATGTCTTTGAAATTGTTAAACCTTTGGCCCAGGACTCCAATCTCTTCACGAGTTTAAAGTTTCAGGACAATCCAGGATGTCTGGTAGACTCACATATTGCCAAGTATGTCTAGAAAATTGGTCAGAAATAAGCCATGTTGTATTTGTTGCATGGTTATAGTACAAATCTGTAGCCGAAGCACTGATCAGTATAGTTGTCAGGTCCTGGAAGCCAATGTTTAGGTTGCAAGATTACATGTTGAAGAAGTGAACCTCCAAAATAGTATTATCAAAAATCAAAAAAACATTCATTACTTGCCAAACTTGGCAAGGTGATGGAGATCTAGGACTAGGTCTTCCATTTCTATATTTTTGATTCAGAGAGTACCACCTCTTGTAGATCAAATCCTGAAAATGGTAGAAGAATCTCAGAGGCCTCTTTCTGTGTTTATTTTCTGGATTTCATACACAAGGCAGTAAAGTATAGTGGTACCTCGGGTTACATATACGCTTCAGGTTACAGACTCCGCTAACCCAGAAATAGTGCTTCAGGTTAAGAACTTTGCTTCAGGATTCAGAAATTGTGTTCCGGCGGCTCAGCGGCAGCAGGAGGCCCCATTAGCTAAAGTGGTGCTTCAGGTTAAGAACAGTTTCAGGTTAAGAACGGACCTCCGGAACGAATTAAGTACTTAACCTGAGGTATTACTGTAAAGAGGATGTTCTTAGAGGATTTCTTTCTCCTTTGTGACAATGATGGTGCATAGGATCCTGAAGGTTGCTGGGCCCGTGACCTTAGGCTGTTGATGATTTGCAGAAAGGCAGCTCTGGATCCAACCTTTTTGTCTAGACAATGTGTGTATATAAGCCACACTGGGTGTTACCATAGAAGAGGCATTTCTCTTGTGTTAGAATGCATGGGAATACTTGTTTTAAATGATGCTTGAAGCCTGCACATTCATAAGTAGTCACATAAATAATAGGTTTTAAAAATGTATATCTATGTCCGCTGCCCGCTGCCCAGCTAATTACGAACACCTTTTCAGTCAATTAAAAGGTTTTAGAATTGGTTAATCAATCAGTTGATCAAACATTGCAGCCCTACTCACAACCCACCCACTTCAGAACAAAATAATATTGGTCTTTACTCTCCCTGTTTAATGAGCATTAAATTGCAACAGAACACTTCATTACTGTATGATTTTTCTCCAGTAACAAAGAGAAACTGTATTTACTGATGTTTATAAAACTTGAAAGCAGAGCAGTTCAGAGCCAGAAGCAGGTAGAAGTCTGTCCCAGTGGGAGGTATCTCACAAGTGAATATGATCCCTTAATAGGTTATCTTTTAAAAATGGGAGTGCTGGGATCTTGGAAGTGAAAATTTTCTTTTAATAAATACATATTTCAGAGTGAAATCCTTCAAATTATGCATAAGATAAGAACCAGTGTGATGTAACAGTGAGAGTGTTAGACTATGACCTTGGAGACCAGAGTCTGAATCCCCACTCAACCATGAAACTCGCTGGGTGCCCCTGGGACAGTCACTGTTTCTCAGCCTGACCTACCTCACAAGGTTGTTGTGAAGATTAATGGGGAGGGGGAACCTTAGAGGCAAAGGAGGTATATAAGTGTAATAAATAAATAAGTATAATGATGATGAGGATAGTTGTGATGCATATGCTGGGGCAGGTCATTGGTCCATCTAACCCAATATTGTCTACTCTGATTGGCAGTGGGTCTCCAAAGTTAGTCAGGAATTTCCCCCAGTACCTGTTACTTGACACTTTAACCTGAGTTGCCAGTTCTTGTTCTTTGCCACTAAATTATGGGCACTCCTTATTAAGATACAGTCCTCTACACCCTGCTTATAAATGTTAGTTAGATATGTTAGCTATGAAATGTTGTCTAATTAAAAAAACCAACAACCCTGTAGGAGATGATGGTGTGGGGTGTTGTAAACAAAATCTGTCCCTTTTCCCTTATGGGTATCCATAAGGGTATTCCCTTATGGGGTACCCATGTGGGTTCCCTATTGGTAGGAGAAAATAACAGAGGCCAAACAGAGAATATTGAGAAGCAAAGCAGCTCGTAAGCCTGATCTTTATTGAACTGTTGCAACAGGGTGCTCCCCTCACACGCAGGAAGACCCAGAACAAAGGTGTGCCTCCCTTATATAGACATTTTAAATTCCCTGCCCTGGAGCTCAAGACCACCCCTCCATACATCATACATACATCACAGAAGGGGTGTAACCCAAGACCACCCCCCACAAACATCATATCTACCGTATTTTTCGCTCTATAACACGCTCCCAACCATAACACGCACATAGGTTTTAGAGGAGGAAAACAAGAAAAAAAATATTCTAAACGAAACAGTGGATGTATGATTTTTGCGGTTCATGCTGTGGCCACAGACATGTGATCTGACGGTGAGTTTGGGGTAGCCCAATGCAAAGATCCTGAGGATCCATGTGGATCCATGCTTTGCAACCACGTTTTTGCACCACTGCGGCCCCAGGCAACAGTGGGTGCGTGATTTTTTTGGTGCAAGCTGTAGCCATGGACATGCTATGTGATCTGATGTTGAATTTGGGGTGACCCAGTGCAAAAATCCTGACGATCCATGTGGATCCGTGCTTTGTAACCACGTGAATGAAGGAACTGTCAGTAATGTATGGTATCTCCAATACAGTGATGAAGGAAGGGGGGGGAGCTCACACTTGTCCTAGGCAAAGCAGCCAACTCCTATAGGCCTAGGTGCCTTCACCCCCCCATTAAATATTTGAGGGAGTCATCATCCCCCATGCTGATGGGCATTGCCATTCATATAAGGTACCAGTGTGCATGCACTTTGTCTTGAGATCATTGCAGTCTGAGATGGGGCTTACCTGTACCTGCCCCCCCCCCCCAATATTTTATTGAAGTTGGAAGAGGGAGGGAGGGAAGAGAGATGGAGAGCTCACATTTGTCCTAGGCAAAGCAGCCAACTCCTATGGGCCTAGGTGCCTTCACCACCCCCCATTAAATATTTGAGGGAGTCATCCCCCACCCCCCATGGTGGTATGTGAGTGGGGCTTACCTGGCTGTCCCCCCAATATTTTTTGAAGTTGGAAGAGGGAGGGAGGGAGGGAAGGAAGAGAGAGGGGGAACTCACATTTGTGCAGCTGCCTTGCCTCGAACCAGAGCAAAAAGAGGAGGAGGAGACTCAGGGACACGAGCCTTGTAAGCCGCTTTGGCTGGGGGAGGGACGGAAGGGGGTGCCCTCTTTGTCCCTCCTTCCGGCTCATTGTAAAGAAAGCAGAGTAAGAGCCGCTTACATTTGTGTAAGGGAGAGCCATAGAGCAGGCAGACACTGAGAAAAAGAGGCTGTCTCCCTTTCCCCACCTTGGCTTTCACACGCTGCGCGCAGCTCTTGCCGGCTTCCGAGCTGCCTCCCTTCTCCCACCTCGCCAAAAAGCCATAGAGCAGGCAGACAGGAGGAAGTGAGGCTGTCTCCCGACACTCAGCTGTTGCTCAGCTGTTGCCGGCTTCTCAGTGAGCCAAGCGGAGGAAGAGAGGCTGCCGAACAGCCAGCAAGAGTGGCTCCTCCTGCCTGCATTCGCTCCATAACGCGCACACACATTTCCCTTTACCTTTTAGGGGGAAAAAACCTGAGTGTTATGGTGCGAAAAGTACGGTACATCACAGAAAGGTGGTCTACAACAGAAATTTGAATGTTGTTGTTTTTCCTGTCTGCCAGGTTATCTAATAAAGCCATATCTAATTGCCTTTCCTGGTAGTCTGCCCATTCCTTTGAAATGGTGATTACCCAATTCCTGTAACAAGGAAGGTTTTCTCACCTCCTCCCTCCTTGCAGAGAAACGTTTGGTCAACTTGGGAGTCAAAATGGTTTCAGCATGGTCTTCCTGTGCTGGTCCAGACATGTGTTCCACATATCTATGTTTGTGCTTGAACATTTATTATATATATAAGACCTTTTTTTTAATTACAGGGGCAATGGTGCTTGCCTGACCTCCCAGCAGCAGATCACTGGTGTTTACTGGGAGAAAGAGGGGGGGCAGTGCAGCAATGAGGTTGGCACTGCGCAAACACACACCTGGAGCACCATATTGGTTCTGCAAATGTGTTTGCACAGTGCTGACCTGGTCCACATTACCGTGGTCTTTCCATTCTTCCTCCCAGTAAACAGCAGTGACCTGTCAGGAGGTCGAATAAACACTGCCACCGCACACCACCATTTGCTACTGATACCATCTGAATCATAGATTTATAGAATTGTAGAGTTGGAAGGGGATCACCCATTCCAACCAGCTGCAGTGCAAGAATCTCAACTACATCAGCCATGACAGGTGGCCATCCAACCTCCTCTTTAAAAACTTCAATGAAGGAGGTATATAAAACTTTTTTAAAAACCAACAACAGGGTTTCTTCATACTTACCGCTTAATATGTTTCAGATAATGGGGGCCAGACGTTGGCAGGTGGAAACAACTGGCCATTAAGAGGAAGAAAATGGACACTGTGGGAAGGCGGAGTGAGAGGAGTGGGATTTGTTGCAAGTCCTTTACTGAAACGGAAGGGAGTGGAAAGTCATGACCTTATCCACATTTCTGATTGGCTGCCAACCCTGGTGAAGCTCGCTGGAGGGTCTACGAATGGCACAAAGCGTCTAGATGGTTTTGATGTCTGGAGAACAATCAGGTAACCTCTGTTTTAGTAGGACATTATCCCCCTCCCCATGGTTGCTGGCGGCAAAATCCTTGTTTGCCATGTTTTCGTTTTTTTAAGATAAACGTCCTTAAAAATGTGATCAGATTTTCTTTTAATGGATTTATTAACTAGCAGAAGTGGGGCAACTAAACTTAATCAAGCTAGCAGACTCAAGCAGCAAACATTTTGTATGATGCCTTGTTCAAAAATCCATGTAACTCATGAGAAGGTCCTGAGAAATAATTTATCACTTGAGTGTTTGCTGCTATAAGCGGATTTGATTAAATGAATGATAACCCAGCTGTTTCTAACAGAAAAATTAATTCAAGCCTAATGCATGTCCACTGTGTAATCCATCAGAAACTTTCCTGCCAATAGTCTGATTAAGTCAAATTACTCATAGGCAAGTTTTCACCTTCTAAATTTTCCCTGTAGAATTTCCTCCCCCCCCCCCCCTTTGCAATCTAACCAGAATTCCCCAGAGTGCTGGGTGTTTTAACAGTGTAAACAGATACATTCTTGCATGGTTGAAAAGTAACTGGTTTTCAATATCACAGAGTAAACAAGATGGAGAGAGGTGATAATTGCTTCATTAAGCTATCAGCAATGCAGAAAGCGGTTTGCAGTCTTTACATAGTTTCAGCAGGGGTATTTTATTGAAACTATAATGGCTGGGTTTTTAATAGATTGGATTAAGCTGTCTTGAGTTTTAAAAGTACAAGGGTGCACAGAATTATTGGTAGACCCCCCCATGGAAGAAAAAACATCTGCAGCAATTACAGTTTTGCAACTGACAAGAGTACATGAAATTGACCACAGTCTCCTCCTTCCTTGACTCTGTCATGCATCAGTTCCTTACAACAGCTTTCTATTAGAGCTATTTAAACTATTTTTGCCTGCCTGGGGTGATGTTTTTATTATTCTATCTGGTTGGACAGGCATCTCCAGAGATGTTGTGGATATTGAATATCTTCCTGTGTTGGAACAAAGGGTTGTACTGCAGGAACCATTGGGTATTCTCCAGCAATCTGATTCTGTGAACTTTCCCAAGTGCTGCAGACCAACCAAGGTTTTGGTTGGATAAGGCATTCTTGATAAAGTTGAAAGCATAGCACTCAATTTCCTTTAGAAAGTTTTTTCCCCCTAGCTGCAGCTAGTACAAAATGTTTTCACTCCCCTCTTGGTGAATCCAGATTGCTGGGGGGCATTAAAAACCTGCTCCCTACTGGTTGCAATGACTACCTGTCAGTTTCCAGGCATATTTCAAGGTACTAATTATGTTGCACAAAGCCCTATATATCTAGGGAGCTGGGTACTTTGTACAGCATCCCCCCCCCCACATGACACCCTTTTCCCATAAAAGAGAGGCCCTGATCCATTTCCCATGAGGACAAATTTGTTGACTTAGGCAACTGTATTTTTCTTTAGGGTGCTGCAACATTATGTTGTATCCAAGTACTTTCTAATCAGAGTAGATCCATTTACATTAATGAACCGAAGTTAGTCATACCCATTAACTTCAGTGGGTCTACTCTGAGTAGGATTAGCATTGGACACAACCCTTTGAAACGCTTCCCCAAAAAAGGCCTCCTGAGCTCCTACCTTTAGTCATTTTGGCTGAGAGCCAAAGAAGTCATACTTAGAACAGACCAATTGAAATAAATGAGCTTAAGTCCCATGATTTTATTGTATTTTATAGTAATTTTTCAAATTGTAACAACAAATTTTCCACAAATCTTAATTGAACAATTTATATATCCATATTTCTCCTCTCCCCCCTCTTTGGCTTCTCCAATATTTCCGTATTGATTTATTAAACAAATTCTATACCCTGCTGGTCTTATATAATAATAATAATAATAATAATAATAATAATAATAAATTTTATTTATATCCCGCCCTACCCAGCCGAAGCCAGGCTCAGGGCGGCTAACAACACTAAAATAGTGCAACATTATAAAAACATTATAAAAATTAATTAAAATCAAAATTGATGGCAACCATAAACTAAAGTTTTGTAAAGATTGCCAAAGGAGGGAGTCAGGCTGCGCCCTGACCAAAGGCCTGGTGGAACAGCTCTGTCTTGCAGGCCCTGCGGAAAGATGTCAAGTCCTGCAGGGCCCTTGTCTCTTGTGACAGAGCGTTCCACCAGGTTGGAGCCGCAGCCGAAAAAGCCCTGGCTCTAGTTGAGGCCAGACTAACCTCTCTGTGGCCTGGGACCTTCAAGATGTTTTTATTTGAAGACCGTAAGTTCCTCTGTGGGGGCATACCAGGAGAGGTGGTCCCGTAGGTACGAGGGTCCTAGGCCGTATAGGGCTTTGAAGGTTAAAACCAGCACCTTAAACCTGATCCTGTACTCCACCGGGAGCCAGTGCAGCTGGTATAGCACCGGATGGATGTGATCTCGCAGCGAAGACCCTGTAAGGAGTCTCGCTGCGGCATTCTGCACCCGCTGGAGTTTCTGGGTCAGTCTCAAGGGCAGCCCCACGTAGAGCGAGTTACAATAATCCAGTCTGGAGGTGACCGACGCGTGGACCCGCACCTCGTCTGGACACGCTCTAATCAGCCAGGACGGGCATGGGTCGAGAGGACAAGTGGTGGGCTTTCCAGCTCAGAGGAGTCTGTCCACATCGGCTGGGGGTATCCGGTCAAAGTGGTCCAATACTGGACCCGAGGACAGTCAAGGGGCCTCCAGTTCCTTTATTGTATCCAAATTGGCAGGGAGGTCATGGCAGAGCAACAGGACCTTCTCCGCAAAAAAGCTCGCAAATGCCTCACAGCTGTGTGTCAAATTGTTATTTAAATTTGGCTGTCCTTCGAGGGACGTTAAAGACCGAATTATACTAAATAATTGCGCCGGGCGAGAGCTAGCGGATGCAATGTTCTTGAAGCTCCATCACGGGCACCCCGCCATACTCGCTCTAGCCGTCTGAGATCCCGCTTCATTTTCCGGAGCTCCTCGGTAAACCAGGGAGCCCGGTTTCTGCGGGGTCGCAGAGGGCGTTTAGGTGCAATCTCATTGATGGCTGCCAGGAGCTGGATATTCCAGCCCTCAACAAGCTCAGTCAATGAGTCGCCAGGGGGAGAAAGGTCCCGCAAGGCTTGACGGAATCTATCAGGGTCCATCAGCCTCTGCAGGCGAGCCCAAATCGGCTCGCCACCTAAGCAGGGTGGGGGTGGAACGTCAATCCTGGCTTTCAGAGCGTAGTGATCAGACCATGGCACTTTCATCGAAGGAAACATGATCGCATCTATACCGACGCCAAAGATCAAATCCAGCGTGTGGCCTGCTTGATGTGTGGGGCCCGAAACAAACTGGGAGAGCCCTAGTGTTGCCATGGAAGACACCAGGTCCAGAGTCTGTGAGGAGGGAGTGGCATCAGCATGGATGTTGAAGTCCCCCAATACCAATAGGTTAGGGAACTCCAAGGCCCAGCCGGCCACCGCCTCCAGCAGGCCTGACAGGGTGGCTGCTGGTGCGCTAGGTGGCCGGTACACCAGCCAGACAGCCAAGCTCACCTCGGAGCCCCACACTAGGCCAACACATTCAATGCCGGGGATCGATGGCGATGGTAGAGCCCTGAAAGAACAATCTTCCCGGATTAATAATGCCACCCCTCCCCCCCGGCCCACAGTCCGCGACTGGTGGAGGACGGAGAAACCCGGGGGTGCCATCTCTCGTAAGGTAACAGTATCCCCTTCGCACACCCAGGTCTCCGTCACACAAGCCAGGTCGGCCCCCTGCGAGATGAAGAAATCTCGCAGGGCGGCAGTTTTGTTGCCTATAGACCTGGCATTGCACAACACCAGTGACGGAGGTGAGTAATCCTTGCTCACTCTACCCTCGTCTCTCGGGATGGGGCGCAGATTGGAAGGGGTACGAGCATATCTGTATCTCGATCCCCTTCGCCTATGACATCTGCCCCCACTGCCATACCTCCCTCGCCCCTCCACAGTAGGAATCCCAAGCCTCATACTCGCCTCCATTTACAAAATATAAAAGCAAACAAGCAAACAAAAAACAATTACACCAAAACAAAACCAATCCCCACCCCACTCAACAACCATCCCACCCCAACCCAAAATAAAACAAAACAAAATAAAAATACATGGATAAAAACCACCGTTTATGGTGGTACAACAAAGTAAAAAGTAAAAACACTTTTAAAACACTTTAAAATATATAAAAACATTTTAAACATTTGCTGCAGCAGCACCAGTGTCCTTAAAGTTGTGGTGGTGGTGAGTGTGGGCCCCGCCCCCTGGCCTGGTGAAGTGGGCTTGCAGGGGGAAGAGCCCTCCCCACAAACTCATGGCAGAGCGGCAGCAGCAATGTCCCGAGGCCTCCTTGGAGCCTTATATGCTGAGGTGGAGTATGGGGCCTGTCCCCAGGCCCAAGATGGAGAATGGGCTTACAGGGGGAAAGTTTATATAGTTGGGAAAGTTTAGTCAAAACGTGCCAATGGGTCCAAATCTTTATACAGTCTTTTTATATGGTATATAAATGGTTCCCACTACTTTTTGAAATCCATGTTGTCTCTCTCATGTATCCTCCCTGTCAGCTTGGCCAGTTCCTATGATTTTAAATGAGTCTACTCTGTATATGATTAACATTGGGTATCACCAGAAAGCAAGTGAAAACCATTTTGTTTTACATTATTTTTATTGCTAGTTTTATGTCTTCTTGTTTTATTGTGTGGTAAATGTTTTCTAAATATCTTGCATTGACTTACTGTGTTTTATAACTATTGGGTAGCTAAAAAGAATGTTGTTCTTTGCAGCCCTGGCTTGATTTCAAGACACAGCTGCAAAGGATCTGCAAAGCCATAGCTCAAGCCACTCCTGCAAAGGAACAGTTTTTGTTTGTAGGCATGACTTGAAATCAAACCACATATACAAAGGAAGAATTGGGAGTGGACTTTCCTTTGATGTTCTGCCTTCTGGCCTCATGTTTACATTGGACTATTGACTGGTAGGTGGCCCTGCACATCTATCCAAGTGGGAAGTTGGTGGTGGAAAGTTCAGTCTGGCTCAGTTCCCCTTCTCTGAACTAAGTTCCACTCAGAATAAAAAGGTAAAGGGACCCCTGACCGTTAGGTCCAGTTGCAGACGACTCTGGGATTGCGGTGCTCATCTCGCTTTACTGGCCGAGTGAACCAGGATAAAGCTTCCGGGTCATGTGGCCAGCATGACTAAGCCGCTTCTGGCAAACCAGAGCAGCGCACGGAAATGTCGTTTACCTTCCCACCAGAGTGGTACCTGTTTATCTACTTGCACTTTGATGTACTTTCGAACTGCTAGGTGGGCAGGAGCAGGGACGAGCAATGGGAGCTCACCCTGTTGCAGGAATTCGAACCACTGACCCTCTGATTGGCAAGCCCTAGGCTCTGTGGTTTAGACCACAGCGCCACCCGCGTCCCTTTTTCCACTCAGAGTAGACCAGTTTATGTTAGTCATGCCCATTAATTTCAGCGGGTCTGCTCTCTGTATGACTAACCCATTAATGTGAATCCTTTGAGTTTCCACTTTGTGTGAAGAAAAGCCTTGTGTAACATCTAATAGTGGCCATGTACAAGCAGAACAGACTTCCACTTGTGCAATGAGACTTCCTCTTCCCCTCCTTCACCCTCCTTATGCACCCCAAATCTCTGGTTGATTGGCTCTCTTCAGCAGATTTGGTGGGGCCACAGGAGCTGCAGGGTGGGGAGGAGAAAGGAAAAAGCGAAGTCCTGATGGCTGAATAAAAGCCCACTTTCCCAATGTTGGATTTTGCCAATGTACGCATTCCTGAAATGCATAACTAAAATTAATTGGGCTCCTGATTACTCTGAGTGTAACTTAGTTCAGGGTTGGGGAACTGAATCCAGCCTGAACTCCCCACCACCACGGATCACTTTCCTAGATGGGAAGGGCCACCCACTTGTCAATCATGTGATGGTAACCATGAAACCAGGAGGCAGAGCTTCAAAGGAAAGTGTGCTCCCAATTCTTCTTTTCTTCTTCTGGCTTGGTTTTGGTACAGGACAAACAATATCCTGTTTAAATTTCTGAGCAGCTTTGCACACTTAATTAGTTAACAGACTTCCTTTTTTCTTGAGAGAATCGCAAAAGGAATGATTGAAATAGCTGGGCTAGGATTCTGTTAAACTGTAGAAAGAAATTTAATGCCTTTCCTAATAAACTTTATTCTAGTGAAGGCGAACCTTCCCCCAGAACGGAGCTGCTTCATAACATAGACCCGATTTTTGTGGATCTGTCTCCATGTAAGTCTACCTTTATTAATTCCTGGAACTTTTGGACAGGTCCTTGAGGCCCAGTTGGGGGGCTGGGGGTTCCCCAATCAATGTAGTTTTTATTTTTCTCTCTGGGTGAAGAATTTAAATCAGGCTGGACACCAGCCATTCTGCCACTATGCCATAAAGTGTTGCAGTGATCTCATCTTCAGAGCACAGTTAACTACACTCTAAATCATTCCCAGAGTCTGTTGCGTTCTCTCGTGCTCCAAAGTTGCTCATATGTAAATCATAATGCAGCCCAGAGTGTAGAGCTGTTGACAGATAACCACATGCTCCAGGTACATAGTGGGGCACCATGCCAAGGACCAAAATGCCCCCAGCCCTGAAAAGTGGCGGTTATCTTCCGATAGTTGGGGATATACATGCACATGCCGTTTTCTTGTACAATAAAGCTCTCTTGTTAACCTAGCAGATAGAGAGAAAGGAGGGGGGCTCTAGTTCCTACGTGGCTGTGAAGTTCCAAGTCCCATGGCTGCTTTCATGCTGTAATCATGAGAGATGGGAAGCTTTGCCAATTCTGCTTCTCCACTTAAACACTGTCTGTTTTACAACTCTGCCCAGCTATTCCCCCCCCCCCTTTTCCTTTTTGTTATTTTGCCAGAGACTAAGCTTTTCAATGTGGGGATTGTTTAAGAAGATTTTCATTGGAACATATCCTTTTTACACTCTCTCTAAGTTCCTTAATGAAATTACTATGTAATAACAAAGGGGTGTCCAAAACCACAGATGGCAGCCCTCCTCGCGTGGTTCTCCCCAGGCTTTGTGACTCTGCCTGCGGCCTTGCACGGTCCCTTTCAGGCTCCCCCACCCCCCGCCAAGTTGAAAGTCGAGGAAGCAAAAGAGTGGACTGGGGTTGCACTCTGTGGGAGCCTGGGCTTCGCGTTCTTTGCTGCCCTTTTGCCTGTAGCAATTGAAGACAAGTGGCACAGGGGACAAGCAGTTGTGCATGTGTGTGCGAGAGAGTAGGAGAGGGAGAGGAGGCAGAAATAAAATGAAGTGTGGCTCAGGGCCAGGACAAAAAGCATACATCCTCCTAAGTCATACAGCCTCCAAGCATGTATTTTAGCCCTTCTAGTTCTGCATAAAGTTTTATGAGGTTTTGCCAGGTGGGACTTGCTGGCACACTCTGCATGGCCTGGAAGCCACATGCTGCACAACTTCCCTTGGCTGTATGGGGCCTTCTCTGGGTTCTTTGGGGGCTGTGTTTTGCAAGGGCTGCCTTAAATAGTTTGCTGCAGGTGACAGCTGCTGTTCCAAGAAAACTGACACAGATGTCATAGGCTGGCTAGACCCAGAGGAATGGTGGGAGGCACCAGCTGTGGAACCCCCTGGGAAGAGGAGGTGTCGGAAGCTGAACAGATAAAAGGGTTTAGTGAGCAGGGACAGTCTGTGGCAGAGAGAAGTGCAGAAGCTGGAGCAGGAGAAGAGGGAGGCCAAGAGGCAGAGATGAGTCAGACTGATGAAGAAGCCAAGGTATCTCCCACTCTTGCTGTGACAAATTCCCTTCTCCCCTGGTCTCCCAGAACCAGAAGAGGTATGAAGAGGGAGGAGCAGAGACAGACTCATCAAGAGAGTCTCAGATTGTTTGGGAAGGACCTAGAGGAGGAGGAGTCTTAGACAGCTATGGGAAGGTGGGGGTCTTCAGCCTCCACAACTGTATTGGTAGGCAAGTGTTAGTGTGCTCGTTAGGCCTGGCTCCCCTGAGCAAGCCTTGTTTCTTCTAATAAAGAATTAACTTCACATACTCCATGTGATTTATTGCTGGCTGGTTCCCTGACAAAAGCTGCAAATGAGTCATTTGTGACCTGTTCCCCCCCCCCATATTTTGTGTATTGTATTTATATCCCACCTTCACCCCCTTCTGTAGAATGCAAGGTAGCATCTATAGAGTTTGTAAGCAGTCTCATCCATACCCTGACCCAGGGCCGGATTTAGGTTTGATGAGGCCCTAAGCTACTGAAGGTAATGGGGCCCTTTATATGTCCAGCTGTCCTTTGTCAACAACAAATTGTTGCTGTTTTTTTGTGTTGAATATATGTTATATGGTAATTTATGGACCTAATAGGTATCTAAAGCCATTTGCACATAACAAAATACGTAATTTATCAAAGTAATTGTTGAACTGAAATACAATTAAGAAGAGGTATATTAATAGTGAAATACAATTAAAGGTAAAGGGACCCCTGACCGTTAGGTCCAGTCGCGGATGACTGGTCACCAACTGGCCAAGGGAGTTGGTGTACAGCTTCCGGGTCATGTGGCCAGCATGACTAAGCCGTTTCTGGCAAACCAGAGCAGTGCACAGAAACGCCGTTTACCTTCCTGCCGGAGCGGTACCTATTTATCTACTTGCACTTTGACGTGCTTTCGAACTGCTAGGTTGGCAGGAGCAGGGACCGAGCAACGGGAGCTCACCCCGTCGCGGGGATTCGAACCGCTGACCTTCTGATCGGCAAGCCCTAGGCTCTGTGGTTTAGACCACAGTGCCACTCGCGTCCCTGAAATACAATTAAGAAGAAGTATATTTTTTGGGGGGGAGCAAGAGAGTGGTGCCCTAAGCTATAGCATGTTTAGCTTATACATAAACCTGACACTGCCCTGACCAGACCCAGATCTTCTTAGCTTCATCTAGGTTGTTGCATCATGTGCCTTCATTGACTGCCAGCAGATCTTCAGGATTTCAGGCAGGGGTCTCTTCCAGCCCTACCTAGAGGTACCAGGGATCAAACTTGAGACCTTCTTCCAGCAAAGTGGCTGCTCTACCATGAGCTGTTGCTCTTCTACCTCTGAGAGTAAGAAAGAGACGGGTTCCAAGCCACAAGGAATGGCCTTCAGGAAGTGTTTAGCCGTACCACCTAGCAGTTTGAAAGTTATACAGTAATTTTGGATTTGATACCTGCCTAAAGCAGCTTCTTCTCTGTACAGAAGGAACATGAGTACATGTTCCATTATTGGCTGGGTCATTACTCCGAGCTGGCTGGTTCTAATCCTGGCTGTTCCAACTTCTCTCAAAAGAATCCTGTCTATTGGTTCCCATTATGAATGTCACTTTCTAACGCAGCTCCTCTTCTGGAATCCATATTCTGTGGTGCTAGTTGAACCCAGATGAGTTGACAGTTGACAGTGATTTCATCGTTGTAAACAGCTTAGAAGCCATTTTGGCATATGAGGGGTGTGTGTGTGTGTGTGTGTATTTCTTCCCTACACCTCCCTGTCCCAATTTTGAGCAATACAGTATATCTCAAGGCAATGAGAGTTTCTGTATGAATAGCATTCTGTATGAATAGCGCTTGACACTTAAGAAAAGCAACAACCCAACGAAACATCACAAAAATGCATCATCTTTATTTATGCACCCAGCTGACATCATCTGTCATTCTTTAGGTTCTCTTGCATCAACATCTGCTACCCAGGCCATCCTTTCCACCTTTTTCTTACTACAGGAGAATGTAGGAGCAGTCGGGCCTGAGACTTGTATTCACTGGGATTTTTTGACACTTTTACAACAATGCCTTCTATTATAAGGATTCTCTGCATTATTTGTTCACTCTGCTTTAAGAAAATTATTGCATGCAAAGCTACCAGAGCTTAAGCAATGAGTTCCCAGCAGCACTTACCTGGTTTGCCAGCATGGGTGTCACTCCATCTTACTAGGAGGGGCTAGTCTGGCACAGTGAGGATGCATTGCTGGGAGCACCGGATTTGTTCTGCCAAGGCATCTGCACTGTGATGATCTCCCAGCTGCGTGCATCACCTCTTCCAGTAAGCTGCAGTGACACCCATGTCAGGAGGCCAGGTAAGCATGGCTGCTTCTCACATTCATGAATTCCAGCCATGAGGAAAGAAAACAGCTTTGTACGTGGCATCTGGATCTCAGTGCCATAGTGAGGGCCATAGCTTAGTTGCAGACCCTCAGCTATGCATACAGAAGGTGCTAGGTTCATTCCCCAGTATCTCTCAGTAGGGTTGGGGGAGAACGTGGTTTGAAATCCTGGAGAGTCACTGCCACCCAGTGTAGGCAGTATTGATCCAGAGGTAACAATGGTTTGGCACAGTTTAAGGCAGCTCCCCATGTTCTTTTGCACTGGCCCTCTGTCCGTGCAAAATAAAATGGAGGCTTTGATTCTGCCTTCTCACCAAACAGATGGTTGAGAGTGTGTTGGGCAAATTCTGTTCTGCGTGAGTCTTTTTGGTACAGGGAAATATGTGCACAGCTACAGTCTGTGCCAGTGTTTACTCCTGTTGGACTGAGACAAAGGTGTGTGAAGCAACATCACTTTAAAACACATTGTACACAGAAAATATCTGTGGAACTCATTTTAAAACTGAAAAATAATTATACCTTCAAAATTTCTCCTCGACTTGCAATCTTTCTAGTCAAATGCAACTCATCAACCATGTATGTATGGTGGCCTGCCAGGACCATAGCAGCCCCGTTTGTTTGCAGCCCCAGACTGGTACTGAAAATTGCAACTTTCTCAAGTCCCTTCTGGGAGCGCATACATGGCAGGTAGTCTGCATTCAGTTTAGTAGATCAAAAGTTTTGAAGGCTGCTTTGGGTGAAAATTGAAGGGACCAGTTGCTTTGCATTACACACTTTATTGTTCTAATTTTAGCCATAATAATTTAGCAGGTTTTTTTAAAAGACTGTTTTTGGAAAACATATTAGGATGTTAGCAACTCAGGCTATTAGAAGCATACGTCATGGTCATAGGTCTCAGAATAGTCAACCTATTTTCAGATTATGAGTCTGAGCATCACAGCTCTTGAATAGGTCAGTAGGTTTCTTTACAGACACTCAAAAATCACTGTCTCAACACAGACTTGCCCTCCACAGTTGCAATGGCAGATTTCTGGAAGGAAGATTGTTTGCGCCAAGTAGAATACATGTAGGTTCAAGCTCACCACAGAAAATGATAGATCTGGGAACAATTTTACTGAGCATGAGTGTTGCTAACCTCTCTTGGAATAACTTGCACCTTTTCCTCTCATGTTTCTGCCCATTTCTGAACAGTAGGGGGGAGGTGAAGAAAGAACATAATAACATGGGAAGTACTCAGCTATGATATATGTTCCATTCAGAGATATTGACCTCTATGCGTTATGTCTGCTTTTGAGGGTCAAACTAGACGTGACAGTGGCGGCTTCATTCTGCCCTGTTGACTCAGGAGCATAGGAACCTGTAAATGCACAGGAGAAATCCATAGGAGGGGGGGACACCCTGTAACCACAAGGACTGAGGATCCCCTCAAAGGACCTTCCACAGAGACACCCACTAAAGTGCCTGTCAGGAGCAGGTCAGCAATAAATCACATGGAGTAAGTGAAGTTAAATCTTTATTAGAACAAACTAGGGCTGTTTAGTAGTGTCAGGCCTAATGAGCACAGCAACTCTTCTTGGTAATCAGTACACCAAACTGGCTCCCTCTTGAACCTTCCATGTGCTGGAAAAGACACAGGTCTCTGGCTTCTTGTGCCTGAACCTTGTTTCACTTTCTTGCTGTGTTGACTGTTGCTTGACCTTGCCTCTGGGTTACCTCTTGGACTGATACCCTCTGTTTGACCTTGGCTTATTTGGTCACTGCTGGGCCCCCATATAATCATTTCTTGGTGAGTTTTTTGGGCAGGAGACTTGGACCTTCCTGAATTGGGATCCTATTACCTAAGGGCACCCGCTGGAGCATGATACGAGACTGTAATTAGTTGGAAAGTTCTCCTGTAGGAGCTCCATTGGGAAAGAATAGGAGCTGTGCCAAGGCATAGTGCTTTCAGTGGAACTGCTGCAGGAGATCTTCCCATAGGTTTGTGCCTTAAAACACAATAGCAGTTATTGTACATGCTCCTTATCAGTTTGTACAACAGGGTTCGTTGAGCCTTCTTTTTTCTCTCCAATAGTCTGGTCCAAACCACTTTTCAAAGTTTTAAAAATGCAATGGGACAAAGTTCTGGAGAAAATAAGCCATGCTAAACACATGCTATCGCTTGTGGACATGTGCCCCCTGAGACTCAACAATGCCACACTGAATAAGGAGTCAGTGTCTAGAGCAGGGGTCAGCAAACTTTTTCAGCAGGGGGCAAGTCCACTGTCCCTCAGACCTTGTGGGGGGCTGGACTATATTTTTTTGGGGAAATGAACAAATTCCTATGCCCCACAAATAACCCAGAGATGCATTTTAAATAAAAGGACACATTCTACTCATGTAAGAACACGCTGATTCCCGGACCATCCACGGGCCGGATTTAGAAGGCGATTGGGCCAGATCTGGCCCCCAGGCCTTAGTTTGCCTACCCATGGTCTAGAGACACACAAATCACTTCCCTCCCTTAATCAATAACCTGCCTTTGCATATTCTCTTGGCATTCTGCTTAATATTTTCATATGAAATTTCAAACGGAACACTTAATAAAAAAAGCATGTAATTCCCTAATGAATATGCTAATTGAATTTGCCATATAAAAGAATAAAACCACATAATAAGTATATGTTTCAAATTAAGTGCACTTATGTGCACTGGGAAAAGTATTGCGAAATGTACAATATCATACACATTTGTTATAACTTTGCATCGTTTCTTTAAAAACAGCTCTCCAAGTTATTGATGGCTTGGCAGCTGTGAGGATGACGTCAGCTCTTCCATTGTGAAGCCTCTGCTTTCTTTTAGATAGTCTTATGGCATTTCATCAAGTTTCGGTGATTCAGCTGAATTAAAAACCAACTGGCTTTGAGTCAAAATTCCCTTAACTGCTAAACCAAACATATTCCTGACCACATAGCCAATGCTAGATGCCCTGTCTCATAGCAGCACTGAAGCTCTATACCCTATTGTAGGCAATTGTTATTTTTCAGAATCTGAACTGAATGACCTAGAGAAAGTAATGGAACAATTGGAACTAAGGGTTGTTAGCCAAAGTCTGTCAATATATTTCCTTACTTGTCATGGTCATTCATTAATAAAACATGAAATATTCACCACCTTGGCAAGACAGACATTCTTTTTATCATCTTGGAGAGAAAAAGGCAGGGTAGTATCAGATGCTTCAAAGGACTGACTTCCAAACTTTTTTTTTTAAGGTGTTGCTAGGTAGAGAGATGTCAATGTAAAGCTCTTTCACCATTGCTCAAAATCCTATGCATTCTGCAAATGGATAAACTGAAATACAGTGGCCTGCTTGCCTACTGGTTGTAGTTGGGTTATGGTTGTGCTTGCTTGAAGGCATTGACCCAGAGCATAGAAATTAAGAGGCACTTAGTCTGAGCTAATTTAATCAAAATCTGATATTTTTAAGGACATTACTTGGTACATTCTACTAATAACTGCCGAAACAAATAGCTGCAGGGAACAGCCATACTTCGGTATGAATCTGACAACCACCCAGCACTCATTTAATTCATAATAATTTATTATATGCACAGAAACAGTGTTAAAGGTACATGTGCAATATTAAAAGCTCCCTGATTAAAAATAACAATAGTGAGCTTTAACTATCCATAGTTTCATAGCCTCAGTGCACAGCTTGGCTTTCAGTTTGACTGAGCAACTGATGGCAGGGTGTGTGAGCTGATTTATTTGATCCGTGAAGGCGTTTGTGAGTGCTATGAACCTTACCACTAAATGCATAGAGTTCTCTCCTGATCGCAGTGGGATTCTGTGACTTGTGAATTATACCGTGTACCACTGGTGTGCCACATTCCAGTCTTGGTGGTGCGCTGTCACTTTCAACAACCTCCATTGCCTTTCACTGGTATTCCTTTCTAGCAGAGTGTGGACTGTGCCGTCTAGCAAAGTTTTCTACATTGTTCTACAAAATTGTATGTCACATTTGTGGATACCTGCACAATATCTGTGCTCTGTTGAATTGGTGCCATAATTTATGATGGAATTGCCCGTATCATTTTTAAGTAATACTTTATGGTGTGTGGATATTTGGTTTATAATAAATCACCTTTGAATTCCAGTGACATTATATATTGCGTCTGCAAGGAACACCAGAAGAATTTGTCTTTATTATGGGACAGTTAACTCCTAGGGGCCCCATTTTCCACCAGGGCTAAAAAGATTCTTTTGACTTATTACATAGCCAAATTGATTTGTGCCATTCATACTTCTTTTCACCACTGGGAAAATATGAATTTGCATAAAGAGAACAAACACTCATTGTAAGTAGATGGTGTGTACTGTTTTTGTAGGTCCATAAATGTGTGGGTGTGCTTTCTCTAAAGGAATAAAAATGGCTTTGCCCTTTATGTTCATGCACAGCTAACACCTGACATTATTTGAAACTTAAAAAAATAAGTGTGTTAACAAATCCCATCATTTTGATATGATCTTTTCCTGCTGCTGACTTGTGAATTTGAAACCTTAGAAAGATAATGGCTGCAACATATATACAGGCCATTTGGTCTCAAACTCCCAGGAAGATTACCCTGTATCCAGATACTTGGACATGAAGTCCTACTGGAAAGAAGCAGCTTTCAATAAAATGCAGTTTGGTTCAACCCTAAAATTGGCAATCAGGTAGATTATGCCTCTACAGCTTGTGATCCACCATGTGGAATGCAGCCATTAATGTTGGTCTGCCAGATAACCAATGAACCTACTGTTTTTGTTTCCTTTCTGCAATTGAAAAATGAAAACACATAGCCCAAGTAGAAGAACAGACCCTGAGCAGAAAAAAAGAAAAAAGAAGTAGGTTTTATATCAATAAAATATAAATATCCCTCATTAGTTTCCCTTGCCCATTGTCCTATAATAACCAATTTAATTCCCATATTTTCCATCCTAACCAGCCATTTCCTTCAAAATATTGTATTTAGATACATTACTGAAAATTAAAATTAATTTAATTAGCCACATTTCCTTTTTCCATTAGTTCACATACTGTAGTTCTTTGTATTACAAAATAAAAGACTGGAGGGGAGGACCTGTAGTTTAGTTGTATGGCTAGAGCACATGCTCTGCATGCAAAAGCTCCCATGTTAATTCAAAGTGTCTCCATTGCAAGAGTCTTAGGGAGCAGAGAAGACCCCTGCCTAGGACCCTGGAGAACCATTTCCAGTCACAGTAGACAGGGGTGGGTTAGATGAACCAAGTCTTGATTCTGTGTGAGGCAGTTAAATTTACTCATATATTTACAATATATATTTTACTGAACGAGTGCTGCACCTGTATCTGGAAGCTAGACAAGAACCTTTTTGTATCTTTTAACAAAGGCAGGATAGCAACATGAAACTCCTAAGTCTTGTGCCACCTAGTGACTACCGTATTTTTCGCTCTATAGGGCGCACTGGACCATAGGGCGCACCTAGTGTTTTTTTTTGGGGGGGGAATAAAGAAGGAAAGCCAAGATCCATCCCGCTGGCTGTCTTGGCTTCCTCTTTAGCCACGCGCAACCACTCCAGCCGGGAGAAGCTGCGCGCGGCTTTGTTTTTAGCCGTGGGGCTGGGGACGGGGGAAGCCCGAGCTTCCCCCGACCCCAGCCCCCAAAACAGGTCCAGGAACGGCGGCAAGATTGCGCACAACCTCGTCGCGGCTCCCGGGGCTTGCGGGGCTGGGGACGGTGGAAGCCCGAGCTGCCCCCGACCCCAGCCCCCAGAACAGGCTGCTATCCGCAAGCCTTCGGAGCCCGGCAGGAACTCCCGCTGCGCTCAGAAGGCTTGCGGATAGCTGCCTGAAGCCCGGGGAGCACAGCGGCGGTTGGCGCTGCACTCCCCGGGCTTCAGGCTGCAGGCTGCTATCTGCAAGCCTTTGGAGCACTCCGAAGGCTTGCGGATAGCTGCCTGAAGCCTGCATTGGCTCCATAGGATGCACACACATTTCCCCTTCATTTTTGGAGGGGAAGAAGTGCGTCCTATAGAGCGAAAAATACGGTAAGCTATATAATGACACTGTCCACACAAACTTGAGGGGGGTTTTTTGCCTTTGAAAAGAATGGTTTCCTTTTTCTCTTACATTTGTTTCAGGATGTTACAAAGCATTGAAATGAAATCTACTTTTTTCCAAATCCTTTGTTTGGGGGGAAAAGAGAGCATTGGGAGGAAAAATTTTAAGCTTTGGCAATATATTGTGTAATAACTAGAATTACCATTGGTCTCTTTAATTGATCTCTTTAAAAAAGAAAGGGAATTGGGTAAGTTAGAGCTCATGGCAAAACCTGATTATTTTATGCTTCAGATGTCATTAGAAAACAGTATCTTGGATCTTAGCTTTTTGCCCAGTTTACGGAAGGAGAGTTGTGCTCGCAGAAAGAGTCCTGCTCCTGGAAGGAAACATTCTGTGAGTGGAACTCTTGAATGGCTGCTCCTTCTGTGAAAGGAGCAAAGAGGACCTAAGCCAAGATCTGGAGCTTGCCCAGTCCAGCCTGCTACTGTTTCTTTACTTCCTTGTAAAGCCTTTCATCTTGAACCGAAACATCTTTGTATAAAGCTGATACAATCAGCATGTAGAAGGGTGATTAGATGACTGGTATCTGAAGTTAATAATTCAACTGATATGTTAAGATGGTTGAAGAACATTTCTTGGTTTAAAAAATATATATTTATCATATAGGCATTGTTGGGGTGACAGTAATAAATAAGAGTCTAGATAACTAGATTTTCATCAGTTCCTTCAAAATCAGTATTCCATTAATTTTTCAAAGGTCAAGGTCACAGCCATTCCTCAAGCATTCTTATTTTAATAGAGTAACTGAAAGTGTCTGAGTTCTGCAGAAAATTCATTATCGCCATAAAGCCGCAAAAGGTCACAAAATGTCTTTCTTCACTGAAGTAGCAAAAATTTTTTATTTCTCCAATAATTCATTATCACAGTGGAGCCTGAAGGAGCCCTTGACATTTCAGCATCCTCCTCCTTCAGGGGAAATAATTGTTTTCATATATCATGATTTAGAAAACGACAGAAAAATTAGTGAAAAACAAACACAAACCTTTCTGGTCTGGGAACCATCTGTATTACTCTTTGTTCCTAAAGCTTCCCTTCCCCACCCACCCTCCCCGTGCTGTCACTGAAGCTCTCTACATCTGCCCTGTGCAAAATGGTGAACGCCAGATCTATAGTATTGTAAAAAAAAAGTAAGAAAATATGAAGAGCCCTGCTGGTTCAGGCCAAAGGTCCGACGTCCTGTTCTCACAGTGGCCAACCAGAGGCCTGTGGGGAAGTCTGCCAGCAGGGCATGATCACAACAACACTCTCCTCACCTGCAATTCCCAGCAGGTGGTATTTGTTATGTACTGAAGTTCTCACCCTGGGCCAGCAGGGGGATACTGTAGATAGTTTTCACTCAGGTCCACATATGCAAATAAGTGATTGAAAGTGACGTTCAGTGATTGGATAGTTACAGAAAATGGTTACTGTTGTGTTCTAGTGGAGCTCTATATAAGCAGGCTGGTTGAACCCTTCAGTTCTGTTCTGGCCTGTGAATAAACAAGAGCTGTTTGAAGAATCGCTGTGTCGTCTGATATGTTCACCCACAACTTAATAGTATTCAGAGGCACATTGCCTCTAACAGTGGAGGCAAGATGTGCATATCTTTCAGTTCACATTCAGCCCTTGCAGTTTGTGCTATACTTTGCCACACTGCCCTAATAATAATAATAATAATAATAATAATAATAATAATAATAATTTATTATTTATACCCCGCCCATCTGGCTGGGTTTCCCCAGCCACTATGGGGTGGCTCCCAACAGAATGTGAAAAGCATGATCAAACATCAAACATTAAAAACTTCCCTAAATAGGGGTGCCTTCAGTGTCCAGTCTGAACGATGGGAGTGGAGATGCTCCTTCGGGTATACTGGGCCAAGGCTTCCCACAGTCATGTGATTGGCCACTGTGAGAATAGGATGCTGGACTACATGGACCACTGGCCTGATCCAGCAAGCTTTTCTTATGTTCTTGCGTTTAGGGAGGCTTTTTGCCTTCAGAGGCTGGTTTCTACTGCTTAGGCCTTAACTGGTACCTGCCTCTATATTATGTTTTCATAGCTGCTTCTTTTAACTGCTTTTGTTTGATGGCTTGCTATTTTGGTTCCTTTATCTTACTTTTTGTTTTTATTGTATCATATTCTTTCTCTCACTAGCCACTTTGAATTGTATAAGGAAAAGTGGGATATAAGTATTTTAATCTAATAAAAATGGAATAAAAAAAATGGGATCCTCTCCCCTTTTTTGCAGGGGTTGTGCTGACTGTTCCTTAGGTTTTCTTAGGTTGATAATGCTTCCTAGCAATTCTTGTTGAGCAGGAATTAGACTGACAAAATATGTAATATGTCATGCTTGGGCATCTGTGATTCTCTCTGCCTGGAAAATTTGAACTGTGGGAGGCAGGAGGCAGAATGGTATCATGTTGCTGACATGTGGACACAAAATGCATGCTGATGAAAACAATGGGTTGCATGTAACTTGTTCCATCAGCACAAATATTTATGCTTCTGCAGTGAAACTTCCCCCTTCTTCTTCCATATGACCCCCTAAATCTGTTCTGGGCCTTCCCCCGATGCTCCAGAACAGATTTAGGGAAGGTACTGTGCACATGTGGGGAAAGTTGGGGGTGAGTTCCTTTGTGGAAGCAAAAACCCTTGTTCAGTTGGGACGTGTTAGCTGGATTCTGCCTGAAATGGCCCTGTACTGGTCCTGCTGCTTTCTCCATTGTAGACTGGGTTCATTACAAATACAGTGTGGTGAGCAGTCAGTGCCCTGGCAGGAGTGACGGCAGTGTTGTGTTTCCCAGACTGGTTAATTTCTGCTTCTAAAAGTTTTGTTAGCTCTTGCTTCAGAGACTGAACCTCAGTGTTACTGATGAGTATAGAAATCAACATTCAAAAGCTATTTGAAAAGGGCACCTGATACAGTCCTATTAACAAAACTAAGCCACATCCTAATTCATGTAAGCATCCCCATGTCAACATTTTCCTATACTTGGAAAGCTAACATTTCAGGGTGAGATAAATAAAACATTTTTTAAAATGTCCAGTAGCACCTTAGAGACCAACTAAGTTTGTTCTGGGTATAAGCTTTCATGTGCATGCACACTTCTTCAGATACCTTCAGCTAGGTATCTGAAGAAGTGTGCATGCACACGAAAGCTTATACCCAGAACAAACTTAGTTGGTCTCTAAGGTGCTACTGGACAATTTTTTAATTTTTTAATTTATTTCGACTGCATCAGACCAACACAGATAGCTACCCGAATCTAGTATCTCAGGGTGAGGTTAAGGTAGAAGCTTTATCCCTGATGTGGTCATATTATGATTGCAGGTAAATTTTGAGAGGGCACCATATTTTAAAGTTGAGTGATCCATTAGCACGTCCTCCTGTAGGATTGCACCACTCCAAAGCTCTGGAGTGGTACAGTCCCACAGGTGGACAGTGTTGCATCAGAAACAGCATGTCTGGGTAGACTCTTCGTCTACTTCAAGTTTTTAAAACTTCTTTTAAGAAATGTATTTGACATACGAGAAGGAGGAATAAAGGATGAATATTCCATCTTTTTGTACAGATGTAACTGGAACAGGAAAACCATTGTTGGCAGAGCACTACTGAAATCTTGAACTAATGAGTGGAAACATTCTGGAAGCAATTATTTTACAAGCACAAAGTTTTTTGTTTTTATAAAAAAAATCTTTCCTTTTAGTTTTTAAATGTTTCAGCAGAACTGCATTTCTGTTGGAGATGTCTGTGACAGCAAACACAACGTGGAACCCAGATAGTCATGGGACCAAGAGTCTTAAAGCATTCTTTGGGGGCATTTCTCCTTGGCCACTGGTATTCGAGAAGAGAAGAAAGTATGATGCAGAGATCTTAAACAGCTTTATTCATTCATTCATCCATTTAAATATCCATTAGTCTTTTGGCTATTTCGGCAGACATAAGAAACGTGATGCAAGCCCGTGAAGTCAGCTTTCTAGGAGCAATAGCAGCACAGTTTATTCATGAATTAGATTCCAGAGGGAGCCCCCTTGTCCTGCCACCCCCACCCCCAACCAGTGGACACTAGTCTATAAGGCCAAATGGGGCGCTGCAGCTCCCCCCAAACCAGTGGAGGCTCATCTATAAAGGCAAATGGGGCACTGTACCACCAACCTGAGTCTGTCCTTGGCCAGCTCCCCCACCTGCCTTCTTACATTCAGTCCTGGGGGTGGTAATGGCAGGCACCTTCCTGCTCCTTAATCTTTGTGTTTCCCTCAGCATGGAGAAGGATGGAGGAGGGAACCAGGAAGAGCCTCCCATTGGCTCTGGCTCCACCTACTGCCAGCCTTTCTTCCTTCCCCCCCAATGGCCACTAGCTAACACTGCCCCAACCTCTGTTTCCAAGTGTAGTTTTAAAATATAAGTGAGGGATTTGTATTTTGTATATGAATATGACTTAAGGCACAACATATGTTGAGAACTGGTCGTCTATTCAGGTTTATATGTTCTTGTAGGATTAGATAGTTTCATGGAGGTTAAGGCTTATCAATAGGTACTAGCCCTCAGATGAATAGTTCCTCCTTGCTGGAAAGTTTCAGAAGGGGCTGTGTGCACCTAACTCACTTGGCATTTAGCTTGACTGTAATGAGGAAAAAGAGCCTCTAATGTGTAGCTAATTATAATTTACTCAGCCCATGTCTTGGCTCTCCTTTCTTGTCCCTGCATTGTTGCCTTCTCTCCTTCGGTTTGGCGGTTCGTCAGATCCCATTTTTTCCATGCTTTTGTCAAGAGCTGTTGGGATCTGTGTGTGGCTGCCCCATGTGGTGAACCAATGAACTGCAGGTGGCAGCCTAGGTACTGAAGAGCTTTCAGGACTGACTCTACCCACCCAGGCTGTCCACTAAATATTTCTGGGTAGGAAGAAGCATAAAGGGTGTCCTTTTCCACCTGATCCTTTCTTGAGCAGCAAGGTCTTCCTGAGTACTGCCCCATCCCTGTCTCCTAGTTTGCCCTTTGCTCCTGTCTTTTGGCTTGCTCCACAATTCCTTGCTCCCCATCAGATCTTTTCTGTAGCCCAACCCCGACAAATTGGGACTGTTGTGTTGTTTCTGGTGGATCTTTTATTTCAGTTTTGATTTTTATGTGTGATGCCTTGAGCTATGGAAAGGTGGCTAAGAAATCTAGAGGCAGCCCATCAGCTATGTGAGTCAACGGAGGAAGAGCTTGTTAGGTTTGCTGTCATAGACTGCAAAGAAATGGGAGAGGAGCTGGCACCTGGCAAGCTATAATACATGGTTGGCGATATATGTATTTTTAAATTTTTGATATGATAGGTTGCAAAATGTGGTAGGCCTGGTGGATGGCCTACAATGAGGTGACTGTTGGCTCTTTTGCAGCGGTAGTGGGGTCCTCTACAACTTGTGGTTAGAGATACAGGAGAAGGTATTGATACTAGAAACCACCATTTTGAACCAGGAGTATGCACTTGGCTTAGCTAAAAATGAGCAACAGCGGGGGGGGGGGGGGACTGTCATAAAGTGTGGCATCAAACTGGATAAGGAACCACAAGGATCTACTGCAAGAGATCTGTGTTGAAGTGAAAGTGAAAGGCCACTTTGTGGGATGAACTTCAAGACGTAAGATTAGTTTAACAAGGTCTACTTCTCATTTTGCTGTTTTTAGAAGAAAATTCTGATAAGGATGGCAAGTATAAAACATGCTGAGCTGTACAGACTTAGTGCCACCACCAAAACATAGGACTTTTCCTACGAAATCCCAATGTTCCTTCCTTATCTGTAAAAAGCTTGTACGTCAAACTAACAAGGTTTCTGTGACCCAGTCAAAACAATGAGCCATGCAATAAACATTCATTTATAGCTTGCTTCTAGCAAGTTGCTTGTAAGGCATTGCGAAGACCATGAAAGCAAGAAGTTCCTCTTGTCTCTCCTTGGGTTATAGGTAGGTATACCTATGAGGCTTTGTAAGAAGGACTGTGGGAGTAGAGTGCATGCTTAAAATGTTTTACTTTTTATATGTTAGCAGGCTGCCAGTGTGGTGTAGTGGTTAAGAGCAGTGGACTCGTAATCTGGTGAACCGGGTTCGATTCCCTGCTCCTCCACATGAAACTGCTGGGTGACCTTGGGCTAGTCACACTTCTCTCTGAAGTCTCTCAGCCTCACTCACCTCACAGAGTGTTTGTTGTGGGGGAGGAAGGGAAAAGAGATTGTTAGCCGCTTTGAGACTCCTTAAAGGTAAAGGGTAAAGGGACCCCTGACCATTAGGTCTAGTCGTGGCCGACTCTGGGGTTGTGGCGCTCATCTCGCTTTATTGGCCGAGGGAGCCGGCATACAGCTTCCGGGTCATGTGGCCAGCATGACCAAGCCGCTTCTGGCGAACCAGAGCAGCACACGGAAACGCTGTTTACCTTCCCGCCGGGGTGGTACTTATTTATCTACTTGCACTTTGATGTGCTTTCGAACTGCTAGGTTTACAGGAGTAGGGACCGAGCATCGGGAGCTCACCCTGGTGCGGGGATTCGAACCGCCGACCTTCTGATCAGCAAGTCCTAGGCTCTGTGGTTTAACCCACAGCGCCACCCGCGTCCCTTGAGACTCCTTAGGGTAGTGATAAAGCGGGATATCAAATCCAAACTCTTCTTTTTCTTCTCTTGGAAAATAAACCAGTCCAAGCTAGCTGTGCCTCTTCCTCACTGCTTGTACGTGCAAGGCTTTTTGTTTACATTATCTGCAGCTTAAATGAGCACCATATTTGAATGTTTTTAATTAACTAGTGGAACAATGTATTTAATTTTTTTTTATCCTGTTCATACCTCTTGCTTTTGGTCATATTTCCATACACAAAGGAACAAAATGTATACTTTGAGCTTTAAAAAAAAGTTTATTGAGGCAAGGGAGAATAAATGCAAGCCTGTGTCTTGAGAGTCTGGTATAGGCATGCCCTCCTTAAAGGTCTGCAGCACCTCTTAAAGTAATGTAACTTCTCCTTTTTTCTGGTCCAAATCCATTTTCTTTCATATGGGTTATAACAAATGTAAACAGTTACGTTTCCTGTTCACTATACTCAGAATCTGCATAACAAATCTCCATTTTTAATAACCTTGGGTGGCTAAAGCCTTAGAGTGCCTTTGTATATATCATGCATATATTGAGGCCTGCATTTATTTCCATGAACTTTGCAGTTTCTTATGAGTTTCTCAAGAAATCTTCCATACAGTCTGAGAGGTCTTAAACGTTTGTTGTGTCCTCAGCAATGCCCATGTGATTCTACATGTAACATGCAGGAAGAAGCAGGCTTCCACACGTGCATCATTTACTGGCTTTGGAACTAGTCAGATAAGAGTTCTCTCGTGGGATTTTATTTTATTCTTAGGGTATTTGGCTCCAGGCCTAGAGTATCTTACAGCTGTATATCCACTTTACCTTCTCTGGTTCCTGGTAAAGTTTCTTCTACTCAGCCCTAGTTGGTACTGTCAAGACAAGTCAATAGGGCTACAATTTAACGACGATTCATTGAAAGCACGCACATAGCGTCATGCAAGCGAATAAGCAGAATTCAAAATAGTAGTTTGCTGCGCTTCCAAAAGCACAGCATTCCACTGACAGAGGTGACCTGTCATCCTGTCGTAATGGATAGTCCAACACAGGTGTAAACCAACAGAGTCCAGGTCCAGAAGCCACCCAAAAGTTGCTTTCCCAATGCTGCTTATACAGTTCTTAGCTTTCCAAACATGGTAACAATGGCAACCTTGACCGCCATCCCCAAGTATCTTGCATATATACTTGTGTGTTCTAGATAGTCCCTAGATGTTTGTGTGTTTCATAGACCATAGAATTGTAGAGTTGGAAGGGACTCTGAATGTCATCTTGTCTAACCCTCTGCAATGAAGGAATCTCAACACACAGTCCTCCAACCAATCTGAAACCTGCTTAGCTTTGCAAATGTGCTAGCAGTTTTATTTCTGCACCACTAGTAAAGGTTTGTATCTTTACCTTCACATTCTCTTTCGTCCTTCACTTCCGCCTAACTGCAAGCTTGCTTTATTTCCTTTTATGATCTGCTATTGGGATATGTTTAGACCATTCTATACAATATGCGCCTAAGCTTCAGCTCATGACAATATATGTATTTGAGCTTGCAACATAATTTTTGCTCCCGAATGATCGAAAACCAGAAATCGGTGTTCTGGTTTTTGAACATTCTTTGGGAAGCTGAACATCTGACAGGGCTTCCAATTGGCTGCAGGAGCTTCCTACAGCCAATCAGAAGCCGTGATTTGGAAGTTGAACGGACTTCCGAAACGGATTCTGTTCAACTTCCAAGGTACGACTGTAATAGGATTTTTTAACCATTGGGCAGAATGGTTTCCCATATGAGAAGGGTTGAGATGATTAAGCTAAGATCTTGAATGGGTAGCAGTCTTCACTGGTGTGCAGTTAAGAGATGTACTGTTGCTTTTATCAGGAAAGCATTCTTTTCAATAGAATCTTAACCTTCACCCAGCATAGGATGCATTGCCAGTTTCCCATCTGTGGGAGCACACACACAAGTCACAACAATGCACACTAAGTTGTTCACTTGTAACTGTGTCCAGTCCCAAATCGCACATTCCTTTCTTTAAGAGGCTTTTTGAAATGTCTCTGGGTGTAGTGTGCAGGTTGCTTAGGGTGTTGTGACTTAGCCAGATCAGTTCCATAGCTGTGACTGCAGAGCAGGCGGCAAGAAAAGCAGAGGTTGCTGATGAATAACCCTACTTGGTTGGTTGTAATAAATTAGCAGTCACAGTGCATGCCATCTCCTACACTGTGAGCAAAGACTTTCTTTTTTGCTCATGGTCAATGAAGGGTGGCAGTCAAAATATGTTGCCTATGGAAACTGAGCTCGTATGACAAGCATTGTGGAATAAATGATTGGGCATGAGTCTGCTTCCAAATTAAGTATTACGTTTACATGGTTTCAGTCTCCTCCACCAGGCCCCAAAATGTACCGTCCGCACCACAAATACACTGGAATACAGTATGCTTTAACTTTTGTGGTTGGGCTTTCACTAAATACCGTGTTATACCAAAGCTATGTACGCTTTGATCACTTGCCATACAGGGGGGGGGGGGGACTTTTTCAGCATGGTTCTCTCTCTCATCATTTTAATCACAGACTAAAGAGTGAATGTATTTGGTTAGTTTTCCTGGACCTTTTTAAAAATGCATCTACTGCCTATTTATATCTCATCTCTTTGTGGTTCTGCCAATGACGCTGGTTACTGGAGCTTTTATTTAAGGAGTGAGGGAATGAGCATGAGGAATATAAATAATGGGCCTTCTATAAAACTGTGTTACCTATGCAGTTGTATAAAACTTAATTCACTGTTGCATTTTTACTTCTCTGCAATTTAATCTTTGAATCATCAAAGATTAGAACATAAACTCAGAAGACTTCTTAAAAAAAAAAATTGGAGATACTTGTTTATGCATGATGGCCTGGTCTGCATGTCATGCTAAACCAAACCATGGCTAACATGAATGCATGTGCACACAGGCCACTGAAGAGGAGTTCATAGCCACTTCACTCTTCCTGGGTTGTTTTTCTGCCCCACTGCACTGAACTAAGCTTTACCTTGGCATAGTGTGTCATCTGAATCTAGGCTCCTGGTTTTATGGTTCCTGGTTTGTCTGCAAGAGCTAAATTATGAGCCTGGATTTAGACAACATGTTAAACCAAACCATGGCTTAGCTTACTGTGGCACATCAACAAAATAACTGGAGATAAAAGACGCTGCCATGATCTGTTTGCCATTTATGTTTGTTAATTTATGCTGTGTTTGTGATATCCTATTATGTTCCATGGGATGCGAGTGGCGCTGTGGGTTAAACCACAGAGCCTAGGACTTGCCGATCAGAAGGTCGGCGGTTCGAATCCCCGCAACGGGGTGAGCACCCGTTGTTCGGTCCCTGCTCCTGCCCACCTAGCAGTTCGAAAGCACGTCAAAGTGCAAGTAGATAAATAGGTACCACTCCGGCGGGAAGGTAAACGGCGTTTCCGTGCGCTGCTCTGGTTCGCCAGAAGCGGCTTAGTCATGCTGGCCACATGACCTGGAAGCTGTCTGCGGACAAACGCCGGCTCCATCGGCCAATAAAGCGAGATGAGCACCGCAACCCCAGAGTCGGTCACGACTGGACCTAATGGTCAGGGGTCCCCTTACCTTTTTATTATGTTCCATAATGCTATTACAGTTATACCTCGGGTTACAGACGCTTCAGGTTGTGTTTTTTTGGGTTGTGGACCGCCAAAACCCAGAAGTACCAGAACTGATTACTTCCGGGTTTCGGCAGTCGCACATGCGCAGAAGCACTAAATTGCACTTTGTGCACGCACATAAGCACTGAATCACAACCCGCGCATGCGCAGAAGCACCACTGCAGTTTGCGGACGCTGCGGGTTGCGAACGTGCATCCTGCACAGATCACATTCGCAACCCGAGTGTCCACTGTATTATATGTTGCTTGTAAACTGCTTTGGGATTAATAGAATCATAGAATTGCAGAGTTGGAGGGGACCCCAACTTCCTGCATTGCAGGACTCTCATCTAAAGCATCCATGACACATGTCCACCCAACCTCTGCTTTAAAAAACTCCAAGGAAGCAGAGTTCACAACCTCCTGAGGGCGTCTGTTCCACTGTCCAACAGCTCTTACTGTCAGAAGGTTCTTCTGATGTTTGGTCACAATCTCTTTTGTTGTAACTTGAATCCATTGGTTCAGGTCTTGCCCTCTGGAGCAGGAGAAAACCAGCTTGCTCCATCTTCCATGTGACAGCCCTTGGGATATTTGAAGGTGGCTATCATATCTCCTCTCAGTCTCTTCTTTCCCAGGCTAAACATTCCCAACTCTCTCAACCGCTCTTCCTAGGGCTTGGCTTCCAGACCCTTTATAATTTTGGTTGATTCGTTCATAATAAAAAAAACCCAAACTCCTCTCCTAGAACCTGCACACTCTCATGTTTGCACTGTCATGCTTTTGCCATATTATTAGTGATAGGCATGGCAATATATAATCATTAATATAAATACAGTAACTCTACACAGGAGCCTATGATCAACATTTATTAAGAAATTGAAATTTAGAAAAAAAGACAGTTAAAATGGGTCAAAGACCGAGATCTATAACAGTATGCCTGTTCTTCCTCATAATACTAAAATCTAGAGTCACCCAGTAGAGATGAATGAGTGATTCCAAACCAACCAAAAGAAGTACTTTTTCACACTTCCCACAATAAATTGATGGAACTTGCTGCTACATGATTTGATGATGACTATGGCTTTCGAATGAAATTAGATTTATGGAAACAGGTCTATCATTGGGAATTCTTCATGGCAAGTGGGAAATGTCACTTCCCACTTTTTAAGAGGAATGCCCTGCGGCCTCTTAGAGGGCAGGGGACTTTCAGGAAGGAGGAAGGGAGTATGTAGAAACCCCTAGCTGTTTTGAGGTGGCCCCTTTTGCTTCCAAACTGACCAGCACACAACCACCTGGGATCACTATTAGAGGGAATTATGGCTACATGAAAGCTCCAGGTTTAGAGGCAGCATATCTCTGACGACAATAAATGGGAAAAGGAGCAGACTGGGAGGAGAAGGTGTCAGAAGCTGAAGAGGTAACAGGAAGAGGCTGCGGCCAAGAACAGTTCAGACTCAGAGGCAGAAGCAGAAGCAGGGACTGGAGAGGAGTGGGGCCAGGAGACAGAGAGGCAGTCTTCCTATCCTGCTGCAACCAGCTCCCCTCCCCCTTGATCTCCTAGAACACGCAGATAACCGAAATGAGCAGAGCAAAGTGTGCAGATTCAGTTTGCGACTGCTTGGGAAAGACCCTGGAGAGGAGGATTCCTAGTGGGCACTGTTGAGGTGGAGACCTTCAGTTGTCACAACTGCTTCATTGGGGGCAAGACCTCCTAGAAAGAGTTGCTGAGACCACTAGGACTGAGCCGTGGTTTGTTTCCTTAAATAAAGAGATAATTTCATTGGCCTCGGGTGGTTTATTGTTTTATTGCTGACCTATGTCTGACTCCAGCTCTGACACAGCTAAGCTCTTCTTAAGAAATTATGGGAGAGTCAAGGCAGGGTGACAAATGTACAGGCAACAACCAATTGATGTGTGACCTCATGCATCGTGGTGACCTGGAAGTGACCAGAAAAGGGGGTGGAGTTGGCTTAGACATGCTCTGCTATCACGTGTGAGGACCCGGAAAACAGCCCTCACACAAATTGGGGGTTGCCTGTAGTTACCTTTACTTAGACTTTGGGGGTAAAAAGTTAGGCTGAAAGCATTAGGATTTTTAATTCAGTTGTTTAGATAAATAATTCAGTTGTTTGCTTTTATAAATTGAAAATCAAAAGTTTGGATCAATTTGGAACGAGTCATATGGAATGTACACACAACATGATGAAAGATTTGAATTTTCCAGCCTAGATAATAAATACCACGTGCAGTCCTTTACCTCAACGATTTTCTAATTCAGTGTGTGTCTGGCAGACTTTTCCTTTCATTCTTGTTCCATGTTGAAAGTAGAGCAAGAAAACTGTTAAAAGTGTAATTAAATTTACAGAGATCAAGGAAAAACCTAAACCAGCACAGTTTAACCCCTGGAAGTTTAGAGTGGGCTGGACTGACTTTATTTTTCACTTATAAACAGTGTGGGAAAGTGGCTGTTCTAAAAGAGCATATCAAATCTCATGGAAATGTTTCATCATCAGTGCTTCTTAAAAAGGAGCTTGCCTTCATAAATGACTTCACTCACCACCTAATAAAACGCTGCACATATCATTAAAGGTGCGGATGAATTCCCTATTGTCAGACAGAAAGAGGAAACCTCAACTCACCCTGTGCTAGCCTCAGGCAAACAACCCATTCTCTTTGTCAGTCCTCCAACCGCAGTATAGGATAATAACAATGACCTATGATGCACTGCTGTTGTATGACTTACTGAGAGAATCTGCGTGGAGGTGTTTTTGGTGAGCTACAGCACTTTCAAGTGCACTTATATACCGTACTTTTTGCTCTATAAGACTCACTTTTCCCCTCCTAAAAAGTAAGGGGAAATGTGTGTGCGTCTTATGGAGCGACTGCAGGCTGCGCAGCTATCACAAAAGCCAGAACAGAAAGAGGGATTGCGGTTTTCACTGTGCAGCGATCCCTCTTGCTGTTCTGGCTTCTGAAATTCAGATTTTTTCCCCTCTTGTTTTCCTCCTCCAAAAACTAGGTGCGTCTTGTGGTCTGGTGCATCTTATAGAGCGAAAAATACGGTAACTTTCAAGCCTGATACAGGTTAGGACCAGAATACCTGAAAGACTATTTCCTCCTAGATGATGCTGCCTGGACTCAAAAGTTATTAAGAGAGGCACTTCTTCACCCTACACCTAAGTTATAGTAGGTAGGGACATGGGAGAGCATCATATCATGGGAGACCCATACTTCCTCCCTGTTTGATGGTATATAACATTTTTATTTAGGCTGGTCTTTGTCCCAGAAGCTGGATATTTGTTTTCTGGTGGTTTACTTCATTTTTATAGGTTGACTGATTTGTGGTGCTTTTTATCTGCATCTTTTATTGTAATAGTGTGTAGGCATTATTATTTTTATTATTTTTACTTTTGTTTCATAAGACACTTTGAGTGGTTCAGTTTGTGAACTGGAAAGAGAGGACAGAAACATTCCTAAAATAATAATAACGTAATGATAAAACAATTATAGTAGTAAAAATTAAAAACAGTAGCAAACTCTATGTGCTCAAAGAATATGGAAAGAATATGGTTACTCAGCAGTGTATAAGCTGTGGCTGTTGTGTGCCTTTTTCTAGCAGATTCTTAGGACTGTGGCTAGCCCAGGTTGCATCCATCTCATTAGGCTGGAGGCTTGGGAACACATGTTCATTATAATATTTACATTATTGGCAGGGCCAAATTAAAGGCTGCACTGTGTTCTCAGGCCTCACACATCGCTGACAATCAGGCATGCTCTCTGTTCCGCTGGAATAAAGGCAAAGATGAGTCTGCCTTCACAGACAAGGCTTTTCTGAATCATCCTACTCCATCCTAAAGAGGGGGCCTTCTCTGCTGCTGTCATCCATCCACACGCCCTTCACTTATGCATGTACCCTACACAGGCAGATTGCTTCCTATAAAGTAATTTTAATTTAGAACTGATCTTTTTATCATATCGGAAGCACTCAAAACTTTGCCTTCACACAATAACACTGTAAAAGAAGAAATCAAAGCCTAAACATGTAAATATATACAAATGGCCTTTAAATAATCAACACAGATGCAATACTTTAAAATTACATGATTGCATGACAGATCTATCATCTGTCAAGTCAAATGCTCAATCAGCCATCACTCTTGCCAGAAACACCTTATGCTTTGGGGATACTGCTCACCTTTTTATATTTAAGCACCTCACATACATTCATATTTGTTTCACCTGTGCTTTATTTTTAAAAACCTGGCAGGTTTTTGAAACTGCTTTGGGCATTGTGAGGGAAGTGTCTTGGTGGTATCCAGTGCTTTTTTCCGGGAAGGGGGAGGTGGTAGTACCCAGGGGTACGCATACCCCTAAACATTTTGTGAATCTTTGTACTTTTGCCCATTTACTGTATTTATTTTTCCTGATTTGAACTATAAAATGGTGGTTTTCTTGAGTCAAAATGAGAGTACCCCTAAACATTTTTTTAAAAAGAAAAAAAGCACTGGTGGCATCTTTGGAAGCAGCATAGCTAGCTGCTTGGGTGCCAAGGGAGACGTGTGCCCTTTGCCCAGGGGTGGGGCAAGCCAGGGCAGGGCACACCGAGCAGAGCCTCTATGGAGTCTGCCCACCACCTCCCCCTTAGCTGTAGGGTAGCTGCAGGTGGATGCAAGCCCCACATTGCCATTTTGGGCAGCACGGAGCCTGCAGGCTCCCGAGCCACCGCGCCACTCCCAGGAGAGACACTTGGCTTGGGAGAACTGCAGGCCCGTGGTAAGTGCCGCCCCCCACAGTGTGGCGCCCAGTATGCCCCCCCCCACCCCCCACCTACACCTACTATCTCCAAACTTACAGAACTGTTATTTTCATGTGTTGACCATGGGGAAAGAAGGCTATATTTGTATGGAATGTTATTGTTACACTTCCAAGCTATCTCCACAGCTCTAACAAATGATTCCTCTGTCTTCACCATAAGTGTGTTTATAATTGTAAGTATTTCTTTAAAATGCATAATAGGTTTCAGTGCACTCTGGCACTCGTCACGGTCCTCCGTTGCGCCAGAAGTGGTTTGGTCATGCTGGCCACATGACCCAGAAAGCTGTCTGTGGACAAACGCTGGCTTCTGAAAGCAAGATGAGCGCCGCGCCCCATACTCGCCTTTGACTGGACTTATCTGTCCAGGGGTCCTTTACCTTTTTACTTATTCCACACACAAACAATATAATTTCACAATGGATATAATACTCGTGTCCTATTTGATCTTAGGTGCAGGTATCAGCAACAGAACTTCATCGCAGAGTAATTATTTTTCCTGGGAAGATTCAATTTTCAATACCTCCATACATGCTGCAATTCGACATGGAAAATGGAAACTACTAACAGGCTATCCAGGTAAATTTTTATGGGATTCCTCCCTTTCGCATGTTCCAGATAATGGCACTTCCTGGTATTTGCTGTATTAAATTTGTGAATACTGGTTTTGGTAGCAATTGATGCTCCAGAGGTGTAAGAAAGAACTGACTAATAATGATCATAAGAACTCCCTGCCCTTCAGCCTTAAAGTAAGGTTGGTTGGTTGGTTGGTTGGTTGGTTAAATGTGTATGGCCACCCATCAATAGATATTTCCTCCTGGGCAGCTTACAGAGGTGGGAAAGATGACCAGTTTAGGCTGTTCTGATTGAAAAAGTAACTTATTTATTTAAAGTGTGCTAACATTCCCACATGCACTATCTGTTTTGACATAGTATGAAGCATTGTATTCAAATTTGTCACTTGAAGCAGCAAGAGGCACACCTGCTAGAAAGCTCACTGGTTGGTAGGCATCCCAGCTTTCCAGTTGAGGCATCCAACTGGTACTATAATTTCCTATATGTCAGTCAGTGTTCTTGCAGAGTAATCTCTTACCTTGTTTCTAGGATGGCACTGTTTGTCCACTTGTGTATGTCTTGTTGCTCAAAGTTCACCCGCTGATCATTGAATGTTCATTATGAAACATATGTAAAGGTGCAATAAGAGAAAGGAGTTGAAGGCGGTGGTGTCAGAACCAAGAAAAGAGCAACAAACCTCAGCCAAATAGCTCTATTGCAGACTGAGCTTCATACCGTTTATATTAGGAACTCTTCTTCCTACTAACATCTAATTCATCTTCTGGGTATTCTGTTGGTCAGCTGGCAAATCTCCATATCACAAGTTCAAATCCACTTCTCTGAAATTGAACAAGTCAGATCTGTGAACAAGCTGGAAACAAATTAAGAGGCTAATGCTGTCCCAACTAACCTCTAATCTGCTCTGTTCCTGCTTATAGGTTGCTCCCACTGGTTTCCACCACCGTCTTTATTTAATGAGTCAGAGGCTCTGTCTTCAGACCCTCCAACAAAGAAACTTTGGCTCTATGACATTGTTAATGATCCTGAGGAACGAAGTGACTTGTCAGAAGAATATCCTGACATTGTGAGAAAGCTCCTTTTGCGTCTCCGGCACTATAACGATAACTCTGTTCCCGTGTTCTACCCAAAAAATGACCCTCATTGTGACCCAGGAACCAAGAAAGCCTGGGGGCCTTGGATGTAGGAAACTGCTCAGCAGCCTGAGAAAGGTATGTCAAGGGTAGTCATAGAGCTGATTCCCACGTTATATTTGTGTACATAAAATATCCTTGTGTACACCACGGCAAAGTGTACAAAAATGTTCCATGGGAATCAGCTCATAGACTCAGGGACACCGACATTTCTGACTCGTTTATTTTACCTCTTCAGCTTTCACTTCAGTCCATTGGATCCAGTTCTTCTTACTCAAAAGCTGTTTGAAGGATCCAGTTTCACCATCGGTTGTGCTTGAAGTACTATAGAATCATAAATCTGCCATTTGGATGTTGGTGGGTTTTTTGCCGTCCATGACATGTCTCTGAAGCAGAGGGTAAAATGATGCCGCCTTCCCAAAGTTCCTGGCCAGCTGGGAAACATTATTTCAGTTGGAAAGCTCTGAGTCATGGCGGGGCGGGGGGGCAGGGCCTTCTAAATTCTTTCGCATCTGAAGTCAAAGGCTTGATTTCATACTTGCCGGGAGCCAGCTTTTATCGGAGGCTGACAGAGTTGTAAAGAAAAGGAGAAAGAAGCCAATTGTAGAGTTCCTTTTCTCTCTCCCCACCTTTACCTTGCGAGTCACTCTAACAGGAGCATCCTGGAATCTCCATGAACAGAACCTCTTAGCAGCTACACACCGAGGTCCTAGCGATAGCCAAACATGTCAGCTCTACACCCAAAATGTCTTATTTCCACAACATGAATATTGTGATCAATATGAATACTGTGTCCAAAGTGGTGGACAGGAGATGTATACCTGACCTCCCAGCAGGTGAGTTGCTGCTGCTTATCAGGAGGGAGAAGGGCAAGATATTGTGGAGGGTGGCACAGTGCATATTAAGATTAAGATTAAGATTAAGATTAAGATAAGATTAAGATAAATTTATTGTCATTGTCCGTATATACACAGTATACACAACAACGAAAATCAAACACCCACCCAAGACCGGGTTCACATACACATTTGCACGTATCTCCAACACTCTCATCCTATTCAGACATAATCTATAAAAACATATCATACTCCAGAATGTAACATAACCTATTAAAAGCATAACATAACCTAAAAACCTGTCTCATTCCTTCCTACTCCCTGCTTGCTATTTCTTGCAACTGGCCCTGAGATCATTATTTAGTGCAATCAGAGCTCTTGGATAGAAACTATTCAGAAGGCGTGTGGTTCGTGTTTTCATTGTCCTATATCTTCTGCCCGAAGGCAACAGTTCAAAGAAGTTGTGAGCAGGATGGGTGGGATCTCTCAGGATATTGTGTGACTTCTTCAAAGTGCGAGACGTGAAGATCTCATCCAGGGTTGGTAGTTGGAGCCCAATAACATTCTGGGCAATTTTAATTATTCTCTGTAAAGCTTTTTTATCCGTTTCAGAGCTGCTCCCATACCACGATAATATACTATAGGTTAAGACACTCTCGATGGTACTGTGATAATAGGACAGAAGTAGGTGCTGAGATAGATTCAGTCCCCTGAGCATTCTCAGGAAATACAACCTCCCCTGCACCTTCCTCACAACCATATTAATATTTGCTGTCCATGAGAGGTCCTCAGAGATGTAAATGCCCAGGTATTTAAAACTACCAACCCTCTCCACCTCCTCGCCATTTATGTGCAATGGTAAAAATATACTTTTCTTTCTCCTAAAGTCAATTATGAGTTCTTTGGTTTTTTTGGTGTTAAGCATAAGATTGTTTTCTTTACACCATTGAATTAACCCCTGTACTTCTTTCCTATAAGCAGTCTCATCGTTCTCACTAATGAGCCCCACCACTGTTGTATCATCCGCAAATTTGATGATTGTGTTGGACTTATACAGTGGGGTGCAATCAAATGTGTACAGGGAATAGAGAAAGGGACTTAGCACACATCCCTGAGGGGCTCCTGTGCTTAATACTAGAGTAGAAGAATAGTAAGGGCCCATTCTCACTGTCTGCGGCCTATCAGTCAGGAAATTCCTTACCCACAGACAGATCTTCTGATGTATACCCAAATTGGTCATTTTAAGAAATAACCTGTCTGGCAGAATTGTATTGAAGGCAGAACTGTAGTCCACAAACAACAGCCTTGCGTAGGTGCCAGCAGAGCACTGGCAGGAGCACCGAATTGACTCTGCTGGCACCTTTGAGAGCCAGTGTGGTGTAGTGGTTAAGAGCGGTAGACTCGTAATCTGGTTAACCGGGTTCGCGTCTCCGCTCCTCCACATGCAGCTGCTGGGTGACCCTGGGCTGGTCGCACTTCTTTGAAGTCTCTCAGCCCCACTCACATCACAGAGTGTTTGTTGTGGGGGAGGAAGCCGCTTTGAGACTCCTTCGGGTAGTGATAAAGCGGGATATCAAATCCAAACTCCTCTTCTTCTTTGTACTGCACCAACCTTGCCACCACTGTGAACCTTCCAATAAGCATCAGCGGCTCACCAGCCAGGAAGTGAGGTAGCTGCCTCCACCCCACCATTCCATCTGCTACCGCCGTATTATACGTATTTACTCAGAACTCTTTGGACTCCCCCCCCCCACAAAATCCCCTCACCAAAGGCTCCTGATTAAACTTAGTAGTTATGGGGTGAGAGGAAAGGTTCTCTTATGGCTCAGTAACCAAATAACAGAAAACTGGGAGCAATAATATATGGACAATTCTCACAGTGGAAGTGGGGTTCCTCAAAGATCTGTGATGATACCTGTTATGTACTGAAGTTCTCACCCTGGGCCAGCAAGGGGATACTGTAGATAGTTATGCAAATGAAGGATCGAAAGTGACGTTCAGTGATTGGCTAGTTACAGAAAATGGTTACTGTTGCATTCTAGTGGAGCTCTATGTAAGCAGGCTGACTGAGCTCCTCAGTTCAGTTCTGTTCCAGCTTACAAATAAAGAGCTGCTTTGGAAGAATCGCTGTGTCATCTGATATGTTCGCCCACAACTTAACAATACCAGTGTTTTTAATATGTCTGTAAATAAAGTGGAGGTCGGTGTGAGCAGAGAGGCAGCCAAGTTTGCTGATGACACTGTTTTGTTGAGGGTAGTAAAACCAAAAAGGGACTGTGAAGAGTTTTGGTGAGAACTCCACAAAGTGGGTGAAAACATAATAGCGGTTTATAGAATTCTGCACGAGGTGGAAAAAGTAGATAGGGAAAAATGTTTTGGGAGTATCTTAATCTGTGTCCCGTGTTCTTTTTAAATAAAGGGATGGTCAGATGCCATCACAGGATGGTGGTCAGAGTCTCAGTTGGTCATTTTATTAGAGGGCTCTAATAAGTTTGAGCAAGTTGAATTTACTAAGCAAGTTTCAAAACATCTAAATATTGTAATTTCCTTTAGACAATCTTCTTGCTTTCTGGGTTCCCCCCTCTTTTGATGATCTCATGCATTTTACACTCTGAAACTTTTCATTTGTGACCAATGGACCACAAATAAATTATATTTGTCTGATTGTTTCTTCCTGGGCCCAGTTCACAGTGCTTCCTCTGACATTACCAGAGCAAGGTAAAGTGAGGGGGAGAATGGGCTGAGGAGATTCTATGGCGGAGAAGCTACCACCTCCTAGGATCCGCCACTCAACTCTGGCCAGGATGGAAAGTGCTGTGGTGGTCCTTTTCTATGTTATTCCCTCACACCAAATGTATTGTTCAGAAAATGGGTGGGGGGGGGGGCTTGATGCCATTTTTGCTTCAACGTATACTGTTTAGGTTGACAAATTGTTCAACTCTACCAAGGAAAATCCTCTATTGGACGAGCTGCATGTTCCAAGTCCAGTTTAAAGTTTAAAGATAAAAGTTTAAAGATAAAAGAACCATAAAAAGCCCCTTTCAAAACAAGAGCCTTGAAGTTGCTCATCAACAGGTTGCATTTGGACAGCAGGCTGCAGGTCACCTGCTCTGGTTTAAAAAAAAAATTCTGTTAAAATTGTAGTAATTTTAAGGGTGCAAATTATATGCAAACTTGTGTCTTCTTTTATTTTATTTTGGCAATGTGTAAGCAGTCACCCTGGAAGACCTAAGCACTGGATTCATAAGAAACGAATTTGAAGAAGAGGTGTTTTGTTTTGGTAAGTGCCAAATTGATGATGCTAAACACATAAGTATACACAGGATTTCAGTTCTATTAAACTGTGTATTGCATATCTAAACACAACCAATACTGTACGTTAAGTAAAAGATTTATTGCATTAGGTTTTCCAAGCTATAAATAAATCGTGAGATCACATGGAGGTACTGGGCTTCATCTTCTCTCATCCTTCATCACTAAGGCTGCAATCCCATGCATGCTTACTCAGCAGGTAGGTTCGACTGGGATTTACTCCTGTGTGATCACAAATCTTGACCTATGTGTATTACAGATGCACCAGGTTTGCTAATTATATTGGTCACCTCATAGATGAATTTCTGCTTCAGGGCAGGAATTTTGTTTGGGAACATTGGAAGGGCTGATACTAAACCTCTTGCTTGTGTTGTAATAATAATAATAGTAGTAATAGTAATAATAATAATTATTTATTATTTATACCCTGCCCATCTGGCTGGGTTTCCCCAGCCACTCTGAGTGGCTTCCAACAAAATATTAAAATACATTAGTCCAAACATTAAAACTTTCCCTAAACAGGGCTGTCTTCAGATGCCTTCTAAAAGTCTTGTAGTTATTGTTCTCTTTGACATCTGGTGAGAGGGCGTTCCACAGGGCAGGTGCCACTACCGAGAAGGCCCTCTGCCTGGTTCCCTGTAACTTGGCTTCTCGCAGTAAGGGAACCGCCAGAAGGCTCTCGGCACTGGACCTCAGTGTCCGGGTTGAACGATGGGGGTTGAGACGCTCCTTCAGATGTACTGGACCGAGACCATTTAGGGCTTTAAAGGTCAGCACCAACACTTTGAATTGTGCTTGGAAACATACCGTGAGCCAATGTAGGTCTTTTAAGACCAGTGTTATGTGGTCTCAGCAGCCGCTCCCAGTCTAGCTGCCGCATTCTGGATTAGTTGTAGTTTTCAGGTCACCTTCAAAGGTAGCCCCACATAGAGAGATAACCAGAGCATGCACCGCTCTGGTGAAACAGTCCGCGGGCAGGTAGGATCTCAGCCTGCATACCAGATAGAGCTGGTAGACAGTTGCCCTGGACACAGAATTGACCTGCGCCTCCATGGATAGCTGTGAGTCCAAAATGACTCCCAGGCTGCGCACCTGGTCCTTCATGGGCACAGTTACCTGCACAGTTACCCCATTCAGGACCACGGAGTCCTCTACCCCCACCTGTCTCCTGTCCCCCAAAAACAGTACTTCTGTCTTGTCAGGATTCAACCTCAATCTGTTAGCCCCATCCATCCTCCAACCCCCTCCAGACACTCACACAAGCTGAACATCTGCTGCAATCATAAAAAAGATAACCTTCCCAGCTGCTAGTTACCCTTCGTTCTGTCTGGGCTCTGTGATAAAGAAAGCTGCTGTGTTTTGTCTGAAGAGCTATAGTTAAAATAAGTACAGTCAAAGAGAAATTCTAGATTTAGATGTACAGATCATACTCTTCAGAAACCACAACAAGCTATACTAGCAAAGCCACGGCTTACTATGGACAAACGCTGGCATCCAAGGCAATGAAGAAAATATAGGTTTGACTGCATAGTGCCTTTCATTCTTAAAATATCTGAGGGCTCCTTATAAAGTTATGAGCTATACTACAGTCTGCTGCACAATACACTAAATCGACATGTTGGAGCTGGGCACATATTTCATCTTTGGCATACATTGTTTTATTTTATGTCTTCAGATTTAGCAAACAGCTCTGAGAATCAGCATAACTACAAGGACTCTTAATCTTTTTAAAAACAGATAATATTCTATGGAAAACTTAAAGCTCTGCCAATCAAACTGAACATATAAACAGAATGGGTTAGTACTAGATGACTATGATTCTGTTATTTATACAGCACTTCAGGGGGGTAGGAGGACTAAGAACGTCACATAGATCCTTTTTTTAAAAAAACCGCTTCAAAGTTTAGTAAAGAAAGCCTTCAGAATGTCAGCAGATTCCCTTTCTTCAGTGTTCAACTGGTGGGTGCTTATTTCTTGAAGGAGTTCAAGGCCCAGTTTATCAGCAGACATCATAGATTGGTAGGTTTCTTTACAAGACACACACACCCCTCTGGCCTGCCACCAAGGCCTATCTTACATAGCAGCAGTCAGTTATTTACTGTCCTTCCACTCTTCCCCTGTCTCTTGTGGTGAGAGGCTTCTAATCTAGTTATCCCTGTTCCACTTGCACACGTTCCCCCATATCTTTTGTCCCAGTTCTCTCTCTCTCCTCAAACAAGCTCCCTTACTCTCACTCTCCTGTCTGCTTCCTCCACCCTTGACACACTGCTTGTGGTGTTTCAAACCATCCGACATCCCTTGGCTCTCAGCCTACTTAGTGATGGGACACTGAGGGGCTACAAAAGTCTTCACCCTGGTCTTTTGCTTCTGGCCCAGTCTTTGCCTGTTCCAGCTGAGCTATAAAGAGGCCATCATGGCAGTCAGCCATGCTCGTCTCCTAACCCACCCACCCCATAATAAGATAGGTGTGGGGGACTGCAGCTCCTGGGCTCCCCTGCTGCCTTTCTATCTTTTTCCACAATGGCTTCCTTTGATTTAACTTTGTTAAGTCCTTGCCAACTAACAAGTATACAGTGGTACCTTGGTTTACAAACTCAATCCGTTCCGGAAGTCCGTTCTTAAACTGAAACCGTTCTTAAACCGAGGCACACTTTCCCTAATGAGGCCTCCCGCTTTTGCTAAGTTCGTAAATTGAATCGTTCGTAAACAGGACTGTTCTTAAACCGAGGTACCACTGTATTCTTCTAGGTACAAAACTGCACACTTAATTTGGTATAATACACATAATTCATCCTATTCCTCAAGCTTGGTTTTTCAACTAAACTTTTAAATCCTGTGTACACTCACTTGTGAGTAAACCCCATGAAACTCGCTGGACTTACTTTTGTGTAAATATGCATAGGATTGCACTGCAGATATTTAAAAGTTCAGAGTGTTCTGATTCCTCTTGCAATTGTTTTACTTAGTTGTGATTCCCCCCCTCTTTGACAGGGTGGATATTTTGTGTTTAGGAATTGATTACTCAGTCCATATGGTTCCATTCCTTGTCAGTTTCAAATGTTTTCCTACAGGTATAGGGTGGTATATAAATTCTAACAACAACAACTCTTTTATCCCAATTTTGCAGTTTTTTACAAGCACAGAATCCCCCCATAGATGTACCATTCCCTGTTTATCTGTTTGCTTTGAAACACAAAACCCCCAATAAAAACTAATTCTTAAAAAATGCAAAGAACCCCCACAATTAAGTTGTATAAACATTTCCTTGAAGTACGCATTTTGTACGTAATATTTCCCTAAAATACACATTTTTCTATGCCTTTCAATACATTTCCCTTATGAAACACACACAAGGAAGTTTGCAATCTGTTCCATAGTTGACCTGCATATACTTCTTTCTTCTTTGGCGATCACTCGTAGCCAAGTAAGATTGTCTTCCATAAACACGGTTTTAACAATGAGTCCGTAAGTCACTGTGGAGGCCAATTCTGGATCCACACGTCCTTCCACAGTGGGGACATTGGTTTCCGGATGGGAGTTGATCACGGTGTGGATTTGCCAAGCGGGCCTTCCTCTTAGCACGACCTTGCGTCCTGAGTTCAAGTGTCTTCAAAGCCCATGACACCTTTGGTAAAGGCTGTTCTCCAACTAGAGCACTCGCAGGCCAGTGTTTCCCAGTTGTCAGTGTTTATACTACATTTTTAAAGCTTTGCCTTGAGACAGTCTTTAAACCTCTTTTGTTGACCACCAGCATTACGCTTTCAATTTTTAAGTTCGGAATAGAGTAGTTGCTTTGGAAGACGATGATCCAGCGAGTGGGTGACCTGCATATAATGCTTGGACTGGTAGATCAGATTGGTCCCCTTCAAAATGCAGATGGAACACATTTTTCTCTATTTGGGAGTCAACTGGTTAATTAAATAGATGATAGCTTTCTTTCATTTATTTTCACTGATACGTTAACCTTATTTATTATTGACTTTGAAACACATTTCAATACAATCCATGTTAAAAACAACTCCCACCAGCAAATGAACTGGCTCAAACTATCCCCTTGGGAGCCTGTCTTTAACCCTAACAACTTCAGACCTGAATGAGAAATTACCGTACATTTGACCTCCATCTCTCCCCATCCCACTTCAATCTTGGCTGCCTTCGAAACAATCTTGTAAGGCATCATTTAATCCATTATTCTCAGCATGAGATTACTGGATTCCTCCATCGACTTGACTCCAACTGCACTTGCATCCACAGCTCCTATACAAATGGTGTGTTTAGAATTGATACAGTTTTTGACAAGGTACACATTATACTTTTAAAGCACATCCCCTCTCCAAAGATTCCTGGGGACTGTAGTTTGTTAAGGGTACTGGGAATTGTAGCTCTGATTAACTATTTCCCCCTTTGTCAAGATACACTGGGTTTGCCTGTTGCATTCCACCCCACAATGGGTGCAATCTATTTTCTTTGTTCTTAAATGAATGTAAGACCATAACTATAAATCACCCACTGCTTTGGATAACATTTTTCATAGTAGATAGTTCAACCTTTGGCAGTTTCTTTGAATATTCATTTGTTTTCTTGCTCTCGGTCATTTACTATTTCCTAAATATTCAGTTTCTCTGTATGCAAAAGAACAGTTACAGCCCCAATTAAGCCATGGGGCCAGAGTTACCTCTGCATCCAAACATCCTCCCTGGAATTCATATGAAGCTGCAGTGCACAAACTAATTTTCCCCAAGCACCATTTATTTCCTATAGTGTTCTTTCTTAATCAATGTGTTACAAATGTTTTCTGATCAATGCACTATGTCCATATCTAGCCTCCACTTCCCCCTAAGCAAGTGGCAACCCATTGGAGGAATCTATCAGAACTGCAGGAATGTCCAGTATCCCACTCAGATCAATAGCATCACTTTAACTGTTTTGACACCAGACATTATTTGCGTTACAGCTGCTTACTGCAGCCTGCGGATCAATCAGTCATACATTATTCAGCATTGCTGAGATCTTGATTGCTTCATTGCTTGAGGATGTTGTAATGACAAAGGAGACGATGCTCAAATGTGCGTGGGAGAAAAAACAACTTTGAATTATTAATTCTGCACGAAAGTTTAGATACAGGTAGTAAACATTAGAGGAAGTTTTTTGGTACCATTCATTAAAATAAGTATGTGCCACCTGTCTCTTTCTGGTGAAAGGCTCCAAAACTGCTCAACTGATTCATAATCACAAGGTGGTCATTCAGAAGCCCACAGGGTAGTGCAGGAAACAAAGGGTCCATTTTACACTGTTAATAGAACTTTGAATTTGGAGGCCTTTAATGACTACTTAGGTCAGAGGTGGGGAATGTCTTTCAGTCCCAATGTCACATTCCCTTCTGAGCAACTGACAGCCACATGCCGATGGTAAAAGCAACAAGTATTAATTTTACATCTGTACTGTAGGCTTATTTCTGCACACACTCTTCTGTCCTCTGGCAAGGGGCAGAAGGGGCTGGCAAGCAATAATCATGCTCAGAGTTCAAGGACACATTCCAGCCAGACAAAAACACTTAGGATATGATATGTATGCCTGGGAAAGAGTTCCAAGAGTCAGATGGGGGACCAGCAGAGTCACATTCAGCCCTTGCACCTGAGGCTCCCAAACTCTGGCTTAAGTATTGTTATAGGTTTGGGTGCCAGAGTTTGTAGGTGCAAGACACCCATGCTTCCTAGGTTTAGTAAATGTTAGGGTTTAACCAATACTTGGAGTATTAAGAGAAGGTGCCAGGTGTTTGATTTAGCGGTGTAGAAACACAGGCTAAACTTTTTTTCCTGACCAGGGAATCACTGAGAGATAAGCCATTAAGTAATAAAGACAAAGTCATGACCTGTTGAGATTGGCCACCAGCAAAGCAAAGACTGTGGCAGCTGCAAATGGGGGATAGTTAGTAAGACAGAAGACTAGTAGTTTTGGTTTTGGATTAGAGTTTCCCTGTTGTAAGCAAACGGGGGAAATTGTTTGCAAGCTTGAGAGGATGAGCCAGAACACAAGGCGGACTGTCTGTTTTAGGCTGCAGAGGCAGCAGTGGGGCAGATCTGGCCTCCCAGGAGCGAGCCACAGTCATCGTTTCTGCAGCAGCAGCAGCACCACCACCAGCAGCAGCAGGTAATGCATTCCTCAGAGGCTGGATCATTTGCTGCTGTGGATCCTGCTGCCTGAGGCAGCTGCCTCACCTCACCTTGCCTAATGGGTGGGCCAGTCCTGGCAGGCAGCAATTTGCCAAAGCAGTTAAAAGGTGACATGATGCATACTTCACACACACTTATAATATCTAAGCACTGTCCACTTTAGCTGGTGGTCTAGTTGCACACACTGAGAGATATGCAACTATATGTCAGGAAAACTTTTCTCTTGCTTTATAGCTGTATCTTCACTGCATATTCAAAGTACCATCCATGCAATTCATTGGGCCCCAACTGAACACTGCAATGTGGATATGTGTCTCCATTCTGATCAGCTGTGCATGAAGAGGCTTCATTCTGCATGAAAATATCTCTTGTGGGATTTGACCAGTTTATATATATATATATTTAGGACTGAGTTGATGACTATTATGATGAACTGTTTAGGGGGAGCGTGTTCCATTTATATCAATAGGACATATTTCCAAAGAAACAAGTTTATACTTGTCTGGGGTAAAAATCAGTTTAACAAGCCTTTGGAATACTGCTTGGTAGAAATAAAGATTGACATAGTCCACAACTGCAAATTGACCAGAATGGCTCATACACGCTAAATGAAGAACAGGAATGAAAAGCTCCCATTGTCCCACAGAGTAGCTTAGGGTTTTGTGAATTGTCTCAAATTACATCATTGCCCATCTATGTGGATAAAAGTCTGTTGTTTGAAGGCCAGAGGTTGCACACTAGCAGTTGTTACAGAGCCCATTTTCACAGTGTATAAACAGCTCAAAGCAGCTGTGTGGAAGTGTCAGCCTTTTGCATCCTAAATGGCTGGCAAAGTCAGTAACAGATTCCGCCTTAGAGTGTTCAGGCTGTGTACACACAAACCTGTTAATAGCACAAAAATGTTGTTTTTCTCACTCCAGAATCCCTTGTGCTTGTCCTCAACATCCTGCTTTCAATCTAGATGGATTATAGATCCTGCTGTCCACAAGGCTGGGTGTAGTTACTTGATACATATTTGAAAACCCTCCCCTTAATTAGGTTATCTGCACATTTTTCCTCCCTGCACATGCCCCGGGTGGACGATTATTGGTATATGCCCACCCACAATGTGATTGGGCAGATGTGGACACACTGCTGGGACTACTTAGATCTCTCTTTCCAAAATGAACACACTGTGAGGTAATGCAGAATCAATCCACAATGCGCTTTTATTCTTGGAATGAAACCAGTTTCTCAATAAGCACTTTTCAGGGGCAAAAAATATACAATGGATCTAGATTGTGTATGGACTACCTAGAAAAAACATGTACTCAATCTTCATTGAGTCTATAATAAATTCTCATGTGTATGCAGCCTTATTCTAAGCCACAATTTATTGCATTAAGGTGCAACACAGACAGTAGCAGGACATTACAGCTGGAGTTTTTTCCTTGAACTTGACTCAACTTTCTTTCTCCCTCCCCCAGATAAACTCCAAAACACCTCTAGCATTCATTTATAATTGCCTTAATTCATTCTAGCATTTTACAATAAGTTCTCAGAGTCTTCAAAATAACTTCAGAAATTCTGTATTTTTCTTCAGAAAAAGTACTTTTGTTCTTTTTAAAAAGGTGAACTGGTTAACCTTAAATAGTTCTGTAATTTATTATTCTTAAGTAAATACATTTACATTATTTGATGTATTACCTATTGCTACCTTGCATTTTTATGGCAATTTCATACTATATACATTTCTCTCTCTCCTGGTTTCTGAATCTCTTTCTTCTCTCTAATTGTTGGATGCAAGTTTATTTCTCAAATGGCTCTGGAAAGCTTTAAAGTTCTGTTCTTTAATCATCTTCACTAAATTATCTGGATGTGACTAACATCATCAAAAACCACAACATAAAACATGTGTATTCACTAATCACAATTTAGATAATGGTGAAAATACAGAGCAGATCTTCCTCAAACTTTAACCGGCTGGCAGAATCAAGTGCGAACAGGTAGTCCTTCAAATACCCCGGAAACAAACCACAATGGTGACAGCAACCACTTTGAATCGAACTCATAAACATACCAGGAGTCACTGCAGATTAAATAGCTGCAGAATCACATGCTTTGAACAATGGATCCCTATCAACAACCTGGCAGCAGCATTCTGAAGCAGCTGTAGTTTTCAGTCTTTAAAGATAGACCCACCTAGAGCATGTAACAATAGTTCAATATAGATATAACCAAAAAATGTTGCTACTGCATGTCCTTTTCTACAGGTGTTGGGGAAATGCACATGTACATGATGTGTCAGGTCTTTAGCTGAGAGTCATGGTGCATGGTCCAATTACCCATCCAGGGACTTGTTTTTATTATAGAAATAAAAAGTGGGAACTATCTAGGCAGGCTGTCATGTGTTATTTAACTATAAGTGCATTCTAGAACAAGATGCACGTAAAAACATTATTTTGTAGACAATTTTTATCTAGGTACCAGCAGGTTAACATCAACATCAAATACAAAACATAATTTCTATGCACATGGAAGTCACTTCCATGCAGCTGAAACATGTAGCTATAGACAAAAGACAATTTGTGCCAATTATCAGCTAAATTGCTATTATTTGTTCAATCTGTGGACAGAAATAATGTGTTATTTGCAGGAAGCATTTATAGGTTGGGGTCATATGGAGATGCCTCCTTGGCCTTCAGTTGAAATTAATAGCTTAGATGCTATAGCACAAGCTTCTGGGGCCAACGGGCACTCTTGAAACTTTTAGAAACTGTCATGGGCACCAGCCACAAAACAGCTGCTATGTGGCTGCACATCAGGAATTGGCTGCCACATCTAAATGCGCAGAAAGATATAAAGTACGTTTCCGAGCACAATTCAAAGGGTTGGTGCTGACCTTTAAGGCCCTAAATGGCCTTGGTTCTGTATACCTGAAGGAGCGTCTCCACCCTCATCATCCAGGTCTGACACTGACGTCCAGCGCTGAGGGCCTTCTGGTGGTTCCCTCACTGTGAGAAGCCAAGTTACAGGGAACCAGGCAGAGGGCCTTCTCGGTAGTGGCGCCTGCCCTGTGGAATGCCCTCCCAGCATACTTTTAAAAGACAACTGAAGGTGGCCCTGTTTAGGGAAGTTTTTTATGTCTGGCGCTGTATTGTTTTTAATATTCGGTTGGAAGGTGCCCAGAGTGGCTGGGGAAACCCAGCCAGATGGTGGGCGGGGTATAAATAATAAATTATTATTAGTAGTAGTAGTAGTAGTAGTAGTAGTATATAAAGCATCACAAAATGGTGCTGACTTGCCCCTGCATCAGTCCACTCAGCAATGAAGAAAAAGACACCTACACTGCCTACCACAGAAAAGAGCCTTTGCAGTTCTCTGTGCAGAATGGAAGAGAGAATACATTTCCAATCCCAGCTTTCCAATGAAATGTGGGCCTGTTTGAGCAGCTTTTCAATGTAAGAGAGGCTACACCTGTGCCAGTGAGTGCCAGTGAGTGGAAAAAATGTAGTTTCTCATGTATTGTAGATTGTAGGTAATATTTGCTGACCTCTTTCACGAGGGTGCCATAGGAGGTACTGACATGGATGCTATCGCCATAGGTGCTAAACTCTTATACAGTATGAGAACAACCAAATGCTAGTGGAAAAGAGGGGAAGGAGGAAAGAGAGGCCTCAATCTAGTCGTGTGCTGACCCTTCCAATGCATCTGTCTGAACGCAGTTGTTCTAATTCTTATAGAGAAGAATGACGTAACAGCACAAAATAGTTGAACACACTTGTTTGGATTATGGCATGAAATCAGCAGATATATTGCGGACACTTAAGTTATTACTATGGGGTATTTACAAACTCCTTGCTGTTTTATTATTTTGCATAATACTGCTAGAGCAGTTAGGAATTTAATTTCCTGCTCGCAGATCTTTTTCAGCAAAATACATGTGGATTTTTCAATCTGACATAGTATTCACCCCCTTCACATATGTTCCTCTGAGAGTATTCCACTATATTCAGCTGTTGGGGGTGGGTGGGGGAAAGACATTATGTCAGAATCGGCCCTGAGACACACCAGAATAATTAGTTTCTATTTGAAACTTAATAATTCTCTGTAGATGAGTGGTGAAGTTAAATTTAATAATACTGGGAAGCATTTGGCAGTGTTACGGTGTATCCCATTGCAGCATCAATGTCTACAACAGAAAAACTGAAGCTAGTCACAGTAAAATGTTCAGCATGATATATTATCTGGTTGTTTACACTAACCTCATTTCCAAGGGTTTCTTTTAACTCTTATTGGTCCAGTTGTGATGAATAACACAATGCACAATTATTTTGAAGCAGCGTAATAAAATGCATGGATCGAGCAACCATAGAATCATAGGATTGTAGAGTTGGAAGGGACCATGAGGGTAAATTTAGTCTAACCCCCTGCAATGCAGGACTCTTTTGCCCAATGTGGGGCTTGAACCCACAACCCCAAGATTAAAAGTCTCATGCTCTACCAACTGAGCTATCCAATCCTATGGCTGCAAATCTATCAGCGGGGACAAGGGGGGTACGCAACTGATGCTGGTAGAACTTCCACTGTGTCCTATTCCTCCTCTGGTGGAAACATACAAGCACTGTGAGAGGGAAGGATTTACCTGCTGACATTTACAGGGTTAAGAACTTAATTCGTTCTGGAGGTCCGTTCTTAACCTGAAACTGTTCTTAACCTGAAGCACCACTTTAGCTAATGGGGCCTCCCGCTGCTGCCGCACCGCCGGAGCACAATTTCTGTTCTCATCCTGAAGCAAAGTTTTTAACCCGAGGTACTATTTCTGGGTTAGCGGAGTCTGTAACCTGAAGCGTCTGTAACCTAAAGTGTCTGTAACCTGAGGTACTACTGTAATTCCATGGATATTGGCTCCTCTCTGCCACTGCAGTGACAGCCTATGAATCTTCAGGATAGGATTGCACCCATACTTAGAATACGAAGTAACTTGTTTTAGATTAATGGATCCATTTTATACATTTCTCTAACATTCTTTCCCAGAATATGTTTTCAACTGCTTTAAATTAATATTGCTGTTGGTGCTCACAGGCAGTGCATTCTGAACTTGTTTTAAAAAAGAAGTTAAAAACGCTGAACCAATCTGCCCCACCCCGACACCTTCTAGGTAAGCGGCTGCAATGTCGGAGGACAGCTCCACCACCCCATCCTCATCTCTCAGTAGTTTCTCAGGTAATCCAGAGCCCCAAAGAAATATATCGTGAGGCTCCCCAAAATTGGTGACCCCTTAACTAGAAACTGCACCGCACTGTTATATCCCATAACTAAATGAACATACATTGCACAGAGCATCCGCTTGGCGGCTCCCTCTGTAAACACTAGTGTGCTGGCAAAATTCTCAGTTCAAAAATTAAACTGTGTATGCACTGCCTTATTTTGCTAATAGTTGCAGCCATAGATTTTAAAGGGACAGGGAAACCTTAATGACTTTTGAATGGCCACTCAAAACTTCACCAAACCAAAGAAAGATTTGGTTTCTAAATAAGTCCAAATAAACTACAGTGGTACCTCGGGTTAAGAACTTAATTCTTTCTGGAGGTCCGTTCTTAACCTGAAACTGTTCTTAACCTGAGGTACCACTTTAGCTAATGGGGCCTCCCACTGCCGCCACAGCATGATTTCTGTTCTCATCCTGAAGCAAAGTTCTTAACCTGAGGTACTATTTCTGGGTTAGTGGAGTCTGTAACCTGAAGCATCTGTGACCTGAAGCGTCTGTAACCTGAGGTACCACTGTACATCAGTTTTCACCAAAATTGGAAAGAAATATATGATACTCCTTTTCAAAACTGAAAAAAGTGAATGTGTCCATTTCCAGCACTTCTTATGTGGCACTGTTACAGGCAATGTTTATTGTTTTAAACCACTTAGAATAGTTGTAAACTGCTTAGAATTTTGTGTTTGTGTGTTTTACAATCAAGCAGTATGTAAATTTTTACATAAATAAAACATAGGGCCAGTTCTGCCACATTTGTAGGCCTCATTGGGTGGCTTATGTATGCCAAGTTTCAATTTATTCGCTCAACAGGTGTCTTTTTCTTAATAACCCATAAAATACTGAGACTTATCAGGCCACAACAGCAAACCACCAACAGGATCATAGCGCACAATGTATACACATATACACCCACACTTAACACAGTGCTGTGTTATATTTTTCCTCTTCCTTTGAGGCACAGTCTCATGCTTTGCTTGCTGTTTTCCTTTCCCTCTGAGACAAGCGAGGAGGGTGTCCAATAATATCCCAGGGACACGACTGCTGCTCAGCACGGCACTCGGTTTCCGTTTGGTGCTTTTGGCAGCGTCTTCGGCAGGGAGGCACCAAGCTAGTAGTACCATTAACGTCTCTCTCTCTCACTCACTCTCTCTCACACACACACATCAAGCAGGGAGAGAGAGCGCGCGCGCGCCAAAAAGTAGCTGGGCTTGGCGGGAACTCCCTCGCCTCCCGCAGCAGCCTCTTCTCCTGCCCAGTGCTGGGTTTCCCCGAGGCCAGCTTCGCCGCGACCGTTTGCTTCGTCGGCCTTGCTGTCCCCTCTCCGTCCCTCCCTCATAATGAGCAGCAGAGACGGAGTTCCGTATCCCCCGCGGCACGCGGGCCTTTCTTCCTCCCGCCCGCCCCAGCCGTGCTCCATGCATGAACCCTTTATTGTGTCTGCCACGCTCACTCCGCCCCGCCCGCTGCTGGGAGCCGTGGGGCCTCCCTCCTATCAACACACACAGCCGCTGACCTCGTCCCCCGCCTCTTGGGACGCTCTGCCTTGGCTCGCAGCGCGGGGCAGCCTCGCTGCTGACCAAACCCTGCGCTTCGCCGCTCCGAGTCGGGAGCCTGGCGCGGTCTCTCCTCGGATGGGCTGTTCCGCTTTCACGTGGGAAGGCATTTCACACGTGTATTCCCGCAGGGACCTCGATGCCTTACATCTGCCCTTATCCTGCCCCCTGATCTTTTTACACCACCTTGAAGAAATCTCCCTCAGAAAGAGTACCTTCCCCATTACCTCACGCACTCCTATCGTTTTTGCCTCTTACTGTACACCACACACACACATCTGTACAGACAGCAGGCATGTGTATATTTTTCCCTTGAAAGGTTTTCCACCCTCGTTTTCCTTTTTTACAACGTCGTGACAAACAGATGAAAGGAACACTTCCATGTCTCGGGGAGAAGGGAAGCTGCGCGTATCACTCCTCAGACTTCAAACTTGCGCCCACTCTCCCCCCCTCACCAAGCCTCACATTTTACCTCAGGAACCTAGCTCCCTGACCCCACGACAAGAAGTCATGGGGCGCCCCTCGGGTCTTCCCCTCGGGTCTTCTTCGAGCTTCGCAATTCTTGCCGGCTCTCTTGCTGTGCGCCAAAGTGTGTGAATGTGCGTACATGAATATAATATTCCCATCCAACAGAGGAAAACTACCTTGACATTTGTTCCCCGTGTGCTCCTCCTTTTTGTCCCTCGACCCCATACCCCCCTCCTCGTACGTTGACTTGGGCCCCGCATCCCGCCCTTCCCTCCCAGACCTCCCTCCTTTCCCCTTTGGTGAGGGACAGTCCTCGTCTCGCAATCGCTGGCGGCTTCTCCTCAGGGCGCCCCAATCGCTCTCCAACACTCTCCCTCCTCCGCCGCCGGCCTCGTCCCCCCTTTTAATCCACCGGCTTTGGGAGGAGAGAGAAGAGGAAGGCAGACGTTGGTGGGGGACGGCCGTGTCGAGTGGGCTGGTCCAGGGCAGGACCGAGCGAGGAGGCAGCCTCGCTCCACACCGCTCCTTCTTCCCTCCCGCGGGAAGCTGCCGAGCAGGCGAGGTCCCTCCGCTCCTCCTGGACTGGCCGCGCTGAGGCCTGCGGAGGGGAGGGAGGACGGAGGGGGACGCCCGCGCTGAGGTGGCCGGAGAGAGGCTGAGGTGACGGAGACGCCAAGCGCGAGCGCGCTCACGGCCGCTTCCTGCCGGGCACCGGGGATTTACCAGCCGGGGGAAACCCGCGAGGCGGCTGCGGCGAAGTTGCACCCTTGGTAAGTCCGAGGGGAAGACCGTGAGGGGATTTCCTTTCCATTCATTGGATTTGCGCGGGGAGAGAGGCTGGCCGGCCAGGGAGGCGCTGGGAATGGTGGCGGCTTTTGCGGAGCAAACTTCCCTCCATGTGCTTATCAACTTTAGATGTGAGGAAAATAAAGGGGCGGGGGGGGGAGTCACGACGACCGTGTCTCGCCAGTGGGGGGGGGGGGAGCTCCGCTCTTCCTACGTGCCTGAAAACTGAGTGTGGAAAAGTGTGTGCCTTGGCGTGTTCGCGCGCGCCTTGCTGGCCACTGGCTCAGGCGAGAACGACCCTCTCCTCTTTAGCGAAACAAAACTGGGGGAGCCCATTCCAGTGATTTCGGTGGGTTTTGCTTTAAAGTAAGTACGCTTCGGCTGGCAGTCTTCAAACTTCCAGCTTCTTCGTTCCAAATCCCAGCAGCCTTCCGGGTTATTTCGGTGTCTGACCGTGTGGGTGTGGGAGAAAAAAAGGCAGTGAGGATCTGCTGGAGGAGCGTCCTGGAAACAGCTGCAGAGAAAAGCTGGGATCCCACAAACAGGTTTAGCAGCGGGCGATCAAAAGGGTTTCTGTCCTACCACGAGGGGAACGTGCGCGTCTAAACACACACAGCGCCAAATCCACTTTAGCCTCTAGCACTGGAACTGGTCAGATCACTACTGGGGGAGAAGAACCCAGAGAGCACAAAACTTTGCAGATGCTACATCTACGGCCTTGTAGCTGAGCTGCGGAGCCTGGAGCAAACCTCGAGACTGCGCCCTGACTGCACTGGAACACTCCGGGTTTGTTGCTGCTGCTGCCGCCGAAGCCCCTTTCCCTCCCATCTGTCTCCGCAGCCGACCAAGCAGGCAGATAAATCTGCCAGTCGTTTTATTGCTCTGCCGCCTGCTGTGGCTTTCCAGTGTGGAAAATGAAAGCCGGAGTGAATGCATTGTTCGTTCCAGAGACCCTTAATGGTTGGGTCGCTGGGAGGGAGCCGTTAGCTTTTCTCACATGCACCCCTTGTTGGGAGTGAAGCGCTTTCTGCAATACTGATCACCCTATGTGTGTGCGAGAGAACTCTTGCATTCTTTTCGGCTCTCTTGCCTGCATACATCATAATGGGAGGGGGATTTTTACAAGTAGCTGTGCTTCTCCAAACTGATTCTCTTGTTCCTGTTGCATTTTTATGGGAACTGTTATGATGGCGACGTGCAAAACAAACACAGGTCAGATGGTGGTTCCACTAATTTAACTTGCTTGCATAAAGGTATGGAGCCTCTTGAATTACATTGTTAACATTTGGATTAGTTGCTTCCCATCAATCTCCTGTTTTGTGGTATAGTTATTACTAGTGTAAGGAAAGTGCAGTAACTATTTGCATAGAAGCGTAATAAAATGTGTAATTATTTCGGGAAGAGTGTTGGCTTAGAAACCTGGTTTTAGGAAAGCAGTGTAGTACACAAGACAAATCAGAGAACTGCAAAACGAGCAATACTTTTATCTGTTCCATCTTCTGCAGTTTTATTTTTCTTTTGAATTCTGAGTCAGTGCCTGCTTACTCAAAATAAGTCCTGTCAAATTAAGACTGAACTGCAAGCCAATGCTGTATGAAGGATGCAGTCTAATGCACACTAAGTAAGCAATGCAATGCACTCTTACTTGGGAGTAAGTGCATTGGTTTGCAGGCTTAAGTGTGGGTTTGATTGCAATCCAATGCCATGTGAAGGATGCAGTCCTTCACCTGCTCATTGGCTCTGCATTCAGCTTTTGTGTACCAAAGCAACATGCATTGAATGGAGTAGACCTGGTTTGTTGGGGATTTTATTAAAGTTGTACAGTGGTCTGTTGTTATGTGGAGTTAAAAACAAACAAACATGAAATCTAATCACTTCAAGAAATGTAGTGATGGACAACGCTTATTAGTAACTTTTTATTGCTTACTATTACTGTGGCTGTTTTTGTTTTGTAGACTTTTTTAAGAGGCTAGTAGTGTTGGGAAGGCAAAGGGTAGAATAAATAACATTGTTGCACAGAGAAATTTTAGGAAGAGCTGTTTGACATAGCATACATTTTAATCCCCAGTGGAGGATATTGGACTAATATCAAGTAAAACATTGGCATTAATGTGTTCTCTTACAAGCATCAACATTGATCTAATGTCATAGCTCTTATACCTACTTAGGAAAGTTGCCAGGGAGTTGGCAACTTCTCAAGACACTTTTCAACTAATGTTTGTGTTACTCGCTGATTGGGTCAGGAGGAGGAGTAAGCAAATTTACTCCATATCTTTGTATTTGTGTGTAGAATGGACTGTAAACACTACTATTATGTGCTTGTGTATGTTTGCACATCTGCATCAGGGGTAGCCACTGTAGTGTTCTCCAGATGTTGCTAGACTACAGCTCCCATTACCCCTCACCATGTTGGCTGTGGCTGATGAGCATTGTAGTCAGGGCCGGCCCACCCATGAGTCAAGGTGAGGCAACTGCCTCAGATGGCAGGATCTACCAGGGTAACAGTTCCCGGTACAAACACTCTGCCCCATCCCCTTGTTCCTGACATAGGTCTTTCCTCATCCCTTTTTCCTTGACACATTTTGCAGTCCACCTCAGGTGTCAGAATGTCTTTGGCTGACCCTGGTTGTAGTCCATCAACATCTGGAGGGCACCATGTTTGCTACCTCTCATTTACATACACACACTAGTGGGGAAATCCCCTTTTACAAATGTTGAAGCTGTCTTCTGGACTGAAGAGTTCCACAGGTTGAATACACGTAAAGGAGGACAGAGCTCCAGTATAGCATATGTCCATAAGAGGGGATTTGGTAGGTGTAGCTTGTTTTGCAGAGATGTTAAAAGTTTGAGGAAATTTCCTTTGCTATAATGAAAACACAGGTTTTGTTCTGGTTCCCTTATGGCTATGTGCTCCTGTGATTAAAAAAAGGGCCAACAGACAAGCCATCCTGCTTTTTGCCTTATTTTTATTTTGGAATGGAATTCTGTGGTTTGTACCAGACTATGGGAAGTGGTAGCATTCTTGGCTGCTCTTTCTACCAGTGCAGTTCCTCTTTTCAATTTGCATGAAAAAACACCTGATCCTCACAAGGCACACATGCTTTGAGCTACTCTTCTGCTAGCACCTTGTGAGTCTGCACAGTAAGGCATAAATGTTGTGCACTGATGCCAAAGTATTCATCTACCTACCTACCTACCTACCTACCTAATGTGTCCTTTTAAATAATAAACATTGGGGAAATGTACACATTTTTCTTATTTTGCATAATTCTCCAGCATTTGCCATTTTGCACAATTTGTTTTGATTTTGCTCAATGTGGGTGGTCAATGTAGTGCTCTAAAGTGATATTCACAACTACTGTTTAAGTCACCCAGCGGCAGAGGAGCCGCCCATAGGGGTGAGAGCAGGGTGCACTGTGGGGCCTCCGGAATCTGCCTGCCTCCTCCCACTCAGCCGCCCTACAGCTGGAGGGGAGGCAGCGGGTGGACTGTTTGGACAGCGCAGAAGCTGCACACACCCAAACCACCGCGTCTCTCCCAGGAGAGATGAGTGGCTCAGGTGCGCTGCAGGCCCTGCATTGAGTGCCGCCCGGCATTTTGTCGCCCCCCTCAGTGGTGACACCCGGGGTGGTCCACACCCACCGCACCCCCTTCTTCCACCCCTGAAGTCACCCTCTCTGGCTTCTGAGATTTCAATAGGCATTTGCCTGCACACTTTTCATTCATGTTTTTATAGTAGCATGAGTTAAAGTAGGGATAATCATTTTCATTTTCTTCCATTTTCTTAGGAGTAATATTGGTGGAGGTGGGGCTTCAAACTCGTAGGGGACAGGGATAGATGGGACTGGAAGGAGGTGACTTCTCACCATTTGCTTCAGGCAACAAAATGCCTTGGGCCAGCCTTGGATGGGACCTCAGTCAAAAGTGGATGGGGCACTCCCTATTCTGCACTAGTAAGCAGTGCTATTTTTCTAGAAGAAGAGATGCTGGAAACCACCACGAACGTCTCCCTTGTTCTCATATAATGGTAATGGCGCCCACCTGAGAGGTGCTGGAACTGCGTTTGGGTAAGTTCTGGCTGAAAAAAAGCCCTGCTAGTAAGGAACTGTGATATACACACATCCATGAGGATTATGAACCAACTTAATGCAATGACCCAAGTCACAATTAGGGCATTTGTTTCCCCTGCATATTTCATCTTTGCCTGCCTTCAAGGTGTAATGTCACAATTTTCACTAGGCACAAAAATGCTTCAAGAGCAGAATAGCTTCCCATGAGGATATAATCTTTGTTTGGTAGGAAGTGCCGTGATTTCTAGTAATCCTTTGTCACTGTTGGAGATAAATCCAGAAAAACAGGAAAACTTTATCAAAGTTCAGTTGAAGGGCGACTGTGTGTAGCATTACAAACATTAATTATTAACATTCATAGCATTATTAATATTCATTGATGTGTGAAATTCCAGCTACAACACAGGAGGCAATATGTATACAGAGGAAGATGTATATTTATTGAACACTCCTTTCATATTTACTCATTGCATCTTTTCATTTCACAACACAAAATGTCCCAGGAATGAATTACAGGTGTAAGTTACACCTTTAACATTGATGAGCCTCAAATAAGTATAGTTCATTTTAACTTTAATTTTGACTTTCAACAGCAATTATATTGTAACATCTTCACAAAAATGGCCCATTCGGAAGTTTACTGCAGTTTATCCCAGTTTTTCATTGTGGCCATAATTAGGACAGGTGTAGTGAAAACCTTTTTCTAGCCTGAAATGTAGCTGAAATGGTTACTTTGTATGTTGATCTGGTGAATATGCCTTAATGTAATCATAGCCATGCCTTCTGTAAGTTAACAGAACTGGTTTCATTCAGCCTTAAGTAGACAGCTGTGGGTGACCCATTCCTTAACAGCTGTGCCACTTCTTGCAGTATCACTGAATGCATATGAATTTTCCTTTTGGATAATTCATTAAGGGGTATGCTAGCATATAAGACTTGGTATGTCATACCTATCTAGAAACAAACCAAGAGGCTTTTGGAAGAGCAAGCAGGGGGAAACAGCCTCTCAGTTTTATGGGGAAGTGAATTGTAAAACACATGCTTTTATTATCTGTGTCTTCCTCCAGTTGCATATGGCCAGAAGGTGGAGATAAGTGTGAGATATTACTGACTCTGTATTTACTTCCTTTTATCCTTTTTGGGTCGCTTGAAGGGTGCACTGCTTTATTCTTGTGCCAAATTCTCATTACTTTCTTGACACAGTTACACAAAATAGAGTGTTTGTGATGAATGGCTGGAACCTGCTTGGTGCTTGCTTTATTGAGACTCGTAGCGATCCTCATAGTCAAAGACTCTAGAACATTTTGAACACAACAGATGCAGAAACCACTGGCAGGGACTGACATTCACATCCAGGTCCTAGGACGCGGTTTGAAGGCACATGGAGCCACTACCTTGCTGAAGCTAAGCAGCTTGGGGTGTAGTCATTGCTTGAGAGGGTGACAATTGGAGAACCACACGTACACCACCTTGCTTCCATGATGGAAGAAAGGCGGAGTGTAAATGTAAATAAATAAAAACAGGTGAAGAGGAATGTCTGCAAACATGAGGTCCAAAAAAGGACATGGAGTTTGGATCAAGGTAGTGGTTAACTTAGAAAGAGATTCATCCGTTGAAGAAACACATGTGAAGATTTATTGGAAACCAAGACAGGACTCAGGAATAAAAGAAATATGGCATGCAAAGAAAAAGCCAGAACTTGAAAAATCACAATTAAAAAGTGATACCATAGCAATGTACTTTTCTGTGCACTGTTGCACAGATAAGGCAACCATCTAATATACATAAGAAGTGCAGTCAGTCAAGAGTTAATGTTCTTGGTAGCCAATAAAACCTAGTGGCAAGAAACTGAATCTCATTTGTTTCTAGAAGACATGAACATTCTCCATGTAGCTGTAAGTAGCTAATTCACTGGCAAATTGGGAGCTTGCATCTGCACCATGGTATCCCTTGGGAACCAAGTTTTTCAAGCCCTTGAGAATGAAGAAACTAATGCTTGTGGTATGGATATGGTCTAGGTCAGATCCACATAAGACCTGTTGGTGGCATTTAGTGAGAAATTCTGAACCCAGCCAGGGCAATTGGCTCCAGGATAGCGTACATGCCAAATTGCAGCACCTGAACATATCACAGTGTTCTTCTACCCTGGTTCTATGCTCCCCAATTACAGAACAAAATTACTAGCCAAAACCAAGACTGGAGCATGAATAAAAAGCTTGGGATATGGCTACCAGGAGCTCTGTGGAAGTTACACAGGCAATCTGCCAGCCTGACTGAAAGCATTTTTAGACACTATAACATTGTTGAAAGAAGATCCATGACATCTGGATCCACTTCTGGAGCTTTGATCTATATGTTTGGCTCTTGGAAAAAGCTATGTGATGTACTTCCCCATGTTTCCTTTTCATGGCACTTAAGATTGTTTCTATGCAGAAAACAGATCTAAGCAGCTCCAAGCCTAAGGAACAAGGTAAGAGGAAGCATGGGATGCAGCCACCAGCGAACTGTTGCAGTTGTACAGCCAGTGTTCAGAATGACCATTTTTAGGAACTAGCATAGTCTTCCTATATAACTGAGAAAATGCAATTCCTTCAAGATAGGTCCAATGACCAAAATTTTGTTGTAGTCCCAGAATGAGTTCATTACAAGCAGCGGCTCTACGACCACGAAAGACAGCGCTTGTTACCTCATACTCTGAGATCCTGTTCTCCTGAGGCCTTAGGTATTACAACACCCTACAGAATCTGTGCCAAATATCTAAAGGATCTACTACTCCCTTCCCACTGAAGAGCCTTTATGCTCGTGAGATTAAATGCTTTCCCTTCTGCAGTGACCAAAGGTAGATTCTCATATACCTCATATCAAGCCTGTCTGTGTGCCTGCAACCAAGAAGTACCTGATTCAATGGACCACATTCTCTTCTATTGCTCTCTACACAGTAGACCTCACCAACTGATGCTGAGCAAAATGTTGGACCTCTGGCCTAGAATTCTGAAAAGAAGTCAAATGAGGTTTCTCCTGGCAGATTGGGACAAAGATATCACTGCTTTAGAAGCTTTCTTATTAGCCACAATTTTACCCAAAAAGGTTCCCAACAAACCATCCTTTCAGGGAACTGACAGGGCGAAGCAGAATATCTAAGTGCACACGATCACAGTGTGACCTTATGATCCTCAACAGCTTCACTCTTGTCCTTTTAATTATCCCAGTGACCTGAAAAGTTTTATACTGTGATGCCAATAAAGGGATTTGATTTGATAAGTTATACCTGGCCAGAAAACAGTGGTCTTCTAGTTGCTCCATTGTGAAGATGAATCCATCATTGTTACATCTCCTCTGGAGAGAATAATCTAGTCTGGTTAGCTGGGAACAGTTTAGGCTAGATGGAATTAATTTCAGTCTGAGAATGTGGATGAGGTTTTAGGAGAGGTTCAGCTTACCACCAATATTCTTGAGCCTTTCCTATTTTGGCAACTTTTGTCAAGCTAAAGTGAAATAATTAGGTAAGTCCAGGATGTGACCAATGCCTCTTTAAGAGAGAAAATGGTTCAGGCCATTCTGAAGGAGGCAGTGGCGAGCCCAATCCTGAAGAAACACTCACTTGACTCTGTAGAATGCAACAACCATTACCTAGTTGCAAATACAGCTTTTGGGATGAATATCTTGAGAATTGATTGTACCCATTTCAGTCTAGCTCCAGGCTAGGGTTTGACACTAAGATAATATTGGATGCGTTGATTGCTTACCTTTTTTCATGAAGAGAGGCAAGAGGAGTGAGACTCAGATTATTTAGATACCATTGATTGTTATGCTCTGTGGGTTATTGAGAATAGGAGACACATTGTTATGGTGGTTCTGCTCATATTAGAGGGCTGGGTCAAGCACTTTTACAGGTGATGTGCATTATAGGTTGAATTATGTTTCGTAAAACTGCAATACAGATTCACCATGTGGAATGATCTAGAAACCTTCTGTTACTGAAAAAGTGAATTCTTGTATAATTTCTTCAGAAGAGAATTCTGAGAGCTTTTGTGAGTTCCAAGTTAGAACAAGTGCTAACTTCCTGTTGATCAATGCAAGTTGATGCAATACATTGTGCTGAAGAAATGCCTTTTCTTTTTGTATATCTAAGTTGCAGAAATTGCAAAGATGCCTCTGAAGAGCTAGTGATTTACTCAGAGATATACACACATTTTCGGATTTACTGAGCCAAAAGCCTTCAATTTGTTTTCTTTGTAGTTTTAAGCTCCTGTTAGTCAATGTCTGCTGAAAATTACTATGTTTTCTTTTTAGAAATCCCAAAGACAGCCAAATTAGATCATGAAAATAGTATTGTGTTGAGCCACGATCATTGTCATCCTGATCTGATTGCATCTTTGATTTTCTCTCTTATTGAAGGCTTACTACTTACCTAAAATGACCCCCTTCTTACTATTTATTCTGTTTTTCATGAAGAGCATAGCTGGGTTTCAAGGGGGAAGTTAAGAAGGTTGCAGAATTTCTTTTAACGATTGTTTGTTGAACAATCCGTGGTCAGTCTTTCAGATGAGCCGTCCTGGTTTGCTTGCCCCACACCTACTCTTCCAGGCAAGGGAGACAATGGAATGCTGTTGCATATTATTTGCATGCACGTTCTTCTTTGTAGAGCAGGGGTGGAGGACTGCATTTGTCTGGTTAGTCAGAACAAAACTCCCGCCCACCTCACCACAGGCAACTGTTGACAGGTGGGCAGGTCTATCACCCAAAGTCATTTGATGCCTGGTGAATCTGGGCCTGCTGGAAAGTGGCAGGGCTTACATTTAATGCTGACTCTAGAAATTTGTGAATGCAAGCCCAGCTATAAAACAATAAACTCCTTTTGGAGTCTTGAAAAAGGGCAGAGATAGGCTGGATATAGTATAAGACCATACATTTGCCATGTTCCACTTAATGTTTAGTCATAGTTTGTTGAACAAGCTATGAACAGTTTTGCAGATGAGCAGAGGAACAGTGGTAATCTGATTGTGGTTTCCTTTTAGGCTTTTCTAGCATTCCTGTACAGTTATTGCCACACTGTATTACCAGCTCCCTTATTATTGGCAGACTGTACAAATAGTGTGAGGAATTGTCCTCAGAGATTTTCAGTTTCCCTCTGTCTCCTGCACAGACACACCCAACAGTGTCTTGAGATCAGAAATTCTTAAACTTTTCCCTCTACCGCAGTGGAATAAAATATTTTTTGTCTGCAGGACTCCTGCCTGAATCTCCATTATTATTTTTTAAAAAAACAAGTTATTTGCTAACCAAAATGTTGAATTTGTGGAATCAAAGGGCTAGCTCTCCCAGTCATTGTTGCACAGTTAAGTGAAGTGTCTTGCACTCACAGGTTAAAATTTCCCAACAGTAAACCAGGGAGAATAACTTAAATATAAAGTAGAAAATGTCAGTAAGCAAGTATAACAATCAGAGTAGCTAGCTGAAAGTTAAGTTAGTTATACTTTCAAAATTCCACCCTGCAGAATTTTTCATAAGGTAGCAGAGAGGCTCCTTTAAATGTCTACTCCCTATAAAACAGCTGTGAAACTAAGTGAGGGAGCTTGAGAAGAAGGCCTTCCCATGGAAGAGTTGGGTGGGTGGTGGGGAAAGTCTCTTGTTTTTGGTTTGTTTGTTTTTTTGTTACATTTTGAAATTTATTTTAGTGAGTTAAAGTTAAATAAGAAAAAGAAAGAGGATATATAAAAACATTTTAAAAAGCAGAGGAAAACAGCACATTTTCCTCTGTTGTGAGTCAGAATGTGAAGAAATTACTCCCATCTATAGGAAAACATCACCAATAGTTGTTTAGCCATGCTTCCATTTTCCAGGTTCTTTTGTCTTATAATGATGTATCACTTATAAAACAAGCTAAGATTTGTAAGCAAGCAACAAACCATAGTTTCAATTTGTGATTAGTTGCCTGAAAATAAACATGATTAGTTGCCTGGGGCAGGTGTGACGTTAACATATGAGAGTGCTGGAGGTGAAATAGTTAAACAGGCTACCCAATCAGGACCCGGGGGTGGAGTCAGAGGGATTATAAAACCAGCTCTGGGAGGGGCAAAGGGGAGAGTTCATTGAAGAGTTTGTTGGGAGTTGGTTGGAGTGGGAGTGAATTGGGATAGAATTTGTGGGTAGGTTGGGTTGGTGTAGCGCAATAAGCTGAGTCAGGAACAGTTAGGGGCTAGGAAGACAAGTAAATATCTGAGAGGTGGTTTAGTGAGTGAGAGCAGGTAGCGGAAGTTATAGGTCTGGATAGACCCCCCCCCCATGAATGTAGTTGACCGATACCGTTTATGAATCCACATGCTTGTTAAACTGCAATAAATAAACAGAAGTTTATGTTCCAATTTAACCCTGACTGGACTCAATATTGTACCAGGTAGGGCCTGGGTGGTGGCAGTGAGAAATAAAGTGGTGGTACAGGGATCAATAGACAGTGAAACGTCCGGGGACCCTGTGTGATTGCCACAGAAGGTTCAGATATTCAAAACCATAACAGGGTTAAATGAACCATGGGTGTGATCACAGCCATTAATTTGTCCTGGTGAAAGACAATGAAAAGTGGATGAGACAACTACTTACTTCCATTTAAGCATGATTCATAAGAAATGTTCTGGGATATTTACAAAATAAATGAAAACAACATTTAAACATTTTGCACTTTTCCCATGGTAGCATATACTAATTCTACATCCAGAATTTTAAACAGTTAATAATTTGCTGATAATTTCATATAGAATTTCCTGAAGATGGCAGTAGCTCCCTTAAATTATTAAGAAGTTATTGGACACATATTTTGGCACTGGAAATATATAAAATATGATTATTCCCTTGGGTTTCTTTCTTTTTTGCTGTTAAAAATCCTTATTATAATTTCAGATAACCGAGTTTACAAGTATTCAGGTAACTCCTGTATTTTTAATCTACTATACTTTTTTGTTTTTTATTTAATTTGCATGTAAGAATACTTACTTAATTTGCACACAAGTGATTCCATCAAAACACTGCAATAGTGTTTACCAAGCAAGTGAAAGATAAACAACTTTTATATATATATATAGACGTACCCTGTGTGGATATTTTTTATGGGCAATTAATTACAATTTTTTATTTTACTGCCACCACTGCTTCCCTTTCACCTGTTAAAAAATCATCCCATTCCACTCTCAATGTACATTGCAAATGCACCAGTTGCTGTAATGTTCTGTGTCTAGAGTTCATTCTTGCTGTGACATGCCTAGTGAATCTGGGTTTTGACTTTTGCCACCAGCTCTTTAGTTTCCTGCGATCCTGTTAAATTGGGCATAAAGCATAATTAATCCAATGGGGAGTGAGTGTTCACTGGAGACAATGGATAAGGAAAGGTATTTGGAAACTAATGATGATGGCTGGATGAATTTAAATGGAACCATTCTGTTGGTGCATGTGTGACGGACAGCTGAGCTAGACTAGATTCCAGTGATGCAATGCCTCAGAATTCCACCAATGTGCTGGAGCCTCTCTCCCTGATGGGCTACCAAGACAGCTAGCTAGAGGGTGTGTGGGTGTGGGTGGAGACAGCACTTCGGGAGAGAAAATAAAAAGGAGCAGTTTCTGAGAGAGTATTCAGATGGTTTTAAGGTGGTTTGAGAGAGAGCTGGAGGGAGAGCGCTGAATGAGTTGGTTCTGTGTGTAACATCTACTTTGAGGAAAATATCTGCAGCTAGAGAAAGGAGTCTCTGAGCTTGGATGCAAAGATGGTGTAGTGCCTTGTGAGAGTATTCAAACAGGGGTCAACTGGAGGGCCGAGTTTGAGCAAGGAGAAGCAGAGCTGTGAGGAGCCAGTGATCTAGCAAGAGAAGAATCTGAAACCAGTTAAGAGGGGGTGTGGTGATCCCCTGGTTCCGTTACACCGCTAGAAGTACCTCAGGGGTGTGACTGTCAGAAGGTGGGGAAACTGCCAGAAAGTACCACCTTGTTTGAGAACCAAAGTATTAGTTATTGAGGTGTTACAGCTTAATACTTAAGTTTAAGAAACTGAAGTAATAACTCAAAATAAGCTAAGCATTTACCAACTAGTCCTGTAACATCTAACTGAAGAGTAATAACTAAATAAGCAACTGAAGTTTACAAGAAGCTGTGTGTTTACTACCATGCTATAGAAGCCTGTAACAACCACTGGATTTAATACAATTAGTTACCTGCTTCCTAAAATACAGTGGTGCCTTGCAAGACGAAATTAATCCGTTCCGCGAGTCTCTTCGTCTTGCAATTTTTTCGCCTTGCGAAGCACGGCTATTAGCGGCTATTAGCGGCTTAGTGGCTATTAATGGCTTAGCGGCTTTAAGAAAAAGGAAACAAACTCGCAAGAACTCGCAAGACGTTTCGTCTTGCGAAGCAAGCCCATAGGGAAATTCGTCTTGCGGAACGACTCAAAAAACGCAAAACCCTTTCGTCTAGCGAGTTTTTCGTCTTGCGAGGCATTCGTCTTGCGGGGCACCACTGTATCTTATTTCTTGACACATCATTTGTTTTACCAACTTTGTTCTGTCAAATGAATCTTTCGCATTTCCTCAACTTTTGCCTGATTATCCAAATATCAAAGTTTTATCTCACACAAAACCCCACAAGATAACCTGTGGTAGTTTTAGAGTATAGAGTTATACAGTAGTGGGAACTGCCTCAGCATGATTTTGTCAAATCTGTTACAGCTGCTTCTGTAGAATCAATTGCTTTAAGCTGCAATTGTGTTCCCACTTACTTGGAAGTAAGCCTCATTGAACTTGGTGGCAGTTATTTCTGAGGAGACGTGTGGAGTGTATTGTCAGACACCTTTGGATGTGATTAATCACTATGATGTCGAAAGGAGTACTATCCTGTACTTTAAACATTGCTGTTGAACTACAATACAGTATTGTACTAGATTTTGTGGTTCATAAACTAGATTTTAACATAGATTGCCCAATATTCTTTAAAATATTTTAGAATGTTAGGCTGCATTTTCCAAGCATGCTGACAGTTTTTGAAAAACAGTATTTCTGTGTCTCCGTATAGAATCATAGAATTGTAGTGTTGGAAGGGATCCCACATGTCATCTAGTCCAATCCTCTGCAATGTAGGATATGTTATATGCAAGTCTAAAATGAATAGATCTGTAAAAAGATCTGATAATAGATCATAAAGGAAGATTCTGTGGTTGAAGAATACAGTTCATAAACATTCCAAAACCTCTGCACATATCTGTGGCACTTCTTCTCAGATACCCTTCACTGCTTCATTTTGCATTTTGGATTTGTCTGAATATGACATACTTCTCAGAAATACACAAGTGGCTGTCATCATTCACTAGTTTAGTATAACCCTGAGTTTTCAGAGACTTAGAAAATTGGTCTAGAACTGTAAATATTGACATAATGGTTGACATTCCCCAAATGTTGAACATATCTGACTATGTAACATATACAAGCCTTCTCTACAACAGGCTCATCTTTGTGGTTCCAAATAATTTGTTTAACTGATTTCATCCTTGGATTTAATTAAATATCCAGTGTTTATTTCTCTTAGTTCCCAAGTCCAAGCATTTTAATGTAAAAATACCTTTCTGAAAGCATGAATCTACTCAAGGTAACTTCAGGGTAGAAACTTCTAACTTTTCTGTTCTAATGTTTACTGACATCTATGAATACCTGTCATCAATTCAAAATAAAACGAATGTCAGATTTATGCTCCCTCACTCATCCTTTGACCTGGAAATGCATGTCTTTTGGTACAGCTCCCTGACTCAGAAGTCTGTTATCCTGACATTTGAAACTTTAGTTGTTCATCTTCGCTAAAAAACTGAGCTATGTTTCCTCACAAATACCATTTTAAGAAATGCGGGCTCGCTCTTCTCTGTGATATTTCAGTTTACCAGTTTAAAAGTATTATGAGTCAGTAGAAGCAATCTCAATGGGCTCATTAGCTGCTTTGTTTGATGCTCAGCTTTATTGTACGTAATGATGATCTTTCTGAAATGAGGTGTTTTCCTTACAGAGAGCATTTTAAACATCAAGTTACCCTATTAAACAAGTATACTGTTTCTCTACTCATTGGGAAATCATGAAGAAATATTAGCTCTAAAGGAGCAAAATTTGGAATTACAGTGGTACCTCTGGTTACGAACTTAATTCGTTCCGGAGGTCTGCTCTTAAGCTGAAACCGTTCTTATCCTGAGGCACGCTTTTGCTAATGGGGTCTCCGGTGCGCGATTTCCATTCACATGCTGGGGCAGAGTTCGCAACCAGGAGCAGCTACTTCTGCGTTAGTAGAGCTCGTAACCGGAAGTGTTCATAACCAGAAGCGTTCATAACCAGAGGTACCACTGTACTGGGTTTTTGACGGTACTATTCCATCTTATAATCTGTGGGTGGAAAAAGTATAGGTCTATGGTAGTGGATATGTTTTCCCATTCTAGAAAGTAAAAAAAAATAAAGTTAGATTTTTATGTTAACGTGGCCAGGCATCAATCACACCAATACAGTGGATTGCATCAGACTGCTATAGGCAAACATTCTTGCTGGCTGGGAATGCGGACCAGGTAGGGGCCAAGTGTTGAAAATGAGCCCCTCCCTGCAGAGTTCTCTTCCAACCCGGTCTACTTCCAACCTAGGCTCTGCTCCGCTTACTGTCTGATAGATCTGAAAGGAGGTGAAAAAGGGAAATAAGCAAATGCAAGTACCAGTTCTTGCATGATCATTATAATGACCAAATGGAATGTCACTGAAGGTGTCAGTTCTGAAAAAGTAAGAACCAAACTGCAATTGGCCTCAGCTTGGGTTGTGGTGGGGCATCACAATATGTCTCCTCTCCTCATGGATGCCTTAGATGTGGAGCAACGAGTCTTAGTGACCAAATGGAGACAGTTTGGTGCTACCACCCCACAACTTTCCTCACACCAGTTGCATCATTTCTGCTTTCTTAATACTTCACAAGTTCACCATTTGGTCAGGCATACCTCTTAAAACCCAAAGGAAAAAAAAAAGGTAATGGTGGTTCAATTCTAAGCTCATATGCAGCCTGCTCTTTGAAGATAATTGCTTGATTACTGTCAGCAGAATCTACATACCTCATTGTTGACAATTTCAATCACCATTTGACCTCTTAAGGAACTTCTAAAAAATCAAAAATCTATCTCTCAATGCAAATTACACCCTCCCCAGTTGAATTGAAGTTCAGATTTGTGTGTGTGTGTTTTGTGGGGGTGGGGAAGTTGTTGGTGCATTTTGTAGAATATTTCTCAGAAAGAAACTGCCAGTAGGAAGAAGCACCACTGACTTCAAAATGTTTAAAAATTAAGTGCCGGAGTCTGCAAATGTTAATGATTAAACTCCATGCCAGAGAGTTTCCAGTGACTTTTTCCCCCAGACCGTTTAAATATTTTACCAATTAAGAAGCTATGGAGAGATTTTATCTGGTCCTCATGAGAGAGGGAGCTGTTAAAATGCGGTCATTTGTAGGTTACATATGCTGCAAAGCGCCTGATTTCTTTATTCTAATAACAGAACCTTTTCTGATTCCTACTATGCTTAAAGATACCTGATTTTATTCCTAAATTCTGCTAAAATTATTTTCTTTGTACTTATTAGCAAACTGTATCATTGAATATTTGAAAATGTATAGTCTGCTCTTAAACCACGTCAATTTTGGTTAAAATTTGCTGTTTTATAGCTGCGTGAATTCATCAGGAGTACTTCGTATAAGTTTTGAATTTTAAATGCCTACGAAGTTTCACTCAAGATGCAATGTGATGCTACGTTTGTCACTCCTTTTTATCTAATGTCATCTTGATTAAACATTTCTTTTTTATTTCAGGAAACTAAAATTATTATGTGGTTTTATTGTTACTTTAATTTGGTAAATAGTGCATATAAATACCGGTATAATCATGGGTGCTGCTGCTATTCTCTGATGTTAGAACTGCACATGCTTGCTGATTTCATCCCCTTAATTTCTTCTCTAATGCTCTGCTCTGATATATTGGTGTATTCCTGCCACCCTAAGAGGATATATCATGAATCCATCTTTTTCTTTTGCATATTGCATTCTCTGGTATTTTTCCTTACTCTCAGCTGATTCTGCCTGAGTTTATCTCCAGTATTTGTTCTCTTTAAGTTTAGAGACAGATAATTGAATAGGTTTGTTTGAAGTAGAAGATGCAACATGGATGATTCATGAAACCGATTTGTAAAAAAAATATTGTTACATGGGGGGAAAATACGAGAGAGAGACATTGCACACACCTTTGTAAATCAATAAAATCTTTGATTTTTAAAAAATGTATTTTTATTAATCTTGATTGATTGATTGATTGATTGAATTGCAGGATGGCAGTAGACAGAGAGAAAAGCCTATTCAAGCAGTGAAACTCTTAAACAGTGTGTTGCTTAGGATACCTAGAAATTTGAGGCAGTTGCATTGGATGAAACATTTTATTACAGATATGGCTTCCCTTATATTCATGGCTTATGACTTGATCAGTATGTTGGTTGCAAGTTCCAAATAAATTGCTTTTTATTGTTGTGGTAGCATTTTTCATCCACCTTTACCTGAGAGACCAAGCTTTCTTTTCCACTTCCATCTAATACTTTCAATTAACTAGAGGCTGTATCTCTTTGTTAGCTTTTTATCTCTTCTAAAATGTTATCTGTCAGGGCAGAAGGTGGAAGATTGTGAAACTAGGTCTGTCCTGCGGAATTTGCCTTTCCTTTGATCCACCAAGTCTGGATTTGTCAACTTTCAGTTCCAGGATTCTTAGAGAAGTGTACGTGAAGGTCAAGAGGAAATCTTATGCAGTGGTGTGCTGCTGAGCAAAAGTATCTGACCTTCTGGCCACCTGGCTGGGCTATAACTGGAAATCTTATTGTACAATTGAATGGGGGCAGGAAGTCCAGAGTTTTGGATGGGAGAACGTTAGCCAAACAAGATAGGAAAGTCTGCCCAGTGGGTCTTAAGTCTGGCATGCTCCTGCATTGTCTCAAGGCTTAGGTTAGCACATTTTCAACATATTTCTGTTCAACTGTTTAAAGTGGAGAGGTGAAAACTGCAGGATAGATTCCGCCCCCCCCATACACTGAAGTGCAAAGGCAGTAAATGTCATTTTAGGCTTTCTAGATTGTTAAATCACTTTTTACAAAATATTATTTATTACACTAATATTTTGCTGTTACATGGGGCTCTTAGTGGTCTCCCATGAAATCAATCAGGTTCACACCTGCTTAGCTTCAGCTAAACTCCAACTACCAGATGCTCCTAGACCACTCACTGGATCCCAGTTGCTTTAAAAACTGTGAAAGAGCTCTCTACTGGATCATACCAAGAATAACAACTTGTCCACTTTTTTGTTTCTCTCAGTGGCTAGCCAGATGCTTATAGGAAACCCACAAGCCAGGGTGTTACGATTACAAGCTGACCTTGTTGTTTAACCTCACACCCAGTAAGTGGTACTCAAGAGGCATAGTGAATCTGAACATTCATGTGCTGTATAGCCATCAAAACTAATAGGAATTGATAGCCCTGTATTCTTTGTCTAATAGCTTTTTGAAGTCATCTAAGCTTCTGGCCATCGCCATATTTTGTGGAATTAATTCCTAAAGTTAATTCTATATTGTGTGAAGAAGTTTCCTTGCTTTCAGTTGGTGGCTGGGATGAAACAAACCAAGCCAGGGGTTCCAGTTTATTTCATTTTAACAAACGATAACCCTAACCCTAACCCTAACCCTAAAAGAAATTTTGACTGCAGATTGTGGTTTGTTGGGAACAAAGCAAACCATGATTCCTGTCCCTAACATAATGCTAAGCCAGGGATTATGGCTGGTTCCTTTCCAGTGGTGGCTGAGACCACATCTAGTTCCAGGTCTTTCCTTATTTCATTTATATCCACTTCCCCCAGTTGTGGGTATGTACCGTATATAGTTAATGATTATAAGTACACTAGTCTTTGCCATTACAGTGGTGCCTCGCAAGATGAAATTAATTCATTCTGTGAGTTTTTTCGTCTTGCGATTTTTTTCGTCTTGCGAAGCACGGTTTCCCAAAGTCTTCAAAATCACCAAAGTCTTCAAAAACCTCAAAAAAGGCTACCACACCGCGTGCTATGAGTTGCTCCTCGAAGTCACCCTGGGTATTAACGGTTTTAAGAAAAAGGAAACAAACTTGCAAGACGTTTTCGTTTTTTTTGTTTTTCGTCTTGCGAAGCAAGCCCATAGGGAAATTCATCTTGCGAAGCAACTAAAAAACGAAAAACTCTTTCGTCTTGCGCGTTTTTCGTCTTGAGAGGCATTCGTCTTGCGAGGTACCACTGTAACTATTTAAACTATGCTGTGTTCACACACCCATATAAGTTTATACTACAAGTATTGTATGGTGAAATACTTAAAAAGATACGAGTTAAGAAAATGCATGGAAATACTACTACTACTACTACTAATAATAATACATTTATTGTCAATGTTCAACCTGTGTACAGTGAAATTAACTGAGCCTCCCCCCCCCACGTACACTCAATCTCATTGCACTCTGTGTCCTTGTCGCACAACACACCAACCCCGAACATCAGTTGCACTAAATTATTTTCCGTTCAGCAGCCTAACAGCCCACGGATAGAAACTGTTTTTTAGCCTGTTGGTACAACTGATTATACTTCTATATCTCCTGCCTGAGGGTAAAAGATTAAAGAGGTGGTGGCCGGGGTGTGAATCGTCCCTGAGAATTTTTCTCGCTCTCCTAAGGCAACAATCCCTTGCAATGTCATCTAGCAGGCTCAGGGGACAGTCCATGAGTCTTTACACCCCCTGTAAGGACTTTCTGTCCGTGGCTGTCAAGCCAATGTACCACACTGTGATACAGTATGAGAGGACACTTTCTATTGTGGACCGGTAGAAGGAGGTCATGAATTGTTGTTTAACATTGTTCTTTCGCAAGACCCTGAGGAAATGGAGTCTCTGTTGGGCCTTCCTAACCACCTGAGTTACATTGTATTTCCAAGTGAGGTCTTCACTAAGGAAAACTACCAGGAATTTAAAGGAAGAGACTCGCTCCACACAACCCCCACCCCCAGTATACAACGGGGCTAGTTCCCCTCTTCCTCCGAAAGTCCAACACCATCTCATTTGTCTTGCTAATATTTAGGAGCAAGTTATACTCTAGGCACCATGTAGATACTTTTTGAACCTCCCTCCTATACGCTGATTCATTTCCACCTGTATTTAGACCCATTATGGTAGTATCATCTGCAAACTTAATAATTGCAGTGGATGGATCAGATTAAATATAGCCATATGTATACAACGAGTGGGACGCGGGTGGCGCTGTGGGTTAAACCACAGAGCCTAGGACTTGCCGATCAGAAGGTTGGGGGTTCGAATCCCCGCAACGGGGTCTGCTCCCGTTGCTTGGTCCCTGCTCCTGCCAACCTAGCAGTTTGAAAGCACATCAATGTACAAGTAGATAAATAGGTACCGCTCCGGTGGGAAGGTAAACGGCGTTTCCGTGTGCTGCTCTGGTTCGCCAGAAGCAGCTTAGTCATGCTGGCCACATGACCCGGAAGCTGTACGCCGGCTCCCTCAGCCAATAAAGTGAGATGAGCGCCGCAACCCCAGAGTTGGTCACAACTGGACCTAATGGTCAGGGGTCCCTTTACCTTTACCTTATACAATGAGTACAGGTAGGGACTCAGCACACATCCCTGTGGGGTGCCAGTGCTGAGCTTCAGGAAGGTAGATGTAACAGGCCCAATCCTCACTGTTTTGTCCGATCCCTCAGAAAGTCTTTAATCCAGTCACAGATGGTAGAAGAAACGTCTAGTTCCATCAGCCTTTTGATAAGAATGTCCGGAAGGATGGTATTAAAAGCTGAGCTATAATCAGTAAACAACATTCTAACATAATTCCCCAATCTCTCCAGATGACTTGCTGCAAAGTGAAAGGCTGTAGCTATGGCATCATCTGTTGACCTGTTTCTCCTATAGGCAAACTGATGTTTATCAAAATCTGGTGGGAAACATGTCCTAAGGTGTTGAAGGACCAATCTCTTGAAGCATTTCATCACTACAGATGTTAATGCAATAGGTCTGTAGTCATTTAGGCAGTTAGTTGCTGTTTTCTTTGGGACTGGGACAATGGTGGCTGCTTTCAAACATGGTGGAACACAAGCTGTTTGCAGAGAGATGTTAAAAATCCTTGTCAGAACCCCTGCTAGTTGATCGGCACAGTTTTTTACCACTATCCCCAGCACCCCATCTGGACCAGCAGCTTTACTGGGATTCACAGCCCTCAATGCAGCTTTCACTTGATGGTCATATAGAATAAGTGGCTGAGAGTTTGTAGGCTGGCAGGCAGGAGCTATGATACCTGATCTTTTTACCTCATAGCGGGCGAAGAAAATGTTTAGCTCCTCTGCCAAGAAATCATCAGCCTTAACCGTGTTCCTCGTATTGCCCTTGTAGTTAGATGCTGCAGTCCCTGCCACACTTGTTTCGTGTTGTTATTGGCTAGGCAATTCTCCACCTTAAGCTTATATTGTTGTTTTGCCGTCTTAATGCCTTTCCTGAGCTTTGTTCTTGCCCCTCTGTATATATCTATATTCCCTGCCTTGAAGGCAGTATCCTGAGCTTTCAGGAGTGACCTTACTTCAGCAGTCATCCAGGGTTTACAGTTCCCATAAACTCTAATGCACCTCTCCGTTGTTACATTATCGGTGCACACTTTAATATAAGAAAGTAAATTGTCTGTGTATCTGTGCAGATCTTGATGTTCAAACACGCTCCAATCCTGGAGCAGACTGAAAGCTCCCTTTGGCCAGATTCTAACTGTTTTTATAACTGGCTGATGAGGACACTGCCTTAACATATGGCACATAGGAAACTGGTAAAATCTGCTGAAACAATGAACATGGTATCACCCAGTGACTACAATTGGCCTTACACATGATTTGTTAAATTTCATTGTAAATTATATATACACATGGAATGAATGGAGAGGTGGGAGGGAGGAATAGGGTATTCCTTTGAGCAAGGCAGTTTATTTGTATTTATTACTGAAATGCATAAATAAAGGCTATGCAAAAAATATAAATAAAGACATGGATGTTGACAGCGGAATAAATAAATAAAATTCAGACTGTACAGAAATATATGTATTTGCTTACTAAGTTAGTGAGCAAAATTATTTTATTATTCTGATCTACTCTGTGTAACCTTGAGCTAGTCTCTTTGTCTACTTGTTCATTCGCAACTGTAAAATGTAAACAAAATATGACTTGCATGCATTGTTGTCTCTGAAGGATTTGGGCAGTGTAAGTGGCATTGAGAATCCTGATGATAAAGATTGTAAAGCAATCTGAAGAATGTTGTTTAAGCTTTTTATTCCCCATAGAAGCTTCAGATCTGTAAAGAACATGGTTCTGTTTGTATATTTCAGGCAAATAATTATAGCTGCTGTCAGTAGCTCAAAAGAGTTTAGTAACAAGAAAGCAAAATTTGATCCACTTGTTCAGCATGGGAAATTTGCCTATGCTAAGCAAAAAAGAATAGTGACCTAACACAGCAAAATTACCATCGGCAATAGGGGGTTTGTGTGAACTATTTATCTGTGATGTGGCTGGTTTTGTTCTCCTGCTGTGAAAATGACAGATATAAGAGTTCCTTCTGAAAGGGCAAGGGGTGTGTGTTTACTATTGCCCAGTTTGTGCCTTTAGAATTGATTTAAACGAAGTAGCTCTAGTAATTAAAAAGACTATGCAAAATCTGTTGGGAGTCAGCTGAATTATGAAAACATTCATAGTGATGTCTTCTCAGAAGACTTGTGTAAGACTTAGGTTTATGAGAAAGATTGCAGAATAACTGTTTCATTCTTTTAATTTTGGGGGGGAAACTATGTGTCATTTCCAGAATGGTAAGATAAAGATATATATTGGAAGTCAATGAAGTTGGAGGATTATTCAAAACCAGCATTTGCCAGCTTGATGCCCTGCAGGTGTTGATGAGTGCCACAACCCCATAGTCACCTTTGACCGGACTTAACCATTCAGGGGTCCTAATACCTAATATTAGGTCCTTTACCTAATAGCAGTAGCATCCCAAAATATTCATTCATCCATTCCTTTTATTTGTATTCTGCTGTTCCACAAAAAAGTCGTGCTCAAAGCGGATTACAACAAAGAAATAGGAATGCATTTCAAGCAAAAACTACAACTATCATAATAACTTGGCAAAACAAAAATATAACAACATACACAAGCCACATTTCGGTACTATAAATATAACAAGATTAGTTAAATGGCATGCAGGATCCAGTAGCAAAAATAAGGGAACTTCACAGTTTCACCTTAGTCCTAGAAACATCCTTCCCATGATGTTGCTTGCAGTCCTTCTCCTGCAGCAGCTTCCTATAAGGCCGGAGGGCACCAGGTTGATGAATGCTGACCAATACCTTTTCATAAAAACTTAACATACGCCTCACACTCTTGCATATGAACTGAAACTTGTGATCCACAACTTGCAGAGGTTGCTTAAGCAAAATTTCAAGGGTAATGTCCTAGAAGGTTCACTTGGGAAAGGCATTTTAGGGAGAAATTTTGTTTTGCCCTGGATCGCCAGGAATAATGCTGTATATTATGCCCGTTTATTTTCTGTGGACATAAACAGCTTGGAGAATATGGTATTAGTTTGTTCTGAGGCTGGCTAATTACACTCTTTCCTCCTTTGGTTTCGCATTTCTGTTTTTCTTGTTTACTCTTGTTATGTGACACTTAATGCAGTTTTCAAGGAAATAGCCATGGTTAGTCAGTTGTATGGAAGGAGCTTCTGGTTCATGCACTCCCCTCTTGCATACTCAGAGTAATTAATAAGTAATTATTGATTTTGGGCAAACTATACTTTGTCATTACATCTGAAGTGGTAAAACCATGTTTTGTGCTGGCCTGCAAACCAGGATAGTAAGCCAGAATTTGATCCTACTGTTGAACCCCAAACACTGGCTGCAGTGGGAGACAACTACGTTCCTTCCAAAATACCATCTTTAGATAACAGTTTTATGTCTCTTAGTTAGTATGGGCTTTTGTACTGTAAGGACAGTCTTAAACCAACAGATATAATCATGATGGAATGTCAGTCCATTTTAAATGATTCTGGTGAACAGTTAGCTGTAGCCCATAAATACAGTGAACATGTGTATTTGAGTTTTCCAAAAGTGGCTTTATTAGTCAGTAGCAGCAAACAAACAAAACCTTTTACTGTAAAAAGGACAGTATCTCCTCTCTTGCCATTACCTCATCACTACTACTTCATTTCCACTCATGGCACATTGCATCTGCCAATTATGCCTTCTGTCTCACACTCATGAATGCAACCTATATATGCATGGGTAACATCCACATATTTAAAGCACTCCTTAGCAGTCATGGCTTCCCCCAAAGATACCGGCAATTGAAGTTTGTTAAGGGTGCTGACCCCACAGCCCTGCAATTTCTAACACTCTTAATAAACTACAGTTCCCAGAATTCTCCATGACTGTTAAAGTGGTGCAAGAGTGCTTTAAATGTATGCTGTGAACATGACCTTGTTGCATTCCACTGTTGATACCATGACTTCCCCTCTGGCCCCCTTTTTCTTTCTTGTCTGTTGTGCCTTCTCTTCCTCTGTCTACTTTCAGCCTCTTAATTGTAAAGTGCTGGGTCTGCAATGTAGTGCTTAGTGGGTATGGCACCCTGTAGTTCTTCAGAGAACAGCTGAGGCTGTAAAAGAACTACTTATGGTGGCTGGCACGCTGCTACTTCAAGCAGTGTACTTCATGTGCTACTTCATGTGTATATGCCTTTAAAGCACATCCTTTCCTTCAAAAGAATTTTTGGTACTCTAGTTGGTACCTCCCACATAGCTACAGTTCCCAGCAACCCTTAACAAACTTCAGTGCCCTGAATTCTTTGAGGAAAATATTGTGCATTAAAGGCAGTGCTTTTTCCAGGGTGGGGTGGGATACGCAGGGGTACACATACCACTAAACATTTTGTGAATCTTTGTACTTTGGTCCATTTACCTTATTTATTTTCCATGATTTGAACTATAAAGTGGTGGTTTTCTTGAGTCAAAATGAGAGTAGCTCTAAACATTTTTTTAGGGAAAAAAGCACTGATTAAAGGTATATGGTGGGATTCACCTAATGAACCCCATCAGCAGACGCCCTGTGCAAGGGCTTCCTCTTGTGCAGTGGGACATCCCAGTGTTCTCCCCCACCCCCACCAACATGGGCTCAGGGGTGGAGTGGGAAAACTTCCAGAAAAGTGGCCAGGAGGGGAGATTGTTCTGTCTGGCAAGTCAATATGCTTGCACAGATGGAACATTTGTAATAGCATGACATTGAATTCCACCACCTCCCTTGTGTGTACACAGCCTAGGTGCTTCTGAGAGGGGCTGCCAGACTACATTCCTGTCCCTGTAGGTATCTGTAAGTTATGCATGCTGCCTTTCCTTGCCATTAGTTCTTCCTATGACTCACAAAAGCAACACTTTTAACATTTAAGAAAAGCAAAACAGTACTAGCATCACAGATACGTTGCAATACACTACTTGTAAGATCTTTTGTCTAGGATACAGGCATGCTTTTGCTCTGTACAACTGAAATTGAAATTATTTGCACAACTGCTTTCCTAGACTATAGTCCTAAAGGTTATACAGTAATGACTCTTGATTCTGCAGCCTTTAGGATAATTTGCAGGGTATTTGTAGAGTAGTTGAGTTTTCTTGTATGTTCCTTTTGGGAGCTGCATGCTAGTGGTGGGTTGGAGGCAAAAAGTAGGTGCAACCACAGTCAGTAGACTACATTCCAGCTATGCAAAAGTGTGTGTGTGCGCACACACAAACAAACAAAATACATGCAAGCAAGAGGCATTATCATAGTTCAGTGTCACATTCCACTTGGACAGAAGCACTTGAGAAGGTTGCAGAGGAGGACTAGTTGAATTGTGTGGCCTGGGGGGAGAAAGTATTGCCTCAGGAGAGCCCTGTGGCCTGCATAGAAATGCCTAGAGGGACACATTTGACCCCTGGGCCTCACATGCATGTATCACATCCAAGAGCACCAACTAAATGAATACATTTTTTTTCTTTTTTTAGTTTAGTCTCATGAGTGTTACAGGCAGCTGAGGGTGGGCTGTGACAACCACGTTGAAGTCACCCAGAACACTGACTGGTCCATTAAAACTTTTGTTTATAAAACATGAGACCTGCAACTTCATAAACAGCTTCTTTTTTTCTCTTCTTCAGACAATAGCTTCTTTTTAAACAGCCATTAAGCACTCTAGTAATTCATTTCCTTATTAACAATGCATAAAACTTGCATCCTGAAAAGCTGATGAAACACAGTGGGCTTTGTTGGGGAAAAGAAAAAAAAGGTTTTTTAAAAGTGTGAATAACACAATGTTTGACATTTCTTATTTCTTGGACTGGCTAGCAAGAGGAATAAACATAATTCTCAGTTGTAATCTGAGTAAATGTCCTTTGTTCTGTTAAGCATTCCTTATTTGACTCAATTTTTCTTGGTAGGTTATCCTTTCCTGTCATTGCATGACACATAAACATTTGAATCAATAAGCAGTGGACTGAGAGTTTTCTATATGCACTGCTGCAGGCTCTCCTGCAAGGCGCAGTCAAACAGCAATATTTGGGTGGGACTTTTCGGCACAGTACAGGTATTCATTTCATATGCCTAACACTAAGGCATATGGTTTAATAGCGACAATGGTGCCCCTAAAGACTGACTTGTGCAAAGCCCCACACTTTAAACTGAAGAATGGCCTGTGGATGTGAACTTACTCTGTAATGCAAAAGATTTTCCAAGTCTGTATTGGTGTCATGTGGATAACTGCATACAAGACTCAACACCTGTACATGTATTTGTCTTGGAAGACAACACTTTATGTTTGGCAGTCGTTTTTACCTTATGTAGGCACATGAGAAAATGCCTTCTTTGAGGTGTCACCCCACTTGTGGAATTCCCTGAGGTATGATTGACAAAGAATCACTTAATTTCGGCACCTACATGGCTATTTTCTCCTGCATTTGCAGGATATTAGTTGCCAATTCAGGTTGATGCAGGTAGTTTCTTTGTAGTTTATTGATGGCTGGTTGAATCTGCAGTTTTCTCTACTCTCTTAACTGTTATGCTGGAACTGTTGTTTTAAAATTGATCTTTTATTTCACACCACCATGGAATGGATATGATGAAAAGCAGGTTCTAAATATTTTAAATAAATAAAATGAGAAAAAATTCAAATGAGAAAAAAGTACCGTATTTGTGTGCACCCCAAACCATTTTTTTTATGTAAGATTAAAAAAAAATCTAAGAAAAAACTAGAACTGATAGAGAAATATTTAAGAAATACATCTTTAGGAGGGGGCTGAAGAAGTGTTTAATAGGACAATATTTTTATCCGCCTACCCGTTTTATGTGCTTCACCTTATACTAAAGCCTCTAATAGGCAGTAGGTCTATGAAATGATTGTACTGTTGTGGTTAGGAGAGAGGAAAAGTGTGTGTGTGTAAGTCAGGCTATGGGGAAAGCAGAGTTCTCTGACAATGCAGTACAGTTTTATGCTTTGGAGTTGAGTGCCATGTAGAATAAAACAAGTAGAACAATGGATTTACTGTTTATTGAAGCCTTAAAGGCAGATTTGGAGGGAAAAAGGATCAGGAACTAAGTTTTTAAATTATTATTTTTAGTAGTTTGCAGCAAAAATAGAGCACTCATCTTAACTGCCATCATGCAAACGAAGCTAAAAGAAAAATGTAGATTGCTAAAGATACTTAAGGCACCAAACATCTGCATATCCTGAAAGGAGTTTTGTGCTACTCACCAGAAAGGGGGGGGGGGCAGAGTGCAGAGTAGTACTGAACTCTTTTGAAAAGGCAAACTACAATAAATGAAACAGTTCAAACTTTTCATTAAGCTTTTATTTTGATTTTTATAAGTCTAGTAGTGTGTGTGTGTGCCAAAAGTGAGCACATTGTATTTTCCAAACAAACAGAATTCCATTTTTGCTCCCTATTCTCCCTCCCTCCCACCCCCAAGAGAACATATAACCTAGCCTGCAAATAAGTTACTCCTCTCTTTCTCATTGAAAAAAAGTAGAAAAAGTACAGTAGAATTGTTAAGAAAAGATACTTGGTTACATAATAAGTATTTTTCTATAGTCTACTTTGAAACAACTGGCATTTGCTCATACATAATGTAATTACGTCCCAATAATTACATAGTAAGAATAATAATAATTGCGTAAACAATACTAGAGGAGATTTCTGGGGCCAAAGGCAGAAACAATTTGAATAGAATGAAACATCTGGAGAAGCATTTATGGCCAAAACCATGTTGCTTGGGAGCGGGGAGCTTTGTTTAACAAATTTACATTTTAAATGCCTGATGATTAGCACCATAAGGGCAGTTTGTAACCATATTGTATTTGCCATTGAACTACCCTAAATATAGGGAATCTAAAATATGTTAATTTTATCTTAAAAGGAAGAACGGTAAATACAATTCTATACATGCTAATTCAGAAGTAAGTTCCCTTGAATTCAGTGGGACTTACTCCCAGGTAAGTAAGCATTGAATTGAAGCCTAAAGAAACTTCAGTTGACAATGGTAAAAGTAAAGCTGTCTATAGAATGGGACTCTTTGTGTATTATGTATATTTGTGTGTAAAAATGTATAAAATGTTCTCTTCAGTTTGCAGTTCTTGTAGATCATAACTGCAACACAGATGCTTGAGATCAAAGTTAAGGAGTTTATAATAGGCTGAGCTACTAGGCTTTTAGGCTTTGTTGATTATCTATACTTGAGGCTTCATCTTAAAATATTTGTGTAACTGACCTTATAAACTTGTTGACACATTATGATTCATTCACATGATTATCATATGATAAGCAAGCTTTCCTTTCATTGATAAGCAACAAAAAACTATTGTAGCTGATCCATAATAGCTATTTCTAACAATCAGGGAACTAGGCAGAGGGCCTTCTCGGTAGTGGCGCCCACCCTATGGAACACCCTCCCTTCAGATGTCAAGGAGATAAAGAACTATACAACTTTTAGAAGACATCTTAAGGCAGCCTTGTATTGGGAGGTTTTTAATGCTTGATGTTTTTAGATATGCTGTAAGCCACCCAGAGTGGCTGGGGAAACCCAGCCAGATGGGTGGGGTATAAATAATAAAATTATTAATAATAATCATTATTGTCGTCGTCATCATCATCAGACCATTATGTGATACTGTGAACTTTGCTTAAATTATTGTAAAACTTGTATTTCCCAAATAGTTCAATTTAAATGCTTTGTGTAACAGATGTTGATAGGGCTGCCATACGTCTGGAATATCCCGGACATATCTGGAATACTGCAGTCGACAGCAGTGTCCGAGCGGAAATCGGCTAACTGGGAAAATTCACAAAAACTCAACAATTTTGCCAAAAAAGCACTGTTTGGAAAATGCCAGCCCTATGGCATGCTCTGGTCCATGGGGTCACGAAGAGTCGGACACGACTAAACGACTAAACAACAACATGATAATAGGTAGACAGACAATTGTTTATATTTAAAGGAGTGGGTGTAAGCAATGGATATAGAACAATAAAACAAATTACTCTCCCTGAAGGTTTACAGTACAAAAACCAGAGACTCAAAAAGCAGTGTAGGCTTTTTAAGAGCCCTTTGGCAAGGCTGTTTGCAAAAGGGGTTTCAAACGCCCCATTCTGTGCTTTGAAGTCCCACAGCATCACCTGACATCACTAAGTTGTCCCAAGCTTGGCCATTCAGAGATGGGGAAGATAAGGATCTGGCCTGCCTGCCAGAAAAGGTTCGCCTTCTCCTGCTCTGTTTGAACAAGTAATTTGTTACAGGGCTATCTGGTTTAAAAATAAAGAACCATACAGTAGACACACAGGCCGTCTGCTCATTATCCACCCCCCACCCCCCGGTTATGATGAGATGTCTTGTATTTCTATTTAAATTATAGTAATTATTTATAAATTTGCATTTGTACATGTGCCCTCCTTTATTCTATTTTATGCTAGTGCATAAGTGGCCACAATATAGGGGGATCTGGGCAGAGGAAGATGGAGTATGCACAATTATAACATAAGATGTGAACCTGTCCAAATAGGTAGCTAAATGTAGATAAACCTTTGTGTTGTTGATACTGATTTTGTATAATAGCAGTTTTAATGGTTGGTATGCAGAAGCCTACAGGTGCAAAAGTTTAAAAAGTAATTTCCCTACAGCTTAAAAGGTTCTAAGACATATCCTGCCATCTTGTGATGTTTTTGGTGGATGAAGCCAAATTCTCCAAGGCTAGTCATTTAAAGCCAGGATGTATTAAAACACCATTACTCATTAGGCCTTTAGTCCTGCACTCCGTCAACACACACATGTCCCATTGATTTTCTGTGTATGTGGATGTAATTATGCACAAGATCACTGCTTAAATAACCTTGCCTTTAGCTGGATAATTTATATCTATAACCCCAGTGCAGGAACTCCTGTGTTCAATGTTCAAACTATGAACAACATTTTGTCATCCACTGTTTAGCAAGAACAAATCCTTGACCTTTCTTAGCATGGACAGGAATAGAAACAGCAGAAGGAAGGTTTATCAGAAAGCCCATTCTTAAAATTAAAACAGGAAAGAAATGGAAATCCCATTAACATTGTGCTGAACAAGGAAAATTGCATATATCCTTTGTGTTGAATACTGTAATGTGTTTGTTTTGCAAAATTGGGGTTTGTGTCTGAAGTTTAAAAGCTGTTTATACTTAAGCTAAGGAAGTGTGTTTTCACTGTGTGATATATTTGATTAGTCTCCCTCTAGGGAGTTTTCTGCGGTAGTTAAATGCTGGTAATTTATCTAATAAAAGTGCTAAGTAGTATAAACTGGAGGCGGTTAAAGGTATTTTTCCATTCCTTCATTGGTTTCCGTGATTTTGAACTTTTTCTTGTGGGTTACTTATTCAAGTCAGTAAAAATTTGCTTAATATTATTTTTCAAAGTACTATCTCTTCAGATGTTTTTCACAACAAAGTTGTAACGCATGTTACATTTAAATAAATTTATTACCATTTCTGGTATTATAGGTTCCCCCTCCCCCCAAGCAAGTGTAACTAAAAGGTAAAGGGACCCCTGACCATTAGGTCCAGTCATGGAAGACTCTGGGGTTGCGGGGCTCATCTCGCTTTATTGGCCAAGGGAGACGGCGTACAGCTTCCAGGTCATGTGGCCAGCATGACTAAGCCACTACTGGCGAACCAGAGCAGCGCATGGAAACGCCGTTCACCTTCCCACTGGAGCGGTACCTATTTATCTACTTGCACTTCGTGCTTTCGAACTGCTAGGTTGGCAGGAGCTGGGACCAAACAACGGCCCGTCACAGGGATTCGAACCGCCGACCTTCTGATTGGCAAGCCCTAGTCTCTGTGGTTTAACCCACAGCGCCACCTGCGTCCCATAAACTAAGTGGGTGCTATTCAACTAAGTTTACTCAGAGTAGACCTACTGGAAATTAATGAACATGACTATGTTTGGGTCACTCCTTGATTTTGCTTCCTTCCCAACTGGCAAGTAGCAAGTGTGTGTGTGTGTGTGTGTGTGTGTGTGTGTGTGTGTGAATAAATATATATCCTGAAGCCAAATACCCATTTAGATAGAATTGATACTATGAACAATAAACTACTATTTTACATGGCTTTGATTGTTGCATACTGGATTATTTAACCAAGAAACAAGCCTGCTGCAAAAGACTGCAGACTTAATTTGGAAATCTGCACTTGAAACGCAGACTGACAGATTGGCTATTCATCCCCTGAGATTTTGTTAATTAAACAAGTGCCCTTCTAACATTGATTTTTTTGGGGGGGGGTACACTCTTAAGTACGGCCAGTAGTTGGTTAATAAAACTGTAAGTAAAGATATTGGTGTAAGTAACTGAGTTAACCATCTTAGTTCAAAAACAAAAAATGGACCTATGCATCATTGTGGCCAGCAAACATTTAAAATATGGCATTCATGTGTTTGCATAAGACTAGCAGAATGTTCAGTAAAAGGATATGCATGCATGTGTGAGACTGATTTATTTTATTTTATTTTTATTTGGCCACTTTCTACAACAGTTGGATCCCTTTTGGTCTTTCCTGCCTCATCAACTTTCCCAGTTTCCCTTACTTTCTCAATTTCTTTTGATCCCCTGTCTCTTATCTTCAGACTTATCACTTAACTGCCCAGAGGACTCAGATCTCAGGGCACACCAGCTGCAACAATAACTTCAAAAGGCATGTTAAAGCAGCTTGTGAAAAGTACTCGTTTGTGCACAGACCTCTCTGTATGCTATTCTGTTTTTTATTTTCTCTGAACAGAGCTAATACAGATTAAGGAAAGATATATAGAACTAATCCGGACCAGTTTTCCTTTATGAACTGACTTAATTCAGTTGCCTTGTAATTGATGGCTCTTTGTAACCTAGTCTTCCAGTTAGTTTCAGGTGTGTTGGAATGAAGGCTGCCAAATTCAGGTTTACCCAAGATCAGATAGCTCATGGATAACCATCATGAAATGCCTGTAAAATGTCAGTTTGGGGAAGGACATAGTTGAATGAATCCACCTTTATTCAGTTCATGGTTTCTTTAAGGAGTTCTCATATTCTGCCTTGAAAACTAATGTCTGTGAATCATTTTATGAAAATGTTGGATTGAGTTTCAGACTTCTGGTTCCCGGTGGTGCATTAAATCCTTCCTTCTATTGGCAAGGAAGAAAGGGGGGTCCTTTGTTTAGCCAGACAAATTCAAAAACTGTCAACTCCAGATGTTCTGAGAGAGACTCCAGGCAGGTCTTGCTACAGAATAGAGAATGGCCCTTGGGACTCTGTAGATGCTGAGTTTCATTTAGTATTTTAGCATCATAGTAGCAGTTGAAAGGAAAGGTGAAAATAAAGCAGTTGAATACAGTATACTATTAATGATGAGGGGTTGCCAATTATATATAAAAAATTCTATCTTTCCTTTCTCCCAGTGCAAAAGCCAAAGTGGTTCTGCACTATAAATATTTTTTAAAGTAAGTAACCATATTAAAACAGCACTAGAAAACTATTTAAAGTGCACATACACACAAAAGTACAACACCCACTCTCAGAAGATCCTAGCACAACATCAGTTACTGGCCAAAGGCCTGGTGGAACAAAAAAAAAAGTATTTGTCTGCCAGTGGATGGAAAGCAGAGAGAAAGCCAGCCTAGCCTCTTGTGGAAGGGGAGCGTCACAATCTGAGAACAGAGAACAGCTACCCAAAAGGTCCTCTCTTGTGTCCATGCCTGTGAAGGTAGCAGGACTGAGAGAAAATCTACCCTTTCAGAAAATAGCAGGCTCATACAGAGAGATATGGTCCTTCAGATAGTATGAACCCAGGCTATGTTTAGATATATACTAGTTCTGATTGGAGGCCCCACTGTTCTGAATGTCTGTTTCCTTATTAATTGGGCATGAACAACCAGCAGTCTTATTTTCAGCATGGGGTGGTGGTATAATCCGAAACTTCTTAAACTGGGAGAATGTATATCTCCATCTATGTCTGTCTGTCTCCCCCCCCCCCCAAAAAAAGCTAGATTTTAAAGACTGATAGAATAAGCATGTTTTAGAGCAGTACTGGAATTATGTGTGATGAGTTTTGTAGAGTATATTACTTCTTTGTTGTGCATTATTTCTTTTTAGTATACTGTTACCAAGCGACCCTCTTTCCCCAACTTCTTCCATGGAGTTCCAGAAGGTGGTACTGGCACTGTTGCTCTCCATGGAAATTACCTTGTGGGTTCCACAAGGTTCAGTTTTGTCTCCTGTACTATTTAACATCTGCAGGAATTTTTCAGGGTGAAATCATCTGGAGTCCTTGGGTTTGATGCTTTCAGTATGGTGTTGACACATAGCTGTTTTCCTTTTTCTCATCCAATCTACATGTGGTAGAATCTTCCTTCACCAAGAATCTGGGACCAGTGTTAGACTATTTCAGCACTGGCTGCTAGTGTGTTTCTAGACCCATTTCAGGACTCTGGCTCTCTAGCTCATTGTTGGCCTATAAGTCCCATCAACGCCCACCCCAGTTTGGCCAATGGTCAAAGATGACCAGTGTAGCCCAGCAATATTTGGAGGGCCACAGGTTAGTCATTACTGTCCACCACTGTCCAAAATAGGTCCCATTATCTCAGAGGAATTTTTCCTCTCATTGTGTTCCATTCCTATTCCTAGGATCAAGATCTGCTAATGAAAATCTGTGTTTTTGGGTTTCTGTCCTTTTTGGACTTTAGGTTAGTACAGTCTTCCCTAACCTGATCCTTCTCCAGATATTTTAGACTAGAACTCTTGTCAGCCCCAGACAGCATGGCCAATGTTCAAGAATGATGGGGGTTGTAGTCTTAACAATGTATGGATGGTGCCAGGTGTGGGAAACCTGGGTTAATATTTAATAGGAGTGAAACTACTTAAGTTGAAGCCTCAACATTTTGGAATGCTGTTCTCTGGGAATGCTGTTCACTGGGAGATCTGTCTACCTGTCATCTTCTCTTGCTATTTTTCAAAGGCAGGAGAAGGCATTTTCATTCTATCGGGCCTTGGAAGCTTGGCTTTTAGATTGCCTCTCACTGTTTTCAATTTTTCTCTTTGCGCTTTATAGATTAATTTTGTTGCATTTTGAAATGGGTTGGATCCAGAGTACTCAGAGCTTGACTCATTTTTTTTTCCTTTTTGTCTCCAAAAGCTGCTTCAGGGGTTGGGGGCCTAGAAGAGTTGGGTAGATAATGCTTGGGGGCAGCTGGCCGGAAGGGGGAATTGGCTGCCAAAAAAGAAACCCTTTGTTCTCAGAAACCTCTGCAGATAACAAAAGGTCTGTAGAGAGCAACAGGTCCCAGGTTCAGTCTTTGGTATCTCCAGCTGTCAGGAGCCAGAGTCAGGAGTAGGTCAGCCATAAAAAAAAAACTGGTGTCAGTGAAGTTAACTCTTTATTCAAAAAATAAATAGGCAGGCCTAGTGAACCCAGCAACTCTTCCCAGAATGTCTTGCCCCAAGGAGGCAGTTGCTAGGGCTGAAGGTCCCTACCTTCCCACTTCTCTCTAAGATTTCCCCCATGGGTGTAGTCAGGGTTTTTGTTGGGGAGGCAGGCTATTGTTAGAGGGGGCAGAAGCTCAGATTTGTATTGATTTTTATTGATGGGGGGCAGCTGTCCCCTCCCCCCCTTGGCTATGCCCATCGCTTCTTCCCCAGTTACTTCCTTAGCAGCCCAAGGCTCTGGCATCTTGCCTCTCTTTGTTCCACCTTCTTCATTTCTCTGCATATTTTGGGAGACCAGGGGGGAGGAGAGCTGGTCACAGCAAGAGGGGGAAATTCCCTGGCTTCTTCAACTGCCTACCTCCACACTCAGCCCCTTGACCCTCCCTCCTGCTTCTGCACTCTGCTACAGCCTTCTCCTGCTCACCAAACCCTGTTACCTCTTCAGTTTCTGACACTTTCTCTTCCCAGTCTGCCCCCTCTTCTCCCTTTCACCACGCAGTGTTGTCCCAGCACCAGTCTCTTGGCTCTGAGCCTTCTTTCCTTGGGGGTTCTCGAGCTGGTGCCTTCCACCACCTCTCTGTGCCCAACCAGAAAGGAACAGGAATGACTTCTGTCTGAAATTCAGGTGGGCTGCTGTCAGTCAGGCCACCTCACTCAGTATTGTATATCCTGATTGACAGACTAAAAGCTTCTTAATTTTTTTAGTTGGATTCAACAGTCTGTATTTAATTGGCATATTCACAATTCTCTGTGTGTGTGTGTTTATAAAAAGTAATACCAATAATATATGGGAACTGCAAAAAACAATTACATTGTGGAGTGCTCCTGTTAATGGTGCCAGAAGCAAAAAGCCTGTTCCGCAGTGAATCTTAACAATTTTGTTGATTCTTCTGCAGAAAACTGCAGCTTCTGCAGAAAAGAGGCCTTTGTTTCAGGCAAACATATGCAAAAATCATATGGGAGGTAATGCACTCCAGCCCACATCCAGTGTGCTGTAACACAGATAGCTAAAATGGTGTCCTCAGATGTGTTGACTCTAGCTTCCATCTGGGCTCTCAGCCAGCATGACCAGTTGTCAGGGATGATGGAAGTTGTAGTCCATTAACATCTGGAGTTGGTTGTTAGGCTAGGCCTGTGGGGACCTAGGTTTGATCCTTGGTTGGCTTTAAGTAAAGCACTTTTGGTTATCCTGGGCTCTTTATGCTGTTTAAGCCCAACTGGTCATACATGGTTGTTGGAAGAATAACATGGAACATAACGAAGGAAGGGATTTAAATATGAAAAATAAATGAAGTATGCATATAAATAGTTGAACAAGTTATAACAGACTTTTTAATATCCACTTGCCTTTTCATCTGGGGTGGTAAGATGAAATCAGTGAAGAATACAGTATATAGGACAGACTGCAAGTTTGGAATCAGTATTTGAATGTTGTTTTGCTTTGCCTATATGGAGAAGATAGCAGAATGAGGCTAAGGCTAGTAAAATTGTTCCTTCCTAAAGTGCTGCAGGTTACTTGCAGGGAGAGAGCAGGGTGTAAATTCTAAAATGCCACCTCACACATGCCTGCAGCCTGAACCCTCGAATTCAATGCAGCCCTTCAGTCAGGTGCTTGATAAATCCACATATTTAGTGGCCCAAGCAGGTAGCGAATATGGAAAGTTTTAAGTGAAGGGTGGGTAATTAATTCAAAAGCAACATCGTTGTATGCTTTGTGCACATAAGTCTTGGTTCATGTGTGTTCCATACCTTCTTCTCCCATGGGAGGAATGAGGACTTTGACCATGTTTCATTTAACTTTCCATTGTTTAGATAAATGGATAAACCAGAGATCATGGTGTAAAACAAACTCTGGTCAGTTTCCAAACAAGCTGCTTGTTTAACCAACCAGAGTTCATTTTAAACTACAGTATCTGAATTATATGCAATCCAGGCTTCATGGAAAGCAAAACTAAATTCTTCTAAACTTCCACATGGAAGGAAGAGAGTGGGTTTAGTGATATTTGCAGTTGTTACTTGAGAAGCAGGCCTTCTGAAGTTTGCAAGTGCTTCTAAATTATCATGCCTAACCTGACAGTGTTCGAGATAAGTTGTAAATAAGCCAATAACTACTTTTACTTCCTACAGGCAATGCACAAAGAGGAAGAATTCAGAGAATCAAAAACAGCACTTTCATTAGTTTTAGAAAGATTTTAGGGTCAGGAAAACATCCCCTTTTGAGTTTCAGCAGAAAATTCCAGGAAGCCAAGGGTAACTTCCTACATGGTGTGGGGGCCCTTCGGAATTTCCTTTTTTTAAAAAAGAGAGCTAATGTTCCCATAGGAAAAAGTCGTGTTTTAACACTGTGGTGATACTTGCACATGACTTAACATTCTGCAGTAACTCCGAGATATATAATGGTGCATTTCACCTTTAATATGGGAATGCAGAAAGCTTGAATTTGGAAAACAAAACAGTTGAAGCCACATGGCCCAAATGGCAGGCCTAGATATCCAGCTTCCATTTGATTCTATAAGAGTTGGGTAAACGCACTGAGTTCTCAGCTGGATAAGAACATAAAGCCAGTGGCCCATCTAGTCCAGCATCCTGTTCTCACAGTGTCCAACCAGATGCCTGTGCGAAACCCACAAGCAGGAACTGAGCACCAAAGCACTCTCCGCTCCTATGGTTTGTAGCAGCAACTGGTATTCACAGATAAGGGTGTACTTCATAAAAAAGACACAAGCTTGTGAGCTTGTAGAATTAGCCTACAACAAGCTATGAGTACCTAGTAAGATTACAGGTACCTAGTAAATCTTGCTTTTGAAGACAAACTTGCCAAGATAATAAAAAATGCAAAACAGGCTGTTTTTCTCCTCCTTTGTCATGTATATGCATTCGTATTGTGTGCATATGTGTTGACTGTTCTTTTATAAACTATCAGTCTTTCTGGAACAATAGAATAGAATAATAGGAGAAGAATAAAACTGAGGAAAATAGCATGTCCTCATCTGGAGTACTTCATGTAGCTTGTTAGTCATTTATACAGCATCGTCTTAACTAGATAAAATGGCCAAACAAATCCATTTCAGAGAATAAGATTTAGCTTGGCAGAGTGCTCTGCCTCAGCTATTGAATAAGGGCATTTATCTTCACCACCTTTCTAAAGCTGATGACAAAGAGCCAATGAAACTATAAAGATTCTGTTTGTTTTATTACAAGAAGAACAGACTGTAATTTTTTATGAAAATACTGAATAGACTGTAGCAACATTTAAACACTCTGCTCTAGTGTGATCCTAGAATGACAAAAACACATTAAAAAAGCAAAGAAAAGGTTCTTTGTGGTGAACTCTAAACCACAGTTAACATTCCCACTTTCCTTGCGGTTGGATATTTCTCCATCTACAAAAATGAGTGCAATGTTAACTCCTTCAAAACAGTGGCAAAAACCATCTCCAATTTCTCTTCATGGCATTGGAGAGCAGCCATTTTTGCAAGTTTTGAAAAACTGTTTGGGTGAGTGGTGGATCTCCCTGTTCAGAGGGCTATGAAAATCAAGGGCAGTTCTCTAGAGGCAGAAATGCCAAAGGGGTAAAACAGAGTAAGCTGCTTTAGTTTGTTAAATCTAGTCATAACATCATGTAATTGAGACGAATGAAAGGCCTTCAGTTTTTCACAGTAACTCAATTTTTCTTTTGTTCTTGAGATCTGAGTTGACTCTTGAAGTATAATAGTTCTTGGTCAGTTAGAGGAAAAAATAAATTAGCACACACCCAGAGTTAAGTCCCATGCACCTCAATATCTAAACAGGCCTGGCTTTTCTTAAAATATGTACCCAATATATTTAAACATTGATTCTTTAAAAAAACAACGCATTGTATATGCAGTTATACTGAAGCTATGATAGAAGCTGAATGTAATTTAAAACTGCCACATTGGTGTGGTTAAAGGTTAGCCATTTTTCTGTTGTCTCGTGGATATGAAGGTGTATATCTGTAACTTGAGGCAGTCGGCCAGTGTGAGACTTTATACCTCCAACTTTTACTTAGTGATCTAAAACCCAAGCTTCAAATTTCCCAATAAAAGAACAGATGATCTTATTGAATGTTGACAGTCTAGCCAATGGTCTTGCCTAATGCAATTTTCAGAAGTATAAGGGGAGACAGTTCCCATAATTCTTTGGAAGGAACCATGTGCTTTAAAGTGTGCGCTGAATATGCTTTAACTGCATTCTGTGGATCTGCCCAGAACTAGGTCTTCTGGCAGCCTATGGGGTCCAAAAGGTTCAGGAAAAGGGATGCACAGGAATCTGCTAAGCGTCTGCTACGTGACAGGTTCCTTAGACTAAGGAACAAAGCTGAAGGAAGCAACTCTCTAAGGACATCTATACCCTTCTTAGCTCCCCAGCTGTTCCAGCTACACTGATGAACTGCAGTATAATTACCATTATTTGGGCTGGGCTGTAGAGCAGGAAAGACCAGACCAATAGCTTCCTCTGCCAGAAAGCTGTTCCACTGGCACTGGTCCTTGGTTTGAATCTCCTGGTGACTTAACGGAGAGCTTAAGTAGTGATTGAAATAGTATTGACATAGTATTTAGCTGCCTATAGCTTTTGCTGCACTTCTCTGTAAATCTCATGCTGTATATGAAATACTTTCATACTGCGTTTTCAAATTAGCCTCTTTAAAGTCAGTGTTTGCTACATTGCTTTTTATAATATTTTTCATTGTTGCTTTGTTCTGCAAAGGTTACAGAAAGTTCAGTGCTATTTCCTTGTTTGTTAAGTAAGTACACCAGTTGCCTTGCAATATCTCCTGGTAGTTGAAAAGAATATGTTTAGTCTGAGGTACATAGGTAAAAATTTCAGACAGATGTTTCCTATAAACATGGAAGCTGAGGGTTGCTTTTGTTCCCCTGAATACAATATGGGGCATATGCTGAGTTGTGAAATGATTTGCCCATGCAAACGGCTGCTTATTTAATGTAAACCTTTGTCTGGTGTGTGGGATTTCCTTGCTTGTTTTGTAATGTGGATTGCTGTGTTATAACAACAGAACTCATTTATTTTGTAAGAGGTAGGAAGCAAAACAAACAGTGTGAAGGCAAAGGAGGAATTTGTTAAGGAGACAGACAAAGGTGTCTACCTTTCCGTTCCGTATCACTTGCTTACTTTCATTTTTAAAAATAATAGAATAAGAAGAAGATAGCTCTACATTGCTGATAGTCTAAACCCACAGTCCTATGCATTTTCAGTCTAACCAAAGAACAGTTTGTATTTTCCTTTTATATGTGTATTGATATTAAAATAGCCTTCAGTAGCCATCACTATAAGAAGAAATACATCAGTTGCCTTCAGCTTAGTGTTAAGTAATTCCTTGTGTAAGTAAAGCAACTTCCACTTTGGCAATGGGACTCTCTTCCCATCACCACCACCACCACCACACTCTCCTTCCAGGTGCATGCCAACATCTGTCACAGAGGTTCTCCCAACTCTCCGGATTAGATCTGTGGATAGAGAGAAGAGGAAAGGGTGGAAAGCCCTGTTGCACAAGTCATTCCCCTCATGCAATGATTTAAAAGAATACTGCCCAATAGTATTTGCGGTACATGAATTAACAGAGAAAATATAGTTCTGGGCCAACACCACTGTGTGTCAGCTGGTGCTGCTCCTTCCTTTACACCCCATGACTATGGGTACAATCAACCATTGTGATCTTACAGCACAACTTGGATTCTTAAGATTGATCTTGTGCTCAGGAGTTGGTTGTTAAATCTTAACTGTATGTAAGCCATCTGAAAAATCTCATTACTGAAATCAAGTACTTCAAAAGGAAGAACTAAGTTTAGCACTTCATGTGTTAAGTTATCATACATGCTGTGAAACATCCAGAATGTTAATTTTTCAGTGAAGTAAACAGGTTCTGCTAATGAAATTTGGAGCATGCACCGTGAAATGCTGAGTGATTTCTTAACTGCTATACCTATATTTTTACATTGCATCTAAATTATTTCCCCAGGTATATCCTGCATTTATGAAGGGATGCAGAGTTTCAACAAAAGAAATACAAAACAGGTGAGTAAACTGGAGGGTACTTTTTTCATGTGCTGAATAGCTCTGCATGTAACTTGGGGGATGATGTAATGAGGAACAATCCATCAGATTATGTGATAGCAGTAGAAATTAGACTGATAACATTTGCATTATAGAAGTCTCATGGTGAACGTAACATTTCTTTACTGAAAACTGCCCACTACATTCCATTACCAGGTGCTGGTAGCCATGGGGTGGGGGGGAAGTTCTTGTGCTTGACACATGCGACTTGTTCAGCCATTGAGGGAGCAAGATGCTGGACGAGATGGGCTGTTGGTCTGATCCAGTAGGCTCTTCTTCTGTTTTAGGTTCATTTTTAAAAATTCTAATGGAAACACTTTGTATCCAAATGTGAAGTTTGAAGTTGCTTGACCAGGCAAGCTTTCAGAAGTTTTCTACACAGCAGAAAAGGTTGAAGATGGTCTTCGCAGAGGTTGTTCTTCCTCTTGACAATTGTTCTAACCTTTCTCTTTTACTATACTTTTAATGATGAATTTGCAGGGTGGTGTTCATCTCTACTTGAAAAGGTATTTACCTAGATAGGTTGCTTGTTTTGCCTGGCTACCTCATTGATTGTTTTGTTTTTGTTTTTAATTACATTTTTATTCTGTTTTTCCTCCAAGAGCATTCAGGGCAACATTTTGGGTTCTCCCCACCCCCACCCATTTTATCCTCACAACAACCTTGTGAATTAGGTTCAGACTATGAGATATTGGCTGGTTCAAGATCATCCAATGACCTTCAAGTCTGAATGGTTATTTGAAGCTGGGTCTTCCCAGTTGTATTCTGGCACTCCTTGACTTACGCACCATACTGGCCCTGGAAACACATATGCCAGGATGCCATTTTAAGTTATCTCCCCTTTCCATCTTTTATTATTCTGACAAATCAGTAGCAATTTTATTAGCTGTGTTTAAGAAAAACGGTTCAATTTCAGCACTTTATTGCTTCAATTTGTCCCATTTCAAACAAAGAGTCTTGCAATGCCTTTATACTAACATCTCTTCCAAGCAATCTGTTTATTTGAGCATCCATCTGAATTGGTTTGTGGTGAGGCTGTACAACATTGTGTTAAACAACTTTTATTCCACACTTTCCAGTGCGTTTTCCTGTCTCTTTCCTACCTCTAAAATATCAGGTTCTTTTTTTGGGGAAATTGAGTCCCAAATCCACTTCAATTACACAACTTAAATTTGCCAGGAAGTGATTGAGTCTCTCCTACAAAACACTGAAAGTCTGGAAGTGACCTAAAAATTTATTATGACATAAGATTTTATGCACCACAGCCTACTTCCTCTGGTGAAATGTAATCCTAAATTGCTCAGCATTTGGTGGTGGTGGTAGGAATGCTTTCTGAGGGAAATGAAATGCTAAAAGAACACAGTGACAATTACCTGAAAGCAAGTGACTGTTTAATATTACAATGTCTTTATAACATTATTAGACAGTTTGAAGGGTTCTTGGCAATATTGTTGTTTGAAAATGGAAGTGAGAAATGTAAAACATTAACACTCTGATCCCACGCATGTTTACTTGGAAGTAAACTACATTAATTTCAATGCCAATTACTTCAAAGTGGGTGTGCTTAGAGTCACATTCTTCTTTTGAAGGAAAATCATAATAATGGCTTTTGTAACTTGTTTATTTGTTTCCCCTCCTCTGATGTGCATTTTATTATTATTTCAGTAGAGGAGTTTGTTGATTTCTTGTTTCTTATTCTTACTGTCCTTTGAAAACATATATTTTTAAAAACCCACGTATCTCATGTTTCAAGAACAAACATTTCAATATTTGGAAAGGAGTGACCTAAGCAATGCAGAACAGGGGTGATCTCATTACTGGACTTTATCCAATTTTTGTAGGCTATAACTCTAATATTTTAAGCACCCTAGTCTCTCCCGAGTATATTTCAAGCTGTGTTGTGTGAGATGAGATCAGCATCTTGCATCCAGCAGAAAATTACTGCTTAATTACCAGCAATAAATCAGTGTAGCTTTCTTTAAAAAACAAAACAAAAACAAAATACAAGTTCACTATGTAGCCAGAACCACGAATATTACTTGAGTGATAATAAATGGACAAATACTATCTTTTGGGGGGAGGGTTGGAAGGTTTTTTTTAATTTAAAAAATGCTCACTTTTTTAAATTAAAAAGTCTGTATTTAATTGTGATGTGAAAAATATAAAAGTCAAACACATTTAGAAATAATATTCAAGAAAACAAAGGTGCAATAATCCTAATTAGTTTGTTTTGTTTGTTTGCTTTTTAAAAGTATGGTATGATGTATAGCCGCTAGATAGGCAAGAGTGTTGTTCTAAAATGATAGTTGAGATTATGGAAGTCTGTTATTTATTAGTTTGTTGTTCATGTGAGAGATAAATAGCTATCACATTTCAAAAAAATGAGCCTTGCTTGTTTGCACTCCCCAACCCCTAAGAGTCTGCGTTTGGTAAGTGATTTTTTTCCTCAGAGAGAACCAAGTACTAGATACTTCCATCTAGTACTAGTACTCCCATTTAGTACTAGTACTCCCATCTAGTACTATCACTTCTGCATTAAGTAGCTTGATGAAGTTGATGAAGTTTTCCAGGAATATTGAAAATTCATTAAGAAGTTAAGAAGAGCCCTGTTGGATTACACCATGTTGTTTCCCACAGTGACCAAACAGATGTCTATGTGTAACCTTGAAACAGAACATGAATGGAATATCCCTCTCCTGATCATTGTCCTCATAGTCAGAAACATGCTACCTCTCATGCTGAAGCTGGTATAGTCTCCATAAATAATACTCATTAGGTTCTGATTGTACTTACTAGTGATTTTCATTCCCCATTGACTTCATTAATTCATTCATTCACTCCTGACACTGGCATGCTGTCCCATAACAGAGAGTTCTCTGGGCAGTTGCTTATCTGTCAAGGAACCTCTGCATGTTGCAAAGAATTCTGTGGATGGGAAAATGTTATGGTACAGTTCATACAAGATAACTCAAGACGGCTTCTCCCCTTAACTTAACCATTCATCTCCCCAAGGAGACTTCTCTGGTGCTTAAACCTGATGCCTTTGTGGTGTGAGGTAAAGTTCTCCTTGGTGGCGCTGTGGGTAAAACCTCAGTGCCTAGGACTTGCCGATCATATGGTCGGCGGTTCGAATCCCCGCGGCGGGGTGAGCTCCCATCTTCGGTCCCAGCTCCTGCCCACCTAGCAGTTCGAATGCACCCCTAAGTGCAAGTAGATAAATAGGTACTGTTTTATAGCGGGAAGGTAAATGGCGTTTCCATGTGCTGCGCTGGTGCTGGCTCGCCAGAGCAGCTTCGTCACGCTGGCCACGTGACCTGGAAGTGTCTCTGGACAGCACTGGCCCCCGGCCTCTTAAGTGAGATGGGCGCGCAACCCCAGAGTCGGACACGACTGGCCCGTACGGGCAGGGGTACCTTTACCTTTTTTAAAGTTCTCCTTACTTACTGAGGCTTTTAAAGATGTGGGTTTTTATGTTAAGAATTCTGCAGTTAAGTATAGTTTTTGTATGCACTTTTTAAAATCTGTGACTTAGGAAAAGGGTGATTGTGCACACAGAAAAATAATGCATTTGAACATGAAAGTTTAAGCACTTTTAAAGGCCTAAAACTTTCACTAAATAAGAGCACATTCTTTCCCACAGTTAATGTTGTTTTGTTTGTTTATTGGGAAAAGTCAGTGCTGTGAAGAACAAAAGGAAATTCAATACTTGGGAGGTTGAAAACAACTATTGAAATCAAACTGGTTTTCAAGATCAAACTAAGCATTTTTCTTCCTGGAGATTGGATGCACATCAGGTCACTTCCTGGAGCTGTCAAATTCATTATAAATGTAAACGGTTCTTGAGAAGGGGGACACATATGCTGAGGCAATTTTTTTTTTTTTTACACAGCCATTCAAAATTTAACATTTTTAAAATGTCTATCCTCTGGTGACTGGCCTTTGGTTTTCCTTCCTGTGAATTGCCACATTTTAATCCCCCTTATTTAATTAAGCTGTCAATCATTTTGCTTCAGTGCTGGGGCGACCTGGTCTTACCCAAGGTTTTTGTGGCACAAGTTCCTGCTCCTGCTCCAGCTGCTAAAGCAGCATGCTGGGTGAAGTAAGTGTTCTGCTCCCATTCTTCCCTGAAGCACTCCAAAAACCCTTTTAAAACAGGTTTTCCTGTTGCAGGCACACAGCCAGATATACAGGGAACCTTTGTTGGACCTCAGGATGCTGAACAAGGGGCCATGGGCAGCCTCATTTCTGTGCCATTCTGTGACATATAAGCACTGAAGGAGGAGTCACTGCCTCAACAGGAGGACGGGAACAAGCTTTCCGCTTGTTAAGCAGAACTTGGAGATGTGTGGTTGAAGTTCTAGACATTTTGATCATGGCACATTACTAATGAAGTTCAACTTATTAAAGATAGTGTTTTCATAGGAGGAAATCCAATGCTTGTGCCATAGCTTTTGATCTAGCAGAGGGAGGGAGGGTGATTCCCCTTTCTCCGATTCTTTCTTTGTACTACAACTCCCCCTGTCACCTTCCTGTGATGGCCTGGGACTCGGGCTCAGAACCAGAGGAGACTCAGTCTGCACCGGATCCTTTGTCTCAGGCATCACCTGAACCAAGTCTGGGGCCTGATCTTGAAGAGTCCCAGTCTGCACTGGTTCCCCTGCAACAAACACCAGCTGGGCCCGAGTCAGAGGCCTGAGCCTGCCCTGACTCCAGATGTGGGGATTACCTCATTGCCTTCAGCTGGGCCATCACTTACAGCTGCTCCACTACCGGTTTGATCAGGGGAGGCTGAGGCGGCCCCTGGGTCTAGTAACCCACCGACGTCTCCCGAGCTGCAGAGACTAAGGTCTGAGAGAAGGAGAGACCTGAGTACTTGCAGGAGGAGTGCTTGCCTTCGGGCGAAACAGGGAGGTGAGTCACCGGGGGATCAGGACTGGCCGCTACCCCAACAATAAAAGGCTGTTGGACCCCGCCCCAGGTTGCGGGAGCAACATTGCTGTATGCTAGATCCTGCCTGAGATCCTGTACCTGTCCTTGCCTGGTTTCCTGCCTCATGTCCTGCCTTGGCCCTGTTGGACTGACTCCTAGCGGAACCTTTGGGTTCTGGACCGCGTTTCACGGGTTACCCCTGGGCCCAGCAGACTTCCAAGCTGTTCTGGAGCGTCTCCCAACTCTCTGAAATGGGGCTGTAGAAAGGGGAAATAAGAGGATGTAGCCTCACCTTCTCCTATGTTAGCAGATTTCCCCACTGGATTAAAAGCCATTCCACAAGTGGAACAACAGCACTGGGTGCCACTCATTGTGTTATAAGAAACACACACATAGGCATCTCATTTTGCTTGCTTTCACAAGCATGCTTGACAACAGTATTTACCAAGAAGAATGATGTGGTCTGAAGGGTCTCATGAACATATAAATAGAAAAATCACAATTAAATAGCTGTCTAGTCAGAATAGGATCTGTTGCATAGGTCTTGGAAAAGAAAGAGGGAAAACATAATCTGCATGCCTCCAGGCTCCTTGAGACTTTAATCAGCCTCTAATTGCTGCAGTTCACTAATACTCAGGTTGTCTCATTCATGCTGAAACCAAATTCTGTACAGATACACTCAGTGAGTAGAGCATCAGTCTCTTAATCTCAAGGTCATTGGTTTGAGCCCCACTTTGGGCCAAAGATCCCTGCATTGCAGGGTATTGCAGGGACTAGATGGCCCTCATGGTCCCTTCCAACTCTTCTATTCTATGAAAATAGGCCAGAATTCTGCAGCCAAAAAATTCTGTGCAGGCTCATAGGCACACATTGCCTTATTGCCTAGAAGCTGCACAGTTTCTATATTCTCATGCATGGATGTTTTACTTAAGGTTGGACAGACCAGTCTATTTCTGGTCTGTGTCAGTTTTGCATGTTTATTCAGAAGTCTGTTCTATCCCATTTCACCATTTATTGCAATTTATGGGGGGAATTGCATGATATTAAAAATTTAAATAAGTACCTTGATGCTAAAGTATTTTATAAATAAATAATATTAAATTTTGTATTTTATATCACTGCATGGATTTCTAAAGTACTCTATCCTAAAAAAAACCCCAACAACTTTTATGCATTTGGGTACTTCTTTTGAGCTGACAACTTTATTGTAAAACTTGGAAAAGTGTGGGATTTGAAGGATGATTACATTCCAATCTGTGCATTAATTTGGGAAGTGTGAATTAGGTCAGCTTGTTTAAAAACATAGATCAATAGTTTGCTCCATCCCTAGTTTTATATACAGTTCTACATCATTGTAAATGTAGCCTGTTGAAAGGCATGTATAAATTTTGGATTTCACCCCCTCCACCAATAGATCTTTGTAATTTAAGTGCCGATGTCGGATGTCACACAGCTGCAAATGAGAGCACATTACAGGGTGTGGATGGCGTCCTTTCTGCTACTAGATGGCTCATGCAAAGTCAGTCTTCCTGGAGGCTTCTATAATATGTACGGACTGGGTTTCTTAGAAAATGCTCAGATTCTTGTGAGCTGGCCAGTGGAATTTTCAGCAATGCGAGTATCAGTTTTTGATTTTATGAGACTGACCCACCATACGAAGCAGAAAATACTCTGTTGATGCTGCCATCATTGATTTTCTCTCAGCTGTTAATGGCACTGGCCAGAGTTTCAAGTCTTTACGCTTGTTCCAGGTGACTGTGCCACAGGAGCTGCTGATGAGTAGCACCAGGCTCATACTTTTCAGCCAGCTCCATTAAGGCCTCATTCTCACTGTTTAATAATTGGATTTCAAAGAGAGTCATTGCTTCAGATACAGTCCATCTGTTTTTCCAAATGCCCAGCTGTAGACATGTGACATCCCCCTTCTTTCCACATTGCTCCCTGCAATAACAGGTTTAATTGTCCCAGGCTCCTAAGAAGCAATCTGATTAGCAGATGTTAAAAGGGGACGGTTTTCAGCAGGTTCTTGGTGTGAAGTGGTAATTTGAGAGGTCTTGTGTATGGGCTTGCAGAGGTCTGATTGATGGGTTGCCTGGCTTTGACTCTGCTAGTGCTTTGGAAATTACATCATTTCCCACCCCCTCCTCACTCCATTTGAGGCCAGGTGGAAATGTTTATGTGGAGAGCAGCCAGAGTGCCATTTGTACAGCTGGAAGCCTGCTGCTTCCCATAGCAAATCAAGACAAAGTACAATAACTCCTCCCTCAACACAAGGAACACCAGCTGCATTTATATTCAGGTCTTCTCACTGTATGAAGGCATGCTGTCTTAAAACATAAAAGCCCCTTACTTTTTAATTTCTATTTGTTTTATACAATTATCAGTCGCCCTCTTAAGACTCTGCAGAATATTGCAACACTTGATGCTTGCTTTTTTCGCTATCCTTGCACTTGCTATCCATTCTTTGTATTTGTTTACCTTGCAATGTCTTGTTTTGCACTGGCTTCTGAAACAGGGTGTTAGTAAATGAAGCATTACCAATGTTGTTTTTTAAAAAGTTTTAATAGAATGAGATTTGATTATAGCCTAGGTGCAACTCAAACATATTATTATTTATTAAATGTGTATACTGCCCTTCATCTGAGGGTCACAATACAAAAACATTTTTAAAAATAGCGTAGAAACAAACAAAAACAATACCCCTGCCCAGGTCAAAAGGCCATAGCTTCTTTAATTAGTCAAAGGCTTGGGGGAAGAGGAATGTTTTGGCCTGGTGCCCAAAGATACGTAACAAAGGGGCCAGGGGCAAGCCTCCCTGGGGAGAACATTCTACAAGCGGGGAGCCACTGCAGAAAAGGCCCGCTCTCATGTTGTCACCCTCCAGACCTCTTGTGGAGGAGGCACACAAAGAAGGGAGTTGTGCTAATGATCTCTTGAACATTTTGGATGCCTTCCAGAGTGCATGTCTGACTGCACTCTGCTTTCCATTGCCCTTGTATAATGAAACCCAAGAGGACATCCTCCAAAGGTCCCCAGCTGCATTCGTATTGGCTGCATTTATACTGGAGAAGGTATTGAAACATTGAAGAAGTTGTTGGAAATTTAGTCATACCCAAATGATTACTTTTGAACCTATTTTTCACTTTTCAAAAAATAAGTGTGTGGGGTTTTTTTAAGTCTGGCATTATGATTTTCTATCCCGAAAACTATCTTTAGTGCTCCTTCCAAATAGCCCCCATAAATTATGGAATTGCAATTGACTTTCTGCTGTTTTGGACATGACACTTCTTCTGTATGTTCTTTCCACACCAGTGGCAATGACATAGCTGCTGTGCAGGTGGAAGGGGAAGGTTCGATTTCCCTGGGGAAGCCATTTGAAAGAAAAATTCCGAGCGAGCCTTGCTATTTATTTCACATCAAGTGTTTTCATTCCATTGAAATACAGGGTGCATCGTTCAGCGCAATCTCCTGCTTGATGTAGGAAATCCTGAGCATCTCTAACAAATGGCTGACTAGCCTTTGCTTAAGATTTCCAGCAAGGATGAACCCAGCACTGCCCCTAGGTAAATAGTTCCATTGTCAAATTACTATTGCTTCCAATACATTTTTATTTTTTATTATTTATTAAACTTGTATACTGCCTTTCATCCATAGATTTCAGGGTGGTTCACCCCCCCCCCCCCCCGCATAACTCATCATTTATTTCACATTCATGAGATGGCAAGAAATACATATGCTACATAACATTTTTCAAAAACGAAACTAAACACCACCTTCTTTCTATCAAGAGCAATCAGAGCAAGCAAGCTCCAAAGTCAATCTGCAAGGTCAGGTTTCTGCCTCTGCAGAAGATCCAGGGTTGGAACACCTGAGGTCATTCCTAAAGTCACAGTCCAATGGAGTTCCTGAAGCAGCCAAGCTGTGGTCCATTAACAGAGAAACTTGAGCAGGCACGGAGTCTCTGCCTTGCTTCCCTTTTATCCTTCCCAATCTTGATAGCTTCACCTGAGTTTGCTCCAGTGGAGCCTTTCCACTTAACAAAACATGTGATCCTCAACTACTCAGCTGAGTGACCAAAAACCTCCTCCTAGACCTAATGAGCCCCATTATCTCCACCTGGTCCACTAATGAGCTGGGCTGTGTTCCCTTCCTTGTCTGTCTCCTGGAGTGCATTTCCTGTTGTTCCCAATGCCTCAGAGCCCACTGTGTCTGCAGAGATGGGGGTACCTCTGCTTCTGGTGATGTGTCGCCCTCTCATGGCTCCCCTGAACAGTTGGCTTCCCCTGCTATGCTCTCTAATGTCCTGTGAGTACCTCCTAAAGCCCTAACCTCCCATTCCCTATCTTCAGCTTGTCCTGGTGAGTAGCAATAGTGGCTACACCCCTTGCCAGATCCTCTTCCTCTTCCTCTGTGTTCTGCCAGTTATCAATGCAAGCCCATCCTTTACTAAGAAAAAAAATGTGATCCTGAAAGTAGCAAATTGGTCTGTTACCACTTTCTCTAGGATAGCCTTTTAAGAGTCCCAAGTTCCTCTCGGTCTTTTTTGTTGCTTCGTCCATTTCTTCAGGCTCTGAAGACATTGCCATTACTTCTTCCCAAATTCTCTTGCTTAGCTTGTGCCCTCTCAAGAGGAGGATCTGCAATGGGACCAGCCGCTCCCTTGTTTACAGGCCCAGGTTTTCCTTCTCCCTTGCTCTTCTTCATTCATTCATTCCCTGCTCCCGGAATTGCTTCAGTTGCCCATCCGTTGCCGAGTCAGCTCAAACCCGAAGTTCAGCTCTTCAAGATGTTCATCTGAAAGCTACCTGTCTTGTCAAAGGCAAAAGGATTCTTTGTTAAGGATCTTTGAAGCAAATGTTGGACCAAGGGAGGAGAAAGTCTCGATTTATTGAGCAAAATCATTTCATACACACACAAGGGTACAGAACCCCTCCAAGGATCAAACAATTCCTCCTTTGCACAAGGATAAACCGGCAAACAATAAATACAATAATACCAGGCCCTCTTTGCATAAGGGTAGACAGGCAGACAATAAACAACCTTAACACAGAACACTAACCACACAACCAACAACCCTTCCCTCCTCACCAGGGAACAATACCAGACAGATGCCAGAATCCCTCCTTTCAGCTGCAGAGACCCCAGGGGTAGCAGCAGAGTAGATCTCAGTCTGGCCAGTTATGCAGCAGTGTGGGTCTGCATTGAAGCTCCCCACTTCCTGGCTCAAGCCCTATGGTTTTTATATGCTCCAGGATATCAGTTGAGTGGCAATTAAGAGACAGATTTTTAAAATGAGATGATTACATGGTGTTCAACATGCACAGGTTCTAACAATAGGTCCTCCTGTTGGATCTATCATTACCCACATAAAACAAGCCCCTCTACTTTCATTTTTTTCAAGTTGAAACTGTAAGGCTAATACATATACATCTTTGGAGTTTGCATGACTCTTCCATCCTCTAAAAGCTGCAGAAATAAGGAAATAAGGAAAATAGAAAAAGAAAAAACAAAGAAAAAGAAAACAAAGGAGGATTGCAAAAGTTTACATTGTCTGGATCCCTGTAACCTGAGTGTGAGGAAGGCATAGTGATTCCAAACTAAATGCCTAGTGTGAAAGCTGATGTGTTTGTGGAACTCAGGTCCCGAACATAGTGCCCATGGGCACCGTGCTGCTATTAGAACCCCTCTGCCCACTAAGAGCTCTGCCCTACCCATTTTTTAAAAAGTGAAGGTTGTTTTTGTTCTTGTTTTGCTTTTTGTTTCGAGGACGGGATTCTAGGCACCACCAGTATCACTTCTGTGAAATGTGTGTTTTTTGATGCCCAACACATTTTCTTTGATTTCCAAATATGCATTCTGGCCCCAAAATGTTGGGGAAACCTTGCTGTAGTATATTCCATAGAATGTGTAAAATGTAGTGATATTCCATTCATGAAACAAAGTTATATACAAGATATTTTACTCCTCTCCTAAACTTGACACACTCTATAAAATACACTAAAATGATCACTCAAATGTTACAATGTTTAACTTTAATTTCTTATAATTGTAGAAGTATTTTGATTTCTTCTATAGAGTTTTTGAAGGTTGTAAATTACAGCATGAAAAATTGACCATGGGAGAGGTGTGATAAATTGCATAACTTAAAATTATGTGGGGGGTTTTTTGGGGGGGGGAATGCAGGGCTGTGAAGGGATAGATACATAGCTACCTAAGTCATCATTGTTATATCTTCCCTCTTTAACAGAAATCTATTTAGATAAGAAAATATTGTAAATGGCTGTGGATATTATCCAATGTCCATTTATTAATTTTTTAGAATTCATTTTGGAGTTTCAAGAGGAAGATTGGGGTGGGGACATCATGACTTAATTGACATAGGCTTTAGGACTGCACATTCTAATCTAAGGGAAGGGAAATTTATTGCAGAGTAGTTTCCTATCTACACATGTTTTAATATTAAATCTGATTCTTTACTTGGATTACTGTCTAATTAGTGTAGGATTAAGTATCTCAAATATTAATTAACTTTTGGATATGCTACTCTTTAGTCTTGTGTTTAATCATCATCTTTGTGCCACAAAAACAGAAAGCCTGTAGCTTAGCAGACTGGTTCTAAAATCTGTTGTGAGAATTTGGGATTATTTTGTAATACTCTTTTCTAACATTTTGCTAGATATCTTGCCCACAAAGATCTGCCTTTGAAGCTTCACCAAGAGACATTGTGCTTTCCTTTAGCAACATGTGCTGTTCTCTCTGCTCCCATGCTCCACAGCCAATTGGTTGGAAAGGCTGGTGGCTCCGAAACTAATTTTGGGTATTGGGTATAGACTTCTTAGAATAAAAAAACCCAACAATTTATAACTGTATAAATTTAGAAATTAAATGTGTAATTTTTCATAAGAAAAATATGCTGAAAGCAGTATTCCAGCACCAAAATGTTTTTTTAAAAATTACATTTATATTATCTTTCTTCCAGGGAACTCAAGGTGGCATACATAGTCCTCTCCATTTTATCCTGGCAACAGCTCTGTGAGGAAGGTTAGACGTAGAGGCTGTGATTGGCCCAAGGTCACCCAATGAGCTTCATGGTTGAGTGAGGACCACGAATAACCATGTCTCCCAGGTCCTAGTCTGGTGCTCACCACTACATCATGCTAGCTTAGCAATCAAGGATTGCTTTAATGGCACAGAGCGGTGGTTATTACATTTCATTTTGTGCAAAAATGTTTTCTTAAGTTTGTCAAAATGAAAATGGGTGATGTGAGCATTTGAATTGAATGTGGGAGACAGTTTCCAGATAATTAATAAGGAATGCAAAAAAAAAGTGGGTTTGTTCTGTAGTGGCACACGGTACAGGGACCACATTTATAGAACCAGGTCTTCATATTGTCCTCTTCCCTTCCATTTTTGGGGATGAGTGGGTAGAATTAAAGAGTCCTGCTGGCCACAGGTGGGAGGCACAGCTCCATTTTAAAGGACAGCTGAGTGGTTCTAAGTCAGGCATATCCAACTCCTAAGAGACTGTGATCTACTCCCAGTATAAAAAAAACTGGCAGTGATCTACCCATTGTCATTGGACGGAGGAGGAGCATGTGTGGGGTGGGTGGATTGCCCAGAATTGTTGAGCTTTTTGGGGGAGGATTGCACAAGGGTTTTGAGTTTTACCACATAACTTCTTGTACACGATAAGGATCCCGTGATCTACCAGGATCTGCTGGGGATCTACCGGTAGATCACAATCTACTGGTTGGACATCCCTGGTCTAAGTGATTCATTTTATCCTATGAGCTGTAGTGTTATCAATCTGCCTAGTGACTGATTCTTTCAATCTATCTATAAACTGATGGTAGGGCTCCGAATGCTGTTGCTTAATATTGACAAAGGAGCTCAGTGGTTGCCCTGAGACAGGGACTTTCCGGAAGGTGCGCTGTACACAGGTCGCGGTGCGACTAAAATGTAAAGGTGTCAGCGTCGCCTGGGCTGGTATATTATCATACTGACCCACGCCATAAAGTTGATTGGCTGTATGCTGCAGATCAGACAGGGCTGATGCGCTATGTTTAAATTCACTCTCAAACACCACATACTGAGCCGGAGATAAAAGCATGCGCATCAGGTCTTTCCAGTCTTGAGGTAGCATTGTATAACCAGTTGCTATTCCCTCTAGCATTCCTATTACATAAGAGGATTTTAGACCGGAATCAGTAATGGCTTTCCTTAATTCTCTCATTACAGAATAAGGAAGCGTTTCGTACAATACCTGCTGTTGAGCAGTTCATGGGTTTGTATAGGTGATAGGGAAAGCAGATGGCATTTCACCAGCCCATTCAGACTCTTCCTCTAAGGACAGGAGCCCTTTCTGCCTAGCCAGAGAAAGCGCAGCGCGCACAGCTCCTGTAGAGCAAACAGGGGCTGTGGCAGGCGAAGGAGGGATGGGGGGGGGAGGATGCAGGCTGAGACCGTTGAGACGTAGGAAGGGATTGGCAGGGTTGCGAAGGGGGCAAAAGCTTGGGGTAAGGTGGGGGATTGTCTGCAATGGCTAAAAGGGCAGGGGCCGAAGGAGATGGAGATGATGCCTGAGGTCCTAATTTAGCAACGGCATCTGCACATTTCTGCCAAGTGAGCAGACAATGAATCGGAGCCCTTGGTTCTGCAAAGAGGGTCTTTCCAATCTTTTGCCAAGTTTCTACTTCCAAAGAACCAGTTTCTGGATAGGAAGGGCACTGGCAAGCAATCTCGCATAGCAATTGTTCAATTTCTTTTAAAGAAATATGAACACCCGCCACCCGCTGTCTAACAAGATGAAGCAATTCTTTAGCATGCTCTTTCTGGAATTTAGTCAATGCCCCTCCCATACTCACGAAATAGCACGCTGAGACTTTTCCAGTCGAGTGAAGTATGAGGGCTGGCTGCGTAAGGGATCTGGCAATCACGTCGGGGTCACCAGATGTTGGGTTGAAATCACGACAGACGGGTAGCAAGTGTCATATGGGAGGCATCTCTGGAGCAAGCCCCGAGAAGACTCTTTTATTGAATATTACAACATTGCCACAGGTGCGCGCGTTGCTGATTGGTTGATACAAACACAAAGCAACTTGTTGCTGATTGGTTAACACAAGTACAAGGCAATTAATCACCAATAGATTAAAGGCTGGGAAAGGGAGCACAGAACTAGACAGGCATGAAACCTCCTAATTAAATTATAACTAATGATTGATATAGCAAGACTAAAACAATTACTAATGATTGATCATAACATGAAATAATACAATAATCGTGTTCCGTAGATGTGGTCAACTGTGCATTAAGAACAGGTCAGTCAGAGTATAATGTTTTCATGAACTTAAGATGAACTGAACATCCTAGGGAAATGAGGGAATGTCTTGGTATTTAGAACTGGTTGTACAGTATGTTCAGAAGCAGAGAAAAGCTTAGAAGCAAGACTTCCCAGAATGCCAGAGAAAAGCTTAGAAGCAAGACTTCCCATAATGCCACAGTCACGTGCAGAGACAGAAGTTCCCTTCACAGGTGGGAGGAAGCAGCAGCAACAATAGAAGCTGCATTGCATCTGGTTCACTGAAAGGAGCACTGGAATGGTGGAGTGCTCAAGAGAGCAGTAGCAGCCCCCATCCCTAACCCAGCCTTTCCTCCAAGGGTGGACTTACAGTGCTCATGATTCGTGATGCTTGGAGGCAAAGCAGCTCAGAGTCTTCTGCTTCTCCCAACCAAGAACCTCTGTTCAGCAGACTGACCACCATGAAAAGCTAGTTTTCCTCCAGGGAAGGAGCTGGAGCAGGTTTTCTCTTATTCTATTTTCCAATTGCTCTAGACTTATTTGCAATACTCCTTGCTAATACTTAACCGTGTTACTTATACCTGCTGTTTCATATTGTACATATCCTTTAAGGTACACTTAAAGCAGACAGAAGAGGAAAGCCTTTCAGGTCTTTCAATGAGGGGGCAGCTTATTGAAGGGTCAGGGTGCTTGTAAAGCTCTTACAGCGAGAAACCTTTCTGTTCGCATATGAGTTTTCCTCAGTCAGAGAATTGTTTACATTGGATAATGTTCAGTCATGACTTTTGCCACCTGCATTCTTAAGTGGTATAATTCCCGGAAAGCTGTACCATGTAATTCTTCTTAGAAAGTATAGATCTGTTCTGTGTTGGAACCATTAACTTCCCTTCTATGAAGGGCCCAAGGAGGTGTACCTGTATATTCTCTGCAAGTGCAGGGAGGGGCAGTCCCCTGAATGAGATGCAGAATTCAGCTCTTTGATTTACATCCCTCTCCCTCTCCCTCCCCGCTTTTGAGGCAAGATTCTTTCTATTGCGTTTCTGAAAATAGGTTTGAAAGCAAATGGATCTCAGGAGCTATAAGGATGGCAGACTGCAACCCCCAGTGATCAGGAAGAGGGGCTTCAGTGTGACACAATATTCCTTTCCTCTCCCTTTCTTTAAGTAGCATAAGAGAAGTAAATTGAACTTTGGCAACATGAGTAGAATTATGCAGATAGGTATAAAGGTATAAAAACATTAATAAGTATGTGCTGGTAGCGTTCACACACCATGGTAAACCGTAGTTAATTATTTACCACGAACGGCTCTCACTTCACTCCATTCCCAGTACAAGCAAGAACAACAAACTGCAATCCCTACTTAGTGTTACAGCCAGACCAGGGATCATGGTTAGTTTTGCTCCAAACAAACCATAGCTAGTTTGCTTGAACTATGGTTTACCATGTTGCATGAATTGGGCCACTGTATGCTGAAACAGCAGCACAGTACTGTTTTTGTGTACAATGGAAAGAATACAGTGGAAAGAATACACACGTACATTACAACAGCCTTGAAACCAAGTTTATCCAATCCCTGGGCCCAGAAGACCAAAGGAAAAGTTGTGAAAACTGATTCCTGTTCACCCAGCCGGTTTTATACTGCCCTAAAACAGCATTATCTGAGGGCAAATAATATAGTACTGTTGCTGAAGCTGAGCGGGTTTAGCACTAATCAGCGCCTAAATGGGACACTGCTTAGGCACCCTACATATGCCATATTGAGCTCCATGGAAAAAAGGCGTAGTAGATGTGTAATAAAACCAGTTGTGATGTTTAAAACCTTTTTTTAATCTTGTGCTGAGAGTTCACTTCCTTTAAAAACAACTAACAGCATCTTCAGGGGATGTGGTCAGAACTGGATGACCAGTTGGGATGAACTAGGCAAGGTGGGGTTTAACATTTCCCTTGTACCTTTTTCCTGCTAACATTTCTGGCCCCAGCAACTACTTGAAACATCATTTACAGAAAATAAGAGCGACTTCTGGGAATTTTGGGGGGAATCGTTCATTATGTAATCGGAACAGATAAAACTAATCCTTCACCCACCCCCACACCTCAGCGTGGAGCCAGGTTGAGCTGTTCCACATCAGCTATAAATTTTAAGAGAAAAGCAGCTAAATCCTAAATACAAGAGTCAAAGGTACTTTTAACATTGTGTCTCATTCAAATCACAGGGAAATGTATTAATGACTAATCAGCTTTGCAAACAACAGTATCTTGAATTCTACTTGGAAATGTTTACAAAGACTTACTATCAGCTGAAAACCCTATGGGTATTCCCACCACTTCATAAAAGAAATGTAGGTCTCCCAGTTCCCAGTACCTGGAAGCAAAACATTTTTGTACTGCTGTCGGAACAAGGGTCCAGAATGTCCACTAGCAGCGTATGGACTTGTCAGAAGGCACCTTCTATCTACGTGCTTTGCTTGTTAAAAATTTAAACTACAATCATATGCACACTTACTTAAGAGTCAAGTTAATTAAACTCAGTAGGACTTGCTGTGCTTACTCTGGAGAAATCATGCAAAGGATTGCTCTTAAAATGTTTCACCAGTGAATCAATCTACATACAAGCTTCTACTCTTTTTCTAGTCTCTGACACAGTGCCTTCCCCACAGTCCTAGAAATTGGTTATTCCACTCACTCTGATAATTTCTGGGTAGGAGGATAGGTCAGCAGTTTTGTGAACTAGCTATTGTGTGTATTGTGATCCTAAATGCACTTACAAATAGTATTTACTTGTGAAGAAATCTGAAGTTGGCTATCACATAGCTGTAGTATTCATGGCTGCTATGTTGGGGGACCCCAGCTATAAGGCATCAAGTTTTAAGCCTGAAGCTGCTGGATTTTTCAGATTTAACGTACATTTTCAAGCAACGTTTATGGGAATAAACATTGAATGTTGAAAAATATTTATCTGCAGATTATTGGAAATATTTTTGGATAACACAAATGTGTGCCTACAGAAATAACTGAATGGTTGAGTGATTCATTCTGGATCATTCAGTTTAAACAACTTGGGACCTGCGGTGTGGAATGAATCAGAAAATTTTAGCTATATCGGCTGCAGGCCATAACTCTTGAAACTAGAATACTCCAATTGGATTGGCACACAACTGCTAGATTATCTTGTCTAATGTATCAACCTACAATGCTTGTACGGGACGCAGGTGGCTCTGTGGGTTAAACCACAGAGCCTAGGGCTTGTCAATCAGAAGGTCGGCGGTTTGAATCCCCACGACGGGGGAGCTCCCATTGCTTGGTCCCTGCTCCTGCCAACCTAGCAGTTCGAAAGCACACCAGTGCAAGTAGATAAATAGGTACCGCTCTGGCGGGAAGGTAAATGGCGTTTCCATGCACTGCTCTGGTTCGCCATGGTTAGTCATGCTGGCCACATGACCCGGAAGCTGTACGCCAGCTCCCTCGGCCAGTAAAGCGAGATGAGCGCCGCAACCCCAGAGTCGGTCACTACTGGACCTAATGGTCAGGGGTCCCTTTACCTTTTTACAATGCTTGTATAAGATCCCTGCAATGCCAGTGTAACGTATTTTGTTGCATTGCCCTAGCACAGCAGTTGGTATGCACTCAACTGTAAGTGCATATTGACTGGCTCTACAAGTCTTAGGATCAGAAAGTAAATTCCCATAAATCCATGTGTCTAAGCTTAACTGGGTTACCAATCATAGTAATTAGCTGTTACCTGGAGCTTTTCATCCATTTGGGGAAGGTATGTATTTCATGGTTCCTTTCTGAAAGCTGATGTATTTACTCAGCACCATCATGTTTTACATCGGTAGTATTAGACTTTCTACTGTTTTTCTTTGCTGGATGTTAAGTGGAGATGTGGCATTACTGAAGTCATTCTATATACATTTTTTTTAATGTGCATAATAGAAACCAGAACATGATGACATCTCTTCCCTTACATATATAGGTTTCAGGCTGGGAAAGACAAATTTTTTCCAGATTGTTGTTAAATGCTTCAAATGTCTCAGGATGAGGAAGCTCTTGAGTGCTACGATTTTATTGCAGTGTTCAGAATAATTCGTAACAGCCTGATTATTAATTGCATGGCAGGCATCCCTGCAATAGGATTGAATACTGTTGTTGACTAAGTAAGCGCAGGCATTGTATAGATAGCTGTTTTTCTTGTGCTCTTGCAAGAGCCCTTTTTGCTTGTAAAGCAGAAAGTGGTGTGGAGAAGCTATGTGATTGGAATGTTGCAATGTACCATAGGGCTGCCTTTGAAAAGTCCCATGCATAGTTCAGCTGATCCAGAATTCTGTGGCCAGGCTTCCAAGGGCAAATTACTCCCTTTATTTCAACAGTTTCGCCATTTGCAGTTTAAAGTTCAGGTGAAAATGTTAAATAATTTGGAACCAAGGCTAATTTGGTAAGGGTGTTGGGGATTGTGGTTTGGTGAGGGGTATACAGTTCCCAGGAATCTCTGGAGGAAGCAGTCTGCTTTGAATGTATGGTGTGTTTGCATCCCCCTGTCCAGAGGCCACTCTAGGGGAGTGCCACTGGTGCAGTTGTATCTGGCATGGAGTGCTGGAGCAGGTTCCACTACTTGTACTCCAGTGGAAGGCGAAAGGCAGGGAGATACTGGATTTTGGGGGAATTTGATACGCCAAGGTCCACCACTGCCCTGTCATTAAGATTTTCTGAAGAGGCTCTCCTCTGTGGCCTTTTAACATCTAAACTCTCTTGGACATGGGAGAAGACTTTCGCTGAGGTTACTCCAAAGCTATGAAACTTCCCAGCTATTGAGGGCTGCCTTGCATTGTCTCTGCATTCCTTCTATCAGTATGCAAAGATCCTTCCTTCTCTTTTCCTGCTAGGTTGTCACCCTGGCACTTGATCTGTAAATTATGATCTTCTATCTCTTATCCTAATTTTTTTGTATCCGATTTTTTTTATTAGCCTCTTGGATTTGCTTGTTTTTATATTGAAAAGTGGGTACAGATAACTTTAACTAAATAAAGTAATAAATACATGTACAGATGCACAGGTGTAGATGGATTTCATACTAGTGTTGATTATTGGAGAGAGAAAGTATTGTGTCACATATATGTATCTATTGAGCATAACACGTTCCCAAACCCCTATGCCGCCATTTATGTTAGCAAAGATTATCTAAATGAGTCTATATAAGTTTTCAGCATCTTGAGCTATAATCACAGATACAGGTTTTTTTCTGTGAAGGCAGAATTACAATCTAAAAGCTAAACGAATATCTGGTGAAGGAACAAAGGAAGTTGGAAGCTAATTTGTGCCTTGGCACCTTCTTCAGAGACTATCAAAGTCTTTTGATAGTTATATTCTGTTAAAAGTTAGTAGCCCTAATTCATAATTGTCCTTTTGAAATAGTGGGTGGTGAGAGAAAACATCAAAAGGAACCAAGGATGAGATAATGGTTAGGAAGCATCAAATGGGCGGAAGTATCAAATGTGATCTAACACATATTCTGTGTGCTGAAAATGTTTTTTGAGATGGCTGATGCTTTTCAGATGGTTGAATTTACAGTGCACATATCATCATATAACCTCTTCCATTGACTTTAAAGAAGTCTATAGATAGCTTCTATTGACTTTGCTAGAACAATATGCCACAAAGGATTCAAGGCTGCCATCAGAACATAGCTACCCATCAACTCCACCTAGTCTTTCTCTCTGTAATGAGTAGATGAACAGAACACATTTCATGATGTCATATTCTGAGTTTCTTCTCCTTACTCCAACTCATTGGCTGCTTCTTATAAAGGTAAGGAAATGTGGAACATGATGAGATCATGTCACACATGTCACACATTTTGTTTTTTCCAAACTAGAGGGGGTCAACATAGTGTCCTCCAGATGCTGTAGACTTGTACAACTCCTGTCATCTTCAACCATTAACTGTGGTGGCTGGGGCTGATGGCATCTGCAGTCCACAACCTCTTGTCGGCTGTTCCTGTTTTAACATTAGTGATGGGGAGACATTGCTGTTTTAGGCTGCAGCCACAAGCCTCTTGATATTGTCTAGCTACACTCTTAGGATGTCAACAATATACATTTATGCCAGTTTTCAAACTCCCTTATCTATCATTACTTCAGCTAAGAAATCCTTCAAACTTCAGTTCAGTGCATGAACGCAGGATCTCTAATGGAAGATTTTCAATAACCTCATAAAACTACAATGAGCAGGTTCCTTTGAGGGAAAGTCCAGCAGCCAAATCTGTTCAGGCGAAGATACATTCTTAGTAACATGGCTAGACACTGAACTTAGATCATTAACTACTTTGTTTACTGCTTTTGTCAACAGAGAGGCTAATTGATCAGTTGCTTTAAATGCAAGTCTCCAGTTCTTGCCCATTAAAGGATTCTGTTTTGCTTGTGATACTGCTGTTTTCAACTTGCTACTGATCCAAGCAACAGGGATGAAGCTGTGATGCTTTTCTTGGAGGTACTGGAAATTCCTCTTCTCTGTGCTGAGAAAATGAATGGTACCTTTATTTGGTTCTCTTTATCCATGGTGTACATGTTAGCATTTATAAATTAGAGCATTTTTTATTTACTGCTCATCTGGATGGACTGTTAGTGTTTTTATTTTTCTCTTTTGCTTTACATGCTTTTTTTTATTTTCTATTGTACTTTTATCATTTCTTGCTGCTTTGTTACCTATCCTGTGAACATAAATTTGTGTTGAAGGTGCGTGATATAAATTATGTAAATAAGTGTATGCATGAATGAATTTCGGGATTTAAAGCTAAACTAAACGATAGATATATTTTAACATGTATTATAAACTTACATTTCCTGCATAATTCTGGCTGTGCAGCATAATTGATGTGTAGCCTCTGAAGTCCATTTGTCTTATTTGGGAATTGCTTTTTTGTTGACTATCCAAATGATATAGAGTAGATTTTGTTTCTTAAGCAATAAAGAAAGTGTGCTCCTCCCCCATTCAGTGTGGCAGTTAGATCATTGTAGCCTGTAGAGTTAATGGCCTTATGGGGCACAGGATATTTTTATGGTAATGTGCATTACTTCACTTGCCTCAAAATGTGCTGTGCCAGCCTTCCTGCATTTGGGAGCCCTCATGCTAATTCTGCAGAGTGGAGCCCTGGGTTTATGCCCCAAAGTGATGACTTACACCCCCCCCAATAAAGTTCTAATTTCTTTTGTGATGCATCCAAAATTTAGGAGGAATTCACTTGGCTAAGTTCTTTTTCCATTATGAGCAGAAAACTTGCTTTCATAGGGAATTTCATGAGGAATTAAGTCAAGGGAAGTGTCCATTTGGACCAAAGGCCAGTGCAGGTTCAGAAAAGTGTTTCAGAATTTCTGGACAACAACCACCAGTAGAACAAGCTCATACCTGCAGACAAGACAATAGGTTATTTGGCTTTGATTACTGTATGGACTGCAAGTTACAGGCTGGATTTGGATCACATGGGACACCTAAAAAAAATCATTGTCTTAGTATCAGTGTGTGGTGTCTCTTCTCATTAAGAGGTTTTTGTTTTAGGCTGATAAAACTGTTTTCCAGTCTGATGATGAAGAAGAAAAATAAGACTTACTCATCATCTTAAGTACTTTTTCAGAAGATTGCTAATCAGAGTCTCACTTCCTGAATACCAGACAAGCTGAGAAAAGACCTTAGTAACAGAGTGGGTTTGTTTTGTTTCCAAGACACATTCATTTTATCTGCTCTTCGTACTAATCCTCAAGACCCAGCAGTACTGTAAAAAGATTGTTACTTAGACTTAACAGTGAAAATGCTTTTCTGGGAATGAAGACTTGATAAATGGTGGCTTTGAAGTTTGATATATGAGTTTTCTTTAGACAAGTTGCTCTTCCCTTGATCTAAATATCTTTCTGATTATTTCTGATTATGAAATTTTAAGTTGAAAGCATGTCCTTCAACTGCAGTTATTCACATCTACATGTCCATTTAGCAACTACACCAATAAATTATAGGGCAGAGTACAAACTTAGATAAACTTTATTCGCATTAGCCAACGGCCATAGCAACATAAAACAAGCAATATATACAATTAAAAAAAACCAACAATGGGTAAAAGGGGCATTCAAATGACCAAGATTATCGTTCAGATAGTGGCCCTTAATCTCATTGCACCCTCGATAAACCTTTGCTGTTGTCTGATCATTTTGATCTGATAAAAGAAAGAACAATGTGGTTGCACATGGGCGGCCTGGAATGGTAAGTAAGAGTGGGGTGATGATCTCATTCCTCAGATCTTTATAAAGGGGACAGGACAGGAGAACATGAGCCACTGTTTCCAGATTGCCACCTCCACTGGGGCAGAGTCGTTTCTCAATTGGAATCTTTTGATATCTGCCCTCAAGTACGGCAGAGGGCATCACATCCAATCTGGCCAGTATGAAGGCACATCTGTATTTTGGGATAGTTAATTTATACAAATATGGTGCCAGAGAATCAAACTGGGAGGGGGGGGGAGGCATACCAAGGACAGTGTTTCGTTATAATGGCCAGATTGTTCTGTTGCTCTAAGTCCTTCAGACGCTGTCCAGTTAGCCTTTTTGCTTTAATAAAGCCCATCATGAGAAGCTGATGTGGGTGGAGTCTGCAGGAGAGGAATTTTTGGTGCACAATTTTAGACCACACACTTTTATGGGGGTCTTTTGTCACCAAGGGCAGTAGACTGGGTGGATTTAGATTTAGACGGAGCCAATAATTAAGAGTTCTTTGCCAGGACCGAGCATCTACGCCTCCAGTCGTAATGCTGCATTTGGGACACAAGATGATACAGAAAAAATCTGCCTTAAAAATTTGGATTGGACAGTATCAAGAATGCTACAATGATTACCCATCCAAATTTGGGCCCCGTAAAGTATCTGTGCCACAGATTTGGCTTGAAAAACTAATAGGGCTGCTGGGATGTATTTGCCGCCCTTTGTATGGAAAAAACGGGACAGCATCTTAGCACTTTGGGCTGCTTTTTCTTTAACACATTTTTGGTGTACATCCCATGACCCCAATGACTGGAAGACTGTGCCCAGGTATTTAAAGGCTTTAACCTGTTCAGTTGGGTGATTGTCCATGCTCCAGCTATGTGATCCATGTTTCCTTGCAAAAACCATGACTTTGGTTTTCTGATAGTTTACCACCAGCTGTTCTCTCCTGCAGTATGCTGAGAATTCTCCTATCAACCTTTTAAGGCCTATTTTTGTTAGATTTTGTCTTAGATGTGCCCGCTTTGAATGTCTCTTTAATACCTCGTGAGTTGGCTTTATTTGTTCCAGTTGTGGCAGGAGATGATAATAGATTAAAAAGTTTCTGCCACTGCTTCTTACAGGTATGGTGAATTATCCTGGACACCCTTAAATTTTTAATGTTTTTGCTTTTCTTCTTCTTGGGCTCTGATTTTTTCCCCCATGGTTTCTTGGTATGTAGTGTGTGATTTATAGCATCGGGACCGGAGGAATTTTTTTTATATTGAGGAGGGCTGTGCATATCTGATGTATCTGATCCTGCAGGTACTCGCCCCACACTTCTATCCTATTTTCTTAGAAGTGGGGCACTGGCTATGATGGTTTTTTCTGGGATCCGGGGATAGCCTTTGAGGCTTAACATGCATTGTATTAATTGTTTTTGTCTTTGTGACATTTTCTACTAAGCTTGAGCCAAGCTTGTTGAATGGTTTGTACTCTCATGGTCTATTCGTAGTTCTTTGAGCTGTATTGACCAGTCCAGCACATTGGGAGGCAGCGGGATAACCTCGTCTAGGGAGCTCTTATTCTGAACTCTCTTGCTCACTTCTTTTTGGGGGAAATAACTGGTGATTTTGCTTTGCCTCCTTCGTGGCTCCGTAGAGCTATGAGGTAAGGTTAGCGTGATTCCCAGGTCCTTACAGTTCTTCCTGGTAAGGACCATAATAGATATAGGGCATGGGGTAATTGAATATCAGCAGTTCTCTGATGACCCTCTGTTCTGGGGGAGTTTAACCTTGCCTTGGCAAATGCCAGTCCAGGTGCTAACACTTAAAGAGAATCACTAGTGAAGGCAAGGATTTACAGTAGTTGCCACTGAAGCTTACTGATATCTCCAACAGACGATAAGATAATAGCTGATGCCAAATAAAAATTATTGAGCCAAACTTGCTTTCAGTTCCTCAGGTAATCAGCTGGTTCTAGTTTCTAACTGCGACAGAGGACTCGGCGTCTTCGCATAGGGAGTGTTTTAATCTCATTTGCTAATAAGCCTCTTTGCAATATTTATTACTGGAGGCAGGTTGTCGAGCCTCGCTCAAAATGATGTTGTGAGCCTTGTGAGGCTATAGAAACTTATAGAGTTTAACAATGCCTCTCATTCAGGGGGGGCTGGAAGGGAGCTCAGCTTCCTGCAACTTCCTGCAGCCTCACGATGGAGGTTGTTAGTCCGATAAAATAGCAGGGTAGAACAAACTTAAAGAAGCAGCCTGTACCCATTTGGTTGCAGTAGCACAGTCTGAATAGTTAATCAAAAATGGTACAATCCCTGTTTTCATTTGTACAAACTTTTGTGAGAGCAGAGCTTTAGTCAGAAGAGTCTAGGGGTTCTCCCATGGTTTACTGTAGACAATGCTTAGAATTTCAGTTTGGTAGAGCGGCTGGGTTGGAGCACTCTTCCAAGAGATACTTAGGCCCTGACCAAACTACAGTTTCCAGTCTTCCTTTGGGGAGTTTCTGCACTTAAATGTAACAATTTCCGGAATGTGTAAATTAGCTTCACTGGTTTATTACAGAAATCAGACAAATTCATGGAGGATAGAAGGGCTACTAGACAAACCCAGCATGTCTAAATCAGTATTGTCAACATTCTGGATTAATGAACCATAGTTTTTCAGTTTTGGAAACAATGGTTCAACAATCCTGGAAGCATTTGATTGTGACACAGAGAGGCTTACTGGGACCACGAAAATGTGCAGGTTCCCAGAGAGGAGCTCACACATACTTTGCTCCTTTTTGGTCCTTTTAGGTCAGCTGATGTTTGATTTAGCATGTCATCTGAACCTGGGATTATGGTTAAACTCTCCTTAACGACAATCAAGAAATCAGATTCTGCTCAGATTCAGGCAACATATTGCTTGGATTAGCTGCTTTGCTGCACTCAGCTAAAAGGACCTGGAGAAGCAACCTGGCTTCTGGCTTCTCCCCAGGAGCCAGCATATTCACATGTTTGGCTTAGCATTAAGTGCAGATATGGCCAGACAAAGGAGGAGGAAAGGAGCTGTGTGAGGATGGAGCTTTTGCATATCTGGGCTTAATGAGAAATGTTATGTCTTAACTGGGCCACCATGGTGTAGGAAGATCCAAGATTCTCACTGGATGACCCCGGCCAAATCTCTTGCAACCTAACCTACTTCTCAGGGTTGCTGTGAGGGTAAAAACAGGAGTTGAGGCAAAGCACATGTATGTTTCCTGAGCTCTTTGGAGGAAAAGCAGATGTAAAATGTAGTTAATTAATATGGAGATGTGATGAGAACAGCAGATGAATGGAAAAAAGTTATGTTCTCATAGCTGTGGTTTTGAAGGGTTGGGACTGGTCCACCCTGTTGTTAATTTGCCTGTGTTTCAGATTTTGATTTGCAAGTGGTGGGTTGCAAGAACTTTGTGTAGGTGGGTTGCTATGCCTTCAGCACATGGGAATACTGAGCAGAACACAGCAGAGGTTTCTAGAAGAGGTAGAAGGATGGAGCCAAAAACCATTTTCATTGGCTAATGTCCTAAAAAATGGTAGGGTGTATTCATAACAGAATCAAATGTACCATGAAGCTCTCTGATAGTGAATTAAGTTCCTGAGAACCTAATTTAATAATTTAAAAATACAAGGCTTAGGATGCTTGCTCCCCCAGACTGTCATCTGCCCCTGAAATGTCTGAAAATGTCTGAAATGTCCTCTGATGCCAGGACTGAAAGTCTTCACCTTCTACTTTCCACTAAGGCTCCTCCCCAGCCAGATGTTTTCTGAGGAGCCTCAAACTCCACTAGGGGGAGGGGAGGAAACTGTGCCTGTTGTTCTGCTACATGCACAGCTCTTTTTGTCCTTGGAGACAAGGGGGGAGGGGAGCTTAGCACAGCAGGAACGGCTTGCTCCTGGGATGTTTATACAGCATCTGTCCTTTCCATCAGCTTAGTCTGAGCTGCTTTCCACCCTTGGCTCCTCTTGCTCACCAAAGCCTGTTGCATCTTAAGCATCCAACCATTCCACCTGTCCCACCACCACTCCCCTGGCTCTGAGCCTTCCTGCTCTGAGACTTCCCTAGGAGGTTCCCTAGGTGGTGCTTCCCACCACTCCTCTTCTCTGACACAAACTTAAAGAAGCATATTGGTCTATCACCACCTTCTCTAGAACAGGCTTTAAAGAGTCCCAGTTCCTCTGTACGTTTGTTGTTGTTGTTGTTGCTGCTGCTGCTGCTTTGTCCATTTTGGCAAACTGAAGAAATTGCCATTGCCATTCCTTCTTCCCAAGATGAATTCTCTTGCTTAACTTGTGCCTTCTCTTGCTTAATTTGTGCCCCCTCAACAGGAGGATCAGCACTGGGGCCTGCTGCTCCCTCATCGGAGGATCATCTTCCTTCCTCTTTTCTCTTCTTCACTCATTCTCTGCTCCGATTCCGAACCACTGTCTCCTGGTGCTGCTTCAGTTGCCCATCGGCTGCCGAGTCAGCTCAGTCCTGAAGCTCAGCTGTTAGAGACGTTCATCGGAAAGCTACCTGTTTTGTCAAAGGCAAAAGGATTCTTTGAAGCAAATGCTGGACCAGTGGAGGAGAAAGGCTGGATTTATTGAGCAAAATCATTTCATACACACACAAGGGTACAGAACCCCTCCAAAGGATCAAACAATTCCTCCTTTGCACAAGGATAGACAGGCAAACAATAACCAAACCTTAACGCAGAATACTAACCACACAAGCAACAACCCCTCCCTCTTTACCAGGGTATGATACCAGACAGATGCCAGGATCCCTCCTTCCACTTGTATGGAGTCCAGGGGTAGCAGCAGAGTAGATTGCAGTCTGGCCAGTTATGCAGCACCTGCAGCAGTGTGGGCCTGCATCCTGGCCCAAGCCCTATGGTTTTTATCTGCTCCAGAGGTGAGGCTAAATGTCCTGGCTACCTGCACCGGTTGTGATTGGTACCACCTTCACCTGCTCTGGGATTCCCATGATCCAGGACAGCAAAGCAATCAACCCACAGTAGGCCATCTCCAACAAATAGGAGTGCTCCTGCAAGCACTTAATCCAGCATTGAATGAAGGGTTAATCATGCAAGACTGCCTACACCTCCTTGATTACAGTTCTTCCGCATTTCCATTACACCAGCCTCCTACAACTTAAGCCTAACCGTGCCCTCAGGTGCAGCAGAAGACAAGTCTTTGCCCTGACAGATTTTGTGGTTAGAGTTTGTTTGGATCAGAAATGTAGATTGGAAATGTTTAATTGGCAGGGGGGTGGGAACTACATTGGTAAAATGGTGGTGAGAAAAGGTTCACTATTGTAGAATTACAGTATAATTTTGCAGCACTATAGCACTCTTTCCTTTATGTAGTAGTTCACTATTTTTTTTAAAAAAACACAACACTAGGAAATCAGTTCAGTGCCAGTTAAAAGACAGATTGTTAAAATGGGATGATTAAATGATGTCCACTTTTATGTGTCCTGAATTATGATAGGTTCTCTGCCCATCACTGCCCACATAAAAACAACCCCTCTTCTTTCCTTTTCTTAAGGTGAAACTGTAAGGCTAAGTAAGGCATATGCATCTGTGGAGTTTTCATGACTTTCCAGCCCTCTAAAAGGTTGGAATTAGAAAAACCATTGTGAAAACAAAGGAGGACTGCAAAAGCTTATGTTGTCTGGACCCCCGTAACATATGAGTATGAGGAAGGTGTAGTGATTTCACACTAAATGCCTAGTGTGAAAACTGACGTGTTTGTGAAACTTGGGTCCCTGTGCAATAAAACACAAACATCTGTAAAATAAATCATATTTCAGAATAAACCCATTTACAACATGAAATGAGTTCATGGTAGATTTTCAATATTATGGAAGGGAATAGCGCACACAACATCTAGTGTTTTTGCATTATTAGGGTGACTATGTCTTAGGTCTACAGAGAGAAACAAGTAAGGCAGAGCTTTTTTAACTAATTGTTTCCAGACCTTCTGTGACTTGCGGAAGACTTTGGTTCTTCCGCTGTATTATTAACTTATGAGTTAAGGGCAATATAATATCTATAAATCTGATTTAGCGTTTGACTTTTTCCTAGTTTATGTATGCCCCAGTTCTCAAAGCACAAATGAAAATGGGCTACTTTCTAAAAAGTCAGAAAGAGTTTCCTTTGTGTTTCTTTATAAGTAGGGTAGATCAAATCAGATTTTTAAAAATTAAATACATTTTTAACTATTTCAGAAATAAAGTTTGATAGAATAAAAACATGATGCAAACGTGTCGAACGAAAGCTCATACTTATAAACACTGGAGGAGTGCAATCCTCCACCTACTCTGAAGTAAATCTCATTGCATTCAGTGGAACTTATTTCCAGGTAAATAGATATGGGATTGCAGCCTTAAAGATAAATCCTCGACTGAGGACATAGTGCAGTATCACATACATTGGGTTAAAAACTGCTATTTCACATGAATAACCAGTTCCTTTCAGGTCACATTGAATGAATGAATGAATGAATTTATTAATACGGTCACAGACCAGCGTCAACACACACAATATCACAGATCACACACACACAAAAATATCAGAAATACAGAGGACAATATGAATATAACAAGGATTTAAATATAAAAAATTAAAATTAATTATTAGCGTGCCCCCTGTAATTAACATTTAGGGGTTTGGTCATTATGGGATACCACTTGCTTCCTGCGATTAATTGCAGACGCACAGAATTTGGCTACATTTAATGTAGTCTTGGGATTCTTGTCCTCTAGCAGTAGTTTTGAACTATGGTGTTCCGATTCTTTCCTGGACTTTTGCAAAACAGGTGTAATAAAAGTCAAACGTATATCCTCATAAAGACGACAACGTAATAGTACATGTGAAGCAGTTTCAACTTCCAATGAGCCACAAGGGCAGACCCGTGCTGTGTATGGTTTACCCTCAAATCTGCCCTGAAGTAAGGCAGAAGGGAGAACGTTGAATCTGGCGAGGGTAAAAGACCGTCTGTATTTGGGTACCTGAAGACCTGACAGATAGTTAGCTGGAGAGAAACCTCTCCCATGGTCCCTTATTGCTGGCTGTTTGATCATTTCGCTCATGTGGCATTGTAATTCTACGTCCCAGATACGCTGGCGAATTGTAGTCCTAGCTTTCTCGAAGCCTGTCACTATCAGGGTCTGCTGTGGGATCCCCAAGCCTTTAAGCTTTTCCAGCAGTGTAGCTTTCCATTTGGATTGGTAGGTATCTAATAAGGTTAAAGGTGCCAGCCCAACCGGGAAGAAAATAAGCTTTAGCCAATAATGGATCTTCAATATCCATATCCGAGTACTGATAGGAATTTGCCCAACCTCCAGACGGACCGCTATGTTGGATACGCAAGAGGGGATCCCCAGCAGGCAGCGGAAAAACTTAGTTTGAAATGCCTCTAAGAGAGTAAGGTTTTTAAAGCTGCAGATCTGGGATCCATATAACAATTGTGATAGTATTTTGGCAGCAAAGACCTGGGAGGCTGCCGGTATGCGTTGGCCCCCTTTCCCATAGAAGAATCTTATTAACGCTTTGGTAGATCTTTCTGCATTTGCAATAGTATTATTAATCTGAAAGCGCCAGGAGCCCCTTTCCTGGAAGGTTACACCCAGGTATTTAAAGGTTGCTACCTGTTCTATTGAGCGATTGCCTATTCTCCATTTGTGCCTCCTCCTTTTTTTAGAGAACACCATGACTTTGGATTTGTTGTAGTTAATTGTTAGTTGTTCGGTGCTGCAGTATTTGGTAAGAGATCTCAAAAGTTTTCTTAATCCAACACAAGAAAAGGAAATTAAAACTGTGTCATCCGCATATAAAAGGACCGGGAGGGGCGTACCAGCCAATTTGGGGGGATGGGCATTTTCTTTCTCCATATTTCCTACTAGCGAGTTGATATAGAAGTTAAATAAAGTAGGCGCAAGGACACACCCTTGCCTGACCCCCTGATGGATTTGGATTTCCTTGGATAGGTGGCCCTGTCGGTCACACCTTACCCGGATCCGTGTATTTTCATATAGACTGTGGATGAGATATAGTAGGCGTTTATTTATATTTGCGGCGCTTAGCTTTCCCCAAAGCCTGTCCCTCGGTATTAAATCAAAAGCAGATTTGAAATCTATAAAGGCCACGTATAGGGAACCTCCTTTTCTTGATGTATATTTTTTTTTTTTTGTAAGAATTTTTATTGGTTTTACAGAATAATTTTAAACAATACAAACAAATAAAAAAAGACATACAAACATGTAAAATTTCATAACCTTTTTTTCATGTCCCTCTCTTCTCGGACTCCCCCAATCCTCCCCTTCCTACATCCCAATTTCCAAAATTTATTTCAGCAAATTCTAATTAATTTTATCAAATATATTTTTTCTTATTCTTTTCTTCAACTTAATCTTATGTCACTGTAATCTCCTTTTCTTTCTCCAAACCTCGACATTTTAACATTCCTCAATTTTATAATAGTTCTTAAGGTAAATTTTAAATTTCTTCCAATCTTCTTCCGCCGTCTCTTTCCCCTGCTCACGGATTCTGCCAGTCATCTCAGCCAGTGTCATATAGTCTATTACCTTCATCTGCCACTCTTCCAAGGTGGGTAATTCTTCTGTCTTCCAATACTTTGCGATGAGTATTCTTGCTGCTGTCGTAGCATACATAAAGAAATTTCTATCTTTCTTTGACACCAATTGGCCGACAATGCCCAAGAGAAAGGCCTCTGGTTTCTTAGAAAAAGTACATTTAAGTACCTTTTTCATTTCATTATATATCATTTCCCAGAAAGCCTTAATCTTCGGGCACGTCCACCAAAGATGATAAAAAGTACCTTCCGTTTCTTTACACTTCCAACACTTATTATCAGGCAAATGATAAATTTTTGCTAGCTTGACTGGGGTCATGTACCACCTATAGATCATTTTCATAATATTTTCCTTTAAGGCATTACATGCCGTAAATTTTATACCAGTGTTCCACAACCATTCCCAGTCAGCAAACATAATGTTATGACCAATGTCCTGTGCCCACTTAATCATAGCTGATTTAACTATTTCATCTTGTGTATTCCATTTCAGCAGCAGATTATACATTTTTGACAAATTCTTAGTATTGGATTCTAACAGTTCAATTTCTAATTTTGATTTCTCCACCTGGAATCCAATTTTCCTGTCTTGTTTATGTACCTCCATTATTTGATAATAATGGAGCCAATCTCGAACCTTGGGTTTCAATTTCTCATAGCTCTGTAACTTCAATTTATCTCCATCTTGTTCCAAAATTTCCCAATACTTTAGCCATTCAGCTTCCATATTAAGCTTTTTCAGCGCTGTAGCCTCTAAAGGTGACAACCATCTAGGGGTTTTACTTTCCAACAAATCTTTATATCTTATCCAAACGTTATATAATGCTTTCCTGACAATATGGTTTTTAAAGGCCCTATGCACCTTAATTTTATCATACCATAGATATGCATGCCAACCAAATGTATTATTAAAACCTTCTAAGTCCAAGATATCTGTATTCTCGAGGAGCATCCATTCTTTCAGCCAGCAAAATGCTGCTGCTTCATAATACAGTTTTAAGTCCGGCAGGGCAAACCCCCCTCTTTCTTTTGCATCCGTCAGTATTTTAAATTTTATTCTGGGCTTTTTGCCCTGCCAGACAAATTTCGAGATATCCTTCTGCCACCTCTTGAAACAATCTATCTTGTCCAGAATTTGTAATGTTTGGAACAAAAATAACATTCTAGGCAATACATTCATCTTGATAGCTGCAATTCGGCCTAACATTGACAATCTCAAATTTGACCATATTTCTAGATCTTTTTTAATTTCCGACCAACATTTTTCATAATTGTCTTTATACAAGTTCGAATTCTTAGATGTCAAATAAACCCCTAGGTATTTCACCTTCTTTACCACTGTCAAACCTGTTTCATTCTGGAACTTCTCCCTTTCCATGACTGTCAAATTTTTTTCCAAAACTTTAGTCTTTTGTTTATTCAATTTAAATCCGGCCACCTGACCAAATTCTTGAATTAGCTCCAACACCCTTTTTGTACTAGTGTCTGGCTCTTGTAAAGTAAGTACTAAATCATCTGCAAAGGCCCTTAACTTGTAATGTTTGGCTCCGACCTGTACACCTTTAACCTGCTGGTCATCTCTAATCATATTAAGCAACACCTCCAGAACAGAAATAAAAAGTAAAGGGGAAATTGGGCACCCCTGTCGTGTCCCTTTTTCTATTTTAAATTCTTCAGTTATCACATTATTTACAATCAACTTAGCCTTTTGTTCAGCGTATATGGCACCCATACCATTCTCAAATCCTTGGCCTACCCCCATCCCATGAAGATTCTTTTTCATAAAACTCCAAGAAATATTGTCAAAGGCTTTCTCCGCGTCCACAAAGATCAGAACTGCTTTAGTGTTTATATTCACCTCTAATAATTCCAGAATGTCTATTATGTTCCTCACATTATCTGATAAATGCCTTTTTGGGAGAAAGCCTGCTTGGTCCTTATGAATCTTCTCCATCAACACTCTTTTCAATCTTTTTGCCAGAATGTCTGCAAAAATTTTATAATCCACATTAAGTAATGATATTGGGCGGTAGTTCTTAAGTTGAGTCTTTTCAGTCTCTGTCTTTGGTATGAGTGTAATATACGCTTCTTTCCACGATTCTGGTGCCCTTTTCCCCTCCAAGATCTCATTACAGACTTCCTTTAATGGTTGTACCAACCACTCCTTCAAAGCTTTATAGTATCTGGAAGTCAGTCCATCTGGTCCTGGAGATTTGCCCAGTTGCATATTTTGAATGGCACTCTCTATCTCTTGATCTGTTATTCTCTGGTTTAGATCCACCTTACTTTGGTAGGAGATTTTTTGTAGTCCATACTTTTTAAGGAATTCGTCTATATCTTCTTCCTTCTGCGGTCCTTGTGAATATAGCTTTTTAAAATAACTCAAAAAACAGTTTCTTATCTCGTTAGGTTTAGAAATATTCTTTCCATCCACTTCTAGACTTGTAACTGTATTTAGTTTCTGTCTTTTCTTCAGTTGCCAAGCCAGAAGCTTACCACATTTATCTGCTGATTCAAAAGTCTTTTGTCTCATTTGTTTTATCTTCCATTCAATCTCTTGATTCATCAATTCCATATATTGTGTCTGGTATAACTTAATCTCTCTCAGAATCTCCTGGGACTTTGGTTTTGATCTCAATTTCTTCTCTCCTTCTTTTATCTTTTCCAAGATCTTATCCTTCTTCTCATTTTGCTTTCTCTTTTTTACTGAATTTTGTTGAATTAAAAATCCTCGCATCACTGCTTTGCTTGCGTCCCATATCACTCTTTTTTCTACATCAGTTTTTAGATTTATTTCAAAATAGTCCTTTAAAGTTTTTTGGGCCTTTCTATGGATCTCCTCGTCTCGAAATAGGTTGTCATTCATCCTCCATCTGAATTGACCAGTTACTGTAAATTTCATCTCCATCTTCACGGCGTTATGGTCGGAGCAAGTCTTTGGACAGATTTCCACTTTCTTAATCTTTGGAGCCAACCCACTAGTAATCCAAATTTGATCGATTCTGGTCCAGGTCATCATTGCTTCAGAGAAGAAGGTTCCCTCTCTCTCGAGAGGGTTCCTTGTTCTCCATATATCAATCAAGTCCATATTTTCAGTCATTTCAAAGAAAGTCTTTGGTAGTCTCCCATCTCTGGTAATTACCTGTCTTTGTGCTTTATCCATATTTGTAGATACCACTCCGTTCATATCTCCCATCATAATTAATTTGTAATCCAAATAGTCCAACAATGTCTCATGCAGCTTCTTAAAAAATTCTGACTTCCCTTCATTAGGTGCATAGATCCCTAGTATCAAAAAATTTTCACCTTGAATTTGCACTTCAATTGCCAAATATCTTCCTTGTTCATCTTTAAATATAAACTTTGGGGAAAATTTTTCTTTTGCATAGATTACCACTCCTCTTTTCTTAACTTTATCCGATGAAATAAATTCTTGGCCTAATCTCTTATTGACGAGTAATTTCCTATGCAATCTTGTTATATGAGTTTCCTGTAAACAAATTATGTCCAACTGCTCTTTTTTCAATAAATGGAATATGTTTTTCCTCCTTCGCGGAAGATTGAGTCCATTACAATTCCAGCTTAGAAGTTGCAGGGCCATCCTGAAGCTATTTACCTCCTGTCGCTCCGAGTAGTTGTTCTTCTTCTGTCGGTGATTTCAGTCCAAACGTCAGGTTTAAAATGTCTGTTGCGTCTTTCGTTTCTGATGTTATTTCCTCTCCGACTGTTCCTTTCAGAAGGTCTTCCCTGTAGTGATTTAAAAATTGATCTCGATCTTCTACTGATCTTATCCTTATTTTCCTACCTTTGAATTTGAAAGATAGGCCTTGCGGGAATTCCCACCTGAAAGGTACTTCGTTCTTCTTCAGCAATCCGACCAATTCTTTATAGTATGTTCTTGCGTCTAGAATTTCCTTTGGGATATCTTTAAAGATCTCCACAAAAGACTTTTCAATCTCGAGTGTTCTTTGAAAATGCAGGCTCAATATTTTTTCTCTTTCCTCTCTTGATCTTAATGTTATTAGGCAATCCCTTGGCTTCTTCCTGCCTTGTGCTCTTCCCAGTCTAAAAGCAGTGACTATTTTAATTTCTTCCTTCTCTAACTCCTGTTGCCAAAAATCAGAAAATTCTTTAGAAAGGAAGTTCGCCAAGTTGTCTCCTTCACTTTCAGGCACCGCTCGTAGTCTTAAGTTTCTACTTCTCCTCTCCAATTCAAGCATAGAGAGGGCCAATGTATGATCTTCTAGCTTTTTGCAAACTGGTACAATTTTTTCCTGTGTAGCATCCGCCGAGACTTTAGCCTCATCAGCAGAGACTTTGGCTTCTTCTGCGATTTTACGTATATTAGCAGAGTCCTCTAATATTTTATTAATAGATTCTGTGTTAGATGTCACCCTTTTCCCTAATTCATTCACACTTTGTGTATTCTGATCAAGTTTGATTGAGAGTTCTGTCAATTTTCTACTATTTTCCGCCCCCTGCTTTGTCAAAGATTCCAAAGACTCATTTATTTTAACCAAAGCTTGTGTTACAGGATCTGATGACATTGTTGTTCTTGTCTGACCAGTTGCAGCTGGTGCCACTGGGATGCCTGGGACTGAAATTCTTCGCTGTGAAGATTTTGTTTTGTATTGTCTCCCAGACCTGGTTGTTGTCTCTTCTGATGCACCACTCATGCCTAGCCAAGGTCACTCTCGCAGCTGTTAGTTGTTTTTCAAGGGAAATTTCCACTGCCTTAATAGTTACAGCCCAATTTGCAACAGTTATCAAAGTGTCCTCTAGGGGAACAAAGTTTCCAAAGCTACACAAAATGTCTTACAGTTCAAAATTCCCCTGAGGTTTCCCAATAGTCAATTGTAACAGTTCTTATATTTTCAGAGTTCAACAAACCAGTAATTTAATGTCTCTCCTGAGCTGAGTAGTTTGAAACAATGTAATAATCTAAGTGACAGCTCACTGACAGTTCTCTCTCTCCAGGTTCCTTTGCCCCGGCAGTCCGTTTCAGGGGTATTTGACACAGCGATAAAAAGTTTTAAAATCTTTTTCTGGCAGGTTCTAATTCCAAATTCCTCCCCCTTTTGCTCCTGCCTACCAAAAGGGGGAAAATTCACAGTTTATGTCTGGTTCTCTTCACTCTTTGCGATCTCTCAATGGTTGCAGCTTTTAATCCTTCTTTGCTTTATCCTTATGCAGTCCGGGAAAGGCTGACTTCCTTACTTTAACCAATCCCGTTTTCAGCCAAATTTCAAAAAGATAATTGTAAATCCCAATTAAGTCAGTCTTACTCACTGGTTTTACTTTGTAATCCAATTTTCAGGAAGGAATCGGCGCTCTCCGGCTATGGCGATGCGGCTTCGCTTTACAAGCTGGGTAGCGGCTCTCAGCACCGCTTCTCCCCCCGCTGCCGTTCCGGAGCCTTTAAAAAGGCTCCCTTGCGATTTCGGGGGGGCGCGATGGTGCCCACCGAGCCTCCTTGTTCACAGGCTTCCGCGCCTGTAATTTTTGAGGGTCCCCGCTTCGCCGTAGCGACAGGACCCGAACTTGTAAAGCAGACCCCCTCCGGAGCTCGGAGGGAAATCCGCCATTAACCGATGGCGCCGACCGGAAGTCTCCTTTTCTTGATGTATATTTCTCCGCAAGATGTTGGAGAACAAGGCCCTGGTCTAAGGTTGTCAGGTCACATTATAAATATGCCATTATAGATTATGATTATGGGCTTGATGCTGGGAGCTAGGAATCTGGCTCTTAGATTCAGGCTTTGGAGATACCTCTGAAATATGAACTCATTCCATCTGGACAGTTTTGTACTCCTGTTATAATGCCCACCCTGTCAACTCACCCTAACTTCTATTTTGAAATACAGACCTCCCCCTCCCCCCCCTTAAAAGGTTTAGGGCTGAAGTGCCAGTATCTTCCTTCTTTAGGAATCCCTAGCTCATTTCTTCAATGATACTTGGTATATTTAGCACACTCTCCTTCCGTATGTTGCTCTTCACTGGAATTTTAAAAAGAGAAACAATACATTATGTTAATTGCTTTGCAAACACATCATTGTGTTCTGCCCTTGGAATGCTGGTTCCTGGAGTCTCAGATCTCTGGTCAGTCTTTACTGTATTGTACACAGCTTCATTTCATCTCAGACAAGTGTCCTTGTGAGGTAGCTAAGAGTCTTTTAAATTACATTTATCTAGTTAAGAGTGGGTTCCATTCTTGATTTTGCTTCCTCTCTGAACCACAGCTGTAGTTAGCAATAACCCACAATGAACTTTGGGCTTACACGTAACCTCTCTTCACTCATCTACCTTTGTGGGCAAAAGAAAATGAAAGCTTCCACTTAGAACAGACCACAGTCTTGTGCTACATATGAACTCACGAATGCGGCTTTTTTTCTTTCAGTTTTTATTATTTCCATTAAACGTTGCAAACAACAAATATAGCCACACAAGATTATTTCAGTTCCAAGCTTGTACATAACAAAGCACAATACAGAAGCAAGAAAATCATGTACCAACGAGATATTATGAGCACTCTGCTCCTGTGTGTTTTGAGATTCATCTTATCGCAAGGATTCTGTACCTCATACATTATCCCACTTACAATGACCCCCATGTGGCCTCTTCACATAAGCACCTGAGAGACTTGGGGATATAGGATATGTTGTCCCTTATTTTGGGGAAAACTGTGGTTTTCTTTGGAGTAAGAGCAGAAGCCTTCATTCTCCTGCTGTTGTGTGCAGAGGAGAAGAGAGAGCACACAAACCTAAGGTTTTCTGAGGTTTGTTCCTGATCACCTGAGCCATGTTTTATGTGATTAACTGAAGTGGTCCCTTTGCGCTTTGCCTTTTCTTCTCTTTCATGAAAGCTTACAATACTCCCCCCCCCCCCTTTCATAGTATCTGTATTATTCCTCACATCCTTTATTTACAGATAGGTAGCCGTGTTGGTCTGCCATAGTCAAAACAAAAAAATTCCTTCCAGTAGCACCTTAAAGACCAACTAAGTTAGTTCTTGGTATGTATGAGCTTTCGTGTGCAAGCACACTTCTTCAGATACACTGGAATCCTTTATTTACTTTAGTTCTGTCATATCCGCTGTAGAACTTCACCTCTTGTATTCCTGCTTCATAAAAAGGCAACTTATCTCCTAGTGCTTTGTTAATTAACCCTCTGGGTGGTCCTCTGAATAGGATGTGTCTCCTTGGCATTGCAGCAAATCTTTGTTTCCATTAATCTGAGTCAAATGACTACACTACAGCATGGAAAGATCGGGCCTCTTTTGAGTGGGATGCAATACTGTTGGTGACACCTCCTTCTTAAACAACATGGAGAAGTTATTATGACCTACTTTCAAATTAAAGTTACCAACATAACTATGAATTTTGTTCAGTGTATTTTACTAGGCTATTTCCTCTGTCATAGTTTTGTTATATTGGTGGAGAAGTTGTAAGTTCCTTTCAATTCTGTTGCCTTGTACTTCTGCATGATTTCCTTTTGTCACGCTATGATAACAACTTGGAAGTTTAAAATCATATTAGCTCCACTGGTTCTGAACACTTCATTGCAGGGAGTTGATAGAGCAGTGTGTGTATGTCTGGGGTAGATGTGAATTGGTTGAGGCACCTTTTAGTATCCTGCATAATATATTATCTGAGGACAATGTTGTTGCACCCTGTGTATGTGAGGATTCCTCTATGGGTAAAGTTCTGTTGAAGTAACACTGCCCTCATGTGGTGGAGGGTAATGGGAATGCTGACTTCTTTCTTTCCTCTTTGTCAAAATTTTACTCTCTCCTTTTACTCTCTTTCCATTCTCCATAGACTTCCTGTAAATACTGTTTTTTACTTGAATACTTAACTCAGCTCTGCCTCTTCCTGTGTACTGTATTGTAACACTGGCTAACATTCTGTTTCAGATTTATGTTTGGCAGTCTCTCTTAATTGCTCTTTACTACCTACTATTGTTTTTCCCCCATTCCTTGTAATTTGTTCCACCTTGTACCAAGTGCTTGCTGCAAATATTCACTGCTCCTCTACCACCCACATAGCTGTGTGTCTTATTTATTCTTTGTTTCTTCTCTTTAACAAACTCAAGCTTTAATTGCTTTCTGTATATTGCTTCTATCCTGACATCCTATGAGTGTCTTTCAGAACACACTGGTTTAAAATTAAGAAGACCGGGTTTGTATTGCAAATTTAAATATCAATCTGTGCATTTACTGTTCAGGTGCCTCTCTTCACCCTTCCTTCCTTCCTTCCTTCCTTCCTTCCTTCCTTCCTTCCACCCATCCCTTGAAGATGACCACCCAAATATTTACTAAAACATGAAAGTGATGTTTTAGTAATCAAGAGAATCTAAATTATGAGATGATGAATCAAAAGTATAAATAGTACAAACCTAGTGTCTAAAGTCTTTTTAAAAAATTGGGGCTGAATAAATTGCTCAGAGAGGGATGGATCTTTGTTTTTCTTCTAGACTGTCAGAAGTGTAAGACCGCATTCTCGCATCACAGCAGTACTAATGAGTTTGGGTCCTGACCTGCAGTTTCTCTGTGCCCTAATAATATCCACAAGGCTTTCATCAGAAATACAGATGCAATTACTACTTCCTTGCATCGCATATCTCTTCTTTTTGGAGATTGTTTAGTCGTTTAGTCGTGTCCGACTCTTCGTGACCCCATGGACCAGAGCACGCCAGGCACTCCTGTCTTCCACTGCCTCCCGCAGTTTGGTCAGACTCATGTTTGTGGCTCTTTTTGGAGATAGAATAATATAATTGGAGATGTGAATTCATTTGAAGTAGCTAGGTTTCTGCCTCTCTTCCTATCTTGGGCTGCAGCTCCCTCCTTACACCATTTATTCTGCTATCACCAGGTTGGACTCTGCTTTCCTTTTGGGTAAAGACAAAGGCAAAGTAGGTGTTGAGCAGTTCTGCCTTCTCTCTGTCGCCCAATAGCATTTCTCCATCTTCTCCACACAGAGGACCTACTACAGTACTTGCATGTTCTTCCTATTGCTTCAAACATAGCCAAATAAACCTTTTAGAATTATTTTAGACATTATTTTAAAATATTATCCCGTATTATTTGGTGGGATTAGATCTTGTCCACAAACAGCATAGGCACTACTTAAAACATTACAACAACCAGCCAAAATCTGTGACACCTACATCCGATCTCCAGGGAAACAGCCACCATCCTAATATGCTGATAAAGCCCAAACCCTGGTCTCTGTGTCTCTTACTCTGTTTCTGACTTAAACTGCAGTCTCTCTTCAAGGATGTCTGGATTACCTCTGGAAGGAAGGAGAAAGGCTTGCCTGCTTACCTGATGGGGTTCCTTTTCCAGTTCAGAATATTCTAAAAATATTCAGTATTAAGAGCAATTGCCTAGGCATTTTGTTTCCATGGAAACATATCACCTATCGTGGAAGAAGGCATGTGCCAACTTTGCCAGGATCACCAAGGCAATTTCCACTAGGCTTCTCCTGTCTAAATGTCCAGTCATAAAAAAGGAAAAGAGAATGTAGCACAAAAGCATGCAGGGAATAGAGAATATGTTCATGGAAGGAAAGCCTGGAAAAGGTGAACTTTCAGCTGCTTGCTTGTCAGGAAGCAAGGTGTTCCACAGGAACATACGGACACAGGACAGAGTACAGAAAAGGTGAGGGAAGAGGGAGATTAAGGGCAGAAGAGATTGTAAACTCTTGAAAGCAGGGGCCAGAGGTTTAAGATGAATGTGATACAGAAAGGGAACCCAGTGAAAAATAGAAAGAATAGGGAAAATAACAAACTAAGAACCAAAAAAATTCCTTCCTGTAGCACCTTAAAGACCAACTAAGTTAGTTCTTGGTATAAGCTTTCGTGTGCATGCACACTTCTTCAGATACACTGAAACAGAAGTTACCAGATCCTTCTATATATTGAGAAGGTGGGGAGGGGTATTACTTAGAAGGGTGGTGGGAATCGGAGATTGGCAGATAGCTGAGATGAGCCTGTTGACGATACCCCTAATACCCCTCCCCACCTTCTCAATATATAGAAGGATCTGGTAACTTCTGTTTCAGTGTATCTGAAGAAGTGTGCATGCACACGAAAGCTTATACCAAGAACTAACTTAGTTGGTCTTTAAGGTGCTACAGGAAGGAATTTTTTTATTTCGACTATGGCAGACCAACACGGCTACCCATCTGTAACTGAAACTAAGAACCAGAGAAACTAAGAATCACAACCGATTTTGAGAACTGAAGAATGTTGAAGACTGATCAGGAGAGAAAAAACTAGAAGGTCATCAGTGTAAAAACTATAACTAATATTAATTAAATGAATAATAGTTGCAAGGAAGGAAAGATAAATAAATACAGTGGTACCTTGGGTTACATACGCTTCAGGTTACATACGCTTCAGGTTACAGACTCCGCTAACCCAGAAAAATAGTACCTCAGGTTAAGAACTTTGCTTCAGGATGAGAACAGAAATCGTGCTCTGGCAGCGCGGCGGCAGCGGGAGGCCCCATTAGCTAAAGTGGTGCTTCAGGTTAAGAACAATTTCAGGTTAAGAACGGACCTCCAGAACGAATTAAGTTCTTAACCCAAGGTACCACTGCAGGAGGAAAGGGCTGAGAGAAACAGATTTTTGGGGGTATCCAAAGAGAAAGAAAAGAGGAACGATGAGACAAACTGAAAAAGGAGGAACTCGTGAAATAACTTTCCCAAGAAAAAATCTAGAGAGTTCAAAGAGGCAAAAAGGATAATGTAGTCATCAGTATTGAAAACTGAAACAGTTGAAAAAGGAGAACTGACTGATGGCCACAAGTTCTAACTGAAAGAACACCATAAGTAACTGTTGGAAAAGATGGGGGGGGGGGTTAGGTGAATGAAAACAACAACACTGGGGAATAAAAGATGAGGTGGCAAGGGAAGATTGGAAATATGTCTGGCATATTTTTTCTTTTTAGAATTGGAAGGACAATATCAGTTTTGAAAGGAACAAGAAATGAAGGAGCCACCCATTTTGAGAAACTTAGGCAGAACAGAATCATATCAAGGGGATTCTTTTTAAAAACAAAAAAAAACAAAAACCTGAAACATTAGCAAAATAACCTCAGTCAGGGTTGCATGAATGAGAGAGGAAGGGAGAGAGAATGCAGGGTTGTAAAACAAAGTGAAGAAGATGAAGTAACTGACAGAGGAGAGACACAAATTGAATTGATTTATTAGTAAAATATCGAGAAAAGAAATGAAGAAAGAATGGGAAAATATTAAAATACTTACACCCTTGTCTTTCTGACCCTGAAGCAGCTAATGGTCATCATAAAAGCCTACATGCCAGTTAAGTAAACATCACTTGTCCTAATGCTGAACTCAGTCCCAGCATGATAGATTTGTAGCCAAAAGAGAATTACTGAGCAACAAGAAGGTAGTACCTGCATGCTTAGTTAAATCCTGAGGTATGGACTTTTTAAAAAAGATAGCCTTAGGGGACAATTCCCCTTCCATAAAACCCTTTAAAAATTATTTTTTTAAAGCAAACATAAAAACCGGAGTTGTATTTAACCAGCAGCTAAAGAACAAAAAAAATCAGAACTGGTAAACTCATTAGAGTTACTTCTTAGAGTGTCCTGTGCAAATGTACATCTACACAGATATGTTTTGCCTGCCTTGTTGCCAGAGGGAAAAATAAAAGTAGTTCAGCTGAATCTCCTGGACTAAGAATTCTACCACCTGACTGTCACCACCAAAAAGGCCCTGCCCCATGTGCCATGGAGTAAGGCCTCTCTTGACCATCAAAGCGTATCTGTAGGGTCATATGGGTTAAGACAGGCTTCCTCAACCTTGGCCCTCCAGATGTTTTGAGACTACAATTCCCATCATCCCTGACCACTGGTCCTGCTAGCAAGGGATCATGGGAGTTGTAGGCCAAAAACATCTGGAGGGCCGAGGTTGAGGAAGCCTGGGTTAAGACAATCCTTAAGGATCAAAAACAATGGGACTGAGATATTTTAATTGCTGTTAGGCATTAAGTAATATGAATGCATTGGAAAAGTTGCATGTAGAACTTTGAGTAAATAAATAAAATTAAAATAAGTAAAAGCAGCACTTTAAATTGGGCCTGGAAATAATTTGATCTGAAAAACAGGCTCCTGTTAGCATTGATTTTGCATTAACTGGAGTTCTGGATATTTTTCAAATGTGGCCCAGTGTAGAGCACGTTATAGCAATCTAAACAGAATATTACCAAGCTGTGCATAAGGACACATTAGGTGCACCAAATTGGGAAGAGATGACAGGAAAAAGCATAAGAAATTGCATGGGGAGAAAAGTAAACTTACTTAGCCAAAAATAAAGTAAGTGAAAATGAAGGCAACACAAACTTGCAGCGAGCAAAACCTGTAGGAGAGCAAATCTTGAGCCAAAGTCACTTGGAGGCTCATGTGCAGGAACTGTGATAGTGGAGATTGTGATGGAGCCAGAGCTGAGGGGAGAAGGAAATGCAAGAGCAAAGAGACAAGGGCGCAAAATAATCAAATGAGAAAGAAACAGCTGGGGGAAAGCTGCAAAAGTGGCTGATGTAGAAACAAACAATAGGCAGCAGAGGAATGAGCCAGGGTTCTTTTAGTGAAAATAGCTCCTCATAGACTGCATAAACAGCGCATACTGTATTACATTTACACAATACATACTATGGCATTCACACATTTGTACATGCTACACCTAAACTGAAGCATGTGAATGGAGTTAGAAAACCTGAAGAGTTGGTGCCTATCAACTTAAAAATAAATAAAGCACTTGGTAAAGCATGAGCTATAAATCAGTAAGTCATGTGATTTATTCTGCATGCTGCTTTCTCATACATTGTTCCCGACTGAGATGCTGTCTGTCACAAGTGGCTGTTAAGCAAGTTTCATTTCCTGCAGTTCATATCTCATGATCTGTCCGCAAAATACCGACACAACATCTTTCTTGTAACTGACCTAAAATGCGACATTTGTGAACGGTTTAAATTCAACAAAGAATGATTTTATTCACACAAGTCCTAGTCAGGATGCTGGGTCTTTTACTCAGGGCGCTTCGGAACGTATACATTTCCTATACAGAAATGTGATTGTGGGAGATGGGAGTCTGAGAACAACATGTAGCTTGTAATGTGTGGTGATAAGGGAATCTAATTGCCCAGCTGTGTCAAGTCCAGCTCCAACTGGTTTGGGTTGCTAAAAGTTCAATAGCCAGTTTAGCACTTCTGAACCAACCGGTTTGTTTATGGTTCATGTGGAAAAATTAAAATGCCACCTGCATTATTTATTTCATTTTTATCCTGCCTTTCTTCCACATAGCTCAAGGTGGCATCCATGATTCTCCCCTGCCCCTTCCATTTTATTCTTACAACAATCCTGTGATGTAGATTAGGTTGAGAGATAGTGAATGACCAAAGGTTACCTTTATGGCTGAGTGGAACTTAGAATACGGATCTCACCAAGCATAGTGCAATCACCACATTGGCTCTCAATTAGGATACTGAATTGCATGAGTGAGGAGAGATGTTAATATCCTTCTACATGCTTCTTCTCCAATCTGAGCCAGCAGATAAAGGAGTTGGAAAATCCCAAGGAATATAAAATTCCTGCCAGTATTAGTGATTTAATTCTGGTTGGGTATGTATATTAAAAGCCTTTTCAATCATGCATGTTCAACACTTGTTGCCTGCAGAGTGGCATGTGTGAATCAAATTCCCAACACAAATCTAGTTCTGCAGTTACAGATAGGTAGCCGTGTTGGTCTGCCATAATCAAAATAAAAAAATCCTTCCAGTAGCACCTTTAAGACCAACTGAGTTAGTTCTTGGTATGAGCTTTCGTGTGCAAGCACACTTCTTCAGATACACTAGTTCTGCAGAAAGAACTTATGTATCCCCTTCAAAGCAAGGGATTATCAATGCTGCAAGTCACTGTTACATGTGCATCTGTTTTATTAGAAAGTTGTGACCAATTGTGCACAGATTCAAGTAGCAAAAGAGAGGCATGTGAAGCATCATATGAGATGAAATACATAAAGGTAAAGGTAAAGGACCCCTGACAGTTAATTCCAGTCGTGAATGACTCTGGGGTTGCGGCGCTCATCTCACTGTACTGGCCGAGGGAGCCAGCATTTGTCCGCAGACAGTTTTTCCGGGTCATGTGGCCAGCATGACAAAGCCACTTCTGGCAAGACCAGAACAGCGCACGGAAATGCCGTTTACCTTCCTGCCGGAGCGGTACCTATTTATCTACTTGCACTTTGACGTGCTTTCGAACTGCTAGGTTGGCAGGAGCTGGGAACAATGGGAGCTCACCCCGTCGCGGGGATTCAAACTGCAGACCTAATCGGCAAGCCCTAGGCTCAGTGGTTTAGACCACAGTGCCACCCGACCGGATGAAATGCATACTGTTGTGCTCAAACTAGTTTGTTAAGAAAATCCCCAAACTCGGTTCTATGTGTGACTCTGGGTCAGCTCCCTGCGGTAGTTTATTGTTGTACATTGTTTTTAAATTTATTGTTGTACATTGTTTTAATTGTTTTCCTTCTGTGACTGTACCCCCAAGTGTGTTTTATAAGCTGGTCTCCGACCGTAATAAATTATCTATCTATCTATCTATCTATCTATCTATCTATCTATCTATCCTGTTGTGTGTTTATCCCACACAGATGTAGTTTGTAGGAAAGCAGAAATATTTACCCATGTGTACTAATGAAGCACTATAACAGAGCCACAGTGGGAAATTGTTCTTTACTGAAGTTTTTTGGTTTTGGTAATTCCTGGGTTTTGTGCTCAGACCGGCCAAACAATACAGATTTTAGAATAGCAATGCGAAGTTGATTTATGGTGAAAGTCTACTATCAAACCCTTTTCAAGAGAACAAGTCTGTAAATTTAATTTTCTCATTTTTCAAAGTATTAAGTTTAGTTCTTCACATTTCTACTTTAATTTGAGGGTTTCTTTTTTGGGAGGGGAATCCCTCATAAAAATTAATCAGTGTTTAAGTGCAAATTTCCCCAATGCACACATTTTTGCAAGCAATTTTTGCTGATATAATACATTTTATGTAATATTTTCACTAATAGATACATTTTAATACATACTTTGTCCCAGTATACAATTTTTGAACACATCATTTGGTTGGGAAACTGCATCACAAAATTCAGATAACATTGAATATTAAAGGATAGCTGTGTTTTGGTTTTCTTATTGTTTCAGAAAGTGCAATTTAGGTATTAAAATTCTAACTGAACCAAATTTCTTCTCCATCACTACCCTTGTGTTGTGATTTTTTTGTAGTACCTGAAAGCATGTGCTTTTTAACAAAATGTGGGTCAGCTATACAATTGACCTTGGGATGTTAACTCTTACAAAATGCCTGACTGACTAGCTGGAGTTAAGTAAGAAGTCACTTTCAGACATCTCAAAACTGGATCACAGTAGTTCTCGGCACCAGATGTATTTAAGCTTGTAATGCAGGTCAGTTAGAGGAAAGCATGGTGTTATTTTGTTAGACTGTGAAAAAGTCATATGATAGTTGATGTACCATATCTCAATTCAGCATCAGCTGGTACAAAATCTGCTTGGGTGGATAAAGCCAAAGTCTACATGTGACTCCATCTTGGGTGTATTTCTAGCTTATTTCTTCAATCTGTGCAGCTGAGGAGGAAAATTTAAGTCATATATTAGGAAGAACTTCACACCCATAAATAGATGGAGGAAAATATTAAGGGAAGTTTTCAAACACTGGTAGTTTTAAAAATAGGCTAAACACTTGTTAGGGGTGGCTTGACATAATTGGCAGGCACTGTTACTTAAAAGTAAAGAAAGTAAACGACAAGAGCCTTTTATGTTTCTGGGTTCTTCTAGTTCACTCTTTGCTTTTTAAATTTTGTATGAGTTAGTGAATGTTCGGATGTTTTGAATGGCTGAAAGAGGCAAGAGGCAGTGAATATCTTTGCTTTGGATCAATCCCAGCTTGGCAATTTGTAGCACATATTGAAATACTTTATTTATTTACTTATTTGTAAACTTATTTGTAATTTTTATAGGTCACCTTTCAACCAAATGTTCTCAAAGCATATTCCACTTAATATTTTAAAGGTAAAAATGAGCAGCTTGGATCAGACCTGGAAATAAAGTAGCAACCAGTGAAGCTGTTTCTAAGTAGGCATTATATTTTTGTTTGTTTGTACTAAAATTTCTACCTGCCTTTCTGTATCAACTATAATCTAAGTGGCTTTATAATTGAGCCCTTTAATATGTTCATACCAACCTATACCCAGCAACAGTAAGATGCCCACTTTATGCTGAAATTTCCAGTGTCTTCAAGGGCAGCCCCACATAGTAGATATTACAGTAATCTAATCTAGAAATATCCAGTGCATAAATGGTGGTAGCCAGTGCCTGTGTTGCAGCAACTGGTGCACCAACTGAACACTGAAATAGATCTACAGTCTTCCATTCAGCATGGGCCTCCTGACACATAGATGCATTTTGGCTTCCTATCTCTATCTAAAATCTGTCCTGTGTATAAAGTGATAATAATAATAATGCAGCCCACTATTTATCTGCTTGTCAAATTTCCTCAGCACCTACCATCTAAAGACATAGCCTGTGAAGTCGGTAGAATGGGGTTCTTTAGGGGAACTCTCAGAATATGCTGAACTGTTCTTTATTCAGGAACAGTTTGTGTTAATGCACATATAAAGCATTAATTATCCACACAGCAGTTGCTCATCTTTCCCCCCTTTTTAAAAAAAGTTCAGTTTTAGAAGTCCAGATTTAGAGCAGGAGAAGAGCATTCCAAGGTTGTTCTAATTACAGGAGAATGAGCATTTGGCTCTGGTTGGGAGGATGATGTTATTGTATGCATACAAGAAAGGGGGTTTGATCTGGGACTCCAGGACCTTGAATGATTTCATCTAGAATGATTTCATCTGGTACAAAAGAGTGAAAACCTCTCATTTCCCTCCCAACTGATACATTCTTGAGCAGTTACGTTGCGCCAGTATTTGTGGCCAATGTTGCTCTGGGTAACAGCTCTCTGTACCCCCCAGGGACTTGCACCTTTCTTTTGAGATACCAAGAAATACCATGCTGTCTACATTCCTTTTCCCATATAGAAGATTTAATATGTTTTGCAAGTACAGCAAATCTTCGGTAAGTTTTCAAAACACAATGCTATGGCCACGGGCCTAAGGAATTTGAAATGCAATAACAAAGAGTAATTGGAACAAACCCATAGTCCGGGAAATTGGAGCTTCGATGATGTTGAAAAACATTACGAGTATGACCTCTTTACCACTGAAGGACAATATGTCAGGTTTTGCTGACATGAGATTGTACAGCTATGAATCACAACCTTAGGGTATTAGGAACATAGGAAGTTGCCATATACTGAGTCAGACCATTGGTCCACCTGGCTCATTATTGTCTACATTGACTGGCCATGACTCTTGAGGATTTCAGGCAGCGCTACCTGAAGATGCCTAGGATTGAACCGGGGACATTCCACATGCAAAGCACATGCTCTAACCTGGAGCTGCAGCCCATCGTCTAGTTCAGTGTTCCCCAAGCTTGGGTCTCCAGCTGTTTTGGGGCTACAACTCTCATCATCCCTAGCTAGCAGGACCAGTGGCTGGGGATGATGGGAACTGTAGTCAAAAAACAGTTGGAGACCCAAACACTGGTCTAGTTGATGTATATGTACATTTCATGTTGTTTATCACTTCACTTTTCATGTTACACATAGAGCAGGGTGGCATATTTCCTTTCTAGCATTAGAAATCTCTATCATCTATCTATCTATCTATCTATCTATCATCATCTATCTGTCTATCTATCTGTCTATACTAGTTTTATGCATGTAATTGTTGCCTTATGTGTCACAACCATTTGGAAATCCAGGGAAGCAGAGGTGTAGTAATGCTTGGTCAGGTATCTGCTTGTCCACCTAGTTTAATAATAATAATAAATAATAATAATAATACCCCACCCATCTGGCTGCATTCCCCCAGCTACTCTGAATGACTTACAGCATATATTGAAACATAATAAAACATCAAACATTAAAAACTTCCTGATGCTGGGCTGCATTCAGATGTCTTCTAAAAGTTGTGTAGTTCTTTATCTCCTTGACATCTGAAGGGAGGGCATTCCACAGGAAGGGCGCCACTGCTGAGAAGGCCCTCTGCCTGGTTCCTTGTAACTTCACTTCTCACAGTAAGAGAACCACCAGAAGACCCTCGGAGGAGGACCTCAATGTCTGGGTTGAGCGATGGGGGTGGAGACGTTCCTTCAGGTGAACCACGTGGCATACTAAGGGATAGGTGACCCATGGATCCATCCCCAGGGATTTCCTATCTCTTGCCCCTGCATAGGCACTGGTTCTAGGGATAATACATCAGCTATTTTCTCCCATGTAACCTGAAGCACAGGCTAAGGCTCACTTGTGTTCTCTTCGCAGTTCAACATCAGCAGAGGTTCTGGCAGATTTTTGCATTTTATGCGCTTCAGATGCTCGCTGCTGTATGCAAATGAAGGCATGAAGCAGCTGAGGTACATAAGGGGAGGATTCTTAAAGAAACCCTGTAGCTACTTGGTAGTGGTGGTGAGGTAAAGGACTTAAAGATCCCTGTGCCTGGAGAAGTGATTAACCATGTAACCCTATACATGTCTAATCAGCAGTTTGAGTCCAATGGCAGTTTACTCCTGGGTACGTGGGTATAGGATTTCAGCCTGACATGCATAGTAAGGCAAAATCTTTGCCAAAATCTTTTTACTGCCCCCACACAGTAGGAAGGTGTTAAAGAGCCCTTTGCCTGGGCCTCATCCTGTGTAGGAGTGAATAGGGTCAGTATTACTGACTGTTCTGGTCTCCAGGTTATAGTCAATGCTAGTGCTATTCAGAGTAGACCCACTGAAATAAATGGGCCTAAGTAATGCCTATCAGTTTCGTGGGTCTACTCTTAAATAGGACTTGTTCAGTTAAAATTAGGGGCCCATTTATAAGTGTAGTTATCAGCAAAAGATATCATTTACCTGCTTCTTATCCTCTCCTGCATTCAGTGGAATACTGAGATCTGCAGTGGAGACCAGAGAGAGAATGCTGGTAAAACAAGAGTAGATCTATTCTGAAAAGACTGAGATGTCAGAATTTTGATTAATACTCATATCTGCTTTTTTAAAGCATGTATGGAAAATACATTTGAAGCATGTTCAATGAGACAGGAAATAGCAGCAGTTACAGCCAAATGCACTAGTATCCATTATCTAGTTTGCTCTTCCTCTGCATAGAGTAAGCTATAGGAACATCTCAGTAGGAGGCGTAATGGAAATGAGAGCTTAGCCAAGTTGTACTAAGCTGGCTGGAAGCCTCCTATTTTTTTCATGAGCGCAACCAACATGAGTTCGTATGTGTGTCTTTAAATGGCAATAATTTAAAACCATCAGCATCTAAATAGCCACTACCTCTGTTATTCATCGCTCAAAGCATTCTCAGAATGTGGTAGATCCACTAATGAATAACAGCTCATGAAACCAGTGCCAAGGCTCTAGCAGCCCTTCCTCATTTTAGACATCAAGATGTTAACCTTGTGTTTGGTAAACAAAAGATATACAAACCCCTCTGCATGATTTCATTGCAGACTGAATTGAGCATGAGAAGAAAAGGACTTGCTGTGCCTGCAGCTGCTGCTTTCTTTCCTCTCTCTCTCTCTCTTTTAAAAAAGGTCCCATTTCAGCTGCCTGTGTGGCCCTCACTTCAGCTGTTTATTTTAGTTGAGCCAAAAGGCACTTTTCTAAAGATGATTTATTAGTTAATAAAACAGGGGAGACTGCAAAGTTTAGGGGACTTGTGATACACATTCAGGCTCGTGCTTTCTTTCAATAGAAAATAGAATTGTAGAATTTGTACATCTAGAATGGGATGAAAGCCTTCTAGTTATCCCTCTTCCCCTTGCAATAGAGGCCAGATTCTTCATATCCCAAATAACCTTAAGGAGATTAGCCTACTACATCCTTCTAATTACCATATGCTCTAAATGGAGAGGAGGAAGGATGACTGGATCTTCTGCCAAGCAGGGAACTTGAGTAAAACAAACACGGATGGCTTAAGCAGACAATCTGTACTAACACTGTAGGCCCTACAGTATAAGAGTGTCGTGGTGGGACCTCCAGGATTAGCAACCAGTCTAATCTGTAGGTAATTCCTGTTCCAACTATGTCAATCCAAAACTCGGAATTCAGCCTTTATATCAATGTTTGGTTTTTGTTTGTTTGTTTTTGCAGTTATATATCATGCTTTGTGATGCAAAACACAGGGCAAGAAAGCTCCTCCAGAAGCTCTAATATTCAGAAGTATGTGTACTTGTCACTAAATTAATAAAAATTCTGTGTGTGTAAATTAAGGGGAAAGTGCATATGTTTGCTTATATTTTGTTCCTTTAAATACATACATACATACATACATACATACATACTGCTTCTCATTGGGTGCGGGAAACACTAAATGCATGTCCCTAACCTCTGGGAAACTGATTGGTTCCCCTTTGCCAGTGTTTGAAATTTCACCAGTTGTCACCCACAGACTTTGAAGACTACACTGCAGTCATAAGGGCTAGAAAATCTTGAGGTTACTGTGCAAAAGAAATGCCTTTTGTGTGCCTTCATTGTGAACACTTAAGAGTGTTAATGCGCACAGGAGTAGTCACAGTTTTGTGTGATTTCCACTCTTGTGTCCTGAGGAGAGAGAAAAAACAAATTACTAGGATGAGGGCATTTATCACAGTTATAGGCCACAGGATTCAGGTCCTTCAGCATCTCCAAGTGTACTGGGTTGGAGGAGACCCCTCCCTAACACCATCTCTGATCCCGTGTTTCCACCATCCTTGATCACTGGCCATGTTGGCTGGGACTGATGGCAGTTCTGGTCGAACAGCATGAGGAGGGCACCACGTTGGCTATCATTGAGAATGGCTGCCTATCCCAGTGAAAAGAATTGCTAGTATCAGGCAGTTCCTGAAATCTTTTATTGTTCTTAGCAAAACATTCAGTGCTCATTCTGCTCTGTGGAAATGTAAGTGTGAACTGTTGTCAGCTATAAAACCTTTAAAAGGAAACCGTGCAAAGAATAATAGAGAATAATTCAGTTTATGTTGGATAAACTATTCAACACATTGTTAATCCTAGGTTTTCATGATTTCATGCAGTTGCTGCCATTTCTGAATTGGCTGTTACTGACTGTCTCCCATAGACTCTAGATTGTTGATGAAATTGATAACTGGGGAAAGTTGTCTCACAACTCCAATTAAATGCCTTTTATTATTTTCAGATAGAAAAACAACTTTCTTTGTGGAATGACTGCCCCTAGAATTCATATAATGTAATAAACCTAGACAACACTGGGATCTTATTCAGGACAGGATTTTGCCTGAAAGGGAAAGTATACTCCTTTATTCTCCATGGATTATGACACTCATAAAAAGGACATTTTGGAAAATAAGAAGCTCTGCCATGGATTATAAACTGGTTGAAACAGCCAAGCTAATTAGCTAGCTTTCACCACAACATAAGGCTAACAGATGATATATTGAAAGTTCCATTGAACTGATTGGGACTTGCTTCTAAATAAGCATGCATGCAGTTGCACTGATAATAATAATGACAATAATAATTTCCCTATTGATAATGATAGTCATCACTGTGCTTATGTTGCCTGTATTGATACAAATGCTACTGTTAGTAATGCTGTGTAGAGAAGAAACGAGGAATCAATTTGCAGGGAATATAGCATCATGTCATGCCTTAGCTGGATACAATCCAGTGTTCTTTTGAAAAGTCTCATCTGTGTTTGTAATGCAATAGATGGTATTTGATACAGATTAGGATATGAATCCAGGGGACCACATGGCTGCCCGGATGGTTGTTTCTGTCAACCCTTAGACCAGCCTTCCTTTCCTTGGTTCCCTGCATATATTTTGTGCCACAGCTCACAATTAGCCCCACTCAGTATGGTGAAGGCTCAGGGATGATGGGAGTTTTGCACTGAAAAATTTAGAGGGCATGAGGTTGAGGAAGGCTGTCTTACCCTAGAGTGAGGTACAGGTTTTAACGCTTTATTTTCTGTTATGGTGCCAATTTGGATCAGAGACCCATTAGCTCCAGAGTTTTGAAATCTCCTCCCCACCACCCATGGTCTCAATCCAGATTCCCCCTACAATGAAGATTTGTGCTTTAATAAGAACAAAAACCCTGCACTTAAGGGTGCAGATAGGGAACTAATATTACTATCTACTTTGAATGAGTGTATGACCCACTAGAAGAAGAAGAAGAGTTTGGATTTGATATCCCGCCTTTCACTCCCTTTAAGGAGTCTCAAAGCGGTTAACATTCTCCTTTCCCTTCCTCCCCCACAACAAACACTCTGTGAGGTGAGTGAGGCTGAGAGACTTCAGAGAAGTGTGACTGGCCCAAGGTCACCCAGCAGCTGCATGTGGAGGAGCGGAGACTCAAACCTGGTTCCCCAGATTACGAGACTACCGCTCCTAACCACTACACCACACTGGCTCTCACTAGGAAATATTTCCTTGTGCTTTGCCTCTGCATGACTCCACCAGCTACAGCCTGTCTGTTGAACCCACTTGCCTGCAGCCAGGCTAGGAATGGTAGATAAGAATGGTGTCTATTCTCATTTTAATGCAAATCTGCCTAATTCACATTTCCAGTGCATAAAATGAAACTCAGCTGTCTATGAAATTTGCATTTTGGGGTGCAAGTTTTCAACTAAAAATGCATATTAAAATGTGCATACTAGTGAACATAATGCATTAAAATGCATTACGTTGGGGGAAATGGCGTGCAGAAGATTACAAAAGTTAGTAAGACCTTTTGTTTCTTTTCTTTCTTAAAAAAAATTGCATACTTGATACAGAAATAGGGCAAACCAAATTTAACAGGAAAAATGAGATAATGAGAGAAATCAGAACTGCCAAGATTCCACCATCCCTTAGCCAGATCTGTGTGCTGTGACAGCAAGAATGACCTGAGTAGAAATGATGGCTTTAGCGTACGCTGCTAGACGCATAGCTGGAAAATGCAGGGGGATCAATTTTTTCCTTGGCACCACCTGAGGATCTCACCTCACATGATTGTGACATAGGGGTAGGGAATATTGCGTGTGCATTCTGCTCCTGGGGCTCAGTGCGGTGCTGGCAGTTCCATGCATCCAGCCTCTGCGTGGTTTTGGCTTGTGCACACCCTGTTTTTTGCACGCTATATGGGAGCTGAACCATATCTGGAAGCTTTGAACTTTGTTATCCTTGTGCTGCTCGTAATAGATGATTCAGGCTTTTATTACTTTTCCTTTCGGCATTCCGATGACATCCACACCTTGCAAAGTCAGTATGAACCTTGCTTTTTCCTGTGAACAATTTCTCTGCAGAAACTGTTCAGGTTATTCTTCTTATACCAAACCAAGTTCAGTAGCTGTGTAAGTGTTTCTCTTCCAAACTAACAACTTGTTCCAATCCATGTTGAAAATATTAATTGCTTTGCTTCCTGAGCAAGAACTCTTCACCTCCTTTTTATAGCACGGGCAGTGTCAAAAGAAACTATTATTACAGTTCCTTCCTTCCGGTGTATTATTGAAATGGGGCATGCTGAGAGAATTTGCTGTTTTGGCAGCTGATACGTTATCTCCCAGCTTTTGCTATTTACAGAGGGTGTGTTTGCACCACATGCCCATCAGTCTGCCTGACGATAACACTGCTTGTCCTTTAATTTCTGCCAGAAGTCAAGTTGTGAACTGAATTAGCTCTTTGCTTACTCTCTTTGAGTGTACCAGAGGTTGGGACATTTAATTCCCTTTTAAAATTAAGAAAATACACCAATCATCTCCCTAATAAAGCTTCACTTTCCGTCATCCGTTATAAAATTAACTGGTGTCTATATTAAACCAACCTTTTTTGGTTCCTCTCTTCATAGGCTAAGAACATCCACCCACCAAGTCATATAAGATCAATGTTGCACTCTCTAGATTTTATTGGTCTACAGCTTCCATCAGCCCCAGCCACCATCGCCAATGTTCAGAAATAATAGGAGTTGTAGTTTGACAACATATAGAAGGCCACAGATTAGGGAAAACTGATGTAGAGCATTCCGCCTTTTTAGTATTTGGTGGTGGATGGTACACACAATTTTACTAGATCCTTGTGGCAAACCTCTGAATGATTTGTTGTGCTGAAGTCCCCTTGCATGGTTTCTGCTTAAAGAGCAACTACAGCTTATTTATTTAAATTACACTTCTCCCCTCTCTTGCTTGAGGAGTTCAGAGTGGTCTCAGGTGGTCTCCAATTCAGGTAATTTACAGGGCCTAAACATACTTAGTAACTTCAGTGGCATAAATGCATCTTCTGCCCTCTGGTTTGCTCAAGTGCACCAGGCTTTATTCTGTAGTGCAAACAAAATTAACTATTCCCTCTACGTCCATTGTTATGTATGCATAATTGTGCTTTCTACCACACGAAGCTGTCCAAATGATAAGATAAAACTTTCAAGGTCCTTCTATAACAGTGGTTCCCAAACGTTTTCCCCCATGGACCACTTGAAAATTATTCATGATCCACTTAATGATTTTCCTGCCTCTTGTAGCAATTGCAATGCACTGGATGCTGTATGATTCTTTATTGCTTCTTTTATTTCTTATATTTTTATTGCGTTGCAGTTTGTATTCTCAGACATGCCATGAACTACCTGAATGATGGTTATGGACCACTGTTGGTTCATGGACCACAGTTTGGGAACCCGCGTCCTATAGGTTGTCCCACCTTCAAAGGTCAGATCAATGGTGGCGAAAGGGGACTCTTCAGCTCTAGCCACCCAATCTGTGGAATGCTTTCCCCAGGGAGGCTTCCCTGGCACAAACTCTCATCCTTCCAGTGCCAGAAGAAGATCTTTTCATTCACCCCAGCTTCTGCACTATTAGATCAAGTTTATTTTCTCTGGTGCTCTCTGTTGATTTTTATTTTTTTACAGTTTCTATTTTTGTCTTTAAATATTGATCGCAAGCCACCCTAGAATTTGTCAAGCCTAAATAAAATACTCTGTTAAAGCCACAGAAAAACCTTCTGATTGAACTATGCCTTTGTGCTTATAGACGAGGCAATTCAGCCTTTTTATTTTCATTCAATCTTCCTTAACCTGGACAGCTACCACTGGCGTGTAATTTCCGAGGAGGAGTTTGAATGGATGGGTGTGCTTGGAAGTTTCTGTGAAACTTGTAAAGCTTTTGACAAACAACTGGTAAATCGGATGGTGTGGAACTGATACTGTAAGTACAGGCGCTGCCTCAGGAGATTAATAACCCTGCTGAGGTTAAAAACTGGGAAAGCCTCCAGCAGACTGCATTTGACAAGCCCATGTTAAAACTATTAGATGTTGATTTAGATCTTTGCTTAAAAACTTGGATTGTTCACAAAAACTGTGGGGGTATAGTTAAAACATTTTTTTCTCCCTTCAGGGCTAACATTCTCTCCCCCCACACCCTTCTTCTTTTCTCTCTTTTAGGTATGTGATGTCAAACCAGTAGGCTGTTCTCTGGAGCCTCCCACACACTATTGTAACGTCATGTGCCAGTATGAATATTATTAACACAGACACACATACTTCAGTGCTCTGCAACAGAAGAGGAGGAAAGAGAAACGAAAGCTTTAGAATCAATGAATGGACTGCCTGCAAAATGTTGCTTATCTAACTTCTGCTGAGAATACCTCCCATTTCTGCTACTGGAGAAGAGCTGAGCGGAAACAGGATCATACCCACCCCCCATTAATTTCCATTCATATATATTTATCCCTTTTTATCTTGGATTTCAGGCTCTGAACTGCTTTGGCTGCAAGCACTTGGACAGCAATATGTGTCATGTCATTGTCACTTGCCGCTCAATGCTGTGGACGCTCCTGAGTATTGTTGTGGCATTTGCAGAGCTCATAGCCTTCATGAGTGCTGATTGGCTGATTGGCAAGGCAAAACCTGGGAATTCTGAGGGCATGGACAATGGGATGGGAGGATCGCTGGAGCCGTTTCGTCCAACCTTAGGGATCTACGGACGTTGCATCAGACTCTCACACATGAAATCATCGATGCCCGACACGCTTTGTGGCCCTTATGCTGAAAACTTCAATGAGATTGCCAGTGGATTCTGGCAGGCGACGGCTATTTTCCTTGCCGCTGGGATCATGATACTCTGTGCTGTCGCATTTGTATCTGTTTTCACCATGTGTGTACAGAGCGTTATGAAGAAAAGTATTTTTAATGTCTGTGGGCTGCTACAAGGGATTGCAGGTAAGTATGAAAAGGCAAAAAGTGAAACATATTGGATATGTTTGTGGTATGTGGATGAGGACGCATTCTCAACAAGATTTTCTTTCTGCTAAATGTAAAGACCTGTTCAAATAGTTTAGTCTCCAGAAGACTGCATTTAACAAGCCCATGTTATAATTCAGGAATATGGTCGGGTAAAACTTAAGACGCTAGCTAAAGTTTCCTTTATAGCTAGCACGTGTTCTGGATATTTCTCAGAAGAATGACTATGTTGCAGTTTACTTTAAAGTACCTATATCTTTTCTGCACTGTGAGAAGCTGTTTAGATACCCTCAGACCCTCCTCCTTAACATGACACATAGTTTGAATCAGCAAATATGATTTGTCATAATAATAATAATAATAATAATAATAATAATAATAAGTTTTATACTTCACCTATCTGACTGGGTTGCCCCAGCCACTCTGGGCAGCTTCCAACAAGAATACAGAGGGAAATAAAAAAAAATCACATCAAACATTAAAAGCTTCCTGAAACAGGGCTGCCTTCAGATGGCTACAAAAAGTTATATAGTTGTTTAACTCTTTGTCATTTGACGGGAGGTTGTTCCACAGGGTGAGTGTGACTGCCGAAAATGCCTTCTGCCTGGTTGTACATTGAGGGAACCACCAGAAGGCCCTTAGAGCTGGCCCTCAGTGTCTGGGCTGAACGATGGGGTGGAGACGCTCCTTCAGTTATACAGGGCTGAAGCTGAAATTATACTACTCATAGTTCTAGAAACCACCATTTCATCTTTGATTCCAGTCCTTAGCTGTGTGACTAGCACAAAATGGCAAACTGATTTGTCTCAAACCAGGAAGCAAGGAAAGGAATCATAAGGTGTGAGGGGAGGGAGGGTACGGGGAAGGTTGTTATTTTCCATTTATTGCATTTATAAACCCTACCTTTTCTCTGAAGAGCCCTTAAATACATTATGTATGAACCAGCAGTTCATATCTTTCCTCACCACCATCCTTTTTCTCTTAAGAGAATCCTAAACAAACCAGAGAAGAAAATGGTGGGTCAGCCACAAACCATTATAAATCAGAGAATGAACCACTTCTGTATCTGAACCCTTTTGGTTGTAATTTCGTTCTGAAACAAACAAACAAACAAAACTACGGCTAATGTGACTATCATCCATAGATGGAAAGCAACCAATTTTTTAAAATTTAGTTCTTTGTAAATTATGTTGTGGCTACAGAATTAGTAATCTCGAGATGACTCTTTACTGAGTTCACTGATGCTTTGTCATGGCAGTGCTATTGCACCTGGAATGTTGCCAGTGTTCTGCTGATGACGTGTGACTGTCACGATGCACGAGTTTCTTAATTCTTGCTCTTGCAAAGTGCTTAAGCAAATGGTTCAAGTAGTCTGCCAGCATGGCTGTAAACAGATAGGACTATTAAAATATTCCCTCATAGCTGGATTGAAGCCTGGCTTAAATACATCCATGAAGTTTTATTTTTCAGAGTTGTTTCTGTAAAGTACAAATATTTTGCAGAAGTAGACCTGGTTTTGATTGGTTTTTTTATGTGTACTTGGGACACAGATGGTACTCTTTTTCTTATCACCTTACATTTCCAACAGCTGTCATAGCACAAGCACTTTCAATCATTTAGAATATTCTTGATTAACAGGACAAACTTATACATATTTACTCAGAAATCCAATGCTGTATGCAGAGTTCTCACACATCAAGACTTCACTTTCCTCTTTACACACAATGCACCCCCAAAATCTGCTCCAGAACCCCCCTAAACCTCTGGAACAGATTTTGAGAGTGAGTAATGGGGAAGAGGAAAGAAGGGACAATTCCTTTGCACAGGGGGAATGGTGGTGTGGGATATAGCATAGCTCAATATCCAAACAAAAACCAAAACCAAAGTGCTGGACCAACAAGCACAAAAAAACCCCTCTGCAGTGCCACAAATCCAACTTAACAGTGTAATGTTGGAAAATGTCGATGACTTTTCCTACCTGGGCAGTTATCTTTCCACAAGGACATTGATGCCGAAATCCAGCATCGCCTGAGCTCTGCGAGCGCAGCTTTCTCCCGATAATAGTGCCAAGTGTTTGAAGACTGGGACATTCACAGGGAAACCCAAATGCTCGTTTACAACCAACTTTACTGTACTCTTGCGAAACAAGGACCACTTATAAACACCATCTCCAACTCCTCAAAAGATTCCATCAACAATGTCTCTGAAAAAATTTACACATCACTTGGGAAGACAGTGTACTGTCAGTGTGCTGGAAGAAGAAAATATCACAAGTGTCAAAGCAATGATTCTTCAACATCAACTTCGTTGGACTGGTCATGTTGTTCGGGTGTCTGATTATTGTCTTCCAAAGCAACTACTCTATTCCCAACTTAAGAATGGAAGGCGAAATACTGGTGGACAATAAAAGAGGTTTAAAGGTGTTCTCAAGGCAAATCTTTAAAAATGTAGGATAAACACTGACAACTGGGAAACACTGGCCTGCAGGCACTCCAATTGGAGAACAGCCTTTACCAAAGGTGTCATGGGTTTTGAAGACAAAAGGGAGAAACGAGCTAAGAGGAAGGCACGCTTGGCAAACCCTCACTGTGATCCACTCCTACCCGGAAACCTATGTCCCCACTGTGGAAGGATGTGTGCATGCAAAAATCACTTACAGGCTCACTGTTAAGACTGTTTTCATGGAAGACAATCTTACTTGGCTACAAGTGATAGCCAAAGAAGAAGAAGATTAAGTCCAGTGATAATTAGGATTACTGCCCAGGTTATCTTTAAAATCTCGCAGAAATTACGATGATTAATATTTAATCTTTTTCCTGGAATTTGTGGGAAGAAGAAAACTGTACACAAGTTGTTGAATTTCTGACCAGTTTTGTGGGCAGTGACTTAAATGGTGCGTAAAATGAAGATTACAGAATGTCCTTCTAAGGGTTTAGTCCAAGACCTTTATCTGCATGAGCATGTAGGGCTGCCAAGTCACAGTGAGCCCACACACATCTTAGGCCAAGGAGCTTTTTAGTGTGTCTGCAAATAATCTGTCTTCTGATTAAAAGGTTCCTTTTGGGATTCCTGTTATCCTCCAGTGCTCACAGTTCCTTTCTGTTCTTAAAGTAGGGAAGCAGCAATCTTCATTTTGTAAACATTTAGAAGCCATACTGTTAAGGAAAGAATAAGTCATCAGCTTCAAAGGGCCATAGACCAACACAACCATATCATTAGATCAGTAACTGCTGCTTGACAAACAAAAGGGGCTGGACAGGCGGTCATTTGTGCATCTTTTGCGAGTGCTGGAGCTATTTTTAAAAGGCTGTGAATTACTTGAAAAACCTGAGTTTGAGCAATTTTGTTCCTAAAATACTAACAGGGAATTAATTTTTAAGTGGGTCGATTGTAATAATAGCTTCCTCTTTTCTGCCTGTAAATATCAGTAGTCTGTAGTATCCAGTTGGGTGTTTAGGGACTGGGATTCAGAGGCATACTAAATGCATTTGCCCACATTCATCCCTTGCTACCCTTGGCTCTCTTTTTCCTCCCTCCATTTCTCTCTATATTATATTAGACTGTAAGTTCCTTGGGGGCACAAAGCTTAATATTTTTTGCCTATAAAACTCTGGAAGGTGCTACATATACTGAAATAACTAAAAAACATATTAAATAATAACATGGGGTTGTTTTTCTTTTTTCTTTTAAAAAAAAGGTTGTTTCCATGCTTATATTAAAACTACTCTCAAAATATTTTCTGAAAATATTTAAAGTGCATATTTTGTGCTAAGTTTCCACTTAGGTTTGTTTTTGGCGGGGTTTTTTATTATTATTTTTTTATTTTAGCCATTAGTGCCAGCCCTTCTCCATTTCTGGGAAAATGCTGTTTGGTTTATAGTGGAAATCCTGACACTGTCTCAAGTACATTTGCACTTTGAACAGCATGGTACACGAGTTCCTGTATTCAGATGGCTGCATTCCAGCATGACTGCTGAAAGTTAAAGTTCGGGAAAAGACTTGGTGGGGGCAGGAGGAGGGGATATGAGCCTAAGAGGAAAAGTGTGCTCATGCTAAGTATATGTGATAATCAGGCATTGAAATATGGTAGAGCCGATTTCAAATAGTACAGGATAGTACTTTAACAGTAACGATTTTAATTCTGTTACAGATTGAGGTTTTGCCTAGCAAAGTGGGCAGCTTAGACCCTCCTGTGCCTCTGGGCTTGCTTAGACTCCAGGCTGACCAGTAGTCTGTGTAGTGTCATTGTATGACTTGCACTTCAGTCTCCCTCTAAGATACATAATGAACATGCCTTTTATATGTAGCAGGAGATGAAGGGCCTGAGCTGATAAAAGCTGGCAGACAGCTCCTGAGAGGAGGCCATAATATTGCTTCTTCTTGTCGTTGCTCAATCAATTCCTCGTCATGCTTCCTCTGTCGCAGGGCTTTCTTCCCAAATCGTTTTTCTAGCCAAGTTGGTGATGCATCAGCCTCCTCTGCGTTCTTGGCAAGTCATCTGAAAGAGGAGTCAGATTAGGACTGAGATTCAACGCAATCCTAACAGTTTCCAGAAGAGGCAGGCTAGAAAACTTTTCTAACCATCCCTACTCAGGCACCTGCGTGGATGGCTTGTCCTAGCTAATGCACTGTAGTAGAACAGTAATGGAGGAACACTCGGCAAGACAAATTGGAATGTTTCTTGAGTTTAGTTTTGGAATGGTTTTAGGAAAATGCTGCACAACATAGGATCAGCCAACAGGACTGCAACTAAAATTTACGGGAAAAGTAGCAGCTGCCCTAACCTTTTGGCAACACACTTTGCATGTGATTTTCATTTTTAGTCTGAGCAAAACTGAACTTGTATAGGTGATGGTCATGAAGACAATGTACGCCAAAATTTGTGAAGTGTCTTCTCTTCTTTCCTTGTCTTCATCTGTGGGTTAACATTACAATCCTGACTACATTTACTCACAAGAAAATACTATTGATTTCAATAACGTTTAGCTTCAGTTAAACGTGCAATCCTATATGCATGTGCCTGGAAATAAGTATCATTGAACTAAATGGGGCATGCTTGTGATTTTTCCTAGGATTGCACTATAAATCATCAGTGGATTGCAGTATTAACCTTTTTTAAAATACTTGAATGAGAAAAGAGGATAAAGGTCTTTTCTGTCAAAAATCTGCTAGCAAAAGATAGGAGATAGATGTGATTAAGCTCTTTGCAGCAAACTGGTCCAGCATTATTGATATCCTTTTTGATAGACGTGATAACTATTTGAAAATCGCTAGTATACATGCAAAGGAAAGAATAACAAACTAATCATATGATTTTTGTGCTGCCCATGACTCACTGTATGTGGGTGTTTTCCGGGTTGGTAAAACCAAGAACCCAATTTCAGTACAGTTTCTGTAAAGTGCAACTGAATTAGGAAAGAGTCTGGAAAAACCCTGGTGTTGCCAACCAGTCCTTGCGGCTTTTAGTTTCAGAGCCTTCCAACACGTTTTGTCATTTTCTTTGGCTAGTTTGTCTTCTATAAGTATTAATTCAGGGAGCTGAACTTATTGAATATTTCCAGTCAGTTGCTGAAATCTAGGGCTGGATCAAGGCACATCAAATAAGTGTTTCAGTTTAAAGTGTTGTAAATTTAAACAGGAAAAACAGGTGGAAAACAACAGGGCTTCACGTTGCCATCTGGTGGCACAATGTTATATTGCATATACAACACATATAAATTGCTTTTTCTTTTACCAATCTAGCTGAATCCTAGGATTGGCTTGACTAAGTTACTGCATTTAAATAGCTATCTACATCAAGTTTGCATTTTTAGGAATGGGTGTGTCACATGTATAGTTGGGTCCAAATACAGTATCTTGTCTATGACATTGAATGGATTCCCTTGGAAAATGGAGGTTTTTAGGCAGAAATTGGATGGCCATCTGTTATGGATGCTTTAATTGAAGTCCCGCATTACAGGTAAAAAAAAGGTAAAGGACCCTTGACAGTTAAGTCCAGTCGCGAACGACTTTGGGGTTGCGGCGCTCATCTCGATTTACTGGCCAAGGGAGCCGACATTTGTCCACAGACAGTTTTTCCGGGTCATGTGGCCAGCATGACTAAGCCACTTCTGGCGAAACCAGAGCAGCGCACGGAAACGCCGTTTACCTTCCTGCTGGAGCAGTACCTATTTATCTACTTGTACTTTGATGTGCTTTTGAACTGCTAGGCATTGCAGGGGATTGGACTAAATGACCTTCCAGTTCTACAATTAAATGACAAGAAAACAGACAAAATACTTTCTGAGCTGTTTTCTGTGTTTCCCCTTCGTTTTAATAATGCAGGATGGTCCTTGCTTGTCTACAGCACTGACGCACCATTGATCCCATTTGGCCAATTTCTGCTTTCTTCAGAGGCATTTTTGACAGGCAAACACCCCTTTGTTTCAGTAGGAAATGCAAGGGGGTCGTTTCTGGATTTGCAGACAGCATTCAGCTTTGCCAGTATACTCTGCTGTTTAATGTGGCAGAACAACAACTGCACAAGAGACTGTCAGAACTAAATATCATGCTTCTGGCTTATCCAAACAAACAGCTGGGTAACCATGCTCTCTGAAGGAGTTGTTTCCAAGATCAGACCAGGGGGATCTGCTTTATGTTATTGCAAAGCTGCCACTGCGGCTGGTCTGGCATTACTCAGATCCAGTGCAAGGCAGTCAGAGTGATGTGTGACGTTGATGAATTTTAGTACTGAACTTTGAGTTCTTGGCTTTCAACAGTGATGTTGTTCCTTATGCTCAGTGGCTATTAGCCCTGATAGCTAAGTGAAACTTCAGTGTTTAGAGGCAGTGCATATCTGAACACCAGATGTTAGGGCAAAACAATTGAAGAGGATTGTTGCCTTCAAGCCCTGCATATAAGGTTTCCTTAGACGTATCCAATTAACCACAGTTCTTGTTACATTCCTGGAGCTCCAAATAAAAACTTTGAAACCAAAATAAAAAGGCACATGACAATTAGCTACCTAAGCTAGAACTTAGCTCTTGCTATTGAACTCCCCTCTCTTCAAAATTATATGGACAACTTCTTTTTATTAATTTGTGTCTAGAGCACAATATACTTCTTTTTCCTTTCTGTTTTTGGAGAGATGGATTGTGTCTCTCTGCGTTAACTTAGCTAATCCTTTTTTAGCTAATCACTTGGAAAGTGGAGGTGCCCCTCCAGATGTACCTCCACAAAACTTAAATTGAACATCCTCTCCAAAGCTGCCTCCAGCCTCTGAGAGTCCAATTAAAGGCATCAAATTAATTAGCTACTCCATTTCTCCCCTACATTTGCACTGTACAAGACTTGCACAGGGATCATTAAATAGTAAGTAGGGGGTACCTCAATACTTAAGGATTGAAGGATTTGTAATTTCATGTTCTTCAATTAAATTACAGAGGCATACTAATTGAGTGGCAGATATAAAGGTAGAGAACAGAAAAAAACTGGCTTCTTAAAATTTGTCTTTAGTGAATTCTTTGATTTACGGATAGAATGGATGCCTGGACACACCTGTTTGATAAGTCTGTGCTAATAAGTTAATGCAACACACAGTAGTATCTTGTGGTATTTGCTAGCAAACATTTAAGCATTTAAATCTTATTTACTCAGTTGTCTGATAAATGCATATAAAGCAGAATTAATGATGGCAGAAGCCAATTTTTAAAAAGGAATCTGACTATGAGCACATAGCCTACATTTTAAGAAACAATCTGTGCAGTGTTAACTAATTTTAGGTGGAAAATGTGATAAAACGCACAGACGTCACTCTGCCAAAGCTGTCAGGTCCCTGGTAAACAGCAAGCCAGGATATAGCTATACCACAGATTTAATCATCATCTCCTTTCCTCAGGGAAGTCAAGTTCTGGGGTCACCTCACCAAGGTATAAGACAGGTGTTTGGTGTGTACATACACCCTCAGAGGTTATGCTCAAGTTTTGTTTTCCTTTAACACGTGTGCATAAAATGTTTTCTGGTAAGAGAAACTACACTTAGATTGGAGCAGTTTTAAAGCATCCTGGTTTTGATAGATAAAAGCCATTTCAAATGAAATTTTGGTGCTAAACATTGTAATTTTCAAACTTATGCTGTGTCAATAAATCTCCTAGTCAGAAAAATGATGTTGTATAGCACACTGACAAAGGAACTTCTGATGACATCAGGAAGGGGATTTCTGGTGTTTAGTCTGTCACAGCTGGTGGGCTCAGAAGGATGAAAGCCCAGTTTATCCTGGTCTGCCCAAGATGAAGCAATACTTTATAGTCTCAGTGACACAGTCATGCTGGCAAAGAACACTACACAATGTTTTTGGCTGTTCCTGACTCAGTACACAGAGAAATCCCTAATGTTAAGACTGGAACATAATTCACATATGGGGTTTTGCAACCAACCAAATGATAAAAGGCTACAGATAATCCAGGTTCTCTCTTTCTATTTAAGAAATGCTTGTTAAAGGATTTACATACAGGGTCTGATGCATTTTGAACCTTCTCATATGTCCAAGTGCAGCTTGATGTAATGAGGGATACTGGGATGTTTCTCTCAGCTGGCTGGCATTCTGTCCCAATAATTAAGAAACAGTAATGTGCTGGAGCATGTGCAATCTTAATTGCCGTGAATGAGACAGAAACTAGCACTCACAGCTGTTCCTGCCCTCAAGATTTACTAAGAAACAAACCAATACTGGCTGTGATTTATAACTTAGAAAAAACTTCATCCTTGGTGGAGATGGGGAGGAATAATAGGAATATAGTTAATACTGTAAACATTTTTCAGTGTTGTCATTTTATTCATTTTACATGTGACTATAATTTGTTTTAGCTGTTTTTAATGCTGAATTTAATGTTGCCGTAACCCACCCTAGGATCTGCTGGTGAAGGGCAAGTAATAAATTTAGTAATAATTCTCCATTTGGGCATGTCCTGCTGGGTTTGTATTACTGCATAGCAGCAACTACATTCAGGATGTCAAACCCACAGTTGCACTATAAACAGTGCATTGCCTGTCGGTCCCTAAGCCTGCAGGCCAAGTGATTCTGCATTGTAGTTACTGAATCCTCTCCCCTTTTGTCATGATAAACTTCCCTTTTTTTGCCAGTTTGGTTTACAGTGATGTGTTTGCACTTTTGTTCTAACTACTCTTTCTTTTTCTTGGTAGGTCTCTTCCTTATCCTAGGCTTGATCTTATACCCTGCTGGCTGGGGTTGTCAGAAGGCAATAGACTATTGCGGACATTATGCTTCGGCTTATAAACTTGGTGACTGTTCGCTGGGCTGGGCTTTCTACACTGCAATTGGTGGCACTGTTCTGACATTCATCTGCGCAGTCTTCTCTGCCCAAGCTGAAATCGCCACCTCCAGTGACAAAGTACAGGAAGAAATTGAAGAAGGGAAAAGTCTTATCTGTCTCCTTTAATGACTCAAGAGAACCTTTACATGTCTCAGCAGAATTGGCTTCTAAGTGGACTTCTAAATGAACTGATGCCAAGACACACACAAAAGCCTTTTGGAGCTCAAGCAGTATAGTGCCACTTAATAGGCATGGAGGAGGACTATCAGCAACATAAGAAGAAAATGTTACTTTGTCAGCATCACAGCACCTGGCTGCAATGGAAGGATGCTACAACATACAGCTGTTGGCTTCAAGTTTGTATGAACAGTGCCTAACGGTTTTGGAAATGCTCAGTTCTACTTGTATGTTCACCACTATGAAGGATTGCAGAGGAATCCTTGGAAGGATATTGCTGAATACAAGTCAATATGTTTCCACTATGTACAGAAAGTTAATGTAACCAGGCTTCAAGTTCAAAGGTTTTAGATGTCACCTTGGTGCCATCCCTACGGCAGTTTCTTCGGGATGCATTTAGAAAAGCTTATCTTGTTGAAATAGCACATGGGGGAAACTTGGGTACAGGAAATATGCATGGATTCCAAATGAAGCTTGCAAGGAAGGGATTTTCATAGGCTGGGGCTTGTAAGCAATACTTTGCCCAGTAAACATGTGAAATAGGTTGCTGTAGTCAGAACAAGTACAGTATACAGCAGCCACCAGAATGAAAGCTAAATTATTTTGGGCTCATAAGCACAGGTAGTACTAGCAATATGCGATTGATTTAGCTGTATAAATGTAGATAGGTGAAGCAAGTCTTAGGAAGTAGTAATGGTAGTACTTAGGCCCCAAAGGTGTACCTCCTAGTGGAAGTGTAGACCTTAATCCACCTTCAAGGACAGTAGCAAGCAGAGTACTGGTGCCCACAGGGTACCTCCAATGGCCTCTTCTCGCCATTCCAAGTACAGACTGCCATTGCGTTCATCTTGCCCGAGATTATGTGCCTAAAATAGCCGCATCATCACCTAAGGACAGACTCTATTAAGGTCTGATGCTTTTGAAAGATCTTTTTACAGCTATATTGCATGCTGATGATTATAATCAGCTCAATGATTTTCCAGAGGTGATCTTTTTCTGCAAGACAGTGCATACATACACTTCTGTAATTTTTCTACAAGCCTGAGAATTTTTGAAACCCATTAAAACAAAATATCATGGTGCTGTCATAATGACGGGTTAACTGACAGCTAATAATCAGATGTTCATGTATCAGATTAGCCTTATTAACATTGATCTCTCATATTTTACCTTTTGATAGGAAGAACGTGCAGCAGTTGGAGGCCAAGATGCTAGACTAAAATTTTACATCAAAACCACTAATGATAACCACTTATGTCTACCATAGCTTATAAAATTAAGAAAATTGAAATTTCCAGTAACAAGGAATGTATTTTAGAGTATCTACCCCTCTAACTCAGGTTTATTGTGCATGGCTGCTTCTTCTTTAACCACTGCTATAGTAAGTACTACAAAAATGAGTAACAACTATGTACATACAAATTTTGTGGGGGTATTACCAACTATGCTGATATGTTCAGTACCAGCAGTGCCGATTAAGACACTATCTTGGACAACAAAAGTTTGCTTTCGTTTGCAGAGCTGCTGCTACTTCTTCCACAATTTCTCCTGTTCAAAAACTTGTGGACATTCCAATTAGCAAGAGCATAAAAGGGTGATGCACTACCCACGCACATTATGATTAATACAAACATGCATTAAGACTTTAGAAGTGTGATGGACAACAATAAGTCTTCCTACTATAAAGATAGGGTCTTATAAAACAACCAACAACAACCAGGTTCACCTAACCTGAAAACCCAAACATTGTAAACACTGTCCCATCGTTTACAGAGTGGTAGATTACTTGTGACCCAAGCCAAATGCAGCCTACTTTTGTGACTCTGCCAGGTGCTTAACAACCCTTGTTCATTTTTGTAGCTTTAGGCCAGTAGCACATAAAGAAAGGTTTGCAAGGTCCTAGTAACCAAAACACATAGTTGTGGACTATGCTTGGCTTGATAGGTCACAAGCTGCACAGGTCTGAGGAAGACTATCTCATTCTAGAACATGGTGGGCTTCTCCTATTTAAAAGGGCTCCCTCTTAATGCACATGGAGTGTCCATGCTGATGTTCTTTAGTTTGCTCTCCTTTTTGGTACTGCAGCAGCGAAAAACCTCCAGATTGAAATAGTGAGGTTCAATTAGAGCTAACCTTTTTAGCTCTAAAAAGAATGCATATTCAATAAGGACGCAGGGCTAATGAAATATTTGTTTGGCAGAATCAGTTTTAACACATGATATGATCTTGTCACATTTCACATTTTATGTCTGAAGCTGCCCCCTCCCCCAATGAATACTGCTGTAATTATTATGGCTGTGATCCAGGTGTGTAGTTACTCCAAGTCAGAATATGCATTCTGTTTCCCCCTTTTAAAAATACAATTGCTCTCACAATTTTTCTTTAGATTTTCTTCTCCCCCAAATGGCAGTTTGGCAATAAGAGCCATAAGAGCTGTTAAAAAGAAGAGTGCTGGTTCAATAATTTGTTTCACATCTCTTCCCCATTTATTGTTAAGTTGCTCTTGCATTTAACCTCCATACTGATTTTTGAGATACAAACATTTGAAGGTAATTGAGGGATAACACTAAGATTTCTATCTCTTTCTCTAGGGAAACTATCATGGGATTTCAAACTAACAGCTTCCAGCCTAGAATTGAAGTGGTAAAATCAGAAATTAATGTGTCTAGAGAGTGAGAGTGTGCACAGTTGAAATTAAAGCTTTTATGGAACAGATTAGTAGTATATGGGGCTCTTGAAAAGTGTTTTAAGGAATTCATTGATGTAACAAACCATTATTTACTTGGTCTCTCACATTTCCAACTGCCCTTTTAGTAAGGGTTCCAAATGGGCATGCCAACTTTAGACAATACACTGTAGTGCTGCAGTGTTTAAAGCAAAAATTGTCATCTTAAAAAAGAGAAAGTTTACCCCCACGTTGAATTGAACAGCAGTTGGAATAAATTCATAAAAGCTGCAGTTGGCAAGAACTTCTTTGCAAATAGGTTTTTACTCCTGTTGGAAAGTAATAGAGAGAATGCTTCTAAGACACTTCCTATGACTCAGGTATGTATCTAAAACCAGCAGCTTTTTTGCTTTGTAAAAATAAATCACATGCACATATGATTGATCAATGGATGAATCCTATGTGTTTTAGTCAATGATTTAAACAGGTAAAATATTTTAGTTGTGCAATGACTAATATTTCAAAATCCAGTATGGTAGATACAGCTTTAACCAACACTCAAGTGGCATTTGGTCTAGTTATAAACTCTACATTCTAATGTACATGAGCCACAGAATTGCAGACTATAAGTGAAGTTTCTATAATAACATGGACTGGAAGCACAGTAACCTAGAAGTGTGTGCATTATGAAGCTTAGGCCCTGGCAAATATTACCACATAATTGGGAAGTTTAAAATGTATTTAACATCACATCCTACTAAGATGATGCTTTACTGTGCTATTACAGCTACCACCTGGCAAGAACTCTTACCTATAAAACAGGTATGAATGGTTCCATGGTCAAAAACAAGCTGAGTTCTGCCCATCATGTTTTCTAACAAGCTCTAAAGGGACAAGGATTTTCTCTCTTGGAGAGCCTTCCAGAAAGTCCGATCTCAGTAATATGCAGACACAATTCCTTATGTGAGGCTATATATTACAGTATTGTGGGAAGAGGGAGAGAACTCAAGGAAAATCTAGTTTAAACAAAATTTCCAATGGCACAGTTCAGATTTCAGCCACTGAAATAGTTCAGCCCGTTCTTTTGCAAATAAGCACATCAGTAACCAAACATTGGCATTCCTTACATGGCATAATGCATCTTTCTTATGGTTGAAATATATCCTAGTTTTCATCTAAACTTATATTTCATAAATTCCAAAAAATATTTCATAATTCCAAGAAAACTTACAGCATGGTTGGTTTTGTCACTTTTACACCCATTGCTATCAACACAACTTTGTGTTTCCTTGGATAGAAGCTTTATTGCCAGTCACAAGGTTTAAATCTATGTACAAGGAATCTTGAAAGTTTTCCAAACTACATCCTGTGGTTTAAGAAAGATTTTGTGTTTTACCTCTAAACAAACTTCAAGGACCCCTTTTTATAAAGTATTTTGCCTTCACAAGATGACATATATGTGAATGCTTCTTAGCGTGTGCTATATTAACTCAAGAAATTGTGTTTTAAACCTGTGTTCTAAACAGCTCAAAATGTGTAAACAAAACTTAACAAATTATTTCTTAAATAGCTGCGGCTGAATCATTTTTGTAAACATTTACTGTATTGTGTTATGTGCCACTGCTTTCCAGAGGGTAAAAATTTAAAGATTCACATGACGTGAGATGTGCAATAACAATAAGAAAAAAGAGAGGTTGAAAGGGACAAAGGTATTCCAAAGGCAAATACAGCTACACTAATTCTATTTCATATTTCATATCAGATGTCAACCATGTCCTGTAAAATCCCTCATTGGAATGAAGGTGGGGTTAACAATAATTGGAATGATGGATTTCCAGCATCTCCTGAACTCTGGGAAATCCAGGCCTACTTATTTATAGCCTAAATGTGAAGGATTGTTTAGCAATTAGCAAGCTCATCAACATAAAAGGAACAAGAGAGGAATGTTTGAAGCTCTATAGTCAGCTAAACATAGTAAAGGATGTTGTTGAGCTGTATTGCTAATTTAATTTGTCTACAATATAGTAATTTCTTTGCCTAATAAACAGTTATTAACCCTTCAAGTTTTCTGAGAAATCATTTCTGATTTTGACAAGCCTGATATTACTAGTTTGGGAGCATACAGTTATTGTTTTTAAAGTTTGGTTTAATCTGTATTTTTTATAAATTTAAATTGTATTAATATCGATGTGTTTGCCACCCAGTGCTCATTGGAAGAAGGTGAGGAATATAAATCCAATTACTTAAGCCAAGTTATCCATGCAACAGGAGAGGAACTACAAGAATGAGATTGCCATTGGCTTCTGATTGAATGTGAAAGGAAGAGCAGGTAACTTTGTACCAGTGAATAGTTGTACTGTTGGTTGTAACCATTGAGAACCAAAAGAGAAAGAGAACAAAGGCAATAAATTGGAGGCATTTAACAGCTGTATTTTCTAGTACCAATCTGATAACTAAAAATTGTTGGTGTAATTAGGAAAAATGGGTGAAATTGCAGTAAGTGTTTGGACCATGTCTAGTAGCTACTGATAGCTTCCACCAATTAGACTACACCTCCTAGCACAACCTTGGCCAGAGGCTTAGTGAGTTTCAGAGACATACTCTCAAAGAGCCTCTTCAGCCCAGCTCTAGGGAAAACATATCAAAAGGAGCAGTCAACCTATTTTCCCAAAGACCTGTGGACAAAGAACTTGAACAAAACCTTGTGAAATATTTGTAGACATCTCAACAACCATGCATGAGGAAGATTTTAGTGAGGAAAACTCATTTTTTAAACCAATGAAGCCAAATGTCCAAAGTATTAAAAAAAAGTTTATTTGAGAGAGGGAGGAAGAAAAATGAAGGCACCAAATCAAACATACTTGAAATGAAAGCAAAAATTTAGTTTAGTTTAGATACATGTTAGCTTAGTTCAATTTAGTTTTTATATGGGTTACCTGCTTGAGCAGTCTTGGGTTTAGGAGCATGCACAGAATTCTTTGCAGAGTAGATGGTGAGAGAGTACCTTTGGCCATCTGGCTGGATAGCTCCAAAAGACAAAAACGAGGTGAAGCCTCACATATTTATGGGAGCCTGAGACTAGTACAAGCCAATCTCTTAGTTGTCACCGTGGCGTTCTTTTGTCCAATCATTATATACACTCCATCTCTGATGTTAGTTGTCTTCGCGGAATGCAGCAGTTATAGCAACAAAGAGCAAGAACTGAGTAACTGAACAATGAACACATTTTGCTGCACCCTGTCCAGCAACCTGTTCTCACAGTGGCCAACCAGATGCCTGCGATTCGCTGTAACTGGTATTTAGAGGCATTACAAAACCATCAGGCTTATGTAGTTACTGATCGTTCTATCCTCCATGAATTTGTCTAATTCCCTTTTAAAGCCATTCAAGTTGGTAGCCATCTCTCTCTCTTTTGGGGAGTCAGTTCCACTAACTCAGCCATCTGAAGGACTACCTGTTCTGACTCTCCCACCATTCTGCTTTATTGGATCACCTCAGCTTCTGGTAGTATTGAGGGGGCGGTCTTATTTTCTCCACACGATGCATAATTTTATAAACCTCTGTAATGTCCCCCTATATTTCCCCCCTCCCCCAAAGTCCCAAACACTGTAATCTTTCCTTATAGTGGAGTTGCTCCAGTCTCCTTGTTCCCTTTGGTTGCCCTCTTCTATACCTGTTCCAGCTCTACAATATTCCATAAATTGTACAGCTTATTCCAGAAGTTTCCCACATATAACACTTGTGACCCACTTGTAGCTGCTCAGTTATACACTGTGACCTGTTATAGAAGACACCAGAATAACAGAGCATCGTGAATTGATGATGTTAGTTCTGTCTTTAGAAGGTCTCTATAGGATGCACACAGAGCCTCTCGTCACACAACGTTTAGAAAGACACAATAAGGGCTTTTACATCATTTCCATAGCACCCAACCCTTGTAAAGGCATATCAAACATGGCTTTCAATTTAGCTGTAGCTTGCTGTGTGGCACACAAGGCAGGTTTTGAAAAGTGAAAACCAAGAAAAAAGGGCCCACAGCTGTATCTGGTTATATACTTTCCTGGATTGTGGCCACTATCAGTAAACTTTATTGCTACATTCATAAAGGACTCACAGTAGAGAAATTGACCCTCCACAGCAGTGACAAAGCGATCCGGATATAAAAAATACCAGCAAAGGTTTGTTTTCAGAGGTTTCAGTTTACTTCCAACAAGTTCCCAGACAAAATTTAATACTCCTAGTTTTCGTCAGTGCCGACAAATCATTCTCTTTAAAGTTTCCAATTTACATCACAAAACCAAAACACACCAACTATTACTGGGTGCTTCTTTAAACCATTCCCAGTTCTAATTGTATCAATTTGTTGTTCTGGTAATTGACATATTTTTCCCACTGCAGCAGATCACAGAATTTATATACAGATTACAAAAAAACAACCCCGATCCAGCTCTAGTTGTGCATAGTTACATGTGACTAGTAGTGCCAGGATCTGGATCAAATGCAGAGTCACACATCAGTTTTTAAGTAATGTATCAAGGTGACTTACAACATATGAAATAATGAAATAAATCCATAAGGCAATAAAACCAATCAAGTAATTTCTGCCTCTGTGTAACTACATATAACTAGAGCTGGGGGGGGGGGGAGAAATATGTGATACATTCTGTACACATTAACCCTCTTGCATTTTAGCTTGCCTTTTACAAAAATGTCCTACTTGAGTTTTAAAACTATACAGAGCAAACAATTAGGAAACATTTTTATTCTATGTCACTGAGTTAATACAATAAATATGTAGAACCTTTGAACTACCCAGACATGCAACATCAGAGGATCTGTGTGCATTTGTACAGAACCATGACATTCATCAGGATGGCAAAGCATTGTTAGGAATTTACAAAATATACAGATATCCCTCAGATAATCGACTCCAATGCCAAAACTATAGTGAAGAGTACTGACATTCCAGTGTTGAAACTCTGTATTTTGATCTAGCCACAACTGGATACTACAAAATGACTTAAATAATAGGTATATGATTTTTAACCGACATATTTTAATTCCGGTGCTAAATATTTTAACATACAACAGCCTTTTGCCGAAAACTAAAAATCAGAAGTTTTTGATTTAACCTTGATGGTTAATTTTCTAGATGATGATCTGTAAAATGGTACACGTTAAAATCAACATATGTCGTCTTGTTTTCTTGAACCAAAATAGCTACAAGACTTATGCAAACTAGACTTGCATTTATCTATTTCAAGTTTCATTCTGCTTTATCCCCTGAGGAAAAAAAATATTCAAGAACAATTTATTGATTTTTAAGCTATAATTAAAATTCATCTCCAACCCCAAATACAAGTTACAGGATTAGCAACAAAAATGTTATAGGGCAACAGAAGTAGGATGAAGGATTAAAATAAAATGTACGTTAAAGAAAGCTAAACTCTCTCTTACTAATCAAGGACTAAATACATCAAATTCCTCACAACATCCATGATATGACTTGCCCTCTGTGTTAGGTATAGAAAACTGTTTACAAAATGTAATTCCCATATAGTCTATTTTCTAGCATTTGCTGTTGTGATTAAGCTGTCAAATTTATCCTGTTTATTCATATAAGGTAAAGTTTGTAATTTGAGATATATGAATATACCCCAGATATAGCTTTTAGACCATGCTGAATATTTTTCCAATAGTGAGTCAGCTGAATAATACTTTTTCCAAATAAATATTGGATCAGAGTGTGTTAAGATTAGGACCTATATTGCAATACCTTTATGCAGTATATAAGAATTAAGAGTCTTTAATGACAGCAACTGAATGCTATTTGAAAAGTTAATCCAAGATATGTTCCAAGTTGCAATCCAATAATTCATATACTTCAGAATGTCAATGGGGGGGGGGGGTGACCTTAAAATGAGAGCTGATTACTCAGGATACAAAGATGAATTAAAAATGAAAAAAACCTCTGTGTAACACAAATAGCTGATTATTACTGCACTGAATACTCATCCTCAATCTGCATTTTATAAAATGCATTTATTCAGATTAAAAATCACACATAAAGGCTGAAGTATGTTAAAAAGAATTCAAGTACATAATTAAATTCCGTTTTTAAATGCCTGATTAGAGACTATGGTTGTTTTTAAAGATTTCAATAAGATACTGTATATTCAGATGTTTGTACAAGCAATAAACAGAGTGATTGACAAGGCTAAAGATTTAGTACCATTGTTAAACACAAGTGCACACTTAAAAAATGCCAGACTCCTTAAGCACAACAAAAATTTCACTGCATTTTAACACAGGCCAAAAAGGACTAGCTATGGGAGTGTTCTAAATATTGGTTAATGGGTTCTCTTTAGCAGTATGTTTTCCAAAGACATGAATACTGAAATTAAAAATAGCATATATAATCACTCAGATTCCATTAAACGTAATTCTCACTGCCTGTTGCATCACATATTATTTTGGTGAGACTAACTGTGCTCCAAAATTTCTGTAAGAAGACCACACACCATGAAAACAGATCCCAACAAATACTGTGACCATAGTGGTAGAGACAAATTCTGGACCAAAACACTAGCTCAGCATGGTCAAAACTGTTTCATGCAAACTCAGATTTTTATCAAAAGACCTATTATCCTAAAAAAAGAAAGAAATTTACATTATCTATCATACTTATTTTAAGCTTACATTTGTCCTTCATCAGCTGCTGAAGCTATAAAGCAGCAGCCAAAATTTCATATTCAAGACCATCAGTTGCCCCATTCCTTACGTTAAGAAAATAGGGAAGCAAGTTGTTATGAATAGAAGGAGTTAATCCAAAGTGCTCGTCTCAAGTCAAAATGAAAGTTTCCAGGGACATCTATTGACAAGAAACCACCCCCCTTTGCAAAAAAAAAAAAATCATTTAAGTTGACGCCAGAAGTTGCCATATCAATTTCAGATTCACGGTTTTAAATTTTCACCAAATATAGCGTGCCTCCAAAAAGATGAGGAATAATAGAACCATTTTCAGTTAAGAGTAGTAGCCAGGACGTACCTTTGATTGAATAAATAAGTGTACAAAGTAATGAAACAAGGACCTTTTCCTGTTTTAGCCCATGCACAGCCGAAGAGACATACATGCTGTGTGCATTTTTAACACAAGTCTTTAGGGAATATAAGTGACTGAAAAAGAAAATACAGCTGAAAATGGTAGTGATTTTTTTCATTTCTTTTCGCTATATTTGGTTACCCTTGAAAGCATTTTGAGCAGCACTAGTTGCTGCTGTTGACGCAGCATTGGCTGCAGCAGTTTGTACAGTTTTGTTGGACATGACCCCCGTTGCAAATTCTTGTTGGGCCTTCTCAAAACTTGCTCCAGTTGTGCGGTAGAGACCATGTACCTGTGGAAGAAGCCCAGAGTAAAATCATGAGGCATGTTTTCCAAAAAGAAAAAGAAAAAATCTTGCATACAGCACCTAGCAGAGTTTTAGGCACCAACATATTTGTAGCAAAAACAGCAATTCTGAAGATATTAAATCACTGGTTAAATTTCCCTTGCATTATGTTTTGTGTCTTTGCTTCAAAGCCCTCCAGTGTACATACTTGTTTCCTAGTAATTGTATCATCTATGATTTGAACTCCACAGCAGGTATTCATAAGATATAAAGTGTGACCCCTAGTGGTTACAGAAAAACGCCGACACACATGATTTCACAGATGCTGGACAGTTCAGCCAGAGTGGAGAGCTAAAAACTCAACACTTGTGAGGAATACCATGAGTGATTTTTGTCTGTTTAGTAGCCTTCATACGTCTCTGGTATGCTTTACTCACTCTAGTTCCTCCTCTAACATTCATGGCCACTACTTTTTAGTCTCAAAATGAAATACCATAAGCTACTTGGGCACGCACAGGGCATACTGATGCATTTCTTCCATTGAAAAAGCTCCTGTGCTATTATTAACAATTTATGGGACATCAGAACAACGTGTGTGTTGCCATCCGTTTCAATAATTATAATACCCAAATATCCCTAATCTACCTTGCCTTATTTTCATCTCATTTCTTTCAATGTAAGACCTACATTGGCTCCCAGTACATTTCCGAGCACAATTCAAAGTGTTGGTGCTGACCTTTAAAGGCCTTGGCCCAGTATATCTAAAGGAGCATCTCCACCCCCATCATTCAGCCCGGACACTGAGGACCAGCTCTGAGGGCCTTCTGGTGGTTCCCTCACTGCGAGAAGTGAGGTTACAGGGAACCAGGCAGAGGGCCTTCTCAGTGGTGGTGCCTGCCCTGTGGAACACCCTCCCATCAGATGTCAAGGAAATAAACAAATAGGGAAGTTTTTAATGTCTGATGTTTTATTCTGTTTTTAATCTGTTGGGAACAGTCCAGAGTAGCTGAGAAACCCAGCTGGATTGGTGGGGTATAAATTAATTAATCATTATTATTATAATATTTTCTGCAGCTTCTAAATGTTCATCTGCTCCCCCTCCCCCCCAAACAACCAGAAACCTTCCCCAACCTTGTGCCTTCCAGATGTTTTGGACTACTACTTCCATCATCTCTGACCATTGGCCATGCTGACTAGCACTGATGGGAGGGCACCAGACCAGGAAAACCTGGCCTACACTGACAGAACTTTTATGTAGAATTAAAATGAAAGGTGCTGAAGCATAAATTTTACTCTTAGATAATATATTATTTGAGAGAAATCTCTAGGATCCTGATGTGCTCTTTTCACAAAAGCCATAAAAATAAGATAACTTCTACAGCTGGAAAAGAACAAGGGCGGGGAGTGGGAAGTGAGGAATCAAGAACATTCCAACTCAAATGAATTTGCAACAATTAAAATATCCATTCTCCTAATTTGATTCTGTGACATTTCTATCCATGACAATCTGCCCGAGTTAATAGAAATTAAGAAAGAAGCTAGCAGACTCCTTTGATTAACATCTGTGTGCAAACACAAAGCCTTCTATCAACAATATGGATTCAACAGAAAGAAAACTTACCTTTTTAAACATTACTAGTGAGATGACAGCAGATGCTGTGAAAAGCGCTGCTATGATTATCATCATAATGCCTACTGGAATGCTAAGATTGAGCCCAGTGAGGGATGAAATCCATCCACTAAAGACAGGAGAGAGGTAAATAACAAAAGAGAGGTAAATAACATACACATGCCCCAATATGATACATCTTGAAATACCATAGCTATTGTTTCTTTCACTAAAATCCTTACAGGAAATTACTGGAGTATTTGGGGAGCCAAGCACAACTAAGGTTTTGAAAGCATTTTAGGTTGACTCTAGAAACAGTAAGGCAGTTCACTTTGAATTACCTTGAAATTCACTTTTCACTATTCCTTGAACAATCTTGTGGAACTACTGTTCTCTCTAATTATACAGAAAGTTTGGCAACCTTGATAAATATGATAAAGTTTCCTTCAAAATCTCTTCACAAATTGCCTTTCAAGAACAGAGGTGGTGGTGTTTTTTAAGTTTTGTTTTGGCTGCTACCAAATAGGTCAAAACGAAACATCAGCAGGAAGCATCTAACAGATGCTAGGTAGAAACTTCAGCAGACAGCTGGACATTATAATTCACTCAGCACAAACTTGTCCTAATGGACAAGTCTAGATACACTTCAACAACCTTAGTTTTTTGCACATCAACTGTGCCAAAACTGTGCCTCCTCAGCCTCTCATCAAGTTATGGGGCTGGGCTCTTGATGCCTCCGGCCACTTTGTTCTCAATTTGCAGTGAGGGCTCAGCAGGCAGGCATGTTATAGCCCATCTACATACAACTGACAGACCAGTTGTGATGACAAAGTGCTTGGAATGCCCAGGATCAAGGTGCACTAGGACTGGGATTTGAAACTCTCTTATACAATTTTTAAACTGTTTATTTAATTTATGAATTGCTGACCATAAAACATTCTGAAGTGATTTAAGAATAAAAGCATATATAAAAACAAGTTCAAGTTCAATGCATACACAGAATGGGATAAAAGTCTCTACTTAAAAGGCTTGTTAGAAAAGGAAGGTCTTAAATAGGTGTTGAATAGACAGTAGAGATGGTCCCTGTCAGACATGTAATGGGAAGATGTTCCAAAGGGTAGGTATTGCACCACTGAAGGCCTAATTCCTATGCTATACAGAATGGACTTCCTGATGGTATGATATCTATAGGAGGTATCTAACCTGCATAGGTATCTATACCAGTATTGGCACCTTGAGCTTAGCCTGATAGCTGGTAGCCGATCCAATTCTTTCAGCAGTGATATTCTGCCCTAATGAGCAGTTGAGCCACTGCATTTTTGTACTAGCTGCAGCTTCCAAACCAACTTCAAGGGTAAGCCACATAGAGCACATTGCAGTAAACCAGCCTGGAGATTACCAGCATGTAGATGACAGTGGTCCAATTATTCTGGCCGAGAAACAGTTGTGACTATAGGCATGTGGCTTAAGTGTCATCTACATACCATGGACATTTGGATGATATATTGTTGGTGCAAATCAGTTATGGACATTTTTGGTACACGGTCGCTGGCTAGATGAACAATTGCTGCTTATTAACAATTGCATACTGGTTCTGCTTATCCTCCATAAAACTTTCAAATGCAAAATGTTTCTCTGTGCATTGTTGAACTTTGTAAAAGTGGCTTGTTATTGCACTCTCCACTGAATGATAAAATAAGCCACTTACCAATTGCCCCATCCTTGGAATCCTGCAGCCTGAAGTACATGCACAGCAAATTGACAAATGTACACAAAAAAGAAAACGAAGAATCTGAAAGAACTGTCACTCCTAAAAGAGGGAGGGGGGAAATCGTCAGGTGTTTTCACAATATTTAAGAAACATTTCTAAAGTTTAACGTCTCTACCAGGAGAGCAAATCAATAGCAACAAACAAAACCATACATACTGTTTATCTTTTACAAATAAAACAATTTTTATGAGTACAGCTGATCTCCATGGGAACAGAGCTGCCTCCTTTACCTATACTATCAATATAATCCAATCAAACCAAACTACAATAATGTAACACCACAAGCATAGCAACAATTAAAGAAATGTCAAGTATGAGAAGCAATCCTCTTCTCACAACCCGCCCCCAAAGCAAACCTACTAACATAATCTAGCAAGTGCTGTGAACTCTGGTTGCAACAAAAATGACCTTAGTGTCCTGCCTGATATATAATAAGAGTTTCTCCATCTCTTTTTAATTCCAATCTTTTCTTATTTGATGATATGGGTAATTAACTTATTTCAGGATTATTAACTTGTTTTCTTGCACAGCTAGTGGGGGGGCCTTGCTTTGTTGCTTTTAGCTTTAAGACTGAAAAGATTAATGTTCTGCCAACAAAACAAGGTAACAGGTCAGAGTCCAATTACGGAGTACTGAGGAAAGGAGATTAAAATGTGAAAAAGAACAGTTTAGAAGTGTGATCTGCCTAAACTGCAGAATTCATAAGTGAGTGAGCTTGTGTTCCATTATGCAGGCAAAACAGCCTCTCCTTATTCCTGTCTAGTGCATTATATTAACTTCACCCACCCCATATTTAAAAATAGATGGATTTTGAAAGTCTAATTCTGAGAATAATAGACTCCAAAAAGCAAGCAGCTTGCCTAATTTAGTCTAAGAGACACAAAGAGAGTAAGCCTTGCTTATGAGAAACTCTGTTCATACTAAACCATGGTTTGACTTAGCATGGTGTGCTAACTGAGCCACTATTTATAAACATGGACACATCTAGCTAACCTATCACACTACTTACAAGAAGCAGCGGCTACATTTGCAAGAGACTAATATATTTATCAATTTGCTAATCTATGCTTTGAGGCCAGTCAGCTACTCTGAAAATTGCCAAACCAGTACAAGAATTCACATTAAAAGTTGTAAAACCAAGTTAAATGAAGTGCTGGATGATTAAAAAGCAGTTAAATTATGTAGCACCTTAACAGCATTAATTTCACAGTAGGTGGGAATTGTTACCTGAAGGCTCCATAAAGTGGTCTGTACCAGCAGACAAATGAACAAGGAGTAAAAAGCAAGAACCAGAGAATACTCAATCCGAAGTCAACTCCTCGAATGGGCTGTAGGCAAAACCAGGCCAGACATCCAAAGATGTTAAGAAACAGCGTCACTGCATGAACTATAGAAAACAGGTATGATAAAATTGAATTGCCACAATTCTAAAAATATATAAATACTTAATAAGCTATCTCTACTGATTTTATATCAGGATCTGATCACTGATCAGGGTGGATTAGTGATCAGTTCTTACATTAAATAGCCACCAGATTCAATCTGTGCCATCTCCAGGTATAGCATGGAGAGACTGCTATCTAGATCCCTGGAGACTCGCTGCCAATCAGTGTAGACAATACTGAGCTGGCTAGATCAAGGGTCCAACTTGGCATAACGTAGCTTTCTATATTCCTAGGCTGCACCTCAAGTGATTCATGGGGTACCTTGATGGGCGGGGGAAACTTTGAGAGGCAGCTGCTGTAAAAGGTGAGCTGAAAAGTTCTCATGTGCAGCCTGAATACTGAGTGAAGAGCTTTGGAACTGAGCCACTGATTTAAAGTCTGCTTCTATAAAAGATTAAAACTAGGGGGTGGGGGAAAATATCCGACTTGATCCTGGGTATGAAATAATAGGTATGTGTAATATATATGTTACTGTGGTTGCCAACTGAACAACATGGCCAATTACTTTCCGTCTCATGGAGAAACACAGTTTTTCTCAGTATCTGTCAGCCCCAGGTATGACTCTAAGGGTGGCAGGTATTTCCCTTTACTACCACATTCGCTTTTAGTATATTATGGTTTTCTGTAGACTGGATTCAAATTCTTTTCCCCATAATAATGGTCAACACTGTTTCTTTCCTCCCTTACATTTTTCCTTTAGCCACCCACAATCAGCCCTTGCATCTTGAAAGTTTTGTGCACTTAGTCCTCAAGAAAGTGCTCTTAGTGTCCTTGAATGTGTACAAAAAGCCAACCAGAAACCTTTCACTTCAGTGTTATTTCAGTGTCTTAAGTGGATACGAATTAAGTGCAATTGGAGTGCTGCCTATAACACCATTGGTTTCCGGCTATGATCCTAGGCAGAATAAATGCCTTTCTGACTGCAAACCAATGTGTTTTAATTGTTACAACAACTAGTTAGTATGCATTTTCAGGAAATGTAATTATTAGGATATTTAAATCTATCATTTAGATACAGTATTTTGCTTGATCCACCTTGATTTTTAAAAATGAATCCACTAAAGTTTTCTGCATTCTTTAAACCTAATGTAATTCCCACCCCCTTTTTATCAGCAGCAAGTATCAAATCAGATTAGTTGCAGTGAGGTAATAGAGTGTAGCGAATGCCACAGGACACCATCTTTCCCTGGCCTGGTAATTTTTTTAATCTATTGCCAGATTTTCAAGCAAATGTAACAAAGAATCACCACAGCATTTCTTGTTTAAATAGCAGACACTTCTACAATAATTACCGGGTACACAGATTTTTGCAGATACTATTTAATTATCTGAGAGTCAGACCGGTAAATACATACAGGAACACTACAGTATCCTATAATTAGTTATACTGAAACACTGCTCAACTCATTTGCAAGTTCTTATAAATTAGAAGAGTTACGCATGAAAGATGGTAAGCAAGTACCATGTACACTTATCCCAACTCCGCTCTTGGTGCACAAGTTTGGAAAACAAAATTGTCAGTGTTACTTAGCGCCACCTTAAGGTGTTGGAGGCTTTCAGTTCTAAATGTATTTACTAGCAGCAAATTTCACCGTTTCCAGTGACATTTCAAATAGCTGTTTAGGCTCACAGTGTAACAGTCTAACCCCAGGGACTGCTGTACAAACCAAACAAAATTGGATTTAACAGTTCCCTTACGAATGTCATACTTCCACTACCAACCTAATGATGCAGTGTTGGCGATTGCTGCTTGCAATTGCACTGTACTGCCTTGCCACACAAGAGCAAGCATGGAAAATGTTAACACAGGAGCCAATAGGCACCTGAGGTGAGAATTAAACCAGGGCACTTGGTAGTAAGCAGACTGGCAGGCTTAGCTGGCAGAGTCTATTCCACTTGCTGAAGGCATATTAAGTGGACCCAAAGGTGATCAGGTTACTAGGGTCACATTTTTAAAAAAGTGTTAACTTTTTAGAGAAACTCTTAAAACAACAAATCCCACCAAATTGGAAGTAAGAAAAACAGCCAACAGGGAATTCATCCATCTTGCCTATCACCCAGTTCCTTCTACTCAGGATGTTGCCATACCGCTGAAGTTTGAAGGAGAGAGGTAATGAAACAAGCCATATCCTTTCGTCTTGCTAACCAAGCTCCAACTGACATATAAAAACTTTCCGGTATGGATAACTGTAAATTATTGGTTGATCAGCTTCTAAAAGTTAAGAGTGCCAACACAGAAGTGTACTTGTAAGAGAAATAATTCTGGAATTGGGAAAGAAAGTCTGAATCAGGAGTGCATGGAGTGGTGTGCATATGCATATATGTGTGCATTAGGTACAACATACCAAAATGAGGAAAATGTGATTTGAGATATGTCCACATCATATGGAGGCCAGACATATTTTTGCAGCTTACTAAACTCAAGTGTGTCAGGCTATGCAGGATGTTAAACTTCCAAAGAAAACTGCCGAAAGCTTGGGTCTCTGTATATTGTAAGTCATTGGTGCCCTTTTTATTATAGTAATATTTTCAAGGAGATAAACAGCTCCAAAGTGATTTTGCCAAGCATTTATGACATGGGTAGGAATCCTGTGGCGCTCCAAGTGTTGTTGGGCAATTCACATCATCCCTGCCCACTGGCTATGCTTTCTGAGATTTACAGGGGTTTCAGCAACAACATCTGGAAGGCCACAAGTCCACCATCCCTGGTATATAACCTCAAATGCCTACACTTGGTAGTAATGATGCAAACAGTATGTAAATTGAGTACTGAAATTATAAAGCTCAATCCCATACTTGCTTAGCTGGAAGCAAGCCCCAGTGATCTGAATGGAACTACAGTGGTACCTCAGGTTAAGTACTTAATTCGTTCCGGAGGTCCGTTCTTAACCTGAAACTGTTCTTAACCTGAAGCACCACTTTAGTTAATGGGGCCTCCTCCTTCTGCCGCGCCGCCAAAGCCCGATTTCTGTTCTTATCCTGAAGCAAAGTTCTTAACCGGAAGCACTATTTCTGGGTTAGCGGAGTGTGTAACCTGAAGCGTATGTAACCTGAGGTACCACTGTAGTTCTCAAGAAGACATGCACAGGATTGTGTTGTCATTGTATACACATATTCTATAAATCTTACTCACACATCCACAAGTAGTACATAATCTTTACTGTCTTCTGGAATTCTACAGGAATGTCTACGGAGAAATCCTGGTAAAAACAGGGTCCCACTGGGAAATTCCCAGGTAGTGGAGGCCAATTGTTCTTTCTTCCTGGAAGAGCAAAAGGTAAATATTTTGCTGAATATTAAGGGTCACTTCAAACAATTTTTAAAATAACGGTTGAAGAAAGAGCTGTGGATCTATCACATGCCACACACACACACTTTCCCACAGAGATATAACTGCAGCAGCCTTGAGAGGCTACCGGTTAAGATCTCAGTCCTGAATCCAAGTAGTAGTGATAGCTTCATTCACTTTCACTTGACACTGCTAACAAGGAAATAAACACAGACTTTAAAATAGTGAAAACAAAATTTAATGCTAACACATCAGCACTAATACAGAACATGTGAAAACAAAGTCCAGCTGCTTACTGAATATACAAATAATAAGGCTTCCAATGTAAGAACCTGAATTTTACTTAAAAAATAAAAACCCTGTCTCTCCACAAAGTGATGGATGCACTTTCAGATTAAATGGAATGCTTATCAGACTTCAATCCTATACAAACTTTGCAGGGAGCAAGCGCCACTAAACACAAAGTGACTTGTATCTGAGTAGTCATGCACAGAATCTGAGTTTCTCTACTTAGAGGTTGTTATTTCTCCTGCTAATCTTGTTTACAAGGAAAGTTATCATTGATTTTAAGGGGTCTTCTATGCAAGTAAATGCTGCACTGACTAGATTTTTAAGGTTATCATCTCTCCTGGCAACTGCTTCTATCTCCTTCAGCAGACCAGCATTACACTTCAGCTTAATTTAACACAGATAATAGAGGACAGTAATGACCCAATAAAAACCAAACTCTGTATTTCCCGTTTAAATCTCCAAGGATACATAAAACTGCAGTAATTAAATTTTGTCATTTTTGTTTTAAGAGACAATTGGCAGGAACTTCAGAGCTCCAGAAACTGCATTTAAACTAACTCTAAGCACTGAATTAAATGGTTTCCATAAGCACAACATTTTGAAAGCTGCAGTCTGTTGAGGTATGTTTAAGGCCTACCTCCCTGCTGGTTGAGGCTCTGTATCTCTCTTTCCCTGCGATCTAGTTCAGCTGCTTTTCTTTCTAATTCTTCTTGACGCTTAAGGAGTTCAGCCTGGGCCAAGGCATGTTCCTGATGAGGAAAATTGAGATATAAGGAAGTAGCACCATAATATATACATATATAGCCCCATTTTGATGCTGTCATCAATAATATTAAATATACCTTTGCAATCTGTGTGTAAGCAGGTGGTTCCTCAGTTGGTTTCATTATAGCTGGCTGTGTACTGGGTACATTGGGAACTTTGACATTTCCTGGTGGTGGCTAAGAAAGGAAAAGAACAGAACAATTTTAGAGTGGCTCTTGGATACTTTCAGAAAATATCTTACAGAGGCATTCAAGATGTACAACAGCCCTTCTAATTAGTTGACTGGTCAACTCTCTACATTTCCTAAACTTTAGATATAAGTAGAAAAGTTGCAACATGCAAATGATATCTGTCCATATCACTATACATTGCCAAACCATTTATATTGTTTGTGTATTTATTTTACTTCAATGTAAATCATTTGATATGATTATTATTGTACTTATTGTGCTTCTATATATATATATATATTTATTATTTATTTCAGGACGCGGGTGGCGCTGTGGGTAAAACCTCAGAGCCTAGGGCTTGCCGATCGCATGGTTGGCGGTTTGAATCCCCGCGGCGGGGTGAGCTCCCATCTTTCGGTCCCAGCTCCTGCCCACCTAGCAGTTCGAAAGCACCCCTAAGTGCAAGTAGATAAATAGGTACCGCTTTCTAGCGGGAAGGTAAAGGGCGTTTCCGTGTGCTGCGCTGGTGCTGGCTCGCCGGAGCAGCTTCGTCACGCTGGCCACGTGACCCGGAAGTGTCTCCGGACAGCGCTGGCCCCCGGCCTCTTAAGTGAGATGGGCGCACAACCCTAGAGTCGGACACGACTGGCTCGTACGGGCAGGGGTACCTTTACCTTTTACCTTTTTATATATTTATTTAAAACTGCTTTGAGGTCTTCAAATAGTAAGTGGCTTATAAATGGAAATACTACTACTATACTACTATCAATAATAATAATAACAGACACCCTAACTACCTCATCTACATTTAAAATGGCTACTGGTATGTAAGATAAGTAAAATGTTATATTAGTGTATAGTTAGAATAATAGAATCACAAATTTGTAGAGTTGGAAGGGACCACAAGGGACCAAATCCTTGCTGTGATAGAATATTTTGCCCAATATGTGGCTCAAACCCACAACCCTGAGATTAAGATTCTCATGCTCTACTGACTGAGCTATCCCTCAGGGCATCAGATTGCTTGCATTTGATGACCTGCAAGCAAATGAAGAAAATGTACTACTGCTGCCACATGAAATGCTAATCTTTGTCTATATTTGCATTACAAATATGTTTACATGTTTGACATGTGGAACTGTTTTATTGAAACTTTTGTCTTTTTTTACACTTTTCTTGTGTTATTATTATAACTGTTTGATTTATTTTATAATTGTATATTTTATTGTTGTAGCTCACCCTGGGACTTTATATTGAAGGGCAAGCAAGCTAGCTAATAAAATAAACAAGTGAAATAAATAGCCTGAAACAAACAGGAACTGTACTTCATTTCAATATACTGTGTTAAGTAGTTTACAAATTTTATATATTCACTGCCAAAGAGCACTGCATGAGAAAAGTGACCCTAAATGCTAAATTGGTTGGAACAGCCCTTCCATGAGTGCAAGAGGTTTTCTTCCTTTGTTTTGGTTTCTAACACATTCAAAATTGAAGCCATCATTACAAGTCCTATTCCTAGTTAGCTGCAGTATGTCATGAACAAACAAGAGACAAGACATCAGTAAGCTGAACAGCTCACTATTATCTTCTTCTGTCTGAATCTATTCTTTTAAACCAGGGGCCAGATCCGGCCCAATTGCCTTCTAAATCTGGCCCGCGGACAGTCCGGGAATCAGCGTGTTTTTACATGAGTAGAATGTGTGCTTTTATTTAAAATGCATTTCTGGTTTTTTTGTGGGGCATAGGAATTTGTTCATTTTTTTTCCTTTTTCAAAATATAGTCCGGCCCCCCCACAAGGCCCCCCACTGAGGGACAGTGGACCGGCTCCCTGCTGAAAAAGTTTGCTGACCCCTGCTTTAAACAATGAAGTATAATATCAAGTACAGCAAAATGTTTCAGGCATGGAACATGCAAGTTTAATACTGAACACAGACTAAAAGACAGTGACTTAGACGCAAGAGATATTAAGTTTCATAGCCCGTTCTGTAGTATTTACTTAAAAAGCTCAGCATAGAAATTCCATGAACAATCAAGATATTTTGGTTGCATTAATTAGCATGCTAAAAAGATCAAAATTTTGCTTTTCGTTTACTGTACTCTTCCTCGTGCTTCTAAAGTGTTCTATTTAAACCCAGGCCACAGATATAAACTTCCAACTACTAACCATTACCTAGCAGTTGAGAAAATGAAATATATTTCTCTCAGAGTGCCACAATAATATATACCTTGATGGTCAGTTATTACTTGTGTTGCAGCAGCACAGAGACCCTTCACAGGATCAAAAAGCACATACCATATTTTTCCGTGTATAAGACTAGGTCCCCCCCCCCAAAAAAAATAGGTTTAAAATTGGGGCTCGTCTTATACACGGGTAGTGCTTGAGGGGTGTTTTCTTAATTTGGAGTCCCCCAAAATAGGGGGCATCTTATAAATGGAAATATACAGTAATATAGATTGAAATTGTCCCTGCCATATAATGTTTACATTGCACAAAGTTATTGGTGTGGGAGGAGATCCACAGGACATTGAAATTAAATGTAGCCATTTTTTAAAATGTTAGAAGCTTGCTGTTGCATACAGTCTTTTTTTAAGAACAAAGCAATTTCCTCAGTTTCTTCAATCAACTAACCAACCTTATGGTTGTTACACAAGTAACCAAAATTTGGAGAAATATGTAGGATGCTTGAGGATGATATAGTGGTATAAAAATAAAGACAGCAATCACATGGTTAGGTCTAGAAAATGTTGTAAAATACTTTACACTGGGCAATCCGGAAGTTAGGAGACCTCTATTGCATCTTAGGTGTCTGGCAAAAGCCATTTCCAAAGTTCAGAGGTGAGCTCAGATCTATGAGAAACCAAACCAACACCACTCCCACAAAGAAGATGAAAGAGGAAGCAGGCTTGTGGGAACTCCCAAGGTTTGCAGAACTGCAATAATAATTAGGAAAACCTGTTTGGGGGAGGGGGTAGAGACTCCCAAACCAGCCTGATGATGATTAAGCAAACTCAGTGGCCACAGAATCCTGACCAACTGTTGAGGGTTGAGATGGGGTGGAGTAGGCAGAAAATGTGTTGGGAAAGGAAATAAATTGGAGTATACTAGATGGAGCAGGCCTGGCTAGCACACTGAATGGAAGTTTTTTTTACAGGTCTCACCTGTCATTACAAGATTACCCCTAGTTCAGATTTTGAAGTTTATATCTTAACCTCTAGTACTGATTATAAAGTTTTCTTTCTGTCTTTCTTTTGTATGTGTTTGTTTTGCTTTCTCCTTTTTCTATTTTTATTTAGATTAGTTTGGCTTTTATTATATTGTAAGTTGAAAAGTTTCAATAAAAAATATTACAGCAAAAAAGAACTATCCAACACATCATAATTCTAAAGAAAAGAGGATTTTAATATTAAGCAACTTTAAGTAATGTTTCTGCATTTGTGCTGTAGGTAACAAATCTCATATTTCTGGCAGCTCTATCCTACTTAGAAGCAAGTTCCTCCAAGATCAATGGGATTTACTTCCAGGTACGTGCATACAGAATTGCAACTCACCTGCTATTTTTACAGTAATGATTCTGACAAACAATCCTGTGTACCTTGAAAGCACCAGCAACACATTTTCAACATGGGAAGCACAAAAATATAAGATCAGCAAGCTGGCTCATGTTCATTCCAACACACACAGATAGACAGCCTACTCAATGTATGAAATTTTTGGTGGAGCCAGTGAGGACAAGAGCAGAGATCACAGTCCATTCCCCCTCCACACAGTCTTAGGACAAGTGGAGAGGATCCTGAAGGGAGCTGGTCTAAATACAGAGTCATTTTTCCTTAAAGACAAATGGAGCGCTATGACAAAGCTTGCAGAGAGATTATAAAACACCTGCCCACTGAATAACTCCACTGGTAGCAATTACATTCTTCAGCTGGCAAGTTAAGCAATAGCAGGAGTTTTCTTTTCAGGAAGAAAGCAGTGATTGGTAATGAGAGTACCACTGAGGTATAAACACTTAAGACTAATGCAGTTCTCATTTTCACACACTTCTCAAAGTTGCATAGATAGGTTAAGAACCAAGGCACAGTGGTGTAGCAGCTACCGTTGACTTAAGACTAGGGCAGGCATAGCCAAACTTGGCCCTCCAGCTGTTTTGGGACAACAATTCCCATCATCCCTGACCACTGGTCCTGTTAGCTAGGGATGATGGGAGTTGTAGTCCCAAAACAGCTGGAGGACCAAGTTTGGCCATGCTTGGACTAGGGTAAGCACATCCAAAATCTTACTCGGCCATGAAGCTCATTAGATGGGCTTGGGTTAGTCGCAGGGTTGCTATGATTAATAAATTGGAAGAGATGAATTATGTATGCCACCCTTTGGCTCCCAGACTTGCACTTTTATTTCATGTTGTCCCTTTCCTAGGGCAGGTTTACTTACATACATATGGAAGCTGACACTTTTAAAAAACTGTTCTCTGACCCAGGACAGGACTGTAATAAAATAATGAAAATTGTGAAAGGGAATGGAATATTTTAAGAATAGCAATGTTAAGATGCCTCTTCTAGTCATTAGCTTTTCATGAATGACTAGAAGAGGCATCTTAACATCTTGAAAGAAAAGTTACTTCTTCACAATCACTCAGCTGCCCACGGAACTGAACATTCTCTTATTTAATTTCCCTTTCCACTGACATAGGATTTGGTTTATCTCCGGTCCCTATTCCATTCCCACACAGTTTCTGGGCAGACTGCGCCAATAAATCACTCAGGGGGGGAGAGGTTCTTGCTTACATCTCACACCCACCTCTTAGAAACATCAGCTGAATATAAATGAAATGGGACATTCCCCAAAGAGCCAGCAGCCTACAGGGCATCAAGCAGCTACAAGTGAGTTATTTAGATACAGTGAGTGATGAAAATATCTACAGCTGTTTCAGTCTCTTTGGCTTTACCTTTTCATGTGCTCTTAAAAGCATTTTCTGTCTCATTTAATCTTTGGTGCACCTTTTACCTCCAGATTTCCCCCCTTATGTATTCAACAGAAAAATAAGATGTCATTTTTATACTTCTAGTTTAAGCTACATGTAATCCTCAGCCACATTATGTGCCAAGGTATGTAGAAGAACAAATCACTTTAAAAAGAACAGGGGACATCCCCCAACACACCACAGGACAATGGAGGGCAAAGCATGCACATTTTTGCTCTCACACACACACCAACCACTCAGCAATTACTAAAAATCATCACTGGAGTGCCGGCCATGTTAATTCTCCCCTTCTTTTATCTCAGTGCACCAGTTTGGGCTTCAATCCCACCAGCCCTCAATCTCCCCAGTTCACTATGAGAGAAAACTGATACTTGTAGAATGCCATAATCTTTAAGAATGGCATCTTTACAGTTGCCTTCAACAGGCTACTATAAAAATGACTGGTCATAACATAGGTAAAGGTAAAGGGACCCCTGACCGTTAGGTCCAGTTGCAGATGACTCTGGGGTTGCGGCTCTCGCTTTACTGGCCGAGGGAGCAGGCGTACAGCTTCCGGGTCATGTGGCCAGCATGACTAAGCCGCTTCTGGCCAACCAGAGCAGCACATGGAAACACCGTTTACCTTCCCGTCGGAGTGGTACCTATTTATCTACTTGCACTTTGATGTGCTTTCGAACTGCCAGGTTGGCAGGAGCAAGGACCAAGCAACAGGAGCTCACCCTGTCGCGGGGATTCGAACCGCCGACCTTCTGATCGGCAAGCCCTAGGCTCAGCGGTTTAGCCCACAGCGCCACCTGCATCCCTTGGTCATAACATACACAAGTTTAATTTGTAAGTTTATAAAAAACCAAAGTGTCACATAGATTTACACATGAGAAAGGTTTATTTGATATTAAGAAGAATGCTTACTGTTCTTGAATCTGAGAAAGGGTTGTATTCATCTAATCCTGGAGGAACATTTCTCGTCACTTGTGTAACTGAAGGATCCTAAACAGAGAGAGAAGTAGGTTAGAGAAAGCACTGTGCACTGTATGTGCTAATACTAATCCCAGCCCATCTACATTTAAGATAATAACCTTCTAACCCAAGTTTGTAGCTGTTGTCCAAAATAAATTACTGCTTTCCTAGAGCTCACAACACAGCTATCTAAACTGAAACAGACTAATTAGAGAGATCCCCTCTGCATTCCTTTTATTTATATGAAGTTGCAGACGTTCCAACGTTCCATCTTTGAGCACAATCTTAAAACAAGCAGCATAAGACAAGCGAAAGGAAAAATTACTTCTGGTTCACTAGCTTTCTAATCACCCTGATTCCCTCCCTTTATGTTTGCTCTGTAGTTCAGTCCCAGCAAATGCCAAGGAATGTACACGGCACTGTTAGAATTCTTAGGTTAGTTTTCAGTACAATAATGACTGAGTGAGCAAATATCACAGTTGTATTTGACAAAATAAACTACCTATTAAGAGTTATATATCAATTCCTACAACAGAGAAATTTATGATACCTTGCTTTAAAAAATAACAGTGCTAGAAGCTTGTAACAAATGTTAGTAATAAACAGAAAAATAGTTATTTTCCCAATATGATAATATTTTCACTTTTAGACCTGCCTTTATTTGATGTAGAAATAGAAACTCATTCATGTTTTCATTCTTCCTATTCTGTAGGTCACCTCATTTCACCCTGATCTTCTTACAAATCTAGATTAACATGATTTGTGAGATGCCCCATCTGTCACACAGCTGATTTATGAGGAATGCTGCTCCTCCTGAGCATATAAATGAGAGCTCAATTTTCAGCTGCACACTGTCACTGAGAAACTGAAATATAAAGCACATATCCAATGAAATTTTGGAGGCAATGAATGGGCTCCTGCCTGTCACAATAGCCATCATTACACTGTGCAAAATATGAAATGTAGGAGACAGCACAATGTAATCTTCATATAGGGCATGAATCCGTCAAATTCTAAGAATGTATACAGATCAGAGTTTTTAGCACTCAACCACTGGGGACCCATACACACACACACACACACACACACACACACGGAAGCAGAGCACATATACTTCGAAGCCATTTTTTAGTGACACCCCATATAGTCCACTGCAGGCTAAAAAAAAAATTGAGGTGAGATATGTGGACCTGGCTCAGAGGAAGAATACCTGAATGTGCATATCCACTGTGCAAACTCCTCCCTCCTTTTACCCCATAAGCTGAAGTTAAACTTAAATCACATTGGCTCCCATACATTTCTGAGCACAATTCAAAGTGTTGGTGCTAAACGGCCTCGGCCCTGTCTACCTGAAGGAACGTCTGCACCCCCATCATTTAGCCCAGACACTGAGATCCAGCTCTGAGGGCCTTCTGGCGGTTCCCTCACTGCGAGAAGCAAAGCTACAGGGAACCAGGCAGACTGCCTTCTCAGTAGTGGTGCCCACCCTCTGGAATGCCCTCCCATCAGATGTTAAGGAGATGAGTAATTATGTAACATTTAGGAAATATTTGCAGGCAGCACTGTACAGTATAGGTAAGTTTTTTAAGGTTTAATGTTTTACTATGTTTTTATATATGCTGGAAGCTGCCCAGAGTGGCTAAATAATAATAATAATAATAATAATAATAATAATAATAATAATAATTACTACTACTATACTACTTCCATTATGCCTAACCCAAGGCAGCCCAACTCTTCACAGCAAGTAGGCTGCAAGAGTACTGTGACACAGAACTTGCAAACTGCACACTGCCTTGTGGCCTGAGGGTGGGGGGATGAGGCCAAAATTTGAACTCCCACCCCCTGCAGCCCTTGAACTGCCTTCCCAAAGCTGGCTAAGTGAGGCACCAGGGCTTTGGGAAGGAGGCGTGAGGCTCTGGCAGGGTCCTAGAGTAAGGCTACCAGATTTTTTTCAATGAATCCGGGGACACTTTTGAATGTCAATGGATTTTGTCAGGGGACTGATTTGTGAATCCGGGGACTGTCCCCGGGAAACAGGGACATCTGGTAACCTTATTAGAGTCCTCCCATCTCCTTCTCAAAGCTGGGAAAGAGCTAACTAGGCTTTGGGAAGGAGAGAGGAGGACTCTAGGACCCTGTAAGAACCCTCATGCCTCCTTTCCAAAACCCAGCACCCCCCTTACCTGGTTTTGGGAAAGCAGCACAAGGGCTTGGAGTGGGGTGTCAAATGTTGCTGAGGGTTGTCAAAAAAGGTGTTGAGAGCCACATGCAGCTCTTGGGCTATAAGTTAGACCACCCTAGCCTAACCAAGCCCATCAGCTGAAGCATGCTTGCCCGCTACTTTCTGCTTTCAGTGTTCTCTGGCAGCTGCCAGTGTTCAAAATTCCCATTGTTCTAGGCGCATTTTGTGACAGGGAATTTCATTAGCGCGAGCAGTTTCTGAGCTATGGGCCCAGTACTGTGCCTAAGGTTTCAGATTAAAACTGCAGAGTGGAAGGAAAGGAGGACCTTTGTCTGCCTCCCCACTTCCAGCTAATCTCTGAAGACTGGAGAAGAGACCCTCTGAAGAATATAAGGGGGGTGGGGACAGGGTAAGGACTAGACGATGTGAAAAATGAATGTAATATTTTAGCTGCTGTTCATTCATTTTCAGCTTTGTATTATCATTATAAAAAACGCACCTAGACATTCTGTTGCTGCACCCATAACCCAGGTTTAAGCTCCTAGTTTTCCTATTTCAGTTTCTAACACTGTGCGCAGCACACATACAACCCTACCAGTTTTGACATTTAGAGGGAAGACACAGCCAATGCCATCTCTCCACACAGAGAGATGCATCTGTGACAGGGATAAATTGAATAAATTCAACTCCTCCCCCCACTGCCAATTCAGTCCTTATAAGTTCCTTCTATTAGGAATTTTCCATCCACCCAAGGGTTGCGGCAATTGCCAAATTAGCCAAGCACAACAACTTCACCAAGGACACCCAGTGAGTTTCATTAACCTGAATTTCCTACCTTTGAGTGCAAAAGATTTGCCACTACCCCACACTGCCTTCTTATGGCAGTGGTGTTCAAAACATCTGCCAATTTGAAAAAAACAACAACCCTGAAACATGCAACACATACTAGACTATTTTTAAACGCTCTAGTATACCCATTGTTTGTGCAAGAAAAGAACCTCTGGAAAAGTGACTAGGAGGAACTTATTCTTATACTGTGCTAAAGAAGAAATCTTCAGCTTTAGTAATGAAATTCTTGTGACTTTCCCCTGCAAAGTGCTTTGCAAAGCCACCTTTGGGTGAAAGCAAGGAAGCTTTTAAACTCATCTAGTTTTGGTTGGCAGAAATACTTATGACACTGACTTAGGACTGCTTCACCATGCAAGGGAAAAAGAGACACAAGTGATACATGCTTCCCTGCCATGCTTCCTGGTACTGTGTATAACAGCTCCTTGTGAAATAACATGAACCAGCTTTACTCATGCATTCTCTATTACTGCTTCCTTATAGTGTGCAAAATGGCTCCTATACACTTCCAATTGCATATTCTAAGGACTTCAAGAGCTACCCTAACAGGAAGGGTTTTGACATTGATTACAGTCACCATGAAAACATAGCAGTCTTCAGCGTTATTTTTAGAGTACAAAGACAAAAGATTTTCTTAAGCTGGTTTTGATGCTTTGGAATTTGGCCAGAACTCCGAAGATGCATTTCAACACTGAAGTGATCCATTTGTGAATTATTGTTCTCTTGAAATTAACACAAAGCTCAAAAACTACTACTTTCAAATAATCTGAAAAACGCGTTCCATCCTCTCCTCCTACTTCTTTAAAAATCTGCCATAACAAATTTAAAGAACATAGAAGTGCATTCTACACACACACACAAATTGGAAGCAAATCCCAGTGCAACTCTGAAGTAACAAAACTGTTTGCATATTGTAACACTAACCCAGATGTGTAGGAATCAAGATCTACAGCTGCTGGTACTTAAAAAGTTTTTAGTGCCAGCCAAGCACTAGGTGCTATTACACTGCAACAGACCATGTGGACTGCCAACTCTTCAGTGCAGTCCCATCCCAGGAAGCTTCCTTTGGAAGCTTCAATTCTTTTTCACATTCCATCTTGTAATTAACTTGACTTCTGCACTAACTTGCAATTCAATTAGTTTTATCTGCTAGAAATACGGAGCTTGCATTAAGCGTTTCATTCAAAGCCAAACCTGACATGGCAGGCTAGCTTAGAAAGTTGAATAGACATTATAGCTTACACTGGGGATTCTAATTTCCACTGCACTTTATTCTTCAATGGCAGGTGAAACGGGACAGCATTACCTGAAAGAAGACTGCATTGGTCCCCATTTTACGGGGGTGGGGGACGTGCATTTTTGCAAAATACTTGGCGGTCCAGAGGGCATCCACCCAGATTAGTTCACCTCAGCTGTCAGTGAGGGAACTGCTATTACACACCACACAAATACACCACACGTCCTTCCACAGCTCCAGGAAGGAGAACTGATATCCAGAATGTGTCATTTTCCCACAATGCAGTGCAATTAGCAGCTGTTCCTTTTCCCCCTTCTGACATCTCATCTAAAGTCTTCAAGATGGGGAAATGAAAGAACTGTAACCTGCAGTCATATATCCTTAGCATCACATTCTCCTTCCTTGTTTACCAGAGACAGTCAGTGCAAGAACAGCCTGCCAGCTAGCTTCGCTCCATTAGCCAAGGCAACTGCAGTGCAGCTGGCTGGACTATTTCTTGGCAAACCATAGGTTGTTGTTTCTTCTTCTAGTTTCAAGGCAAACCAACTCATGGTTTACACTCCTGATTAAAAGGCCCGTCATAGCCTAAATTCAAGAAGGAAATCAAAGTCCTAAGGAGGAATTGCATGCCTAGGAGCTAGATGCAGTTATTAATGCAATCCAAACTATTGTCTCCCTTGTGTTCTGTTTCTCCCTAGATGAAAATAAGGCAGGAATTGGCTCCATTGCATTTTACTTTTTGCCCATTTCACTCCAAGGTAAATCTAGTAAGTCAAGGCACATAATTTCAAATGGTGTTTGGTAACATAAAGGAACTGAATGCACACAAGTGTCTTCTGGTCTCCTGCATGCAATTTATACTCTCAACAAATGGCTATTTCCAATCCCAAAATGTTATTTAAAGATAATTTTCTTTTAAAGTCTAACTTATAATCTTAAAATGATGTATTTAGAAATGAAATGAATGAATTATTTTTATTGACATAGCTATGCCAATGGCAATTTCAACACAAAACAGTATAGGAGCATACAGGGGAATCAGATACCATTGTGCTTACCATTTACATATCTAAGCGAGTTAAGCCATAATAAATGTAACTAAATAAGGTGGTCATTTGCAAAATCAATAAAACTTTGATTCACGTAACTTCTTCCCTTTGGCTTGCTAAATCTGCTTCTCAGGCTTCAACAGTCCTTGTAATTTATTTTTTCTTCATCTTAAAGCTAAATTTAAGCAAAATATCCAAAAATGCTAACAGATGTGAACTAAGCTACAAATTAATTATAATTGTGTACCCAAGCTATCAGCCCGCTCTGTCAAGTAGCAAAGATTATTTTAATGGCTTAATACAGTTTGGTTCAGTCCCATAAACTTGGATACTGTAGATGCAGCCCCATAGCTACGGCTGTTAAAAACAGTAATGGCTTGGAAGCATATTTGGGCGTGTTCATAAGGCACAGAACTGCCACGAATCCAGCACAACAAATGATGTGCTGTTTAGAATTTTAAGATCAACCCTGATTGGAAAAACAAGTGTGAGGTTAACACCTCTTAGGCATTATTAAAGCTTCATTTAGTATTCCCATACCTGTACTGTACAGGCACAATTAGTTTATCCTTTAATGAAGTGTAACACAGTATCTAGCAATGAGAGTTTTGCAGCACAGTCTAAACTGTATCTACTCAGAAATAAGTCCTATTTAAGTCTGACTAAAGTGTCTGTTGAATTCAATAGGACTTAGGTTCACAGTTAAGTTGGTTCAGGATTATATCCCTAACAACCATCATGGAGGATACACTATAGCTTCAGTATCACATAAGCATTCAATAAAACTTGTAAACAGAAATGAAATATAAAGCTTGAACATTAAGTACGGTAAGCATTTTCCCAAATCATTAAACCAAGATGATGCATACAGCAGGCAGGAAAGCTTCAATGAAAAAACCACACCCTTCATTTAAAATCTACTTGCAATCAATTTTAAACACAGCTTTAGGTTTTAATTAATGGAGACCAAATCTGGCTGGTAAGAACCGTTGGTTCAGATGACTGAGGGGTTTACATCAGGCTTCCTCAAACTCGGCCCTCCAGATGTTTTTGGCCTACAACTCTCATGATCCCTAGCTAGCAGGACCACTGGTCAGGGATGATGGGAATTGTAGTCTCAAAACATCTGGAGGGCCGAGTTTGAGGAAGCCTGGTTTACACCTTATCTGAACAAAACCTAGTGCAGACAAGGTATAATGAACACTACATAAAGAAGTGGTTTATGTGTTTTGAACAACAGTTACATATATTTTATCAATGTACTTAATGAAGCTTGGAATTCCATCAAAAAGACACAGCTTTTGACTTTATATATAAAAGTCAAAAGATTTCTGCTGAAACAAAAAGTTTCAATGGAAAAAGAAAACTCAGATTTTGTAGGGATCATGGTAGCACTGTCCATCTTAACCTTCATTTTGTTGGTGTTCAATTGCAGAAAACAGTCTACCTACATCGTACTTATAACTTATTAGAAAACAATCTTAACCAGTTTTTTTTAAAAAAAAATAATTGTTATCTTTGCCTAGGAAGAAAGAACATAATTTGGATGTATGCTCCTTTCCGTGAATTATGCCTTCTTCCGCTGTAAGATCAGAAGGATGAGACAGAGAGAGAACAGCAACTTCTAAATTTATTTATTTATAATATTTCTTACTTGCCCTTCACTGTAAGTTCTCAGGGTAGGTCACAATAATAGAATATACAATTACAAAAACATAAAACCATAAAACAAGTAAAACCACAAAAATAGAAGCAAATATGATAAATTCAGCAAAAGAGCTGGGTTCCAAAAACAATAAATTTTAACTTTTCAAGGTGTGTTTTCAGCATACAGTGAAAGCTGTATGATCAAGATGCTGGATGCACCTCTGTAGAGAGGGATACTGCAGAAAAAATAACAGAAAGTTGCCACAAAGGGAATGCAGGCAAAAGGCACGTGCTCCTCAGAAGTTTGCTCAGTGGAAATTGCAGAAACACCATCATTACAACATATGCTAAAACATTCAACTACACGTGTAGTTGAATTTGAAACCTGCAGATGGAGGTCTCGTTTGACTTATTTAATATTGACAGCTAGATTTTTGATAATGTAAGCAGTACACAACAAGAAGAACTGGGGCTCTCTCTAGTAAACTGTACTATTATACCCATCTAGATACTTAGCAATTCCTTTGTTTTGCACATTCAAGGGGTTGGAGAACTTGGAGTAATGACCTTCAGAGTTTCTTCCAACTCTACAGTTCTCTGAGTCTATGATTCTATTCATGAGTTGTTTATCTTGACTTTTATAAAGGAAGCCTAAACCTTTTAATTGAAAATGAGAATTTAAAAGTTATCGTGCAACTTAGGCTCATTACACAACCTGAGAATGAATTAAATCCCATAAACCGCAGTTATCAAGCAATATCACAGAACACATCCTTGCCTTACACTGGTCCTACAAGTCTCTACCATGGGCGTAGCCAGGGGGGGCAGTTGCCCCTCCAAGATCAAGTAAAACAATAGAAATACTTAACTAACTGACCAATCACATTGGTTCTGCCCCCCCCCCAACTAAAATCCTGGCTACGCCCATGGTCTCTACTGCAGTCTTGAAAGTAAGTTTACAATAGAAAAGCCATCCAAACATGTGGGCTAGGTAAAGGGGCCCCTGACCAGTCGTGACCGACTCTGGGGTTGTGGCGCTCATCTCGCTTTATTGGCCGAGGGAGCCGGCGTACAACTTCTGGGTCATGTGGCCAGCATGACTAAGCCACTTCTGGCAAACCAGAGCAGCACACGGAAACGCCGTTTACCTTCCCGCCAGAGCGGTACCTATTTATCTACTTGCACTTTGACGTGCTTTCGAACTGCTAGGTTGGCAGGAACAGGGACCGAGCAACGGGAGCTCACCCCGTCGCGGGAATTCGAACTGCCAACCTATCAAGATGTCATGATTTTTAGGATGATCTGCATCACAGACTTAACCCGATTTAATAGTTACTCCCGCTTCCCAGGCAACTCTAAGAACTGTAATTTAGAGGTTGTGAGTTCACGGGAGAATTTTTACAAGCCTCACCAAATGTGGGGAAAGAACCATAACAATTGGACTTGTTTTTTTAAATATTAGGTTAATTTAGGTTGGTGGAGAATCATGTTTTAGAACCAACATAATAGCAACCATACATTGAATTTATTTTGAAAGTGGACTTCACAGCTCTGCCTTAAAACTTCAAAATTCTACATAGGTTAACTCTGCTAATGTGTTATGTGCTATACTAGGGCCGGACTGATTAAGCTTATGATTGTCTACATAAGAAAGCATGCTTTCAAAGTTAGTAAGGAAAAAATATTTTGAAGTTTCTATTTCAAAAGCCTTTGGGAAGGGAATTCCACCAGATCCCATGAAAACTGTTTGCTCACCACTTTTCTATAAACCCCATCCACAATTAAAGCCCACATGTAAAAACAACTTTACTCCAGATATTACATCAATAAGCTGAATACAGTCACTGCTCGAAAGAGATCCCAAGACACACTGAAACTAAGCTCAGAAGATTACTCCAGCCTTCTTCAATCCTAGTTCAAACCAAACCAGCCCGGTGTCAGACCTCACATCCTGACTTCAGACCTTTATAGAAGCAAGGAATTGCAACGTCAGCTAAAAAAAAAAAAAAAATTACAGCAAAGCCTTCTCTACAGAATATTAACAGGTGGCGGCCCAAGGAGATGATTGCCTCTTGGGAGACCTTCAGTCCTAGCATCCCTTTTAGGAACCTTTTGGCAGCTTTGAAAGCGACTAGGAATTATTTTCCATTACGGACCGTGTGTGGCCAGATGAGAGATCGGAGAGGAAGATGCTGTTACCGGCAGCATCTATTGGCCAGGTCTGGTGCCTGAAGCAGAGCGCATCGCCGGTCGCCGTCCCTCTTGGGACGCAGGGCCACCCGCCCCTCCTGCCTTCCGCCCACCTGGACACCAGAGCGGCGGATCCGGGAGACCCTTAACGGGGAGCCCTTTCCTCCCGCAGGGAAAACAAGGGAGCCCCGGAGCGGGAGCACAGAAGAGCTGCGGAGACGCCAAGGACCCGCTCATGCCTTCGCCGCAAAACCCCAAAAGGAGGAGGAGGAGATCGCCCTCCCGTTCCCAGCACAAAAGAGGCGCCTCAGTCTCCCCGGCAAACGCGGCGGGTCCAGGAGGGGGGTGGGGCACGCCGGAGACGAGGCCTCCGCGGGGAGGGGGAGGACCTTGCAGGTCCATTCACGGGACTGGGGGGGGGGGTAACTTAGCCCACGGGCCTCCCCGCCACCGAACCCGCGTCAACGCGACACGCCCGGCTTCTCGGCCCGAAGCGTCGCCGCCGCCTCCCCGCCGCTCTTACCTTGAAAGGGTTGTTGAGGTCCGGGTCGGCGAAAGGGTTGCTGTCGAAGTCCGACATGGCGCGGGGAGGGGAGGGGGGTCTGTCGGGCGCGGCGATGCGCGGATGGCGGCGGCGGACAGCAACTCCGGCCGAGCGCCCCACAGGCTGCTTCGTGTGGTTCCCCCCCCTCCCCCGCCGATGTCAGCGCAGGTAGATCCGGCACGAAGCGCCTGCCCCCCCTCCCGAGCACGGAGCAAGCCGATAGGGCGCTAAGGCCTCCAAAATGGCCGCCCCGGAAGTGACGTAGAAGCTGGCCAGCACCTGATTAAAATGGAAGGGTGAAAGGGAGATGGGTTGGCGGAAAGAGAGACGGAGGTTCAAAAGAGGGCGGCGAAAGTGTGTGGGGAGGTGGCCTGCTCTTGCTTTCCGTCCCATCCTCTTTCCTTCGTGTACTTCTAATATGGAACAGTCGCTTATTCTCTTGAGTTCAGGGTTTTGTTCTCGCCTTACAGGTGGGAGAGGAAGGGGCGAACTTTTCATAGGGTCATGGAATTGTAGAGTTGGAAGAGATCCTGAGGGTCATCTAGTCCAATGCCCCGCGATGCCGGAATCTCAACTAAAGCATCCATGGAAGATGGCCACCCAACCTCTGCTTAAAAACCTCCAAGGAAGGAGAGTGCACTACCTTCTGAGGAAGTCCGTTCCACTGTCGAACAGCTCTCACTGTCAGAAAGTTATAAAAAAAATGTCCAGTAGAACCTTAGAGACCAACTAAGTATGTTCTGGGTACAGTATAAGCTTTCGTTTATAAGCTTCTTTCTGAAGTGTGCATGCACACGAAAGCTTATACCCAGAACATACTTAGTTGGTCTCTAAGGTGCTATTTATTTCGACTGTGTCAGACCAACATGGCTACCTACCTGAATCTTTTCAGAAAGTTATTCCTGATGTTCTGAGTGAGGCAGATGTTCTTCCTTTTTTCTATTTGTAACACGTGGGCTTCTGAGTAAAATGTGGATAGGATTGAGCTGCATATATTCCTCCCCCCCCCCAATTTAACCCTATTTGTATTTTTTTAAAAAAATATTTATTGGGGTTTACAATAGGAATAAATATAATAAGCAGTATAACAAATATCTTAACATAATTTCACATTTTCTTTGGACTTCCTCACATCTCCCGCTCCCACTTTCATCGTTATAACTTTTTACCAGCAATTTATTATCTTATTTGCATTCTTATGTCCCATCTGTATATTTATAATCTTATAATTCTCAAAAAGGGTTATATTTTCTCAATCTCACTTATTATCTTAAGTCATCTAAGTTAGTGGTGCTCAATTATTTATGATCTAGCATCCTGCTTAACATTCACTCAAATTACAATGTTTTTGTAAATAATTCTTAAATTTCTTCCAGTCCTCCTCCATCTTCTCTTCTCCCAGGTCACGAATTCTGCCGGTCATCTCGGCCAGTTCCATATAGTCTATCAGTTGCATCTGCCATTCTTCCAGTGTGGGTAGATCTTGAGCTTTCCAGTGCTTTGCAAGTAGTATCCTTGCTGCTGTTGTAGCATACATAAAAAATGTCCAGTCCTTCTTTACCACCCCTTGGCCGACAATACCCAAAAGAAAGGCCTCTGGTTTCTTTGTGAAGGTATACTTAAATACCTTTTTCAGTTCATTATAAATCATTTCCCAGAACGCCTTCACTTTAGGGCAGGTCCACCAGAGGTGGAAGAATGTTCCTTCACTCTCTTTACATTTCCAACACTTATTATCAGACAGGTGGTATATTTTTGCAAGTTTGACTGGGGTCATATACCATCTATATATCATTTTCATTACATTTTCTTTCAAAGCATTACATGCAGTAAAGTTCAACCCAGTACTCCACAGCCTTTCCCAGTCCTCAAACATGATATTGTACCCAATGTCCTGCGCCCACCTTATCATAGCCGATTTAACCATTTCATCTTGTGTATTCCATTTTAACAGCAAGTTATACATCCTTGAAAGTACCTTAGACTTTGGTTCTAACAGTTCTGTTTCTAGTTTCGATTTCTCCACCTGGAACCCTAGTTTCTTATCATTTTTAAAGACTTCTTTGATCTGAGCGTAATGTAACCAGTCTCGCACTTTATCCTTCATTTTCTCCAAACTCTGCAATTTCCAGTTGTCTCCATCCTTTTCTAGTATTTCCCAATATTTTGGCCATTTAGCCTCCATATTGGGTCTTTTTCGGGCCTTAGCTTCCAGAGGTGAAAGCCACCTTGGGGTTTTATTTTCCAACAAGTCTTTATATTTTGTCCAGACATTAAACAGTGATTTTCTGACAATATGGTTCTTAAAGGCCTTATTTGCTTTAACCTTGTCATACCATAAGTATGCATGCCATCCAAAAGTATTGTTAAACCCTTCCAGATCCAACACGTCAGTGTCCTCAAGAAGTAGCCAGTCTTTTAGCCAGCAGAACGCTGCGGCCTCATAGTACAACTTTAAATCTGGCAGGGCAAAGCCCCCTCTTTCTTTCGCATCAATTTAACCCTATTTGTAATTGTTTTTCAGATTATATTTTAAGAATAACTTTGCCCTTGGGAATAGGTATTTGTGACCAAATTGAGCAGGGTAGTTGGAAGGAATAAATGGCATGCAGCTGGTGGTGGAGTGTAGTAAAATCAACTTGAGGTCAGGCCCAGATTAAAGCAACTGGAGGCTCTCGTTTAGGAGACCTTGGGAGGCCGAAACCTAAGAGCATCTGATCATGAGAAATGAAACATTGTTATCTTCTTTAACTGCTCAACGAAAGTAGAAAATTGCTGACATTTTAGCATTGATAAAAAGTTTATTAAAGTATGGAATTAATGAAGACATCCACACAGAACATTATTAGGGGAATCATAGCTGTGTTATAACATTACACTATATACAAAGTCTGAACAGTTTCTTTTGTGCTCTTTTGGATGCAGATTTATCAATTATATCATTAAAATCAGTAAGTTACAGTTTGTCATTTTCTATGCAGAGAATGCTTAGATCAGACAACCAATCTTGTGACGTTGTTGGCGGTAGATCATTCTTTATCCCTTTTAGTCTAGAAAACAATATTTTACTAGTACAGTTTGTAACCATTAAACACAGGAACAATCTGAAAATTGTTTCCACATTTGGAAAAGCTGTTCAAATTTTCTCCTGTAATATTTGATACATATCTTGGTGGCTGAAATTTTCTTTTTTCAAGGTGAGCTTGTTTGATGTACAGGTGAAAGTGTAAGAGTTCTGCAGTAGTAAGCAGCAAATATTTGCACATGTGCTTAATGAAATTTGTGAACTTTGGAGTGCCTTTCTAACTTTATGAAAGTGTGCCCAAAACTAAAACATGAAAATGAATTAAAATCCTTCCATTTTTTGCAGATTTTCAGCCTGTCGTCTAGTATCTCTTTTTTTCAGATTCATCACAGTAAATATGACTGAGGGCTTCAACAATGTAAGTAAGCATAACTTTCACTAATAGCTGCAGTAGCTTTGGCATTAGCCTCCCTTCTCGTGTCTGATAAATGTTTAGGAACTTTTGACTCAAGAGGCTGATATTTATGCAGAAGATGAGAAAAAACAATAAAGCTCATTTATTACGGCAAAAAAATTCACTGCATCCAGGGACAAGTCAGCTGTGGTTTGTCCAACTCGATTTAGGGACTGTCCAGCGCAATGGAATAAACTTTGCAAGCTTGTTCCTTTCCAGAATATTTTGTGGAATGTTGTTATATTTTCCGGCCATATTGGCTGCATTGTCATATGATTTACTGAAATCATATGTACTGAAATCATATGTTCAGTGAAGTAGTTCAGTATCGGCTCAACCATACTTTCACTGGTGTGGTATTTCAGTTCAAAAAACTCAGAAAGCATTCAGCTGGTGATCCATCGCTAGGAGAAACATATCTAACCATAACAGTAAGTTGATCAACATGGGAAACATCAGGGTTTGAATCAACAGATAAACTAAAATAACCTGCCAGTTTGATGTTGCGCAGTATTGCTTCTTGAACTGTATAAGCCATCAGCTGGATAACCTATTCACATATGGTTTTGGAGAAGTATGATAGCTGACCAGAGCCTTTACTTCCATATTGATTTATGTGAGTGCACAGGAAATGATCAAATCTGGCAATTAATTCAAGCAATCTAAGAAAGTTACTATTGTCTGGTGAACCAAATGTTTCAACATTTCCATGAAATGCCAAGCCACGTTCCCCCAAAAGGGAAATCACTGCAATAACTCGCTGAAGTATGTGCAGCTCCAGTAATCCTGCTTTGATTGGTTCTTTGAGTTTTTATGTGAGTGTTTGAGCACACTTTCTTTTTAAGTATGTTAGCAGAGAGTTTGTATAATTTTTAGAGTTTCCATGGGTTTTAACAAGATAAGTGTGATGCCAATCATCAAATACAGTAGAACCTAAAGTTGTAGTTGAGGTAGTTTGGTTATAGAAAGGTTTGTGCACAAGACAGTAGACACTTCCTTTTGTGGGGGAATACACTAGCCATTCTTGAGGGTATGTTTATCCATTTACTTTGGTGGAATAGAATAATTTTTTGAACAGATCCAGACTCTGTTTTTAGATGTTTGCTTCAAAGTGGTAAAAGGTCCATCCCAGTGCTGACATTCCGATGGACCTTTCTCAATCCAGAATGATATTTCCTTGTTATTTAATGTGGACCACAAACCTATGACATTATTGTCTCTAAAATCACTAGTAGCATGAACCGTTGGTATTTTTGTGTCTGCAATGTAAGGGTTTTCACTCAGATAATTTGCTTTATTTTCCAATACTTTAAGACAGTAAAGAGCTTGAACTGCTTCTTTTGGTACAACCATCTCATGGTATGTTCCTTCAGCACCTTGTGTTAATTCTTGGGCCGTAGGTCCTACCACTTCATTGTCACTTTCTCCAGTTGTTTCTGTACTTGTAGTGGTAGTTACCGACAACAATTCTCCTTGAAGGTCTTGGGAGGCTGTGTTCTGTATATAAACTGGTTGTTATTCGGTCTGCTCAGACTACTCAGTGTAGTCTACTTGATTTTCTTCTGTTTGTAAACATGAATGTTCTGTATGAGGGATTATGTAAGGCTGTTTCTGCTTGGTGTGCAAAGCCATATGACATGATTGGCTTTAAACATTTGAGTATTTCCTTCTGTGTTTTTTGTTGTTGTTGTTGCTTTCATTTACTAGCACCACTTTCATAGCGCTTACTCATTATTTTTTTCACAAAAAGTAAAAATTAAATATTGTGATTCACAGTGATATAAAAGGCAGTGATCAGAACACTTGTATTGCTTTATCATTTGATTCTGAGTAGTTTTAAAGCCTCTGTGAAATTTACTAAACAGTAGAGTATGCACTTGTGTAACTGTTATACAGTCATAGATTCATACACCACATGTTTAATATTACTAAGCAACTGGGCCTAAATAGTAAAATCTGCCTGTTTACTTTTTTATTTTGCAAGAGGCCAAGGCCCTCCCTAGATTATAAAGCCCTGCGCTGCAGCTAGCTCAGCCCATATGTAAATCAGATCTTTGGGCCTCAGGCCTCCATGGTGAGGACCCTACCCAATGGGGGCTTTATGTATAAGCACATGCTCTTTATTCATAAGCATCCAAAAGTTGTCCATGATGGCTCTGTCCCAAGTTCCCTTCTTGTTAGCTTGATTGCCTTTTGATTAGGTTGCATGTTTTAATTGCAGCCTAATCAAAAAGCAATCAAGCTAAAAAGGTATTTAGGCAATTAATAATCTATCATTAAAGCTATGTGGGCCAATCCAATGCATTGAATTTTATTCAGAAGTAAGCCCCGTTAAGTTCAGTGAGGCTTGCTCCAACATAAGTGTGCCTAGGGTTTATTGCATTCTTAATTTCAGATCAAAATCTGCTCCTTCCCTTTAGTTAAATAGGCTTGATAATAAAGCATGTGCCACTGTTCCTATCATGCAGGTCCATCTCCATATAGTCAATGTAATAAAACAAAGATGGGTGAAAAAAGGAGCACAACATCTTTTTGTTGTGGTTGTAGACATGACTCAACGACTAAACAAAAACAACAAAAAATGGGTGCTCCTTTTTTCATTGTATCTAAAAATAACACATTTACAATAAGGTAAACCCACAATCCTTTCCCTAATGGCACTAGAAATTACAGGTAAATCATTCTGATGGTGCTTTGCAGAAACTGATGTCCATACTCATGTTAAATCTTCATCTGCTGTGATACTGATGAGATTACATGCTCATTTTTAGTCATATTTCTTCCTGGTATGTTGAGGTATTAGACAATATTCTGTATTCCATACAGTACTCCCAATTTGATCGGGGGAAATTAAAATACAATTTCTTAGTAACACCGCGGGCAGCTTTTGTTTATTATGCTTAAGTTGGCTTATTTAAAAGGAACATTCTTTACAACGTACATAACCTAAGTCAATAGCCACACTTCAGCTTTTGTGCAATATGCCCCAAACCCCATTTTTATGGCAGCTAGCTTGCCATATTTGGTCTGGCTGAGACAAAGATCTAGTCCCTATTTACCTCCACATTCCAGCCCTTCAACCCATCGTCCCCTTACCATCCAAGTCTCATTGCCTGACCTCATCTCCTGTCATGTGGCAACTGTTTACCTGCTTCTGTTTTACAGCTCCCAGGTATACTGATTTACCACAGACCCTGAACCAGGAGAGAATCTGAAAAACATACACAGTAACTCCTGCTTAATGAAGGTGTTCACCTAGATCACTGCCTCAAGCAACAAATTCTTTAGCTATCTTTGTCAGTTTTTTATCTAGGTCAGGGGTCAGCAACCTTTTTCAGCCATGGGCCAGTCCACCGTCTCTCAGACCTTGTGGGGGGCCAGACTATATTTTGGGGGGGGGGGGGGAAATGAACGAATTCCTATGCCCCACAAATAACCCAGAGATGCATTTTAAATAAAAGCACACATTCTACTCATGTAAAAACACACTGATTCCTTAACTGTCCGCGGGCCGGATTGAGAAGGCAATTGGGCCGCATCCGGCCCACGGGCCTTAGGTTGCCTACCCTTGATCTAAGTTCTAAGAAGGTACTTTATTGTGTGTGACAACACTCAGGTATGCCAGTGAAGTGGAACCCATGTGACTGCCTTATATGAATGGACCACATTACATTTACATCCCAAATTGGAAATGGCGGGTCAGAAGAAAATAACTTTGTTGTTAGGATTGCTTAACCCTATTAAACCTGGTGAAATGTGTCATTTGTGTGTGTCCTCATTTGCTCTCTTTTCCTGTTAGTAAAAGCTACTTAGGTATTTGTTTTTGCACATGAAATGCACCAAACAAAGAACTGCATAAATATTATAAAATGTAGCTGGTGAAATTAAACTCTTCCAGCCATGTGCTTGTTTTGAACAGAAGCATAAGTTTTACTGGCTGACTCTACTACATTTTCCACTTCTTTTATTTGAGTACAATAAAAGCTAGTAAGGAAAAATAAAATGCAGAAAATAGCTGTAAGAATCTTTCATGATACGCCACATGACGCAAACTGAACTATTTAGTTTATCTGGTCTAGGAGAAGATTTCAGCTATTTTATATTGAGCAGATGATAAGGCCAATAAATAATAGGTTATATTAGGCAGATTGCAAGGCTATGAAGTGGCAAAATATGTGGAAGAGACAGATGACTTCCTTTCAAGTAAACATTCATAGAATAGTGTCATAGAATAGTGCTCTCTCTGCTGTGGATGTAATTTATCTTGATTTCAGCAGAACATTTGACAAAGTTCCCCATGATATTTTGATTAGCAAACTGGCTAAATGCTGGCTCGATTATAATACTGTCATGAGGATTCATAGCTGGTTGCAAAACTCCTCAAAGTCCTCATCAAGCTTGATGGAATGGAAAACTGTGATGAAACTAACAAAGTGAAATTCCACAGGAACAACTGCAAAACTCTCCATTTAGGCAGAAGACAAAAATGCACAGGCATGGGATGGAGAAATTCCTGGCCTAGCAATAGTACCTGTGAAAGAGCTATCTAGATTGCAGTTGATCACAAGCAGAACCTGGGTCAGCAATGTAGAGCTAGTAGGGGAAAATCTCTAATGCCACTCTAAGCTGCATTAATAGATGACACTGGGGAGGGATCCAGTGGGCTGGGAAGCTATCTGGGTTAGGAGATCCTGGGGACGATCTTGTGGGTGGGTGTATGTGGAATTTCCCTCGCTTTGTCCCATCTCCCCATCAATCCCCACAGTACAAGGCACAGGCTCCACCACTGTAGCTGCCAGCAGCTGGTTCTGGCTCGCCTATCGCACCACAACTCCACCTCTGGAGTTGTCAGAAACCAAGTGCAGTCCCACCTCTCCAGAGGAGATTGTTGCCCTGCCTGTTCCATCAGCTTTTGATGAGGCAGTGACACTTCCTCCATTGTCTGTCATGGAGACACCAGTGCAGGCATGAGCAGATGGTTGTACGCCCAGTCTAAGGAGCAGAACCAGTTGCTGCACTTCGTTGTGCCCACCCCTTTCCCTTGGAACAGTGTTTCAGGGGCCATGTTATTGCTAGGTCTCTGTCTTTGCTTGTGCAGGTATGCTGTGCCACAGAACTGCTTTTTGCCTATATAGTGTGCTGATTTGAGCATTGAAGCTATGGATAGAAACTGCAACCTGAGTTCTTCAACGAGTGGGAGCCACCTCAGGCTGTTGTAATGAGGACCCAGATCTAATGAGCTCAAGTTACAGGAGGCTAGATGTCTATTGAACATTAGGATAAACTATTTATTGGTAAAAGCGCTGCCACGTATTATAGGTTACAACTCTCACCAGTCCCATCTAGCAGCCAACAACTGCATTTATGCAGATTCATCTTGTTACACTAGCCTCACACTCTCTTCATTTTTTGTGTGTAGCAGAAAAGTTCAATAAAAATAACAATGTGTGCAGTTATGTGTTGGGAATTGCATTCCTGCTATAGTTAGTTTTTTGGTCTTTATAGGGGATGACTATGGTGGTCATGTATCACTAATAGCACTAATTGTTGGAATAGCTCAGTTATTAGAGCATGAGACTCTTAATCATGGGTTCAAGCCTCATGCTGGGCAAAAACTTCGAGCATTGCAGGAGATTTGACTAGATGACTCTCCTGGTCTCTGCCAAGGATACAATTCTATGTTTCTAAGTTAATGACTTAATAATACAATCTTATGTTACACTTGTCTATTCCTGGTTTAGTGAATACAGTTTATGGGATTTCAGTCTTAGAGGTAAATGCCAGACTATATTCCTGTTCATAAAGTGTAAACTGGGAAATGTTAATAGTGGCAGTAAGCAGTGATTATTAAGTGAAGTTAATTTTAATGTTTTCTGTGAAAACATCTACCTCTGGTGCTCACAGTTGGAATTACAGAAAGAAAAATTCAGGCAAGTCTTTCCCAGCACATGGAAGTCAACATCTGTTTTTATCTGTTTTTATCTTAAACTTGCTTGTAATTCTATTGTGATTTTTTTTGTTCCTGTTTTTAACAGAAAATTTTAATGTTTATTTTTGTAAACCACTTAGAAGTTCTATTTACAATAAAACAGTATGTACTGTTTGTTAAATATATAGTAAACTATTACATTGTGAAATAAGAAATTGAAACTGTAAATATAATAATACTGTTCCCCAAACTGTACCCTGTGACCTGGATTGCAAACGACAGCACTAAATCAGGAACCATGGGAAGTAGCTGTTTTGGTGACTTCCAGCCACTCTGTTAACCAAGTAGCAGTGCTACTGAAATCCACAGGGGTTTTAAACCTGTTTGTTTGGGATAATTGGAGTAGTTCATAGCTTCACCTGGGTTCAACCTGCCATTTGACTTCAGGCTGCTGAAGTATCTTTGTAACTAAATCTTTAGAATGTGTTTTAGTTACTCTGAAGTCTTCCCTTTGGAAAAGACATTTAGTAAACTTGATCTATTCAGATTAATACAGAGGCAAAAGCACAATTGTGGCAAAGAATTTCAAGCTAAGATTTTGTCTGATACGTTAGTTTCACCATACTTCTACTGCATGTCATCAAAGTAAACACACCTACAACCCAAGAATGATAAAGTGGATTTTCTATTAACATCAGTCAGAAAAGAGGAGTTTGCTTTTGTGAAAAACACACCAATGATATTGTTCTACGAAGCTGATATATGACTGCAGTCTCACATTTGGTTAAGTTTGGAATATTGGAACACAGGAAGTCAGATCATTGGTCCATTCAGCTCAGTATTTGTCCACACTAACTGGTAGTGGTGGCTCTGATGGATTTCAGATAGGGGACATTTTCAGACCTACCTGAAGATTGAACGGGGGATCTTTTGCATGCAAAGCAGATGCTCTGTCACTGAGCTATGCCTCTTCACATTGGCTTCATGTGTGAAAGAGCACTTAGTCTTTTTCCATTTTCTCTTGTTTCTCTCTCCTCCCCCACCCACCCCTGTCCTTGACAGTCTAGATGACATTACGTAACACTTTGACCTTGACAGCATAGATCAGGCATCCCCAACCTGCGGCATTCCAGATGTTTTGGCCTACAACTCCCATGATCCCTAGCTAACAGGACCAGTGGTCAGGGATGATGGGAATTGTAGTCCAAAACATCTGGAGGGCCGAAGGTTGTGGATGCCTGGCATAGATGGCAGCATTCTCACCGTTACACATTCAAGATGGCTAATCTTTTCCAGTGTGTGTGCTTTCTTGTGTGCATTTGCATTAGGAATCCTTGTGAAAAAATCTAAAAGTTTGATTCACTTTGTGACTGGTGAAATAAGACACTCACGTTGAGGGTCAATCTCTGCATTAATATGTTTCCTATTTTTTGTAGTTTAGAAAATACTTATGGTTTACATACAATACTTTTCTTACTACAGTGGTACTTCTGGTTACGTACTTAATTCGTTTTGGAGGTCCGTTCTTAACCTGAAACTGTTCTTAACCTGAAGCCCCACTTCAGCTAATGGGGCCTCCTGCTGCTGCCGCGCCTCCGGAGCACAATTTCTGTTCTCATCCTGAAGCAAAGTTCTTAACCTGAGGTATTATTTCTGGGTTAGAGGAGTCTGTAACCTGAAGCGTATGTAACCCGAGGTACCACTGTATGTGGTTTTGTGCTAGTCAGTTTTTCCCTCGCATCACCTATGAAAGCAAAAGCTTTGAAAGAGCTCTCTGACCTTTAGAACAGATAAATTTCTATTTCCTTTCAAAGCCGAGAAGAGAAACTGCATTACAAAAGCACCAACTTGCATGTCTGAAAGCTTCAAGCTCCCACAACTGAGCCCTGTATGGACACTGCACTGAGGCAAACTGTACGAGGACTCTGTGACAAAAAAGCTTGATTAATTTTCTGCTAGTCTGAAATTACCATCTGTGTATCTAGTGTTGTTTCCAAAATAGATCTCTCAAATTCCTCATCCTTGATCTGCCAAGAAAATAATTTATTGGCCTTTTCACCTCGTTCATATACAAGCGCACTTGAGTGTAGCAAATGCTTACAGATCTGATTCTCAGACAATTTGTTACATTCCATCCAGAAACCATTTATGAATGATCAAATATTAGAAAAGATTTTACACTAGGGCAAATAAGTTAAGTGTTTCACTCTCTGCAAAATGTTATTGGTTTCTGGACAGTATCCTTTCTGCACCTTTTTTCCTCTTCATTACTGGGTTACCACAGAGAGCCAAGAGGCTGCTTGTAGACTCACAATAGGGCAACTGATCTGAGGGAGCTGGTTGTACGCAGTTTTCAGCTAGGAGGTGAAATGGTGTCACACTGACACATCTGAGGAATGGTAACAAGCAGCCAGTTTACCATGCAGGTAGTTTGATTGGCCATCACACAGCAGGCAGTTTGTAGTTACCCGTAGCATTCATGTTTTAGTTAGAAAACTAATCTTACTTTTTCCTGCCCTGTAACACTTCTGAAATGTGTTGTACCTTGTGCCATTTTCTGCATCTCATTACTTTCAGTTCACCAGAATTCTCCCTTGCTTGTGAATGAAATAAATAATTTGGTTGAATTAGGAGGATGCTTCTAGTCTAGCATCCTTTTTCCAATAGCGACCACCTAGGTGTTTATGATAAATATATGTTAAGTGTAATTGTTTAATTGACACTGAAACGGAGAATGCCTGAATGTGTATTACTGAAGGGTTTAACATGGTGATTTTCCATGGAGCTATATTGAAGTCAAGAATACGACTCTGAGCTCCTTGATGGGTTGATAATTTATTGTTATTGTTGTTCTCTGCTAGCTAACACATTTGTGTTTAACCTTAGATAACACAAGAGGTAGTAAATTGCAAATTTCTCTGTCTTGGAAGGGTTGTGGCTGAGGCTCTGTGGGAGTAAGATGCCTCTCCAGGAGCTCAACAGCCTTAGGAGCTGGAGTTCAGACTAATGAAGCCTGTGAGGGGGAGAACTGTGTTTTTCAGCTTTGATAAGTTATTTTATTTCTAAAAAGATGTTGAGCCTGTGCTTGGATAACCATATGTTTTATGAATTTTTTGGATGTATCTTTGAAGTTTTCATTCTCTTTTGAACAAAGTTCTGCAAGTAAAGTTTTGAATCAAACAAATGGGTCTAGACAATTTTTATTCCGAAAGGAGTCAGTTTTTATGCATCCAGTCACTTCAGGCTGTGCAGTATTAATATCTGCAATATCATATAAGTGGAGCATGTGGTCATGAATTGAAAGGGTATAGGATATGATGTAAGCATGTTTGTGGGTTGTCTGTGACCCCACCACATTTTAATCATTCCACTGACAAGTCTGCCAGCAGAGTGTTTCACCAGTGTATCTGAGGTGTTATACTGCTGGATATACCAGAAGATCTTATGTTCTGCTGCTGTAGGGGAACTTTTGTTAAAAAAAAACTGTGTCCCTTCAGCTGGTACACTTTGACTCATAGATTGTTCAGAGACACCCCAATCCAATGCATGTTTACTTAGAAATTCCCAAGCACAGGATTGTAACCATAGGCTTGTGGAAAAATAAAATTGTTCTTTGTCTTGAATGCTGCTTTGACTTTAGGGAACTGATTGTTGAATTTGCTCCAGGATGCTTACACACATTCCTGCTTGTTGAAAACAATACATTTCTAATCAGATTACTATACAAACAGTATAGTATATGTCTCCAGTGTTCTTTTTTGCAAAGCAAACTGAAGTTTTCGCAGCTCAGAAGGAAGAAGGAACACAGTGATAGTTTAGCAAGTAGAGCTTAATTTATTATCTTTTCTTCTGAAGCCAACATGTATTGTCTAAACCTGGCTCAGGCAGAGCTAAGCTTCCCTCTCTATTGTAAATATATGATGACACTTTTGATTTGGATTATGCGAACTAGGTCAAGGGAAAATATCTAGATATTATGGATTATTCAAGCATGCCAATAAAGCCTTTGTCTGTTTCCAAGGCAAACACCCGTACAAGATTACACATTTTGTTGTTCTGTTGACATTTCTATTGTTGCCTTTTTAATTGTCTGATCTTAAACAAATGAATCATGCTACTCTTTATTAATGCTGCAAAATATTCTACATAATTTCCCTCTCAGTAAGAATTCCACAAGAGACAGCTCAGATTATAATTGCACTGCATAATAAACAAGTAAAGCCAATTATAAATCTATGCTGCTGTCAAACTCTTGACCCATGTCCCTTTTGTGCATTGCCATTTCCTTGAGGGCTCAGAGTGCTAGACATGGCAACAGACTGACAGGCCCATCCTGGGCAGACTTAGCACCTCATACCCATGGAAACCAATGGACTGAGATGCACCTAACTCAGCACAGGATCAGGCTGCGAGTGAAATGCTTTACATTTATTCCACAGTACAAGAAGCCACTATTTGCAATCAGGAGACAGGTCGATAAAGATTTAATTAGAAAATTAAGATTTAATTAAGAAAAAGATTTAATTAGAATTTATTAGAAAGTGTTTTCAGTATCTAGCAAGAGTAAATAACTGATCAATAGATGGCCCTTTCTACAATAATGAAATAGAAAAAATGTGTCCTACTCTCCATCTCTACAGGCATGGTTCCTATGAATACCATAATACATTTCTGATGCTTTATCAGAAACAAATGCATAGAATCTGTACATGTGAACAGCTAGTGCTCTTAAGATATATATTTTATACCATGTTTTAACACCATAACTGTTCTATTAACCAACCTTTCAATATTTTTCCACTTCAGATATGCATTAATAGCTCAATGAGCTTTTATTTCACAGAGGCATGGTATTAACATTATAATCAGAAAGCTACCTTTTGGTATATGCTCCTTGAGCAACAATGAAGTGGTCTGGCTGATGATTGGAGCACAGGTGGGATAAGTCCCAATATGAATTTGATCAAACACAAGTACAACCACAATGCATGTGACAGTGGCAGTGGCAAAAAGAGCGCATACTTCTCTGTTTCAATTGTGTTTTTAGTGAATTGTCCAGCAGAGCTTTTTAGTATGGTAAATTAGCTGATAGGGACCACTCAAAAGCCTGCTGTTAAGAGATTTGCAAAGGGTAAAATCACTTGGCTCTGTGCCAAACTTTGTCACAATTAGTGCAGGTCCATTGGAGGGCCTTCAAGCACCAACTAGTTGCAGCCTGCAGGACACTTGTAGAAGTCGGGGTAGCAGCATGCTCTCTCTCTATTTCTGTCCATCATGGCTGATAAACTCCAGGAGGTGATTGACTGAATAGGTCCGGGAATGGTCAACACAGCACTACATGTGGGACTTATGCCCACTACCCTGAAAGAGGCAGGATGTGGTGACTCCTGAAGAGGCCCTCTCTGGATCTGCTCAGACTCTAAATCTTCACTTCCTAGGCAAGATGGCTGAAAGGGTGGTGTTGGAAGCTGCCCAGTACAGTACAGTGGTGCCTCGCAAGACGAAATTAATTCGTTCCGCGAGTTTTGTCGTCTTGCGATTTTTTCGTCTTGCGAAGCACGGTGTCAAAAACGTTTTGGAAAAGCTTCAAAAATCACCGAAGTCTTCAAAAACCTCAAAAAAGGCTACCACACTGCGTGCTATGAGTTGCTCCTCGAAGCCAAGTCGCAACTGTATTAACGGTGTTAAGAAAAAGGAAACAAACTTGCAAGACGTTTCTGTCTTGCGAAGCAAGCCCATAGGGAAAATCGTCTTGCGAAGCAGCTCAAAAAACAAAAAACCCTTTCGTTTTGCGAGTTTTCCGTCTTGCGAGGCATTCGTCTTGCAAGGTACCACTGTACTCTTCAGGAATGACTCAGGAAGGTTGAAGCTGAGATACTGTTTTTCAGAGCTCTGTTCCTACCTGAAGGATCATTGCCAGAAAGTAGCATTAGGGCACTGTTACTTGGCTCATAGTTTTTGGGCTGTGGTTGTTGTTGTTTAGTCGTGTCCAACTCTTCGTGACCCCATGGACCAGAGCACGCCAGGCACTCCTGTCTTCCCGCAGTTTGGTCAAACTCATGCTGGTAGCCTTGAGAACACTATCCAACCATCTCGTCCTCTGTCATCCCCTTCTCCTTGTGCCCTCCATCTTTCCCAACATCAGGGTCTTTTCCAGGGAGTCTTCTCGTCTCATGAGGTGGCCAAAGTATTGGAGTCTCAGCTTCAGGATCTGTTCTTCCAGTGAGCACTCAGGGCTGATTTCCTTAACAATGGGTAGGTTTGATCTTCTTGCAGTCCATGGGACCCTCAAGAGTCTCCTCAAGCACCATAATTCAAATTGGGCATAATTATTGGGCATAATTGGGCTGTGGAGTCCTATGCTATTTAACATTTATTTGTATGAAACTACTGGAAGCAGTCATCTAAGGATCTGGAGCACTGTGTCACCAGCACATTAATAATGCAGCTCTAGCTGTCTATTACATTTGAATCAAGAAAGGCTATGAAGGTGTTGGACCTGTGCCTGGGAACTGTGATGGGCTGCATGGATGCAACTGCCCTGCCCCCCAGCAGCTGAGTCCTGATAAGATGGATGTGTGTGGGTGATTCCCATGTCCTAGAATTAGGCAGACAACCTGTTCTGGGAGGGGTTGCACTCCCCACTGAAGAAGGTTTATAGTTTGCAAATACTCCTGGATTCCACTCTCTTACTGGAGTGTCCCAAGGGGCTTCTGTGGTTAATTAGCCAAGAACCACTGAACAACTGATAAGAAATTTTAAAGTTCTAACCTAGTAATCTGGTGCAATTGGAGTGCAAATGTTCCACTAACAAAGTTTGATTTCTTGCTAATCGGGAATAATAAATATTAAATTTAGGGGAAATATAACCTGCAATGCCAGTGTGAAGGTCAATTATATTTCAGAAGCAATACTGGATACTGACCGGAAGTGACCCTTTTTCTGTTGCATAATTAATGAAACAAAAAATATATGGATAACAATTGCAAATTTGTGTGAGACACACACACGCTTCAAATTAACTTAGTGGGGCTTACTTACAAGTGAACATGAATAAAATCAGGCTGCCACTTCCTTTACATACTGTAATAAAATTACAACTAAGGTTAACTTTGTAGTTACAGATAGGTAGCCGTGTTGGTCTGCCATAGTCAAAATAAAAAAAATCCTTCCAGTAGCACCTTTAAGACCAACTAAGTTAGTTCTTGGTATGAGCTTTCGTGTGCAAGCACACTTCTTCAGATACACACTTTGTAATTCACAATCTGAACCACAAGAGGGCACCAAACAAATATGCAGTGACAATACTGTAACAGTTAACACTAAAAAGTATGCTGGTACCTACATAATAAGGCCAACTGCCCCTCTCCCCCGCCCCATATTGCTGTCAATAAAATGACAGTTGTTAAGAGATACAACCTGAGCATTCAGCAAATAAATTATTGCAGGGTGGTTTGCAAGAAAACTCCCACACATAAACTTAATAAAACAACAGTAAAACAACAGAATGTGATAAATGAAAATTGGTGAACAGAAGTTTCACAGTATTTATCTATTTATTTAAACCGTATACAGCCCTTCATCCAAAGATCACAGAGCAGTTCACAACATAAAGATACAAAATGAGAACACAAAATACATAACAAAACCAACAAACCAATACCCACCCCCCAAATACATTAAAAAGCCTATCATTTAATCTGCCAAAGGCCTCGTTATAGAGAAATATTTTTGCCTGGTGCAATGGATGAGCCTCACCCTGGGAAAACCTCCTTCAAGGTGTTTCCCTTGCTGATCAAGGTGTCTCCTATGCCAGGTAGGTATGTGTTTGATGGTGTCTGCAGATGCTTGAATTGTGCCCACCATTTACAGTGGTACCTTGGGTTACATACGCTTCAGGTTACAGACTCCGCTAACCCAGAAATAGTATCTCGGATTAAGAACTTTCCTTCAGGATGAGAACAAAAATCGTGCTCTGGCGGCGCGGCAGCAGGCCCCATTAGCTAAAGTGGTGCTTCAGGTTAAGAACGGACCTCCGGAACGAATTAAGTACGTAACCAGAGGTACCACTGTATATGTAATTTTGGGTTTTTCTGAACAGTAATTTCTTCTTCCCTCCCAGCTTGTCCAGGTACAGGAAACAGTGACTCTTCTGCTGATGCTTATGTTCCTGAGTATAGCAGTGCTTAGGGTTTGGGGTTTTTTTAGTATGGTTTTTAGTATGGAATAACAGTACAATTTTTGGAAAGCTGTCCAACCCTCCTTTGTCCATTTAAAATGTATTGGCCTTCTCAACAACCCTCTAGTTGCTGTGTGTGTGTGTGTGTGTGTGTGTGGTTTCCATGGAGTCCCAGCTTAGGGTAGCTAGATCACCTAGGAAAGGAACCTTGAGTCCTCTCAATTTGGTCCTTAAGACTCACTCCTGAATCATATCATGAGGGACAGTGGTGGGCCTACTGCTGTACGACGCCGCTTCTCCTCAGATCTCTGGCAGTAGCAGATAACTTCTCCAGCGCCACCGGGGCACCTTTTGCCCTCCTTTGCTGACTTCCAGGTTTTGGTGAAATCTCGCCAGAAGCCGCTTCTCCCATGGTAGGGGGACCCTCCCACCAGAAACTGCAGCTGCTTCCGCTTCTCCTCACTTTTCCAGCCCCACATCACTAGAGAAGTGAGGAGAAGCAATGGGATTCTGCCGCCTGAGGTGCCTCGAGGGTGGTCCGGCCCCGGCAGTAAGGAAAGCTTAGCTTCGCATACGTAGCGCCAAGTACGCGCACGAGACCAACCGCTTAGCGGGTGACGTGGCATCGCTCAACGGCTTCTCCGTGTCCTCGTGACTTGCGGTGGGGTGGGGTGGGGGTGGGTTGTGTGTGTAAGGCGCGCCTTCGGGAAATCGCGAGCAGGAGGTTTTCCTCGTGACTGCGGGCCGGAGGATTTCGGGCGTGAAGGGCCTCGTTGCCGTGGCAACGGCGGCGCCTGGAGGCAGGCCGGAGAAAGTTCCCCTAGGCCGCTCTTCCCCGCCCCTCTCGGCGACCACGTGACTATCCTCCCGCAGCCGCTCTTCCTTCAGCTTCCGGGGAAGAGTCGGATCGCGAGGGAACCGGAGGCGGGGGGAGTAGTTGTGGTAGTAGTAGTAGTAACGGCGCGCGGGCATGTCGACCAACAATGTCGGCTACAACGAGCAGGCCGGGGACGCTCAGCCCGAGGTGGGCCAGGAAGCGACACCCACCGCCGCCTCCGCCTCCTCCTCTGCCTCGACGGCCTTCGGGCTCTTCAGCAGCGACACCAAGAAGTAAGTAAGGAACGGCCGGAGGCGGGGTGAGGCGCGGCCGGGGGCTGGGCTTCCTCTCCTCCGGGAAGTGAGTGCAGGCGCTGCTTCCTTCGAGGAGACCAGAAGCTCAGCCGCCCGTGGGTCTCTCTTCGCCTCGCTTCCCAGCCGCCTTCCCACCCCAAATCCTATTAACAACTTCGGGGTCCTTAATGCGGTGCTTTGTGAAACTTATTGCAAAGCTAAGCCGGGTTGTGCCGTTATGAGTTGCTTTGTGTGACGTTGGGAGTTGGTCCCTAATAAAGTTACTGCCTTGCGGTTGCTTTCAGAGCTCAGTTGTTTTTCCTTGCAGATCAACGCGGCTGCTTCGGATTTTCTTTTCTGCCTTGAATTGTGGAGTAAGGGAGAAGTCCGAATTCTTCCTACTAACGTGGTAAAAAGTTGTATACAGGATATCAATGCAAGGGAAGTAATAAATGACTGTAAGGAGAAGTGCCCCTTGAGAGCAGCATGAGAAACGCCTCAGGGACCCATCCTTTCAGTTTTATGCACTTTATGCTGCAATCCTAAACGCACGAGGGAGTAAGTCACAGCGAAGTTGGTAGCGATTTCCTTCTGTGTAAACATTCAAACTCTTGTGCTCCTGGAGACACTGATAGCTTTGAAATCAGGGAGACACTGGCGGAAGTTATGTTGAGGGTGGGATTGGATCACAAGGTTATTTTTGATTCTTCAGTCAAGTTGGGTTGGCCACAGTGGAGAGACTGGATCAACCTTTGATTCATGCTTGATGAAGGGGGTATTATGTCATATTACCGCTCATACTGGCCCATGGACTCTTTATATTGCCATTTCAGCTTGCCAATATTGGTAACATTTCATATTTGTTGATGGGGCGGAGGTGGCAATATGCTTCCTCCCCTTTTAAATTTGATTATGTGGTGCTCTGTTCCCACGAGATCTTGGATAGCCTCTTAATGGTCTTCAAGTGTCCATTATTTTAACAAATGTTAAAATCGAAATAAATTGTACTGGGAACCCTTTATTTAGAAGACTTAATATTAATAAATCATAAATTCTGCTATTTGTAACTTCAGTGTTTCAGGTTTGTCTGCAATATTCTCAAGGGAATTAACACAATACATTTTCCAGTAAAAACAAGTGCCACATGTAGAATATCTAATTTTGCTGGTTATAGCTTGATAATACTACTTCGTGTGCATGTGTGTGTACAAGTGAGTGATTAGTCTGTACTCTTGAAACATTGTAAGTTAGAAAGGTTTTGAGTTCAAGAAGGTTGCTAGTCAGTGCTGTTAATTTATTTAAACAAAACAGAAGAAAATACTTTTTAAAGTTGAAGTTCAAACCATTTATAAACTTAGATGTATAATAGAACAGAATTATTTATACTTAATTTAAATCATGTAATTGAGTAATTTTGTTAGCTTTCTCTTTTGATAGGGTTCCTTCCTTTGCTGCTTTACACATACAGACCTGAACATGTGCCTTGGGAATAAGTCTTATGTAGTAATGTGTCATGTTCACAGAACCTTGCTTTCACAGAAGTGGAAACATAAACCCTAATCTGCTTTCACTTCTAACTAGTCTCCTACCTACAGCATGCTGTTTGTGTGCCAATATTTATTTTACCTCTCAGACATAGTACTGCCTATTTTCAGTCTTCTGTGGCATGGCAAGCTACTTTGAATCATGTATCCATAAAAGTGAGAAATTATTTTTACAACAAAGAGATGCTCATCTTGTAGTGTCAGCACCAGTGTCTTAACTTTAACTAGGGAACAGGTATTGTGGTCTACATTTTATTTGCTAATAACACAAATTGGGTGTTTGTTTCTTTATTAGAGAATCCTAACAGTCCCTAAATATACAGAAGTCGAAACATAAAAAATAACACTAAAATATTCACTAACAGAACCAGCCATAATGCTAAAAAGTCCAGTTTAGTAAAACACCTAACACCAGTAAAAAAAAATTAAAATTAATAAATGTATGGTAAGTTAATGTAATTCCCAAAACATAATTTGATATCTTGCTGCCAACCATCCAGAAGTGTAGGCCTGGGGCTAGACACACTTTGTTAAACAGCATTGTGTCCTCCTTCTTTAACTTTATATAGCAGATATGGGAGAAGCAAGTCAGAATTGGGATTGCAGCAAAGAGGGAGGGTTTTCTAGCCTATTCCTTCCTCACTGTAGTTCTGATAAAAATCTCCCCTCCCAGCTACTATTTGCATCAAGAAAGAATCTGCCATCCAATGAAAGCAGCTTTGTGTATGTGTGTTCATGTTCAAATTTATTGAAGTGCTTTAAAAAACAACCCTGCCTTGGTTTTGGTCCTGATTTTTCTCCCCCAATACCCCAAAGCTGCTGTTTATTTTCTTAAAAAAATCACGGCATTCCAAACAAGTTGTGCTAATTTTATATTTAGTTTGGCCCTTAATACTTTGTAAGAAGAATATCTAATGTGGCCCTGTGGTTTATATGATAAATTGAGATGAGATGAGCCGTTAATAAACTTGATTACTGAAGAACATGGAATTGGAATATTGTATAGGCTGAAAGTTCTCAAAAATGCCATTTTGAGTTGGCAGATCTTGCAGGTAAATCTAAGGTTTTGAAGAGCTTTTACAGCAGGAGGCACATGCAGTCTCACAATTCATTTGTTATGTAATCTGTATTGGCAATCTTGTTTAAGTTGGCATTTAATTACCAAATAAGATTTCATTACATTCTGTAAATTGGGAAGTGTGGTTAAAACGTAATTGTGTTGCTTGTTGTTCGTAATCTAGTTGTTTCCTTTCTTTATATCCAATAAAATGTATCATTGCAATTTGGCATTTTCAAAGAGGCACTGTTGCAAGTGAAACATTTGCTTCTGAAACTTTGGAGTTTATAGACATTTTTTTTTTAAAAAAGCACACCTTAGTAATTATGATCTTTCAAGGCAATTTTAGATTGTATTGTGAAACAGAATTTAAAAGGAAATGCTTATTGTAACTTAATTTTAGTTTGCTGATATCTCAGTCTCAGTTATATGACTACTATTGGGGAGCTCTCTGCGGACTCATTGGCTGAGAAACCAGACCACCCATGCAAGGGGACCTGGGATCTCCCTGTTCCCAACAGTGAGTCCTTTGACCACAGAGGTAATGGGGGACCTGCAATGGCCTGTCCTAGAAGCTGCAGTGCTCCCAGAAGTGTTGGTAAGCATGAAAGGAAGGGTGGGCAACTGCTCGTGCCTCCCCCGCCCCAGGATGCTGCCATTTACCCCAGAGTGACTCACCTGGCTAGGTCAGGCTCTGGGGCCAACCTGCAGTCCCCATGTTCTCCCACTTCCTAGAGGCCCATTAGGGTCCTCAGGTGGTGGATTTCCCTGGCTTTACAAAGGGGACACTCCTTCAGGGCGCAGCCATGGGTGCAGATAATGACAGATGCGACCCTCTTGGTGTGTGGACCCCACACAGAAGATCAGTATGTCCAAGAAACCTGATCCAAGGAGGAAGCCAAATAACTCATAAGTTGATTGGAACTCGGAGCACTCAGACTGGCCCTCTTCCACTCTGAGAGGCTGGTGGAGGGCAAGCACAGGCTGATCCTTTCTAACAGCATTGCCACCAAGGCATATATATGTAAAGAAGGTGAAAGCAAGTCACAGGCTCTCATGCAAGAGGCAACCAGCCTCCTCTCCTGGGTGGAACAGTATCTAGAATCCCTATCAGCAGAGCACGTAGCAGGTGCCCCCAACACTTGAGCAGACTGGGTCAGCCAGCTGCAGACAGAGTGGATCCTTCATCCATAGATGTTCTAGCAAATAGTGGATTGCTTTGGCCTTCCAGGAGTGGACGCTGTTGCTAGTCCAGAAAATGGAAAGGTGGTGTTCTCCTGGTTCAGGACCCAAGAAGCAATGGGCATGGATACCCTGATGTGGCTGGGTGGGGCTTTTATATGCCTTTACTCCTATGGTCATAATCCAGAGATTTTTCAGGTAAGTCAGATCCGCTCTAGGGGAGATTATCGTAGTAGCTCCCTTCTGACCAAGGAGAGCCTTGTTCATGGAACTCATGGCAAACTCATGAGTTCCTACTCAACAGGAAGGATCTGCTGTTGTAGGGTGAGATCCATCATCCAGCTCAGATTGGCTACAACTCTACACCTGCCTGTTGAGGGGAGAGCCTAAGGCAGGGGTCAGAAAACATTTTCAGCAGGGGGCTGGTCTACTGTCCCTCAGACCTTGTGGGGGGCCGGACTATTTTTTGGGGGGTGGGAATGAACGAATTCCTATGCCCCACAAATAACCCAGAGATGCATTTTAAATAAAAGGGCATATTCTACTCATGTGAAACATGCTGATTCCTGGACTGCCCGCGGGCCGGATTTAGAAGGTGATTGGGCTGGATCCGGCCCCCGGGCCTTAGTTTGCCTACCCATGGCCTAAGGCAATTAGGACTAACTGACTGGGTAACCTCTAACCATCCTAGCTTCCATGGTGCAGAAATACAGTTCCAGGTTATGGATACTCATAATTTTTACATGGGATCCCCTAAAAATGTCATCAAATTATTGGTCACCTCTGTGTTCATATATATATATATATGTTGGGTAATTTGTTGTGGTTTAGTTGCCATCCTGTGCAAAAATCATTGGATCCAAGATTCCATCCAAGCACCAAATCTGTAGGGTGGTTGTTTTCTTTTCTGTGCTGTCTATCAGTGATGCTGTTTTGGGGGAACTCTGTGTCAAGAGGAACTGTTTTAATTCGGCTGAATCTGACTTTTACCCATACCCTTTGGGAAAAGCAAAGTAGTGTGTGCACTTTCTGTCTGCGGGGACAGGAGAAGCATCCAGAGAAGGTGATTCCATGGTATACACTCAAAATTATAAATATGTCCACAGGCCTAAAAGGTTGTCAGTTGCTGCCCTACATCCTTGAAGATAAGTGTGGAATGATTGAATTGGATTGCATTGAAAAGTAAGAGTGTTTCTAGAACTTGAACCAGAGTTGAAGAATGTCATCAAGCTATTCAGTATGCAGTACTTCTAACAAACACTTTGATTGCTAGAACTAGACCAACCATGTCAGGAACACAGAAATGAATAGCAAGGCTTGTTCACCTGAGGGTAGAGTGATATGATGAGAAAGCAATGGTTCAGATCTCTTGATAGAATTGAAAATTCGTTTTAATGTCTGAATAGTATTGATAGAAGGTTCCCTTAATCAAGATGTAATCTGGCCATTTAAACCAAGAACCACAAGCTTTATAAAAGATCCAGATGTCAATAGCTCATACTGATCCTTCACATAAAGTTTATTTGATTGGAATATCTTTAGGAAGAGACGTATAAAATATTTTAATGTTCAGCTGATTTAAGGTGGAACTGATTTTCTGATTTTACAGATATTTTGGAATGTTTCTCATACAAGAGTGTTTATTCTTGCCAGCAGTTACTGTTCTGATTCCAAATTAAACGTGTTCTGTCATACTTAAATGTGTGAATTTTATAAAAGCCTTTCTTTTCCTTACATTTGGAAACTGCATCTTAACAGCAACAGTAAAAATGAAATCTTTAACCAAATTTCAAAATTTGGAGGCATATTATATGGAAAGTGCATAGCGGTAGATAGAATATGTGAACATTTCAACAGATGGCAAAATTTAGAAGAATAGTGTTGAACTTCATGAATTTGCATCTTTAGACTAGATTCCTGCCAAACAAAATGTGATTGTAATTTATTGGAGCCTTTTTCCTTTTCAGAGTACACGTGTACTAGCAAATGCAGCAGGGTAGCAAACTGTCTTTGAGTTTTGCAAATGGCTCCTTTGCTGAGAATGGATTGAAGATGGTGCTTCAGTACAATACTGATTCCTGAGTTTAATGCTGAAAGAGACTGAATAACTTACTTCTGTTGTTATACAGAATTTATATATTGAATTCTTTAGTTTAGTGCACACTGGGCATACATAGCCTATTTAAAAGTAATGGAAATGTACAGAAATAAATGATTGGATTTATTTTAGAGTAGTCTAGCCCTGATATTTATATGTGATGCATATACTGGTTCATTGGCATGTTTACCATCAGGGCCATCTGTTAGTATGGCACTGTGCCTCCTACTATAGTAGTATGCCAGTTTCATTAGGCACACAAGCCAGAAAGGATGAATGGTTTGGATGGAATATCCTATAAAGTAAGTCCTTAATGAATTTTGAGCTAATAAATCTGCATGGTCCAATCTGAGTCTCAAACTGTGGCACAATATTAGCAAATAGCATAAAATGATAGAAAATGCCTGTGATCTGATGTGTGGGTAGTATTAAGGTGTGTCTCAGATGAGGCTCTAACTGGGCAATCCTAATGTATTGAGGAACTGGGATTGTCCACATTGGGCCTCCATGTCCATGGATTAGATCAGGCTTCCTCAAACTCGGCCCTCCAGATGTTTTGAGAGTACAATTCCCATCATCCCTGACCACTGGTCCTGCTAGCTAGGGATCATGGGAGTTGTAGGCAAAAAACATCAGGAGGGCCAAGTTTGAGGAAGCCTGGATTAGATAATAGAATCATAGAACTGTAGAGTTGGAAGGGACCAGCCGCCTGCAGTGCATAGGTCAGTATGTATGCACTGACATTCCAACATCATGTGAGTAGGCGCCTGCTCATTCAGTGAGGTTTTCCCTTCCTTTCTTCTTCCATACACAAAATCTGCTTCAGGGGATATGGGGACCCTCCAGAGCATATTTTAGGGAAGCTCAGGGTGCTAGAGGTGCTGAATATAAACCAGAAGACCCATTGCAAGCTGACGTCCATGGCACAAGTGGGTGGGTATCACTGGATATCAGTCATGGAGTCCAGTGTGCATAGGCTCATACCACCTGTTTATCTTAGAAAAATCTGTGGCACAAACCTGCAAGTGATGTTGCTTACAATACAGGAACATCACGGTCCTTTAGGTCAGTGGTTAACTGAAGGGAGGGATCTATAGAGTTAGAAGGAGGTCCCTGAGAGTCAACTAACCTGACCCCCTTCAATTTCTGGCAGGCAGCCACCCACTGCTCAGCAGCCGCCCCTTATTCAGTTGCTCAGAGAGCCAGTGTGGTGTAGTGGTTAAGTCTCCTAATCTGGGGAACCGGGTTCGCGTCTCCGCTCCTCCACATGCAGCTGCTGGGTGACCTTGGGCCAGTCACACTTCTCTGAAGTCTCTCAGCCCCACTCACCTCACAGAGTGTTTGTTGTGGGGGAGGAAGGGAAAGGAGAATGTTAGCGCTTTGAGACTCCTGAAGGGGAGTGAAAGGCGGGATATCAAATCCAAACTCTTCTTCTTCTTCTTGTCAAACATGGTAGCCAGCAACAGAGTCTCCATGGCCAGGCGCAACCCGCCCACCCCAAGGAGCTCTGGGCAGAGAGGTGTTGCCAAGTCCCGCACACCATGTCTCCGCTGGGCCTGTGCTGTGTCACAGCCTCCGCGTGGCCCAGCAGTTCTGCTCTGCCTCCTGTCACCATTGCCCATTCTCTCAAAGGGGCACTACCACTAAGCTAAGCCTCCCATTCTACGTCACTGCTGGCCCGCCAACAGATGGGGCCTCAAAACATACTGGTGGGTTTCAAGTGTCCACTTGCCTCCTCCCCCCCATGTACCTTTGTATTAGCAGCACTCATTTGCTGTTGAGGGCAGAGGGGACAAGCAACTAACCAGCAAGAGATGGAAGCTCCTCTTCTGGATGGGAAAGGCAGAAGAGCTGTTGAAGGGCAGTAACAGTTACTTATCCAACAAGTCTAGGATACTGTAGTACTTAAGTATTTTTTTAGAAGAGGGGTGGTGAACCTTTTTGACTGTGCCAGCATTGTGGGACTGCCTCCCGTCAATCACATGATGTCACATGATGTCCCCTCCTATTTTAAACTCCTGATATTGAAGATTTAAAAGAGGACCATGGAGAGACTTGTGAAAACTTTAAGACAACCCTCTTTCCTTTAAGATGCCCCCCTTCTGTTTGAGCCCGTGAGGGCTTAGATGGGAAAGAGGTGGGCTCTCATAAAACCCTTTGAAAAGGGGCTGTTGGAAGAAGCTGAACCCCTTCTTAAGACACTAGAAGGAGTGGGCAGGGTGGAGCCTCCAGAGCAGATTTTGGGGGTGGGGGGAAGGAGGATAGGATGATGTTCCATTGTGCAGGCCTAAATCTGGTAGTTAAACAGATCTGCTTTGAGTTCTAGCACCTTTATTATTCTCTAGAAACAATGATTTCTGTTTCTTCGACTAACTATTTGTGTAAAAAATATTTGCATGTTTTGGAACTGTGTTTTCCTCTTCAAGCACAGATTTACAGAGTAAACATAACACAAAAATATTCTACATGCTGTTATATGCAAGAGTTGTTGGATACCTATGATTAGCTGTCAACCTGTTAATTGGTTGAGTGATTGCCAATAATAGTTTATAATAGATTATAATAACTTTTCCTCTTAGTGGTGAAGAATATCTGGGATACTAATCTCTCACCTGTAATTGTAAGTTATAGTATGTTGGCCCCCCCACCCCCCGTACAAGAAGCGAATCCATAAAAATACATTTTCTTTATTAAAAAAAGTATAACTTGAATTGATGGACCTGGTTTGCAAGTTACTACTTTTAGTTTTTCTATCTTAATCAACAAAATACTGTTTTATCTTCGTATGTCTTCTCTACTTTTTGTTTGCTATGTTCCCTCCCCGCTGAGGTTAATCCTGATTCTGCAGTTAAGTAAAATGGGATAGATTCAGACATGCCCTTCCATGAATAGAAATGACTTTGATTCAGCAAAAATCAGGGTGGGAATAGGAATCTCGCCCCCTTCTTTCCCTTGCACTGCCTCACACCAATATTCTGTTTCAGAGGATTCCTCATTCTATGACAACATTTTTGACTGGCTTTTCATTCTTTCTCAAGCATTGCATCTAAAGAAATCTTTTATTTTTACCAAGAGGTGGTGGTTGTTTAGTCCGATTCTTTGTGACCCCATGGACCAGAGCATTCCAGGCACTCCTGTCTTCCACTGCCTCCTGCAGTTTGATCAAACTCATGTTTGTAGCTTTGAGAACACTGTCCAACCGTCCCATCCTCTGTTGTCCCCTTCTCCTTGTGCCCTCAGTCTTTCCCAACATCAGGGTCTTTTCCACGGAGTCTTCTCTTCTCATGAGGTGGCCAAAGTATTGGAGTCTCAGCTTTATCTCTTGACTCCCTACTTTAGCATTCCAATCTCCTATAATGAGAAGAACATCCTTCTTTGGTGTCATTTCTAGAAGGTGTTGTAAGTCTTCATAGAATTGGTCAGTTTCAGTTTATTCAGCACCAATAGTTGGTGCATAAACTTGGATTACTGTGATGTTAAAAAGTCTGCCTTGGACTCGTATTGAGATCATTCTATCATTTTTGAGATTGCATCCCAATACTGCTTTCGCCACTTTTTTGTTGACTATGAGAGCCACTCCAATTTTTTTTACGGGATTCTTTCCCACAGTAGTAGATATGATGGTAATCCGAACTGAATACGCCCATTCCCATCCATTTTAGTTCACTGATGCCCAGGATGTCAATATTTATTCTTGCCATCTCATTTTTGACCACATCCAGCTTACCAAGGTTCATGGTTCTTACATTCCAGGTTCCTATGCAATCTTTTTCTTTACAGCATTGGACTTTCCATCAGCTCTGAATCTCATTGCACTTGTCCTCCGCTCTTCCTCAGTAGCATGTTGGACGCCTTCCGACCTGAGGGGTTCATCTTCCAGTATCATAACTTTTATATGCCTGTTGACTTTGTCCACAGAGTTTTCTTGGCAGGGATACTTGAGTGGCTTGCTGGTTCCTGGTCCAGGTGGATCACGTTTGGTTAAAACTCTACACTATGACCTGTCCATCTTGGGTGACCCTGCACGGCATAGCTCATAGCTTCTCTGAGTTATTCAAGCCCCTTCGCCAAGACAAAGCAGTGATCTGTGAAGAGGTAGTTGTCCAAATAAAGCATCTTTTAAAAAGCTGAATCCAGACAAAGTGGAAGTACTGTTTCTTAGGGGTTCTGGTAAAATTGGAGTGGGCATCCTAAATTGGATAAGGCTGCAGCAGTTCCTGAGATTGATGCCCAGGTGGTGCTAGTGGCCAAGAATGCCTTTTTCCGGCTGTGTCTTATATACTGGCTGTATCTTTTCCTGGGACAGCCAGACCTCTAGTCACTTCCAGGTTAAATTACTATAATATGTTTTATATAATGGGCTGCCCTTGGTGCCAATTTGGAAAATTCAGTTAATTCAGAATATGGCTGCCTACATGGCACATCTTATCTCACAAAAAACTTTTATCTGTTTCTCTTGCTAAAATTTGCTTCCAGGTTCAGTTTGAAGCAATGTTTTTTCATTTTTAAAGTCTTAAATAGTCTGGAACCAGAGTTACTCTCCTTCTCCAGGAGCTCTGTTGCACTTTAGAGGCCTTTCTCCAGGTATCTCTGGTGCACCACAGGTGGCAAGTGGGTCTCATAGATGGGGCCTCATCCACTGTGGCACCAAGAATTCTGAAGGGCCTCCCTAAAAAGGCATGTCTCTCTAAATTTGTATTTCTGAAGGATGTTTAGAATGTTTAAGGATGAGCAGCAGCTTACAATGGTTACTGCTGCTGGTTTTGTTCTTATGGCTCTGTTTTACTGTTCTAACATTTATAGGTTGCCATCTGTATATTTTAGAAAGGTGAGATAGAAAGCTAATAAAATATATAAATAAAATGGATTTGTTAGTGCTGAATATGGTAATGTCGGAATCATGCCACAAGATGTCACTCAAACAGCTGTGGCATAAAGTGATGGCAGAAAGTGTGCTTTGAAGCTTGAAATATTTTATACACATTGTGAATATGTTTTGAAAATGTACACACTGGGGCATATCCCAAGGGTGAGGGATGGCATTAATTATATTTTAGAAGTTTAGAATCATGCTTTGTTTAATCTGTGTAGCATTGCTGCAAGCTATCAATACTTTTGCAGAATGCTATTTTTATTGCATAAATAAAATGTCAGACCTTATTTGGGGTGTGGAGAAATATTTTTAGTGCAGTAAGTGTAAAAGATGTAAATAACACTGTGATTCTCCAGGTCTATTAGTGAAGAGTCCCTGTGCTGGTTGTGACATTCTTTTGACATGCCTGACATTTAGAAAATAGTTGAATGTACAAATGTTCATTGAAATTAATTGTTTCTGTGCTGACTTGTGGTCAGTTGGTGCCATTTTTAGTAGCTTAGTTTGATAAAGGGAATGTCTGGGTTTAAAGAGAAAGACCAGAAAGGCATGGAGCCTTTGGCAGTAATAACACTGCCAATGTAATAACCAGAGTTTAGGCTTGAATATGCCCCAATCCTAATCATTATTCTACTGTAGCCAAGTTTTGCTAGCAAGGCTAATAATAATAAATAAATAAATAAAACCCCACCTATCTGGCTGGGTTTCCCCAGCCACTCTGGGCGGCTTCCAACAGAAGATTAAAAATATATTAAAACATCAGTCATTAAAAACTTCCCTAAACAGTGCTGCCTTCAGATGTCTTCCAAACATCATATAGTTGTTTATTTCTTTGACATCTGATGGGAGGGCGTTCCACAGGGCGGGCGCCACTACCAAGAAGGCCCTCTGCCTGGTTCTCTGTAGCTTCACTTCTCGTACTGCGGGAATAACAAGAAGGCCTTCAGAGCTGGATCTCAGTGTCCGGGCTGAACGATGGTGGTGGAGACGCTCCTTCAGGTAGACAGGGCCAAGGCCATTAGGGCTTTAAAAGTCAGCAACAACACTTTGAATTGTGCTCGGAAATGTACTGGGAGCCAGTGTAGGTCTTTCAAGACAGGTGTTACATGGTCTCGGCGGCCGTTCCCAGTCACCAGTCTAGCTGCCACATTCTGGATTAGTTGGAGTTTCCGGGTCACCTTCAAAGGTAGTCTCACGTAGAATGCGTTGCAGTAGTCCAAGTGGGAGATAACTAGAGCATGCATCACTCTGGCAAGACAGTCCACGGGCAGGTAGGGTCTCAGCCTGCGTACCAGATGGAGCTGGTAGACAGTTGCCCCGGACACAGAATTGACCTGTGCCTCCATGGACAGCTGTGAGTCCAAAATGACTCCCAGGTTGCGCACCTGCTCCTTCAGGGGCACAGTTGCCCCATTCAGGATCAGGGAGTCCCCCACACCCACCCAGTCCCCCCAAAACAGTACTTCTGTCTTGTCAGGATTCAACCTCAATCTGTTAGCTGCCATCCGTCCTCCAACCGCCTTCAGGCACTCGCATAGGACCTTCACTGGTTCCGATTTGAAAATGAGGTAGAGCTGGGTATCATCCACCTACTGATGGACACCCAGCCCAAGCCCCCTGATGATCTCTCCCAGCGGTTTCATGTAGATGTTAAAAAGCATGGACGAGACGACGGAACCATGATGCACCCCACAAGTGAGGGCCCAGGGGTCTGAACACTCATCCCCACCACCACTTTCTGAACGTGGCCCAGGAGGAAGGAGCGGAACCACTGTATAACAGTGCCTCTAGCTCCCAGTTCCTCTAGACCAACGGTTCTCAACTTGTGGGTTCCCAGATGTTGTTGGACTACAACTCCCATCATCCCTGAGCTCTGGCCTTGCTAGCTAGGGGTGATGGGAGTTGTAGTTCAACAACATCTGGGGACCCACAGGGTGAGAAAGGCTGCTCTAGACGGTCTAGAACAGGGGTCAGCAAACTTTTTCAGCAGGGGGCCAGTCCACTGTCCCTCAGACCTTATGGGGGGCCGGACTATATTTTGAAAAGAAAAAAAATGAACGAATTCCTATGCCCCACGAATAACCCAGAGATGTGTTTTAAATAAAAGGACACATTCTACTCATGTAAAAACATGCTGATTCCCGGACCGTCCGCGGGCCAGATTTAGAAGGCAATTGGGCACCATCCGGCCCCTGGGCCTTAGTTTGCCTACCCATGGTCTAGAAGGATGTTATGGTTGATTGTATCAAAGGCTGCTGAGAGATCCAGCAGAACTAGGAAACAGCTTTCACCTTTGTCCTTAGCCCGCTGGAGATCATCGACCAGTGCGACCAAGGCAGTTTCAGTCCCATGATGAGGCCTGAATCCCGATTGGAAGGGTTCCGAATGGTCCACTTCCCCCAGGCATGCTTGGAGTTGTTCAGCAACCACCCGCTCAATCACCTTGCCCAAGAATGGAAGATTTGAGACTGGGCAATAGTTGGCCATATTGGCCAGGCCTAAAGATGTTTTTTTAAGAAGCGGTTTAATGACTTCCTCTTTCAGTGGGTCTGGGAAGGCTCCCTCACAGAGAGAAGCATTCAGCACCCTGCAGAGCCCATTGCCCAGCCCTTCCCGGCTCACTTTTATTAGCCAGGATGGGCGAGGATCAAGGAGACAGGTGGTTGGTTTCACTCATCCAAGTGAAAGCTGTGATACTGACTATAGTTAGTTCAACTGTGAACTAGTGCTATGGTTAATTCTGGGAAGGAAGCAGGGAGGTAGGCCACAGATTTCTCTAGGTTTCTCCTCCTCTAGAGCAGATGTTTTGCATGCAGAAGGGCCAAGGTTTAATCTCCAGGTAGGACTTGGAAGGATTCCTGCTTGAAACCCTAGAGAGCAGCTGCCAGACAGTGTTGACATTACTGAGCTAAATGGACCAATGGTCTCAAAGCTTTCACTGCTCTTATTATTTATTATATTTATATAACCACACATCAACAAACATCCCTTGGATGGCTTTCAATAATAATTAAAACAAACAATAAGGGGGGGGGGGAAATCCCTTCTTTGCAAAGAAGTAGCATAAAATAATTTATGACCCGTATTTAAAGTGCAGTTCCTCCCAGAGCTGCTTTACTACCATTCACTTGAGTGCACACACCAGCCACTGCCATGTCTGGGTTGAGTCTGTTTATTCAAGCTCATCCATTTCATTGCTGCATGAATCCCTCATTTAGGATGTTCAGAATTTTGTGCATTTTGATAGAAAAAGGTGAGTGAGCTGAGTGTTGTCTGCATGCCAGTGAGATGAATAGGTGGGTTTTTCAATTGACACTGAAAACATGTAATGGTCAGTGCCAACCTTATTTGAGAGTGGAGGGAATTCCAAAATTGGGACACTTCTAATGAGAATGTCCTCTACTGCAGTGGTTCCCAATTAGCTAAGTACTGCAGAACCCTGTTTGAAAATTTTGATATCTCTTTGGTAGTTTTTTGTTTTGTGAATAGTGCTTTGGACACCTTGGGTTAAATAGACCTCCAGTTCAGAACCACTGCTCTACTGCATACATGTTTGGCTACATTCTCCAATGTTTATGTTCTAAAATAATTAATTATTTTATGGAGAGTATCATTAATAAAGCTAGATATTGTTTGGCTTATTTGTGTGGAAAATACAAAGAGACAACAAGTAATCAAGTTGTTTTCAGTGTTCATGGCTACTTTGCCATGCAGATCCCTTGGAATACTTTACCTCTTTGGTTTCTGATCCTACTTTTCTTCATCCTACTTTTACGTTGCAGTGGACTCCAAACGTCTACTTATCCATACCTATATAGTCTCTCATCTCCTACACCAATTTCATCTCCAACACCTTGCATATAGCAACTTTTTAGAATTCAAATGGGTTCCAATCCAGTGTAAATTAGGTCTTCAACTATGAAGAGAACCTGAAATCTAATTTTCGTTTAGTTTGGCCCTTTGTCAGAAAGGTAATATTTATAAAGAGGCTTCGGAAACAAGGCCAAAATCATATAATTTTGCATTGATTTTTAGAATTCAGCATAGACATTATGAAGGATCTGTTGCATGTGATTTCATTTTTACAGTTATATAACATTCCTAGTATGTTCCATAATTCTTGTTAAGCTAAAGCAAGCAGGCAATATAATAAGATTGTTTGTTGAAGTTGGCTGGTAAGATGTATTTCTGTAAAAGGAAATGACCTTTTATACAGTAGGCATTTTCTTCAAGTGAAGGGAGTGGGTATCCTGTTACCTCATAGGTTTTTTCAAACCACACTGCAAACTTGATCCTGATAAGGTCTGGTTACCAGTGCACTTAATTCTTTTTTCTGAGTTAGAAGAAGTGGAGCAAGACTCTTCGTTGGCTAAAATGAGTAGTTCTAGTTGCAATATTAGATCTATTCTTGAAAAAGCAGCATCCCTAGAAGTTACCTTAAAACCAGATCCTAGTATAGAAGAGAGTGGGATTACTAGTACTTTTGAGCCATGTGAGAAAAACTTTGTTTTGTAAGTATTGGTAAACTTGCTTTTGCTCACCTGTCTTTTGTGATCTACTTTTCATACAGTGCAGAATGACTAATAATCAATATTATACTGTGAATGTTATATTTTAACTATCTGAGCTGTAACAACGTACTGTTATTGTGCACTAAAAAATACTCCTTCTTATTTAACTGAGCATGTCACCAAGAGGCTTAGATCAGCACTGAAGTGCTGTTTAGTACAAGCTAAATTAATTCCTTTATTTTTAGGCAAGAGTTTGTTTGAAGTAGCAATTCATGTTCAGTTGTTCTAAATCTCTTACAGAAAATTTTTAATGCTTTTTAAGGATAACGTAGAAAATGCCACAATTTTTAATGAAGTGATAATTCCTGCATTTTTCGTACTTCTTATCTCATTGATGATGATACGCAGAGGCGAAATCAGCTCAAACATAAATGTAATAGCAAACTGGCCTCCTAAGTGTGTATAGCATTTGTTCATCTAATCTTATAGTGGGCTGATTTGGGATAGTACCTGGAATACTTTGTAAACAGAGTAGCCAGAATCCTAAAAGATCTGACACCTTGAACAAGTTGCAGGAAATATATTTGAGCTTTTCATATAGCAGTCCCACATGGTAAATTTCATTTAAAAGTGAGACACTTCACAGAATGTTAAGGAAATTAGGGGATGAGGGAAGTTTTGTATTGTTTTTAAACAAACTCATGCAAGTCTTTGGTCTCTTAAGAGAAGAATTATGTACACATCTACTCAGGCCAGTAAGTGCATAACATTTCAGCCTGAACTAAGTCTTTGGATCCTGGCCTAAATAAATGTACCACTATATGCCGATAGAGGGACATGGCCTTGTTTCCTCAGTGAAGAAGGGATTGGCAGTTTAAAAAAACCTCTCCCTGTCACCTTCTTTCCTCCCCAGTAGTATCTCTTTTTTCTGTTAATGTGTGAGTGCAACAGTGGTTGTCTAAATGTTACATAGACTCGCATTAAAGGGTATTTTCAACTTATTTTATGTTACTAAAAAGAGAGAAGGCTTCCCACATACTATTTCTTATGAACTTCAGCTATCCCAGTGTGTACCTAGATGAAGAAAAAAAAATTACCCACAGTTGCCACATTGAGACAATTGTTCTTTCTTTCACATTTTGTTTGGAAACATTGTAAAAATTAAGCCAGTCCGTGTCTTGAAACATGCTAACTTGGAGTTAGGTCTCCACCACCAGTATACTCTTGTGTGTATTTTTAAGCCAAACTTTCATTGCCACATTTGGTAAAAACAATAGCAATGAATTGTAATTCATAAAGTGTTTGATTGTTAGTATGAGATTTTCTATGAAATGATTCCAATAGCTAGACACCCCAAACAAAATGTTCCTCCCATACTGCTACTTAAATTGATTATCCTCAGCCTTCAAAACACGTTATTTTTATTTATGCCTTCTCAGTCCCCTCCCCACCCTGATGGATATATTTATGCAACATTTTAATTTCCAGCATCCTCCCTCTTTAAAAAACAATTAGCAGCATTGTTGCAAAATTTGAAGTTCTGGGGCACGTTGGAACACTTTTTGTATCCTCATTAGTAGGTTGTGATACAAGTGACAACTCATTATTTCTCATTCTTTTATAGAAATGAAGATTTGAAGCAAATGTTGGAAAGCAGCAAAGATTCTGCTAAGCTGGATGCTATGAAAAGGATTGTTGGGGTATGTTAGGTTTCAATGTGCATATAATGTTGGCAGCTCTGAAAGTTGTATTTCTTCATGCATTGAATACACATGTGCACGCACACATAAATTTAAGTTTTTCAGAGTTAGTCTGAAACTAGTTTTTTAAAAAAAACAAAATTGCTATTGGCTTTACTATGTATTTTTTGTCCTTATTAACATTAATTTATTCAGGAAAACAATGAACATGTGTTTTGTGCACCTTAGTAATATATATACACACAACAGACTATATTATTTTGAGAGCTAGACGCTTGTAGCTTCAGCACTTTGGATATGGACATAATAAGTTTGAATGTTTCCATTTCAGTGGTTATTTGAAATCTCTCCCCCTCCCCCACTTTTCTGGTTACTGAGGACAGGCTAGCATGGATCTAGTTCACAATCTGGAATCCAAAAGCTACTTGAGTATATCCAAGGTGATGTGCAACAAAATTTTACCACCACCTCTTCCACCACCCCTCCTGCTATATCAAACTCCTCTCAGAAGTCCAAAGTATTCTATGGCAGGTGGACCTAGCTGAGGGGACCATGGGATCAAGTGCTCACTGTTTATCTACAGAAGAAGAGGATAGGGAGAGAATCAGAACACATGGAACAGTGTTCGAAACTCATATATGCTAGGTGCCAAATGGCTCCTTAAACCAAGTTTACAGTCACCAAAACGGAATATCTAGTTGCCGTTTTTGGGTAAGACAGCTCTAAAGTCTCTTTTTTATGTGATGGACTGACTGTGATTGATTATCAGTTAAACACCTGGCTAGTTCAGATGACAACCTTGAGTTAGGTTAAGAACTTTGAGAAATTAAAGAAGAAAAATCATTTGATCCAAAGACAATCCACATATATATTGGCCTATTCCTACCTCTTCTTTTTTTATGGTGACTGCTCCTGCTGAGGCTACACAGAAAAAGCATTTTGGTTCTTGAAATTCATTCAGATTGTAAAGATAAAATATAACTGATAGAATTCTAACACTGATGTGGAGGCAGAAAAATAAACAACTATGACTAGGAATCCCTTCTGAACATTGGTAAAACACTTTTCAGTTTAGTTAAGTGCTAATCATTGCAGGGGTTCCCCCGTGATAGTGTGGGTTCAGTCCAGTTGTACTCAGAAGTACCACTGGACTGTTAACAAGGGCCCCCATAAACTTCCAGACCTCTGGGAAAAGATTGTTTCCCTCTTTGCTTATTCACTTCTACACCATCTTTTAAGAATGTGGAATAAAATGATGGGATATTAAGTGGACTAGCATCTGGGAGACAAAGGTAAAATTCATTCATGAAATGTACTGTGTGACCTTGGGCCAGTCAGTCTAACCTACCCTAAAGGCTGTTGCAGGGATAACATGGAGAAAAGGAGATCCATAAATAGCACCTTGAGATCATTGGAGGAAAGACAGATCTAAACATAATGCTGATAAACAGCAACAATAATAAAAAGACTGCCCTACCTGCCTACCCCTAATTTTGAACAAGGGGGGGGGGGGGAGAGAGAGAGAGATTTGAAATCATGAAAAAAACTTAAAGAGAAAAGCCTCTCGTATGTAACCAAGATATTCAGGGCTACAAACAATTAAAGTTTCATGCAGGTTGTCCACAAATCCAATATGCGGCTATTTGCTGTGACAGGATTGCCTGTGTGGGTAGTGCTGGCAGGGTGCAATCCATGCTCCCATACTGCATATGAGCTGTTACACATGGAGTTCTTAACTGAAACATCCCTGGCACCATCCTCCTTTTTGTAATAGCATTTTTAGTTTGTCAAAGGGTTTTATATTATTTTGTTCTCTCAAAAAACTTACGAAGTAGACCACAGTGCAGTTTGAGTAAAAAGCAAAAAGAACTGTACTAGCCCCTTCAAGACTAACACATTTATTAAGGCATAACCTTTTGGGGGCTCAAGTCCACCATTCTTGCTAATCCATGAATCCAGTAAGATGTTTGCTAGCCTTTAAATTGCTACTGGACTGTAGTTTTATTTCTGCTGTGGGTCATGGCTAGCTGACTAACCCTTTGATTGACAGTGCAGCAGAGTAATGTACCCAATGAGCCTGTGGCAAAGAGGAGGAATTTTAAATTGGGTCTGCAGATCCTGTGGATTCTTCTCTCTCTCTAAAAAATGATACAAAGAAGGCTCTTGCCAATTGGCTTACCAAGACGGAAAAATGTATAGGTAGTGTTCTACCTGATCAAAGTATGATGCAGCCCACTAGTACACCCAATTCTTCACAAACCAAAGTTGCCTCTGACAGACTTGAGCACGGTAAGGCATGATTTGGAACTACCAGCCCCAGAAATAAATGACATGAGTATTCACCATCCTCACCAGTGAGGAACTTCCGCTTGTATTTACTAAGATTAAATACAACATATATCCTTGGAATGGAGTACATTTTAAAGTCCACAATACTAACAGCATTTTGGTTCTGTAATTGGGACATGTAAATCTGCTTGGCTACTAGGCACTTTGTTTCTTCTGCCAGTTTACAGGTGCATGGGACCTCCTGGCCATAGTAATCTGGTTCTGGATTGTGATTGCTTTAAGTGGTACAGAGAGCTGATTAACTACTCTATTCTTCTTTAGGAAATACCACAAGTTTCAAAATAGAAAACTTGATTTAAACCAATAATTCAAATCTTTCCCTTTTAAGGGTGTGTATCTGGTTGAAATCTCATTGTTTTAAATCAGTCCACCCTGTCATACCCTGAAAGTAGATAATGAACTGTGAGTTTATGTTGTAAATAAGCAAATGGAGAGATTGCTTAATGTTATAGTAAGAGAATAGTACCCAGATTTATAGTGTGACGGAGCTAAAGCGTCAGACTCTAGCATAGATTCTACACTAACACTATTACAGCTAGGCTGAGCAGTTGCATTGCTGTTGTAAAGGGTAATTTGTAAATCACTGGTTATGATAGCCAGCATTTTACTGTGTTGTGAACTGCAACAGGTTAGCAAAGAAACTTTCCTGATCACAAACTCTTAACCTCTTGTTCTATATAATATGCAATACCAAAGCTTTTAACATTCAGGCTATTTAAAGCTGCTAAACTGAAATGATATCTTGGTCTTTGAAAGACCCATTATGTTCTCTTGGGTTAATGAGCCATGAACAAAGGAGGATTTACACTGATCATTATGACTTAATGAGACAAAATACACTTTAAAAAGATCCTAAATACATATTTACATGGTACACTGCAGCTATTATGGTTGGTCAGTTAAATAATGCAAGATACATGTGAATTTCCATGATATATATTAAAGCTAGTGATATTCCAAATATACCATCACAACAAATTGTGTGTGTTTATAAATATGCCTGAAACTTTTTTCATATGTTGTAGTATTAAACTGCTCAGCCAAATTATCTGAGACCTGTTAGTGGGGAAAGCATTAATTCTGGAAATGGTGAAGTTAGGCTGCAATCCGGTAAACATTTACCTAGAAGTAATTCTGAAATCAGTGGATTTTCTGAGTAAGCATTCTTCGGATTGTCCTGTCAGTTTCTATCTTAATTTAGCTAGGTATGTATCAGAGCAAAAATTCACAGGATATCCTGGCAGAGAGGCAGAGGATGACTAATAAAGTTGAATAGAAATGCCAAGAGTGTTCTGATTTGCCTTCCTTTTGTGTTTGTTACTTTCTTGCCCAATAAATACCAAAACTGCTTGTGTTTTGTAAATCTTTCATACACTTTTCAGATTGTAAAAAAAAAAATAGTTGCGTGGCTATCTAGTAGACAACTTGTTATATTTTAAAGGACACATTTAACTGGCTTTAAAGATGAAGATGCTCTGAAGAATTTCAGAAGTGAAATATGATAGCATAATCATGGACTTTATTTGAAAATAGTGTGCTATAATTTTTCTGCATTGCAGAAATATAATTGTTATAATATAATTATTTATGCATTGCAGGGGGTTGGACTAGATAACCCTTGGGTCCCTTCCAATTCTATGATTCTATAATAAATGTTTTATTTTGTGTTCCAAGATGATTGCCAGAGGGAAGAATGCATCTGAATTGTTTCCTTCCGTAGTGAAGAATGTAGCGAGTAAAAATATTGAGGTATGATAACAAAGCTTATACCCTTGCAATTTTATTCTTTTATAATGTAAATGTTTTCGATTCTACCCATGAAAGTGTTTTTTTATCAGAGTTCACTGTTAAAAATACTTGTAAATTTAACTGTATGCTGAAATAGAGGAAATCATGTACTGTATTCAGAATTTGTTTGGTACATAGCAAAGTGGTGAAATATTTGTTAAGTGAACAGTGTGCTGGACAGTTGCTGGACATGTACCATTGGATCCAAGAACTTTGAACAAAATAAAATTAACCTCTGGTGCTTTTCTACAATAACTAGCAAAAGACTGCATAATGTTAGAATACTTATATTTTATAGCAGGCCTTCGGTTTCTGCATGTTTCATTTCTTTACAGTGCTGTAGCAATAGAAATAAAACAACCTTTCTGTGGGCAAAGCCTGCACTGTTTCAGTGCATTCTGAATGGCATTTTGACTGCTGGGAGGGGAGCTGGTTGTAATCTGAGGCTTGCCAAGTGACCTTTTGGATACTTGCCAATGATGCTGTGTACTCTGCCAACATAGAACCAGGGCATGGGTCATGCTTGTTCACTCGTTCTCTTCTGTGGGTGGTGTTCCAGCTTAGAATTCCTTTTAAAAACTGGAATCATACAGAGGGCATGTGACATGGGTGGGAAGGAATTTTTGCCCTCAAAACTAGTGAAAAACGTTTTGTTGTTCTAGTAAAATTCATTTTCATAAGAGCATTCTGCCCTAGTCTTGTTATATGTGTCATGTCAAAAGATGCAGAAAAGTGACCTAGAAAGCAATTGGTGGTGTAGAACAGAAATAATCAAAGGTTTAGTCAATAACTCATGAAGTTTGATATACTTGTATTGATAAACTAATTAAACAGATCTGCCTGTGTTCCTCAGCTCTAATATGGCACTGTTATTATTAGTTTTAAAGGGAGGAGTGCTGTAACATTGAATGAAGGTAAATGATAAAAGAATGGTCTAGGCACGAAATCAAAGTCCTCCTGCCTCTAGTCTCAGAGTGGTTTCAAGGAAAGTAGGCTTTCTCTGCACACCTGCAGTCATTCACTACAAAGGCCTCTTGTTGTCAATGTTGATTGCTGCTTCTTCATAGTAGAACAACAAATAATTTAGTGGCTCCTAACCTGTGATTCATTATCTTGCTTTTTGGCAGAAGGGGCAGAAAAATATTTCTTCATATAGTGATAATAATTATAGCACAGCTGTAGTTAAGGGGTTTTCAGAGTTTCAAATATAAACCCTTATGGTCAGTTTGTAACTCAGAACAATTTTTTCTGTGCTTAGTTAAACATACACAGACTTCGTTTAGAACTTAACTAAAGCATACTTTTTTTAAGCCTAAGCAAGATCAAACTGACTAATTTGTAGTACTTATGAAACTAGAGCTTGGAAGCCTTTAATCTGTGAATCTGTTGTCCTAGGGAAGATACAATGACCATTATTCATGACTGTGCCCCTTCAGAAATACACATTGCATAAAATAAGTTTGAAAGGCAAAATTCTTCCTGGACAACTGTTAAGAGTGTTTATTCTGAACTATATTAAATGATTCTGATTTGACTATCATGAATCTCAACAACTACAACAGAATGTAAGACCTCTGCTGCTTCACGTTCCCTCCCTTATTGTTCTTTTCAACCTCTTGTCTTTTGTGTCTATCTGCTTTAAGTTTATAACCACTTTTAACTATTAACTTTTATCCCTCTCCTCTTTAAGTCTTATGTGCTTTATTTTATTTGCATGTTTGTATCTTATGCTGGTCTGCTACCATAATAAAGTTTGTTTTTTTACTATTATGAACTAATTTGTTTTTCAGATTAAAAAACTTGTATACGTATACCTAATGCGCTATGCAGAGGAGCAGCAGGACCTGGCATTGCTATCAATTAGCACCTTTCAGCGTGCTCTGAAAGTGAGTAAATGTCTAGTTAGCAGTGTTTTCCTGGGAAGTTGTCTGTCATTACAAAGGTACACATCATTTTTATTGGGGAAAGCAAGAACTAACTAGCTAAGGATGAGTAGAGGAATATTTAACAAGTCCTAGAACCTTATGGTGATGATGCTGGCCTACTTGGTATGGCTACTGTTATTAAACAGAGACTCCATTTGGGGGGTCAGCTTTGCTTAGAAAATATTCTGGTTTTGCATATGAAGTATGCATTTGTTTGGTCATGTTAGTCACACACAAGCAGAAAGTTTGTGAATTTTGTAAAGACTGCTTTCCCTCATTCCTAATTTAAAAGATAATCAGTTTATGTAGCAGAGATGAAGTTCTTCAATTCTGATGTGTCAATTACATGCCTTTCCCAATAATGGGCTCAGAACCATGGGGATGTGGAAATGAGATCTTGCTACTTCAGTGAGATGTTTTAGGTTTAAAAAGGTAGGATCGGTAGCACATGTTTGACTTATTCTGTTCTGTTTGGGGGCAGCTTAGAAATTAAGCAGTCAGTTCCTGAACATTTTTAAGCCTTGCTTGGTATTGACATTCAAGCTAAGCAATCCTTAATTTTAATGTTTTACGCTCTTTGGCTGTCGCTTCTCTTTATTTTATCAGAATATTAGCTAAAAGCATACCAGATTTGCATCCACGTTTTATAAAGATCCTGCCTTCATCGCTTGGTAACATGCCTTTCTTGAAAAGGGCTTCATGCCCAGATGAGAAAAGGCAAATGTAAACCTTGGCTGCTACAGACATGGCTGTCTCAGGCTTTAGAGCCATTTCCCCCATAATTTGGGTTTGGATTGTGGGATGAGCTCAGGTGCTTTTAACAACTTCGGCGGTGTTAGGAGAATGGAGAAATATTTCTTACATGTAGACTTGAGTACTGTACAGGCTTGAACTGTGTATCAGTCCTGTGCAAACAGCAAGGAATCTAAAGAGAGAGACAAAATGTTACAATATCTCCTAGATCTTTTAAATACAGTAACAAGCAATTTAACTATCATCATAAAGCAAAATCAAGATTTGAAATTTAATTATGAGGTATCTCCCTGGGTTGACAAAGTAACATTGTTGCAATACAGTATAACATCTGATATATCTCTTGCAGTTTTCCCTCTTTCTATGGACTACTTTGGTCCTGGGCAAATGATTCTCTTAATCTTGGTGTTTTCATTTGGAAAATGAGACAGTGGTGACTTGCCTGCAGAATTATTGTTTACAATAGTAGCAATAAATGGAAGGCACTCTTTTGTACTGGAGACTATTTTGACTAAGTGTTGACTTATAACTAAGAACTTAAAATGACATTTAAAAACTAGTCTCCAGTACATAAGAGCATATGCTTGAATTTATCTAATGACTATTGGTATTTTATTTTTATTTTAGGATCCTAATCAGTTAATCCGTGCAAGTGCTTTGAGAGTTCTATCCAGCATCAGAGTGCCAATTATTGTTCCGATTATGATGCTTGCTATCAAAGAAGCATCAGCTGATTTATCACCTTACGTTAGAAAAAATGCCGCCCATGCAATCCAAAAGCTTTACAGGTATGTTCTCTAGCCATAAATATGGAAGATAGGTATTTAGTGCTCAGCAGAGTGTGTTATAATGAAGTTTAGCTACAGCTTTTGATAACTGCTTCCTGCTAATGGGCATAAAATGAGCAAGACAACTTTGACTAAAGGTTCTGAATTAACATAGTGAAGACCAGTCAGTGCTGTATATTTGCAGCACTTACCAAAGTTATTTCATTAGTCAGATAAACTCCTGCCATTAATTGTTTGATTTCATTTTGCATATATTTTTTTGTTGTATTTAAAATAATTTTTAGACTGCTTTCCATCAAAAAATCCTTAAAGCGTTTCACAACCGTAAATAGAAGATCCATGAAACAATCTAGTACAGCACCAAACACCGTTAAAACATAGTCTGTTGAGCAAAACAAAGAAATGAAGCCTACAGCTTGACAGAATATTCTTAATAGAACTTTAAATATTTTATTTCCATGGGCAGGGTTGAAAGGATGGCGTGCAGGACTTGCAGCCCATTCAGTAAGAAGTAGCTTGAATAAGCCTTGGTGAAATTCATAATTCCACTCTTAAAATGAGAGAATCTGAATTTTTTTTGTTCACTTTCTAGCCTTGATCCTGAGCAAAAAGAACTGTTAATTGAAGTGATAGAGAAACTTCTGAAAGACAAGAGCACTGTAAGTAATACAGATTCAGCTTCTTTGTAATGCAAACTAAACTGTTCTTTTCACCTGTAACTTTATGGTACTTTAAACTTTAATCTGAACTGGGTAGAATGACTAGACAGGCAGAAGACACAATTTGGCACTGTGGGTGGAGAAGCATGTTACCAGTGCCTTGCTTATTTCTTTCGGTTTATATTTCAGTCCTTTCTGAAAGGACTGAGGCCAATAAGAGACATTTTAGGATCAATTCTTATGTAAATGAACCCATAAAAACTCAGTCGTTAAGTTTCTTCTTCCTTTCCCCCTGTGTAGCTGTTTGAGTGTGAATGCTGGAAACCAGTTCTAGAAGCAATAGCATCTTTTGAAAGATGTTCACTCTAAATGTCCAGGTAGCTACTGAGACAAGGCTACTGTATTCAGATTAGTTCCTTAGCAGATTTGGCCTTTATAGACCACACATAACACCATGGTATGCAGTCTGGTATGGAGAGCATCTTCATTGTTAATCCGTGCCATGATTATTGACATGTGTGAATCAGAAGAAAAATGGCATCCTCTTACAGTTTTAAGGAAAACACTCTGGCCACTGTTTCACTGTGATCCAAATTGTCATATGAGTCCCTAGGATGATCTAAGGTTGAATGTTGGGAAAGTAACAAGTTGCCATTCTATGGACTTTGTTATATTTTGGGCTCCCTGGAATCTTGAATAGAAACAAAATGGTTTTCTTTCATCCTTAGACACAAAATGTAAAAGTTGTGGAGTGAGATGACAATCTCTCCGCTATTTTATAGCAGATTCTTAGTTCACTGTTGTTCAAAGGGCTTTTAAGGTCTCCAGCTGTGGGTGTAAATACAGCTTTCTTTTGAAGCAAATTGAGTGCCCATGTGCCCTCTGAAGGCTAGATAGGATTATCTGTAGCAGCTGACTCTTGGGAGGTCAAATAATTTGCTTGTTAAAAATGAGCTGAAGAATTGGTGATGGCTTTGTGATGAGATTACTGATGTGTTCTAAACTAGAATATTACCTTTGGGAAAATGGAACAAAGTAAGGTGCATTCTTTTAACATATTTAACAGATATGCTAGAAGTAGTGTGTGGCGTTCAGATTACACATGTAAGGGTAACCTAGTATTTTCCAAAGTTATTGATTCAATGTTGATAAAAAGCTTTACTGCTGTGGTGGGAAAATAACTTGAGTTTGTGCAGATGCTGTATTGTGATAGATCTATTATCCAGCTATTAGAAGATAAATGACTGATCTTTACCAGCTTCCATGCTTCCAGAAAATTGAAATAAGAAGGGGAATATCATTTGGGCTGTATGATTAGGGCAGGTGGGATGGCCATTAATTTAAGAGAAGGAAATGTTGGCAGCATAGGCCAACTTGCACCATATTATCAATCAAACCTCGATACACTTCTTGTGATGACCCAGCACTCTCAGGTTTTTGCAACGTTAATTAGAATTCATGACAAAATAGATGCAAGGAAACATTTTGTACCCTTCATAATTTTATAGAAAATTTATTGTTATTAGAGGAACCATTTGCTTAGTGTGATTTTTTTCATTACCAGCTTGTCAACTAGCATAGATAATCTGGAGAAAATATGAACTCCATAGATTGGGTGTCACTTTTGTTGATGGTTCATGTAGTTTACCTTGGAGCGCAGCTAATGGCTGAAGTTCATAGCAACAGCACAGAAAAACGTGGCAACCAGTGAAAGACAAATGAACCATGTTTATTGCTTTAATATAAAAAATACATAAATGGAAAGCTGTATTTGAATTTGTTGAGCTCATTGGTAGTTTTGTAGGTATGATTTATTTTTTCTTGCACAAAAAAACTATTTAATTTTCATCTCAGTATGTCAGTGTCACTGTAAACTGTTTTTTGTTTTGTTTTTTATGTTTTGATTGAATCATTTTGTTTTAATTCAATGTTTTATGGGATATTGAACATTTAATAAACTAAGATCATCAGCTGTTTCCCAAATATTTAGATAGGTCCCAGCATAGTGGAAATTTGCTTTGAGGTGTGCTGTTGTCTAAAAACATGTAGAATCAAAATCAATTCAAATTATAGCTTGAATTGGAAAGAACTTACTTTAATCATTTATGTTTAGCGCAGAACATGTTTGTAAATTCTGGTGTGGAGGATGGAGTGTAGTGTTATATGATGAAGTTGTTACAAATAAGTTAATATTCATATTTCTATCTTTTCATAAATACAATGAACTTTTTAAAGTGGATGCTGAAGATTCTTACTCCTTGTGAAAGACCTGCCATTCTAATTACACAAATTGATTTTGCCCCACCTCTGTGTTTACTGAATCTGCACACCCTCTTCCAAGGTGTAGAAAGAACAGTGCCTTAGTTTACTGTTAGTAGTCTTGGAAATGTCAGTTTCTGCCTAACTGGTAATTAGCTAGCCAAAAGGCAACATTCTGAGCTTTCTGTGTGTAGCCTTACTTTTAGGGTAATATGAAATTTAAATTGAAATGAGGAGTACCTATTCTTCATTTCACTCCCCTTAAAACGCTTGTGGAGAAGTAGCACCTGTAGCTACAATGATTATGAATTTTTATGTTTAGCTAAATAATTGCAGGTTTATAGGTTCTTTGTGGGATCTTGGTGTATGTATGTGTGGAGATAATGTAAATAGGGGGAATGGACAGAAAGAATTCTTTTTTATATATGCAACATTTAAGGTTTGTTAAGTGCAATATTTTTATTTTATATGAAAGCTTGCGTGCTTTCATATGTAGTCAGGTAATGTTGAAAGTATTAATTAATGGCAGTGTTAACTAATGTAAATAGTTCTAAAAACTGTAGAAAGAAAAATATTGTAAACGTCAACAATGAGACATTTTCCTTCAACAAGTGATGTGATATAGAAAATAAATGTAAGTATAATGCATTTTCTTTAGTCCTTTACAAATAATCAATTCCCTTCTTTATGGAATGAGTTGTATACATGCTGGGACCAGCAGGTACCAGTACATAGCAGGGCTGGAGACAATAAATGCAACGTCACGTTTATAGTTATTGGTAATTTGTGAAATCCCCACAGGACTTGGAACTTGTTTAGCATAATAGCAAGACTATATTCTGAGCTGTTTTCTTTCAGTTGTAATCGTAGGTGCATACTAATAAACCAAATGTCAACCAAAAAATAGGGGAAAATTCTAACAAGTGAATATTGTTGTATTTAATATTTTTCCAAAAGTGCCATTTCAATAAATTGTACTTCTATTTAATTGCTTACTTTAAATCATTGGGGAAATTTTAGAGGTTGAAATGCAGATCCCCAGTGCTCTGCTAGAAGGTGACATTAATTTTCTTACAGAAAGCGGCTTCACATGCATGCTTAACTGCATACATATCAGTTGCTTCATACAGAAGCCTGATCATAGTAGCTATTTTGCATAGCATGTGGTGGAAACAAAACAAAATTTTATTAAAGCAGTTGCTGGAGGGGTTGGAAGAGATAATAGGCAATACACAGTGACAAGTGGTTATGTCATATTTGCAACTGATAGCTGACAGGGCAATGAGATGCATTATTTTCAGTACTACTTGTATTTTTGCTAACTCTTGTACAAGCAACAATTGGTAGATAAAAAAATCAAAAGGTTCAAAATGGTTTTTTAAGGCTGTCTGAAATAAAGTGGCACACTGCTTATCATTCAGGAAGGTAATCTCATTAATCTTTGAACAATCCTAGGATGTAATATAATTTTGTGACAGAGGAACGTGAGAGTGTATGTGGCTAATATGTACCCTTTGTACTACATATTATTATAGGGGACAGATAAAGTTTGAATTTGTTATGTATGTTTTAAGAGGTTGGCACAGTAAATATTCATTTTTTGCCATCCGTGGCATATGATCTCTTGCTTTCTCTGGTATATATGGACAATACTGTAGTCTGCAAACACTAGTGTGGATACAAGTACTCATTTATGGCTGAACATTTAATAATTTCTTTATATGGACAAAGACTTATGGGTCCTTCAGTGATCCCACTCAAAAATTTGTTTTGATTTTAAGCATCACTGTGAGAGTCTGAGGTAGATAACACTTTTAACATGCACTACTCAAACCACCATAACTAACTGGCTAGTATATTTCAAATTTAAAAGCACATCATACATTAAAAGTACATTAAACAAGGCAACTAAAACCTAAACAAAACATGTTGGGTTCAAAGGAAAAGAAAAGAAAGTTTTCAGGTACCCAATCCATGCACGTTTTACTTAGGAGGAAGCCCCATTGAACTTGGTTGGGATTTACTTCTGAGTAACAGTGGCGATTTTAATCTGAAATCTTAGGCATAGTACAGTGCCCAGAGCTCAAAAACTGCTTGCAGTTATGAGATTCCCTGTCCCAAAATGCGCCTAGAACAATGGAAGTTTCAAACGCCATGTGAAAGAACTGAAGAATGAAGAGCCCTTAAATATTCCATAGTACCTGCCTACAATGTATTTTACTCCTGGTACTATGTGTTGTCTTCAAGTTTCAGATTCAGTGCTGTTATTTAGAAGCAATATTAACAAGTGGACGCCCCTATATCTACTACATCCATCAACTGAACTACACCTTATCTAACTGAACAAGATAGCTGATGGGCTTGCTCTTAAGCTCATATTCATATTAAAGCTACAGTAACATATATCATCATGTGCTAAGGGGGCTGTACAATGAGAGAGTGAATAAGGCATGGAAATGGGAGTGATCTGTGTGCAAGGGAGAGTTGAAGAAGTAAGGAGAAGGTTGGAGTGGAAAAGGAGGTGAAAGTGAAAAGTGGGTGGTGCAAAGGGAGTTCCAAAAAAGGAGGGAATAGGGTTGAAGATGAAAGCAGGGGCATGAAAGGGTCTGAAGAAAAGGAGGGGAAGATGGCTCCATAATTGGGAGGAGGAAGATGCAAGGGGTTACCATGGGGTTGGCTTGCATGTAATGGTGTTGCACAAAAGGAAGAAGGAGGAGATGTGGAAATGGGGATGAAGGTGAAAAGAGGTGCAAAGCAGGACTGCAGAATAGAAGAGAGAAATGGCTTCAGAAATAGGGTTCAGAATCTTAAAAGCAAACTTAGTAGTTACATGAGGTGGGAAGGAGAAGCTCGAGGGGGTTAATATGGGAGGAATGGCAGCGGGGTTGGTGAGCAGAGCGAGCAGGGGCATAGACCCAGTTATATGTATATAATCTTAAATGAATAAATCACACATCTGCCTGAAGAGCGGTCCTCTATGGCTGAGTTCTTCTGGATTGCTAAGTGCTCTTCCCACCTTTAAGTGCTTTTTGCCAATGAATAAAGTCATATCAATGGCGGACAATTAAGAAAGCAGATGTAGCCAATTAGATAAAGTGGCACATCCACTGTCTGGAGAGCATTTCCACAAGATAGGAAATAAAATGAAATAAAGGCCACATAGCAGCTGCATTTCTCACAAACTTGCTGAGTAGTCTTAACCTACATGCCCTTTCCTACAGCTTGTTGTCCAAACTTATTGTAAGTCCATTGGAATTACTGATTCTCATATGCTTGATTCTTGTTCTCTAGCTTGTAGCAGGAAGTGTTGTGATGGCATTTGAAGAAGTCTGTCCAGACAGAATAGATCTGATTCACAAGAACTACAGAAAACTCTGTAATCTGTTGGTGGATGTGGAGGAATGGGGACAAGTTGTCATCATCCACATGCTGACTCGATATGCACGCATGCAGTTTGTCAGCCCCTGGAAAGAGGTAAGTAACTTTTAAAAAGTTATTTTGAATACTTCTGGCTTGTTAGGAGCAGGCTTAGTAACAAACACTTTCAGGAATGTACATCAATAGCTCTCAGATGGCCAGTACAACTGATCCAACAGTTTGCTTATTAGCATCGTTAATGATTTGTCACGCATCAAGACCATCAGACAATGAGTATCAAAATGAATACACTTATCATTATTTTGTAGATTTCTGAGAGAAAGCATTTTTGTGGAGAATGAGCAGTCAACTCCTCTCCACATCAGCTAGTATGGGCTTGATTGGATCTTCTAAATGAAGTCTTAGTCATTGTATTTCTGGAAATACACTTGCAATGCCACACTTTCTGACACTTTACAGTCAGGCAGATAGATTGATCTTGAAGATTAGTGCAGTCTTGTAACTTGGCTCACAAAAGTTACTACCTTGCAGAAAAAAGTAGAAAAACCCCATTATATCAAGCAGGTTTTCTGGAGAAGGACAGATCTATCTATGTTTTGTACTAGTTGTGGACAAACAGATCCTTCTTTCCTCATGCTTATCACAGTAACAAAGTGGGTTGGTAGAGAAGGAATGAAATGATCTTCTCCTTTTCTGCCAGCCCACTCATCTGCATGGAATTCTTGGTCACCTGTTACTACCAGGCGATTTGTTAAATACAAGGCTTACTTAATGGATTATTGATCATATTGGATTGTTGGTCAGATTGAGTTGTACTGGCTTCCTGCATTTTAAAACTGGTGAGAGCATTTTCAGATGCGAAATGATTTACCATCATTCTATTACTGCTCTCATCCCGTCGTAAACTTGTATTTCCTACACTTATACAGTGGTACCTCGGGTTACATACGCTTCAGGTTACAGACTCCACTAACCCAGAAATAGTACCTCGGGTTAAGTACTTTGCTTCAGGATGAGAACAGAAATTGTGCGGTGGCGGCGTGGCAGCAGCGGGAGGCCCCATTAGCTAAAGCTCTGCTTCAGGTTAAGAACAGTTTCAGGTTAAGAACGGACCTACGGAATGAATTAAGTACTTAACCCGAGGTACCACTGTATGTTAAATTCCATCCCCTAGTAATACTTGTAGTACTACAAGATAATGCTATGTGTGTTACTGTTTTTTGTGTTGACGTGTGGTATTTTATCTTCTGCATATATTGTTTGAAAGGTTTCTTCTAAGCATCACATGTCCTAGCCTACATGTTGTGTGCAGACACTTGGATTGGGTTTTTCCATTGCTTTATCCCCAAAGGTTGACAGGAGGTTATACAGTGTATTAGGAATGTAATTGTATGCTGTGCAACACCATGATATATTTTTTTATTTGTTAGCAGAATAGAACTTTTGTGCACGCGCACACAATGTAAGGTGTAGTCATCGTCTGCCATATTGGTGGTCACACAAGTAGGCAGGCCCAGGGAGAGGGGAGGCAATGTGCACTGCTGTCCCCTCTGTTAAATACTTCTGCAGCAAGGCATAATGGAGCAGGGGAGGCTCTTCACACAGCAGTTTAGCAAGCCACTCTGTGAAGTACCTCCCCCAAATTTTTAAAAGGAGAGTTGGTGAGCATGGGGGAGGCATAAAGGGAGTGTGGTTGGTCATGTGGGGGGAAAGGGCTGTTGGCAAGGAGGTAGGTGGGGTTGGTGGGTGGAGCAAGCAGTGGTGGCAGCACCTAGTGTGTATATGATTCAATGAATGATGGAATAATGTTTAGCTTTTTGACTTGTTTCATATAGGCAAGAATAAAGGACACTTTTATCAGATTGGGTTTGTGCATTCATACTGTAATATTTCCTCATAATTCCCCTCGATCATTCTGGGTACTCTTTTCTGAACCTTTTCTAGTTCTACAATATTCTTTTTTAGGTGCCGCAAGCAGAACTGCACATACTATTAAAAGATTACCATAGATTAGTATAATGTTATGCTATTGACAGTTTTATTTTCAATCCCTTTCCTGATGAGTCTTAAAATAGAATTTTTTTACAGCTGTTGCACACTTTACATCTGTTGACATTTTTATTGCGATATTTACCACAAATATCTTTTCTGGTCACTCATTGCCAGTTTAGAGCCCATTAGAGTACAGTGGTACCTCTGGTTACGTACTTAATTCATTCCGGACGTCCGTTCTTAACCTGAATCTATTCTTAACCTGAAGCACCACTTTAGCTAATGGGGCCTCCCGCTGCCGCCGCCGCCTGATTTCTATTCTCATCCTAAAGCAAAGTTCTTAACCTGAGGTACTATTTCTAGGTTAGCAGAGTCTGTAACCCAAAGCGTATGTAACCTGAGGTACCACTGTATATAAGTTTCAGCCAGCATATACAAGCCATTTTCTGGAGACTATATCAGCGTCTCACTGGGATCAATTAATGCTATACACCCATCTTCATTTTGGGGATGTCCTTGAAGAATGGGTTATCCAGTTAATGGAAGTTGTAGCTTCCTTTGCTGACTCGAAGGCTGTGTGTGGCTGTATTCTTGATAAACAGGTTCAGCAGCAATGAGATTGGTGCAATCCTGAAGTCTTTCTTCCCATTTGTCATTCCCGTTCCTATGTACATAGTATTTTTTTCACAAAATTATGATATGTAGTGCAGATAGCTTCATGACCTGGATTGATCAAAGTCAGTCTAGTCAGAACAGAAAAGACAATGCTGCTTCCAGTTACATGTGAAACAAGATCTTTTTGCTGTTTAACCTGCACACTAACATTCCTGTTCATATCCAGATGTCTTTTTCTTTTCTTCTTTAGTGTACCTCTATTAACATACTCTGTAAAGGAATATTATTGTGCTTGAGGGAGATGAATAGCATTCATTCAATGATTCAGTCACCTTGCTGCATTCTGGAATTTTTTTTATCATTCTGTTTTTATTTGATAACTTCGAAGCAAATAATGCAGTAGATTAGATTTTCATAATGTTTGTTGCTGCCATCAGCATTGCCCATCACTGGTTACTGATAAAGAGGATTCCATCTCTTGGATTCGATAGGACTTGCAGTGAAAGAAATTAATTCATGTTTGTTGTTTCAGCCACTTTTTAAAATTTTCAGTTGTGAAGCAGTTTTAGATGAATTGCCACAACAGCATTTCATATCTTACCCCAAACCTTCATAATAGTTGCAACAAATGAAGTTGTATTTTTGTTGCTATTGGAAAATTTATTGTAGTTATCTCACTTTTCATTCAAATCCTTGTTTCTTTCTGTACCATTCTTGTGGGCACGGGCACATTTTTAGCTTTTGCTGCCACAAGGATGACATGGTATTGCAGTTTTTAAGAACAGGCAATACCAGTAGCTGTTCACTCATAAATGCTGCCTGATAGAGGCCCAGCACAACTGCAGTGTGTCCAAACGCATAAATGTTGTTAAGAAACTGCAAGTGGTTTACATGCTGCTTCTCCTTTAGTGTTGTATTCATTACCACTGCAATGGTGGTAGCCCAGATTAGTAGCAGTCCATATGTAATACTACAGCACAGTTAAAACTGACAAAGAAAGAGGATTGTGTTTGTAAACCTGGGAGCCACTCTGTCTCTTAACCATGATTAAGAGATTGGCAGTATTATGTCTGCACAGGGCAAGAAAGTTCAGAAACCAGATTGGTTTCTTGCTAATTTAATTGCTAAAATAGAAGGAGAACCTCTTTGAAATCAGCAGGTCTCCATGCTTTTTTCAATAGGTTCTTAAATAAACACATAACAAGGTTTCTTGTGTAGTAGAACAGATTTTTAATTTAGTTTATTTGCATCATTATAGATCAGTATTTAGACTGTTTATATGTAAATGTATGATTTGAGGAACAATTAACTGTTGACAAAGTATATTGCAGTCATATCAATTGCAGTGCATTTTCCATAATTTTTCTAACTGACATCTTTGATAAATAGTGGTTGCCAAGTCAAAACCGATTATACAGTGCACTAGGAATTCATGGTGCTGTCAGGGAGAAGACCGATTGACTTTAAATTTACATATTAATGAGAAGATTTGTTAAGGGGGTGCTTGACTATAGAAAATAACAGCATATTTATAGGGCACGACATTTTATAAATAAAGCTGATGCAGGAAAATGGAAATTAAACCTTTCAGATTAATACATTCAAGAATGTTAAAATGCATATTTGCATTTTTATTTTATGAATTTACCTTCTTTTTCAGAGCAGTATATTTCCTCCCCCCCAAGTTAAATGTTCTGCTCTTGCAGGATTAGTAATTTTGAATTATTTTGTGTGCCTCAACAGGTAAGGGACCCACCAATAAACATAGAGAAGATCATAGTTTACGGTATATTAATTTTGGTACAAGCCCTATTATCTTCATTCTTACAAAAGAATAAAGATTCATATCCCTATTAGGATTTTGAGATAGTACAGTAGTGCTAGTCATACTGATATAAGACTTAAAATATTTAGTGTGTAAACACTCTAGCTTTTATTTCATATAAATGAGTATCTTGAAAGCATGTCTTTCAAGTTCACCAGTTCATTAACTGTTGATTTTAAAATGTGCATTCCAAGCTTAATTACACAGAATCATTAGCGGTTGGTATAATTGTTGGGATAAGAATTCAGATCTTGCCTGGCAACTTTGCTTTCAGTGGGTAACAAAAAAGGTGATAAAGTACCGCATTTTTCGCTCCATTGGACGCACCGGACCATAGGACGCACCGGATCATAGGAGGGGGAGAACAGGGAAAAAATTTTTTTTCTTGTTCTCCCCCTCTAAAACAAGGTGCGTTCAAGGTACATTCACCAGAGCTTGTGGGGCTGGCGGTGGGGGGAAGCGCTGCTTTCCCCCACTGCCAGCCTCAAAGATCCCTGAAGCCTTTGGAGCGCAGCGCCCCGCTGCCCTGCACAGGTTTGCGCGCAGCCGTCCCCAAGCTAGAGCAGTGAAACAAAGCCCTCCGTCTCGCTGTTCTGGCTTGGGAACAGCCTTGCTAGCTTCTGCAGGACAGCGGGGTGAAGGCACCCTGCTGCCCTGCAGAGGTTTGCGCGCAGCCCTCCCCAAGCTAGAGCAGCGAGACGGAGCTCTCCGTCTCGCTGTTCTGGCTTGGGAACAGCCTTGCTAGCTTCTGCAGGACAGCGGGGTGAAGGCACCCTGCTGCCCTGCAGAGGTTTGCGCGCAGCCCTCCCCAAGCTAGAGCAGCGAGACGGAGCTCTCCGTCTCGCTGTTCTGGCTTGGGAACAGCCTTGCTAGCTTCTGCAGGACAGCGGGGTGAAAGCACCCCGCTGCCCTGCAGAGGTTTGCGCGCAGCCCTCCCCAAGCTAGAGCAGCGAGACGGAGCGCTCCGCAGTGCTCCGTCTTCCTGTTCTGGCTTTGGGCTTAGCGGCGCAGCCTGCATTCGCTCTATAGGACGCACACACATTTCCCCTTAATTTTTGGAGGGGGAAATGTGCGTCCTATAGAACGAAAAATACGGTAACTACATCTAGCACTGTGTGTTAAATTTTACTCATGAATTCAGTCATTGCAGTGATTATACAGACCTCTGGCCCATTGCTGAGTATCTCCCGAGTGAAGATACAGCTGTTAAAATCACAAGTGCCCTGTTTTTCCTCATAACAGTCCTAAACTCTGAGGTTGCTGTCCTGTACCCATTTACCTGGCAGAAAGCCCCATTAAGCACAAAGAGACTTCTGAAGTAGACATGTATATCATTGGACTGTAAGTTAACAATACAGTAAATTCTTAATGAGTGCCTGGCTTTGGATGCTGCACAGCAGGAAACATGCCTAAGCATCTTTGCAAAGTTTTCACATTTTGCATTTACCATTTGTGAAGGGGATTCTTTAACTTCCACCTGCACTTGTTGTATGGTAGTATTTTCAGAAAATACCTTCTGCGATCCAGAACCCCCAGGTCAGGTAAGTTCAGTGGTGGGGTGGCAATTGGAAGAGTTGGGCGAGCTGGAGCGGCTTGTTGCCGCTGCCAGTGCTGGGCCTGGTGGCAGGCCGGGCCTGACTCTGCAAGGTGCAGGGTGCAAGTCACCCCAGCGCCTAGCAGATTACAGCCTTCGGATGTTGCCAAGGAGTGCAGGGCCCATCGGCAACGTTGGCACGGGGTGAAATCCACCCCAGCACCTAGCCAAGTGGGGTCATCTGGTGCTGCTAACTTGCAAACTTGCTAACTTGTAAATAACTACTCAGACGAAACCTGCACTGAGTTCAGCGGGCCTTACTCCCAGGAAAGGGTGTGTGTTTTATCTAGGCAGCCAGGGCTCCTCCAGATGTTGATATCTTTTTTGCACCAGGTCAGTGAGCACCACTTGTTTTTAAAATTCTCCCATATATACAGAACTTACAGACTGTATCTGTAGGTTCCCCCTCTGTGTCAAATAACTGGGGTCAAATAAGTGTTGTTTATTTTTTATAATACTGTACATGAAAGATGGATCGCCCTCGGAAGGTTCTGGACTCTCCTTCCTTGGAGGTTTCTAAGCAGAGGTTGGATGGCCATCTGCCATTGATGATTTAGCAGAGTTTCCTACATTGCAGGGGGTTGCACTAGAAAAATGATTCTATGTTTTTCTGCTTCAACAATATTTCATTATGTTTCTATTATTTTATGTAATTGTATTTTGTAAAAATTGTAAAAATTATAAATAAAAATGTTCTATTTACAAACAAAACATTTAAATAGCTACTTTCTACCGGTAGAACAAGAAGGGGCATGGGGATAGCCAGGATTTTTGTTAAGGAGGGCAGGCTTTTGTGGGGGGGGGGATAGAACCTCAGATTTGTCTTGATTATTACTCATGGGGGACAGCTGTCCCCCTGCCCCCCTTGGATATGCCCATGATGGGGCACAGGAAGAAAACAAGTTTGGAAGGGGGCCACAGTCAGAAAAAGGTTGGGAAATACTGGTCTATGGTGTTTCTGTCCCTAAATAGCTAATAGCAAAGAAAAAAATGTGTACAACTTAAAAGCATGTGGAATACTGTAAGAATGGCCCAGAGCAGCTAATGCCTTAGTAATGCTGAGTCCTGCATTTTTACTAATTGTAGTTAGTGTTTACCCACAGTATATAAAGCTCTCCATTTCAAAGCCAGGATGACAGAAAAGAAGCTTAGGGCACCCTTTCTTCACCTATTAGTTACACTCTAAGTTTTAGATTCTGCAGATATTTTTAAAGTTTTGAATAGAGTAACTTGGGCACAATAATTTTACATCCTTGTAGGCTTTAAGAAAACAACAGCAAACCATTACTCTCTGAATCTTTTGTCTCTGCAGTATGATATTTGAAAACATTGAAGTTAGCATATACTTTTTATAACATGCCAAATAATCAGGCTGCTATTTTATGTGAACTCATAATCTCTCTTGATGGTCTTAGGAAAATGGGTGGTTAAGCGTATATGAAAGTATGGGTCTGTTTGGGGGAATAGATTTTGTACCCTGGAAGATTCACTGATTGATCTCTAAGGTTTTGTGCTGTATTTGATTTATGGTTCTCCTCCTATTATTCTAGTATATAGACATACTACTTATTGAGCTATTGCTTGGTCAGCTGAATTACAGAGGCCCAGGCAGCCAATAGATGTTTTTTCTTCAGGCTCTGAGAAAGAAACAGTGTTTTCCAGGAATCTGTTGAGAAATTTGAGCTGTAGTTCAAATTCAAAATATGCTAAACAAAATTTAGAAGGTGACATACCATATATATGTTTTTGGTGCTACCTGAAAGTGAAAAGTTAAGCAATATGTATGCTTGTATGCGTTTTTCTCACCTTTGATAGGGGGGAATTCTGGAAGAGTACAATGAGAAGAATTTCTATGGATCTGAAGAAGAGCAGAAAGAGAAAAATCAGGAAGCGAACAAGCCCTATTCTATGGACCCAGACCACCGATTGCTTATACGAAATACAAAGCCTTTACTACAAAGCCGGAATGCTGCTGTAAGATTAACTTTCTTCACAAATGTCTTTGGGGTTTTTTAAAGCCAGGCTGTGTTCTTTAATTTAGCCATTGAAAATAGTCTGTACTGAGTACAATAGATATCCAAACATAACCACCGTGTAACGTGCAGGCCTACCTTGCCATGTATTCTGGCTTAGTGTATTTTAAAGCTGGGGGCGTGTTTAGACCTTGAAGCTAGCTTTTTTTTCTACACTTGTTTTTTCATCTGCTAAGAAAGCTGCTTATAATTCAAAGAAAATAATGTAATACCTGATGTCTTTGAATATGTTCTTTTGCTTCAAGGAACATAAGAAATTAAAAATTTCTGTATGCAAATACATTTATACTATGTGAAAGAAAAGCGTATTTACCAGATGAAAGGAGGTGACTTGTCGTCATTTTTTCAGGTGGTGATGGCAATTGCACAACTTTACTGGCATGTAGCACCCAAATCTGAAGCTGGGATTGTTGCTAAATCATTAGTACGTTTACTTCGTAGTAACAGGTAAATCAAGCATATTTTTCTGCTGATTTTCCCAACAGTGGTTGGTAAAAAGTTATGAAAGGGTAAACTGGTTTTCATTTGTATAACAGTAATTTAGGTATTCATTATTCATACATGATCAATATTTACAAAATCTGAAACATGTTAATAGTATTTAATGAGCTCAATTTTATAAAGCTCACTGGAAAAGAAGTATAGTGTACATTCATAAGGTATAAATTTGGTTCAAAATCAAGATCTGGCACAAGCATACAATGGAAGTAGGTTTTAAAGATTAAGCTTCAGGATTTATGCATTCCCTCTCCTGCCACCATTCTCTCATGTTAGTTCCCTACATACACCTATCCTGGCTTTTTCAAATGAAATGAAACCAGGTATGCTTCTGTAAATTTACTTTGACTATATGGGTTTAATCAAGGTTCTCAAAGGAGTGTACCAGATTTCATTTCCATCAATGTTGGCAGTGTTTGCAATAACTCTGAACCCATTTAGTACTTTAAACAAAGAACTTGGATATTCCATTATATAACATATCTTCAAAATAATTTTGAAGAGCATTCTAAGAATTTGAATAACCTTTACTTTTGAATCTAGCTCTTTAAAAATGTTTCTAATAGAGCAGTGCTTAAGAGTTATGCATATTAATGATCTAACGTTGGCTTTTAGGGAAGTACAGTACATTGTTCTCCAGAATATAGCAACGATGTCAATCCAACACAAGGTTTGACGTTTTGAATACATAACTTCAAAATTGCTACATTTTAACCTCAGTATAATTACTAAATGTTGTTAATTTGTGTTTTCCCTCCCCAGGGCATGTTTGTGCCTTACTTGAAGAGTTTCTATGTTAGGTCAACTGATCCAACTATGATCAAGACATTAAAGGTATGGTTTTATATTTAAATTAAATACACTAATTATTCTTAATAGGATGAATATATTTGTTCCTCAGCATTGGCCTTAAGATAACAGTTTTGTAATACTAAAACAAAAAGAGCAAAATTCCAACTCATCTCTTTAGGAAATTTTATCTTGAGCAATATTATGAGGAATATACTGTATATACTCAAGTATAAGCCGCCCCGAATATAAGCCGAGGCACCTAATTTTACCACAAAAAGCTGGGAAAGCTTATTGACTCGAGTATAAGCCAGTTCACCACACCACACACCTGGTGGTGGCTGCAGCGGCGGAGGAATCGGGTTGCTTACTCCTCCTCCGACAGCTGCAAAGGCGGTGGCGGAGGAAGGAGCAGACCGAAAGGGCCCTCACTCGAGTATAAGCCGAGGGGGGCTTTTTCAGCATTAAAAATGTGCTGAAAAAGTCAGCTTATACTCAAGTATATACGGTACTCTGTGTTGTGAACAATTTAAATTGTAGATAACATACTCTTGCACATGTTTAATTAGCAGGAAAACTTGTGTTGAACAGGGCTTGCTTTCTAGTAAGTATAAAATCGCTTGCTGAGTTTTTAAAGGGAAGACAATTTTTTTTGAATGCAGAACCTTAGTGCAATTTGTAATAAGCAGTAAGTAAAAGATCTGCATTTAATTAATCTCTACTAATGTCAAAGAGGACAGAAACGTAAGTTGTTACATGTAATTTGTTTAAATAATCTGCTGCAGGCTTCCTCAACCTTGGCCCTCCAGATCTTTTGAGACTACAATTCCCATCATCCCTGACCACTGGTCCTGCTAGCTAGGGATCATGGGAGTTGTAGGCCAAAAACATCTGGAGGGCCGAGGTTGAGGAAGCCTGATCTACTGTATAGGAAGCAAAGAATGATGTAGCAGGGGAAAAGAGAACAACTTTCTTCCGTAATTAGTTATTAGAAAGATTGGGATTACATAAATTTGTGTATATTTTATATATATACACCACTAGAAATGCAGATGTGAAATTGTGAATTGGGTACAGAATATAATGACTAACATGTTTTAAGTCTAAAGTCTCTCAACTTCAGAGTGACCTTGACTCTTCAGTTCCAAGTCAGGTACCCAGTGCCACAACTGATGATGCATTGTGGAATAGGTTTCAGCTTATGCAGCCAGATGCGGTTGACAGGGTGCTTGTGGCTATTTACCCAACCATAGACCCTATTGATTCCTGTCCCTTTTGGCTTATTGGATCTCACAAAGGGTGTTTGACGGTTTGGGTCCAGAATGTAATTAACACTTCATAACGTGAAGGGGTGGCCCCTGTTGCCTTGAGAGAGCCACTCCTAAAGTAGTTGGTATGGAACCAGTTGCAAAGATCTGCTTCCTAGGGAAGGCAGTGGAAAAGGTCACCTATCTAGACCTTTTTGAATCTGGTTTGAATTGGTCTTTGCTGAGAGTGGGACAAGGGGCATATGACCCTGCTTCTGCTTCTTTACCTTTCTGCTTCTTTACCTTTCATTACCATTCATTATGGTGTCCTCCTGGACTGGCTCCAAGGAATGGAAATTGGGGGTACAGTGGTACTTCGGGGTAAGAACTTAATTCGTTCCAGAGGTCCGTTTTTAACCTGAAACGGTTCTTAACCTGAGGTCTGCTTTTGCTAATGGGGTCTTCTGCCACTGCACCGCTGGCGTGCGATTTCCATTCTTATCTTGGGGCAAAGTTCTTAACCTGGAGCAACCACTTCCTGGTTAGCGGAGTTTGTAACCCAAAGCGTCTGTAACCCGAGATACCACTGTACTGTGTTACAGTAGTTCTGGTTCATGGCTGAGTTCACAGAGTAGCATTGTCAGCCCTCTGGCAATTACGCTATGGGATGCCTTGGGGCACCATTTTATCCCCAATGTTATTTAATAGCTACATGAAGCTTCTGGGAGTGGTCATGGGGAGATTTGGGGCACGATGTCATTTATATGCTGATGATACTTAGCTCTATTTCTCCCTAACATCTGAATTGGGAGAGGCAGTGCAGACCATGAACTAGCGCTTGGATGCAGTGGTGAAATGGATGAGAGAACATACCTGAATCTTGCCAAGATGGAGGCACTATGGGTCAGTGATTCCAGTGTCTGAGGAAAAGTCCCAACGCCGCAGCAGCTTAAACCTGTAGAGTGGGGCAGAGACTTACTCAGGTGTAGGGCAGGTGAACACACAGCTTTCAAATCATTTCCTTTAATCCTGACAACAGTTCTCTTATTAAAAATTCATGGTGATTTATTTTCCAGCCTTCAACTTGCTGAGGGCTTTTCATTTTGTAATTCAGAACTGTTCACAATGTAGAAAACATTCCTTATTCTTCCAAGTTTTCCTAATCAGATTCTTTTCTCTTTTAGCTTGAAATCTTAACTAACTTAGCAAATGAGGCCAACATTTCAACTCTTCTCAGAGAATTTCAGGTTTGTGCATTATTCTTATTCTATGAAACATCACTTGAAGCGTATGCTTAAGCTGATTCGAGATTTTTTGATTCGAGATTTTTCCATTGGAAAACAGCTTCCTTTCTTTTATTTTAAAGGTTTTGGAACTTTATCTAGTGATGCCTGCCCAACTGTGCAGTGGTTTTCCAGTTGTGTAATGGGACTTCTTGCTTTTCTCACACCTATAGCCCCCATGTGCACCCCAAATCTGTTATGGAGGGTCGTCCAACCCTCTGATGCATACTTTGAAAGTGCATGGGAGGTTACAGGGGCTGGGGGCAGGTAGTAAGGGGAAGTCCACTTGTGATCGTGAATATCACCCATAGAACACAAAATATGGTTTTTATTTTGTTGTAAATCAGCTTGATTCTGCTACAAGTTGCAGATGGGCAAAAGCTCCCTAGATACTAGTATTCTAGAAAGGAGTTGTCTTACGTTCTGCTTATATTTTTTGATTGACTCACATTGCTCTTGACCCAAGATAGGTTGTTTCAGAACATACTGGTATATAATATTTATATTTGGAACATATGTGGTGTTCCAAAGAACCCATTTTTCGCATCTTCACACGCAGCAATTGTTTCACTATCGCCTTTTGTTTGTTTGTTCTTAGTTGGATTCAGCAAGTTAACTGAATTGAAATATTTCTGAGAACTATTCATGAACCATTCTGTTCTTGCACTCAGACTAATCACTGGCTTTGAGTTGCTATCCACTACTATTATGCATGGTGGCTGAATCCCTTCTGGCATTGGGTAACTAAAGATAGCCTGTTGCCCTATTTCTATATCACTCACATTCGCTAATTTAAAAAACTGAAGGTAGCTTCCAAAGGAAAGGATAGGTTTATTAAAGATTTTAACTGATGAGACCAATGTGTTGAAGACTGAAATTCCTATTTTCTTCAGACCTATGTGAAAAGCCAAGATAAACAATTTGCTGCAGCTACAATTCAGGCAATAGGCAGATGTGCAACCAACATATCGGAAGTGACTGACACATGTCTTAACGGCCTAGTGTGTTTGCTGTCTAACAGGGATGGTAAGTTAATTGTTCTATTTTGTGTTTTGAGTGACTGGCAGCTTGTATTTTCTGGTAGTATTCCCGGATAGAACCAGATAAAAACAGTATAGTGATAGAACCAGATAAAAACAGTATAGTATAGTGTTTGTCTTAAATGACATGTTCTGAATAAACAGTGGCATTGTTTATAGTTCCTGTTTGTAGTTCTTTAAAATGATTTCATTTTTTAATTTTTAGCATGGGTTGCTGTCAGAATACAGTTGATACTGATATCTGAAATATTTTAAAGTACTATAATTAAAATTTGTAGAATGTTGTCTTCATCCAGAGCATTGTGATGTTTTTTCCCCAGTTGCATTAAAGTAGCTGTACTGCAGAGGGTGCTACAAGCAGGGAAATGTGGGGTTTTTATGTTTGTAAGTGGCTAAATAAGATGGCATATCAAACAGTTTAGGACTGCCGCCAACAAAGTTGTCCATGCTTCATCGTTTATTTTCTTCTATATTAATATACAAAAGAGGGGAAATTCAAACAGGCATAAAAGCTAAGCCAGTGCTGTGCAATTATTTCTCAAAAAACAACATTAAATCTTATAGAAGGAAAAACATAAGGAAATCAGGTCTGCTTATAATGTCATGAGGTGCCAAAATAAATCCCTGGTACCCATTTTTTGCTTTCCCCACTACTTTGCATGTGGAATGTCATCAGTATATTCACCTGGATTGATAGGTGCTTGGCTTTACTTGGAAGTCAATCCACATATTTATTTGTATGCATATAGTTAAACATTTGAATCTAGCATATAGTTCAGGCAAAACTAAAAGTTCCATTGTGAGTTTATATCAGGTGTCACTTTTCCCTTGACATGCAGTTTCCAGAGGGGCAGATTTGAAAAGGGAGAAGAGAAAGAAGTGTTTAACTGTGCCCCCACCAGCTGCTTCCCTCCTGCAACTCTATTACAACTATTGGTCTGGAACCAAAGTTGTAGGAAAGCATCTTGGATGGGAGTTGCCACGGAAAAGCAAAGGGCAGGACTAGGATTAAGCATCTCCCCCCATTCTTTCAGGAAAACCATTGCCTCCTGATGATGCATTGCAAAGGAGCAGTGTTGGCTAAGTTCCAACATAGGTTGTAACAGTTCTTCACCTTCCATACCAGAATTTTAACAAATGATTTGTTTCTCTTCCTGACCAGTAGTATTCAGATTTAAGCAATTATTACCTGCTTAATTTACTTCATGGAATGCTGTGGCCAATGGAGTGGGTACATCTCTTGTCACCTGACACAGGCAGCTTTTATCTGTGAGAACTAGGCCCGGCTTCCTCAGTTTTTTTCCTCCCTGACGCGGCAGAACGTTCCTCCTCAGCTCTACTGACTAGCTAAGTTTATTGGTTATTAGTTTTCTGATTTTTTCCCTTGGCCTTATTTTTCTACTAGTTCTTCCCTTCTATTCCTTGGGATTTCATTTCCCCCCTCCTCCACTGCTGTCAATATTGTGAGAGTACGTATCCATCTTGTCCTCCGCTATGGAGCCCTCTCAAGGTGTGACTGAACCACCTCCAAAGAAAACCAAGCAAAAACGTAAACACCTCTTACCTTCCAAGGTTGGGGGACACAACAAGCCTGGCCCCCCAGTTCATAGAAAACGCCCTTCCCCTACACCTATTCCTCAGTCTCAGGACTCCACTACAGTGCACTCCCCCTTACCTAAAAACAATGTTGGCCACGTGAATGCTAATCATTTGCTACCACCTACTGGTGAAAGACATCTTAACATCAGCTTATCTGACTCTCAATCAGAATTTTTAGGATTTCCCAAGGATAATGGTCAAGGGGTGCAAAACCCTCAATCTACCAATCCAGCACCATTAATTGAGCAGTTGAAAGAAGCACTTATTGCTTCACTATCATCTGATCTCCAATTACAAATTCCCACCAAGGGACTGGCCTTACCAAAGACAGATTCCTTTCCCCTTCAAGTGGGAACTAATGTAGGGGAATCCTCTCCTAACCCCTTTACACTAGTGGGCAGTGATGGAAATGATGGTTATGTCTCTTCACCCTCCCCTACTTCCTTGTGGAAACTGAAATGGATTATGAAAGGAGTGGTGCATCAGTGCAGGATGAGCCTCTCTCTGTATGTTTGTGCTCCCATTCTAAAACATAAAATTATGCATGCTTTTGGATTATCATCCTTGACTCCAAAGCCAGATAGCGATATATCCCTACTAATTGATAGTCGCACCTCTTCTAATTCCATTTTGGTGCTGTCAGTGTTAAAGGCCATTGTCAAGTCAGAACTGGATTCTTCCATGCATTCTAAGTAAAATTCCACCTTAGCAGATAAATTAAATACCTTAGACCCAAAATTTATGGCCTATATTAAAACTTTGGTAGACACGCCAATTTTGAATCTTTCCTCACGCCATTTGGTTCCCTGTGAAGGAGATGCCCAACTTCATGTTATCATGGGTAGGAGACTTGAGTTTGCTATATGCAAAATCCATGATGCAGCAGTCCTGTCTATGAGGGCCTCCTGCACCGCAACATCTTGTGCCCAAGCCTGTATTGTGTGGCTTGAGGATCTGCTATAAAATCCCCCCCAAGATTCTGCCCGACAATACCAAACTTTCTCTAAACTCTTGAAAGCTCAGGCCTTTATGGCAGATGCCACTATGGACTCTATGCAATTTGCAGCTACAGCAATGTCATCCCAAGTAGCAGCTAGAGACACTCTTTGGTTAAAAAACTGGAATGCTGATACAGCATCTAAAGTGAATCTTTCCACCGTTCCCTTCTCGGGCAGTCAGCTTTTTGGAGACGGGGCACTAAAAGATGTCCTGATAGAATCAAGGGATAAGAGGAAAATTCTTATTAGTCAAAGGCAGGATAGCAGGCCACAAAGGCGCTTTTCCCCTTTCACAACTCTGATTATCATGGATTCGAGCCTCCAGCATTGGAGAGCCCACTGATGGAACCAATTCATCCAAGGTCTCTGGATGGATCTAGAAAAATCTCACTCCATCAACTGGCTGGAACTGCAGGTGGCCAGACTATCAATCATTCACTTTGCTTGGCGGTTCTGTCCACACCATGTCCTGATACGGACCGACAATTCCATGGCAAAATCCCGTATCACCCGTCAAGGTGGCACTCGATCTGTCACTCTTCAGACGGAAGCCGCTTGTCTCTTTAACTGGGAAGAATGCCATCTGCTGTCCCTATCAGTGGAACATATTGCCGGAGATGACAACTATCAGGCAGATTGGTTGAACCACAAACATCTGGACCCTGGAGAGTGGATGCTAGCCAGACAAATATTCCATCAAGTTCTCTGGGGTCTGTTCTAAGTGGATCTATTTGCAAGCAAAGCCAGTCCCCAACTGCCACGTTATTATTCAAGGTTCCACGACCCTCAAGCAGAAGCCTGGGATGCCCTAATTGCCCCGTAGCCTCAAGGCCAGCTCTAAGCCTTTCCCCCTCAATCAATTCTTCCTTGAGTTCTTCACAAAATCAGATGGGAAAAGGCTCGAGTGGTGCTTCTAACCCCCTTCTGGCCCCAAAAACCGTGGTTGTTGGAGCTTCAAACTCTGTCAGTGGCTCCGCCCTTCCATCTTCCAGTATCACCCACCCTATTGCATCAGGGACCACTTCTCCATCCGGACCCTCAACGTAAACTTTGAGAGCTGTGCGGACGTCCAAGGAATACCACACCTTTTCCTTCGGATATTTTGGGCTAGGGCAAAAGGTGGGAAGAACCAACTCCTGTTGGACATGAAATCTGGAAAGCACCTTCAGAAGGAATGAAAGAAAAGGTGTGGTATTCCTTGGATGTCCGCACAACTCTCAAAGTTTACATTCACTGAACAAAACCCTTCCAGAAGACAGATTCCTTATTTGTATCCTTTCATCCTTCTACCTAAGGGGCCAAGGTCACTAGTACAACCTTAGTGAGGTGGATTAGGGCCTGTATTTTCCTGGCGTACGATTCCCTCAATTTGCCCCAGGCAACACAGGTATTGGCTCATTCAACCAGGTCTGCTGCCACCTGATCTGCTGCTTTCTTGGCCAGTGCTTCCTTGCTGGATATTTGTAAAGTGGCCATTTGGTCATCTTTTAGTACTTTTTCCAAACATTACACATTGAACCAATCATCCTCAGCTGATGTGGCCTTTAGTCATACTGTCCTCCACCAAGTTCTATAGTTGGTGCATCTGCAGAGCTGGGACCCGCCCATATTTTTCTCCACTGTGGCATGTCCCACTCAATTGGCTGCGGCATTCCAGGAAGTAAATAAAACAATTGGTCTTACCTGAATTGGAGATTTAAGACTGGAATGCCATAGACCATGGACCCCGCCCTAGGCTGCTCTGTGATGCGCTTCTCTATGTTTAGTCTTTCAATTCTGTGTCTCTCCCCCCCCCCCCCCCCATTCACTTTTCTTCCTGATCCAGGAAGGCAGAGGTAGGCAGATAGGATTGGTTTTTGTTTCAGTGGCTCTGTCAGTGTCTGGCTGCTTGGCAAATTTGAAAAACTGAGGAAGCCAGGCCTACTTACAGATTTTTGCTCCTGTCTGTGTCAGCTGACAAGAGATGTACCCACTCCATTGTCTACAGCGTTCCAGTCTTAAATCTCCACTTCAGGTAAGAAGTGGAGTTTTTTCTCTTTCTCTGGAAAATAAAAAAGATAGTGCCTAAAGGGTTATAATCTGCAAACAAATAATATAGGATAAATTTTATTCCTGGCATATGATACCTTCAGTAGCTTTAAAGTGTCTTCTAAAGGAAGACAGAAAGAAATTTCAATGTTCTATTAGTAATGTCTGATGGAATAAGCTCATTTGGGTATTTGATGACTGCGGTCCACGCAACAAAACCTTTCTGGAAATGGAGCTGATGGGAGTGGGATTTCAGCAACATCTGGAGGGTCAATGGTTCCCCATCCCTGAAGTAAAAAATACAGATGATAGACTTTGAGAACATTGGGCATTATTAACTGATGCTTGCTAGAAAGCAGTGTAAAAGCTTAGATGATTAGTAGTTAGGACATCATGCATAAGCCATGGATTCATGGATACAAGAATGTGCCACAGCAAGACTTCTGCAAGGCAAGACATTCCCTCCCAATATTCCTGTCTCCTCCCCCTCTGGTTCAGCTATAAGGAGGAGTTCAGAAGCTCTTGCTTCTGGTTTAGATTAACTGCAGCTGTGGAGTCCAACCTGACAGACTGTGCTTAATCTTAAATATGATTTGGTTGAAATATGGCTTGCCTGTGATAAGTAACTTAAAACCATAGGTTATGAAGCTGGCTTGTGTAAACAACAACAGTTAACAATAACTATGCTTTAGTGTTCAGGCAATTCGTTAAACTGTTAATGGAAATCATAAGCAGAAGCTTCCAAACATAGCTGTGTCAGTGTGTGCAAACCCACGGTTCACTGTGGTTTGTTCTCGTCACACTTAAATGTGGTTTAGTGGAAGGAAGATTGAATAAAATGTCTTGCTTTTCGTATTAGGCTGCAGTAAGAACATAGTACATTTGGTCAGGTTTGCCCTTTTCTTTTCAGTGTAATTCCTGGCTAAGAATTGGCATTAATGTGATTGATTTACTAGTTTTTATAAACGTATGTTAGTTCAATCAAGCTTTGAATATTCCTTGTTCAATAAAGTACTTTGTTGCATAACATCCCTGTAAATCTTTGAACTACCACCTTTATTTAGCTCTATTATTTCAAACATCCTGAGCATCAGTATACTCTAAATGGCATGTCTGCTTTATTTTTTAGAACCAGGGAAAAGGATATTACACAATTAGATGCTAAATTGATGAAAACAATTTTCAGAACATTGCTTACCTAAATCAATATGACTTGGTTTCGAAACATATTTGCAGTTTTTCAGGCAATTACAAAGCTAAGATTATGGCTATTGCTTTGTATGTTTCTCAAGATCTGTTTTATCAGAGCTTCACATATAGCAAAGATGCAAATACTAAGAGTAGTAAAACACACATAGCTCTAGAAAATAAGATTTTAAAGATTTTGAATACCAAGCCTCTTCTCTTTATGGTTTTATTTTGCTTGACAGACATCTGTTAAAATTTGGAAAGTGATCTGCATCTGACACACACAAACTTATTCTATTGATTTTGCAAAGTATATTTTCAAAACATCTAAATACTTTAATGATTTAATTGTGTTAAACGATACTGATTTTATGTGAATATTTTCCTCTTTTAAAATTATTATTGTCTTTGTCTTTACCAGAAATAGTAGTTGCTGAAAGTGTTGTTGTAATTAAGAAACTGCTGCAGACACAGCCAGCACACCATGGCGAAATAATAAAGCGCATGGCCAAGCTCTTGGACAGTATTACCGTGAGTATTTATTCCATTCTGCCTCCTAGTTACCCAAAGTAACTAGGGAATCAAGAATTGACAAAGAAATATTGGGATGTAGTGTGTGGGTGCAAAGTGTGTCTTGACTATATTTGTGGATATGTTTGTGGAGTAAAGCCTTAAATCACCATTTTTAATACAAGTAAAGAATTTTAAAAGAGTGTGTGTGTGTGTGTGTGTAAATTTAAGCCAGTTTCTTATGCCACAATAGCATCACCATAGTTCAGATCTGTTTGGTTAAGTCATAGTAAACACATTCTGGGTGGTAGTTGTAGGGTTAGAATCTGCTGGGTGTAAACTAAGGTTACCAGGTTTTTTTCAATGAATCCACGGACACTTTTCAACTTCAATTGATTTTGTATGGGGACTGATTTGTAAATCCGGGGACTGTCCCCAGGAAACGGGGACGTCTGGTAACCTTAGTGTAAACTACACTATTGTGTGGAAGAATCACATTAAATTTAACCCAGGAAATCTTCCAGTTTTATCAAACCAAAGCAAGATTACCAGGTAGGATGATTCAGTTGTTTAAGACTTGAACATTGAAAACTTAGACTCTGTTTATAGTAGGAAAAATGTATACCTGAGGGTATTAAGTTAATTCCAGTTTTTTACCTGAGATCCTGTGGGGTCGCTACCATCTCTCAGCTAAAACATGAAGTATATTGGATGTTTTATGTGATAAACTTTAGACTTGAAAAATCAAAATTATATTGTGTGTTATCCAGAGGTGTGTATCATAAATAAGATGAGCTTTTGAAGCACCACAGCTTTCAAATGGAACTGCTTACAGAATGATTTATAAAATCTTTCTAGATGTCTGTCTTGTAACTGCTCTAAAAAACCAAGGCCTCGTTGTTTTTGGTTGTTTTTGCAGACAAGTTAATGGGTTCAAATGGTAGCAAAAGCTGCTTTCTGACATAAAGGTTTGAAAAGTGCACTTAACCACTTGCTCATGCTATGTGGAATAAAATATCAGGCAATGCAATTTACAATCCTGTTCGGCCTTTGAGGATAATGCAATGCAGAGCTATATAATGAATCCATTATTTCCTGTGTTCTTAAAAGTTCAAGGTTCCCACTTATACAACACTGGAAAAGACAATGAAGGCCTTGACATATCTTCTTATCTGCTTGTGAACTTCTTAATGAGGGTTGACTAACATTTGGCCACACAAGTATCACTGAACTACAGCTCCTGTATTTCTGACCATTGGCCATGCTGGCTGGAGCTAATTGGAGTCTTGAGTCCAACAACATCTGCTGGGCCACAGGTTAATCACCTTTATATAAAATGTGATGACAGAAGGATTCCAAGATTATATGCAAACATTTACATGTTAAAGGGATTGGGCAAAATGAAATCTGAAAATGTTACATGATACCGACATTATCAAAATAGTCAGATATGTTTATCAGTTCTGTATATATCTTCTATTATAATGATCTACATGGCCATAGATTTGACAGATAGCCTTTGTTGTGCAAAATTCTTAGGGAGTGTAACTTCAGCTAATCTAATAAGTCTATAGTCAGCCCCATTAAATTCAGTGGGTCTTACTCCCAGGTAGGTGCGGATAGGATTGTAGCCTCAGTCCAGATCCATCCCTTAATGTTTACATAGTGACTGTGTAGCCTCGGCCAAATGAAAAAACTCTTTCATAAAGCACCATTTTCTTGCTACATTAGGAGATATTCATGTAAATATATTTGTATAAATGAATATATGAAGCTTTATGTTCTTAATGATTTCTGCACAGTCTCATAGACAGTTAAAGCCTGTGAAGAACATATCTCTGAAACCTTCTGCAGCCCTAACTAAGGAGTATGTGCACTTGTGAGAACAGATGCATATTTGGTCATATCTGTCAGGGTTCTTATTATGTTCCTTCCCTTGACTAGAAACTTCTGTCTTTAGTATAAACTGTGGTCATGTGTAACATCTGGTACTACTGTAACATTTAAACACAAGTGGATAATAGAGATTTCTTTAGATAATTTATCATAACTGAAAACTGAAGTTACCCATATATTCTTATTTAGAAGTATCTGTCAGTTCTGCAGGCAGCTTGAACTTCTCCTATACTTGAAAATTTAATGTACCACTCAATTACTATTCTTTAGTCCAATTTAAAATAATAGTTTGGGAGTAAGGTCTTAATGCAGCGTAACCTTTGGAACGTTAGAAATAACCCCTTTCCCACTGTATACTAATGACATCAGTCTTAACCACATTTCATTCAGCAAATGTACTCAAGCATTTAAAACTTTTCTTGCATAATAGATGTTCAGTGCATCTTTTCACTTTGTCACTGGAGGTTTCAAAATTAAAATGCTGTTGTCATAGAATTGTACTTTATATTCTGAATTAGACTAATAATTCAGTTTTTCCATAATGCTTTGTTGGGATCTAGTTTAAGTAGAATGCATTAGGGTCTTTAGTTATGGACATTTTCATCTGTGCAGCTGTATGAAGTATAGAATGAAATACCATAGGGTATCTGTCTGTATTGTAATGGGATGTCATGCGTATAGTAACCAAGCACATTATGTGAAGTAAAGAGGTGGTTCCTTTCTAGAACAAGAAGCTCAGGTTATTACTGGTCAAGTAGGGAACTCCATGACAAAAGACACTTTGAGAGCACAAAGTAAGTCAAGATTAGTGAACCTGTGGAAAGAATCAATTGGTATCTGGTTTTCTGAATCATCTTAGGACATCCTTAGAGAAATGAAACAAAGGCTGGTGCTTATTAGGCTTTATTGGACAGGATAATTATGCTAGTAACTGTTCAAGTAGTTCATCCCTTACCTTCAAGAGAATGTTCTCTGTCAGATTTTACCAGGGGAGCTGCTGCCTTTTTCTAGAGCATGTTAGACTCATTAGCCCTCCTTCCTAGCTGGGAGGGTGAAAGGTAGTCCTAATGAGATGTATAGCTCAGAATGTTTTCTAGTGACAATATCTCTAAAGAAGTCTTGCTTGTTGCCATTCATACAATTTTTAAAATTATTCTTTCTTTATATACTGCTGCATTAAAAAAAAATCTATCACAGCAGTTTACAACAATATAAAAATATAAAATCATACACTAAAGTCATAAAAAGTTAAAAGCAAGTTGAAAACAAAAATAAATTAAAAACAAACATTAATAATCCATTGTAGGGGGATGTACTCTTAATTGCCTGCATAGACATGGAGGATCCAAAAAAGTTTTCAGCAGGTGTTGACACCGAAGGTGCCTTCTGAATCTCTGTTTGCCGGGTGTTTCACAGGACTGGCCAATGAAACTTAAAGGCCCGATTTCTAATCTTTGTTGTTGTTGTTTAGTCGTTTAATCATGTCTGACTCTTCGTGACCACATGGACCAGAGCATGCCAGGCACTCCTGTCTTCCACTGCTTCTTGCAGTTTGGTCAAACTCATGCTGGTAGCTTCGAGAACACTGTCCAACCATCTCATCCTCTGTGGTCCCCTTCTCCTTGTGCCCTCCATCTTTCCCAACATCAGGGTCTTTTCCAGGGAGTCTTCTCTTCCCATGAGGTGGCCAAAGTATTGGAGCCTCAGCTTCACGATCTGTCCTTCCAGGGAGCACTCAGGGCTGATTTCTTTCAGAATGGAGAGGTTTGATCTTCTTGCAGTCCATGGGACTCTCAAGAGTCTCCTCAAGCACCATAATTCAAAAGCATCAATTCTTTGGCGATCAGCCTTCTTTATGGTCCAGCTCTCACTTCCATACATCACTACTGGGAAAACCATAGCTTTAACTATACGGACCCTTGATGGCAAGTTGATGTCTCTACTTTTTAAGATGCTGTCTAGGTTTGTCATTGCTTTTCTCCCAAGTAGCAGGCGTCTTTTAATTTCATGACTGCTGTCACCATCTGCAGTGATCATGGAGCCCAAGAAAGTAAAATGTCTCACTGTCTCCATTTCTTCCCCTATTTGCCAGGAGGTGATGGGACCAGTGGTCATGATCTTACTGGCCCAATGGTTTTTCCTACTTTCTTCAGATTAAGCTTGAATTTTGCTATAAGAAGCTGATGATCTACGTATAACAATATTTCTGGTTCCTGTTGTTCAGTTCAGCAAATGCAATATGACATGCACTGTCCTGGAGAAAACAACAGGTCCTGATATAGTGCCAGAGAATATATAGGATGCCTTCTTTTTTTAAAAAAAAAACTGTTTATGGTGCTCTTTGAGTAGTTAATGGACTTTAAATGGCCTTTCCCTTTCATAGCTATATACAGCACAAAACAGATCCCAGTGGTTTCTCTGGTAATGGTATTCCTCACTCTTCTGGAGCCTCAAGTTGAGGCTGACCTTGAAGACTGTTTAAAGGTTGTGGTTGATGCAGAATGCACCAGTGCAGAAGCAAACTGGCTTATATCTTGGCATAAATGGACCAGAGGTGGTGGGTTGCAGGATATATCAGCATTCAGGGCTATTTTCCTGGAGCCTTAGACAATAATTCACAGCTCTATTTTTCATTAAAGCCTCCTAGATCAGACTCAGTTATAACCCAAACATGCATTTGGGGACCCATTTCTTAATTATTTGTATTAAATTTGAATGGTAGTAGTGCTCTTATTGTAACCTAGCTTGGGTCCCAGTTTCACCAGTTGATGATTATCATCCTAGATGACTTAGGTCCCACAAACTTTAGAGAGCACATTCTGTATGACACTTAAGGTCACTTGAGAATATACATCTGTTCATCATGTTCCCGGGGCAAAAGAATACATAAATCATGAAAACCTTTCCACTAGAAGTAAACGGACAAATAGTGAAATGGGCATTTATGTTTAGTCTGGTGACCAAGAGTTAAGCAAGCCTTTTTTCTTCTTCTTTTCTTTTTTAAAAATACTGAGGTTTTTTACTTGAGAATAACTCAGGATATTAATGTAAGTTAAAATAGATCCAATGAACTAAAATAGTGGGCGAGCTACTGGACCTTTATGTGTTTTGAGTCATGCACAGGAATATATTAACTGTCCTACAACAACCAAGATTCAAAGATTCATGTAAATCAATATCTCCAAATAGTGTTGCCCTTGGGGCAAGGGAAAGATGAGATGTGGAAGACTGGAAAGGAGACCTTTTTTAGTTAGTTATTTCTTGATATATAGGTAATTTAAATTCAAGGGACCAATCCAGTTAGATCCTACTACGCTGCAGCTCTTGAGCATTGGAATGCTTCATTTTAAACTTGCATGTGTTTTAAAATGCAGGTTACTATTTCACAGACGATTGCATGGATGTAAGATGTCAATAAAAGAATATTTGTGTGCATATTACTTCTAGTTTTGTATCACTCTATATCATGGTTAAGCCAGTCATATTTGCGTTATCAGTATATTCTAACATTTGTATACTAACTTCTCTTGCTTGCATCCTCACTTTCTCTGATAGATGACAAATAATTTAGTAGTAGTTACCTTATCAATCAAATAAATGGTTAGGTAGATTAGGAATGTAGTAGATAGCATTTTGTTGTTGTTGTTGTTGTTAACTTGAACATGCCATCTGTTTTTGAATTTGAATTTGAGAAAAAGTGAGCTAGGAGGAGCCATAGTAAAATATGCTCACATTCTTGAAATACATGCTGCTTGGAACATAATTTTGAGGGTGAATTGACATCTATCCATCCCACAAAAATTCGTAGGCCAGTTTTGGAAACAAGATCATAAAAGGTACTAGCTTTGCTCCACCCTTAAAAAAAATACTAGCCAGCTTGCCGAGGAGGGATGCAGTAGTCTGTTGCTTTTCTTTGCTGCATGCACAAAGCGGACAGAGCGCTCCATCCCTCTCCTGTCAGCCTGCTCACTCACCTTCATATGATCTCTTTTGGACTGTGGTAACCAGACTAGTGCTTAAATATATGATTCCCATAGATCTTGTATTTGTGGTGATTCAGAACATGCACACAGATATGTAAAATATACATGATGAAGCCTTAATCATTTACTGAGAAGAATTAAAGTGAGTATCCCAAAGGTATGGCAAAGTAGCGTAAAAAAGCAGTTGCAGTTTCTAAAATATTCCATCAATGGCATGACAACTTTGCCTCATAGTACAAACCATCCTAGTTAGCTTGTCCAGTAATAGCAATTTAATCACCATCTTGTGATCCTAGTTGGAAGGAAACCTGTTGCCCTCCCGGTATTGTTATGGATGATGGGAATTATAGTCCAAGCATTGGCCACTCTAGAAGGGGCTGATGGGAGTTGGAGCTCAACATTTCTGGATGGCAACAATGTTCAACTGGTCAAACTAAAGTATTGCTGCCCTCCTGTTGAGGAGTAATATGAACATGATAAATGAAGCATCATTGTTTATTACAGTAATGCCTCTTGTTATGTACCGTCCTTCTTGCGAACGCTTCGGGTAACGAGCTTCGCTAACCCAGAAGTAGGTGCTTCTGGAAGTGAGTGGAAGTTGTGCGCTAGAGGCAGGTACGCAGTGGGAGGCCCTATTAGTGAAAGCGCGCCTCATGTTAAGAACGGTTTCAGGATAAGAAAGGACCTCTGGAATGAATTAAGTTCGTAACTGGAGGTACCACTGTACCACTGTACAGTGGTACCTTGGGTTACATATGCCTCAGGTTACAGACTCTGCTAACCCAGAAATAGTACCTCGGGTTAAGAGCTTTGCTTCAGGATAAGAACAGAAATTGTGCTCCGGCGGTGCAGCGGCAGCAGGAGGCCCCATTAGCTAAAGTGGTGCTTCAGGTTAAGAACAGTTTCGCGTTAAGAACGGACCTCCGGAACAAATTAAGTACTTAACCCGAGGTACCACTGTACTGTTCTACTCTTTAGCTCTTTTTGTTAGCATTGGCAGCTGAGTTGGCAACAGAGCCAAGGTTTGATAAAGGAGTACAGTGGAACCTCGCAAGACGAATGCCTCGCAAGACAAAAAACTCGCTAGACGAAAGGGTTTTTTGTTTTTTGAGCTGCTTCGCAAGACGATTTTCCCTATGGGCTTGCTTCGCAAGATGGAAACGTCTTGCAAGTTTGTTTCCTTTTTCTTAACACCGTTAATACAGTTGCGACTTGACTTCGAGGAGCAACTCATAGAACGAGGTGTGGTAGCCTTTTTTGAGGTTTTTAAAGACTCTGGTGATTTTTGAAGCTTTTCCAAAACTTTCCCGACACCGTGCTTCGCAAGACGAAAAAAATCGTAAGACGACAAAACTCACGGAACGAATTAATTTCGTCTTGCGAGGCACCACTGTAATATGATTGGCATAGGACTATTTAGGAGGCTTGTGAAGAGCAGGTGTTGGAACATATCAAACACAAAAAAGTTACATTGTAAAGCGAGCATGTTAACATTTCCCAATATTTAGAATCTTGTTAGTAGCATGAAGATATTTTTTTTATGCTGGGTGCCCAGTTACAATATGTTTTGCATATGGGTTTGGATACAGAGTACAAAGTTTTCACAGGTCAGTTATTAACTGTATGTGTAAATTATTTTTCTCCTGGTACATACAGGTATGCATAACTCATTTTTTGTGGTTTTATATGTAACCAGCAAACAAATCTAAATGCATGTGCCATTCATAATTGTCATATTATTGGAGGTTGCCAGACTCACCCATTGAGTCTTTCATCCAACAGTTTCTGATGAACTAGGGCAGGAACTAGACAAGAATCTACTGAGAAACCTCATGGTAGAGTGGCAGTGGTTTCCAATTCCCAGTTGTTTAACAATGACAACAGCAAAAAGACTTCTGCTCCCAATAGCAAAATTATACTGTTAAAAACCTTAATCTCTAGTCATTCTTTTGTAAATCTGTACTTGTACATGCAGCGCGCGCCCCCAAACCTACAATAGGTAAAAATGGCTGTTCCCTCTGAACCACCATGTTGTGCCTGGCTTTCTGCCCCTCACCTTCATTTGCCATGGTTTTGCACCCAATCCAGTTCGTGGCTGTCAGGAGTCTGGTAAAATAACCAAGTATTCTGCAAGCCTGAAGGCTTACCCGCTGCTGGGCTAGGATCTCTCTTGTGAAGCGAAGGCTTCTTAAAACTGAGTATTTGTTAATAAGGTCTTGTTTCTGTGCCTTATACTAGGTCTAAGTATACATTTGGTACTAATTTACCATTAGTTTGACTGTGATGGTTTTATTTCAAGTATCTTAATTTTTCCAACGTGCATACCATTGAGGAAATGTATTTCACAAATGCATAAATTATTGTGTGTTTACTCATTTTTTATTTTAAGGTTCCCGTGGCTAGGGCCAGCATTCTTTGGCTTACTGGAGAATACTGTGAACGAGTTCCAAAAATAGCCCCTGATGTTTTAAGAAAACTGGCCAAGAGCTTCACTGATGAAGATGACCTTGTGAAGCTGCAAATTTTAAATCTTGGAGCAAAATTATATTTAACCAACTCAAAGCAGGTAAGAAGGAGAGGAAACTAAAATACAAGTCTGTTTAGACATATTTACTAATATTAACTAAAGAGGCGTCAAGCTTTAATAATAATAATAATATTTTTTTATTTATACCCCGCCCTCCCCAGCCAAGGCCGGGCTCAGAGCGGCTTACAAGCAATAATAAAAACAAGATGAATGATTACAACTTAAAAACAAAAATAAAATACAACATTAAAATAATGGAACATTAAAATATTAAAATGTAGCCTCATCGCAGGAGGAGAAGGAAAAGAAAAAAGAAAGAGAGGGAGGGAGGGAATCAAATTGGCTCCGAGCCAAAGGCCAGGCGGAACAACTCTGTCTTACAGGCCCTGTGGAAAGAAATCAGATCCTGTAGGGCCCTGGTCTCATGAGGCAGAGCGTTCCACCAGGCCGGAGCCAGAGTTGAAAAGGCCCTGGCTCTGGTTGAAGCCAATCTAACTTCCTTAGGGCCTGGGACCACTAGCGTGTTGTTATTTATGGACCTTGAGGCTCTCTGTGGGGCATACCAGGAGAGGCGGTCCCGTAGGTACAAGGGTCCTAGGCCGTGAAGGGCTTTAAAGGTCAAAAGCAACACCTTAAATCTGACCCTGTACTCCACCGGGAGCCAGTGTAGCTTGAAAAGCACTGGGTGAATATGCTCCCATGGCAGAGACCCCGTGAGGAGCCTCACTGCAGCATTCTGTACCCGCTGGAGTTTCTGGGACAGCTTCAAGGGCAACCCCGAGTAGAGCGAATTACAGTAGTCAAGCCTGGAGATGACCGTCGCATGGATCACTGTGGCCAGGTTGGGGTGGGAAAGGTAAGGGACCAACTGCTTGATGCGGCGAAGGTGGAAAAATGTCGCCTTGGCTGTTGCTGTAACTTGCGCCTCCATGGAAAGGGAGGCATCAAGGATTACACCCAAACTCTTAACGGAAGGCAATGGCACTAATTGGGCCCCCGCAAGAGAAGGGAGTTTAGAGTTACAGTATTCATATCCTTTTAATAACCTCCTCCCTTTCCTTGGTTCAGAAATTCATCAGCATACCCAAGGTTAGTCATATAATAAAATGATTGAAGAGGAAAAGATGAATCCTAAAACATGTCTAAAAGGCCAAAGATATTTCCAAAAGAATTACAACCTAGGAAACCTGTGTACATTTAGTGTACAACCTGTTCGACAGTGAAAAGATGCACCTTAATCCAAAGAAATACAGTTTCATACAACTTGGACATAATGCAGAACCCATAGATATTGGATTTATTCCAGTATTGACTGAGCAGAAGACCACGCCCTCCTCTCCACAGCAGTCTCTTGTATGGGCTCTTGTGCAGGCAACTGCAGGGGGAGTGACAAATTGCCCAAGATCAGGTGCAACTTTGGATTCTGTCCTTCAGTGCAAACTAATCAAACAGAACTCCAAAACATTTTAAAATTACATGCCTCTGCCATTCAGATACTATAAATCTTCAGTTGAAATAAGATTTGAGAATCAATGAGAAGAGCTCTGCTAGATGACACCAAAGGTCCCATCTAGTCCAGCATCCTGTTTTTACAGTGGCCAACCAGATGCTTGTCGGAAACCCACAAGCAGGACATAAGCGCTCTCCTTACTTGTGCTTCCCAGCAACTGGTTTTCAGAGACATATACTGCCTCTGACACTGGATGTAGTAATGTTATCATGCATAGTAGCCATAAAGTCTCCATGGCAGCAGAAAAGTTCAGAATCTCAGCTTACAGTCATATACAAATAGGATTGTGGTTTATAAAATAGACAAGTCAATTTCAAACCGTGGGTTAGTTAAATATTGCCTATAAAGCAGGATTCCTGGTTCATATGTAACACCTAAAGTGAGTTTTTTTGAAAACAAAATTAATCTCTCCCCACTTCCCCCCATTTTCAGTCATTATTTACCTTCATTGGTTCTTTCCCAAGTGCCCTTAGGTATTTATCAGATTTATTGGATCATCCCAATCCTAGTATGATATGTGTGTCAAAAATGCATCTATCTGCTTTCCATACTGCATCCATAATTTCATTCATCTCCAGAATGTCCCCCCATTTAGCTTTTTTTCTAATCTAAATTAAACTAAATAACCCAAACTCTTTAACCTTTAATCATAGAGGAGTTGCTGCAGTCCCTTGATCATTTTGGGTTTATCCAGCACCTCCAAGAACAAGGGCAAATGGCCAGCCAAATAGCCTTGTTTCTTCTGCTCCTCAAAATCCACCTTATCTTCAAGCAGGGAAGCAATTGTAGTTGGTGGAGGGCAAGCAATTACCGGTTTTGAGAACTGATTTTAGGCCACTCTTTTTATATCTGTTCCTTATGTTTGGGAGTTAACAGATAAACAGTGTTTAAGTGATTTACTTCAAACTGTCAAAAACTTACTGAATTATGTCTGATCAACATTGTATGATTTTTATCTGCCTTTACAACAATTTCCTGCATTATTATATCTCCAAGATCCATGAGTTCATTAGTGTCTTCTAGGAAGAAAGGTGCATGAGGCTAAATGTCCTCTACCATCCAACATAATACTGTAGTCAATATTCTGTATAGAAAGATTTTTACAGGACTTAGAACTTCATGTTTGGCCTTTTTGATTGGGCAGTGGTGTTTCAGCAATAATAAGTCTGCCAGATTTCCTTTTCACAAACTTAATGGGTCATATCCGAGTGTAACTGAGTTTCAGTTGACATTTTGAAATCTAACATCACCTGTGAGGCCATTTAAGAAAAGGGCTGCCCTGCCAAATTTTGAGTGTTTCCATGTTTTGATCAGCATAGCAAACACTACATTTGTTCCAAATTTCTTCCTTCTGTTTCCAGCTGATCATTTTCCTTCTTTAGTAACTTTGCTACGCCCTTCTTTAGTCAGAGAGAAGTAGGCAGAAACTGGTCCTGACAGTGTCTGGCATCAGTAGCACTAAGAATCAGAACAGAATTGATGGGTTTGATCTGCTGTTTCAGCAATTTTCTGTTGGTTTCTCAGTGCTGGAAGCCCCTGAAATTTCCAACTTGCCTTAATATTCCATAATCGGTAGCAGCCACAATCATATGCCACTGGTTTCACTTAATGCAGTTTTATAGTCAAAATAAATCATTCAAAACAACACTGAATTGCATTTCTAATGAAACAGTATATATTGAACTAAGGACTATTGGATATCTTCAAAGAAAGATAATTGTCCATTTTACAGTGTATGCTACTTAACATTCTTCAGGCATAATTATAGAGCAACAAAATATTCAATTCTGCATCATGAGAAAATTCTTTCAAAGAGATTGTGCTTTTTCAATATAAATCTTGTTGAGAAAAGCATGCTTATATATCAGAGTTTAATTCTGTGAATTTGAAGGATGTGTCTTTTTATAAACTCAAATAAGATTTGCAGCTTTTCTTCAACTGAAGAATTATAATATATGCATATTTTACTTTTAAGTGATACAGTGTTTTGATCTTTGTATCTATTGCATTTTTGTATACATTTATACAAAATGTATTCCGTGGGCTATTTGTATAATATTTCCAATTTTCTCTTACGCAGTTATTAAGGTTAACATGCATTGGGTAATTTTAATAATTAATATTCCTACACATCAAATTAGAGAGTCTGGTTATGCTATAAAAAGCTGTGATAATATAACCGGCTTTTACGTATATAAATAAATGACCAATATTACCAGAAGCTTTAAGCTGTGAGGGGGGAAAGGGAAGAAGTCTTTTATCCTGGTTTTTAGAGGGCATCAGCAGCTTGCTTTTATGAAAAAGTAACAGCTAAATGCACTGCAAATAATTTGCAGTAATCCAGTTCAGTGATTCATGTGTCTGCTTTAATGGGTCATAATTCAGAGTAAAGTAACTGAGTGCAGTCAGAGTGCAGACACTGCTTATGCCAGGGACAGTATCTCTTCATAAAACACACCTCAGCAGAAGCAGTTTGCCAGCCTCCTAATACCCTCTGATGTTTTGATGTCCTGCATATTTTTCCGATTAAGTTTTGAGTGCCATGTTTTTAGTTGTATTTCCACATTCATTATTCTCACGTAGGCCCTTCAGCGGGTTTGCCATATATGATTATTTTTTTAATGATGCCTTTCTTTCCACTTCAGCAGTTTAATAATCTAGCACATGGCTGCTTCTCAGTACTCAGCATTCACCTCCCCAATACAGAAGAGGACATGTGCGTTGGCTTCAAAATTCCATTTACTGCTTTAGAAATGCATATTCCCTATGGAACAACATTTGTTTGACATAACCATTCATTTTTATTACCTCTTTAAATATGTTTATCCAGAGTTATCAATAATCATAAATAACTTGTATTCTCTTCTTGCCCTGTTTTTCACAGACAAAATTGCTTACCCAGTACATATTAAATCTCGGCAAGTATGATCAAAGCTACGACATCAGAGACCGTACAAGATTTATTAGGCAGCTCATTGTTCCAAATGAGAAGAGTGGAGCTTTAAGCAAATATGCCAAAAAAATATTTCTGGCGCAGAAGCCTGCCCCAGTGCTCGAGTCTCCTTTTAAAGGTTTGTCAGTCAAATTTTCTACCAAATCTTATTTGCAGATCTGCAGATCTGTATCCTTAAGACAAGTTTTGCTAAATAGTCTGCTTACAATTTGTAAATGAGCAACATGATTTTAGTTTCACAATTTTTTAAGGGAGAGTGGTCAACTCTAAATTCTTTCTTATTCTGACATTTAATGGTATCTGGTAATCCAAAATAATTTTAAAACTTAATTTGTAATGTCTATATTTTACCTTTTCTGAATAATAAAAACTGCTATGTTTGTACTAATCATAGTCAGTGTAGAAAGGTCTTTGGCCATTCACAAAACTTTGAACTTCTAGAGTGGCTTTTTTATTATTATTGAGAAGCATCAAACTAAAGTTACTTCCAGATTAAGTTTGTGTTTGGTATATTAGGATTACTAGTATTTTTGGTTCCTAAGCCATTTTATAGACTAAACTGCTGTGAGTTACACCCTCCATTGCTCCCTGTTCTATTTAAAATTATCCTGTGGCCCCGGTTAGTAATTTTATTATGTACATTATCTGTTTTCTTAAAAAATTCATACTTTGGTATTTTAATCCTGCTTTAAACTCTGAAAGCAGCACTCCTTGCAAAGAAAAAACTATTAAAATTCTGGATGTGTTTGTGCCAAGACATGTATATGGATTATTTAACTGTGCTGTCATTCTTAATATTCACAGTAAAGTAATTTTTAGAGAAGCTACATTTCAGAGCAACACCTCTAAACACACTGACTGATTAGCTTTTTTATTGACCATTATGGGTGAGATTATTGTAATCTATGGACTGGAATCAGTTTTTTGACCTATGAAGAGCTTCCTAGTTTATATTTATTCCATGACATTTGAGGTAATGTAACACCAATTACCTTTAGTCCTGATTAAGATTGCTCTTTGTGATATAGAGCTCATGTCAGTATATTTTTCACCTCTTTCCCTCCCCCACCCCCAACAGATAGGGAGCACTTCCAGCTTGGTACTTTGTCTCATACTCTGAACATGAAAGCCAATGGCTATCTGGAGTTGTCTAATTGGCCAGAGGTTGCACCTGACCCTTCAGTGAGAAATGTAGAAGTAATTGAGCCGGTATGTTGACTTTTCAAAATAATATTGTTGTTTTGGGAGCTTGGAATTATGCAAGTGTGTTTAGGAACAGGGGGGTTACTTTACTTACCAAGACTTCCAATTGGGTTTCAATAAACTTATTGTAAAATGTCCTTTCAGCTGCTGTTGGCTACTTTGAAACCCTTCATATTCCTCTGCTGTATCTTCTTTGTATATATTTTCTTTCCGTCACTCTGTTTCCAGCTTTGCTTGCTGGTATATGAGTACTTCCAGTAATTAATTCAGCCTTCCAAGTTTAATATGAATATCATGTGGTTTACTAGGATTTGCAAACATCAAGAGATTTAATATCTGTTCTTGGATAATGCAAACTGCTAATGCATATTCGCCTTTCAACACCACCAAAATGCTCACAATTGGTCTAAAATAGGTAGTTGAATTTGAGCTATTGCTTAGAGATGGCTGCCCACAGCACATCTTGATGACTGAAGAGAAGTTGTGAAACTTAGTGGATTGAGTCTAGGTAGATACTGAACCTTTTAGGAGGTTTTCTTATTTTTATTTTTATTTGGTTTCCTTCTTCCATACCAGGATAAAAATGTTCTGCTGTCTGAGCAGAAGCAAAGCCAGGGCACATGTTGAAGTATTCCTTCTATTATTAAACATATTTATTGATCAGAATATTCATTAATTTTTCAAATCAAATCTTTATTACTGCCGTCAGAGACCAGCACCAAGAAAACAAAAAATGAAGGACATAAAGCACATCATCCCATCCAAATGTGTATAATAGAGTAAAAGACAATAAAATACAATAGGAAAGAGTAATAAATAAATAAACATTCCAGTCATTTTTCTTTATTTTTTGCAAAGTAAAGATAGATGTGTTTACAGTTGACACAAAAAACTTGTGTTGATGCGATAAAATTGTCTTGTGTTTTTAATATTTTTTGTTGTAAGCCGCATTGATTATTCTAACTTTTTGGTATAAATGTTTGTTTAGGAGTGCTCAGTACAATTCCCCTTATTTATATGTTAGATTATATTTGCTTCTGTGTGTGTGCATGCACTCCTGTGTGACTGGTCAGAAAAGAGAGTGTTCATGGTTGTAAATAGAATTTATCACAACTTTTAAACTATGTGTTCTTCTTTTAAAAAAACATGAATAGGCAAAAGAATGGACTTCAATATTAGGGAAGGAAAAGAAAAAGAAACACACTGATGAAAGATTCTACTCTGAATCAGAAGAGGAGGAAGAGGAGGAGGAGGAAAGTGATGATTCTTCTAGCAGCAGTGACAGTGGTATGTGTGGATAAAGAAAAATCACAGTTCAGAACTATGAAATAGTGTTCCCAGTATGTCCCAGTATTTAAACCCATTAATTTGTGTTGCATGTGAATGATTTTATCTTTTGAGTAAGAAAAATTGTTGCACTGTGATGAATAGACCTCTGCATTCTTATAGTCACATAATGTGGTTTCTATGTTAGAGTACAAAGCTAAACTTGTTTATTCAGACAAAAATAAAATGGACTTCAGAGCCTTACTCCCATGTGTGTAGATTCACATCATGCTCATACCTATTCCTGTATCTTGGTGCATTGACTCTTTTAAAATACTCAGAAATTTTTTATTTGAAAGTACAAAGTAATAAAAATAAACTAGTTAAAAACAATAGTTTAAATACAACAAATAACATTTTAAAACCACATTAAAATGCTGATTGCCCTGGTATCAGCCCAGCTGTCAAAGTTGTCTGAATGCACCTTGTCTTCTAAAGAGGAAGGTCTTAGCCTGCTGGTGGAAATATTACAAGTAGGGAGCTAGCTGAGAGGAAATTCAACTATGTGGCATCAGCCACAGGAAAAGGCTGTTGATGTAGTAGGGGCTTCATTCACTTCATACGTGTGACCTGTTGGAGGGTATGCTAAATAGAAATATGCCAGAAGTGTGTGTCATATTGAGCTTCAGTAAAAATCTGAAGTTAACATTTATTTAGAAGTCAATAGGAATATTAAGATACGATTTTAGGATTTCAGTGCTGTATGGGTAGATATGTTATCTGTCTGTAATATGGGAGAGTTTGCTACTTTTCTAGGGCCACATACCTTTCATTAATTCTTATTGAGTCCCCTATGTACTAGCTGATCAGTAAATCATGTTGGCATCGGATATTACTTTCTTAAAGTGAATTATATAAAAGTAATATATTCTGCAGTCTTTTTTTCTAAATCTTTGCAAGAATCCAAACTTGAAGACCAAATATAAAATATGTGGTGAAAGAATTTTAAAATCTGTAATGCTATGCAAGCCTTTACATGACTCTTCATCTTGGCCATGTTGGCAATCCATCGCATCCATCATTTGAATCTAAGAAATTGCTCAGGTACAGGTATAAATAATATAGGCACATGTACATATAGACATAGAAATTACATGTTTTTGAATCAAGTTGACATACTCTCCTGAACACTGAGGACACAAGAGAAAAAACGTTAGGGATTATTAAGGCTTATAACTAGAATCAATGGACTGAAACTGGGAAAGTGTACCTTTAAGTTAGATATTAGAAACACTTTCCAGCCGATTAGAAAACGAATAACTTGTTTAAATTCCTGATTAAATTGTCATCACTAGATGTGTGTTCAAGAATAGATTAAATACTTAAATGTTGAAGATGATGCTACATTAGAACAGAGGAATGAAGGTAGAGGACATGGAAGGTCATGTCTAATTTCCTTCCTCTTCCCCACCCCCTTGGGGTATGATAGCCACAAACCAGATTATTGAGTGCTAGCATTTTTTGAATAAATTGTTGTAGAATTATAAAAGCAACATTTTATAGCAGCCAGCCTTCACAGTTTTAAGTACGTGGATTGTGCCAGGGTGCTTAAACACCAAGTAACTTAAATAGTTTTATTAAGTTGTTTACTTGAATTGCTTACAAATGAAAGGCTTTTCGTTTTGCATTTTAGAGAGTGGATCTGATAGTGAACAAGAAAAAAAGGAAGGGGAAGAAGACAGCAGTGAGCAAAGTAGTGAGAGCTCCTCTACTGAAGATGATGGTAACAGGAAACCAAAAGCCAAAAGTGGTGTCTCAAAAAAAGGGACTGCAGTTTTAAAGAGGTATGTAGGGTTTTTTTGTTATGACAGGTAGCAAATTGGAATGTTGATGCTACAGTGTCTGTGGAAAGAACACATTAATGTTTTTCATAATGATATTATCTTTGAAAAGACGCTATCCATTTTCATCTTTTCCATTATATATGTTATATGTAAATTTAGCAGCTTGGGGTTTTTTTAATGTAACTTTTGTTGAATATTTAGGTGGTGATCTGAGTGTATTAACATAACCTTGGGAGGCTGAACAGTTATCATGCCACTTTATGAAACACTTAATTACCTTATACAGCGATTTTGCTGAGGGCTAAAATTAAATCCTTCTATATCTTGCCATTATGCAACTAAGGCAATTGATTTTTCCCTAAATAATGTTATATTAAAAGGATTATGATCCAGATATTGGAGGCAAGGGCCGTGAAGGGAGACGGTCAGAAGCTGCTTAAGTGTTAGGGCTTTTTAAGATTGCCTATTACTAACAGAGTTAACATGTATTAAAATATCATTAAAATTTTAAGTAATTGGGGCTAATACCTTGGATTGTCTGAATCTGTTTCTTCCACTTCTGTCAGCAAGTGGCCTCTGCAGACATGATCGCCCTTTTACTCTGTAGCCTGCTGCCAGCTCACTTGATGAGTTTGCAGCTCAGCTCAGTCGTGGCTGACAGCGCTGATTGGGGCGCAGTACGCACTCTGCTCCTTTTATTACAGACAGTAATTAAAGCAGCTCGCCCTGCCACTTCCATAACAAACACAGCATAATGCCCTAATTATGACTTTATTAATTTAAGTCAGGATTTAATGATTTTAAAAGTGATTTATATTGTTTTTCCTGTTCAGAACAAATGAAATCTGTAGGTTAAATTAATACAGGCTTTTCATCATTGCAAAGTTAAAAAGCTAGTTACTAGTAAATTTTTTTCATTAGATTAACATCTGAAACTCTTAAGCAGTAAGGTAAACAATGATTACCTATCAAAACTGAGTAATGAAATAAGTTTGCCCTGAAAAATCATATCTTCAAATTAGAAATTTGTATGTATTGAAAATAGTTTTCTTTTACTAAAGGAATATTGGGTTTACATTGAATTATTTCTGGAATGAATGCTGCCATTTAAGTCTCAGGAACTAAAGAGGTAAATAGAGATATAACATGAAGAAGAATTGTAGATGGATGGTTGCATTTCCAGTTAGAGCAAAGCAAGTTGGAAAATGAGAATGGATTTGCATATTTCTCGCATTGCTAAGTTTGTATTAATACTCTGCTGTGGGGCTGTTTCTTTCCCCATTTAATCATGGTTCCTAGAAATAATAGCATAATGCCAATGCTTACTTTAACAAATATATTAGCAAATGTATAGAGATTTATGGCTAAATCCTCCCCTTCCTTAATAATCAAATGTCATTGTTTTAATTATATAGTACAGAAATTTTTGCTCAGTTTTAATGATTGGTTCATGTATCATGCTTCTGAAATCATGCCATGTAATTTAGTTTAGCCATTCCCAATCTTGGGTCCCCAGATGTTGTTGGACTACATCATCCACCTGACTTGCTGGCTAGGGATGGTGGAAGTTGTAGTGCAACAATATCCGAGGAGCCCAGGTTGGGAAAGATTGATTTAGGGGCATGGGACCTGTAAAAGGTTTAGTGGGTTGCAAAAAGCAACTGTCTGCATAGCCCATGGCACATGCTTATAGGCCCTGGTTCAAGCATCATGAACAAATCATGGTTTAGCCACCAGGAATGTGGTGCTCCTTGTCTCCTTGTGAGCACTGATTCTCTGTTCCACATCATGGCTTGTGGTGATGTATTAGACAAATTATGGTTGATGAATTAGATGAATTATAATGAATTAGACAAATTATGGTTACTGTTAACATAGCTTGTCTCCAAGCCAGAGCTGAAAACCAACTTTAAACCATCTCTACTAGGTATGGCTATTGTGCTCCAGAATATGGCAAAGGAAACTGGTATATACAAATTGGAGCATTCAAGCCCATAGTACTCCCCAATAGAAGACTTCTGGTTTCTTTGCTCATTCTTACAAAAGGAGGAGCCAGGAGGCTTTGTGTAACACCCAGAGGCTTGTAAAGGTAAAGGGACCCCTGACTGTTAAGTCCAGTCGTGGACGACTCTGGGGTTGCAGTGCTCATCTTGCTTTATTGGCCGAGGTAGCCGGCATTTGTTCACAGACAGCTCAGGTCATGTGGCCAGCATGACTAAGCCACTTCTGGCAAACTAGAGCAGAGCACTTCTGGCAAACTAGAGCAGAGCACGGAAACACCATTTACCTTACCCTCCAGAGTGGTACCTATTTATCTACTTGCACTTTGACATGCTTTCAAACTGCTAGGTTGGCAGGAGCAGGGACCAAGCAACTGGAGCTCACCCCATCGCGGGGATTCGAACCGCCAACCTTCTGATCGGCAAGTCCTAGGCTCAGTGGTTTAGACCACAGTGCCACCCACGTCCCTATCCAGAGGCTCATACCTGTTCACTAATTTGATATACAGTCAACACTACACAGCCTTTTGAAAGAGCTGTAAATAGGTTAATAATAATGCTATTGATAATAATATAACATTAGCTCATTTTATAGATTTTATAACTTTCTCTTGAGTTTCTTATGCATGTATATTATATTTAGTGACCTGGATGGCACAGAAGAGAATAAAGTGGAATCTCAGACAGCTCTAGCTTCTTCAAATTCAGAATCTAGTTCGGCTGAGGAAAGTTCTTCAGACTCCAGCTCAGAATCTGACTCTGAAAGTAGTTTGGAGACTCGAAAAAAAGTGCATACTTCACTTCCTCCCAAGGTAAATCTTTAATGTTATATAAGTGGTCATAAGTAGAGTTATTGAAGGTGCATTTTGATTGCCTTTATGACATGTAGAAACAGGACGTATCAGGAAATGTGTAGATTTGTATTCTTTGTTTTTGATTGGAGGTCCTTTGCGAAAACATTTATTGCAAGTTAATGAAAATTAATATGCTGTTACTTTGCAATTCTAGAAGGAGACTTTTTATAGGTGATGATTAACCACTGCACAATACACTAATGGAATATGTCTCAGTTTCCATTATATAAAATATATGTTGTAAAGCACAAGAAATTATAGGAGCCTTTTTTACTGGAGATGAACAAATGCAAAGTGATAAAAGTTCTGATTATAATATTCAGTCAGTGATGTTTTGTTGAGCTTACATATTTGTATAAACTTTTATCTGAAAATTTACAGTCCAGGGTTTAGATTCCCCTCATTCTCAGAGGTTTATGTTTGGTAGCCACATTGAAAGTAAAGGATATAAAATAGAAAAAATGAATAGTGGATAGTTCCACAGTGGTATATATTGTATTATTAGCCTCTTTTAAGTATAAACGCTTAATCACTGTGTGTACTCTTACTTTCACCAACATGATTTGGATTTAATTTGCAAACTTGTGCAGCAGTCCTTGTAGTTTTTGGCAGTAGTAGAGTGGCCAGACTACGTAGAGAGAAAGAAGGCCTCCATTTGATTTTTTTTCTTCTTACAATCAAGTGGTATATAAATTTTATGAAATAAATTATATTGAGACATTTATGGCAGTGAGTTAAATAGCCTAAGGTTTGTATGGTCGGAATTCTTGATGACGATGATGGTGATGATGATGATGATGATGATGATAGTCACACAGATTGTAGATTTCTTATGCCCAATTAATAGAAGTCTCATTTTCACACCGTTGTAGACATGTTTTGACACAAGATCCAATAAATTTAGTCCTAAGTTGCCACTGGTGACTGGGAAACACTTCTTGGTGACAGCCTGCCCAACTGAGACACTTTCCCCTTTGAAACACAGTTCCTTCAGAATTTTCAAAAGGGAAAAGTTATTTATTCATTCACCTTTTTGAACACTTGGAAGCAGTAAGAATCAGCCTTGCTGCCAGGTATGAAGTTGTGATGGCTTGAGAATACTCTTCGCAAGAAGTGCTTCTGCTCACTCAGAGATACATAGATACAGCCTTTATTTTACATATGTACAAGCAGCACACATAATTACACGTCTGAATCCTGTGAGTCAGATTCCCAGAGTGATTTACGTCCGCCCCTTTTCCAGCAGAAGAGGCGCGGCATTCTCAACTGATGTCTCTGCCCTCTCCGCTTTAACCCTCTCCGTTCCTGAGCAGATGGAACTGACACTGCATCGCTATCCGTGCCAGAACTTCCTGTGCGGGGTTGAGGCTCTGCTCCAGCATCTGAGAGCCTTTCCTCCTCCTGGCTTTCCCCCCTTTCCTGCACTGGCTCTTCCTGCCCCCCTTCGTCTGCTCGTCTCTCCTCCTCCCCTTCGTACTCCGTCAATACCATGACAGAAGTGAAAAGCTTACCTCTCTGCTGAGTCCTCTGCACCTACCAGAGAACTGGGGGGAGGGGTGATTGTGGCAGACACAAGAAATGACTGACTACTAAGGGCAATAAAAATGTGTGGGTCTCTGGCAAATGCATATATATATATATATATATATATATATATGAGAACAAGTACAGGTGGCAGTGAAAATAGTGTTGCTGAAGCATATCTAAAGTACATAAAGGGGCCCACAAAAATCATAGTTTGGAAGGTTGTGGTATGCTTAATTGCTGCCAGATGATAAGCACTGCAACCGTGCTTATAAAAGCTTAACTGTGACTGACTCGCAAATACTGAAGGTTGTATTTTATGGCCAGTTAAAAACAAGATACCTGTTGTCATGGTTGGTGAGAACAAACTGCATAAAGGCACCTTTGCCTCCCAACATGAAAGCTTTGCTTCAGTACTTGATAGTAGTGGCAAATTTGTGTTTTGATCTCACATTTCTGTGTAGTCATTGCAGTGAGAAGAGCAGCACAAACAGCTAAGTCTATCAACAATTATATTTAATAGGCAAACTGTCTTTAATAGTGTCAAATAGCTGGTCATTCAGATGAGGTATTGTCTACTCCTGATGGGTGGCAATTCTCCACTAGCCCTGTAGGGACCCACAGGGTTTCATCTTGTCTCCCATGCTCTTTAGCATCTATATGAAACCACCTGGAGAGCTCATTGGGGTATTTGGAGTAAGGCATCATCAACAGGCAGATGACTCCCAGTTCTTTCACTTTATCAAATGAATCAGCCCAGGCTGTGCACTCCGTGAACCAACGTATGGAGACCATAATATCCAGTGGATTGCTGATTCCCATGTTCAGGAATTGGGTAGATAGCTCTTATGGCTGTAGTTGCACTTCCTTCGAAATAACAGGCCTGCTGTGGAATTGGTTAGATGGCCTTATCACTGGCGGCACAAACTGCTGCAACAGCAAAGAACAGTTTTTCCTGGTTTACCATCTACAGCTGTTCCTGGACAGGGATACTCTGCCCACTGCGAGCCATATGCTGGTTAACTTCCTGATATGATTACTGTAATATGCTCTGTGTGGGGCTGTCCTTGAGAATGGTCTGGAAGCCACAGCCTATGCAAAATGTGGCAGCCAGATTACAGAGTGCTACAGTTCCAGAGGGTCATATGAGAAAGTTGCACTGGCTGCTAATCTGCTACAGAGACAAATGAGTTAGAAAAAACTAAGCAGCTTAAAATATTTTAAATAAATAAAATACTAACGTATAATAATGATGAACAGCCTTCCTTTTTGGCTAAATGCCTAATCACAATACAGTTATGCTGTAACTTTGAGGAAATACTAATTTTATAAAGGTGCAGCTTCTTAGATTTTTAGAGCAGAGTGTAACTGAGTTACATTCCAAGCACATGTAAGAGTAAGTTCCACTGAAATCAGTGAGTTTTCCTTGTAGGTAGAAAAAGTGTATAATTGGAATAAGGAGGTTTTCAGTTTGGGCTTGCACTCTTTGATGGATCATTACGTTCTTTCCTTACCTGCATAATTGCTGTTTTCTAAACCTTGAGATGAAATATACCAAGATTAACATGGTTTAGAAACATTGCTGGAGTAATTGCTTCACTTTCCCTTCATTTGATTTTTTGAACGTCAGTCCCTTTCATGTCCTGTGTTTTTTAAAAAATAAATATTTTTTTCTAGTTATAAATATGCTTCCTGTTTTCCTCTACAATTATGTTTTAATCAGTATTGGGAACAAGATACAATGTTGTGCCACTTCAGAATAAATTTCCATGAGTCAGAATGTTGATCCCACAGCTCTACATTCTGAGATCAACTGAAGAGTTCTGAACTTCTGAACTTCCATCAAATCTAACAAACAGTCATTGGTTTCAACATCCAGATATATCCAGGGTAACTACTTGGCTCTTAGTCTCCCTGTGACTTTCCAGATAAGTATCATTAATGAGGGCTTCCAAATAAATTTCTGTCCCAAAATACAACATCATTCCTGGTGGTTGGCCGTGCTTGCTGGGGCTGATGGAACTTGGGATACAGTAACATCTGGAAGGCCACAAGTTCCCCACCACCGTTATACGCATACCCTTGTGGAAGCAAGTCCCATTAAACTCAGTGGAACTTGTGAGTAAACAACTATAGAATTACACTACTGTTGACATAATAGCTGTCAAGACAATTAATAGTTTAAGGATTGTAGTAGCTTAGTAACTTGGGAATCTACCATATTAAAATACTTAATTGCGTATGGAATGTTTAAACGGTGCCCTCTGCTATGTCAGTTAGTAAACTTCTGTTTGTGAAATAGACTGGAGTTCTTTGGTATAACTATAACTCTAAAGGTCCTCACTTAGGGGAAATCAGAATTAACTTTCATTTTAATGATTGTGAGAGAATCTGTGTGCATTGAAGCCACCAAACTACATTGCTGCTTTAAATTTTGACTATTTCTGTATTTTCTCCATTTGAAACGAAAATTTGAAAGGAATCTCTTTTTCCATAAAGGACCCTTCTGTTTAGGTATATACTTCAGGTATATACTTTATATATTATAAAATATACTTAAGATGTATTTAATAATGAATGCAAATGTCCTTTGAAGTGACATAAAATTATGAAACATTTTATGATCTATAAAAACAGTGTTAAGGTGGACCTATAATAAAAATGTTAAGATGAAGACATGTTAGTCTAATACATGGCTTCTGGTTTGTTTTTTTACAACACAAAGGTAAAATGTCTCCTAATAATGAGCATAATTCCGTATCTCAAGTGCATTATGCACTTAGAAATACAACTTTCAAACTGTTGTTGTGCATAACTAAAACACAGCTAGTGATCCTGCTCAGAAATAGCGGGGTATTCAGATACATAATGTAATGAGTATGGGTTGCTCGTGCGTAAGTTGCCGCCTCTCCTGGCTATGTTGCCTTGTTTAAACCTTTCTGTCTGGACAGCCCTTCACTTCGTGGCTGCCTCAGTCGCTAGCAGAATCCGTCAGTGGGCGTTTCTTAAACCTTTTCCAACATAAAAGTTGTTTGACGCCAAGTCTCCTCCTACTCTCCCTGCGCGGAAGCCTTCTGCGCAGGGAGGGCGTGGGTAGCGGAGGACCCGTGCTCTCCTCGCTGGTGTCCAGTGAAGAGTCCTGGAGCCCTCTCGCCGATTCCCCCATCTGCCCCCCTTTATCTCTGGTGTTGCGCTGATTTGCTTCCCCATCTGCTGAGCTGTCTCTCTCCCTGCTGGGCCCTTCTCCAGCATCATTTGAGAGCCTCCCCTCCGCCTCTAGCTCCGATGTCAGTTCCCTGACACATAATCACATACTGTTAAAAATCAGATACAGATTTTAGTATGATGCGTGAGTAAATAAGAGCCTATGTAGTGGGATTTTAAAATCAGTTACTTTTGGCCTGTTATACAAGCATAATACAGTCACTCAGCTGTTAAAAACCTGATCTACTATTTAAAAAATATAAAAAAACAAATTGTCTATCTTTCTGCCTGATCTCTTTTCAACTGCTAACACAATGGAAACAGTAGGTGATCAGTCAGTGCATTTGGATTGTCAATGATGGTTTTGTATAAATATTGGAAGGGCAAGAAACAGAATTCACACAGTAAAATATGATTTCATCTGCCTCTTCTCTGCAGTTCCATGGCTCATGCTGCGGTGTGAAATTCTCATTTTACACACTTTGCAGGCGGAGCACATGAATTATGCATTGAGCAAGAGAAATCTCCTGCTTCAAGTCGTATATGCATTTACCCAGGTTCTATCTCTATTATCAAGATGAATTGCAAATGGAGAAATGTTTGATGGGATATGGCTTAACTTCTTTGTTTAGCATTCAGCTCTGGGTTGCTTTCTTTTCTTTAAGGAGGAAACAAGTTTATTTTTGTGTGGATTGTAATTTTAACTAAAGAACAAAAAATCAATTTTTAAAGCTGTTTCAGTTAAACTATCGGTAAATATTAAACATAAATGTGAGTGAGTGTGTGTTATGTTCATTTTCTTACATTTAAACTTATTGTGACCATGGGCAAGTCCAGAACATTGTAAGCACAGTTGCCATTTGTAGAAAAACAGTGACATATCTGATTTGATGAATATGCCATTTTGTATTAGAGAGACCAGGTAGATTTGCTGGGAGGAGCTGATCTGATCCCACTGTGTTCACCTAGATGTTTGGTATAGCATCTTACAGGGCCGTCTTACCCATAGGCACTAGGGGTGCAGGGCACCCAGATGCAGGGCTCTCAGGGGTTCCAGGCCGAGAGTCAAGTCCGGGGAAGAGCCCGCCCGTCAGTCGGAGCACTGTGGCGGGCTCTTCTGCTGCAGGTGGCTCTGTGCCACAAATTTGGGGGCAACTGAGCCAGCAAGACACTGAGGTGGCCAGCTGGCTCTGCCCTCCTGCGCACCTGGGACTGGGCAACCGGGGGGGGCGCTGGGCAGATCTTTGCACCTCGGCGCCATATATGCTTAAGACAGCCCTGGCATCATAGTAGGCTGCAGGGATGAGAGGAGAGTTGCTGTGGTCCATGGCACTTCCATATCCAGTGCCAGGAAACTTGGAACTGACTATGAGGGCCTGCTCCTGGTGTTGGTCAGTAAACTGTGGTTGCTGCTTCTGTACCATCCACCTTACTGCCCAGCAGCTTCTCTAACCAAGCTGGCAGAGGTGATATTGGGTGTGGTGTCAGAGGAAACCATAATAGTTCTGGATGATTTCAATATCTATGCTGAGGCTGCCTCTAGTGTTCTGGCTGAGGACTTCATGGCCATAATGATGACCATGGAGGTATCTCCCAAGTTGTCACTGATCTGACACACAGGGCACAGCATACCCTCCATTTGATTTTTGCTCAAGGTGGAGGAAGAGATGGTATGGAGATAGTGGGGGTAGATCTCACCCCATTGTCATGGTCTGATCACTTCCTGGTGAAGTTCTTGCAGCTCCAGTCCTCCACTGGAAGGGTGATGGAAAGATTAAGATGCTGCAGGGGTTGCAGAGGGGAAAGAATAAGGTGAATTGTGCAAGCTGCTCACATTAGGTACAACCCATACAGATTGAATGAAGTCATAATTAACTATGACTTCCTAAGTGTTGGCTGTCCTAAGACTGAGGCAATGTACATATTCCAGCTAAAATGAGTCCCACTGAAACCAGTTTGAACACTTGAGTAGCTGTAACGAAATCCCATGAACATAAGAATAGCCTGCTGGATTAGGTCAAAGGCTTATCTAGTCCAGCATCCTGTTGTCACATTAGCCAATCAGATGCTGTGGGAAATCAGGGAGCAGAACATGAAATCAAGAGCATTCTCTCCTCCTGTAGTTTCCAGCAACTGGCATTTGGAAGCATTACTGCCCCCAACTGTGAAGGTATTTTTTGTGGGACTTAATCACAACTAAATCTGAGCCTATATATTGGATAACGTGAACTTTTGCCTGAGCCTGACTAATTTTCATTTGGGGAATAGAGGTCCAGAACTTAGGTCTGGTTGTAGTATCCAGCCATTATTTGTGCTGCCTTCCCTCCAAACCCGGCTTCTTGCACATATAGATAGAGGGAAAGCAGAGTTTGTCTGTCTATCTCTCTTTTTACAAACTTTATTGAAAAGTTTAAAAACAATTACCAAGCAAAACTGTTGTCTTCCAAGAGAAATACATATACAGATGTTAAGTCTTGTATGCAGTCATCCACATGGAATCAAAAGAAACTTGGAAAATCTTTTATATTACAAATTCAGCTCACATCCACAGGATAGAGTAAAGGTAAAGGGACCCCTGACCATTAGGTCCAGTCATGACCGACTCTGGGGTTGCGCGCTCATCTCGCTCTATAGGCCAAGGGAGCTGGCGTTTGTCCGCAGACAGCTTCCGGGTCATGTGGCCAGCATGACTAAGCCGCTTCTGGCGAACCAGAGCAGCACACAGAAATGCCGTTTACCTTCCCGCCAGAGCGGTACCTATTTATCTACTTGCACTTTGACATGCTTTCGAACTGCTAGGTTGGCAGGAGCAGGGACCGAGCAACGGGAGCTCACCCCGTCGCGGGCATTCGAACCGCTGACCTTCTGATCGGCAAGTCCTAGGCTCTGTGGTTTAACCCACAGGATATACTTCAATTTAAATTGCTAAGTAATTTTTCCATAGTGTCTAATGTGACTGAGACAGAAAGAAGATTACTGTAGTATTGTTAATAAACGCTATAAATCAAGACCATATGGAGTCAAGCCATCTTTCTTTGTTATTCCTGTTATCACCTTCCAATGGTGAATTAAGTGTTCATAAGTGCTGTTTTCCACACATACTGCGTCCATGTTCTTGTGGTGGGAGCTCTATGGTCTAAACCCTCACTGCATACCATTTCAACTAAACTGCAAGAAACCTTTTTAAATGTCATTATGAGATGGCACTGGACACCCCTACACCCTTCCAGAGCTAGCAGTTTTCTCTCACCCTTAAGTTGGAAAGGATGTAAGCTTAAAGGCATGTTCCTCCACATGTGATAGGAGTGCCTGTTGCCTAAAAGTTTTTTGGACTTGAATTTTTTTCACTGTCTTCTGCCATTATGGAACAAAATCTTGCACCCGATCCTATGTTAGCCCAGCTGTCAATGGAAAATGATATCAATCCAAATGTAAAGCATAAAAGAGTTGATCTTTTCTTAAGACAGCAGTGAGACAAATAATTGCATCCATTTGGAGACTTTCTCTCTTGTATTCCGCCAGGATTCTGCATCCACCCACCTACCCACCCAAAGTTCTTTGCAGTGTGTAGGGAAGTTGGACAAAGAGTAGTCTTATGTCATGCTGAGTTTGTGCAGATAGTCTCCATGAAGATATTAATGGTTTCCAGAGGTGAGCTGTTGATGGCATTTGTTGAATCCTGTTAAATTAAGCTCATGCTCCGAATCATATGCAGTGGGATTCTTTCACCATGTTTTGCATGCGTGCTCTAGATATGAGTATTTCTTCCGCCACTCAATGAGAAAAGTGTCCTACTAATCAACATGTTTGTGGACTCAAATGGCTGATACAGTTGTCTGGAAAATTATGGCAAAATTCATAGTAAATTGTGACAAGGAACTTTATTCCCAGGCTGTGGTGTATAGGCATGGTTCTTTCTTTGTACTTCTCCCTTCTTACACCTGCTTGTATAATTATTTATTTGAGTTTCAATTATAGATGCAATAATATATAAACTCTGTTAATTTTATTCTCCCAAAGAGATTAATTTATCAGGTCTCTTGCTACTCTGAAAATGCTTTGATGATCTGGATCTAATGAGATCTCAGTTCTCTTAAGGACTAAAGATCTCTGGGTTTTATGCCTAGTCTTGTACGGCAGCAGCTCTCAGCTGATTAGGTCACATGTCCAAAGAGAAAAGAAGTAGTGAGACCAGTTGTGGTTGTTGAGAAAAGTTTGAAGTTACTGCAAACTTGAGGACCATAGGATTACAGGAAATAAAAGACTGCTAATTGATAATGTGAAAAGTTAGATCTAAGCCACCACAAATGTTTTTTTAAAAAAACTAAAAGAAAAATAGAGTAATAGCACAGCTCATTGCTTAGAGCAGGACACTGACCCGCCGTTGAAGCAGAGCTGTATTGATGTTGCAAGAACACTGGGAGAGAACATCAAAGAAATGGTGTTGAAAAGGCATGCAGGATTCTTTTATCTGAATTCCTATGCAGCGAATATTAAAAAGGTTGAGCCCAATTACATTCTTTCCTGGATAAGTCTCTGCAGTGTTCTTACACATTTTTTTCAAAAAAAGTATTAAACATTCATATACTTTTGGCAGAAAGAAGAGAAAGCTTCACAAGAGAAGAGAGCGCCTACTAAGCAAGATGTGCCACTCTTGGATTTGGACGACTGTAAGTACTCCAGATGTTTGCCCTTTCAAATGATCTTTTTATGTCCATGAAAATTAAAGCATTTGACTTAGATCCTAACTAAAGCTTCTCTTGTGGGAGTGCCCCATGAGCAGAGTTCTGCCCATGGGATGCTCCCACCAGCAGAAGAAAGGCAGCATTTTTTTACACACACTCCTTTTCCCTGCAACCTCTTCGCCTTTCCAAACTGTTGCTGAAGGATCAGGGAAAGCAGTTATTTCCACTTACAGAAGCAATCCATCATTTTGCAGGGGGCTAGTTAGGATCCAAGTCATTGTATTTAAATTTCAAAAGGCCTGAAATAATACTGTCTGTCTCATATAAAGATATAATGGAATATTTATGTGTACTCTATGCATTTGTCATTGTATAAGAGCATAACACACTTTAAAAAAAACCCTGGATAGCCTACTTGAACAATGCATGCTCTTTAAACAGATTCTTTCTGAACAATTTAGCTTTAAATGTGGGGGGTCTCTCTTCTCTTGTCTCTTAAGATTTAAGGCTTATATGTTTTCAGCCTATATCAAATGCATTTCTTAGCGCATTGTAATACTGTTACACTATTTTATTTTTAAATAAGTACCTTTTTATAAATGAATAGCTTTCCATAGCAAGGTAGCAGTGAGACACATGGTATCTGGAAATCATACTGAGGTCTCATTCAGAAAGATTGTATTTTCAAAGGTTGTAAATCTCTATGTGTTAGTAATACAAAAATATTTAACAGCCTCAAGCACAGAAATTTGGAAAGCATAAAAGCTAGAGATGAGTGTGGTTTTGTTTTTCCATAGGTTGGATACAGAGATTAGCACGCTAAATAGAGCTAGCAAATTGTGACACACACACACACACACACACACACACCAGCCCCACTATGTTCCACCAAGGATTGGGGGACCTTGCTGAATTGGGAGGCTCTGGGCAAAGGAGGAGGGGCATCTTCCAGGAGTGGCATTCCCACTGAGGTGGCTGCCGTGGGGATCAAGGGACAGGGATATCGGCTTCTGCTATCCCTATTATGTGCTGTTAGCTCTTACTCCACCTCCTATGTGTTTAGAAAATTCAGAGACTTTTACTTTTATGTCTGAATTCTCAGAATAATCAAGGTTCATTTAAAAAAAGAAGCTTTCATCTTTATATAACAACAAAGCATAGAATCTAGCATTCTAATAATAAGCAAGTAATCTACTAACATTAATTTCCACATAGTTTACCTTTAGTTTGGAACATGGTGTGTGGTGGTTGGGGAGGTGTATACACGCCTTCCCATACACAGTAACTTAAGACGTATGTTGATGTACAATCCCATAAATCAGAGTTTTCCAAACTGTGTTGCGACACGTTAGTGTGTTGGCTGCCATGTGTAGGTTTATTGCATGAACACACCCTGCTCTCCTCCTGGGGCTGGAAAGGGGCTAGTTTAACCTCAGGTTTGCTAGCAAAACTGAATTACTGTGCTGCGAAATTAAACAGGTGTGTCACCAACATGAAAAGTTTGGAAAGCTCTGTCATAATTTTTAAATTTTTTTAAATATGATTATTAAAATGCGTAGGATAAAGTACGTGTCTAGTTACTGAATTGTTCAAGTTTAAGATGCCAGAAAACCATACTCTTACCAGTTTAATTTACTTAAATATAACTATCCTTCTCAACTGCTTATTTTCTGCAGTCAGTCCTGTATCAACTACCACATCACTCCACAAGCCAGCTATTCTTACTCCTACTTTAGCTGCTGACTTAGAAGGTTTAAGTTTATCAAGTTCTTCAGTCATTGATGTAAGTTATATTTTTCATTTTTCATTTACTGACTTATTTTTCTCACTCATTTTCTGTTTTAAGGTAAGCTTGTATCTTGATCTATAATGGACTTGCAGACCATTCAATAATACTTCATTCCATTTTTAAATACAGATCATGGGTGGGGGGCCTTTGGCCCACCAGGGGTTCCATTTTTGCTTGTGAGCTCCTTTTGCTCAAACCATGCTCACCCATGCAATATCAGATGTGGGATGGGTATTGGCATGGCTTCAGTGCCATGGGCAGTGAGGGTGTGCCTTCTTCCAGGAGAGGGAAGTGATTTCCATTTTGCAAACACCCCCCCCCGGCACCTCTTGTTTTCAAAGAACAGCATGGCGCTATTTGCAAAAGGACTTTCAAACAGCCCTCTGCTGCAATTTAAAGTCTCAATAATTGGGACTTCAAAGCACACTGTCACCTGATGCCATAGTGTTATCCAGTGATTGACAGGTAGGAGGAGCTGCTCACCTTACTAGTTTGGCCTGCCAGGGGTTGGGGAGTTAAAGGCCTGGTCCATTGGCAGAAAAGGTTCCCCACCCCAAGGTAGCTTCATGATGAAACTAAGGAAGAATATGTTGCAGAGGATTTTTTTAAAGCCTGTGGTTTTAAAATGGTGGCAGTATAATCAGAATAGCTTTTGTTAATCACCATTCTAACTTTTGGCATGGGGAAACCTTATTTTTTGCATTTTAACTGCTTACAAATTCTGCACAAATGTTATAATCTTCTAAACTAGTAACAAAGAAACTTGTTCTTCTTTCCAAATATATTTTTGAACTTCTTTATCTTGGTACCTGTTATATTAAAACAAATCTAACTTCGTATTTTTCTGATTGCCTATGTTAGCTCTTATGTAACGCAGTGTCTGTGTAGGTGTTTATTCATATCTTGAATCAACTAAAATGACTTTATACTCAGTTTCCTGGGCAATGAAATAGAGAACGACCAGATCCAAAGTCCTGGAGGGCTCATGGCAGGTAGACAAAAATGGAGGAGGTGGTTCCTCTTCCTAATGGTCCTTCCCATCCCTAAATCCAAAGCCTCCCCTTATACTAGCTTCTTCAGATACAAGCCTCTTAAAAGGCTACTCGGTGTCCTCTACCAGATGCTTCTCTGTCAAAATTTCTGGAATATGCGTCATCTCTTTCCTGCTGTAAGAATTTAGGGACAATTTAACAAATAGCTCCCATTTTTCTGACTGTTTAGAATTATACCACATACTGTTTCAAAACCAGACTGCATGGGAATGGGAAGGACATGGTAGTAAAATCTCTCTGTTAAGAAAATAACCTATTGGTCTCTTGCTCTCTGTCGTGTAGGATGCTCAAAGTAACAGATGGCTCAAGCAAATTTGGTAAGGTTCTCACTATGAAAACAAAAAATTATCATAGTGTTAATTTCACATCATGCTTAGCAAACCTTGGCTACCACTAAGCCCATGGTTTGATTCAGTGTGTCATCTAAACCCAGGCTCATGATTTAATTGTCCAGACTAACCATGAACTGTAACCAAGATTTGTTTTCATTAATCTGGAAGTGGTAAGCCATGAGCCTGGGTTGGACAGCACTCTAAGCCATTAGTTGTCAACAGGTGCACTGTGGCACCCTGGGAAGACTTGAGGAACTTTTGTTCATGAGAGCCCTGGGGGGGCCATCCTTTCATTAACTTGCAGCCCATACCTTCTTGCATTATCTCTCTCTCTTTCTCTCCGAGGAACATTCAGGGGAGCTGGCAGCTTTAACATGCAGCCCATTATCTTCCTGTATACCTCTCTCTCTACCCCAGCGACCATCCTTCCTTGAGCCCATCCAGTGGAATGGGACCAGGGCAGAACAGGTCAGGGGTGGAATGAGGGAATCCCCACTTAAAGGTGTCATGTAATGGAACCCCATTGTAAGTGGCTCCCACAGTGTTTCGTCAAGGAAGCCATGGACTCAAAAAGGTTGAAAACCACTGCTCTAAGCCAAACATTGGATTAGCTTAGCACAATTGCAAAAAGGATCAGGGACAAGCAAAGCAACTGTGAGCTTCAATCCAGGAGCCCACACACTCGGGACAGTAGCTCACTTCATATGGTTTTAAAAATGAACCTTTGAAATTACTCATATATGAGAGCCTTTACCAAAGCTAAGAAGCAGAGTACAGTTGCCACGCTGGTCTAAAGTGCTACAGTAAAAATAGGTGAGAAAGCAACTTGTCTGGAAGCAACCAAGGCCATTGAGAATACATTATTTGTCTAATGGTATGTATTAATCTTACTTAAGTTGAGGTTTGTGTGCTGGGTATTTTGGCCATGTACATTAAGGTAGTTTTACCCATGCAAGTCCATAGTATTGACCTGCCGCACCAATGTAATATATCTTGTTGTTTATACCATATGTGATAGGGACTTTAATAGGTGTGCCTGGAGCAGAAGCTAAAGGCCAATCAGTATAGTAGATAAAAGGTCTTCCACTGGAGCCTGCGTATTGCACATTGTATTCCTGTAGTCACAGAGAATATATGCCCATTACTCCCAGTTCCCAATGGGAATTATGTAGTGCCATCTCAAAATCATTTTTAAAAGTGTTAGATGTTTATGCTCATGCTAAATAGAAAGGATCATAAGCAACCTTCTAATGCTTGCCTGTATAGGAAGGGAGTTAACCAGACTACTTTAGAAGTATTAACATAGTGTAACTGGAACAGAAAGAGGCCCTTTAGGAGTGGCTTTTTGAGAAGAAACAAGGTGTAATGGTAGGAGGAGGGGACGTGAAAAGATTGGGCTGATCATAGTTAAGAAGCCATACAATAGTTTGCCTCTGGAAGCTCAACTTGTGCCTGCTTTTAATTTCTCATTTGCTTAGCACTCAACTTCATAAATTCACTCCAGCCTCCCTGCTTCCATCTTAAACCACAAATCCAAACACATGCTGTGGACTACCTGAATGAAGCTAGTGGTCCATAGATCACAGTTTGGGAACCACTTACTTTGACTACATCAGGCAGTTTAAATCATTTACAGGCAATGACCATTTTGCATGGGGGTTCCATTCTCAGCCCCTGCACATCCTCCCACATGTCGGTGGAGCGTGCATAAGCCTTCTCCATCCCTGTTCTTCCCTCTTCTGGGTCCAAAAGGATGCCCCTAAAATGGTTGCCGCCTGTATGTACTAGGATACAACTTTTGTAAAGCATGTACAGTCATACCTTGGTTTTTGAACAGCTTAGTTCTCGAACATTTTGGCTCCCAAATGCCGCAAACCCATAAGTGACTGTTCCTGTTTGTGAACTATTTTTGGAAGCTGAACGTCCAGCAGGGCTTCCACTTGGCTGCAGGAGTTTCCTGCAGTCAATCAGAAGCCGCACGTTGGTTTCCGAATGTTTTGGAAGTCGAACGGACTTCTGGAGCGGATTCCATTTGACTTCCAAGGTACGACTGTACTTAGGCTTTCCCTAAATGCATAGCTGTTCATTGCAGAATTGTGGCAGCTGTGTCTTTAAATAGGTAATGATGTAGGACAATTGCAGATATATATCTGTTGTTGTCATATTTATTTATTTATTCATTCATTCATTCATTCATTCATTCATGTCATGGTTTTCTTTATAAAAGAAACACAGGGCTTAATTTTTTATTTTAAAAAATGCATAAAAGACAATATAGAAGACAATAAACAGTTCAAATTACTAAGATCCTTTTAATATATTAAAATAAAGAGCAGGGTAAGACAATTTAAAGTAAAAACAGGAAACAAAATTTAATCCCAGGTTAAATCTCAATTAAGGTGACTTTAAGCTTATTAGGCCACAGTAAGGAAATTTTGTCCATTATATGATTATTTTCCACCTAGTCATTTTGATACATTGGCACCCTATTTACAAAATTTTACAATTCCAAAATACAGAGGCGCTTTCACTTGCACAGGATTAAATACACTGCCTTCAGCTGTACTTGAGGGTCGATTTCAAAAAATTCCACTGGGAAAATGCTAATGTCCATGTGGAGATGGCAGTATTGAATCAGTAGCTTATGTGCTTCTAGCTTGCACTCTTTATAAAAAGATTTGAGGAGTGAAGTTATTACCCCTCTACTACTATCCATACCAGGTTGCTCAACCTTTGCTACTGTGTCCTTTCTTCTAGCAGATCAAGATAACCAGATGACAGCAAAAACTGCAGAATTTTAAGCAGGGGCAATTAGAATAGATCTATTATATGATTATTAATGTAAACCTCCAAAATGTATTTTGTATGGTTAAGTTTTTACCTCTATCTTCAGTACATTGTATTTTATTTTATTGCTATGGCTAGTGGCTGATGCAAATAAAGATTCTTCTTCTTCTTACAAGGCAGCAGGCCTATGAAAACTCTAGGAAGGAAATAGAAATGTGTGTTCTGCAGAAATCAGTTGCTGAGTCACCACTGGATCTGAGCATGATTACTCCTAGCTAGTTGGCAAGAAGCAAGTTTCTTATTTAGTAGGAAGACCCCTCTTCATGTAGAATAACAGATTCAAGAGTTTTGGTTTAACACACCAGCCTCTCTAGGGACAGTTGATCTAGAATAGTACCTTCTGAATATCTGTTAAAGAAAATCACTAAATGAGGGAGAAGAATGGGGTAATTCTACAAAATACTTGTAGGAAATGGACATTAAGAATACTTTTCACTTGCAACTCCATTTGGCAATCTCCCTAACGCAACACTAATCATTATTTTCATCTCCATAGCAAACATGCAGAAACTAATTGCTTAAGGCTCATAATAATTTAAAATTTTTTACTCATTTTAATACAACTGGCACCCTTCAAGCTTCATCTCCATGAGACTGCAGACCAAATGTTTTCCAAATTTGAGCAATGAAACATGGTTGAAAAAGAAACTGCCCAAGAGTAGTACTGTATTTCTTGTTATGGAAATATTGTATATATGAAAACACTATTACGGAAATAAGTTATTCCTCTTAACATTTCTTGCTAAAGATTTAATACTGAAGTAAGAACTCTGTATACAAGAAGCATAAATCTATAAAAATCTAGTATCATTGCTTTGTCTTCCTTCCTTCAAATATCTTAGTTTATTCATGTTTATAACTGTCCTATATAAATACATTGAAGATTTCATGTATAATATGTAAATGATATACATACATAGCTTTAACCATGCCTGATAGTGGTTGTGGATAGTTTTTGTTAGGCAATCACAAATCTAACATATTGTCAATAAAACCAGTCACTTTAAAATTTCAATCACATCTTTCTAAGGTAACATTTACCTCCTCACATCTTTAGCAGCTATCAGACATGACATGGGACATATTCATTGACCCTAAAAATTTTCATCAGAATCATCCACTGAAAGGGGGCTGCCCCAGCCAGACAAAAGGCTCATTTCAATTTTAACGGCCGTAATTAAAGGTTAATTCACTGAGTCAGGATTAACGAGGAAAGTACAAATGATAGGCAAGCAGCTGCCTTTATAATACAAGATTAGAACAATGCAATTACAATAAGAATTAGAAAAAATCAACTTCCTGAAAGGTTCTGTAATGAATGGACTGCATTTCTCTGCTGCTAATTGTGCTACTTAAACATGAGGATGGTACAGCCATCATTTTATTGTAATATCTCTTTATCAACAATGTCTAACAAGATAGTATACTAAATACAGCAATCACAATTGATATATTGAGAAAATACTGTGATCACTGGCAACACTTAAAAAGAGCCATGATTGCCATTATGCCATAGTGGGTTTCTTAAACTAAGGTACACCACACTTAATTCTTCCATTAAATCTTACATGAGTGAATTGCTTTCTTCTACCTACTTACTGTATTTTATTATTATTTATTAAATTTGAAAACCACCCTTTATCTGTAGATGTTGTAGTTGTAAAACTTAAGGTGGAAATAGTAAAAGGAATGTAAATGAGGATTCAAGAATTTTTGTACTTGAGCTTTTTGTTTCTGTGCACAGTAGTAGTGGTTTATTACTATAATAAATGAAGGTAGAATAGCTATTTTCTATATCAGTTTTGTATATAGGGTGCAAGATACACATGGTAGTGATTAATTAAAGACTAGAGAAGTATCATGTTAAAAGGAATAGTACTGTTATCAGATATTATGGAAAAGATCCTGATTTTGCGGGGGAGGGGGGACAAAAATATTCCAAGGTATTCTGGAAAGAACACTGTCTTTTTAAAAGTGCCATTTGCAACTGACATCTTAAAATTGGTGACATAGATGTTACATTTTGTTTTTTGTCAGGTGTCATAGGATTCAGAAAAGTTGAAAGCGTTTGTGCTTATAGATGCAAAGAAAATAATTGTACATCATAAATAGAAGATGTGGAAAATTACCCTTTAAACTCAGGCTCCATGGAAAGAATTTGCATTTTGTCGATCGTTGTTGAGGTGCTTTAGGATAATAAATCTGTATGCTGGGATACATTGGAGTATTGATGCTTAAAACCTAATAATCCAGTAGCATCGTCCCAGGAAAAATATATAGTGCTGTTTGAAGATTATGTAGCCCATGATATGAAAAGCCATGAGCTCAATGCTGCTATTGCTGTGGAAATGGATTGTAAACATAATATAGATTTGCTTGATAAAATTATTATTTTTGCTAAGCAGATGACAGCTGGCAAATCTGTCTCATGTATGCTATAAGTCACAAAAATGTAGGTGTTATCACTGATATTTAGATCAACCCAAGTATTGTTGGCTCAAAAACTGGGCCAACATGCTGTTTCTTACAATATTTTGACATTAAAAGCTCCAAGAAATGGTATTTAAGCCGCTTTTGGTATGGGCAGTTGATAACTTTTCATTCATAATTAGCTCATAGAGAACCGAGAGACATTGCAGGGAAATTGAACTGTCAGTGGGTAGAAACAAGCATTTGACCTCATCACATTGAGTGGGGCCCATCATAATTTGTTCATTTGGTGCCCATCAGCCCAGCCTCATCTCTCATACGGCACCTCGCTGACCTTCCCTCTCCAATTCCACTCAGTTCAGCTTTAATTATGACTCTGCAGACCCGAAGAAATATTGCAGCTTGCTCTCAAAAACCCTGAACTGCCACTCACCAAAAGATTGGTTTTTAACAGGTAATAAATGCCCAGAGGAAATGGTTCTGTGTCCCACACAGAGCACAGCAGCTCCTTTGGAGATTTTCCTGCCTCTCAAGTGTCCTAATACTAACTGGATTTAAAAAAAATAAAAATAGAAAGATCATTTTATACTTGTTACCAGATTCACTGTACAAAAACAGTATAAGCTTTATTAAAAGCGTATGTGTGTGTGTATGTTTCTGTTACAGACAGAAGAAAATAGTTATTTTGAAAAAGAATCTTTAAGAAGCTGGTTAATGATACAAGTATTAGAACTGAAAGTTTTAACCGACTTAATCAGTAAATAATCAACTACACCTTTAATCACTAATTAAAATTTGCCCTCCTATTTAATCGTTGGGCATAAGTTTGAAGGGTACTCCGCTGTGTAAGTCACAATAATATACTAGGCCCCTAGTGAGAAATTTAGGGATGGGTTTTATTTTCAGTTTTGTATTGAAATTAAGCAGATTATTTTACGTTCATATGTGAAACCACTGTGCCCTGTCTTCATAAGAATGAAGATGGAGGACAATGTCATTTGGATCTTCCAGGTAATATATCTGGATATTCTTCCATACTGCTGAGATTTGAACTTGTTGATTTTGAAACCATTTTCACTCTAGCAAGTTAAAGTAAAAAGGGAAAGTTTATATTACTCCAGTTCTATTGATGAAAAATATTAATGACCAATCTTTCAAACAGTAAGAGGGAACTTATAATTTTATGAACAAACAAAAAAACACTCTGCGGTCTTCCTTTGCTATCTTTGAAAAGGCCCTTATTTATGTTTTAATGCAAATTAATTTAAAAATAATTAAAGCCAGATGATAAAAAATTAATTGTTTGACAACCCTAGAATTAATGACACGCAATTTTAGGATTAACAGTTTGTTGGCTGAAATTTTTTCAAAAAGTGTAGCTAAATTCAGTATGAAAAGTGACAGGGGTGTAGCTTTAATCCCAACTTAAATAACAGCAAATTAAATTTCATACACAGTAATTCCACTGGTCGTGGCAGGTGAGCTGCATCTCTCCTAAAAGATTTCATGACACTGAATAATTCAAAACTACTCAGTGTTAGGAAATCTTTTAGGAGAGATGCAGTTCACCTGCCTCTACCAGTTGTTGTTTCCAGATGGATTTGTACAATAATCTTTTGAGAGAGAGATTTGAGAACACTAGACGAAAAAGTCTGAAAAGCTCATTTTGGCTCTAAAAACCTGTCCCTAAAGACTCTCTGGCAAATAAAAGTATTCAAAACTACAGTGTATCCTTGTAGTGAATGTGTCAGCAGGATTTTCAGGTCATTTGACAAAAAGGATACAGGTGCAGTAGATAGCAGTGAAGGTGACTGCTAGTTTCATCAATCACTTTGCCTTTCTTTAAGTTGATACATAATGGATCCCTTCAATCAGCTTCCTTGTTCTTTGTCACTTGTTTAGGAAAAAGAAAAAGGTAGAAAGGCTGGGCTTTAAAGTCAAGGTTACAAACCTTATTTACACATGATAGGAAGATGTCAGTATGAGCAGAGGCCCTTCATAAAATGTTGAGTTTTGCCAATGTGTGATAATATGCAGTTTGAAGCTTCCTTCATACAGACCTTGAGTAGTGATGGTGCTTGTCAAAGCACTGAGCTCAAACAGGAGCTTGGAATTAAGATGTTCAGTGACAAAGTCGAAACAAATCCCAGAAAAGGTGATAATGCACTTTATTAGCTGAGGACATAATTAGTGCTATTCAGTGACAAACTTTGTTTAGTATATGGAAAGAAATAGATTGTTTATATACAGATCCTGGACTATTTAGGGAGTGCTTTCCAGGTGCTTTCATAATTTCATATAGAAAATATTATGCAAATCAACCCTCTGTCCTGCCTGAAAAAAGCAAAACTCTGCAGTACCCTGTCTTTTCTTCCACAGCAAACTGACTGCGCTCTTACCTTTCTCTGAAAGTGTAAGATATGTGCCCTGAAGTCATTGTGGTTTGTGAGTGTTTATAAAATAAGTTTAAGAAACTTCCTTGCCACACTTTTGTGACATTTTGGTTAGTCCTGATAAAGGCATCGTCCAACTGTGGATTTTGGAATTGAGGCTTTGTGGGTTGGACCAACGTGGCAGCGTAGCACATGCTGTGCTAGATGAGTAAATTGATTTGGAAATGTACAGCCCATAATGTGTCGATTTTGAATTCCCTGCCTAAAAGGTATAAATATTCCTAAAGCTTTCATAACTTATACAGCACATGTTCATAAAATACTCTGGTTGTTGAATAAAACATGTTTTATCTTAGGGTTGTTTTTTGTAAAATCAGTAAACAAATCAGGAAAGGGAGGTAGGCATGGACATGTATGATTGGGACCAAGAGATTTTGTTCTACCGAAATTAAGAGCCTCTTTCTAGTGCAAGGACTTTTCCCTTGATCATGTGAGCTTCAGGTGGAGGGAATTTGTAAGGGTGGTGGGCATAGTGCAGGCCTCTCTGAACGTTTTTGATGATCTGTTTTTGTCTTGGGGGAGTCACTATTCCAGCACAGGCTTCTACTCCCAATTATTGGTTGACATTCTGAGGGTCAGTTATCCATCCACACAGATCAGCTTCTCCTTCTTAGGCTGAAGCATGCAGTCCTTACAATTTTGAGTACTGTACTTTCTAGTAATAGCTTACATGGAACATGGAAGCTATCCCAACATGATTGAGATCTTACATTCCCGATTATGCCTTCAAAGGAAAGCCCAGGAAATATAGTTCCATGGTGAGCAACTTCATATAAAATAGACAGTTGCAAGGCACTTGCATTTCCTGTCCCACCTGCATCTCTGCCATATGTGAAATCACTCTTTGGAAATGCAGTTTTCCTTGTCAGAAACAAATGTTAACATCCCCCCAAAGCAAAAATAGACAAAAATGGCACAGAAGATGCTGGTCTCTGTTTATGAAACACCATCTCCACATTTCTTAGCAGAGAATTAGGAAAGTCTGTCAAGCTGGGCGGCAGAGGAATCAGTTCATTTTAAGTACATGCAAGTCTTGCATTACAAGTGCTGGCTATGCAAGAATTCACTTATCCAAACACAAGGATTTAATACCCAAACCTTGATATATGCACCACAGATTCTGTGGTTTGGGAATGCATTTGATTTTTCCCATGTGACTCAATGGAAGTTATTGGTTCGTTACACGAATGGAGATCATTGACTTAATTATGCAAATGGTCGCTTAACAAATGATTTCCAGAAAATCCATGGTGTTTATAAAGCGAGACCTACATATAGGTTAGGAATTCACATGCTTTGCCCCCTGCTGTCCTTGCAAGGGAAATTCTGTTTGCTCTATCCTACAAAAGAAAGGCATTGTTTTTGTGCTGGCTGTTATGGCTTATTTTCACCCAGTTATTCACATAAAGTTTTTTTGCCCCTCTTCTGGTGCTCCCTGCTCCACCACTATCCCTTATTTCACTTTCTCCTGTTCTTCTAACTATGTGATAAAGGAGTTGCAACTACAGTACCACTCTTTTGCAGAAAAAAGCACTCTATCAGTTCACTAATCTTTTGCAAACTACAACAAATATTGCTGCATGATATGTGTAATGGCATTTGTACATACAGTATGTAGTGCATAGGGAGAGTTGTCAGACACAGAAACCTGAGGTTGGGGTGAAGGTGTGTATGATGTTTGAGGACATTATCAGGCTCCTACAGGGGTCAAATATTTTTTCATTGCATGGTCAGAGCTACAAGCACCCTTGTTATATACTCTCCATATGAATCTGCCTGATAAGATTTTATTTTGAGGACCTGCTCTTTGTGCCCCAACCTTTGGAGGGGTACTTCACAGCTACTAGGGATGGAGCCTTCTCTGTAGTGGCAGCTCTGCTTTGGGATGCCTTTTCCAGAACAATTTGGCAGGTCCCAATAATCTTCGCATTTAGGTGCCTGGCTGAAACTTCTGGAAGAGTTCAACATAATTTAATTTCTATATTGCTTTTACTTTCAGCAAGGTAAAAAATGGAGCACTTTTTTAAAAAGTTATTTGCAAGTGGACAACTTTGCAAGTTAATGACTGGTTCAGCAAAGTACTTAAGCATATTTTTAAAACCAGAGCATATATCTAGTCTCTGTGAAGTCAACTGTTTCGAAGGGAATCTGTGGCATATGACAGACCTTAATATTCATGAGGAGTACTCATATTTCAAAGCACTCTAATGGCACAAGCCACATTCGCATTACTGCACCTCACATTTCCAGGGCACTTGGAGGATTTGGCTTTATGAAGTATGTCAATGTAAAGCTTCCAGCTACATCTTGTAAAAACCAGTCATAACGTTTCAGAGAAATGTGGTGAATCATATTTCACTCTTGTACTTGAAATACGGTATTTTAAGAACTACATGCACTGTTTTAACAAAATAATTTAATTACTGAGGCATGAAAATAAATTGTAGGAATTCTCTGTCATGAAGATCTGGATTCTGCCCATTTCCCAAGGGATCCTAGAGGGCAGTCACCTGGGCATTTTATTTTAGGATTCTGAGCCCTCATTGGCCTCAAATGATAAGAAAGAGGGTGAGCTGGGACTTCCGGGTTGACGCGTCTGTCTAATGGCGGATTCCCTCCGAGCTCCGGAGGGAATCGGCTCAGCAGGGGATCGGGTCTTACCGTGCCGGCGACACGGGGACCCTCACAAACCACGTACACGGGGTACGTGGACATGGTGACTCGGCGGGCATCGTAAGCGCCCCCCCGACCCGTGAGAGAGCCTTTTTAAAGGCTAAGGATCGGGTGCCTGGGAGCGGCGTGGTGCTGTGAGTCTTCTGCTACCCCTGCCGAGCGAAGCCGCATGCCATTCTTCAGTCAGCGCTAACTTCTTCCTGCTAAATTTGGACTCAAAACTAAGAGCAACAACCCGTGAGTAATTTGAAAATTGGATTATAAATTTTTCGGATTGGATTTGGTACGAACGGAGGAGATGAAAAAAAAGGGAAGTCCGCCTCCTCCATATTGTTAACAGTGCAAGCAAGGATTTGACAACTAAAGTTGCGGGAAAACTTGTGAGATTGGATAAAAAATACAGACCTCACGGATTTAAAAGACCTAAGCTAAGGTGCTGGAGGACAAGAGATTATTTTGTTTGAAATTAAGTATCACCCTACTCAAGCCCGGGAGCAATCCGAGCTAAGAGCCTGCTGAGACATAGATACTTTTGACAGCTGTCAAATTAGCTGTCAAAGTTGAAAGAACTGAAAATTGAAACTTTAACCGATTAAATTGCTACAAATTATTACAAATAAGGAAAGATCGACACAAACAAGTCTGACTTTTGGATCGGAGAGGGAAAGATCATTAAAACCAGAATCCCTCTAGAGGGGACTCTTGGACATTGCAAGAATGGAACTAAAACAAGGAATACAGGAAATACGTGCTGGTTTGAAAGAGCTGATCTCTCTTGTGGGAAATTTGATACAGAGGAATGAGAAAGGCCTTGTTTTGTCTACAAGCCCACCAGACCCGAAGCTATCTGAAAATACACTAACTGATTTGGAAAGGGACTCATCGTTTGAAACACAGGCAGCTGGACAAGGGAAAGAACCCAAGATTGAGGAGGAAAAGACACCTGCCAAGCAAAAGGAGCTGAAGGAAGGGAAGGCTGAGACACCACATAAAGGAGAGGAGAGACCAAGATCTGCTAAGAAGAAATCTAAACTGACTAAGGTGAAAACAGGACTATTTGGGACATATAGATTTATGAAACAATGTTGGAATATGGGACACAAGCAAACAGGTTTAACTGAAAGAATCATCGCCAACATTGAGAAAATAAGTCTTCGATCCTGGGAGTTAAGCATGAGAGACTTTCGAAGGAATCGGCTGAAAGGAACTGTGAGAGACTTGCGCGCCTCGGACGTGAGATCACCAGGCTAGAAAGATGGACTAAATGTACTTTGATTAAGGATTGAAGCCGGGGGAGAAGGGTGGGACTTAACAGTCCGAAGGGGGTTGAAGTTTTTTTTTGTTTTCTACCTTTTAATTTTTATAGAATAAAGAATATTTTATAAGAATGGGGAATCCGTGGGGGGGAAAGGGTGGCAATTTTAGGAAAGGTATCTTCTTTTTTAGAAACATGCTTATATCTTTTTTTTTGTTCTTTTACTCTTATACAGAGGATTAAGGGGTATACGTTAATAAAATGCTAGCACAACAAATGAATTAAAGTATAATTTTATAATTAAAATGAATTTAATCAAACTAGGGTTAAGTAATTTTAATAAAATAAGGTACAGGATGTTTAGGGGAAAAACTTGCTAGAATAAATAAACTGGAGTTGGGAAACAATAGGAGGAGACGTGGGGAAGTCCTGAAAAGAAGTTACTGAAAATAAGTGTAAAGAGGTGAACCTCTTTTTCTTTTTCCTTTTTTTCTTTTTTTTTTGGATGTATGTTTCTATGTTCCTGAGCTTTGATTCTTAATGTAATCTTTTTTGGAAAATTAATAAAGATTATATAAAAAAAAAAGAAAAAAGAAAAAAGAAAGAGGGTGAGCTGTTTGCAGAAGAGTTGAAAGCACCACCCCTGAAGTGTAGGCTTCTTCAGTCATAAATTTTTCCTGCTCTGGTGGCCAAAGCAAGTAGAGTCCTGGAACTCCCTGAGGAACAACCCATGGAAACTGAGGCAAAAGCTACAGCGGCAACCAAAGGAGCCAAATCTGCCTTTCTGGATAGACTGCCACGTCTGGCTACCCTGCCTTTCCCAGATTCATTCCAAAAGCTGCGGAACACTGAGCAGACAACACTGGAAAAACACAAACCATCATGCAAGCTGGTGAATAGACACTACCTCTTCCCAACTAATATTATGGGCCAATTGGCTACCCTAATTGTGGGTGTGCCAGTAGCAACTTTATCCTCAACTGCGATTATCCTGTCTGAAAGCAAAGGAGGACCAAGGAATGCTTGTGACAAGTGAGTAGAGGCGGTGCCACTTGGATTTTGAGGCACAAGCATTACGGCTAGAATAAGCATCCTGTGAGCCAATGATCTCACCTCCAGGGGGGATGTACCCAAACACACTGTAGATGGCCTAAAGAAGTTCTCCATTGTGCCAACCTTCCAAGAGGAGTGATAGTGAGCATCTTGGCAAAATGTAATATCTGGCTCTACAATATCTGGCAACTGGGATGTAGATGCAGGATCCCAAGGACACCTGGCCAATTCCGCATTCATTGGGGGAAAGCTTTATGGGGACCCGCTCAAAAAAAGTCCTTTTTGAGATATGGATAAACAAAAGATTCCTGTCAAGAAGGATGGACACAAAGATAAACAACATCAGTCCTTTTGTCTGCGACAACAATATAATCGACCACACTCTTCAGCAGGCTACAGATCCAGATGAGATTGTATTGAAAGATCCAGTGGTTCCACAATGCCTCATCAATGTCCCAATTCTAATCCTGGAATTGGGGAGAGTTGCAGTGTGGGGATCAATGGAAATCAAAGATCCTCTCCTTGTGCAATGTGGAAATGTCCCTGCTTGTGCAGGAGATGTATTGGATTCAGGCTGTTGCTTTTAGATACTGTATTTATTTTTGTCATTTAGTCGTGTTTGACTCTTCGTGACCCCATGGACCAGAGCACGCCAGGCACTCCTGTCTTCCACTGCCTCCTGCAGTTTGGTCAAATTCATGTTGGTAGCTTCGAGAACACTGTCCAACCATCTCATCCTCTGTCGTCCCCTTCTCCTTGTGCCCTCCATCTTTCCCAACATCAGGGTCTTTTCCAGGGAGTCTTCTCTTCTCATGAGGTGGCCAAAGTATTGGAGCCTCAGCTTCAGGATCTGTCCTTCCAGTGAGCACTCAGGGCTGATTTCCTTAAGAATGGATAGGTTTGATCTTCTTGCAATCCATGGGACTCTCAAGAGTCTCCTCCAGCACCATAATTCTAAAGCATCAACTCTTCAGCGATTAGCCTTCTTTATGGTCCAGCTCTCACTTCCATACAACACTACTAGGAAAACCATAGCTTTAACTATCTAGACCTTTGTCGGCAAGGTGATATCTCTGCTTTTTAAGATGCTTTATCTGTTTTAGAACATTCAGTACTTTTATTTGCTTACAATTTGTAATAGTTAATGGACGAAAACAGTTACTGTTAATATTTTTCCATTTGATTTTCTTCCATATGGTAACTTTCCCCTTAATGCCACAAGCCTTTCTTTCTTTAAACTCTAATCTGATGCCCCTTCCCTTCTCCTCTTAAATTTCAGAGTTATTGGAGCATACCCACATAGTATATGTAGGAGGAAATAGCTCATAGCTTACTAGGTCATTTTTGGATTATGTCTTAGATAGAAGGGCCATTGAAAAGTTACTTCCAAAGATAGATTAAATTATTCAGTCCCTCACTGTTAACAAAACATAATTTTAAAGATTCCTTTGATTGTACACAATAGACATTCATTGAACAAAATGTATATTTCATCCAGACAAGTTTCTTTTGTTATATGTGTTGAATCTGATCAATAGAAGCTTCTGACCACAGTGGTGTTGAACTGGAAAACATGTCGGTTAAAATTAGAAGGGGACCAAGTAGGAGACAGTAATAGCTACATTTTAGCAGAAAGGATACATTTAGAGCAGTATGGATAGCAAGATTGGGCAATCTGCATTAACCTCAAAAAGATTCGTGTAGAAGCATGCATTTCTAAAATATCAGTTGTATTTATTTAAATCATGAATTGTGTTTAAAATGGAATTGATGCAAAAGTGCATTTTAGATTTGCAAAAGCAGTGGGAAATTTCACTATCAGCATAATAAACTCAGTGTCTAACAACAGAAATACTTATGGAGAACCTGGAATTTAGGGCAACATCTAATGTTTATAAGTTTAATTACATATTTATCACTTCAATGCTAACTGGTTACACCTTCCATAGCAAATACATTTCTTACAACTTGTGTTTTACCACACCCAAATGCTGCTGATACCAGCCTTCTGTTTTTGCAGTCTCGGGTAGAAATAGGAGGTTTATCAGGCTCTTAGTGAACTGTCATAGGTGGTTGGTGGAATGCTTTGCAGGTCTCTTTTTGTGTTTATACTATAATATTGCATGATTCTTGCAGCCAAAAAGGCAACTTACTGGACTATTTCCGGACACTGAAACACACAAACAGGTCCCTGGATTGGATTGCTGAGTTACACATTTTGAAAAAGCATCTTAGAAAATAGTAACTTGAAATTTTGCGTGTTTCTTTTTCAAAAAATATTTGGCAGTGGCGTTAAAAGTTTTACAGTTTTAATCTTAAAGCCCCCCCCCCCCCCAGGAAGCAGACATGCCATGTCATAAAATAACTATTAGTGATTAGTTTGTATCATATAAATCTAACTTGAGTTGATAATATGGTCCATTACCAGCTAACTGCACAGAGTATTTTTCATTTTACACTCTTCAGTTACTTTTTAGTGAAGTGTTGAAAATATGAAGCTTTTCTCCTTTCTAAAATTGCACGCTGTCTGTCTGTTATTAGGGCGATAACAGCTCTTATAAATGTTTCAGTAAGCACTAAGTAGACAGTTATGTGCACTCTCATTCCACGCTTATTTGCTTACTGTAATAAACTGATACAATATGTGTGGTTTGTCTTCCTGTATCTATATGCACACAGATTTCCTTTAGAAATAATGTTGTGGCTGCAGAATTGATTGGTTATTTTCATAAAACATCTAAAAGTACATAGATGACTTTCTTAAATGTATGCCAATATGATTTGTAGTGGTTTATCATACAGTTCCTAAATGCATGTTAACTCTTTAGGGGAGGCTTCATTTAAACATATTTACAACATTTGTATTGAATCAGCCTACATAAAATAATTTCACTTGATGCTATTTTGAGTTTCTTCAGTTGTATAGCTCATGCTCCAGTAATGGTTTTTTATTATTTCTGACGGGTTAAAATACTTTTTGACCTGTGTGCTTACATATAATGTCTAGCTTGGGGGAGGTTGAGCAGCAAAAAGAATTCTGCTTGTTAGGTGTAAATGTCTTTATTTGGTAAGATGTTTTTTGGTAAGATTTCTTATCCGCCCTTCACCATAAGGCAGCAGGGAAGATTACAACAATATAATATGCAGTTATAAAAGAAAATGGTTCCAGCCAAAACAGAACAGTAAAAATTCAGCAAAAGAGGTTGGTACCAAATGTTCACGCTCTGACGCAAGCTGTGGTCATAAACAGCAACATGAAACAAGGTTCTACAGGTTGAATGGGTTTCTTCCTCTTCCCCGCCTTCCACCATATGTAATATTGTTTATGTACATGAGTGAAGCCAGTGCCCTGCTGAGGAATGCTTGTTCCTATGTGCAGCTGAAGATCACTGAAAAATTATCGTACATATATGTATGCATAAAGATTATTTTAGCTAGATTAAAAATCAGATGATTAATGATCTGATGTTAAATTGATTAAATGTAGCCTCGGTACACTAAAGATTAATACATTTAATTTAAATGTGCATATTGCAAAAATCTTGACGTAGGTAGCTTTTTTGAAACTGGGAGACAAATTGTACAATTTGTCAATTAGAAAAACTTAAGATTTAAACAAATAAAAAAATTCTTTTTTTAAAAATGATATTTATTAAAGTTTCAAAGAATACAAGAATTACACAAAAACAAAAAAATAAAAATACAAGAAAATACAAAATACAGAAAAAAGAATAAAGTTTTTAAGATATAACCAAAAAAATGAAAAATAAAAAGAAACATACCAAATAAAAACAGTTAAAAACACGTTAATTTTCCAAACAAATAAAAAAATTCTACTCAGTTTTAAAAACTGCTTACCACCTTCTGCCTTATCTATGCTCCACAACGCTCTATTTTCTGCACAGCACTAAGCATAGAAATGTTTTTGCAGAGCAATCTAATCTACCATCAGTGGAAAATTTTGACTGGATCAGGGTCAAAAGGGGTCGAGGTGCATTTGCAGTCAAATGTACTCCAAGAAAGTTGTACAAATAGATTATCTGTTGGAAAGTATTCAGAGTGGCACCATTTGCAAGTAACAAAACCATGCTACCTTCCATGCATAAATAATTGAAATGAAGCCTATTCCATAATGTAAAGTACACGGTAAGAGGGTCTAACTGACCCCTCAGTTCTTTAAATCTAGAACAATTTTTTGCGCAATTAACACTGTGGACGTTATGTAACAACAAATCTTACAGGCCTTGAAAACACAGCTTAATGCTACTCAAGCAGATTTTTGTTGCAATTTCCTTTTGTTTCTGTGACTGCAGAGATGACACTTGATCCTTTTCCTGTTAGCAGTGGCAAGTTGTGCCAGTTCTATGGCTGCCTCTCTTGATATCCTAGACAAGTTGGCTGTGTTTCTAGACTCAACCAAGAGTAAGATCTACTGCAAACCGAGGTCTACTAGGGAGAGATGTCTGGGGATGTTCTCTCTATTAAGGGATGTGAATCATACAATGAATGTACACATTTAAGGAAGCTGTTACTACGTTTGACAACCAATAATGGTCATGATATTTATTTTTACTATAACAATGAAATGAATGGTCTCTGGTTTTCTGATTCTGAAATTGCTGCATCATTATGAATGGGTGGAGAATCATTCTATCTTATAAATTTAAAATCTTTAGAACCTAAAAATACCGCTGTTAACACTTACTGCTTTGTAGATAAGGAACTCTGGGGGAAGAGGTAGGATTTCTGGTTTGTGTGTTTTCATTATGTGAAAGACAGTTTAAAAAAAATAGCTAATGCTCTGGTGATATACAGCTGACTGCATATGTACAGGCTGGCTTGTATTATACTGCAGAATTGGTCCATCTGTTCCAGTATCATCTGCTATGACCAGCAGTAGTTTCTCAAGGTGTTGGACAGAGGATCTTTCTTGAACCTACTACATGAGTTCACTTTTAACTGGAGATACCAAGAATTGAAACTTAGACTTTATGCATACAAAGAATACCAGTGAGCTCATCCCCATTTCTTCCTTTCTGTTTCCCTCTGTAGATTTTAATGTTATCAAATTCCTTTTTTCCGCACATGTTGCTTTGATTATTTCCTTACAGGTTTTCACCTGAAAGCAATATGCAGTCTAATCCTTGCATTTTAGATATGCATAGAATGTAATATTGATTTCGTGCATCTTTTTTTTTTTTACCCATGCAAGAACTTGATAGTCTGTATTTACTAACTTTTAATTTTTCCTATGCAATAGGTCAGTGTTCCAGCCTTTGTGCCAGCCAGAACTCATGAACTCCTGCACCGAATGAGTGGGAAAGGATTAGCAGCTCATTATCACTTCTCAAGACAGCCATGCATTTACAATGATCAGATGGTATCTGTCCAAGTGACCTTGGCTAACACCACTGACCAAAAGATAGAAAATATCCACTTAGGCGAAAAAAAGCTGCCTACTGGCATGAAAGTGCATGTGTTTAACCCAATAGGTAATTGTTCTATAATTTTGAAACTATGCAATATATTTTTCTAGCCTCTGTAGCATCTTAACTTTTTAAGACTTAGATGCATTCAAAAACAAACAAACCTCGAACCTTTGATTCCAGGAGCAGGTAGATCTTTTAACTGTCAACTGTTTTCTGTGGTTCAATTAGGTGAACCTTCATAGTTATTTAATGACTTGCAATCCAGTGCATAGTAATGTCCACAGTCCTATTGATATCTGTGGTACTTCTTTGATTGGTCTGCAGATAGGTGGTAGGGAAGTTTTTCATTTTTCAGTTTATATTCCATATTCTCAGTCCAGAGTCCTGAAACAGGGTAGCATCTCAATTAAATAGCAGGAATAGAGCAGTGTTAAGATTTTTAAATGCAATTTAATTAATTGCAAAAACTTTAAAAAGTGTGTAAAATGTATTGATACATATATTAATAACATTGGAATATTAATACTGCTAGTAAAGTTAGCAATATAGGGCTGTGTTCAGTGTAGTGCTAAGCAAAATGTTCTGTCAGTACTACAAGGATTTCTCCTTACACAACACAACACCCCCCCAACGCCTCCCCCAAAATCTATTCTGGGGTTCCCCCAACCCCAGAGTGATTATGGGACCACATAGGAGAGGAGAGGGGGGAAATCTCATTGCACTAGTTCAGAGGAACACGTGCCCTCTACACATTTCTTGCCCTTGGATGTTAATAAAGAACTTGAACAGGGCTGTATTTAATGATGCATACACATAAAATAGAGGTATTTCCTGTAATAGTACAGGAAATCACAAGTATTAGGGTAGGTTAATAATTGTGAAGGACAGATCCGTTAGGATGATTCATAATAATACACCAGAATGGGGGAGGGAACAACTCATAATTATTAGTCTTCACTGGGGTTGGACTAGATGACCCTTAGGATCCCTTCCAACTCTCTCATTCTAAGAACATTCATAATCATATTCTAGCATTTTTCATGATTATCAGTTGGTGCTCTTGCCATGAGCAGAAGGTCTTTTGGTGTAGTGGGAAATGCTCACTCATGAGAGCGGAGAGGAATTGGGTTTCAGGAATTCTCACCAGCACTTTGAATAGGTCTTGGGATCTAATACAAAGCCAGTGCAGTAGAGCCAGAAAAGGAGCAATACACTTTCTGCAAACTATTACTATAAATTTTGCTATTGCTGAGTGGCAACTGAAACTTTTGAACCATCTTCAGATAAAGCACCCCATAGAAAGCATTGTAGTCGCAAGTAAATGAGATGAAAAATGGATGACAGCATATCAGTATCATGACAAGACAAGGGCATATGGACATAAAAGTTGCAAAAAGTTCCTTCAAAAAGAAGGAAAGGAGAATATGTGAATTCATAGATTTGTAGAGTGAAGGGACCACAAGGGCCATTTAGTCCAGTCCCCTGCAATGCAGGAATCTTTTGCTCAACATGAGGCTCAAACCCAGAATTTTCTGCACATATTGCTATGCCTTATATTGACTGTTCATTATTCCCCACAATGCTTATGAGGAGACTGCTTGATTAATCCACAATCTTAATCACACTTGTGTAAGGTCTGTTGAATTTAGTGAGACTTACTTCAGTGCAAGCATGCACACAATTATTCTCTTAAATATATGAATCAGACCTAAGAAGCAGGAATGGAGTAAAGCCAGTTTAATTAAAAAGCAGTGCATTCATACATACCCAGAATGTGTAGTCTATATGTTGTAAGTGAAATGAACATCATAGAGTAATATGACGAATAATCTTTAGTTCTGTGAAGAGCTTTCAGTGAAATATAAAGTGAAGTAAGAAACTATATTGGTGGTTAGAATCTGGATTCAGCAAAAATATAAAAACAGAACAAGTAAGCACCATGGAAGATAAACTGCAATTCAAGAGAATCAGATTTAAAAGTAAGATAACATACTTTGTGATCAAAATAATCAGTATAGTAATGTGTGTGTGTGTGTGTGTGTTTTAACTAAACAAATTTTGGATAGCACTTTTTCTAGAAACAGGTTCTGTGATGTTTCATGTTAAAGTAATCTTACCCATTAGTTAAGATTTAAATGTTTGGGTATTTTAATGCAATAACTATAATATATTATTGCATGTAATATATTGCACACATATTCTGACATTGTAAATAAAGGCTGCTATAGTTTTCTAGTAAATTGATGGAACAAAGGTATTCTCTTCACTGATCCTTTTAAATTTCTCTGACAAATAAGCAAATTGTTCTTAAATCTCAAAGTTAAATACATTACAACAGTTGAATCAGGTATTTTCTGTAAATTGGAAGAATTGTTTGATAAGATTTCTTGTTCTTAACTTATTATAGCAGAGAATTTTCAAGTAACAGCCTACCAAGGTTATCTCAATATCTCCAGTGTCATTTCTGACACTGATAAATATGTATCTACATGCAGCTCACTGAAGAGAACCCCAAAGGGTCAGTTAACAGTCCCTGTTATCTAATTATTTTCTTCATCATTCCAATGACTAACACTTGATCAAAAGCCAAGCAAATATTTCTTCTAAAATTTTGCAAAGTCAGTAAATGTTTAAGGAATATGTTAAAGTAAGCAGAACCTAATACAAGTTTTCAAAAGCCTTGTTGTTACACTGATTTATCTAACTTTTTCAATGTTTTGCTTTATGTTCTATTCAATAGAATCTCTTGAACCTGGGGAATCTATGACAGTCTCAGTAGGGATTGACTTTTGTGATTCTACCCAGGCTGCCAATTTCCAGTTGTGGTAAGTTACGCTGCAGTGGCTTTTCAAAAATAGATCATTAATGTGTGGGGGAAATGAATGGAAGAAAATACAATTTTTTTGTCCTGTTGTGCTGTTTGAATATTAACGCATTATGCTAAGGCAGGTTTTATTTAAGCCTCTGAAGGTTGATCAGTATGCTTAATACAGAGATGGAAAAGTTCTATTTTTGTGTTTTTATAGAAACACAATAGAAATTTAATAAATGAAATAATTATACTGATAATATGGCTCTCCAAATAACTACATAATGCACAATTTAATTAATACATTGTTTTCTTGCTGCTAGTATATTTAGATTGGCAACAGTGTCATAGCTTGTCAGTATCCAGGGGCTGAAATCAGCAGTCAGTCACCTTAAAGAACCATGGTTACTGTAAAGCCCACCACCCCAGACACCCCACCCCTTTAGACAAAAGAAGTTCAGGAAGTGTTTCTGCTTACCACAGAAAATGGTTTACAAAATAATGAGCACCTCCATTATATCGGACTAGTCATATGTAAAAGTATCTGTTTGGTCTCCTCTGAAAAGCTCAGTACTTAACATTTGCATGCCTGTGTTTTGGTATCATTTCTAGTGTGAACAAGAAAAGGATCTCTGTACTGAGGTGGTTTCCACTGAGTACTGTGGGTGAACAGGCAGCTTTATTTTATGTGTAACGAAGAAACAAAGCTTGTTCCTTGACACCAGCATCACAAGCTTTGGCAATAGGTTTTCCATATTGGGAACAGGGGACAGATTTAGCCTTTTCCCCAATAATGTCCCGGAGTTGTACCCCTTTAACATTCATTTGCACCAGTGAATGGTTACTCTTTCCCCATAAGAATGAATGATGAAATGTCCTCTTTGAGGGCATAATTTAATTGAAGGCAAGACTTGCCCGTTACCCTGCCCTTGTTCACCAAGGTTTGTCCTACAGTTACAGATTGTGGCTGAGGAGAGTTTGGGTGGCTCGCTAAGTCAAACCATGGAGCAGTACAGATTTGAGCTGTTCTCCAAGAGCCAACATGTTTGTGCAATTCCAGCAAGCAATAGTTTGGCTTACTGTGACGTGCAAATCAGGCCAAAGTGAAACCCAGCCCCTGCTAACAAGACCCTTATGAAAGTATGCAGAGCATATGGATGTGTTGCACCAGGAGGGTCCCAGAAATCTATCTGGGCTCCTTCCACTCCCAGGTGTTGTAATATGTATAGTTGGTTCTTCAGTTATATATTTAAGTGTGTGAAAGAAGGGCTGCTTTCTTTTCTCCCCTGCCCTCAATCCTAAAAGTATGAATCCAAAGTAATCTAAGGTAAACAAATTCTTAAACAAATTGTTTGTCTAATATTGTGGATCAGAAAATAATGTAATGAAGTTATGTTTTGTGGTAGGGGAGAGAACATTTAGATAAGAGCCTCCCATTTGAAGCCTGAAGTAGCACAGTCCAGGCACAGATTTACCAATTTGGTAGGCCTGTGACATCCTTCCACCAATCTCAGCTGGCTTACTTTTGTATTCAGCAGTGCCACTCATGTTCTGGAGGCAGCCAGACACACCAGGTCTCCCCCTACAAGATAGTGGATGAGTCTCAATTAGTTTGTAGACTTAGAGTCATGTGTGTTTGCTTAACATTCATTATACCATTAGATTTTTTGCTGGTGTGATTCCCTGCTTAGCCTTCCATAAGATCATCAACAGTTCTTTACTGTAATTTCAGCAGGCTAGTTAACCTGATATTTGCTGGTGCTTCAACAAATAAACCATAGTCAGAGAGCAAACATACATTCTAGCTAAGGAAATCTGGGAAGTAAACATGCTGAAGTTCATATACTGTAGATGTAATTTCACTATTCTGTTCCACAAAGTGATATTGGCTTCATACTTCCTTGCATGTGGAATTTTATGGTGTGTTTTTTTTAAAAAAAATCCAATAGTTCCTTTATCATGTTTTAGATTATTCAAAAAGGTATTAAAATTATCTGCAGCATTTTTATGAGTGATATAATAACAGTATTCATGATCTGCTTTTGAGCATCTTTAAAGGCTGGCATGATTTGGCATTATAGTATGTTGATCTTGCATAGAATGTTTTTTTTAAATGTTCATGTTTTTATATAAAGTATGTGCACTTTTGAGTGCCCCTCTCTCAGCAAACTAATAGTTCAGTTCCAGACTTAAGCCACTGAAGGCTTGAGATTCTTTGCAGTGATAAATATAAGCAATGTAGCATAACACATTGATTTTATGCAGATCATCACCTTTATGTTTTGGGAGGTCTGCTGTATTAGTGATATATAAAAACTGATTACTTTCTCCAACATTGCCTAGTAATTGTTTATTATTTTCCTATTAGACAAACAAGAAAGATCAATATTCTTCAACACCGGTCTATGAGTAACGTCACTGTAAATAGATTTGCTTCAGACACCAGTGGTGTATTCATTTTAATGATTTGGACAATGTGAACCCAATGACACAGCTCAAGCTAAGCACCAAGTTTAGAGTTGAAATAAGAAACCAAATAGTTGCTATTCTACTACTCAATTAAAGGTTTTTTAAAACACACAGTTAAAATGAATGAAAAATTATGTTGCTAAAAAGAGGTTGGATTTTAAACTTTTAGCTAGGTGAATATTTTAAGGAGTACCAAATAACACATATTCTTCTCCCACACTTTCTAAATGGGATGTACAAATGGGGCCAGTCCGTCACCAGCAGGCGAACGGACTCCTTAAAATTCTAGGAATACAGCCTCCAACAGCACCAATCCACCTCAGTCTCTCAGCCAAAATCCAGCTGGTAAGGTGATCCTCAAACAACAGTCAGTGACACCCAAAACTTACAGGGGCAAGGCACTAGGTTTCCTCCGGTCAACTGCCACTTTGTCTAGTTCCCCACATCAAAAAAGCTGGAGCTCAGATTACAGCTGTTGCTTCAGACTGGGAGCTTATATAGAAACTGCAGGCTTCGCCCCCTCCTGGCTCTGAGCCAGGCGGCCCTGGTCCAAGGAGGTGCTTCCATCCACTTCCTTTTCACTAGGCTCTAAAGCTTCTGCCTGGCTCACATCTCTTCTACTGCTGTGGTCCTGAGGAAAGGTAGGTGGGTGGGTCCGAGAGCTAGCCAGGAACTCCGGCAGCTGGAGTGTAAGACTTCAGTCCTGGGGCACAGATATCTTCATGGTCACTGATAGTGTGGAGAACCAGTGGAGACCTCAGGTTCAAGTTTGGGGCAGGGCTGAATCTTGACACTCCTACAGAGGGTTCTGAGATACTTTCATTGCCTAGCACTCTAGCCCCTGTGACATCGCAAGACTGAAGTGCAAGTTCTCAATAAAAACCTCTTCATTCCAAATCCATTCTAGCAGCCATTGCATTGTGCTGCCCTTCGATGCCAGTTTCCTGTATTCTCTGTGTGATTGTCAAAGATGGCAATCCACACCAGTTCCCCTGCAAAAATAATGTTTACCTTTTTCTCTTACACTATCTAATAGAACATAGTTTACCTATGTAAACTTACTGATTCTATTAAAATCATTTTATATATTATTTGTTTTAAATATGTTAAGCCCGCAGAATAATAAAAGTATGTGTGGTGTTGGCTGTATTGTTATGAAAAGGTTCACCCCCATAAACCATTTCTGATTATAATTATTTCCCTTACATTGTTCCAAAAGGAGTACTTTGTCTTACATCAAATGTAATTGATCCTGAAGCAATGTAATCACAATTACTCACTTTCTTAATTAGCCTGCCCAAAATCAGAAAATGGAAACCGATCGGCACTGTTTAAATCAATAGCTTTGTAGTAAGGCTTGTGTGGGAAGGCAGATAGTGGTAATGGGTAGATCAATTGGTTTAGATGCCAATCATTGACTGTGATTTGCATAGCAAAATTTGCTATTCTTGTAATGTACTGGAGCAAGCGATTCAGTAAAAGCAAATTATATAAAGGAAAGGTAAAAATTGGTAATAAAACATTTAGGAGTTTTAAAATAGTTCCTTATATAAATGATGCAAAACTCTAATAAAGAATTAAAAGCTCCTGGAAGAACTCCTTGGTAAGCACTATTTTTATTAAGCAAAGCTTTCCAAGAAATACATCTAATTAAAGATAGTAAAGAGAAAATCCTTAACTTGAAGATTGGACCTAACACTTATTTAGCACGCTTACAAAGATGTTCACCTTACACATGACCAATACCACCCCTTTATTTTCTTGAAGTTTTCCATGCTTTATTTCAGATCTACAAAACCACTGCATATTTCTCTGTATGAAGGTGGTAACAATATGATTTTTGGCCTTCAAAAAGAACACACAATCCTACCTTTTTTGGCATAGAAACAGATTGATGCTTGGTGTGGTAAAAGTGGCAGTGGCAGTGAAAATGAGCAGGGACCCAGCGGGGGGTGGGGTGGGAGGGGTTCCTTCATCTCCATCCTGCTCTCTGGCAGCTTAAAGTGGTTGTGCACAGTTACCAAGCAACTAGCGCTGGTGGTAGCAAGTTACGAGAGCTTTGTTACACACACACACTTTACCTCAGGGCCCGGAGGGCGCTGGTGAAGGGCCTGCCTGGCCACTTCTAAACTTCAGCCCTTACCCCATGTCTCACAGAGGTCTGGAAGGAGGAAGAAGGCACTCCAGCACCAGTGCTTTTTTCTAGAAAAAAGGTGCTGGTACTGCGTACTGCTAGAAAAAAGGCACTGGTTCTGGGGCACAGTAATTTAGGGAATATAGAAGTTTTACCACTTTATCATAGTTGGAACACAGATGTAGCCATTCTGTGTGCTGTGGAATGACGTAATCAGAGGTGAAAACAATGAACATCCTAGGTATGGATTCTGCTGAATATTTAAAATTTTGGTGGCTGGTTTTTTGGTGCGGGTGAAGACTGGTCATTATATAAATTGTTCCTTATTTCTTTACTGATAAGACAAGTGTTTTATCTTACTAAACCATTCATTTACCTTTCTGGTTTTTTTCACAGTACAAAAGATGATCAGTTCAGTATTAATATTCAACCCCCTGTTGGAGAACTACTTTTACCAGTTACTATGTCAGAAAAAGACTTTAAGAGAGAACGAGGTAAGGAAAAAAATTAAAATAAGATGGATGTTCTGGACCTTTTTGCAAATGCAGTAAAATCATATTGTTCTAAATGAGAACATATTTTTCTGGTCTAACCCCAAGATTTCCGTTGACTGCCCTCCTAAGTAACACTCATTTCATATTGCACTGGTACTAAGAAACTGATTGAAACTTTTTTTAAAAAAAAAAACCTCATGATTAGGCCATAACCACTGTGTGAGTTTGTGTGTATTTTGCTTATCTAGGTGATTCTTTTGAGTATACATGTACTGTTTTAATGGCTATTGTACCATATACAGTGGTACCTCAGGTTAAGTACTTAATTCGTTCCGGAGGTCCGTTCTTAACCTGCAACTGTTCTTAACCTGAAGCACCACTTTAGCTTAAGGGGCCTCCCATTGCTGTCGCACCGCCAGAGCACGATTTCTGTTCTCATCCTGAAGCAAAGTTCTTAACCTGAAGCACTATTTCTGGGTTAGTGGAGTCTGTAACCTGAAGCATATGTAACCTGAAGCGTATGTAACCTGAGGTACCACTGTATAGTCATATCTCATGTTACGTCTGCTACATGTTACATACATTCTTTCAGGTTACGTCCCGCGGTGACCCGGAAGTACCGGAAAGGGTTACTTCCGGGTTTCGCTGCTCATGCATGCGCAGAAGCGGCGAGTTGCAACCCGCTCGTGCGCAGATGCGCCGCTGCGGGTTGTGTTCTTTTCATGTTGTGAACAGGCCTCCAGACTGGATCCCGTTCGCAACCAGAGGTACCACTGTAGTGTATTTTTTTTTAATTTAGGACTCCTTGTTGTGTGAAGCAATAAATATATCTATTTAACCAAACTATGGCTTCCTATGCGCTTGGACATTTCATATTAGTCCTAGTGATTGGAATACTGGTGTAACCTCCTCAGAAAAACAATTCCAACACATTTTTCTTTATATTTCCAGTCCTCTTTCTAAAGCTTTTGCTTGTATATAGCTAGTATACTTTTTCCCTACTCCATTAAAATTCATTAGTGTGACCTACTTCTTACAGCATTATTTAGCCTTAATCTCTTCAGTTTCAAAAGAAGTATGGCTTAGCTACTTAGTTGGCACCCACATTTTTGTCGCACTTTTAAAAATATAGAATGGAGCAATTCTGTGTTCACCAAAAGTATGGCTGAGCTGCATAGGATGCAGCAGAAAGTCTGACCCACTGTCAGAAGTCTCCATAGTGCAAAGCCAAAAAGCTCTGTGCCCTTCCTTGATAATGGGCAGTGAGGGCCAAAATGAGTTGTATAGGAGAAGACAAGGAATGTGCATATCCTAACCTCTGCCTCCGCCCCCCCCCCGCACATCCACAGAGGCCACAAAGCTGCACTAGCTCTGTTGTTGGCGTAGTTATGTGGCTCTGTTTGTTAGGTGTTCCCCCACCCACAGCTAGCCAGCAGAGCTTTGGATTTTGCTGTTGCTCCATCATAGACTCTGTACTTATGCACAATCACATAACAGAGTTGCTCTGCCTGTCTCATAACTCGCAGGCTTTTTGTGCGGCATCACATCAAATATATATGAAGGACTTTCCTGTACTACAAATTCTTTATGCAAAAGGTTTTATTTGGTATTGTGTTTAAAGAAGCCAAACAGAAAAGTGGTTTTTGGTTTATTTATAAGCTCACCTGGACAGTCTCTGACCTTTAGATTCCATTGTGTCTTCTCATATTGGAATTTGCATTAATCAGTCCTTTCATTCTGTTCTAGAAAAATCCTTGTGTATTTATTACAGCCGCCCAAAACACCTGAATATGATATATATTTAATATATATGTTTAATAAGCAGTTTTGTGTGTCTTCTTCGCTATGTATTTCGTCTAGAAATAGTAATAGCCTTCACAACTATTTGATTTCCCTTTTTTCCCGTGTAGTTGTGTCCTATGATAAAAAATAAGGTCAGTTATTTTCTCCCTTAACTAGTTCCTAACTATTTGCTGTTCTTACTCTTTGCTGGCTAAAGCCTACTTTGCACGTGCTCAGCAAACCAAGGTGAGTGAGTGACTTGAGGCTTCGTCATATTTTGTGATCTACTTTTCTCCCCTTCTCTTAAACTGTCATCTAGGAGTGCAATTTTAAGTAAAGCTGGATATTGCACTCTGTCTCTCCCTTTCTCATTCTTGTTGTATGCTTGCTTGCTTGTATTTTGATTGAGTTTTGTATGCTTAGCTGTGACTGAGAGCTCCCCCCTCCTGACTGGCCATTCAGAACCAGGAGTGCATAGAAGAAGTGCACTTTGAGAATAGCTGTGGTCCTCTGTGGAGTTGTTGCCAAAATTCCTTTTTCTTCTGCCATTTTACTTCTGTGGTTGTTGATTATTTGTCTGAATAAATCTGGCAGCTGTTTGCTATGTTTAATAGAGCAGAAAGGCTACTCTGAATAAAGCTATTTGAAAATTTGTTTATATGAAGTATTTGTAAATCCATGAAGGTCTCTTGGCATTTCAGTATTGCTCTTTCTGTCTTCCTGAATTCATTCTTTGATGCAGGACTGATGCTGGCAAATTTACCGTAGGTTTAAAAGGCTTTTTCTTTAGTATCATCTTAGTTAAATGTTTCAGCCGTTTTAGAAAATTCATGATAATAGAAGTCTCAATTCTCAGCTTTATGTATTTTCTAAACAAGATTAAATAACAGTTTACAGAGTATTTTGAGGAAAAAATTTAACAGTTACTAAATATTCACTTAATATCTAAGCCAGCTGAATTTCCTCTTAATTTTCACTAGTCAAGTCAAGCATAAAATTCAGGTCAGCTTGGAAAGTTACCAAGAGCAATTGTCCCATGTCAGGCAAACTTGCTGTGTAAACCTAACCAGGTCTACTTAGAAGTAAGTCCTGTTGAATTCATTGGGGCTTATTCTGAGGTAAAGGGGGTTAAGATTGTAGCATTAATCTCCTTCAATAGTACTATTATTGTCTAGAGTTTTCTTTGTGAAATGCCGCAAACCTTCACATCTAGAAATACTTTTTAAAAGGGGGGGGGGATGAGGATTTTAAAAAGTAGAAATAGAGTCACTTTTTAAATATTAGGAATATTAGGAACTAAATATTAGGAACTAAAAGTATGCATTGATTTCTGAAAATCAATTATCAAAGGTATAGAATTTTTACAGCTCCAAGAAAAATATATATTTCCATTATGATGTGTTTGCTGTTGCTTTCTTCTAATAGAGCTGGGCAAAGGCAGCAGGGGAACAAACTGCTGCATATTCATATTTGTTAAAGTTTTCTAAGCAGCGCTAAAGGATGGAAAGCTGCATTTATGTGCATGCTGTGCATGATATGCTAAGCCTTGCCATTCTATTTCAGTAGGATTTCAATTCTGAACTGGAAAAATCACTTTTGGTGTAATTCATTCCCAAACCACCTAGCATAGTTCAGAACAGCAACTGGGGTTATTTGATTTTTCTGTTTCAACTCAGTGTACCAAACTGATATTTTCGCACACATTTCCCTTATTTTCCCCCTAGGCTTAAATATCGAGCAATACATATCGATAACATTTGTTAACAGTAATGCTGCTTACTATTTTGTTTTTCTTTAAAGTAATGGCAGAACATTAACTGAGAGGAGTGGATGAACCCATTGTAGCAGAAACCAACTTCTATACATGCCCAAAATCTGTTGCAGAGATTCTCCAAAGCAGAGTTTGGGGGCATATAGGTGGCTGCAGGAAGAAGGAAGGGAAAGGGAAGTGTCATTGAGAAGAAAGGAAAGGAGATTGCTAACCGCTTTGAGACTCCTTAAGGGGAGTGAAAGGCACAATATCAAGTCCAAGTCCAAACTCTTCTTCATTGCACAAGTGGAAATCTGCTCCACTCACACGTGGACAGCATTAGACTTCACCTAATATTTCTGAAAGATAAACATTTCATAAAAGTACTATAGTAATTTAAAATGTGAAGCTCATTCTGCTTTAGTTCAGCTTTTGGATATTAATAGGTTTCTGAAATCTTAAGTTTCCAATAATTTCCTCTTCTAGATTTCCCCCCAAAGACTACAATTTTAGTAAAGTTAAACTGGCAACTTTAAGTATACCCAATAGAGTTTAATTCGGAAAAGCCATGTCTTTTAAAAAATAAAAAGAATCTCTCAAATTGTTTACTTGATTTTATCAAGATTTATGTTTGCAACATTTTCTGTCCTCCCAACAAGCAAGGTGCTAATTCTTTAAATGGTCAGACATTCACAATTTTCTGGCCCTTAACTACCACAAGCAATCATATTTGATGCCCCTTAATTAGAGCACCTTTTTTTTCTTTTCAGGTTCTTTTCCACCTCAGCAATCGAGACAATACATTTGCTTACCATGCTAAGTGTTCTTTTGCATGTAAATTAATCTTGATTCAGTTTACACTGTCATGCTGAGTGGTACAAATTGCCTATAACAATAAAACAGCATGAGTTAAAAATAAAAGGGGGGGTGGTAAGGCAGATTGAATGTGTGCTTTACTTGATAGGATGTTACTTTGCTTTATGCCAATACATTAGTCAACGATAATGAATCTTCTGTTCTGAAAAGCATGGTTTAGTTGATTTTTTTAATTTTACTTCAATGGAGCAGTACCTTGTCTTTATAGAACAAGTTAGACAAACCATTAATGACAAGAGTGTTAAGGTTAAATATGAAGCAATGCATTCACTTCTCTGAGTGCTATCCATCTTTCCATTTACAGGAGCTTGACAAAAGTACTGGCTTTGTACAACATTTCCTTTAATTACATGCTGCGGGAAACAGGCTTTTAACATAAACATAGTTGCATTCATTTATTCAGCATTTGCTCTTCAATAGAGCTTAATGGAGAAGGTTTAAATCCTTAATGAGTACACACATCTCTCAGCAGTGTTATGTCAGTTCTGTGCTTTGCTTAAAAGCAGCCTCAAGACTGCTTATGTACTTTTTTCAATGCATTTTCCTAATGTAAAATTTAGACCATCTGCAGTACTGTTCCTGGCTAAAGTTGATACATTATTTTTTTTAAAAAGCTACGTAATATTAATGGTTAAGTGAAATGTAGTTTAAAATAAACCTTGAGTAGGCTGTTTTCTTCATTTACTTTAGAATTACAAAAACCGGTTAAGCACCATAGCAGTCTTACAAAGAAGCATGTTCCGTTTCTAGTGCAAAAATATTACTTGTTTATTACCTGTCTGACAGGGCACATCTTCCTGACCTTTGGGGTAATGCTTATTTTGATCCTTCCAGGGCATGTATGTGTCAGCTCCTTGCCTGTCTGGCCCTGTAGCACTCTAACTTACTTGGCAGGAGCTTCTGTAAGGCAATGTCCTACTACAACCAGTGGTATAGCATGGGCAGAAAAACAATAAAAAAATAGTGTGCCCTGCCCCTCACACAGAAAATCTCCCAGCATTTGCATGGGTAGACTGAGAAGCAGATTTAGGCAATGGCCAGTTGCTTGTGAGTTGAACATTGGGCTTCCTTTGAAGATGGTTCAGAAACCACCTAATGCAGAACCTGGCAACCATACTATTGAGTAGAATTAGGCACTGTGCTCTGGTCCATGGGGTCACAAAGAGTCGGACACGACTAAACGACTAAACAGCAACAAGGCACTGTGCTCATGTAACACTAGTTCTTTGCTGACTACACTGACAGCGATTCATTTCTGAGCACAGTTCAATGTTCTAGCTTGCTTGTAGAGCCAGGAACCAATTAATTAAGCCCTTATTGGTAAATTTACCTGGAAACACTGATATCTTTTATCTCCTTGAAGATAAGAAAAATAATATACACCTGACCATGGGAAAATTTCTCTTGGAGCTAGTAAGAATTAGAAATCAACATGTCTTTGATAAAATACAATGCCTGCCAAGTATTTTAATATTCTGTTGGAAGCCACCCAGAGTGGCTGGGGAAACCCAGCCAGATGGGCGGGGTATAAATAAAAAATTTATTATTATTGTTGTTGTTGTTGTTGTTGTTGTTGTTGTTGTTGTTGTTGTAATGTCTTTTCTGTATTTTTGCTGCACTTTGCTTTCAAAATGGTTTTTGTGGGTCTTTGGACCATAATAAAAAATGTGAGTGAGTATAAAGGCTTGTACAGCTCAAAACCCCAATACTTCAAGGACTGTCTTTCTCCAAATGAACTTACCTGGACCTTGATGTTAACATCTCAGGCCCTTCTCTGTGTGCCTCCTCCTAGAAATGTCTGCCAAGCGGCAATAATAAATGTGGTAGCCCCCCATTTATGGAATGTTTTCCCCAGGAAAGTTTGCCTGACATAGACAGTATTGTCTTTTCGACACCAGGCAGAACCGTATTTCTTCTCGTGAGTATTTGGGTGGTGCTAATAGATTGACTGCATGGCCATCTTTTAGTGTTTATCCTTGTTTTAAGTGGAGGTCATTATCTTTGTTTTTAAGTAAACTTGTGAATAGGCGCTTCTAGTGTATTTGTATCATGACTCCTGTTGGTGTGGAAAGTGATGAATTAGTCTAATATGCTAGACTAGCCAAAGGGAAGAAGGAATTACATGCAGATGAATGATTGGGTGGTGAAGGATAGAATGGGTATACCCAGCAAAGAATTCAAGTAAGCTGCTAGAGGTGGGAAACTGTCTGTAGTATGTCCAGTGTAGAAGTGCAGCTCTCTAGCTTTTTTCCACCAACCCATAGCAAACTAGTACATTTAGCTCAATCGATAGAATAATATTTATACCCCGCCCATCTGACTGGGTTTCCCCAGCCACTCTGGGCGGCTCCCAACAAAATAATCTGAAGGGCTGCCTTCAGATGTCTTCTAAAAGTCAGGTAGTTGTTTATTTCCTTGGGGAAAAGATTCCTGCATTGCATGGAGTTGGATGATATATCCCTTGTGGTCCCTTCCAACTCTACAATTCGATGGTTATCTTTTTTGCAGGCTAGTAACTGTTGTGATCTTATTTACAGTAAATATTGAACTTATGGGTGTTGTTTATAAGCATGCTGTTTTCTCTTTTGAGATCTCTGTATATAAGTGATTGTATGTGTATATGATGTGTATATGTAGTTTATATGCACACACACACACACACACACACACACAATCATTCAGTTATACTGCATAAGCATTTAGTTTTTGGAATTATATGAAAATGCCTTACTACATCCTCATGAATATGCAGTTTAAAAATTATAGTTAGTTGACTAGGTATTTATCATCTGTTCCCATAAGGCACTCAGAAATCCTTATTAAGACAAACCTTAAACATTTAGCACCAGGTATATGGGCTAATATGTCGGTGTTGCTTTAAATTTTCTTTATGATATTAACCACATGAATCCATGGTTTTTATGTTTCACTGTTTCAGGAAGGTTGACTGGTATGAATGAAACATCCACTACAGTCACTGTTGCACCACAAAATTCCACTCGTCTTGTAATATTGCAGAAGGTGGTAAGCGTAGCAAACCTTGGTGTGGTTCCTTCTGGTGAAGATAACATTCACAGGTAATCAAAATGTGGAGGTTTCTTGTAAGTCTTGGATAATGTAATTCCAGTTTGCCTTCTTGTATATAAATGGATTGACATTTGGGGAATAGCCAGGGAAAACAAATTTACATCCAAAGTCAGGTTTCAAAGCAGAAGCTTTGTCTATAGCACACATGAGTGACTGCTAGGAGCATGGGTTGGTTTATTTCAATTTCTTAATCACAGGAACTTTGCTACATATTCCACTTAACTCCAGCAGTCTACCTATAAATATTGTTCCATTTGTCTGTGTCTACATGGCTTTTCCACCTTCTCCTAAATTACTTTTGTCTGTGCAAGTGGGAGATGTACTGTTTGAAAAATCTGAGGAGATGGAAGCTAAGAGGGTAGATTTGGTACCTCTGTGACCATCCACTTCAAGAAATACCCTCAAATACCTGTGCTTCTTTAGAGTTACAGGAAGGCTGACCAGTTTTGAGTCAAGTATATCAATTCCGTTTTTCTTCTCAGAGTGATCTGTGTCATTCTTCCCCTAGCAATAACAATTATTCCAGTGCTACTGAATGATTATGTTGCCTAGCAGCGAACAGGGCCTTTGCATGTGGTGAGGAAAGAGGCATGTGAGAAGGGTTTTCTGATGTGGAAGTTGCAGGGAGAAAAAAGCCAATTGTTACTCTACCTCCCTCTACATCTTTGAACTTCCTGGTGGCACTTCTGCATATGCAAAGAGGTACATGGTAATAAATTAGTACTGGTGAATGTGCAGAGCAGAATAAGGATAAAATATAGAACAAACAACTGTGGTCCTAACTGGAGAGCATGATAGGCATGGAAACTAAAAGCCAGCAATTAAAGTATACAAGAGAAAAAACAAGCACAAGAGTTGTTTGGATGTATAACTGGGTGACAATGGAAAGAAGAATGCTACTTTCTAAGGGCTTTCCCAGTTAACCTGAAGGGGATGACAGGCCCAAAGACTCCTCTAATTATGCAGCATTGCTGTGTACTGCCTCAGCAACCGCAACTATGGTGGTGGTAGTTGTTTTTTTTTAAAAAATGTTAATTTTCTAGGCAAAGGCCATCCAACACAGCTTACAGCAATATAAAAAGAAACAAGAAGAAAACAGATTCACAAGGCTGACTACCTCCAGCAACACAGTGTCCAACGACCAGGACAAAACAAGACTTAGGCAAGGCAAATCAAAACAAATGAGTCTTTAAGCCTTTTTAAAAAAAGAACCTGGAATGTAGCCCTCTTACTACAGCGCTACTGGGAAGGTGTTCTAAAGGTGTGGAGCCACCACAGAAAAGGCCCACTCTGTCTTGTGGTCTTCCATATGTGTGACTGCACAAAGTAGAAAACAAATTGTGTACCTGTAACTGGTTCTACAAGTGGTCATATGTACAATTAGACGGTCTACCCTCAGGAAAGTGTGCTGACTCCTGCCATTGATTTTTGCAGAACCATGGGGTTTCCCTGACCGAGGGCAGGGTCTCAAGGTTCTTCTGAGCTCTAGAAGTTCCCAAATAATGTGCAGTGCAGGCACAAATCCTCAATATGATGGACTGCACAGACGACCACGCAAAGAACTACAGTTACAGCAACCTGTTTTTTTCTCATCAAACGACATTAAAGTGAGCCTTGAGCTTTGTTGCAGTTTTATAGATTCAGCCTTCCCCTGGGGATCATGTATGAATGCAAGACTAGTAGAATTCTTAGTTTAAGTATTCTCAGGCATTTGATGCTTGAGTGGCATGAATTCTACCTCCTAGCAGTGGCTTCTTTTGAAGCTAATGTTCCACTTCTTAAGTACAGTCCTCAGAATCCTCGACAACATTTATTAACATACAATAGACCCACTAAGAACTACACACTTACAATGAAAACAGTGACAAAAGTGGTCAGCTCTGCAGAAGCAGGAACTAGCATCCAAATATCTTTTTCCCAAGCAAGTTGGTGTTAAAAATGATAGAGCTTACAGATTGTATAGTTCTTTTTCCACAAGCAGGACAGTTCTGTTTAGTTGTCATATAATGGAATGTATAATAAAGTACTCAGTTTTATTCTACTACTTCCTGCCAACGAAATACTGCAGTAGAACTAAGTCCTCTTGTCTGTAGATGTTGTTCTATATTCAAGACTTCAATCACCTAATAACTGTAGAAACAAACTGCTGCTGTGTATAAATTCCTTATCTGGTCTGCCATATGATGATGTGTCAGAGGCGAAAGGCGGGCAGAAGCTGCCATGTCCTTCCTCCCCCTCTTGACTGGGCATATTGGGGCAGGTTTGCCTCTCGGTGTCTCCACCCCTGAGGGAGAAAGTGATTCTCATCTCTCCCAGAACTTCAGTCAGATGGGAAGAGGAAAGGAAGGCCAGGCTAGGCGAGGAGCTGGATCTCCTCAAGGGAAAGTAAGACTTTGTCAGGCTCCAGCACGTTTCCCAGCTTCAAGGACTAGTTCTCGGAGAGAATGAGAAAGGAAGAAGCATTTGCCAAGCAGGCTTCTTCCTGCTCTCCTCTGCAGGGTGTGCTGAACTCAGAGTGTCACCCCTGAAGCTTAGACATCATGTGGGAAGAAGTGCCACCGCAGAAGTGCCACCGCAGAAAAGGCCCCTCCTGCTTGCAACTTCTTTGCATAAGGAAACCCTGTGAGACGCTTTGGAGGAGCTGGAAGAGAAGGCAGCAGCTCGACTAAGTCAAAAGGAAGAGCACTCCTCCTTGCAGGGAGACCTGGCTGGGGCATATGCCTTCCCAGACAGGGCCGTAGCTCTGCAGACCTTCTGCTTGTACCCTTCAGCCAGGTGCATGACAGCAGCAGCAGAAGCATGGTGAGTGCCAGCCTTGGCTCCTGTGTGGCTCTCTTTCCCAAGCTGCCCACCATCACCAGCTACTCTGTGCACAGGAGCTGCAGGGTTTTGTCCAGGTGGCATAAACGTCAGACTGCATCTTGAAAACAGGGAAACCACAGCAGGAGGAGAAGGGGATTTGGAGTGGCAGTACCCAAACCACACTGCAGGTGCAAAAAAAAATATGCCAGGGCATCCACACAGCACTTGGAGATTGCCAACAGTCCTCAGCTTTAGTGGGCTGCAAATTGTAGGTTATTCTGACAAGAAGGAAACGACTCAATCCTTTATATGGAAGATGCTTATGGAGGCCTGGGAAATACAGCCTGTTGCATTCCCAAATGCCAGCTCTATAATGAAGAAACATGCCAGAACTGCTTTGTTTCCTTGCCACAAAGCAAATACATCTATGTATCACCTATTTTGCCACCAAGAAGAAGAGTGAGAAGTTCAAGGACGTGTCAGCAGGATCACTGCTCAGTGGGGGGGACAGACTTATCTTGGACTCCCTTGATTGGGAATGGACCTCCTGGTTATCAAGGATGACGTGGACAGGTTCCTCATCAAAGCGCCTGAGTGGGCTACCTAGAGTCAACATCCACCTTGCCACCAGTGATAGGCCGAAGAGCATAACTGTCCTCACCACGGCCCACTACCCAAGGACCCAGCCGATGTAGCATCTGGCTGAGCTACAGGCATTATGTAATAACAATAATGTATATTTTAATGAACTGAATAGAGTGAAAGATTGTAAGTCAGGGTGTCGAAAGCGTCTGTATGAACTTAACAGTGCTTAGCATATTTTTTTAGTTGCTATTTTGTTAATGTTTTTAATACAGTTTTATAGGTCGTAAATGCCATATTGATTTCTTAATCATATAATATGACTTTTGGTGTAATGGTGATGTTTAGCTTATTGTTTAGGAGTGGCTTTGTTAATAGTGTTTTTATATATTGTTTTACTTATGATTTGTTATTTTTTTAATATGACTGATGCTGTACTTGTGATGTTCTTTTATGTTATTGTTATTTATTGTTTGTAAGCCGCAGTTCATTTGAATGAAAATCAATCATAGAATCAATCAATCAATCAATCAATCAACGATCCCATAAATACCAAGGCCATTGCTGGAGAGTCAAATTTCTATGAACATCTGACAGATCTGTGGTGCTGTGTGAAAGCTACTCCTGCTCCAGTATGTGATTGTGGGAGTAATGCTATGGAAGCAGCAGGGTAAAGAGAAGAAAACCCATCCAGGGTTGGCACATAAAATTATAGAGCAGTAGGGACACAAAGGCTATAAATAACAACCCCCTGTTGCAAAATAGCACCCCCCCATGTAAATAAGCTCACATAGTTTAGATCATAGGAAAGTGGTAGTCAAGGTTTTGCATACCAAAAAGCAAGTGACTCAAGTTACATGCTGCATGAAATGCAAACAAACCCCCAGTGTTACCAGCTAATATTACTGGGTGGTTGGGGATATTTTTTTGCCCCAAGTTGTAATTTTAGCTATTAGTTCAGATCTGAGCAAAACCTGTACTGATACTCTAGGGGAGAGATCCATAAGATACGGGAAACCTGACTGCTGGGGTACTAGAATTAAAATGAGAAGACTCTTCTTAAATGTGTCCAATGCTATTTTATACTCCAACCGAGTTATTGGTCTTCAATGAACGGTTGTTGGAACAATTCCATAATATTAATGTTTATAATTTAAAAACACCTAGTTTTCTAACCTAGAATGTGTTAATGGTCCGTTTGTAGCCATTAGCTCTTATACTGACTTGTTTTAAACTCGGGTAAGTAGCCATGTTGGTCTGACGCAGTCAAAATATTTAAAAAAGTAGTCCAGGAGCACCTTAGAGACCAACTAAGTTTGTTTTAAACTGTAACTGTTTCCACTCCTGGTTTTTTAACTGTTGAGTTGATCAAACCAAAATACATCCATAAAGCAGTGAGACCTTTCCCATTATGGCACTCAGCTTTCAAATTACCTAAACATGGTATTAATTATTCTTATCTGCCTTATAATTGACTACTGAAGTTAGCAATGACCTTCAAACAGTTTCCCCCAGATAGTTAATGACCATCCAGTTTTAAACCCATGGCCTATCACTCCTCTAGTAATTAATAAAGCACCAGGCCGTTTTTGCACTACTCCTTAAGGAAATGTCCTGTACATTTTCCCAACTAAGGCAGAAAACCAAAAGAATAAAAATAGGGAAGCAACTGATTTGTTTTAATGGAGATGTTGGAATCATGGCCAATGTTGTGATGAAGTATTTCTCCCTACCTCTATTTTTTAATGGAGTGGGGGGAATATATGCCCATAAGTATCATGATCATTATGCCTCTTTATTATGTTTCTATCTGGAAGTCTTTTTTGCTAAATATCAAATTGTTGTATTTGCAGAGCACTACTTACTTAAGGGTCTTTTAAACTCCAATATCAATTAAATACAAATAGTGATAGATAGATAGATAGATAGATAGATAGATAGGTAGGTAGGAAGGAAGCTTGCTGGCTAACTCTTTGGGTGTTTTAAGTGAATCAAAATAGGTTATACTACCATCCTGTTTGCCGTCCACTAGAGGACAGCACTGCTTCTGTATCTGAAATTATAAAGTACAAAATAAGTTGATCACTTTCTTTCTAGCAATGTAAAAAAGCTTTTTGTGGTTTAATTCTTTAAACATAATGCATTTCATGTTTGCAAACCGGTGTTATGTTTAAGTTTAAACCACTATGAATTATTTGAAAAAATATTTCCCCCCTAAAACACCATATTCAGTTTTGCAAATTGAGTTTTATAGCTGCTTCTGCTAGATGGAAAGTAAACAATTCTAATTTCTTTTTAATTTATTTTCCTTTTAAAGCTATATATACTGAAAAATTGGAGAAGCCGAACCTTTTTAATAGGAAGAATTGATCACAATAGCATAAATGATGTATTAAAAGGCAAAATGAATCATTTTGGGTTTTTTAAAATACAAACTGAATTGTATTTTCAATGTACGTAGGTACTATTATAATAAAATAATAGAAATATGGCTGCCAGACTGGAGGTGTGTGTTTGCTCAGATTATACATGTAGCTCTTGTTCATCTTGGGGTCACTATCAATGGAAGGAGCCACTCTGTATATAGAGATTTAGATGTATCCACATCATTTCCTGTTATTGATGAGGGAGCTCAGAATAACCTGTCTTGGGATAACTATATTTTTAGGCGAAAACAGAACTGTGTGATTTGTTGTCAGACATAATATTCCCCAACCTAAATTTGTCAAGGTGACATGGAAGTGGGATGCTTGTAGAGAAAATTCAGTAGGATCAAGGTGTTTTAACTGCTCCCACCAATTCTCCCCTGTAGCAACACCCCCAGGGAGATTAAAGGAGGGGATCTATTGGTGAAAGAAGAGTTGAACTGCAAATGCCCTGCAGTCGATGTACATTTATATTACTGTGGTACCTCAGGTTAAGAACTTACAGTGGTGCCCCGCAAGACGAATGCCTCGCAAGACGGAAAACCCGCTAGACGAAAGGGTTTTCCGTTTTGGAGGTGCTTTGCAAAACGAATTTCCTATGGGCTTGCTTCGCAAGACGAAAATGTCTTGCGAGTTCCTGCGGGTTTTTTTCCTCCCCCCCTTTTCCCAAGCCGCTAAGCCGCTTATCAGCTTATCCTAAGCCGTTAAGCCGCTTATCAGCTGATCCGCTAAGCCACTTAACAGCTGATCCGCTAATAGCGCTAATCCGCTAATGGGCTTGCTTCGCAAGACGGAAAAAACCGCAAGACGAAGAGACTCGCGGAACTGATTCTTTTCGTCTTGCGAGGCACCACTGTAGTTTGTTCTGGAGGTCCGTTCTTAACCTGAAAATGTTCTTAACCTGAGGTACCACTTTAGCTAATGGGGCCTCCCGCTGCCGCCGCACCGCCAGAGCATGATTTCAGTTCTCATCCTGAAGCAAAGTTCTTAACCCGAGGTACAGTGGTACCTCGCAAGACGAATGCCTCGCAAGACGAAAAATGCGCAAGACGAAAGAGTTTTCCGTTTTTTGAGTCGTTCCGCAAGACGAATTTCCCTATGGGCTTGCTTCGCAAGATGAAACGTCTTGCGAGTTCTTGCGAGTTTGTTTCCTTTTTCTTAAAGCCACTAAGCCGTTAATAGCCGCTAAGCTGCTAATAGTCGTGCTTCGCAAGATGAAAAAACCGCAAGATGAAGAGACTCGCGGAACAGATTGATTTCGTCTTGCGAGGCACCACTGTACTATTATTTCTGGGTTAGCGGAGTCTGTAACCTGAAGCGTCTGTAACCCGAGGTACCACTGTACAAGAGAAACGTGGGACTAGAAACCATGTGTCACTATTAATATATACATTAGTTGCCTCCTAACAGTAACTTTGTTAATGCCCCATAAATTGTTATGTCATAGATGACACGTAATTGGATCACTTTGAGAATCACATAGGATCACATTGAGAGGTGCTCAATTCTACTCCTACTCAGAATAGATCCACTGAAGTTAATGGACACAGCTGTTTTACTCTAAGACTTGGCTGAAATAATGCTTTCTTTTGGTTTGCATGATATCCTTTGAAGGGTTTGTGGCAGCTATAGGGTACTGATGTTATCAGTTATTTATATATCTCTGCCCTAATACCATACAGCATTACATGTTCTAACCTTTCATTCTGGTGTTTGGGATTAGAAGACTAATTCACAGGAAATTTCTTAAATACATTCATTGTGCAAATTCATTACATTTGTCAACTTTGGGCTAATTATTTTTATACAGCTAGGGCTGGGCATTGCATCTTGTGATCGTCTTTCTTACTAATAGGATTCTGTCTGCTTCAGCAGGCAGTAATTGAAGGCTTCATGTACAAGGTAGGGGGAGAAAAGTTTTAGTATGAAAGGGCCATTGTAACAGCTTCTGGTGACTAGCAAATTTGAACAGAGGAGGAAAATGAACTAAGAAGAATTACAGACTATTCGGAAAAAAATAGAGAAAGTGTGCAGTATTAGTAGAAATAAGTGTTAATGAAACTTTTATATGCAAACATTTTGTATGTTGTTTGAAGGCTCAAGTACCCCCCCATATTTTTTTTAAATTTTAATTAGTACTAGAAATCTGAAACTTTGTAAGCCTTATCTGCACTGTAAAAGCATGGAAAGCACTAAGAATAGTTGCAGTGGCTTAATTTTTTCAGGGTGGGGGTGTGTTGTGATCAGTATCTTAATAGACCAGCGTAGCAAACATGGTGCTTTCCAGATGTTGTTAGATTACAACTCACATAAGTTCAAGCAACAACTGGCAGCCACTCCTGTACTAGACACTGCTTTGTGACATGAATTGGGGTGGGGTGGGGAGGATGACTATATATGCTTATGGATAATATTTTTTCTTCTTTATCTGAAATCTATAAAACAATTCTATTTCAGACTTTATGTCAAAATTTTATTGCAGTTAAAATACAATCAAATGATCATCTTAGAGTAGAACAAAAACCCAGTATATACTGTATTTTTTGCTCTATAAGACTCACTTTTTCCCTCCTAAAAAGTTAGGGGAAATGTGTGTGCGTCTTATGGAGCGAATGCAGGCTGCGCAGCTATCCCAGAAGCTAGAACAGCAAAAGGGATTGCTGCTTTCACTGCGCAGCGATCCCTCTTGCTGTTCTGGCTTCTGAGATTCAGAATATTTTTTTTCTTGTTTTCCTCCTCCAAAAACTAGGTGCGTCTTGTGGTCAGGTGTGTCTTATAGAGCGAAAAATACGGTAGATCTGTAGAGAAAAATAACATAACTGTACAGCTGCATATAACAAAGGAGGAAAGCATGGATAAAAGAATATGCTTTCTATGTTCCATACTGATATTGTATAATCATTCAAAAGAGAGAATGAATGCTGCTTCTACAGTTGCATGGTTTTATAACATCATTCATATTATGCTTGCATGCATTGTCATACTAGGGAATAAACAACTTGCATTTTACTCAAAAACAAGGACAGCTGTGCCAGCCCACAAGAAAAAAACAAACAAACTACATTAGAGCAGTACCGTTATTTGATCCTCACCTGGTTTAGCCAGCCAGATGAAGCCATTCCCCAGAGTGTGGCTGCTGTCACATGCTGACAACTTCTTGGAGCCACAGGTGAATGCTGAGTGCAGGGTGGAGACCAAAGGTGGACAAACTACTGCGGAAGGAGCAGGACATATCCCCCACCAGAAATACTACCCTTCTCCTAACACCTCATACACTATAGGTAAGACCAAGCACAGTTAGCCTAGTTTAGACATAACACTGCACTGTGGTTAGCTAAAAACAGAAGTGAAAGTTTCCAATCTTCTCCTTATGGCCACACTTTGTGAACAAGCCTTCCCCGACCCATACCCTTAGTCCTAGACCATATTTCAGCTTTGTCCAAATGAAGCTACCATGTGCCTTAGTGAGGAAATTATTTAACTATATTTTCATGTTTGTTAAGTCTCCTAATTAGACCACTGTGAGGCCATCGTATTCTTAAAGCAATTACATTCTGTGTTTTGTGTCTGTTCTGCACTATTTTCCATTGTAGGAACTCCATGTACTCTGGGGGGAAATGAAGCAGTAGGTGCTGCTGTGTTGACAGATAATATTTATGTGTTTATGATGACCAGACACTTACTGTACAAAAGATTCACTTTTGTTGATGAGAGAACATTGCTTTTATTGCCATAGTATATGTATTATCTCAGTTGTGATTCAGCTGCTTCATTATATTAAATCTTTCATGAGTTAATATAAACTTTCATGATTTGCTGACATTTGAACTTGTCACAGAAACAAGCTCAACATTCAAAGATGCCTGTTGTCTCCAAGAAACATATTTTTATTAAGGGACATAGTAAATTCCACCTCAAACTACATGTGATTCCAGCAGTTTCTTTAGACTTGAGTCTCTCCTAATCACATATAAAGTGGTGAATGAATCCTTGAATATTATTGAAAAACTGGAGGAGAAGGGTTGGAGCAGGGGTGGTGAACCTTCCTTCCTAGTTTACCTTCTGGCAGTTCATCCTTCCTGTCTCATTTCCCCTCATCCAAGCTATAATACCTGAAGACTCTACTTGGTTGGATGAAAAGTGTCTGAGGGGGAGAGGCTCTGGATAGTAAATGAACAGGTATTGAGAGGGTTCAGCTCCCCTTATTACATCTGCTAAAACCTGGACTCTTGCACCACTGCAATTCCATTTTTGTATGTGATCAAACCAGTCCAGGAATTAAACAAATCGGTTTCCTATTGCCTAGCATAGTTCCAGCCATCGTCCGCCATGCCACATAAGACCACGTGTGTCCTTGAGTACAGTGTTCTGTACTTGCCATATGTCTACTGTGCAAGTTGCTTAGATATTAGTAAGGTGTTTACTTTCCACTGTCCATAATCATTTGCAGCCAAACTTGCCTTCCATTTTAAATAGATTTTTTTAAACAGTTAAGTGTCATGTGAGATTCTACTAGTCATCTGATATCAGTAAGTGCTCCCAACATTAGTTCCCCTTAGAGACAAAAGCTACATTAATCCATGCTACACTGGAAGTTAGAACTTTAGTTTAAGATAGCCTTCACTGACCCATTAGTTGACAACAGTATCTTCTTTTTGAAAAGGCATTCTGAAGTATTCATTTCAAATAAATTTTCCTTATCTAATTGCTTTAAACGACACACAAAGGCACCCAGCCAGAATTGACCCTCATTGTGCCTTTGGGCTGTGTTTGCTTTTATAATAACATTGACTTTATATCACTTGCAGTTTAGGCTAGAACAGGAGTAAAATGAGCCTTGGGGCTAGGAAGCCCCAGCTCTGGAGCTTTAATTGTGTGAATTCAGGCATAATCTGTTTCTCTGTAGTCCCAAGACACAAGTGTTAAATAAATAAAGAGACTAATAAGACTATTGTTTACATAATTATCACCCTTTCCAAATTGATGGGAGAAACATAGATTTTAACATCATGGTAAAGATACTAAATGGGACTGCTGGTATTTCTTTGAAATCTTTTCATTGGATAGGGATTATTTTCTTATTGGATATAAAGAGTGGAAATTGTGTATCTAATCTGAATAAAAGAAATATATTGACCTGTAAGAAGAGTGACATTTAAGGATGACTTATGTTTCCTAAATTAGTGTAATGTGTTACAAGATTTTGAGGTTGATATGCTTAATTTTTTAAAAAAGAAATTACTTTTCATTTAAAGAGAATCTGCTTCCTGCTGAAGAGGCTAATATTTTAATTAAGTCTAGAGAGAAGCTTTTTGAGTATCTGCTGATAAACTCCCTCTTTTATGTTGATGGTAATTAAACAGATCCCTAAGGAGCCCAGGAGGCGCTGTGCAAGGCCCATGCTAATTGTCAGACATGAGACACTGACCAGTTGGTTTGCTCTTGAATAGCTGATGGCGTGCTGTCAGCAGTTTTATTTTTATGTATTGTGAGCCGTTGTCAGGGCTAACTGGGTCCTATTGTGGCTGAAGATGTTGCGCAAATTGAGGCAGATGGCTCTGATTCAGACACGTGTCATTCAGAAAGGGGAGAGGGAATTGGCCCTGCAAAGTGGGGTCACAGAGGGTCACAGACCTGCTCTACACTTGTTAGTGTTTTCAAAAGCCCATGTGCAGCAACTTTGTTGTTCTCTGGGTGGTTCTTCTTTTTTGAAAAGGGGGGGGGGGTAGTATGCTTTGTGGAACATGGAAGGATGGGCTGTTGCCTTCCCTTCCCTTTCTGTCTCTAGGGTCTCGCTGTGCATGCAGAATGAATTAACAGGATTGACAGAAGTTCATTGTGCCTAAAATGGCTTTTCAGTCAATTGCAGTGCTTAAGATACTAGTTTGCTTTTAATTCCATGTAATGAGTAGGTTCTTCATGTTTTGGAATTTAGTATTCGAAGATTAGATCTCAAGTTTGCTTTCATTACATAAAGTTCTTAGAAGTGTATTAATTATCAGAGAAATAAAAATGGAAAGATTGATTACATTGGAAGTCCTGTCCCCACGTGTGAGGTTATGTGCTGAGAGAAAAACTTTTCCTATTGAGCTATGTGTTGTTAACTTTGGTAACTTTGGTTAGCTGTCTAATTTTAAATGTATTTTAATAGGATTACTGTATTTTGAATAATTCAACACTTGTGTTGCCTAATAATCTGTTTGCTCTCAGCTAAAGTTCAGGTTGTTGGTATATAAAAATTAGGGATTGTGTAAATTTGACTGCCTTCTAAAGCCTGCTTTAAGCTGTCTTAATTTTCTTCTATTTCCGTTATGAAGTTGCATTTGTATTGTGCTATGGTATGTTCATGACTTGGGGATTTTGTTACAAAAAATGCTGGTGATATATAACTTCATTGAATTAGGAAAACGTCACTTGTGGGTTTTTTTGTTTTGTACAAAAGGTAATCACAGATTTTGTTTCCATCCTCTAGATTTGCAGCTAAAACGGTGCATAGTGGGTCACTGCTGCTAGTCACAGTGGAGATGAAAGAAGGGTCTACAGCACAGCTCATCATAAACACCGAGAAAACCGTGATTGGCTCTATTCTACTGCGGGAGCTGAAGCCTGTCCTGTCCCAGGGGTAACCTGCTTACATCTGGACTTCAGAATCTGGCACACAACAAAAGTGCCTGGCATCCACTACTGCTGCCTTTCATTTATAATAATAGCCTTTCCATCTGGCAGTGGGGGAAGAATACACTCTTGACATTCTTGTCTCCTGTTTTAGAATGCTATAGTGTGCATCTATCACACACAAGCAAGTACTTCGCATCTTTCCCCCTTGCTTTTTAACCAAAGAAACATGTACTTTACTGTCAGCTAAATTCATAAATGTTATCTACAAGGTGTTTTTCCTAGCCTCATACTCTTTCTGCTTTCCTCATTTTCATGTTTAGTTTTCTCTCATGAAAACAATAAAAGACTGAGGAATAAGGTACTGGGGAAAAATCAGCTTAATCAGAACACTAAAATAAAATTCAAGGAAATCAATATGGAAAACACCTTCACAGTGTTGATTGTACTGGAGTGTTTGAGAGAGATAAAATTTTGCAGTTTTTATATCCCAGAGACTATTTGCTTCTGTACTTGAGCATATATTTGTATCTAATCGTTCCTCATGGCTGCCATAATTTTCTAAAAATTGAGATTCTAATAAAGTCATGTTATGATAAATTTGTTTTCTTCTGAGAGCTATTAAAAACAAAATTTCTATTACAACTTGATTATTACTTGAGAACCTCAGTGTTGAAATTCTACTTTTTAGAAAGCCTCAAAAATTGCAATGAGTTTCATTAGTCAACTTATTACAGACTTAATTCTAGATTTACATCATAGGTGATGGGTTTGGGAAATGTGTCTATTCTGTCCAGTGTAACATGTAAGTGATCACACCACCTTTCTTCTGCATTATCATTTGGTTACAGAATTTAGCTTTATGCAGCAGCTTCTCTATACTAGAGAAGAAATGAGGATTCTGTGGCACTTTAGGGACAGTCAATTTATTGTATCTTCCATGGTCAATAGCCTACTCATCCAATACATAAAGTAGACTAGAGAGGTTTGTGCTCGTGTGAGTTTAAAAACTGCTTAGAGAGAGAATTTGTTTTGTATCTAAAGGTCACAGAGCTCACTCTGATCGCTGGAACACTAACAACACATATACTGTATAGTCAGAGGAGACCGTGTAAGGTTTATTAAGAGAAAGTCACTAATATTCAAATACTATTAAATTATTTAAAAATCCCAGTTATGCAGTTCGTGTTCCAACAAGCTATCCATGGTTCAGAACTGGTTTATATATCTTGCCTTTTTAGTAGGTCTCCATTTTACTACTCTGGAACTACCCCATTTGGCCAATGTACGTTGTTCAAGGTCAGTTGATAAAGGAAGTTATATGACAATCATGAGAATGTATCCTTGATATCATGTCTGATTTTATTGGGTTCTGTAATGGTTTTGCTAAAGCACATAAATCTATATGGTATAATTCTGTTGAATGGTCCACTAGTGAGTAACTGTTTCAGTGTCTCATTTAAGGCCAGATTTAGACAACATTTTTCATATTGACTGCAGATTATTTAAGATGCAATTTGTATATAAGCTAGAGGCATAGAAGTAAACATAGTAGTGAAGTGGGCATGGTACTGCATTCAACCAATTTTTATAAATACAGGCATTGGCTCCATACAGGTTACATGGCAAAGTAGTCACTCCGTTATAGCACAGAACAAAGAATTACTGTAACTTCTACCCTGCGGACAGTACCCACTCAACATATTCTGAAAATCCAACCTCAGTGCCAACTAACTATCTGGAGATCACTAAGCTTCCCTAAAAGAGGAGGTGGGTAGCTAAGACACTGCAAATATTCATTTATATATTTTATGTTGGGTTTAAAAAATGCAAAAAGAGGAGGAGGAGGAGAGAGAAGTTGGAAGAAAATGAAAAGATGCCTAGAGAAAATATAAACATTATAATTTTGACCCAATTGGAATTACAAATATCTGGATGGAAAAGAGTCAGAGAGACTATGATAGTACTATCTCTTCTTGAGTTTAGAAAGTTTAGTTAGAAAGCCATTGGGATCACTCATGATGGTTTAGGAAGACCCACATCAAACTGAAAAATGTGGTTGCTTAAGCAATGCCCATTCATTCAATGGTCCTAGAGAGCTTCATTTATTTGCCAAGAGTTTTGACCTAACAGGTAAAATATGAAAAGTTTTTTACTCCATCTCTGGAAATTCCTAGCTATTATGCAAGCCCAAGTTACCACAATATAGAAAAGTCCTGTAAGTAAGTTTCAATTTTTATTCTGTGATAGTGATTCACAGTGATGCCTAAAAGTTCTGGTTTTGCTGAAGCTCACTTTTATTACTCGCCTAAATGTGTTTTTCAGTTTTCAAATACAAGGAAGATTGTATTCATTGCTACATAAATCACTTATTTTTTTAAGAGGTAGAAAATATTAGCAAAAGAATAATACGAATGTGGTTGAATGAGTAAAATGAATACATTTTAGATACCCTTTTCTACTCTTTTCCTTTAATGAGAGAGTATCTTTAAAAGTTCATTATCATATGCAGCTGAATGAGGTGTGTGCTGCGAGTAGTTTGCTGACCTGATTGCAATCCAATGTAAATTCAAAATACAATAATAATTTCTGTGAAGCACACATATTTCACTCAAAAGTACTGTATGCATTCAAATTACACCCTGAGGTAACATAAAATAGTTGCATCTATTATGAATCCTAATTTTTGGGAGAACTAAATTTGAATTCCCAAATCTATTATCTGCCACAGTTAAATGGGAGAAAGACTCAGATTAATCAATTTGGATAATGTGTTTTAATTAGGGCAAATGTTTCCTGTTTTAAAAATGTGAATGTAAATGTTGATATTTTAAAACATGCTTGGCTACACTTTAATTCTTTATTGTGGTTAGTTTATTGGATAAGCAGCACATTTAAAAATACTATTTTAAATTTCATAGTACTGTTTCATAAGCAAAACAAGATTGGTCCCTGCCCACAGACAGCTTAAAATCAGGAGTTGCAGTAACTGACTGAATGTCCTTAGGACTAAAAAGTCTGCAAGCTATATGAATCTCACCTGATCCCAAACAAAACTATCTGTGTTCCAGCAGAAGGAGCTGGTACAGCATTTGGAAATATGATTGGCCAATCTAATAAAAATATTAGGGCCAAGAGACTTTTGGAATTCTATATGGTGCTGCTGTTTTAGAGTTTGAAATTGAGTGATAGAAGACAGAACAGGAACAACTGCAGTAATGAGTCTAGTATAGCCAGGTTCTTGACTAAGAGTAAGATAATGTAAAAGCATGTGGTGATTACTTGTACATCTTGGGACTATATGCCCCAGTTGCCCAGGAGCACAAATTCTGGGCACAAGGAACTGTGTGGCTACCCCCAGGCTATAACTTCCCCTAACGCTTGCTATCTGGCCTGCCACTTTCAATCACAGGGTGAAACATTTTCTATACAACTTTAACATGCTTTCCTTGAGGTATTTCAAGCTAAGACTGAAGCCCAAAGAAGCCTCTTTTACCTTGTGCTTGATGCTTGTGCAAAGCCAAGAGCAGCAGTGGTTTGAGGGCCTACCAGCTTAGAATTGCCTAAAGGGTGCTTAAAAGAACATACAGAACACTTAATATAGGTTCTCTACACTTGTTTATTTTCTCACACAAAAAGCCAAGAATAAGCCGCAAATACCTGCACCCTCCCTTAGAATCATAGAATCATATTACATCGCCACCAAAGTACACCACATAATCCCATATATTCTAGAAGATGAGACGAAACAGTGGGTCCACTTGGAGAGAGACACCATTGAAAACACCCCCACAACAGCATAACTACTTTTCCAAAACAAACTAAATAAAATCCCCACAACACTAAACAGCTTCATGCAGTTCACGCTTAAAGCATGGAACGGAAAAGCAGGCAAACTGTGCCCAGCCCCACTAACACCCGTGGCTCACCACCCACTATTCCAACACACAGCACAAAACCTCCAGATAAAAACCTGGCAAGCCAAAGGTCTACACCATCTAAAAAACAACAAACCCATACTGACACAAGAAATACAAGACAAATTTGGGGACACCCAAATACCCTGGCTAACACCTTCTTAAACAATACAGCAGTACCTCCACATGTGGGGGAATGCTCCAAAATCCAACCCTTTGGACAGCAGTCCTACAAGAGATATGCAAAATAACTAAACAGGTATTGGGAGCCACCCCAGAACTGGCCCTACTGAACATTTTCCAAGATCATAACGAACACTCACATTATAAAGAGCTTATAAACCACCTACTCTCAGCAGCCAGAAGCCTCATAGCCAGACAATGGAGAGACCTGTCTGAAGTGAACATGGACCACTGGTACCAAGTTGTATGGGAAACAGCTTTACCAGAAAAGCTAACCAATGGACTGAAACTGACACACAGACAAATAGAAGAGGATGCCTTCACTCCAGTATGGCTCCCCTTTATCGCATACACAGCCCAACAAGAACCCACCAATACTATATGAATCAATATGGCTTACTTGACCCAACAAACCCCACCCCCTCACAAATACAAACAAACCTCACTACAGCCAACCACAACCAACCAACCCCACCTTGGGCTCCTCCAATCCCTCTCACTACCAAGGAAATGTAACAAGTGAATAGAAAGAGAACCTATCCAGTTGATGCTGACACAAAATCCCACATGTACACTATAAAAAAGAGAGTAAGTTGCACCCCCCTTCTCCCCTTTATTTTTCTTCGCTGCCTTTAGAGCATCAATACTCTGTTCCATAGTTCAGAGTGTGAACATTTTTCATGTATAGCCTGCTGCTTTATACAAGGTACTGTGAATTTGGAGGTACTAAAGCATTGGCAGAAAATTTATATCTCTGGTCCCTTTCTAAAACAACAAAGAGCTATCATTATAATACAGCAGCAGCAAGTCTTCCTGAGTTTCCTAAATTGGAAACAAGCTATCTCCACAAATGCAATGTAGATCAGTGAGATTCTCTGCCCTACGGCATTCTAGCTACTATAAGGCTGCAGGAAAGAAGCAGGCAGTCACACTCTTGAAGTACCCCAAGACTTGATTTATTACTTGTTATATTTACACCTCACTTTTCCATTTAAAAAATGGGCAAGTCAACAATAAAATCTACAATAAAAAATAACTAATATACAAAAACAGGTAAGCCACAAGAAAATCAGATAAGAGCAGACAGATTAAGCAGCTAGTTCAAAAACTAGTTTACAAATGCATATTAAAATGCAGAGCAGCAAAACAAAGCAAGTCAGCCCAGCGGGCCAAATGTTTAAATAAAAAGCCTTTGCCTATGTGTGAAAGGCTGTCAACAAGAGGGCTAGATGAAGCTTTCTCATAAACTGCTCCAAAGATTAGGTTTGGCCACTGAGAAGGCCCTTCCTCAAGTACATTTCAGATGATACAGAAAGAAAGGCCAATGGATGAGAATTGGGCAGATTGAAAGCTGAGCCCATGCACATGCAGTCTGGCTGTCAAAAGGCAACCAGGAGAAGGCAATCCATTATTTTTGGAAACTTCAGTTACTCCTTTGGAAAGGTATGGAGACATTTAATCTGTTCTTCGTGTTGCTTCATCCAACTGTTGACTGCCCTACCTTTAAACCCTCTCTGGTATTTTGCTGGAGTCTTCTGAAAGTGTGAAAGCTTCCTCAGCTAGTCCAGCTCTGAAATCTTCCCTTTTTAGCACTTCATTGCTTTTTCAGAAGCCCAGCTCCACCAGCTGCTGGACTGTTTCCTCTCCATACGCTGAGTTTGTTTTAGGAGACAGAAGCACTTCTCTATAGTATAGTAAAATGTCCATTGAAAAACTAGTTTTAAGGCACCAGAATCTTGGCAGCTCAGCATCATGAGGTTTGATGCTGAAGAGCTTGAAATGGAGTTACTAGAATTTAGGACCTTTGCTTCATTTTGAAGAAAGAGTTGACTTATACGCTGAATGATTAAAAAGTGTCTTACTAGATCAGCCTTCTCCAAACTGGTGCCCTCCAAATGCCTCAGACAATGTGGTCAATGGCTGGAACTAATCAGAGTTGCAGTGTAAGACACCTGGAGGGCACCAGGTTGAGGAAGTGAGCTGGATAAGCAAGCACAGCTTGTACTGTGCTTCCATATACCTCAGAATACCAGAGGTGATCTCCAAAATTCATTTATACAGCAATTCTATGAAACCTTGCCAACAATCCTCTTTGGATGTATGCACTGGCAAGGAAAAGGATTATCCTATAAATTATTATGAACTCTACCTGAGCCCATTATTTCGTTAACAAGGTTTCTATATGTAATTAACTTTCCTGTTAGTGAAGAACCTTGTTACCAGTTGAGTAATAAGCTAATGTTTATTAAATATTTAATTGGCCAGTAATAGGTTATTTTCTCTGGCCAATTGTATCACAACTGGGTAGGGTCTGTTATTATCACTGGCCCTTCTTGTGACTTCTCTTTTAAATTGTTACTTGGCCCTGAGTCTTAGGAATAGTGAAAACAATAAAAACACTGTTTCTATGGAGACTTCTGTAGTCCTTGGTATGGAGCTATGCTGGAAGGATGCACTTGAAATTTCATTTTGCTGAGCCATCCAGGCAAAATTATTACAGTGGCCCAAAGTTTCATGGGATAATCAAGGACTTCATGAAGTGGCAGAAGGGTGGTGATCCAACAGGAACACAAAGTGGAAGAGCATCCATTTCTGGCAAGGGTACCAGAAATAGCTTTAATAACAGTTTGGAGGATGTAGTGGAGTCAAACTGAATCATCACTTGCCCTATATTGGGAAAGTGACTTGGGGTGGAGGAAGTGACGTGACATAAAGGATGTAAAACAGGTAATGTATCTGACATTACTGGTGACTGGTGGGCAGGGGAGGGAGTTACAGTCTTCAAGGACAGGGATAGTAAAGAGGAAGGATAGATTTAGGGAGGGACTAAGCAACCTTATATCAGGTTTTAACAAAAGCAGAAAGCTGTGAACTTCTGGAGAGCTTTATTTTAAAGCACTGAAAATGTGACCATGTATCTGGAAGGAGTATCTTTCGTCAACCAACAAATTACTACATTTTGAACATACCCAGAAGAGTGTGGACTGATGATTTGCTGGTGTGCTTTTTTCACTCTTAAGTACAGGAATGGCAAACCTCCAAACGTTGCTAGATTCCAACACCCATCATACCTGACCAGTGGACATGCTGGCTGAGGCTGACATAAGGATCAGAGGGAACATCACAGATGCCTCATCCCTGCTCTAGTTCAACCACCTGCTGGCATGATTCTGGAGAAACACTTGACCATGTTGGTAATTAATTTTTGCATTTCTGTTCAGAGCCCTAAGCTAGTGTAGAGAAGTACTTTGTGTTGAAGTATTTGAGATATTTGTGTTTGAGTGTTTGAGACAATCACCTTGTTTTCAAAATATTTAAAACATGAAATCTCAATTAGATGTTTTGAAATCAAAATTGTTGTAATAAAAGGAAAAGAACCATGCACCTTGGTTCACTACTTACAGCTTGCAATTTTGGAAGCGGATAGACAATTTCTGAATAATCTGTGACCAAAAACCTCTTTTCAGCTTGTACTTGTTATCTGCATAAGTACTTCTTTAGTTTGCCCGATTAATTTTTTTTAATCAATTTATATATCCCATTAAATATTGCAGCCCTAGTGATTAACTAGAACATACTGATGCAAGGATGTATACATAGTTTAAAATGCATTGGTTGGTACGTGGAGCTGAACCATCCTAACTCGGAGCAAATGACTGGATTAGCTAATTGAGCATCAGTTTGTGGATCCTCAACCAGCCTTGCCTACCTAAGATGAGATGCATCACAACCCTCTTCTGAGAAACCAGCTGAAACGTCCTGATGCTAAAAGCATTATATTAACTTAAATGTGGATTCCATATTGCAAGGTAGAGTTAATCATACAATTGTAGAGTTGGAAAGGATTCCAAGGGTAATCTAGCCCAACCCCCTGCAATGCAGGAATCTCAACTAAAGCATCCATGACAGGGGATCCAATCTCTGCTTAAAAACTTCCAAGGAACCAGACTCCACAACCTCCCGAGGGAGTCCGTTCTACTTTCTAACAGCTCTTACTGCCAGAAAGTTCTTCCTGATGTTTAGTCGGAATCTCCTTTCTTGTAACTTGAAGTCATTGGTTCGAGTTCTACCCTCAAAAGCAGGAGAAAACAAGCTTACTGCATCTTCCATGTGACAGCCCTTGAGATATTTGAAGATGACTATCACATCTCCTCTCAGTCTCAGTCTCTTTTCCAGGATAAACATACCCAGCTCTTTCAACCGTTCCTCACAAGGCTTGGTTTCCAGACCTTTGATCATCTTGGTTGCCCTCCTCTGCACATGTTCCAGCTTGTTAACATCCTTCCTAAACTGTGGTGCCCAGAATGGGACACAGTTTGGCCCTTGCTCTGGAAAAGTGGAGTAGACAAGCCTTTAGCCTCTCACTCTCAAAACAGTGGTGCCTGCCATAAGATGATATGGTGGCTTCTAGTACAGCTTTCCTGAGTCAGAAATTCATATATATTGCAAAACCCTACTATGGTGTAAGTCCCATCAAGTTCTGCTTTTCGACTGTTGTCTCCTAAAAGCACCCTATTGTCATGCTAGTCCATATACTGCTTGTTTGTTTGTTTTGAGAAAGTTAGTTGGCAGCTTAACTTTTCATAATTGAAAGTCATTCTGATTTCTGCAGTATGGTATAATTGCCTAAAAAGTGTTATTTGGTGATTATGATTCTGGAATGAATTGTGTTCTTTGGGTTCTTGCACCGTTCCTCCATCAGGGACTTGGTTTCAGTGGTGTGCAGCTGCTGGAGCTGATTTACAGTGCTGCGGCTGTGGCTGGTCATAAATAAATCCTCTTATATAGTTGTTATGAACACCTGTTAGATCATCTGTCAGCAAAGCGCTGTTCACATTTATCATGGTGCAGTAGTTATTTTACTTCAATCCATTTCCAACTGACTCGGCCTCCATCACTGGATTACTATTACCACACCATAATCGCTCGTTTCCACTCCATGTTACAACTTGCAGATAAAAGATTTCACTACTTGGCCAAATTTCATAAATAAAGGAGCAGTTCAGTGCAGTAAAAGTTTATTTTTGTCATCATTTGTCACCCCATTATTCTATAAATCAAATGGAATAGCACTATTGCTAGCTCAGGCGTTGCTGTCAGCTCTACGTGTGGAAATGGTCCGTTTCTTCTTTTTAGATGAGATGACATGTCTTTCAGACTTAACCGGCTTATGGCTTTGTTTCACCCATTTTATTTTATTGCCCCTTCAGAAAATCCCTTGGAGACGGCAAGAGACTAAAGAAGTAAAGCGGAATTGGAAAACACAGTAAAACATCCTGCTCTCAGTGTGTTATGTACATTTCCCACCCTTGCAATTGCTCATTTACAAACTTGGCCACAAAAATAATGGCTCTGGATATAAAATAGCCCCTAGGCTTTTAACAACAGTGTTTTAGATCACACCTCAAGAAATGGATGGACAAAAAGCAAGGCTATCTTGGATTCTGTTCTAACTCACATGCACACACCTCTAAATAATGTAAGACTGGTAGAAATACCCCCCCCCCAAAAAAGAAGCTGCTGCGTGTATTATTATTATTATTATTATTATTATTATTAAAAAAGAAGCTCAAGTTAACAATTCATGCATCCGATGAAGTAGATTCCAGTCCACAAAACTTTATGCCATAATAGATTTGTTTATCTTGTTCACCTTTAAGGTGCCACAAGACTGTTGTTTTTCAGTGCAAAAGACTGACACGGCTACCACTCTGGAAACAATAATAAAGAACAGAAATTGTGTTGCATGTCTTATCTGAAAATGTCAGATATATGATGAAAGAAACATCCTATATCTCTTTTGTTTAAATGGTATTGTATATTTTACAAAACTTTATTTAACTTGAAATGATGCTACTGTGTGCTGCTCTTAGCCTTTCGAAAAGCCTAGAATTTATAGAAAGATTGTGAACTAGATTCCAGGGAGAATCTTGAAGAAAGTAAACGTCCCTTTAGGGTTTTTTGGTTTTTTTTTAAAGGCAATGGAAGAAAATAATAAAGGAGCAGGCTAATAGAAAAAGGTTTATAGTGATATTATACTTCCAAGTTGGTTCTAATTCAAGTTACATTCTTCATAGTCATTATGTAGCTCATAAATTCAATAAAGTGTTTTACTATTACTATAAAAATGACAGGAGGGGGGTTTTATGTTGTAAGTTTCGTTAGTTGCTCTTCCTGTTTTATGTGGAAGTTCTATGCCCATTATGTCATTAAAGTCTCTGGAGTCTGAAGGGCTCAGGCCTCTCCATTACTTATCAGTGGCATGGGGCAGCATGTGGGGCAAATGTTTACACTTCTGCTATAGGTAGTTGTCACCATCATTTATGAATAAGCCTCTCCCCGTTCTGCGGATAAATATATTGTCTGTGTTGGGTATATAATATGAGCAGGTGTCTCATTTTTTCTCCCATGAGGTGATGATGGCCTTTTGAATTTAGCCAGGACCCCAACTGAGGAATCTTAAGATCAGTTGTCATCTCTGGATGAGTTAAAACCCCACAACGAGTATTACAGTGATGCTGTGTGTCTGCATGAAAGACAGAGTATATATAAATATATTCATATACGCATTCACAAAATCCACAAGTTGTCTGGTCCAAAAAACCTTTAAGGCTGCAATAGGTTAAATCCACCTTCATCTCTTGAGTGGCTGCTGCAGGAACTGAAAGTACCAAAACAGAACACTTAGTCCCAAAATGTTTAGTTGTCTGCAGATGTACATAAAGTTCGACAGATGTCTACAAGTGAAAACATTACATCTGAATGGATCATTCACCTTAGTCGCAGTTAATCCTCTCAACATTTTTCAAGAAATATTACCTTAGCTCATGAGTTCACAATGGAGTAAGTTGCTTGGATGAACCACAAGCGAAATATACACATGCATGTGCATCTATTGAAGAGCCTGTTCCTGGACAATCTATGTTGTATCAGTAGAACTTAGTGTACATCCATGTTGTTTATTCCACCTTCTGATAGTCTGGATTTTATCTCTGTGTTATCTCTGACATACTGTTTAGTTTCTAAAAATTGTTGTTGTTTAGTCATTTAGTCGTGACCGACTCTTCGTGACCCCATGGACTAGAGCACGCCAGGCACTCCTGGCTCCCACTGCCTCCCTCAGCTTGGTCAGATTCATGTTTGTAGCTTCGAGAACGCTGTCCAACCATCTCATCCTGTCGTCCCCTTCTTCTTGTGCCCTCCATCTTTCCCAACATCAGGGTCTTTTCCAGGGAGTCTTCTCTTCTCATGAGGTGGCCAAAGTATTGGAGCCTCAGCTTCACGATCTGTCCTTCCAGTGAGCACTCGGGGCTGATTTCCTTAAGAATGGATACGTTTGATCTTCTTGTAGTCCATGGGACTCTCAAGAGTCTCCTTCAGCACCATAATTCAAAAGCATCAATTCTTCGGCGATCAGCCTTCTTGATGGTCCAGCTCTCACTTCTATACATCACTACTGGGAAAACCATGGCTTTAACTATACGGACCTTTGTTGGCAAGGTGATGTCTCTGCTTTTTAAGATGCTGTCTAGGTTTGCCATCGCCTTTCTCCCAAGGAGCAGGCGTCTTTTAATTTCGTGACTGCTGTCACCATCTAAAATAAGTTTCTAAAATAAGATTTATTAAAAGTCCAGGTGTTGCCAAATCCTGATACTGTGGCAGTGATTGGGAACTGAAGTTAGTTATAGACACCCAACGGTGAAGGAAGGAAAGGACATTCTGCACATGCTCAAAGGTAGTCCACTTTAACTGTAATTTCAGATGTACCACAGCTGAGCCCTACTACTAGCAATATGTTCCAATATCAAAATATTAATTAATGCTGACTTAAATTAAACTCTGCCTCTGAATAGTAGGGTAAGTAGTGTTGTAAAGCAATAAACTGGGAATACCCAGAAAGGTGCCTTTTCCTTTCTTACCTTCCTGAAGATAAGAGTCAGAAATTGGAACACCTCCCCAATTGATTGTATTGATTGCTGAAGCTATTGAGTTTAGAAATGTGACCAAAGGTAATCAACTTCAGTAATTTGCACTGTGGCACAATCTGTCACATGTAAACAGAAAAGTAGCCCTCTCAGTACCATGAAGTCACAAATAAGTCTAGTAGTGTCAGTATTGAGAATTTTTTGAGCTGTGGAGGGTAGATTAGAGGAAGGAATTATTGTGGTTTCTTACTACTTTGGTTGTATTCATTGCTTGCGGTGTACGGGATGAAGCAAGGTAATATATATGCCCTTAAGCCTGGGCTTTTCCCAGATGTTTGTATTGTGCACAAATAACCCAAGTGGAAATACACCAGTGCTAATTCTCTGGCCAGAATGCATCAGGGCCTTAATCTAAAGCTTCCCATCCATCCAGCTGTCTGGCATTTGCTATTATAGGGCACCCAGAGAGAAATGAGGCTTTATAGCTGCACCCTGGGTGACAACTTGATTTTCTGCTTTCACCATCAGCAGCAGCCGCCCAACATGATGGGGCTGTTAATTTGTGCATTTCATGGTGTCTGACAGGGGGGCCAAAGAGGAGGGTTACAGGAGAAGGGAATGGAGCATGTCCCAGCCTCGGAAGCACCTGTCTGCATTGATGGCACAGAGCACTTCTTATTAGCGTGCAGGTCTCTAAATGCAGCCCTGGGATGACAGCCTGGCATTCCCAGCACCCACACAGTGTGACAGGCGCCGGCAGCCGGTCCCATTGTTTGCCCTTGATGAGCATGTCATTAATGGAAATGGAAGAAAGTGAGGGCCACATCAGTATTCAAATAGCCTCCATTCTCTCTGCCATTCATCTTGCCTGGCTGGGATGGGCTGCTGCAGATTTCCTTCAGTGGCTCCACTTGCACATTTTTACAGATTTATCCCTTGCATGGGAGGGGAGAAACCCTGTGTGTGCAGTTCGGTCTGGTTGTCCCAGGCACCCCTCCACAGGCATCCTCAAACACTGAGAACATATTTTCTGTACCTAAAAACAAAGTGGGAGCACGATCTCTTACTCTCCTCCACTGTTGTGAATTATTATTGTTTAATTAGAGAATACTTGGTGGGCTATTCATTTGTCTAGGGGTGGCTGGTTTCTCTCCCTTGCCCTAGCCAAGATCCACAAGAACTTCAGGATTGCTTTTTGCAGCTGCATCTCCTTCCCCAGCAGCTCCCTCCCAAAAGCCTGCATCAGCGCTGTCCTTCCAACATTGATGGGTACAATAGGAATCAAGATGGACTTAGTTAGCTGCTGTTGTGCTCAGCTCAGCTCAGTTTTGCAGACTATGCCCCACTGTGTTGATCAGGCTTGTTTTTAGTAACATATCCTTGAATACAGAAACTGCAGTTGCCCAGAGATCATATGGAATATCTCGTTCTGAGGGTTTTAAGAGATATGAGGTAGGAGTTTTCTGCCTACACAGACTTGTGCACCTTGAAATGTCAGTGTGCATACATGTGAGAATGTTTGGTTCGAATAGTTATTTACAAATGTTTAGATTAGATGCTACTGTGACATGAACCTGCCCCCAAACCCAACCTTTGATCTCTTTGAACATACACACACAAACACACAAACACACATATCTATATCTTTATATCTATATATCTATATATCAGTACAGTGGTACCTTGGGTTAAGAACTTAATTCGTTCCGGAGGTCCGTTCTCAACCTGAAACTGTTCTTAACCTGAAGCACCACTTTAGCTAATGGGGCTTCCCACTGCTGCCGCGCCGCCGGAGCATGATTTCTGTTCTCACCCTGAAGCAAAGTTCTTAACCCAAGATACTATTTCTGGGTTAGTGGAGTCTGTAACCTGAAGCGCCTGTAACCCGAGGTACCACTGTAGTTGGGGGGCTCAAGTGGGGAGAGTGTTGCTGCACCAAGGAACTATTTTTGGGCTTCCCATAGGCAGCTGGTTAGCCACTGCAAGAACAGGTTACTGGGCTATATGGGCCACCAGGGATCTAATTATGTTGATAGTGGTTTTACTATTATTGTTAGCCACCCTAAAGGTACTGTGAGCAGGGGCAGATGAGTGGGATATAATTTTAAAATAAAATAAAATAACAAAGTACTAAAATAATGTTACATTATGCCCTCCTTTCAGTTTGGAAAAAATATATGCGTATTCAAGACGAGAGCTTGAGAGAGTGGGGCTTCCCTTGAAAACTGTCTGCAAGTTTGCAGCTAGTGCAGAATGTGAATGCTGGAGTGCTGAACTATGTATCAAACTAGAGACAAAAATGCTAATTCTCCAGGATCTGCACTGGCTGTCTATATGCTACTATGCCCTAATGCTGACATAGGAAATTGCTCAACTGCGGGAGCCTCAAATACTTAAAGGAGAACCTCTCTTTTTATCTGTCTGCCCAGACTTTGCAATCTGCAGGGGACACCCTTCTTGCCACCCTGCCAATGGGTATGACCAGTCAGGCACTGACTCAATATGGGATCTGCGGTGCTGCCACAAAGAAGGCCCCCTCTTTGGAGGTATGTCAATCAGTCTCATTACTGAGTCTTTCTTGTCAACTCAAGATGCACCTATTCACCAAGGCCTTTTTTGGTGATATGGATGTTGGTGGATGGGTCATCTGTATATTCATATTATTAGTTTAATGGTTAATGGTGCCCTCTATATATTGTTGGACTACAGCTCCCATCACCCCTGATGACAAGCCATGCTGGCTGAGGCAAATGGGAGTTGGAGTGGCTACCACTGTACGTTGGCTATCCCTGTATTAAAGGTTCTCAACTTTTCTTAACCTGATCCAGATTCTGCCCAGTACTCCAGAGCTCTGATTCTTGTTGTCTGCTGTGTGTGACTAGTCTAGTATTGGAAAGAATAAAAAGTAAAAAGAAAGAGGCAGAACTGTTGTGCTTATTTATGCAGCAAGCCTCACTGCCCTTATACAGTACTTCTAAAAGGAGGGGAAGGAGGAGTTCTATTCACCCAGCTCTCCCATTCATTCATTCATATTGTTTAAGGCTTACTGTGCACAATCTTTCATTTCTCCATTAATTAATGGTGAAAATAGATATAGCCAGAAAAATGGCCAACGTAAGCAGTGCATTAATTTATTTTTAATAAATAGGGAATGCCTCATCAGGGGGAAATGCAAAAGCTTGAAGTATCTCTTCATGCTCTGGTTTCTATTCTTAATCTGCCCTACATGGTCGCTCGCTATTCTCCCTTTCTCTTTAAGGCTCCCACAATCAATTTATTATGACATTTAACAAAATATTGTAGATAAGGGCAGGGAGGAGGGAGTACTTTGGAGAAGGTATTCAGGTTGAACAGCCAGAAAGGAAAGGAAGGAGAAACAGTCAGGACAAACACCAGTCTAATTGATCTTGTTTATTACATAAAATTGGCTGGAGCCAAAGAGCAGGAAAAGGCACTCACCTCTCTATTCTAAGCATTTGTGGCCTACGCTAAAAAGAAAGAGGTAAAATCAGCTCTCCTGAAGGCCCAGGGCATTACCGGAACATAAAAATAATTAGTTGCAGAGAAACAAAACTGCGTGAATTGTGTGAATTGTGAAGTGTTTTGCTGGGATTCCAGGAATGGCTGTTCTAATGAGGCCCCACACTTCACATTACGCCCCTGGTTTCTAAAAGCAGGTCTTCCCCTATTAAACCCAGACAAAACAAACAAACAAACCGCTTTTAATGTGGTATTTCATTTACATTCAGTGCTTTGTTCTCAAGCACCTAGGTTCCAATAAGTGCATGTAATGTTAGTAAACTGCAACAATTCAGACCCCCCCCCCACAGCCCACATAAAGACACCAAAGAGGATAAAGAGAGGAATTGCAAGTTACAAAACAATTGTCCCAGTGGTTTTGAACCTAAACTAAATAAGCAGGATGTAGGAGATAATTTGCATTTGCAAGGTAGAATCAGTGAACAAGAACGGCTAAGTAGCCTTACTCCCTGTTTTCCTACACACATTTCCCCCCAACATTAATGGTACCTTTGCCAACAGAGTTTGTTTGAGGAGCATGCATTCAAATTTGGGTTTCTTTCCTATGGCAGCATCTGCCCTTCTCCCATTATGCAGCCTGCACCATTAGAAGTTATTCTAATTAACAATACACTGCTTCCATTATCCCTGAAATGATTTCCCGTAATTTTAAAAATGAGTTTGTGACAACATTACGTCAAATGTCGGGTGGATTCAACTTTTCTCTTCAAGAATCTGCTTTCAGCTTGATTTCAGACTTTAAAGAACACAAGGGCCCTGCTGGATCAGACCCAAAGCCCTTCACCATGGACTCCAGATACAGGAGGCATTTCAAGCTCAAAAAACAAAGAATACGATGCATCACCAGCAACAAGCTGCCCCTTTCCTGATTACAAATCAGCTGTGTTATTTTTAGGCTCTGTGAATTAGCTGTGTACTGTTGGATTCTACTTCTCAAATGATCAATGAGGGTAGTTGTAATCCAGTAAAACCCAGAGAGCCACAGGTTAGCTATCCCTGCTGTATGGATAACCCCCCCCCACACACACACCCCTTCCTTCTTTGCCCTTGGAGTAAGAGAAACCCTGGTGCACGACTGCATGAAGAGCTCTACCAGAGATCTGTATAAAACCTTATTAATAAACTCGTCAAGTTACCAACTTCTGAATTCCATAGTCAAGCTTCAACAGACAATATACTTCTTTTTCTAAAAAGACTGACATTTCAGATGCAGTGCTGAGCATCTGCAGCTGAAAGAGCTTGCAGGGCAAGTGGCACGTGCTTGTGTGAGAGAGTATGAGACCTGCCAAGTACAAAATATATTTCTATTAATGGAAATGTTTCTGCAATAGAGAGGTTATTATGAAAAAAACTATAATCCTGTCAGTATCATGTAAAAACATGTTTTCGATAACCAATGTATTGGTTCCAGTTCAGATTGAAATTACTGACACTGACGCCTACCTAGTGATGTGAGATGAGAATATTCTCTACAAACTGTAAGTTCTGTGTCCTCTACACAGCTGCTTTAAATGTACACACCTCATTAATCGAGAATATTCTCCAAAAGATTATTCTCGAGAATTTAACATCACTACTTTGACTAAATGAAGATGTACTCCCAAGTTCTATTCTGAGGGGGATATTTCAACAGCAGAAAGGATAATATGCTGCTTTAGAGAATCTCCTCAGTTTCCAAAGTGGTTTGCCAAACAGTATGAAGACAGTGGGAGAAAGAACTCAAGCCCCAAAAGCTCTGGACAGCCAGAGCTACTTAAATGGCACTTTGTATCGTAGCCCTTTTTGTAGGTGGAACATACCCTGAGCAAGTCTTGATGCCACAGGAAAACAATTATTGAAGTACTCAGGAGTAGATCTAAATTGATATCAATCAGATTATTTTTCTCAACACAGTATCTCCCCCCCCCTTTTTTTTCTTTCTGCAGTGAGAGAATGAAAGACATGCAACTGTTTCCATGACAGAAATCACACTTTCATTCCTATTTGCCAGGGCCATGAATGGAATGAAGATTCTATTACTTGAAAGCAATGAAAATATGTATTATTTTCCTGCATCCATCATTTATGCCACAGAACAGATCCAGAGCAGAAACTCCTGTTTAAATCTCTATCTCTTCTGTCAAAACAGCCACATTTTGAATACAGGTGTGCCTTTAATGTCATTGTGCACCACATAAAGTTGCATTTTCATTGACTTGAGGGAGTGCTAAGATTAATAGCTGCCAAAATCAGGATGCCATTATGATATTTTGTATTCTAATGGGAAAGGAAAGCAGTATTTGCTTTCTATTCTAGAGCCGGAGTATCAAATGTGCAGGAAATAATCTAGTGCATTACTGTACTCTGAAATAAATTGAAGCCCTTACCAGACAATTAAAAACAATAATCTTGATTTTACTTTTAGTGCTATGCCATTACCAGCCCTAAGATAATACCAGTGGTGTGAGACTTCAGAAAGTATCAAGTCATTGTGAAATGTAGCCTAATTTTTAAATCTATCAGATATAAACAACAACAAATACTTAGCAACTGTATAACAATTCAAATCATTTCACATACAATAGCTTGTAATTATTACAAGAGCCTTGTAAGCTAAATGCATGGTATTACCCCCATTTTGCAGATGAGAGCAGAAGTTAAGAAGATTGCCTAAGGCTACCAAGTGAATTCATGGTAGAGAAGAGATTCAAACTGGGAGCTTTCTGCTTTCCTGCTCAGTCTTTTAGCCACTATGAAGATTCATATTTAAGGAACACCAAAACTTACCATATTTAAAAAATGCAAAAATAAAATGAAAAGCTCACCAGATCAGCCTCTCAGGATATAAAACATTTTAACATTTAAAGGGCTTTTAAGTGGTGCTGTGGGATTTCCTTGCTCTCTCGAATGATATCAGTAACAGCATCCAGAAAGGGACGCATGGCATGCACTATTGGAACAAGTGCACTTAATTGTGAGGAAGAAATTTCACATCACCAACAGTGAAACTAAAAGGCCATTTTGACTGTAGAGACTGTGGGCATTCTGCTCTTTATGATGGGCAAGCTGCCAATATAACAACTACTTTCCTGTCACATGGTAAGGAGCTATGGTCAGAGCAGCAGGCAGCGTGGGACAGGGATTCCTGGGGGGGCGGCCCTAAAAATTGTGCACCCGGGGTTCCAGCCACCCTCTCCCCCGCTTCACCCCGGCATACACATGTTCTCCAAGCCCCCCCCCGACTCATAATCTTTCACTCTATTCAGTTCATTAAAATACACATAATGCCTGTTGCTAAGCCAGCTCAGCCAAATGCTGTGCTGGCTGGGGTCCTCGGGTAGTGGGCCATGGTGGAAACAGTGGGCTCTTGGGCCTACTGTCAGGGGCAAGGTGGATGTAGACACTGGTTAACCCAACCAGGGATTTTGAGGAGGAGCTCCACATCACCCTCCATAACCAGGAGGTCCATTCCCACTCAACAAAGTCCACGACAAGCCTGCCCCTCCAGACACTAGCGAAGGAACGGGGTGCAGTGGGTGTGGCCTGACCCAGGGTGACTGCTGCCCCGCCCCCCCGGGATGCTCGCCGCAGGCGGCACCCTCCTGGGGTGCCGGAGCAGCTAGCTCCGCCTCTGCCTCCAGAGCGGCTATCCTGCTGATGTGTGCTTGAATTTCTCACTCTTCTTCTTCTTGGAGGCAATATAGGTGATATATATATGTATTTGCTTTGTGGCGAGGAAATAAAGCAGTTCTGGTATGTTTCCAGGACTGTCACATCTTGATTATTGAGCTGGCATTTAGGAATGCAACAGGTCATGCTTCCCAGCCCCCATACACATCAAGCATCTTCCATGTAAAAGAGTGAGTCTTTTCCTCCTTTCCAGAATAACCTATAATTTACAACCCACTAGAGCTGAAAATTGGTGTCCCAACATCTAGAGGGTACCCTGCTGTACAGGTTCATTCTCCACTCACAAACACATTTTTAATACATATATATTATTATAGTTATATCCTGTCTTTCTATGATTACAAACCAAACAGTGGAAACCTATTCTACAGCGGAATTTTCCAGTTTTATTTGGACATCCATGTCCTAGCTCTAGGGGCAGAGAGGAGATACAATAGAAAAATGCACAGTCAGGATTAAAATGTATTAAAGGCCTATGCTTAAAATTTGAACCCAATGAAAAGCAACTAGAAGCTGAACTAAACAGGCCTTTCACTGAAAATGTGGACTTTGGGGAGGGCATCTACCCTTTCTCCAACAAGGGATTCATAAGAGGATTCTGCATTCCCTTCACAGAGGCTTCCTGAGAAGGTAGCAGCATATAAGCAGGGAAAGTTCCTTCTCTTTGAGGAAAATAGGATGGGGTAGTAAGGTAGTGGGGAGAGAGAAAGAGAGAGATCAGGAGAAGTAAGATGAACATATAACTTGGCCCCTAGGGATTCTCCCTGCTTCCCTCTTCACTTCAACTCTATGTCCAAATGTTTAAAACTTACAAAAGAATTTTGGCAAGGCAGCCAAAAGAAAGTGTCCCTATGTGCCCCACTGCCCCTACTTGATGTATGGATGGACTATTCAAAGGAACCCTCTTAGTAAATCACAGTGGATAATGCGTTGCATGTATCCCATGATTCCATAACTGCAGCAGGCTTAGTGTTGAAACCATTGAAACTATGGTTGTGTACACATCACCGGCTTAAAACACAGGTCATTATTTTTCTAAATCTGGATTGATTGGTCCTATGTAGGCCCAGCCTTAATGCAAAATATTAGCTTTTCTAATGCATTGTATGCCTAGCCTTGGCCATTGGGGGCAGCAAGAGAGGGGAGATAGCTCTTGACAGAAACCAATTCTATGTTAATAGTAAAAACCTGCTTCTGACTAGAGTTGCTACGAGAAGAGATAAATATCCCTTTGTTGGCATGCAGAACAGCTGTGATTTAGCCCATCTCCTCACCCAACAAGCAAGCAAATGATCTATTTTGAATTAATTGCTCCAAGATAGTGTGCTAGTCTGCAAAACATATCCTGGTTCCTGCCAGCTTAACATATCAGGGTGGAGATTCAGAACGCTATTATTGCAGCAGAATATTATTTAGGTTTTATGACAAGGAGTTAGGGTCAAGATGAAAACTTTTCAGATTTACATTTTTATCCTGCACTGACCTTTTAGCTCCATTCCTTAATTGAGCAAGGCATGCTAAAGAAAGTGATTATTATGAGGCGGCCACATCCCCAGGGTGTTATGAGGTACCAGGCACAGTTAAACTATCTCAAGACAACCATGTTCTCTAGAGTTGCTTTATTGCTATTATAAAAAATCTTTATATGGTGAAAAATTTGTATTTTTATGCTGGAAGAAGATGAAGATGACAGTTTAGACTTTGAACGGTAGTTTCCGTTTGAGCTTTGTGCCCACAGAGATTGTAAAACATCTAAGACTGGGGCGGCCACTTGATTGGCTTCTTAGGATTCTAAAGGGGTAAATTAATCTCTGTGAAATTCATAGTTGGAACATTCTGCCATTAACTGGCACTTTCCAGTTATCAAGGTACTTTATGAAACTGAAAAAGTCCTATTACAGTTGCTAAATAGGCAACTTTGGGGGTGTGGTTCTCATGAAACCATCACTTCTCTAGGGTAGCTAATCTTGACTGTGCTTTGTGCTAGTTAAAGACACAATGGCAGCCTCCTTGTCAAATAACCTTATGCCATGTTGAATCATATTCCTAAAAAGGATTGTAGTTTGTATGGTGCGGGCACCTAGAACTCTGGTTGTGTTTGGAAAGACTTCAACACCTTCCGAGTATTTGATCAAGGACACTGCAACATGTTGCTAATGGTACCTCCATCTGAATTCTCCACCACCACATTTACCTAATATTTTGAAAACCTATTTCCATGATTCAAATCTGGTGCTGTGAAGCACCAGTCAGGAGCTTTGACACTTCCAATGGAGCTGTTCTGAATGATGTATCTATCAATAGCTTTTGGTTGTACACAATGCCCAAAACTTGCATCTGAATCACTTAAAGCAAAGAGAGTTCCAGGGTATCTTTAATATATACATGATGCTCTTTTACATATACACATATACTGTCCCTTAGCTGAATTACACTTGTGGCCCTTCGGAGTCAGAGCCAATGGTTGGGGTGATGTAAGTTCAACAACATCTGGAGGGCCACAAGTTCCCCATCCCTGGTTTAATCAGGCATTTGTTTTCAGCTTCAGTCTACATGATCAGTGCATGTCCTCGGCAACAACTATGACCCCAAGATGGGCTTTCCCCACCATGTCTGCCACACCACAGACTGCAGCAGAGAGTATTAGAGAAAAGTGAATGCATTTCCTTTTTACTAAACTTCTAGCTAATACTACACAATGTTTGCGTAGCCTCTGTCTAGTTAACTCTTCCCCTAAGAACAGACCCATTTTGTTTGTTTCTCTTTCTCCCAACTTGTTGAGACAAGATCTCTGCTATTTTCTCTGTCTCATCTGCACTCATCCTGTAAATAATTCCTGCATGAATAAAACCTTTGAACTCCAGAAACTGTAAGTGATTTTTCCAATCTAATTCACCCTAGCTGCAAGGTCTGCCAACAATGAGTGCTTTCAGTTGAATTATATCTCAGCGTTTCCCATCTATACTAATGAGGGTGGTTGGCTGCACTTGCAATGTGGGTTGTTGCTCCCTTCTCTTAAATTCCTTACCCTTCATAACTTCTGAAAAACTAAGGCCCACTGTAGGCATGTATGCAGGCATTTTTTACCCGTGTGCTCAGCCTATTATTATTTCTGAGATATAGCAGACTTGCATAAAAGAAGTGCCTGGATCCACAAACAACCCACTGAGGAGTGCCTTGCCAACAAAAGTAGGGGTGCAATGATAGACGGTACCCAGCAAAACAACACTACACACGTTTTTTTTTAAAGTCACCTACCTATACAATGCAGTCCAGTACATCCAAAGTTGGGTAACATGCAATTTTATGTTGTTGTTTTCCTTACCGCATTATCTGCAGATGCAGAAAATCCAAATTAAAAACAGGAACAGTCCAGGCTACCATTTGAAAGAAAACAGCATCATGTGGATGACATATAAAATACATGCACACACTGGATAAATCAAATTCACTTTAAACTGCTGTATGTACAGTACCTCAGTCTCTCCTGTTAGTAAATGCTGTCTCTGGGAAGTATAAGGCCTGCTTCTGCATAACTAGATAATATCTACATTGGTATAATTCTGCTTAGCTACACTTTATGCAACTTTTGCTTTTTACACCATGTATGTACTGATCAGCTAACTGTCCAGTCAGATGTGTTTTAAGGCTAAAAAAAACCCATATACTACACTTCATATATTTATATTCCATGATTCAGTCTTCTATTTAATTACTTGCCTGGTCGCCCCAGATGACATGCAGGCAAGCACAGAAACCGAGCATGCTTGCAGACAAGGGACTCATTCCTCCTCTGCCAGTCTACTTGTAAAAGGCAATTGTCAGTCGGAAAGAAAGAAAGAAAGAAAGAAAGAAAGAAAGAAAGAAAGAAAGAAAGACTATTAACTTTTCTAGTCTAATATACAAGGCTGTCTTATTTATTCCTGAATAGTCTGATTATCTATACTCTACAGCACTATTGGAAAATGGTGATGAGTTTTAGTAGCTGAAGGCCGTACATGCTTATTTCAGTATACAAGACTAAGGTGCAAATGCAAGATAATCTTAAATTCTCTACTTACCAAGAGACAATAAAAGCTAACTAGAGTACTCTTAATATTCCTATCCAATTGATAACTAACTTTCATATGAATCCAACTACAAATATCAGACCTGAATAATTATACATTTAAAAGCAAAGAAAGAGTCAGGGTGTTTTTAATATATTAGCCTGACACAACCATCTTGGTTGAAATGCATTTGGTAGCTTGTTCCCTACCATGTACAGTGGTACCTCAGGTTACAGACGCTTCAGGTTACAGATGCTTCAGTTACAGACTCCGCTAACCCAGAAATAGTACCTTGGGTTAAGAACTTTGCTTCAGGATGAGAACAGAAATCGTGCGGTGGCAGCAGGAGGCCCCATTAGTTAAGGTGGTACCTCAGGTTAAGAACAGTTTCAGGTTGAGAACGGACCTCCAGAACGAATTAAGTTCATAACCCAAGGTACCACTGTATTCATTTCTTCTGGCGGTTACATAGCCATTTTCAGATGTCCCTTGATCCTGCTACATCCTCCCCCCACCCCCGGGAAGCTGGGCTCAGGAGTCCTATCCATGATGGGACAGAATATTATACTGTGGTTTGTGCACTAGCATCCTTAATATTTCCTTCCTTTCAGAAGCAAATAGAGCGTACCCTTATCTGAATGCTAATTTCCTAGTTAAAACCCTCCCTTGCTGACAAGGGACTGAAAGAGTTTTAAATCACAGATGTAGAGTATCAAATGCAATAATGCTCTTGCAATAGTGCATTGAAGCCTCAATTAATTAACCCTTGGGCTAAGTAGGCAGGTACACGGTGGTGGCCACAGGCGGTGGATGGATGAGATTTAAATGTGTATCTCATTTCCCCAGCACGGAACATGCCGTTTGGTTCAGAAAGGAGTCATTTTGCACACTCGCCTCATTTACTCTCAGTTTTAATCCCTTTAATTCCACCTGAGATCCAGGCAAGAAAGGAAGAGGAAAGCGAGGTGTAAAGGCTGCCGAGCTGGCCTTTGTTTACATACTTTTTCCCTGGGGGACCCCCCACAACAGAGCCGTGGCTTCTGGCCTTTTCATTGGGCTGCAGGGCTTCAAAGCAGTTATCATATGGAAATAGTTAAACAGAGATTAGAGGGGGGAGCACTTCACAGCAATCCACCCTTTTAGCTAAGGCAAAAGAAGGGGCAGGCGGGAATTGAGAGGAGAATGTGGGTTGCAGAAGGAACTGAAGGGCTCGGTAGCCACAAGGGAGAGTGGAGGGGTTAGGTTGCAAAAGACCTAAACCTTAGGCTAGGGGGACCACAGCTGTTGCGTACCTTTCGTTTTCCTCTCACAAAACAATGATATTTCACCACACAACAACAATATCCAGGAGTTATAGAAGCATCTCATATATAGTCTAAAATCACCTAATTTTAACAACAAGACAGTTAATAGGACCAGAATTTAAGAATTGCAAGATGATGTGATATGAGCACTGGTGTTCACATGCGTGTTCCCTTTTTCTATGAGTTGGAGAATGCTTTGTGTATGTAGTGGGAGGAAATTTCCATGTGCCACACATTCATCACCCGTACAGGTTTCCTGCACCTATGGGGTTTAAACCAAATGAAAAGTTTTTATATATGTGTTGGTTCAAGGGGAAAAAAGCTATATAAAAAGGAGAATTCCTAGATGTCAAGATCCAAGTGTGGGCCATGTACCCTTTGGTAAGAGAAAACCAGCAGAGATTTAAAGTCTCAAAATATGCAGCAGAGTAAAGCATCGAAATATAGGTGACTCTTTAAGGTGAGTTCAAAAGTTTCCCTCTTCCTCTTAAGTTGGAAAATGGTCACACATTTGGTTTACTTACAAACTCTCCAAAGGTCAGATTCATGTGCTTTTCCATACCACATTCAGAAAAAGTGCACAGGCAGTAAAACATGGCTTAGTTACAAAGTGATGAACGTTCCTAGAGTATTGGTGGTTCACATATCTTAACACTCATGAGGTTTACTGGTTGACCTTGGACCAATCACTCTCTGAAACTATCCATCCTAAAAAAAGGGTCATGTACCAGGCCAGACTTGTACTTTAATCCGCCAAATTTACAGCTCTAGAAAATACACCTCCACCACTCCTATTGTGAAAAGGAACTGCAATTCCCACACACCTCCACTGTTTTGGAGGAACTTTAATATATTTTTCTGAGTTATGGTCTGTGTGCTACGGAAAGTGAGTATGTAGTTCTCTCTCTAGACTTGGTACCGCCTAGTCCAGCATGGCTGTACTGGAGCTGATAGGAGTTGTAGTCCAAAGTATCTGGGAGGCACCAGCTTGGGGAAGTCTGGCCTAGTCCATTATAGGAGACAGTCGGCAGTTAGGTATTCCAAGAAACTGAAAAGAGAGTCACATCTAAAACCAGTTTTGCTCCATTTGGTAGAGTGCAAACCAAAACAGCTAAGAAGGAACATTTTGGAGTATTTGACCAGGCACTACTTTAGACTTTGGGAAGTCTCAATTAAATCTAGAATAGCCTGTTCTTGCTTTTTGCACCCAGATTTATAAATAAGTTTATTATTATCAGTTTTACTATGTCCTCAGATTTTTCTTCTCCAAAGGAAATTAATATTGAGAAGAAAGAATATCTGAGACATTTGAAATAACTACTTTTTAATATGTATAATTGAATTGTGGCTAATTTCCTTTGGGAAAAGAGTTGCTTTTCAAATATAACCTGGGTAGAAGTATCAATAGGAAGGAATGGCTGGCTCAAATTATTGGCATGGTGGGAAGATCAAACTTCCAGCCGGATGTTCTTTTCCAACAACAGCCTGGTCTTCACCAGCTGCCTCCTTCTAATAAAGGCAAATTAACAGGGTTTAAAACTGGCTTTAAATAGTCAAAACTAGAATTCTGCTAGGAGAAACGTGCTAAGAATTGTTCAAACCAATTATTTCTCATAAGGAAAGCAGTTAAGAATATTACAATACGCTAAGGAATATTTGGAAACACAATGAGGTCCAAAATAGGTCAGCCCCAACTAACATGGTTGTGCTGGTTGGAGTGGATGGGAGCTGAAGTGCAAATAGGTCACATTTACCACTGCAAATGATTTTTATTTTTGAAACTATTTATTTATACTAGTATTACCTTGCTACTAGACTCACTTTCCAGGATCTGCATTAACAAGCAGTTCTTCAGTTCTGGGATAGCAAAGCTCAAAACTGTTCTTTGCAGACATTACTAAATAATCATTGATCTACAGTAAAAAAATATGTGTTTATAGATTTTCCTGAACATAAAATGGACAAAAAGGAACACACAATTAGCAAAGTGTGTATGCTTCTGGCTCTGTAGAATGCAGCCTGGTTGAAGAAGCTTCGTTTTCATACTCTAAGGGAAGTTCATACTTTATCAGAAGCCATGAGTCTGACCCCACAACACTGCTGGTAATGTTTGAAGAAAGTTGATCCCTAGGAACCAGTGGCACTGCTCAAGTTGCAGTTTCTTTTAGCTAAAACTATGGAATTTGCTCCCCAAGATGTAATGATGGCCACAAATATGAAGAGGTTTAAAAGAGGGTTAGAGAAAATAATGAAGGATAAGGCTATCAGTAGCTGCTAGCCATGGTGGCTGTATTTTACCCACCATTGCTGGAGGTTGTATGCCTCTAAATACCAATTGCTGAGAATCACAAGTGTGGATGGTGATACCACACTCAATTCCTGCTTGTGGGCTTCCTGAGGGCATCTGGTGTGGCCACTGTAAGAACAGGACCCTGGATAGATGGGCCTTTGGACTGATCCAGCTGGGTGGTTCTTATGCTCTCATCCCTGCCCATGTAGGGCTGGCATTTTTCAAACATTCTTGTGAATAGTGTTGAGCTGCCATGCTGTAGAAAATTAAGAGTTTTCTCCACCGCATGAATCTTCTTTGGATAAAGATATTCTCAGTCAAGGGCATTTTGTGACAGCAGAAGGAAATACAAGGAATTGCAGGGTTGCGGCAAAGAAGTGGAACTCATGCTTTGCACATGGTTCCTCAGCAGGGTCTCAAGCTAGAGAGGTATAAAAGGTTCTAGTCTAAAACCCTGGATAGCTGTGCACAGTAAAATAAATAAATAAATAAATAAATAAATAAATAAATAAATAAATAAATAAATAAATACTTCTGGGCTAAATGAGGAACACAGATTCTCTTCTCTACATCAAAATACCTAAGAAAGTCTAAATATGAACTCAGATATGGAATTAACTCACGTCTGCAATGCTAATCATGTCTACTCAGAAGTAAGTTCAACTGAATTCAGTGGGGCATCCTTTCGACAAGTAGGATTAGGATTTCAGTCTGTGCCTCTATCCATTTTTTGGTAAATTTTTAAAGTTTTATTTAGAACATCTGTTCCTCTTCAGAGCACTGCAGCTCAAGTCACAGCTTCTGGTGACGTCTACACTGATTCCCAGATGCTTTCAGGATAGATGGTGAGACGCAGCTATGTCATCCCCAACTCAGAATTCATCTGGAGCAATCTCATAATGTAGACAAACCTTCTCTTCTACTCCTCCACCCACCCACCCCGCCTCTAAAGCATCTAAATCTTGGGGGGGGGGGGGATCATCTCTCACATCCCACTTGCCAGAAGCTGCCCCCTTGTGTCAAACAAATGCCAATGTCACTGGAGTGAAATGAACAAAAGGAGGGGTAAGAAGGATTGAAAGATTATGTGAGCATGGAAAGGGGGGGGGGTGTTGCTTGTTTCTCACTTGATCCTGGTTCTGCTGGTGGCTGGTTGCCCTCCCCCGCCACCGCCTTCAGCATGGCCTGCACTCCACCGTGTAACTCTCCAGCTCATTTCTCTCCACGCGATTTACCATCTGTGAGCTCGTCTTTAACCTAATAAAAATCATCTAGCTTTTGACTAACAAGAAAAGGAAACAGTGTTCATTGTGGGGTTTGGGGAAAATGGCTTCACTAATCTGCAGGATGAGAATGGAGTGATTTATAGGCGGATTTAACTGGAGGCTATGATTAGGGGGCTGGTAGTAAGTGCATTAGATGTCTAAGTGTGGCAATAGAGTAAATAGGCGTTTTATTTATCGCAGTGCCAGGGGCCTCTTAGCGGAAGAGCGCTTCTCCAAATTGAAATATAGCAGAGTTTACACTCCTGATTAGGGCTTCAAGTGCACAGCCCAAGGCTATCAGCGAGCAGAATCAACGCTCGCTGACACCTAATTGTCACTGGATTAATGTGCAAACAGGGACGGCAAAACAGCCACAACAAATAACCTGGTGTCAGAACTGTTGGTGGCACTGTCCACTAAATGACTGGGGGCCAAATTGAAGTTTATATCTCAAAATCCACTGAGATCAATGCATCAGCCAAGCTGGAAATATGGCACCGGTGTGTGTTTGCTAGAAATTTGCATATTGCACACACTTGGTAGATCTAGAGAGACTGCTATGTGGCTCTCTTAGGACTGTAATTTTTTGAAGTTCTATTGGGGTTTTACAAGTTGATTTTAACTGTCTTATTTTAACAAACTGATTGATATCTCTCAAGGTAGTGAGTATTTTCATTAATATAATTATTTTTTCCTTAACTAAATAACATGGGAAAATATGTCTTATTGGAGAAATCTACACACACACACACACACACACACAGACAGAGAGAGAGAGCTGAATAATTTATCCATGATGGAGGCATTGAGAACAAAATGATTGGCCAGAACTGCCTTAACAGCGCAAGTAGCCCAACAAGTTTTTAGGGGCAGCATTCAAAAGATGTGCCCCAGCAGCCTCTGTGATATCAGTTGAGGAGAATGCAAATGTGTACCTCAGGATCTCTCACAAACAATGCTGCAGCGGATTGCCTTTTTTTAATGCTGTAACTCAGAATACAAATATTGAACATTCACTAGGAAAAATTCAGGGTATTCTATTGAAATATAAGCTCAGTATGAATGAGTGCATTGTATTCATTTGTGTACATAATGCAGATGCTTATGTATACATATTAAAAAGTAACATTATACCGTGCTATCTCTGTCTCTCTCCTTGAGTAGACAGATCTACAATCTTATGCAAATAAGAGCCCTTAACTGTCTGCAAATGCATAACATAAATAAACGTCTATCACTGCTAGTATATGTATTGTGTAAACTTATATTTAGGATATCATTCGATTTATTTTTCTGCTTTACGCTTCACAATTCAGGCTATTAAGATAGATTTATGTGGGGGGAACGCCTTTTACTCTAGGATCTTGTAACTTCCCATTGCTCCTTGCTATTAAATTTTATCACCCTGTTTGTGAATCCAATCATTCCAACAAGTACATATTCAATCTGGGGCACCACCTGTCTGGTTTTGGACCACAGCAAGCCATTTGGGCAGCTGAGTTCTGGCCTTCCTATTTTAGAAACAGATTTGTTGTTTGCTTGCTCCAAGATACTTCTGAACATTCCTAGGCAAGAAGAGGAGGAACAGGGTGGATTACAAGAACATCTAATTCTTTCTAACCCCCCATTTCCTGTTAACTTGAAGAAACTGGTGTGCATCTCTCGGAACAAACATAATTATAATAACATGTTCTAAAGCAAATGAAGGAATAGGTTACTAGCCAAGGAGCACATACATTCCATCATTTGTCTTTTATAATTAGCCATTTAGGAAGAAAAAGTCACAAATATATGATTTACATCTCTTAATGTATTTCTAAAGTTCTTAAGTTTTATTGAGCATGAAAGTTGGTCTTTCCCTGTGGTAAGAACTCAGGAAACTATAGAGCTGGCTAGTAGCTCAATGGTGCAAAGTCTTATGATTTACTCTTGACATTTGCAATTTTTTGCAGTAAAATACTACTTTTCTTTATTTCAGGCCTTTTAGTTGAAAACCTCGTAATTCCCTTTAAGCTCCATTTGATTGTCAATTGTACAACTCTCTCCAAATCTTCAGGCTTATGGCTTTTCATACATATATGATTACTTTTCTATTGCAATATCACCTTAGCACAGATTCTTCTTCTTTCACAAGCATTTCTGAATCTGAGCTTCTGTGAATTTTGCAGCGCCAGTGTTTGAGCATGACAAAATTATTTTGTTTACAAAGTTAAAACAACCACGTAAATTAGCCAGCTTCTTCCTTCAGAACTGTACAGCCAGGAGTGGGGAGAGGATTTGCACGTTCATCACAGTAAAAACATCTGAATAATTCAAAATATAGGTAGTTATTTGGGTGGTGCTGTGGGTTAAACCACAGAGCCTAGGGCTTGCTGATCAGAAGGTCGGCGGTTCGAATCCCCGCGACGGGGTGAGCTCCCGTTGTTCGGTCCCTGTTCTTGTCAACCTAGCAGTTCGAAAGCACGTCAAAGCACAAGTAGATAAATAGGTACCGCTCCAGCGGGAAGGTAAACAGCATTTCCATGCACTGCTCTGGTTCACCAGAAGCGGCTTAGTCATGCTGGCCACATGACTCGGAAGCTGTACGCCAGCTCCCTCGGCCAGTAAAGCAACCCCAGAGTCATCTGTGACTGGACCTATCGGTCAGGAGTCTCTTTACCTTTAAATTTAGGATTTTAAAGCCTATTGTAAAAGTAGCCAGAGCTTAAGACAGCAAGGCAGGGAACCAGCATGCCATACTAACCAGGTGAAAACAGAACAGGAGAGACTCCTTTTCATAACTGCAGGAAGGCAACCATATGTTTCCTAATATCTCATGGGAACCAGAAAAATGTAGGCCCTAGAACCTCGTCCCTGTATACCTGAAGGAGCATATCCACTCCTATCATTCAGCCCGGACACTGAGGTCTAGTTCCAAGAGCCTTCTGGCAAAAAGTGAAATTACATGGAATCAGGGAGAGGGTCTTCTCGGTAGTGGTGCCACCTGTGAAACGCTCTCCCATCTGATGTCAAGGAGCTAAACAACTTTCTGAAGACATCTGAATACAGCCCTGTATCAGGAAGTTTTTTAATGTTTTGCTGTGTTTTTATTATGTTGAAAGCCACCGAGAGTGACTTCGGCAACCCAATCACATGGGCAAGGTATAAATAGTAAAATAATAATAATATGGGGTAATAACACATAGCACTTACATAGAACCCTTCCTAAGTCCATATGTTCCCTGTGCCTGAGGGCTAGGCACAGGGTAGAGGCACTGCTGGCAGTGCTCCAAGGTCAGTAGAGACAGAAATAGGATGTTCCCAGGGCATGCTGAGGAAGGGATTTAGGAAAGGCTGTTACATCCGATCTAAAGCCCCCACTCCATTATCCAAAAAAGGCCCAAGAAAGGGCAAAAAGGGTACACTGACCCTCAAGCTGGTGTACTTTTCTTCTTCCTTCCTATGAGTATCAATTGGGAGGGTCTTAAAAGCAAAGTGGGGGAAGGAGTAAACAGAAAATATATCTCCCCTACACACAAACACACTAAGTTAAGTGGCAGTTTCTCCCCCATGAAATCAACCACCACTGTGAGATTGATGCTTCACATACATGCATAATTCTTTTAACTTTTCTGTAACATAGTCCAATAATTATCACCATATTAAGAATCAGGCTTCTGACTTGGGAACAGATAATCACTCACTTAAGACCACCTTGTTTGAGTTAATGGCTGGGATTTGAACTATGGATCTTGTAACTCACAGCTCATGCTCTTAACCAATGCTCTGTGCTTGATCTTCAGAAACATATATAAATAAGCTGCTCTGAGGATTAATGCAAAAGTGGTTCTGGATTTATTTATTTTTAAGATTGGACAACCTGCAATCCAGTACAATGCCACTAATGAACATTTCTAGCAATCTTATTACCTGAAGACTGGCAAGTAGCTTTCATGAAGAGCAACCAAATAGTTAGCTATATGAGTGATTATGGGTCAATTTTTGCTCAAAGCAAAGGTGGCTGCTAAAGTTTCAAACACATCTGTTTGGTCTCTAATTCATTTGCTGCCAGAAAATCGGAGAACGTGGTATGCAATAGGGAAGTCCCAGGTTCATTTTACTAACAATATGCTTGATGAATCCAATGTATTTTTAATCCAAGTGTAAAACTCTAAGGACAGCCAAGGTGCTGACTAGAGCATGAAAATCTAAATGAATATTCTGCCAGAATGACAGTACTTAAACAACCAAAGTCTCACCCCAGGCGATAAGCCTTCTGCAAAATTCATAATCTATATATAGTTATTGTAAAAATTGTGATTTCATGGAGAAAGTAATTCACAAATCATAATTAGTGCAGTTCCCTGTAGATGACCAAATGCTAAATGTATCTCTACATTTTTGTGATTTAAAAACAAAGCTTTATAATTTGGTAATGTATTACCACAGATGTACATTACAATGATCACATTTTTCAATATATCAAGGAATGAATTCTTCCTTCATTGACATTATTTTAGAATCAGCCTAGCCACTAAAGACTCAGAGCAGAAAGCGGGGCAAAACTAAACTTGAGGCTTTGGGAATTTTCAGGCAAGACGTCAGTATTTTAGACTACAGCCAGTAGCCAATGCTGGCTTGGTGGTGCTCATCTGACCTCTGTTTGGGCACATTGCTGCTGCTTACCAGAAAATGGGGGGAAGGGCAAGATGGCAACACACCCATCTACTTTTCAGTAAGCAGTAGCAATGCAACGAACCAGAGGTCAAGTGAATGTCACCTCCCCAACTACATTGTTTGTTACCATTGCCATCATTTTTAAAAATTTATATACAGTGGTACATCAGGTTAAGAACTTAATTCGTTCTGGAGGTCCATTCTTAACCTGAGGTACCACTTTACCTAATGGGGCCTCCCGCTGCCGCCGCCACGCGATTTCTGTTCTCATCCTGAAGCAAAGTTCTTAACCCGAGGTACTATTTCTGGGTTAGCGGAGTCTGTAACCTGAAGTGTCTGTAACCTGAAGCATCTGTAACCGAGGTACCACTGTACTTCCAGAATCATGCTGCTAAACCTTTCGCCTTTCTGAGAATCTGGGGGCAGCAGCTGGCAGGCTCCTTGGTGTAAGTCAATATTGCCAAACACAATGCATATTATACTAGGTGACTTTCATCTGTGATATGCAACTTTAATTTGAGTTTTCTGGATAGAGTCTCACATATGTTTTATAAACATTCATGCCATAAAGCAGAGATGGAGAGTCTGTGACCCTCCAGACTACAGTCAGACTACAGTTCCAATGACCTCTGACCATTGGTCGTGCTGTCTGGGGCTGATAGTCACAATTCCCCATCCCTGTCCTAAAAAAATAGTAATAGCAGAGGGAAATTTTTTATCTAATATGTATTCTGGAAGGCCTAGACTACATTCTGCAAAACCTCTACTTTTCAGGAGACTCAAAGACTTCAGAGATATGATCCTGAAGAGATTTATAGAGCTAATACCTCACACAAATTGCTTCAACTCTTTGAATCAAAGAAATTTTTTCACTATAAGCCATTACCAACATGAAGGTATGCTGCCGTTTCAGAACACCAATGAAATTATGTGCCTTCTGCTAATGTTGATGTAGAATGGATGGAGATGTCTCCCTGTCACCTTCTTTTTCTCCCCCTGCCCTAATTTAAACGGAAATGTGTGGTCAGATATTCCTTGAAGTTCTTCAGGTTCATTAACAAGGTCAAAATCAATGTTATCTTACTATTTGGAATCATTTTTGGCAGAACAATGAAAAGAAACCATAGTAGAAGTAGACTTAATATAATCATTTTCTTTTCATTGTTCTTTATGGGAAAATAATTTGGCCCGAAATTTAGTGGTCCCATCAGGGAAGTGATATCTTTAAAAAGGTGGTCTGAAGGACAGGTTTTACTGTACTTTAATAGGCTTATAGATTAATATAAATCTTAATATTCATAATCTTTAACATCCTTTTCCTCAATATCCAGTCCATCTATACATCTATTTATAATGTATGTTTCAAACACAAGTTAGATTTTATTTTATTGAACTTATTGATAGCGCTACAGGGACAACCACTTGACCCAGTTTCTCCCTAAAAAAAAAAAAAAAAGAATTCAAATTTAAAAGCTGGGTTTTCCTTGAAAATAATGTAATATTTGCACCTAATATGTGCTTGCAGTTTTGAAGTATTCAATCACTTGGGCCGAACTGTGGCCTTAACAAAAGCACAACTAATGAGATACGTTGTTAGTTATGAAGGGGCATTATTAAGCAAAGTAAAATGTAATGTTAACTGGCCTAATTTGGTTCCATTTCTGTATCAAAAGTGGATAAAGAGCTTATTTGCGTGATTTTTGAGATCTTATGCACAAGTGGGTTAGTATTTTATGTCAGCCTAATTCAAATAGCTTTATTTGACATCATAAAACTAATGCTGTAGCCTCCATAGCTAGAGGTCCAGACAGATGGTTATACTGGTAAATATAACTAACTCATATAATTAGTCAATATGGACCCATTCAAACTATGTTAAAAATGTGGGGCATGATCCACTTGCACCAGGGACACAGTCTTGGAAAGACCATTAAAAGGCTTACCAAACCTATATTCCCTTGCCCTCCCATGAACATGCATAATTTCTGTTGAGGGAAGGCTGAATGGCAATTTGGGAAATGCATATGTATCTCACTCCTCTTATTGCACTGCAACGGACATATGCCCATGTACTGGGAGGGGGGCAGGGAAATAGGGCTTCTCTGAGGCATGCTGGAATCCTCCATATCCTCCATGCACAAGTGCAGCACCCATAAGTGAATGAAGGGATACATAGACAGATGCTCTTCATGAATCATCAGGCTTCCAGAACTGATTGTGCTAGTTCTTGAATTAGTTCAGACAATGATTTTGACATCTGGGTGATATGCAGAGCTCAGCATGCTTAGGGATGACTCTTTGGGCAGTCCTGTGTTTCAAGTGTACATGAGGTTGTGTCCAGATTTTACTAGCAACATATCATGAAATGACCACTTGACCTAGCTAATCATATATATCAGGTGGGGTGGGGGAGGGGAGGGTAATATCTTCATAAGTGTTTGGAAACAAGATTAGGTTAGTCGTCTTGTATCAAGGCATCTAAGTGGTTCTAATTGTTCAAATTGGCCCTTAAAACTTGGTTTATCCAAATTTTACCTAATTTTTCCAATCATAAATTAAGTTCACCTCACTTCCGCATGTGAAAGCTCTCACAATTCATACACATTTTCATGCAAATTTCTCCCAATACATGTTTTTAAAGCAATTTTGCATAATTCACATTTTTGCAAGAAATTTCCCAATATGAAAATCCTCGTATTTTCAGTAATATAAACATCTTTGTTCACACTTTCCCTTAAAATACATTTTATATGCATTTTTTGGGTGAGAGAAGTACAAATTTTGGAGGATAGCTGCCTTTTAGTTCATGTATTAGTTTGGAATGTGCAAGGTAGTTGTATTTTAATTTAAATGCAAGATGAAAAAAGTTCTCTCCCATTCTTATTGGGGGAAAAAATGTAAGAAAGACTTGTATTATTCTGTATCAAAAATAGCATTTATTGTCCTCAATCCATCTACATGCATGGGTGGGAAGGGACGGAGAACAATGGATTCTGCTACCACTCTCCTCTCTAACAAGTGATCAGTATTATCACCAATGATCTGACTGGTTGGCTCCAATGCGGATGGGGCTTTTGAGCCTGGAGTATCATACATGCAGCAACCAATCAGCACCCATATGGGTAAATGTGCATATATAGTACTAGGCAATTGTGTTCTATAACTATTTTATGTAGTTTTATGTTCTATTTTTATTGTATATAGAGAGGCTTTGGCATTAGGACACTAACACATGCATGGAATACGTAGATAGGTTGGCAATTATTTTCTGATAAAAGCTAATGTAAACCCATTGATGGCTGACACGGGTATAACTGAGAATGGGTTTTGGACAAGACAACCTATTATAAGAGTTTTTCTTCTCCTTTCTTAGCTGTTAAGACACAGTTGATTAACGCCTTGGCCTTAAGCGTGTGGAGCTTTTAATATAGTGATTTCTCTTCCTTTAAATATGTGTTGAGGAGGAAAAAAACTCCTGTGTATAATTTTTTATAACACACAGATGAGAAAGTGTATGATCCAGTAAGGTGTGATATTCCAAATCAGATATGGTGTCTGATCTTCTTCTGTCTCTCCCCACCCCCACCTCCCTCTGCTGAATGAAATAAAAATGAAGAGGCCTTTCTGAATGCTGAGAACCATTTGCAGAACTTCGAATTGGAGCTGGCCATCTGGAATAATGGACCGTGTTGGCTGCCTTCCACTAGAGGGAATTATTCAAAGTCATAACAGGCAGTGGTCACTGGGGAACAGGCCTAGGGAAAGCTAGTCATTCTTTCATATTTGTATGGGGTATTAGTGAAGATTTATTAAAACACTTGTCTTGTTCCGAATTGACAGTTGTGGTTATTAATATGGTTAGTTTTATTTGAAGAAGAGTCTCCTTGCTATATTTCAAATTGGTTTACTGCGTTATATAAAATACAGCAACTCCACTGTGATACAATGGAAATAAAAAGAACAATGCCTATATAAACCTGTTTTGTATAATGTACATGGGACATTTACTAAACCCACAGATTCCAAACCACTTTTACTGGACCGCTCTCATGGCCATATGTAGAACTATATAGGACTAAGTTGTTACAGTATTTGCAGGCTATGCTGAACTGCAAATCTACATTGTCTCTGATCATTCCAGCAATTCCAACTGAATTCAGCCTAAAAAAACTGGTTTTTGGAATGCAAGATTAAGGCCTTCCATATGAGTCTTGCACGTGCACACATGCACCTATATATACGCAGCATAATTTGTATAGAATGCATTTCTATACACTATGCATTTAACTAATAATTATTCATATTATATATTGCAACTGTTCTGAATGCTTTTATCTAAATTTTTAATTAAACTCAGTCACTGAGTGTAAAAACAGAGTACTCCAAATAATAGCAAAATCAAAAAATGAAGTTGAAAACATTCAGTTTTTAATCATTCATTAACATATAATTGTTTTGTTCTGGGATAATTTAGAAAAATGGTTAACTACACGAATGCAGAGTAACACAACAAATATTTCAATGCTTTTCTAAAGGACTTCCCTCCCATCTCCTTTATTTCTAGCAATTCAAGGCACCACATAAAAAAAGAGTATAAAGGCATAAGTGATAAGATGCACTTCTAGATACTGAAGCATTTGCAGATGTTAAGTGACTCTTATCTTTGTTGATGGCAGCAAAAGAAAAATTCTGTATTTGTCAGCATAATCAATTTTTAAAAATAGCACTATTATTGGTAACATAAAAATCTTATGAAGTTTACTAAGATAGTTTATAAGATCTTCAGACTTTCCATACAGGGGACTCTTGTGAGTGAAACCAATTTGGACAATAAGATTTTGAGCTTGAAGAGAATTTTCCAGTGAATTGTACCCTATTTAAGCCATAAGTAAAGAAATAGGCATAGGAGAAGGACATGTCCTTGTGACATGCACAAAATTAATGTTTGTACAATTATTTGTATTTATATGCCTCAGTACAAATTATGAACATGCATAGTGCTATCACATAAGTGGTAACTCCACCAATCACCCCCTTTGTTCCTCTTCTCAAAGTGTATGCCACTGAGATTGAGGAACTGGAGATGCAATTCCTCTTCCAACTAGATACACACAGGTCTGTTTCTATTTGCACATGCCTCCTATTTTCTAACTACAGTGAAATCAGTAAAAACATGTGGATTAACGTAATTTTTAGCTTATTGTTTGTTACTTCTCTTATTACTAGAGCTGAAAATAAATTGGAGGGAAACATTCCCCCCCCCCCAAAAAATTATCCCTGCCTGAGAGAAGTCTAAAGCTTTCAGCGCAATTCCTAAGCGTGTCAGATCCACACAACCTTTTCCTTAAGTGTTGCCTTTCTAAGTTCTACATTAGTTACACCTACTTCTCTCTCACACAAAAGTTATCTACTTCCTCTAAGACAGAGCTTTCCAGACTTTTCATGTTGGTGACATACTTTTTAGACATGCATCATTTCGCAACACATTAATTCAGTTTTACTAGCAAACCGGAGGTTAAACAAATCCCTTTCCAGCCCCCGTAGGAGTGTGGGGAGTGTTTGTGTGACACACCTACACACTGCAGACAACACACTAACGTGTTGCGACACACAGTTTGGAAAGCTCTACTCAAAAGGATCAAACATGGATCTTGGTCATTATACTTTGTTTCTTCAATTGCTATAAACATTCAACATAGAGCTAGGTATTCTTCAGCCTATTGGTTTTAGGAGGCATAAACACACCAAACCCAGTGCTGGATTTAGGCCATAATTCGCCACACCTTAGATCTGCATATTCCTGCCTCACACTGCTTATGTAAGTAGACCATTCCTGTGAGGAGGAATGACAAAAGCAGTCAGACATAATGGTCTGAACCAGCCTTCTATTTTGTTGCATTATAGTCTAAGCTGTTACATTCTCCATTATCTTCGTTTGAATTCCAATCGTGCAGTTATGCATTTTTCAGAGAGATTCATCCTGAAAGGTTAACAAATGAGAAACTAAACCAACCATACAAATAACAGCCAAAAGAACAGTTTCCAAAATGTGTTGCTGCCATGCCATTTTCAATTTGATATTCAGATGGTTAAAGCTAAAGGCCACCAAGCAGGGGTGGATTAAATAGTTCTGCCTTTTATTACTCATTCTTATACAAAATCTCTTAAATATTGCTAATGAAGCCAGTTATCCTACACAGACCTGTAGTGCCATCCTTTTCCAGGCTGGCTCAGTTACATTTCAGTGTCTGGCAATTTACCCCAGGCTCCTATTAAGTGAATTATCACGGCTACTAAATCATCTCTGCAGGGGTTTTCTCTAATCCCATCAAGATACTTACACTCCCTTTCTTCCCTCCTAGCAGCATAATGAATTATTATTTCATGGGGAGCTGTTAAAGAGGCCCCTTTGGAAGAGTTTAACATGTAACACTGGAAAGGAGGAGGGGTGCCGGTGGCGCACAGCAAGGGGAAAAGCTGTGGTAGGTACTCTAGCCTGGGGCTGCCAAGGATCAGAACAGTGAAACAAAGGGCATCAGCAGGGCCTCTCCCTTCCCACCTCGCCACAACAGACCTCCCCTGGGATTTAAGTACACTTTCCCCTCTTAGCCCAAGGGAAGATGGCTGTCCTCCTCCCCTTTCCCTTTTCTGTCCCTGCCCGGTGGTTACCCTCCTCGGCAAGAAAGCCAAAGGGAGTAGGAATATAAATGTTTTCCTTAACTGGAGGAAGCACAGCGCTCACAGACCACTTGCGGAATCCATTAGGCTAATTTATTAAATACAATTTGCCTTGTGTGGCTGAGCTGAGTAATGATAAAAAACATAAATAAGGGAGAAAAGCCACAGCACAGTGTCATAGAAACATTGGGCACGGGGGTCTTTATCATCTCCCTCAAATCCAGGCCTCTCTTCCTACCTTCTATACTTGGGGGGGTGCTGGTGGTTGTTGTGGGAAAATGGAGATAAGGCCCATATTAGGTTCAATACAGGAACAAAGAAGGGGCAGTCTGCTTGTTGTGGCTTTTATTCCTCTTTTCTGGATATTGTATTGTTCTTTATCCCACAATTGATTCTACATGAGGTGCTCATAAAGGCTTTCATTATGGTCCTACGCATATTTATATCGCCAGACGTTTTGTCATGAGGACACCTATGGCGGCAGGGAAAACAGCTGGAACATACAATTGGGTAGTTTAATACATTAAAAAAAACTTCTGTTAAATATTAATACAATAACTTTTAATTCTATCAGTTTTTACAATAAGGGCCTTTTAAAATATATTAGTAAATTAAGGATTTATTTTTTTAAAGGGCCTTTGTACCCATTGGCAGAAAATGCTAGAAGATGTAAACAAAATTACTTATTAGTGAGAAACTAAAAGGTAAAACAATGCTCTAATGCCTTTCCTCATAGCTCTACAACTAAACGGGGCTATATACTTTGTAAGCCACTTTGAGATACATGTGAAAGACAGAATAAATATTATTTAAATAAATACTTGGTTTTTTTAAAAAAAGAAGTAACCCTGAAATTTGGGTAGCTGGATTATCCCTGAAGAAATACATCTCCCCAGTTTCCTCCCCAGGTGCCCCACAGTTGGAGAGGGGGCAGGGATTTATACAGATGTAAGAAAAGACTTCACACCAACATAAAATTAACACAAAATTAAAGCTGGTGCAAAAAGGTGACTAAATAATTTGATGATGAAAAAATATCAGAGACATGGTGCCTGTAGTCAGCATGTACATTAGTCCTAGGCTATAGAAGGTTCTCCATTGGGCAAAGTGGGCCACAGGCCTTTTAGAGGTGATATAACTGCAGTTAATAATTTAAGCCTACTTACTCAGGGGGACGCGGGTGGCGCTATGGTCTAAACCACTGAGACTCTTGGGCTTGCCAATCAGAAGGTCGGCGGTTCGAATCCCCGCAACGGGGTGATCTCCCATTGCCCAGTCCCAGCTCCAAGTGCTCCACGTCCAAGTGCAAGTAGATAAATAGGTACCGCTCCAGCGGGAAGGTAAATAGCATTTCCGTGCTCTGCTCTGGTTTCGGTGTTCCGTTGCGCCAGAAGCGGCTTGGTCATGCTGGCTACATGACCCAGGAAAACTGTCTGCAGACAAACGCCGGCTCCCTTGGCCTATAAAGCGAGATGAGCACCACAACCCGAGTCGTCTGTGACTGGACTTAACTGTCAGGGGTCCTTTACTTTTACCATTTTACTTACTCAGGAGTAAGCGCCATTAAATTCAATACAGCTTTCTTCAGAGCAGACAAGTAGGCACCAGACCCAACAGAACTGACTTGTTCATGTTGCTACCTTCTCACAACCAGCTATTCTGTGTTGAACCAATTAAAAAAAGCAAACCTATTTTCATGTCATTCATGATTCTCCTCTTCCGCATTTTGTCCTCATAACCTTGAGTCATAGGCTGACAGCAAATTGCCCAAGGTCACCCAGGGAGCTTCATAGACGAGTGGTGATTTTAACTTTGGTCTCCTACACCCTAGTCCAGGCATGTCCAAAGTCCATTTTGGGGGCTAGGTGACCTTGAGCCAGTCACAGTCTCTCAGCCTAACCTACCTCATAGGTTGTTGAGAGGATAAAATGGGGAGGAAAAGAACAATGTACACCTCCTTGAGCTCCTTGGAGAAAAGGTGGGATATAGTTGCAATAAATAAATAATAAATAGGTAAAGTACTTAGATCAAACCTATCCATTCTTAAGGAAATCAGCCCTGAGTGCTCACTGGAAGGACAGATCGTGAAGCTGAGGCTCCAATACTTTGGCCACCTCATGAGAAGAGAAGACTCCCTGGAAAAGACCCTGATGTTGGGAAAGATAGAGGGCACAAGGAGAAGGGGATGACAGAGGACGAGATGGTTGGACAGAGTTCTTGAAAATACCAGCATGAGTTTGACCAAACTGCGGGAGGCTGTGGAAGACAGGAGTGCCTGGCGTGCTCTGGTCCATGGGGTCACGAAGAGTCAGACACGACTAAACGACTAAACAACAAGGTACGTAGAAAATTGCAATGCTTTTGTGTCCACATCTTTGCAAGGGAGGAGTATGGGAAGACGACCAGAACAACTTGGACCTGCTCATGTGACCTCCTTATTCCCACCTATGCAGTGCTTTTTTCTGGGGGGGGGGACACAGGGATATGCATACCCCTCAACATCTTTGGCAAATCTTGTCAAAGAAAGCAGGGGAGTGATTTTTACTGATTCTCTCTTTCCCCTGTATTCCCCAATGACACCTCTTGTGCTACTCTGGGAGGTCCCCCAAACCCCTGAAGCAGATTTTCAGGGGGCAGCAGGGGGAAGGAGGAATCAGGAAAATTGCCTTGCCCCGCTTCTACTGAAGTGAGCAAAACATCCACTGGGGCAAATGGACAATAAATCATAATGCTGGATGGAACCCATTAATTTCAATGCAGAACTACCTCTAAAAAGTGTTAAAGATACAGAAGCCCTATTTCAGAGGTCAATAAGCTGCTTTCCTTCAGATGGACTCCAGCTCCAAGCCATAAGGACAGATCATGCCATGGTCAATCAATATACCATCTAAAACTATAGTTCCTGGATTTTGGCCAGTAGAGATCCACTAGAAGAATTTTGCCTTTGCTTGAGAGTCCCATTTTGAATACATCTTCTGATTGTGAGCTCCTTGCCAGTTAATTCCTTAGTCCCTTGTACCACAGTGGCCCAAGGGGCTGTTGCAATGTTTTAAGCAGGTATTGATCAAGTTACTGCCTGCTGACCCAGTGTCAAAAGCTGTTGTTTTAATACCGGGGGGCATAACACTGTGCCCCTTCAGAAATTGTTGAGTTGTTGGACTCCAACACTCATCATTTCTGACCACTAGCCATGCTGGCTGGGGTTCATGGGCACTGAAGTCAAACAACATCTGAAGAGCCACATGTTCCCCATGCTCTACTTCAATAGCTACAAGGTAGTAAGGCATCATTTGGGAATAGTATGTTACAGTGGTTAATTTGTTTTACACACACACACACACACACACACACACACACACACAGAAAGAGAGAGAGAGAGAGATGCTGCATGTGCTGTTTTGGTTGGATTCCAACAGAGCCCACTTTGCTGTTGTCAGTGATGGAGGAGAGTGAGAAAATAGGTTGCAAATAGGTGAAATACACTATTCCACGTAACACGTTTGTTTCCCAGGAACTGTTAAAACAGGAGCTACAGTTGCTAGTAACCTTATTTATGCCTTGAACGGGGTTGGACTAGATGACCCTTTTGGACCCTTCCAACTCTACAATTATATGATTATATTCAGCAATTCCATCCCAGATTTCTCTCTTCATTTTTTTTAAATGATATTTATTGAGAAATTTTTTAAAATTACACACAAAAAAAGAGACAAGACAAAAAAAAGAAAAAGAAAAGTAAAACCATCATTCTCCAATTCTCCACTTTCAATACCTTCTTTCCTTGACCTCCTCCTCCTCCCTTTTCCTGTATCCTGATTTATAATAGTCACAGCAAATCCTTTCCATAATTCATAATATTCTGTCCTTACATTACCTTAGTCTATTTTTATCTTATCTTATATATAAAAAAAGTTTAAAATTTAAATCTTAATTTTTACCAACTTCTCCTAACCATAACATTCTTACCTAATTCTTTAAACATTTTTATAAGAGCCAAATAATTTCATTTCAACATTTTCCTAACATTCATCAATCTTGTAAAACAGTCCTAATGATAGAAATAGAAACTTAAGCAATCCAAACTTCCTCCAGCGTCCCTTCCTCCTGGTCCCGGGTTTTGTCAGTCCTTTTTGTCCTATTAATCTAGCACATTAACCTGGCAATCTTATATCCGAGGCCCTCAAGTCTCTTCCATGTCCCTTCCACAGCTCTTCTTCATATTTTCCTTTTATTCGTGGGAACTCCAGCTTGGTAATGTTTTTGACCCTTTTCAACCAAACAGTCCCTTTTCCATAGTCCAGACTAGACTCGATGTAGTATTTAAAAACATGTTCCAGATTTCCTTCAAAGTTGAAAGCCCCCACTGCTCCAGACATCTGACGGCCCCTTTCCAGACTCGAAAAGTCCAAATCTCCCTGTATAGGGGGGGTCTATCCACCCCCCCATTTCCAAACCAAACCAAATTTTTTATTTCCAAGTCTGGTCTTTTCCAAGTTCATTTGTCAAATCCAAAATTTTATATTCCTGCTGGGCCGCAGCTCCTTCCGTCTCTGGCGTCCAAGATTCAGCAGAATCCTCATCTCTCAGCTGTTCTGTCATGACACGCTCCTGTTTTAGTTCCTGGGTGGGCTCCATATAGTTTCCCACTACCTGTTCAAAGGTTCTGGCCGCATTCGTCATCAAATCCGTCTTCTGGCTTAACTGATCCAATAGGGCATTTATTTTGCAGAAAGCACCCAACAGTGCTTCTGCAGACATTGTCCTACAAGGTCACAAACCCTTTCCCACGGTTGTAATCAGTGACAGCTGCAAGCTCCCAGGGATTAGTTACAATTTCACAGTTCCCCTCTAGGGGGAAAAACTTCTGATTGTTCTTTCTCTTAAAAACAATAGCAACAAAGTTTCTTTTTTAAGAGATTTTGTCCATATTTGTTCTTTTAAGATGCGAAAGGGAGCAATGGAGTCACGATGTTTCTCTTCTTTTAACTATCTGTCAAAGACATTTGTTTCTGGTCAGTGAGCTTCAAACGTCAATTCTGACACCCCGCTCCAGGATCAGGACGGTGGAAAATTACTTTGCTTTAGATTCACTTCTGCAGGTTTAAACAGCTCGAAAAAAGCTCCCCCTTCTTCTCCTGCTACCGAAGGGGGATTCAGCGATTTTAAATGATGAAAGTCAATCCTTTAAGAGTGATTTTTAAAGCTCTAGTTTGCGTTGTCTTTGCTTTGTTCTGGCTACAGGGAAACGGAAGGCTGACTTCCTGTTTAAACCTTTCCGTTTCAGTACCAAATTAGGGTAAATTTTTAAGTCCAAATTCCTTTCTATTTCTCCAGTTCTTATTTAAATTCCAGATATTCAATGTTCCAGTACTCACGGTTGGTTATTTTAGATGCCAAATTGTCCCAGGAAAAAGGCAGCGCTCTCCGGCAACGGCTATGCGGCTTCGCTCCGCAGGAAAAGCGATTGACTCACAGCACCGTGCCACTTCCCCCTCTTTACTTCGGAGCCCGTTTGTGGGTTCCTTTGCGGGTTGGGGGGGCGCTAAGGGTGCCCGCCGAGTCCCACGGTCACAGGCTTCATCCGCCTGTGATTTCCAGAAGGGTCCCCGCTTCGCCGCAGCGGAAAAGACCCGTTTCATGCGGAGCTGGTCCCTCCAGTTCGGAGGGAGTCCGCCATTGCCGATGGCGCCACCCCGGAAGTCTCCCAGCTTTCTCTCTTCAAAGAGTGCTGGTGTAATTGCAAAGGAAATAAACTATCAAACAAAATGAGATCTATCTTTTTTTCTTATGCATCACAGGTCAAACATGAGGGTGGGGATCCATTATTTCTATGATAGTAGTAACTTAAAGAGCAATGCTCTCTATGTGGGGCTACCTCTCAGGTTAGTCTGGAGCTGATGCAGAATAAGGCAATTAGGTTTCTTGTGGGAGCAAACTACCACCAGCATATAACACTGTGCTTGCAGGATTTGCTTTGGCTGCCAATCTGCTAGCAGGTCAAGTTCAAGGTGTTGGTAGTAATATATAAGGTCCTATACAGCTAAGGACCAGGTTACTTGAGAGACCACCTCACCCCTTATACTCCAGTGGATTGCTACAATCTGTGAGAGACTCTCTCTTGCAAGTTCCAAAGATGTCAGAAGCCCACTTGGAATTAACTTGGCTGTTCTGTGGAAGAGCATTCCTGTCAAGACACCACAGGAGCCCTCTAACTGCACTTTCTAGAAACAATTGAAGGCATTTTTATTCCAGCAGGCTTTCCCAGCTGAATAAATGAGTCTTTGCCACAAGTGTCTATTTAATGTTGTTTTTGTTTTGTTTTATATGTATCGGGGTGTGTTTTTAACTGTACATTGCCTTGATACAGTTGTTTAGAATGTAATTAATAAATTATTGATACTAATAAGATTAAGAAAAGCTCCTCGGCATTCCAAAAGGGCCCAGCTCCCCATCCAGAGCTCAGAGGGGAGATGCGTGACACCACTGGGCTGCTGGGGAAAGCAGGATAGGGCTAGCTGAAGGCACTCCTTTTAATATATGTTGGTGTGGCTGCTTGCTTGATCGCCTCACCCTCCCCGACGGTCACAGATCCATTGCAAACACAGGACGACAACATAACAGTGGGCGAAGCTCCCTTTCGCTCTGCCTCTCTTAGCCCCTCACCTTCTCCCCTCCCCAAGCCTAGCGGCTGGTTATTTGAACCGTAGCTATGTAACACACCCCTCCTCCCCGTAGGAAGGTTGCCTCACCACAAGTGGCACAGATTTGAGGAGGAAACCAAGTGGGGGAGGACGAGGGTGTCAAGAACACGGGGAGGAGAAAGAGGAGGGGCTCACAAAGGTCTGGAGCAACTCCCAAATTTGGCCAGGAGTTTGCCCTCCCCCTAATTTCCCTTCCTGTTGGGGTTCTTCAGACCCAAAACAGTGGTGGCCCAGGTCCGTCATGCGCAAACACATGGCATGAGGACCCGAGCACATTATATCAAATTGTGACTCCTCAGCATTGCACGCCCGGGCCAAGAGACAAGCTCAACAAGTACATGGCCAAATTAATAATAATAATAATAATAATGCCTTTCGGACAGTGCTGCAAGTAATTAGGAGGTGGGCAAAACTCAGTGTTACTCTGCGTAGACCCATTGAAATTAATAGACCCAAGTGACTCGTGTTCATTATTTTCAGTAGATCTACTCTGAGTGATCTAGCAAACTGGCATTGGCTACAACCCATAATCTAACATTTTAAATATTGTATTGTTTTTCCTGTTTTTTTTGTGCACTACAAATAAAATATGTGCAGTGTGCATAGGAATTCGTTCATATATTTTTTCAAACTATAATCCGGCCACCAACAGTGTCTGAGGGACAGTGAACTGGCCCCCTGTTTTAAAAGTTTGAGGACCCCTGCTCTAATTTCTTTGTCTTGTGAGGAACTATAGAGTGTGGGGCATACTAAATGTTAAACTGCAGTTGACCTTTCCCCACTACAGAATACCTTCTGGGGAAACAATTTGCATTGGGGAAAAGATAGGGGAAGGGCATGCTTGATCCTTCCCCTAACAGATATGTTTCACTGAAATCTTCCCAGGTTTTAACCCCACCAGTGTTCCAGGGCTGTGTTTAGCATTCCTCACAAACATGAGCCTGGAACCTTAGGGCATAAGTGTCTCCTTAAAGGTAAAGGTACCCCTGCCCGTACGGGCCAGTCTTGACAGACTCTAGGGTTGTGCGTTCATCTCACTCTAGAGGCCAGCAGCCAGCGCTGTCCGCAGACACTTCCGGGTCACGTGGCCAGTGTGACAAGCTGCATCTGGCGAGCCAGCGCAGCACCCGGAACCCCGTTTACCTTCCCGCTAGTAAGCAGTCCCTATTTATCTACTTGCACCCAGGGGTGCTTTCGAACTGCTAGGTTGGCAGGCGCTGGGACCGAGCGACGGGAGCGCACCCCGCCGCAGGGATTCGAACTGCCAACCTTTCGATCGGCAAGTCCTAGGCGCTGAGGCTTTTACCCACAGCGCCACCCGCGCCCCTTACTTTCTGGTATATTCTAGAGAGTATATTTACCATGCCTGAGACAGACTGCTTTCCCTTCTCCCTCACAGGTTTCAGTATGTGCTCTGGCAAGCCACAGCCCATTCACTGAAGTGTAATCCTATCACAGAGACTGTTGAAGGGTAAGCAAGTTGCATCCTGGATAGCTCTATCTAAGTGTCCACTCCTGAGAGAGGCCTCACACACTTGAGAAATACTGTTTCCACTGATTATAATGGAGCTTCTAAGTAGATGTGTTTAAGGCTGTATCTATAATGTCATAATATTGAGAAAGGGTGCAGTAGGAAGAATACCTGAGAAGCCCAGAACTAACACTCTTATTAGCAGTGTTCTAAATGTAACCCTCTCTCCTTTTCCTGATACAAAATAGTCCTATTTCCAGTTCCATCACTGGCCTGTTAAGTAATTTGCGAAAAGCTAACAAAGTCTGGCTACATCCTCATAGCGACTGTTTAAACCCATTACTTTTTCTTTTAATCAAATCGTTGTTGTGTCAAAATATACAATTCTCGCCATGAATCTCACTGGCTTGTTACAGTTCACCGGTTGACCTTGAAAATGTTTGCTCTCCTAAGCGTCTTTTCTCTGGCCTCCAGCTAAATTGCTCAAGACCAGGCCTGATCATTTTTCTATACACAGAGAATGCTGATTAACATAAACAAAACAGCTACCCTAACAGCAACAAAGAAACACTCAATGGGTTTTTTTTAATGCCCTTGGCTGGGAATGCACTGTATATAGTGCATTTAATCTACTACTAGAATTAGAAAACTTGATATTTATATCAAAATGTCAAGAAATATTCCTAGAGGAATAAATGCAAATTCTAAAAAAAAACCTACCTACTATCCTTGTGTAAGTGATGAATCCCCATTTCCTTCCTTTTTAATGCTTCTGTGAAATATCTGAATTCGCTGGCTAACCAAGAAAGGGCAATGCAATACTGTTTGAACAAGCATCCACTCACTAATATAAGGCAGTTGCGTAGGATTGTAAATGGGAAGTTAAGTGCCAGAGGCTATTTTCGTGGTTTAATGTATTAAGTAAATAAAAATGTATCTAAGATGTGGCCACACAATTAGTTTTGAGTTATTTATCTGGAGTTTGTATGGTTTAGAAAAACTCCATCTTCTTGGCTGATGCTGTCCTAATGCATTTAACTTCAGCCATCAGCTATGATTAAACACCTGCTGTTGTGGGGAAACAAAGCACGCTAATCCAATATGTATTTCTGACATCTTAAATATCACCCAGTCCCCTGACATCAGGCACAGCTTTTCAGCAGGATGGAATTCCAGAGCATATTTTTCTAATTTATGGATGGACAATAAATCAAAATTAAGCCTTGGGCAATGAAATATACATCAGTGCAGTATGAACTGACTGCAAACTAGGGCACAGAATAGCAGAGGGGAAAAGGGAGGTATTAATGGAATCCTGAGCCGCAAACACTGAACTGAAAATGAAAGAAGTTCCTAGCATTTTATCTAATGAAAATGAAAAGGCAAAAAAGAGAACAAAAACAAAACAAAGTTCCTATTCTTCTGGGTGCACAGCTATTTGTGTAGAAATTTATCCCCCATTACCCTCCTTACCACCATTTAAAACAGGTTTGAATTTGAATCAAATTCACCTTACCTCATATCAAGATAATTCAGATAGTAAAGCTTGAAATTTAAAATGTATTGTTTTATTTAGAAAACACTAAGAGAAACTCATTGGCCCCAATCTAGTTCTAGCCACACAAGTGCAATGACTGTTCTCAGATAGGGACTGTTCTGCCCATCTACATCAAAGGGCACATTAAGGTGGTTCCACGGGACCTGGGTGAACATGTCAAGGTATCAAGATATGAATCTTTATCCACCCCAGCACTAAAAATTTTCCTTACCTACATCAGAGTGACAACATGCGACTACGAAGGAAAATTAAGAGAGATGTAAATTAGCAAAAAGCGATGGGAAGGACATGCCTTACAAGCTACTGTCCAGCTCCTAGCCATACAGAAAACGGGTTCCTGGGAACTGCTTTCTATTTTGCCCTTATTAACCAGTTAACTCTTAGCCTTAGTTCAGCCAGTAAGTACAAGGTCCTATGCCAAGTTTAAAAACATAACACATCCCTGCAATTTTCTAGTTACTCCCTGATATTAGCTAGCACCTCAAGAAATAACTTACTTGTAATTAGTCTTGCTTTAGTTAGTGGTTCATTTGTTATATAAAATATTTACTTTGCAATTTGACTTTAAGAGCATTCCTTGCTGTAAAATGCTGTTTAAAAATTCATTCCTTTGACTATAGCATCCCATACAACTGCACACAATTAACAAATCCATTATCTGACTGCATGAGCCATTACACTCCCCCCCCCCAAAAGTCAAGCACTACTTTTGGAATTATTGACTTCCACTGACTGCATGGCAATTAAGGCATTGTTTCAAATCCACACATTTATTATAAGCTATTTTATAATACCTTAATGTTAGCATATATATTCTAATAAATTCCAATTATTTCTTTATTGTTTTGAACATGCAATGCTTTTTTGGCAGAAGGTCTGAATGTTTTAAACACTTAAGGACTCTCTTGCTTGTGTACGTATCTTTTGGAAGTCAGTCCATTCTGCCTGCCATTTATTTTTCAACAGAATTTTATTCTTTGGATATTTTATTGCATTAAGAGGGCAGAATGGGGTGACTGATTTCAAAATATTGAATTTATGGGGGGAAAGGCTTGTTTGCATAGAGTGGTGGACATTATGCTACACAAAGGCCATAAAATTCAAAGCAGGTGCAATAGTGGCAAAACTCAAGGGGATAACACCTATAGGCAAGCACAACTAGTCATGGGTAGCTAGTGGATCCCAGTCTTCAAACCAGAGATGCAGCTGGGTAATTTTAGACCCTGCCTACAGAATGAAAATTGAGCCTGCTCTGCTGTGGGAAGAGCCATGGCTCAGTGGTAGAGCACAGACTGCATGCAAAAGGTCTCAGAGCACCACTGAGAGAGAGACTATTGTCTGATATCCTGGACAGTCACTGCAAATGAGTGTAGGGTAGCCTTCTATAGCCTTGGGTCCCCAGATGTTGTTGGACTGCAACTCCCATCATCCCCACCCAACTTAACCAATGGGCAGGGATAATAGTAGTTGCAGTTCAACATCCAAGAGGAAGAATACCAATGTAGACAGTTCTGAGGTGGGCGGACCAACAGACTATCCAATAAGGCAGTTTTTCTGATTCTGGAAAACCCACACCACTTGGTGGTATTTCTTGTCCCCAGTATGTAGAAATAATTTTGTTTGGGCAGGCATTCTTTGCACCCCATCTTAAACACTGATTGAGGAGGAGATATCTCAGCAAATCAATGATTACATCTGATGTAATGATTACATCTATGATATTTTATGTCTGCAATTTAATTATATATTAGTTAAGCTTCAGTATTTTATACAGCGACTTTTATTCCCACAAATCCTATATTTATACTACAAATTTTTTGAATGGCATTTTAATTACAATGCTGAGCTGCGCATAAGCTCTCATTCCTCTACTAGAAGTATTTATTATGCAGAAAAGCTTATCATTGCAGGGTGGGGGAGATAGAGCTGGGGCAAAGATGACATGCTACTGGGTAGGCAAAGGAATTCCTCAGTTTTGGCATCTCTCAAATATAACCATTGTACAATACTAATTCAATTGATTTTACTTCTAGAAATACCACAGAATAAACAAAGACTATATGAAAATGATAGTATTATGCCATTACAGATCACGACAGGCCATTCCTGTACCATACAAAAGTGCCTCACTGCTTAGTATTAGATGCTGCATTTGCACCCCCCTCCTCCTGACCAGAGCAGAGTAGTCAAGCCAGCACAAGGTATAACAGAGTGGTTGGACACCAGAAAAGGAGTTTGACAAGGCTGTCACATCTGCTCAATATTTATACAGAAATAATAATGTGTATTGCTGTTGATGGTTTCCATAGTGGTATTAGCATTGGCAGAAGGAGATGTAATCTCAAGGATGCTGATGACATCCCTATTGCTGAGTCTGTGGTTTCTTGTATCTGAAAGCAAGAGGCTGAAAAGTAGGTGCTAAGAATGACAGTCGAGAAGGAGCATATTTCAACAGCATTATTAGATGGAAATGAATATGGTAACCATGTAAGAGAGTTTGACTGCCAAGATTCTGTGGAGAACAGAAATGGCAACCCTCTTTCTGACATTGAAGCCAATGGTTATTAGTATCTTCCATGTTTCATTTTCAGTAACAGGGTTGCCAACAACCAATATAGAAGGATCCTAATGTGCCATGTATTTCTGCAAGGCAGGTAGATATTCATTAGGTGTAGGATATTTTATCATTACAGTATTGTGAAAGCCACATTTTCCATTTCTCGGGGCGGGAGGGGGGACACATTTCTGTCAATGGCAACTTTAGCTTAGGGTCAGTCAACTTTCTTGGAAGGAAAGCAGATGCAAGGTGCACTTTGATTTCATTATGATGAAAGGCTTGTTGTTGCCTTGAAAAACAACAACATGTAAATGTTTTTCTTCAGAAATGTGCCTTTGATCTTCCAAAAGAGAAAAACAAGAACTACAACTAGGGACTGTCAGTTAATAATTGGGGTGCACTACCTTTTAACAATCATTCTTTATTCCTTAATTTCCAAAAGATGGTATGTACCTGCATATCTGCGCCAGTGTGATAAAGTTAAAATATATTTACCCTATTGTTATTTATTTATTTAGAACTTACATATCATGTCTTATATATGCCGTTGCAGGCAGACTTACATTTTCAAAACACACCACAGAATAGGGAAGCAAAATGGTTAGAGGTCTATCAAAGTAAACTGAGGAGTAGCTGTAGAAAACTAGACTTGTTCATAATTATATGAAACTTGTTCTACTGGTTATTGACAGAGAGAGTGTGCTAGTCTGCACTATTACATATCAATGTAAATAAAAACCAGGCTTACATCTTCTTAAGTAAAATTCAACTCTAGTCATAAGGCCAGAGTTTCATACCACTTCTGTTAATAACCTAGGTGGGTCTTGCATTAGCTTTATAGGTGGTGAAATTCACCTGATACCTGCAAGTTCTTTACTATAATTCAAGAACTGCTTATATTAGCATGTAGTTCAATCATGAATGCCTCAATGTACAGATTTCAACTCAAAGAGCTGAAGATCAACATAGAGAGATGTAGCTACTGTCAAAATGAGTTAAGCCCAGAGTGATGATGATGACAATATCTTAGCCTGTGAGAACATGACAAGTGATTGAAGGAAATATCAGCTGATTCTAGAAACTTGAAGATTTCACTCCTCCTCTATGTCTATATTTCCTGGCAGATAGAGAGAGATGTTGGTATTCACCAGGGAAATTACTATCTACTTTGTTGCTGAAATTTTGACATTGTGTTTGAAAATGAGCTAGAGCAAAGAGTTCGCTAGAACAGGGTCAACAACCTAAGTGTGTACAGTTATAGGACAGTAGAAGTGAACTAAGGTTTCAGTTTAGACAAAGATATTAAAGAATTAAATACTGGAAAATAGATTAAAGGCTAGCCAAATTTTTTGGCAGTTGACCATATATGCCTGTCATTTACTTTTACGTTTTACAGTTTACAATGATCTGATAAAAATCCAAAAGGTAGGCAGAACCTAACATGATTGTTTACTCAACTTACACTAAAGACAAAGTACAAAAATGTTTTGGGTTATTATAGTTACTATGGGGGGGGGGAGAGCTTATTTTCTTTATCTTCTAATGGGTTGGGGTTTTCTTTCTCTCTTTGTTATTTTGCATTTCAGAACTGTACAATAATCTTCAACATAAAATTCAAATTATGTAACCACCCTGAGTTAAACATGGATTCTTGGAAGTAAATTTCACTTTTTTCAATGGACTAAGTACTTAGGAATGCAACATAAGGAAGGTATTCAAATCTTCTTGATTGTACAGGAACACTTATTTAATAGCTCAAATACACTGTAATATTATTAATATGCCAGGTGGTAGAATGGGATCAGTTTATTCCTTAAAGTATTATTTTATTTTGACTAATCTTGTATAAATTACAGCCCAACCCTATAATTCTGTGATGGAAAAATATTTTAGATTCGGGTACCTCTGTGTGGGTGAAATGTTACAGTGGGATTACTTATGAGTTTAAGGCTACTCCAGGATGTTGTGAGTCACTAGTACTATGACACCACTATGAAGACTTAATGTGACACCTAAATGCATGAATAAGGGAGTGAGAGAATGGTGAGACAATTCATGGAGATGAGTACCCAGCAGCCTTATAACACAACTTTATCTGAAAATACTATTTAGTAACATGTTACAAGCAACAAAACAATAAATAATTGCTTCACTTTGTCTTGCTTAGGGTACCACTGTAGCTATGCTGTGATGTTACAAATATGTACTACTATTGGGTTCAGAATATTGGTGGGAATGCCTTCCCCTTCCTTCCTTTATAGCATTTTTTTACTACTTTTCAGCTGAAAAAGGTTCTCAGAATGGCTTACAAAGATCAATACAGACTTACAAGCAAAAGATTTGAACCTGCCTATACAGTCGTACCTTGGAAGTCATACGGAATCCGTTCTGGAAGTCCATTCGACTACCAAAACGTTCGGAAACCAAAGCACGGCTTCTGATTGGCTGCAGGAAGCTCCTGCAGTCAATCGGGAGCCATGGAAGCCACGCCAGACACTTGGCTTCTGAAAATAGTTTGAAAACCAGAACACTCACTTCCGGGTTTCGATCGTCCGGGAGCTGATTTGTTCAGGAGCCAAGGCGTTTGAGATCCAAGGTAAGGCTGTATTCCAGAATATCTGGAAAAGATCCGTTTCAAATGCCACTTTCTCAGAATGTTTTATGAGTGAGTGCCAAAGGCAGAGATCGCTCTCTGTTGTAGCAACACAACTGTGGAACATACTGTTCTGTTCCATTTAGAATGGCTTTATCTGTTTTTATGATTGCATATTCTGTTGTTATAACCCACCGTGGGACCTTATGGTAAAGGGCAGGTAACAAGTTTTATGAAATAAATAAAAATGCTTCCCAATAAAGCTCACTAGACTACAGCTGTTGTAATTTCAGTGGTGTAGAGAAACCTATTTATTTCAGGGGGGGAATGTGTAGTTTGTTTACATTTTCTCTGTTATCTTAATATATGTTTAATAAAAATATTTTTATTCCTCTAGTCATTTTTTATTGTTTCCACATCAACTTAGGCTGAAATCCTATATCAACTCACTTGGGAGTAAGCCCCACTGAAGACAATGGGGCTTACTTTTGAGAAGACACGTAGAGGATTGCACTGTCAATTTTTATAGAATGAATACTTTAACATTTTTAATATATATAAGCATTCTAAAGGGCTAAATAATTTTCTTGCATGAATTTGTGAAACAATGAAATTTTGATTTTCCACATCACATTAATTCCACTTCAATTCAGTTCACAGAAAATTTATGCCAGTGTAGATGGAAATAGAATAAAGTTCATTTTCCCAAAAGTTATACATTTACATTGCCCAAGTTTGTTGTTTTGTAACTGACTCAGTTGTGAAATTTACGGACAGCCATTTAAATCTGGACTAGGCTGGTAATGGCTGAAAGTTGTAGCTAGCTGACAGCTGTTCAGGGACCTGTGTGCAATGAGTTGGCAATTTCAGTTGAGTCACTATCAGACAAAGTAATGGTAGAAACTGGCATCCTTTATGGCATTTTCAGCAGAAGGGCCAAAGCAGCAATGGGCATGATGACAAATGACCACCTTGCCTCTTGGCCTATAATCAAGACTAGAACCAAGCATTTAGTCTGGGCCACACTGTTCATCCAGAGCTTTCCCTGTGACTGCTGGTGTAAAAGCAAGCATGAGATCTCTAGCTTAAAGAGAGCTTACAATGTTCAATACTCCAATTTCTGAGCCTCATATGGCCCTGATTTTGTACCCCCCATTCACTTTGTCCCCTGCTCAATTACTCTCCCTTTCCCTAGACTCTCTGATATCTTGCACCAAAGCTTTCAGTAGAATTGGTCTTGGAGATTATTGTTTGTTTATTTATTTATAGACATTTATGGAACACCCATGGTATTTCTTCATTTGTGCTACACCACCAACATCAAGACCTGCTGTTTAGGATATTTGGAAATGCGTTTCTGACAGTTGTGGATTGCTGCCTCAATCCACTAGTGGCTGTATGTGTATGACAGAAGGTTTCTACATGCATGTCCCTAATGGATGGGGAATCGAATGTGCAAATAGATCACATGTGAGTGGTTCCCCTTCCTGAGTATACTGGGTAGTGCATTCAAAGCCCCTTGTGGCAAAGCTCAAAAAAATGAACATCCTGCAGATCAGCAGTACTGGAGGTGGTACAAGAGGTTTGGATTCACTCATTCCCCCTGCCAAACAGCTGATCAGCAGGATTGTAGCTTTTTAAAAGTGAGCTGTGCACACTGTGTTGGATTGGAGCCTGGATTATTAAATTGTCAAGAGTGTCAATTTGGCTTCTTCATACACCTTGACTTCCTAAACTCACCAATCCCAACTCATTATCTCTTTTATGGAAAAATAACTTAAAACTATTTGTTTCTAGATAGGATGCCAAAACATTATACAGATTTAGTCTAGAAGGAAGCCTGTGTTTAAACACACACGCAAACAAACACATTTGTGCTTTGAGTTTAACAGCTCATTTTCAGTTTTTAAAAAAGTTTTCTGATTTATCTTGCTGTAAACTTCTTTTATTTAATTAATTCCCTCACTTCACATTTTATTGACCCTCAGTACTACAACACGGAAAACATAACTGTAGATAATACAGTCAGAACTCATTTTACATAAATAATGTGTAAAACACATACTTAGCCAAAAAACTGCAAGAAAATACATTCTTCTCCCACAGGAGCATTGCAGAAATAGAGTACTTGACTGGTGTCTCGAAGAGCACCATTTAAACTTCCTCATAGGAATGTATAGGAATGAATAGAAGACAAAGAACAAAAATATCAGTGATAAATTGTAATGAACAATAACGGGCAAGGAACAAGTACTACTGAAACAGATATCACAGCACTGTAGAACTGGAACCAGAAATCTTGAATGAGCCTTCCCACAGTACTTTGCCAGTCCCACAGTGCGCGTGTGTGCGCGTGTGCGTGTGCACACACACACACAGTGCTTGTGGCACATACCTTGGAAAACAGATATTTTAATTCTATGATCTGTTCAAAATGTTTTATCTCCTCTTCTTACCGTTCAAAAAGAAAATAGCCTTTGCACCACCCAATTATATATGTTGACAAGATAGAAACTATAACCAATGAAAGGGAGAAATTAAATAATTTCTTATTTACCAAATAGAATATACATTGTCTTGATAACAACACATATAAGGTAAATCACTTTGAGATGCCTCATTGGAAACACTTTATAAATGTTGTAACAACAAAAACAATACGGTGTCAATTTTATAACTGCCCATGACAGTAAACATACTGATTCCTCTTTTGCCAAACCAGTGTGGCTTAGTTGATCGAGTGTTGTACTTGACTTGGAACTCCTGCTCTCAGATCTGTGTTTAATTATGACCTCCCTGGATGGTATTGAGCTCTTAACCACTCTCAGTTCCTTAACACTTGGAATATCTGTTAATCTGTTTGACAAGGCTGGAGTGAGAATGCAAAGCACTTTTCTTCACCTGTCCTTGGGTTGGGGCAGCCCAATGTTTCATATCAAGTGGGCCACAAGAGTACTTCAACACAGAATCCACGGGCTGCACAATGCCTTGTCACACATGCAAAGGGTGGGGAGCAAGGCCAAAATTTGACACACACACACACACACACACACACACACACACACAAGCCCTCGTCCCAGAGCCCTCCCACCTCTTTCACAAAGCAGGGAAAGCACTAGCCAGGTTTTGGGAAGGAGGCAGGAAGACTCTAGGTCCCCGTCAGAGCCTTCACATCTCCTTCCCAAAGCCCAATTCCTCACTTACCCGGCCTTGGTAGGCAGCACGAGAGCTAGGGGCATCAAATGTTGCTGAGGGCCACAAAAAAAAAAGCCTTAGGGGCCATGTGCAGCCCTTGAACCATGTGTTTGACCACCCTGCCTTGGGTGTAATTGGCATCACAGTGGAGCTGTGACAAAACTCCCACAGATATTAATTACCCTTTGGTACTTTTATATTAGTACGTCAGTGGCTGGTGTGTGTCTCTCTTCTTGTCTTTGCTGTTCATTCCCCCATTCCTTCCTACAGCACTTTGCCTTCTCCTCCGGTTTAATCTTCCAATCTCTTCTGTCCCCGTCCTCTCCCTTTGGAGTAGGCCCTTCTTAGTGCACATTAACATGTGTCATGAACATTAATGAACAACTCCAGAAGAAAGGAAAAGAGGAAAGGAAAGGGAAAAAAGCAGTTCAGCACTGCTGTCAGTTTTTAACTAATTCCTGCAGACAGCCCTGAATTCCATGGTGTTGGTTACAGCTGTGAAATCGCGATAAGCTAAGGCCCTGCTGTGTTCTCTACCTTTTCATCAGTTCGTGCATGGCCTGAATGTTGAACAGTCACACCATGTTGAGAAAGACTAAATTCTTGTCGTAGCCCTTGAAAAGAGAACCTATGTGAACAGTTCTTCTTTTTCAGGGAACAAGCTTCCCAACATAGCAGGTCTATAGTAAAACTGATTTTGCTTAATTAGCTATTCTCGAGAAGGAGGAAAGCTTTACTTAACATTGTACCAAGTTATTTTCTTGTGTGAGTCATATTTTGTAACTTGCTATTATAGAATGCCCAGGTGACATAGCAATCATCAGCTGGAAACACACATGCATTCAAATATGGGAGATAATATTTAAAAGAAACTGAAATAGTAATGTATAATTATTCTAACTAGGATTATCACTTGCTTAAAGTGATCTTAACCAACATCATATGAATTTTAGAGGATTAGATTAAATATGCAGGTGAGAAAAACAAGTTTTTTCACCAGCACTCCACACTTTGGCATAAGTGGTAGATGATTTTATTTACCTAGGTTCCACAATAACCAAAACCTCTCCATCGATGCTGAGCTGGACAAGCAATGGCTCACCTCTCTAAAAGGATATGGGAGAATGTGATGCTAACATCCAATACCGAGATGAAGGTCTACCAGGCTTGCGTGTTGAGCGTGCTGCTTTATGGAAGTGAGTCGTGGGCAACTTACAACTGCCAGGAGCAATGCCTCAATGCCTTGCACATGTGCTGTGTCAAGAAGATTTTGGGCATCACATGGCAGGACAGGGTCTCAGACAAAGAAGTGCTCTTCCAAGCTCACATTCCCAGCATGTTCACACTCGTTTTGATCCACAGCCCCCTTCACGCCTGCCATATCACCCTTACTGATGTAAATCACTTCAAATTGGTATTTTTTTTTACAATTAACTGTTCTATAAATGTTATGCAATGAATAAATGTTAGTAGGCCATGGAGATTTCTGAAGTGGCGGTGAGGGTGCATCAGATGTTGCAGCTCCTGCTCTGAGTTCAAACTTCTCTCTCAAGCTTCAGAAGTGCGATCTGATACTTTCTACGGCCCTTGGGATGCCCCATCCCCACCCCAGGGACCACAGGACTGCAGTGTTAATCAATTTCTATGCTGCCTTTCAGTGATAACAACAATAAAAATAAACCAGTAAGTAATCAAACACAAACCAGTCTCAACAGAGACTCTTCTATAGCTCCTTCCATCCTCTCTTGTAGGACCCATCTTTTTGGAATTAGCTCCTAAGGGAAGCATAGTTGCTGTCAACCTAGCTGTTCTTTTGTGCCAGGCAAGGATTATTTTAAACATCCAGGCATTTAATACATTTTAGTGTCATGAATGGTTTTTAGATTTGCATTCATGCAATGAATGCCACATTTAGCTTGGCACCGAGTGCTACCACACCATCAAGTCTGCCTTACTCAAGTTGAATGAAGTTTATAAATTTAGTAGGTAGAACTACAGGATTGAGAGTGAACTAAGTCTGTGCAGCACCCTTAATATATTAGCCTGTATCAACAGGTTTACAAAAAGACACAAGCTGAAAGCAACAGAGCAAAGCACACCATGGTAGTAGAACCTTAAGTCAAAGAGATACCATGAATTGCTACTTGTGTGAACAAATCATAACATGGAGGGAGGGGGGACTTAAGTTTTTGATAACTATAAACTTCATTATAGTCAGCAAAAGTGCTTGTCACTGACGTTTAATTGTATTCAGTTTATCTATTAATATTATACACAGATCTGCCAGCCAGTATTCTAAATGCCTACTTTGCCTTCAGTTTTGCCGAATAAGCAATTTAGCTCCCTTCCATTGTGTTCAATGTCGCAGCGTTTGCAGTAGTATTTCAGAGCATTGATTAGTTTGTGCTATGCTAATTTTTAGCACAAAGGGAGAATTGATTTACTTCAAGCTTGGCCTGTCTTAGCACTGAACTGGAAATAAGTCCATCGGAAATATGGAAAATGAGCAGTCACGTTAACAGCTGGATAAATGACTTGACATTTGTGAGCTATAAAGTATTCGATGGATAAAAAGGATTTACCAATTAAAATAAAACATCAACCCTCCCATTATTTAGTAAAGGAAAAACAATACTGATTGTGGATTTCTATATAAACCTCTGAATGGATAGTTCACATAACAGCAGGTAGCATCAACTGTATAATTCTGCCACTACTTTGGGGGCATGCAACTCTGCTTTTCTTAATGGAATACATGTTTGATACACTAATAGCTCTGTTTTTGGTTGCTAGCTATCTGAAGTGGCTGGTACCCTGATTCTATGGATAAGAATGGCTGAAAGTGGACACCAAGATGCATTGGCCATTATATCACTGTTATCTCTAGCAGCATCTTACTGCAAGAGAATTGGGACAGGTCTGTTATACCCTCCCCCCATTTATGTGTGGGTTACATTCCAGGTCATCATGCACATCAGAGAGGCGTTGCACCCTCTTCCAGTGCTGAACATGGTGCAGATATGCACAGTTGTGAATGCACTGAACGCAAGCAAATTGAGAATTGTCTGTACTTTGCTATGTTTCAACACAAATGCAAATTGCTACTATGTTATAAGATATATATTTGTTGGTTTTCTAGGAGAAGAGCATATAACATACTACATACATAAGTTTCCCCACTCTTGTTGTCTCTCTTAAGTACATCCCATTCCAGTTTCTGTTGTTCAACCCTTCTAGGTTTCTAGAATCTGAGCTTGAAAGAAAATTCCAGATGCATGGTCACCTGAAATGCTGCTGGACACCAAGAAAAATATAAACTCTTTGTTCAGGTTTGTGTAAAGCTGGTATCTTAAAATCCCTCGAACAGCACAGCCATGCAGAACATGGACCTAATCTACTGTCTGGCAACAGGGAAGTAGGGACCAGACTTCCTAACTGTTCAAGAAGGGATGGAAAACTCTGTCCTGTTTGTTGATAATAGTGGGGTTTGTTCTGCTGGTTCTTGTTTTGCTTTGTATTATTTGCTAAGCAACAGATTGAAGTTCTAAGCAAAGTGAAAGCAGGGCATTAATATTGTTAAGCCAGTCATTCCTCTGTGCAGCGAGATGTTTCAGAACCATGTACAAATATACAAGTTGTGTATAAATGGAGACAGCCAACATGTTGCCCTCCAAATGTTGCACTACATCTGCCATCAGCGCCAGCCAGCATGGCCAGTGGTGAGGCCTGATGGGAGTTGTAGGTGAACAACATCTGGAAGCCACCATATTGGCTATCACTTGTTTAAGCACTGCAACAGACTTGAAGGAGGTGGTATAATGCTTAGTTCTTGGGCACGGTAAACCAAGGAAAAGCATTCAGTATGGAGCAAATATGCATGAATAATAAGGGGGCATTTCCTCGGGTCTTCTGGAAAAGTGAAACAGTGTAACATTTTTCGCAAGATATTATGGACAAAACTTGGATGTGTTCACACCTATTTTCTCGGAAAAAAGTAGTTTAATTTCACAACACTTTATGATAGTCAACTGTGGATGTACAACAGTGAGCGATTTACTCCCAACTGTATCTTGAGAAGTACAGACACCGTTATTTGCCTCAGTTCCTCGGACTCCTTTCCTGGGAAAATTATTTTAGGCATAGGGATCTCTCCTACATCTCCCACAGTGAAGACTGAGGCAAATAATTCATTTAGCTTCTCTGGATTCTCCTTGTCCTTCTTTAGCACACTTGTTACTCTCTTGCCATCTGAAGGTCCAACCACCTCCCTGTCTAGTATCCTGCTACTAATGGTATTTAAACAACTTTTTGTTGTTGGTCTTTATGTGCTCCTCAATTTTATTTTTGTATCTGTTATTATCTACTTGTTTTAATGCGTTTTGTGATCTTCTTTGTTCTCATTTGAAAAAGACTTCGGTATTTTAAAGGAAGCCTTCTTGCCTCTAATAGCTTAACCATGCTGATACCTCTTGATCCTGATCTGCATTATGTGAGTTTGTGTGTGTGTATTTAACAGAAGTCTTCCACAATCTTCTGCAAAACCTTCACATTGTTGTTGTTATTTTTAAAGACTGATGCATATTGTAATTATATTTCAGACTTGTCTTCAGAATGCAACAATCTGTGGAAATGGACATTCTCATATGGCATGGGCTGAAAGAAACAAAATGGCTAAATAGTGCTCACTTGAAGAGCAAACAGCAGCAGGTGGTGTGACAACAGACAACACCCACTGAAATGTAACCACATTTGTGACAAACCACCCACCCAAACCTGGGATTTTGGTACTAACAAGTCTGCACATCAACACTGTTGATGTATAACCAATTATTTTTATTGGATTAAATGTAACAAAAGCACAGGTTGGTATTCTGATGTGGAAACACTGCATAAAACTTGCATAAAGTTCTGAGATTCTATGATAAACTTTTATCTGAAACCATACTAAAAACATGTATTTAGTATTTCTCTCTGTGATAATCATCAACTGTGATCTACTGATGGGCAACACTCTGCACTGGGCTGTACATGTTAGACATTTCATATGATATTGGGCTGAGCCCAGGCATTAAAAGAGGGGCTCGGGTATGTGTAACAACTCTGGCTCTAATTAAGCCATTGGTACCATACCTGCTCCTGCCAACCTAGCAGTTCGAAAGCACGTCAAAGTGCAAGTAGATAAATAGGTACCACTCCGGTGGGAAGGTAAACGGCCTTTCTATGCGCTGCTCTGGTTCGCCAGAAGCGGCTTAGTCATGCTGGCCACATGACCCGGAAGCTGTACGCTGGCTCCCTCGGCCAATAAAGCGAGATGAGCGCCGCAACCCCAGAGTTGGCCACGACTGGACCTAATGGTCAGGGGTCCCTTTACCTTTTTTTACCAAACCATATTTTCTTAATTACAGGCAGGCAACATAAGGCTTGCAGGCTGCATCCAGTTTTTCCCAACTGAGACAGCTGCTTAAGTTTAGAAATCAAAGCTGAATGAAAAGCAAAAGGTACTTACAGCATATGTAATCTGTAGAGCCCGAAGGGACCCTCAGGCGTTATCTAGTCCAACCTCCTGCAATACAGGAATCACAGGTGAAGAATCCCTAGCAGGTAGACGAAGGAGGTCAATGACCTTCCAAGGGAACCCATTTCACTGTTGAACAAGTTGCCCTGTCATTTTACCAGGAAAAGCTTTAACAGTCTGGATGCAGCCATTAGGCAAATCAGTCTCCCTTGCTCTAAGGTTGCCCCAAAATCAACAAATGTTGTTTAGGATGTGAAGCTAGCCATACAATTATACTGCTTGTGGGACTCCACTTTATTGCAACAGTCCTGTAAAATCCACATTTCCAGGTACACAAGATACATCATGCAAAACGTCATTTAATAATCTAAGGTGTTTTGTGCAATCTGTCATCCTATTGTGCAGATGTTTTTGAGCAAGTGGCTGTGATAAAAAGAAAACTCACACAGAGAGAATAAAAGTATCCTTTTTGCCCAGATGCCAACAGTGGACAAAAACAGTCATATGAATTTGCCCCTAACCTGTAATTTTAACACACAACCTTTTATTTGGTACTGATTAAGTTGATCTCTACTCTTCTTTTCTCCAAAATCCTTTTCTCTAATTGTATTTGTTGCTTGAGTAACAAACGTTTACCAGAACATTCAATGCTAAATTCTCAGTGCTGTGGTTTTTGAAGAGTGGAGAAAGGAAACTACATGGAGTTTTGTATACCAATGGGAGCTATTGCATGTAAACCTGAGGAAATTATGCTGGCATTGTTTAAGAAGCTCAGATAGCTACATTTAGAATAGTGCACAGTTTCAGTCACCTTATTACAAAATGATGTTCCAGGAATGGAGAATGTACAGCAGGCAGTAACAAGATGCACACAGGGATTTGAGGCTCTTAGTTATTCAGCAAGTTATCCTTCAGCAAACGAGAGATTAAGAGGGAACCTCATTAAAGTATAGAAAATTCCAAGGGGAATAGTGAGGATAATTGTTTCAAGGCAATTTGAGATAGTGTCAAATACAAGAACAAGGGGGCACCAACTTTTGATAAAGAAAGAACTTCAAGCAGACAGTTTTTACATAGAGAGTAAATTATGTACTGCAATGAATAAATGATCAAAAGCTTCTAAAATAAATAGCTACAGACCTTTTAGAAATCAGCCAATATGAGTTCTGTATTTCAAAATGTATGCTTCTAAGATCCCAGTTTTTATTATGTTTGTTTCATCCCTTACAGCTACCTAACCAGCCACCTTGCCTATTTATATGGATATCCCCATTCTAATCTCAAAAACAAAGACTATCAGTGCAATGGGAAAGGTATTTTTTAAAAGTGGCAAAAATGAAGATCAGGAGGTTGGAGCAACTTCCATGTGAAAAAAGCCTATAGTGTTTTTGCCTTTTAATTTTAGAAAGAGATGGTTAACAGTACAATCCTATGCATGCCTACACAGAAGTAGATGCAAGTGAACTCAGTGGGGTCCCAGGCAAGTAAGTACGTACAGCTTGCTGTTGTAATCCTTATCCTACACCAGGGGTCAGCAAACTTTTTCAGTAGGGGGCAGGTCCACAGTCCTCAGACCTTGTGAGGGGCTGGACTATATTTTGAAGAAAAAAATGAATGAAATCCTATGCCCCACAAATAACCCAGCGATGCGTTTTAAATAAAAAGACACATTCTACTTATATAAAAACACACTGATTCCCGGACTGTCCGTGGGCTGGATTTAGAAGGTGATTGGACCGGGTCAGCCCCCAGGGCCTTAGTTTGCCTACCCATGTCCTACAGCCTACATTTTACAGGTGAAATTCAAAAAATTAGAATATCATGGAAAAGTTCATTTATTTCAGTATTTCAACAGAAAAGGTGAAACTAATAATGAGATAGACTCATGGCATGCAAAGCAAGATATGTCAAGCCTTTATTTGTTATAATTGTGATGATTAGGGCATACAGCTGATGAAAACCCCAAATTAACAATCTCAGAAAATTAGAATATTAAATGAAATCAGCAAAACAAGGATTGCAAATAGAGCACTATTGGACCTCTGAGAGGAGAAGCATGCATATGTACTCAGTACTTGGTTTGGGCCCCTTTTGCATCAATTACTGCCTCAATGCGGCGTGGCATGGATGCTATCAGCCTGTAGCACTGCTGAGGTGTTATGGAAGACCAGGATGCTTCAATAGCAGCCTTCAGCCCTTCTGCATTGCTCAGTCTAATGTCTCTCATCTTTCTCTTGGCAATGCCCCATAGATTCTCTATGGGGTTCAGGTCAGGCGAGTTGCTAGCCAATCAAGCACAGTAATCCCATGGGCATTGAATCAGGTTTTGGTACTTTTGGTAGTGTGGGCAGGTGCCAAGACCTGCTGGAAAATGAAGTCAGCATCCCCATAAAGCTCATCTGCGGAAGGAAGCATGAAGTGCTCCAAAATCTCCTGGTAGACGGCTGCGTTGACCCTGGACTTAATGAAGCACAGTGGATCCACATCAGCTGATGACATGGCTCCCCAAATCAACACAGACTGTGGAAACTTCACACTGGACTTCAAGCATCTGGCATTCTGTGCCTCCCCAATCTTCCTCCAGACTCTGGGTCCTTGGTTTCCAAATGAGATGCAAAAGTTGCTCTCATCAGAAAAGAGGACTTGGGATCACTGAGCAACAGACAAGTTCTTTTTTTCTTTAGCCTAGGTAAGACGCTTCTGAAGTTGTTTCAGCTTGACAAGAGGAATACGACATTTGAAGCCCATCTCCAGGATCCGTCTATTTGTGGTGGCTCTTGATGCGCTAACTCCAGCCTCAGTCCACTCCTTGTGAAAGTCCCCAACAAGTTTCAATGGTCTTTTCCTGACAATCCTCTCCAGGCTGCGGTCATCCCTGCTGCTTCTGCACCTTTTTCTTCCACACTTTTCGCTTCCGCATAACTTTCCATTAATGTGCTTCGATACAGCACTTTGGGAACATCCAACTTCTGCAATTACCTTTTGAGACTTTCTCTCCTTATGGAGGGTCTCAATTATGGCTTTCTGCACAACTGTCAGGTCAGCAGCCTTCCCCATGATTGTGCTTCCTACTGAACCAGACTGAGAGACCATTTCAAGGCTCAGGAACCCATGTGTTATGGATTGAATAGCTACTGCACCTTTTCACAATATTCTAATTTTCTGAGATTGTTAATTTGGGGTTTTCATCAGCTGCACGCCATAATCATCACAATTATAACAAATAAAGGCTTGACATATCTCACTTTGCATGTCATGAGTCTATCTCATATATTAGTTTCACCTTTTAAGTTGAATTACTGAAATAAATGAACTTTTCCACGATATTATAATTTTTTGAGTTTCACCTGTATTTGTATACGACTTTTCTCCTCAGGAGGAACTCAAAGCAGCCACAAACAAACAAAACAGTACAAAACATTATCTGACAATTCAGTAAATAAGCAATATCCATAAAATATATTAATAAGCAAAAGGATAATAGAACACACACATATTTTAGCCACAAAATATATATTTACACACTCATTCCGGCAGCCAATATATGGTGTAATCTTCAAGATGAAAAATCCACCCTAGAGCCAGAAAAAGTCATGCAAAAGTAGTCACCACCAATTAATTTGGTAATTGCACAGAATAAAAATGGCCACCATACTCCAAACCCCATATCATTCCTGTCCACCGTCTCACTACACTTTGGTACAAAAAAAGGAGATGCTTGTCACATTGCTCTGCTGGCAGTTGTGGCTTCACAGCCCAGCCTGTAACATTTACCACCATGGCTATGTTTTACCTTCATGGTCAGAGGAAACATGCATCTGAATACCAGTTGCTGGGAATCACAAGCGGGGAGAGTGCTATTGCACTCAGGTCCTACTTCCCTGCTTCCCAATGGCCACTGTGAGAACAGGCTGCAGGACTAGATGGACCACAGGCCTGATTCAGTAGGCTTTTCCTTAGTTTTTGTGTACCTGGAAGTAAGCCCCATATGACTCAGTGGCTCTTTCTTCTGAGCAGGCTTACAGAGAATTGTTTTAATAAACGAATAAATAATAGAAATCTATAAAATAAAAAACAGTATGGAGAGAGTGCAAAGAGAATCTCTCTCTCTCTCTCTCTCTCACACACACACACACACACACACACACACACACACAAACGCATTGTGCTATATTAAGAGTCATTCAATATAGTTAATCAGAAGGAGCTTCAGAACAGAGGAAACATGAAAGGATAAAGCACAAGCATAATTTCTTTAGAGCCTAATACAAACCTGTAGCATGGATCCCCTCTCACATTCATGCCAGAAGCTCATCCCATACATACATAATACATTCTGTTGGTGCATATATATATATAGAATCATAGAATAATAGAATTGTACAGTTGAAAGGGATCAAAAGAGTCATCGTCCAACCACCTGCAATGCAGGAATATTCTGCCCAACGTGGGGCTCAAACCCTGACTGAGACTAAGAGTCTCATGCTCTTCCAAATGAGCTACCCACAGTGGCCAATCAGATGATTCTGCTATAGGTTTCTCTGCCATGGGCAGTCTATGATGTGGAACAAGGGTGGGGAACTGTATAGCATGACATCATGAGGACAAGAAGGGATAATCAGAAAAACATGATGGGCACCCCTATTTTTGGTTATGAGCTCATGCTTCACAAGACATATAGTTCCACCATTCCAGTATGGGTTTGCATGTGAACAGTGCGTGGCACTTTTAAAATTTAGGGAGGTACATTCTCTGCAAACGTTACGCAACTTTTCCATAGTTTGCCAAAAATACTTTTGTCCTAAAATGTTCTTGCCTGTCCTCTGCATGACTTTGCTCCAAGGAAACATTATTACTTAAAATTATCGCTGTTTTTAAAATCACTATAACTATGTTTTGAAATTCCTCTTTTAAAATAATTTATTATAGCGCCTTAAATACATTAGAAATCCATCCAATTGTTTATGGTAGACTTAGTAGCTTTCTATAAAAAGAAATTCATATATATAAAGGAAAATTCCTGGTTGCCAAGATCCATGTTTGGGGCAAGTACTCTTTGGTGAGAGAACCCCCTGCCTGCAGAGATTTAAAATCACAAAATACGCAGCAAAGCATAGAAATATAAGTTGTAAAACCTTTAAAATATGCCTTCCAAGGAAGTTCCAAAATTGCCCCCTTTAAAAGTAACTTACAAAGGTTCCCTCTCACCCCAGCATATTTTTTTTAAAAATAATGTTTATTACTTTTATAGATTACAAAAAGAGAAAAAAGAAGAGAGGGAAAAGAAACAGAAAAAAAGACAAAGAAGGAAAGCAAAAAGAAAAAAAAATACAATACAATATGTAAACAATGCGAAACACAACCTAAACTCAAAACTAAACACATTAAACGAAACTAAACAAACCCCACTCCCTAACCTTAACCCTAAATGAAACAAAACAAAAACAATTTAAAAACATACATCCTCTCTTTTCCGTACTCTATCTTTCATTCCCTTGTTTCCTCGACCTCCTCTCACCTCCCTTTTTGTATTCCACTTCTTTTAATTGTTTCAGCAAATCCTTTCCATCTTTCTCCATTTTCTATCATATTGTAAATAACGTATTTTTTAACCTTATTTTCCATTAAAACTAAAATACTTATATATACTTAACTCCTTATAACATTTCTGCTAAGCCCATAAAAAATCATTCCACCATTTTTCTATCACTCATTAGTTTTACCATAAGTCTATATATAAACTTTAAATTTTCCAATCTTCTTCCACCATCTCCTCTCCCTGGTTTCGGATTCTGCCAGTCCTTTCCGTCAACTCCATAAAGTCCATCAACCTGGTGATCTTATGTCTGAGGCTCTTAACTCTTTTCCAAGTCCCTTCTGCAGGTCTTCTTCATTTTCTTTAATGCTAAAGAGCAAATCTCGGGGAAACTCCAACCTGTCAGTCCTTTTCTTCCTTCTGAACAAATCAGCCAAATTTCCATAGTTAAAGCTACAGTCCATAAAGTATTTCAGGGCATATTTCAAAATTCCTCCAAGTCCAAAGGCCCCCAAAACTTCAATCTCCTCCAGGCCCGAGTCCATGTCCCAAAAGTCAGTTAATCCCTGCATAGAGGGATCTTTCCAACTTTCCTTCTTTCGTCCAAGCCGGGGTCCATTCCTCAGAGTCTGACTTTTCCTAGATTCAATCATAAAAGGCCTCAACTTATAGTCCTCAATTTGCTTCTGTAAAGCCACGGATCTCACTTGTATTACTTTATGTTCAACTTTATGTTCAACAACAGCAGCATTCTCCTTCTCCTCCTTCTCCTCCACCATTTGTCCTGCCAAAATGGATTCCTGTACCAAGTCCTGAATTATTTCTGTGTTGACGTTCGCTTTTTGACTCAAATTAGTCACTTTCTGTTCCAAATTATCAACTTTAAAAGTCATGTCATCCATCTTCTTGTGAAGCTGCCCCAGCGAACAGCTTATCTTACATAAAACAGTCACAATGGCCTCTCCTGTCAACATTTTTAAATGGTCCAAGGTCGCTCTCTGGTTCTCAGAATCCTTATCTGCAGCTGGAAATCCCCCAGTTACCGTCCTGTAATAGTTTCAAAAGCTCCCTCTAGAGGGAAACAGTCTCCACTTGTATCAGTTCTTTCAGGCACAACTCAAGCATTAAAGATAAAATTTCAGTTACATTTCCTCTTTTTAAACGCAGAGGAGGACAATGGAAACAGTATCTTACTCTTATTTAGCTAGCTGTCAAATCCGTTCTGTCAAATGCACTCTCTCCAAACATCATCTGGCAGCCCATTCCCAGGTTCAGAGCAGTGGTAATTTGATTTTTCACTCTCTCCTGCAGGCTCACTAGATCCAAAATTTCCCCCTCTTCTCCTGCTTCCAAGGGGGGGTTTGTATTTTAAACCGATGGAAATTTAATCCTTTGCCAAAAGCTTTCAAAGACTTTAACTTGTAACGTCTTTGCTTCAGTCTATTTACAAAAACGGGAGGCGGACTTTCTGTTTATGACCTCCCGCTTCAGTTCCAAATCAAAGTTTTTTAAAAATCCAATTTTCCGATTTACTCACGAGTAGTTGTTTAAAATCCAATTGTCCACAGGAAAAAGTCAGCGCTCTCCGGCAACAGCAATGCGGCTTCACTCCGTGAAAAAAGCAGTCGATTCAAAGCACCGCGCCATTCACCCCACATCGCTCCGGATCCCCAAAACCGGGTTTCCCCGCGAGTAAGGGAGGCGCAAAAGGTGCCAGCCGAATCCCACGTCCACAGGCTTCTCCCGCCTGTGGTTTTTAATGGGTCTCCGCCTCGCCGCGGCGGTCCAGACCCTAGTTCTCACGAAGCGGATTCCTCCTGGTCAGAGGAAATCCGCCATTGCCGGAGGCGCTAACCGGGAAGCCCCTCTCACCCCAGTATAATCCACGTTTGGTAAGTTAAAAATTTGATTAATTACTAACTCTTCAAAAGTCGGGCTCATATGCTTTTCCATACATCAGTCAGAAAAGTTGCACAGGTATTAAAAAACTTAGCTTAGTTACAAAGTGGTAAACATTCCTAGAATATTCACATAGGAACTCAAGAACGGCAGGTGAGAACCACGTGATTGAGAAGGCGCAACCAGCTCAAACTTCTTGATGCACTGAGCTTCTCAGTTAGACTCCATAGAACAATAGACATGATTACCTATTTCCTCCCAAGGTGAGGGCAAGTGACACTGCTAAGCCTGGCAGGACAGCTACTTTATGGTATTAACCCATTCATGCATTGATTAGACTTAAGCATGTTGGTGATATGTCTTACGGGACATGCTCATTATGTTTTGTATATTCTGTTGGAAGCTGGCCAGAGTGGCTGGTGCAACCCAGTCAGATTGACAGGTACAAAAAATAAGTTATTGGTTGTTGTTGTTTCTATTTTAATACTAAAATTACATTTTCTGCATTTCCCAAATTACACATTGGAGCTATTGTATCATGCTCTCAAATACTCACACATAACCTTTTCTTTCTTTGTGTTATTTTTAACATAACATCTAGACTCTTCTTCAGACTAGAAGTTTATCCATCAAAAACTGTTATGTGAGCCTGAGTGTGGAAAAAACATAAATCAGTAAGTGTAACACTATTCTCTTCTGCTTGTAGTGGTGTCAATTATGATACTATGTGAATGCCTTTTGATACCATTAGATTGGAGTTGCATGACACATCTGGCAGCTTTTTTTCCTTATCAATTACGACAGATACACTAGCTATATTGAAATAATTTTCATCTTGTTTTTGTTAATCTACTTTTTAGTTAGTGCACTGCCTGAACCAGATTGCAGAACGTTGTCTGTTTGAAGAACTGAAAGACTGATAGGTGTCCTTTAACTTCTTTTAAAGTTCCTTTTGTTTGAATTTCTGGCATGAGATTTATGCTTTAGAGGCAGACACTGGAGAATGGGGTGTGTATGTGAACTAGGTAGATATTTTGAGACTGTAAATCCTACAAGTATCATGGGCTTCAATGTCCCTTGGTATCAATGTCCCTGGTTATTACAGTGCTTTGTCTCTCCCTCATGCCTAGTTATATAGTAGAGCTGTTGCTTTCAGGTCCTGCTTCTAGGTTTACTGGAGACATCCATTTGAACACTGAAGCAGGATGCTGGACTTAGACGGAACCTCGGTAAGATCCAGCACACCTTTTTTCTTTTTTTCTTTTTTACAGCTTGCCTAAATTCGTGGTGAGTTGTGCATACAGCACAATTGTAAGAATGACATTATGCTTCAACACTGGAAGGAGAAATTTACCTTCCATACAACAATAGATTAACGGTTTGCTGTCCTTGTCCTTATTTGAAGTGGCAATGTATTGACAAAAGTGCGAAGAAGATAAATACAATAACATCTGGTCAGCTTTGGGAGATTTATATATCATAGCTGCAGTCCAATGTATTTGTATTTCCAATTTAGATAGTCAAAATACATTAACCCATGTCCCTTTCCCTATTTTATCTCTTCCTTTTTAATTTTTGCTTGAATGTTACTCTATTTGCATTGTTTAAAAACTTGTAGTAGAAAGCTAAAGCTTTTTTAAAAAACAGTGAGCATGGCCAGCATCCCACCAAATGGCAAACAACATTTTCCCTTAGACTGCCCCTCTCCACTCACTAAAAACCAGGCTACATAGACAACATCCACTTGCAAGTCAATGCTATGGAAATAGGCAGTGCTGGGATAAGTGCCTAGTTCCAAAACTAAAGCTACTGGGATGTGAGAGTCAGTGACTAGCCTTGTAGATGCAGGAATCCCAAGTTCAAATCTCTGTGGTGGGCCTGTCACTGTCATCAGTCTACACTGGGCTGCCGCTTGCATCAAGTAGCCACTTACATCTGAGCTGCTCATGAATTGGTCAGTGTTATTGTTTATTAAGCCCAACTTATATTATGCATACAATACATATAAAAGATTCATGCCCGTGCAGTACTGGATTTTTGCAGCAGCATAATTTTACAGGTATTAATACAATACAATACTGTATACAATAGTATTTGTATACAGCTGTGTGAATTGCTGAATGACTCTCTTTATGTGCTGGTTACTTTAGGAAACCTGGAGGGCATATGGTTATAATATAATAATGATGCATGTAAGTAAAAGAAGAAATGATGAACCAGTAAAAGAAAAATGCTTTTTGTTGAGATCAAGGAGGGAGATGGGAATTAGAAGAAAAATATATCTGTGTGGATAAGCTCAAGATTTTCTGAAAGTTCCATCCCTAGTTAGATAGTTTTCCCTGCTGCTGGCATAGCATTCCTATAAAGGAACAGGATTTGACCATAAAAGTGAAATATAAATGGTAACAAAAATTTAGATACTACAGATATGGATGGTGCTAGTATTGTTGTTTTCAAGTGATAAAATTATAATAATAGAAAATAATGACTACATGGCACACATAAAGGGTTGTTCATTTTTGCTCACACAGAAAACCTTCCCACAGTAACTTGCCAATTGAGGTTGTTGAATACAGCTTTCAAAAAACTCTTCCAGTTTTATGTGTGGAATTGTTACTTAAGATGTAAATTCTCAGTACTGACGGCCTTTTTATGAACAGCTTGGTTGGAAACAATATTTTAAAATAATCTCTTTTAAATAGTAGAATAATCTTCTTTTGAAAATGAGGCATTTCCTTCCTTCCCTCCATCCCTCTTTCATACTTTTCCAGCTCATCAAAACTAAGAGAAGGTTTAATAGATGCAACATATTTTCTGATGATCTTTAAGATGCCAAAACCACTGAATGGATGTCAGATTGCCATCAATGTGACTACTGAACAACCATCACAGTTCTGAGACAGAACTTCTGATTATAAAGTAATGTGAACAGATTTCACTTGTCTATATATTTCCATAGCCATCACTTATACACAGCTTATCAGGAGTAGCATGGGGTGTGTGGAGAGATGGGGTAATGTTCCACTTTAAAAGAAAAATATGGGTGAAAACATATTGTGCAATTTCCCCCCACTTTCTGTAAGTGAGTTTTATTAAGAGTTTGAGCAAGCTCTAGTTTACAATATATTCAGAACCATATGTATACATTAATTAAAGGAATGTAGAGGAGGAGAAGGAGACCTGAGAAAATAACAAAGCAGCAGTGAATGCGTGCAATGATTTTTCATTCTGTTTCGCTTCAGCTCTGCCCCTGCAACAGAGGATCTAATCAATCTGCCGGCTATTAAGTTTGTTAATTGATAATGCATACTAATTAGGCTGTGCGCAGTTACTTAAGAGACTTTGCTAAGGTGATTGTAGGCACAAGTCCAAATGGAGTTTAAAGTATTCTGTGTGAGGTTAAAACCCATCAACCAGAATAGATGGATTTTATATTATAACAGAAGGCACAACATACTCCTAAACGCTTAATGTATTTCACAGCTATCTATTGTTACATACCTTATGTCAATCAAACAATTACATATTAGGACAACCACTACAAGCTGGAACTAAATCATGTAAGTAAAGCATATATATGAGAGATGTGGGGTATGTGGTGGGCGGATTCAAGCAAAGGGGGAATAATTGATTTTCCTCATTTATTTTGGGAAAAATAGTATCTTTCTCTACTGCAGGGCGGAAACAGCCCCTTGTGAGAAAGCCGGCTACTTTTGTTTTATGAATACTTAAACAATGCCACATAAAACTGCCATGCTTTTCTGCCTTTGTTCAACAGGGCAATAAACTAGAAGCTGTAAGCTACAGAAACTATACAAACTAATAAACCCAAATTCAAATAGTTTGTATATTAATGCACTTTAATCACATCTGCCAGCTCTTGTACTTTGCGTGGGAGGCACCAATTTTAAGGCTGTTCTCCCTTCCAGCTGGTACTTAAAATCTGAGCTCTAGACTTTAATCTTTGATGCATTCTAATCCTCAATTTAGTTTATCTGATATTTTCTGAACGACGCTACCAGCAATTAAGGCAAGATCTGTAAGCTGAGCTTGCTGAATTAAAGCAAAATACTATTGCTTCACTTTCTTTAAGCTGCTAGCTTTTATACCATTTGTTTTTGTTTCATTGTGATTTCGCATTTGTGTGTTTTATTCATTGTTGTAAATACCTTTAAAATTTGTAAGCTGCTTTGTGTATCCTTGATTTATTTTTAAAGTGGGATATAAATAATTGTAATATAATTAAGTCCTCTGGCAAGTCGTACTGCAGAAATAACATCCACAAATGATGAAACCCAAGGAAGCTTCTTCAACATGAGACTTATTTGGAGCAATCAGGATTCTTTACTACTGAACAATGCGCTCTGCAGCTAAATAGGGCATGCAGATTATGTACAGTTCAAGAATCTACCAATTTCAGGTTGACTACTACCCTGGCATTAACAAGGGTGATTTGGATTACTTTTTCCTTTATTGTGGGTTAGAAACAGCACTCTTTTTCTTTTTCCACATGCAAGTCTACACAACTTGCAATCACACAATTCGCCTCCTCCTTTACACGCAACTGTAAGACCTATTTTTCAGCACATACTTTCTCCGACAATTTGAGTCTTACCTTACCACCACCTCCTCTGCCACCTGAATCCCCCTGCCCCATCCACAACACTCATTTGTCAATTTTGTCATGATTGTCAGGTTCATTAAACACAGACACCCATGAATGAGAAAGGAATAACAACTTCATTGCAAAGTATGTGTCCCATCATTATAATTGGGTTGACTGCTTCCAGTTTTAGGCCATCAGGTGAACAGGAAAAAGTGGTTTTCATTTCACCATCTGGTAACTACTTCTTCTCAGAGAGTTTCAGTAGCCAATAACACAACCGATTTTGAACTAAACACTATCCACAAAATTCCATGCAGGTCCCCCCCCCCAAAAAAAATGCATTTAAATGAACAGATTTAAATATAAATTTTGCACCCTTCTTTAAAGAACTTAAGAAACTGCAGTGTGGCTTAGTACTGAGTATATTACATTTGTTTCATCTGGTGAAGAGAAGCTGTGCCCCAAATGCATGCATGAAACATACAAAATAATATTACATAGAACTCTCACATCAAACAAAGTGATTAGGTCCATTCTGCTTAAAATAAGGAATACTACAATAGCAGGTACTTCCAGACTACTCACTGGAGCCAATTTAAATAACTTATAATTTTTCTGCTCAAAGCTCAAACTAACCTGGCCAATTTCTGTGGGATATTTCCCGCCTCATATAACCAACACGTTTAACTCTAATTAATGCATGAAGGGATTAAGACCATAGAGTAAACTGTCCTGCCAGACTTAGTTAGGTCACACACCCTCACCTTTTGGTTTCAACTAGCTACGTAATTTAAATTGTACAAGTTAAATGCACATAAGATGTGATCAGACTGCATTAATATCATACCTGTTTCAAAGACAGAACTGAACTGAAGATAGCTTACAAAGCAAATTTAAAACCATTGAAATACAGCAAAAGCAGCATTTAGCTACTAAAAACATAACAAGGAAGAGAAACAGCTGAAGAAAATATTTAACAATAAACATATTCATCTGGCCATAACATACTATCAAAAGGGGGCTGGTTCAGATCTCTTAGGATAGGGAGTTCCACAGATTTGGCGTCACAGCTTTAAAAGCCCTCTCACATATTCCCACCAACTATAGGAACTATCACCCAGGTTTGGTATTTACATTTTCTTCCTAGGGTTAGTCATAGCCAATGAAGATAAGAAGACTCTTCCTGTAAACCAGAGAACGCTTCATTATAACAGCCTGGTATTTTGCTCTTATGTAATGCTGGTGTAGCACATTTATGGACTGGTGGCAAGATTGTCTTAGGAAATGAAAATGAAACCAAGGCCTGAATAACTGGCAGCAGGTATGTTTGACATCTACTGATCAAGTTCTTCCATTTAGATACTTTTGTGATAGCCTTTGACAGGATGCTGCACAGTAAGTAACATCCTCCTTATGTAATAATTTTAATAGTCACTTGCATCTTACACATTTTGATTGCCACTGAAATCTCTCACACAGTATTGTCATAAGAGTCTGTAAAGCTATGTAAAGAGAAATATCCATGCCTACAGATTACAGACCTTCACCCTTCTACATAGCATCTAAGGAGCATTTCTGAACTACTTGTTTATTCTCAAAATCAGAGAGAAACTGTTAATACTGGGTTGTGCTTTTTTGCTGATATTTAATGGGTTGAGAGCTTAGCGCAGGGGTACAAAAACTGCAGCCCTCCAGATGTTTCTGTACCACAACTCCCAGCAGCCCCAGCATAGTCAGTCAGCCCCAGCATAGTCAGGGATGATGGGAGGTGTAGTCCAACAACATCTGGAGGGACGCAGTTGTGCACCCCTGGCTTAGCAGCATTACTCCATATTCTTTATTAACTGTATCAAAGCCCCCAAAGGTCATCTTTATTGCAATCTAAGCCTCGTACCAAAAATTGTGCCTACCAACTCAGTAAACACTGAAGGAATATCTTACAAATTAGTCAACAACACCAACATTATCATTTCCTCACTCTTCATCCAAGGAACTCAAGGAAGCATACTCACCCCCATTTTATCCTCACAGCAATCCTGTGAGGTAGTCTGAGAGATGGTGAATGTTCTAAGGCACCCAATGAGTAAGAATAATAAAAAGCATATCACCAAAGATTTTTCATGAAGTTATCAGTTACGCTTAAAACAACATCCGGGCAACTTAAAGTGAAGTAGATTTGTCAGAATACCATGTGGTACGACCAAGATGGTATGAAACAAAGGGTAGGACAAGATTCTTCTCAAACAAGTTCTCATATATTAGCCTGCTACACTTTCTGGACACCTTGTAAAATGGTCTAAGTACTGAAACATTGCCTTTGGTTTTATCACTGGGAGTTTTCAGGTTACGGCTTTTTGCGGAACAGAACATTTTCTGAGTAGCTGCTGCTCAATCCATGCAATTTCACCTTTCTATTCAGCAGATAGTAAGTCAATTCATAGAATCTTAGAGTTGGAAGGGACCCAACGGTAACCTAGTCCAACCCCCTGCAATGCAGGAATCTCAACTAAAACATCCATGGCCTTCCAACATCTGCTTTAAAACCTCCAAGGAAGGAGAGTCCACCACCTCTCACAAGGTAGTCTGTTCCACTGCCAAACAGCTCTTACGGTCAGAAAGTTTTTTCCGAATGTTTAGTCAGAATCTCCTTTCTTGTAACTTGAAGTCACTGGTTTGAGTCCTACCCTCTAGAGCAGGAGAAAACAAGTACAGTGGTGCCTCGCAAGACGAAATTAATTCGTTCCGCGAGTTTTTTCGTCTAGCGAATTTTTTGTCTTGCGAAGCACGAAATCCCAAAGTGTTGATTCCCTGGTCCTGAATGGGTTAACTGTGCCCCTGAAGGACCAGGTATGCAGCCTAGGAGTCACACAGCTGTCCATGGAGGCACAGGTCAGTTCTGTGTCCAAGGCAGCTGTCTACAAGCTCCATCTGGTACACCAGCTGAGATGCTACCTGCCCACAGACTGTCCCGCCAAAGTGGTACATGCTTTGGTTATCTCCCGCTTGGACTACTACAACACGCTCTATGTGAGGCTCCCTTTGATGGTGACTCAGAAACTACAACTAATCCAGAATGCAGCAGCTGACTAGTGACTGGGAATGGCCACCAGGACCATATAACACTGGTCCTAAAGGATCTTCACTGGCTCCCAATACGTTTCCAATCACAATTCAAAGTGTTAGTGCTGACCTTTAAAGCCCTAAACGGCCTCAACCCAGTATACCTGAAGGAGCATCACCACCTCATCATTCAAGCTGGACACTGAGGTCCTCCTCTGAGGGTGTTCTGCTGGTTCCCTCAGTGTGAGAAGCGAAGTTATAGGGAACCCTCCCTGAGGAATGCCCTTCCTTCAGATGTTATGGGGATAAAAAACTACACAACTTTTAGAAGACATCTGAAGGCAGCTCTGTATCGGGAAGTTTTTAATGTTTGATGCTTTATTCTACAGAGTATAAACAATAAAATTATTATTTATTATTTTTATTTTTATTATCATGAAGTGAAGAACTGAAAGATTCAAAACATAGTTGGACGCATATGAAGCTGTGACTAAATCATTTTGTTAAAAGAGAACTAAAAAGCAAGAGTTTATTCTCTTAACTGATTCTATGAATTAGGTAAAGAGTAACAAGAGTGTGCTTGCTTAATTTTATTTTTTATCACCTCAGAATAACTGCATACTCTCATGTACACACGCTCATGCTGTAGTTTTAAGGATTATAATAAAAAAACCACTTCCCTTATATTCAGTGAGTAAACATTTGACTCATTATAGGTATCACAAAGTACAACATCTCCAAAACTTCCTCCATGTTCACCTAACCATGACATGCTGGTGTAAATCATCTTGAGGGCTCAGGTGCCATGGGACTAATTTTTTTGTGTATGCTTTTGTTGCAGCAGATTAACATGGTCAGGCTACCACTATGGAATTATATTAAAATATGTACCAGTTCACTTCTCAGTGCTCATGCTATCTTGGAAAATGTATTCATCTTTTGATAGCTCTGAGACTTACAATTACATCACTGTGTATCTCTAAGTGTTAAATGTATTTGTCACCATACTTATAGACATTAATTCTTCTGTCCATTCATCTGCCTGTCCTTATTTTGTGGGAAATTAAAGCAAACTTCCTCTGAGACATTCAAAAATGATCTGTAAGCCCGTTGTGTATGCTATTTTTTCACATAATAACTTTGTGTATGCTGTTTCTTCGCAATGTGCCAAATATGGTATCTTTCCATGAAAACACATGCAGTCATCATTATTTTTAAAACTTAATGTAAATATTCAGGTATTGATTCATTTACTTTGAATCAAGCATGTCTGCAAGGAACATGTTTGTGCTGTGTGTAGAAGTAATATTTTGCTCCAAAAATATCTTATTAGAATCACTTCTATTCAACAGCTTCATCATTAGGAACATGGGAAGCTGACATACCAATTCAAAGGAGTACAGACAGGCAGTGGTTCTCCAGGGTTTCAGGAAGGAGTCTTTTCCAGACTTACCTAGGACCTTTTATATGTTAAGCACATGCTCTACCACCGAGCTACACCCCTTCATTGTTCTTGAAGTAAACACTTGTACAATTTTTATAGATTTCCACTACATTTTGTTTTTGAGTTAGTTCAGCCATTATTTCCTTTTGATTAATGCACAGTACTTAATATAATTCTAAGCAGGAACAGTCATTGTACAAATAGCAGTAGATGGGGTTTATAAATAGATATCAAAAGCAAAATCTGAAAACCAGAATTCCAAACACACAATATACACACTTTATATCTATTCTGAATTTCTAACTGATGCATGTAGTTATTTTACTGCAGTTGTGACACTTTCCTAGTCACAGAGGCTTTTTCATTCCAAGTTAGACAAACAGTGAAAGTTATAGCTGTAAGGTCTAAAACATGCAGGATACCTTTAAATGCATCCTGACAAGAGAACTGCAAAGAAATATTGCCAAGTATTTTTATTCAAAGGCCAATGGCTACTTTTTTTAAGAAAAGCAAATTCTCCAAAAGTGAAATAAATCAAAACAATAATGGGTCTCATTCAATGCCTATTTCAGATTAGGGTCACTTTCATTGCACCTAAATTTGTAGAGTCAACTAGGAGAAACTAGAATCTCAACAAATCCATGCCCCCTCTCTCTAGAGTCTACCCCAGTCTAGTCTGTATAGCTTCTCCACAGCTCTGTAAGATCCTGTGAACTTCAGAACTCAGCCAGGATTTGTACCTCGGTTTCTCACATTCAAATAGATTCTCTAGTCCAGTGTTCCTCAAACCATTTTTTAATGGACCACTTGAAACTGTTAGTCTCAGCAGACCACTATCCTTTTTTTCCTTCTGCAATTCAAAGCACTACAGTGGTACCTCAGGTTAAGTACTTAATTCGTTCTGGAGGTCCTTTGTTAACCTGAAATTGTTCTTAACCTGAAGCACCACTTTAGCTAATGGGGCCTCCCGCTGCTGCTGCGCCGCCGGAACACAATTTCTGTTCTCATCCTGAAGCAAAGTTCTTAACCTGAAACACTATTTCTGGGTTAGTGGAGTCTGTAACCTGAAGCGTATGTAACCTGAGGTACCACTGTACTGTATTTAACTCATAACTCACAACCTCGCCTTTCTAATGCAATGAATATACTCCTTTTTAAGCAAAGTTATGTGAAGTCATTCTCCATTATGAGAGAGAGAAATTAATCAAGTACAGATATTCTTAGCAGTTGTACAACCTTTCCATAGATCACCTGAATACAGCTCACAGGTGACTAGTGATCCATGGAACACAGTTTGAGAACCTCCTTTCTAGACACTTTACTAGTTTGGGCTTTCAGTGGAGATCTTAGCCTCAGGGAACACTTCTCCATGAAAAATATTACTTATCTGCAAAGCAAGACTGGTATTACATCATATGCTGGAAAGGATTCTGTGTACCTGAATTGCCAGAGTTTGGCTTAGAATTAAAAACAAGAGAATAATTGGGCGGGGGTGCAATCTGTCTATAATTTAATGCAGAAGACAAAGAAAAATTATTAACATTCAGCTTAGTGCTCCAGTGTGAACTAAATTATGTGGATTTTAAAATATAAAAATGAAGATAAATGAATTTCTCTCTTGCCAGCCATCACACATAAAATAAATGTTTTCCCCTACTATTATTCTTGCTGTTTAGCATGTTTCAGACAAAAATAAGTTATGGTGCTAAAGACCTTCTGAAAGAGCATATTCAGTGTTTTATTTTTCACATTTTTAAAATAATACAAACATATGACATCAGAGCCTTTAATATTCATTCTCAATTTCCATTTGTATATTAAACTGGTTAAAGCAAAGACCAGATCTGTAGCACAAAGGCATTCTATACAATTACTGCAAAAGATAAACAAGTATTAATGTACAGTGGTGCCTCGCAAGACGAAAAGAATCCGTTCCGCGAGTCTCTTCGTCTTGCGGGTTTTTTCGTCTTGCGAAGCAAGCCCATTAGCAGTTTAGCGGATTAGTGCTACAGTATTAGCGGCTTAGCAGGCTTAGTGGATCAGCTGTTAAGCGGCTTAACGATAAGCTGATAAGCGGCTTAAGGATCAGCTGATAAGCGGCTTAACGATAAGCTGATAAGCGGTTTAACGATCAGCTGATAAGCGGCTTAGCCATCAGCTGATAAGCGGTTTAGCGGCTTGGGGAAAAGGGAAAAAGGAAAAAAAACCTGCAGGAACTCGCAAGACATTTTTGTCTTGCGAAGCAAGCACATAGGAAATTCGTTTTGCGAAGCACCTCCAAAACGGAAAACCCTTTCGTCTAGCGGGTTTTCCGTCTTGCGAGGCATTCGTCTTGCGGGGCACCACTGTATAGTAAATTCCTACAGTTGTATCCAAAAGAACATCTATGCTGAAAAAGTGGCAAACAGGGTACTGAGATTTTAGCACTGAGAAACACATGACTCATCCTTTGAGCTGCCTAGTTTGGTAATCTAAGACTTTAGACTTACTGGGTTAATGAAACATTTTAGAATATGTTGTGTGTTAGTTCACCAACTTCCAAATGTGGGAAACCAGCCCTGCTGCACTTGCAGACCCTTCTGCTCTCTCTGCTGAGAGGTGCCCTGAATTTCCACCCCAAAATCCCACCCTGGCAGCATGACTTTTGCTTCCAACAACAAAAGTACATACAGTGGTGCCCCGCAACATGAATGCCTCGCAAGACGAAAAACTCGCTAGACGAAAGGGTTTTCCGTTTTTTGAGTCGTTCCGCAAGACGAATTTCCCTATGGGCTTGCTTCGCAAGTCTTGCGAATTCTTGAGAGTTTGTTTCCTTTCTCTTAAAGCCGCTAAGCCGTTAATAGCCGCTAAGCCGCTAATAGCCGTGCTTCGCAAGACGAAAAAACCACAAGACGAAGAGACTCGCAGAACGGATTAATTTCGTCTTGCGAGGCACCACTGTATCACTCCCCAGTCCATGGCTCAATACAGCTGAGGACACAATGGAGGCCCCTCATCACTGGAGGAGTCTCAAGATTATTGTACTGACACAATACTGTTCTCTCTGTCAAGTGCAATGGAGCTAGAGAGCTCCCTTCTACTTGCTGTGATACTGCTTTAACTGCAGCGGTGTAAAGCTAAACATGAACCTTAGAACTGTTTAGTTTACAGTGCAGACATTTTTAACGGGTTAGAATTTCAGATTGACAGCCTGGTATGAATGGCCTCATATAGGAACTATGGATGTATTTCTTTATCCTCATCCATGCTGTCAAAACTGACTCCATGATGTGAACCCCAACTGCCTCTAGGGGTGTACTGTCCATCACTACAGCTGCAGTGAGCTGGCAGTGATTCCCACAAGTATACTGGTTTCAAAAAGTGTTGCCACAATTGTAGATATATCTGCTTAATAACTGCAACTGAATTCATGATTGTGTCAATTCACATGTTCTCCAGTAACCAATGTCATCATGGGCACATGATCCTTAATTAAGTTCAGGCTGCATCACATGGAAGTCACTTTGAACATGTGAGCCAGCCATTAAATAGACTGCTCAAATTTTAGAAGATATCCCTCATCATCCCTAGGGAATGGTGAAGGAATGTGAAGCAGCCACCTTCCTAAAGCTAAAGTGTGGTGGGTGGGTGGCTTGTCAATAGGAAAGATAGTGGCTTAATCCCATATCTCTTCACCCCACTAAACAAACACTCTCCTTCACAGGCAGCAATCTTAAAAAGAAAAAAACCTTTGTTTTTCACCTAACCACAAAGCCTAGCAAGGTAATGCACCATAGAACACACCTGTGGAACAGCTCTTAAACTTTGATCCATGAGAGTGAGCACTTTTGAAAGCTCAAAAGCCTTAGACAAAGAAGACAGAGTTGTCATGGTATGAAGGCACAAAACGGCCATGTGCCTTGTGAGTTGATAATGAGATAGCTAGTCACTAGTCACATTAAGCAGCTCAGATGGGGCTTGGCCTCAAACTGGTCAGCAGCACTCTCTGCTGCTCTAACACCACTTGAAAACAAATGAGCAGATGTCTACAAAAATCAGTGATAATGCCAAAACATTGGAGACTTCCTAAGTAGGCAAACAGTTAGAGGGCCTTCGGTAAGGTGGCTTTTTGTTTTGGTTTTTGGTTCTTTTTTACATTTTAATGTCTTCTGCTGTTACTTCCTTTTACTGATTGTGTTATCTAATCACAGCTCCAGGCCTACAATGAGGCAGAGTGAGGTAGCTGCCTTGGGCAACAGATGCTGAGATGCAGGGAGTGGCCAGAGCTGTGTCAGATGGCCCCTACAACAGCCTGCTGCCCTCAACTATAGTGGAAGACAGTGTCCTTTCAGCAGTACTGGAGTAAGATTAAACTACCAGTCCAGTTGGCTTCTGTATGTGCCCGGGGGGTGGGTGCCATCTTGTCCATCTTGTCAGACAGCAAAATGTCTTAAGGTGGCCCTGCCTTATCATAACAAGCTCATACCCTAATTACACTGGGGGTAGAGATACATAAATGGAAGAGTTACCATATCCTATACCAGCACAGCCAGGGGGCAGGGAATGTAACTAGGAAAATTCCAAAATGGTAGGGAAATGGCAGACATTCCTCAAGCATCCTTAAACACACTGCCAAAGCCTATGAGTCAGAGGTTGTACCAGTGACAACTCTCACATGGCATCCACAAATGGAAGACACTTAGAGTTGTATTCAGCTACCTTTTACTCAGAGTAGACTCACTGAAACAAATGGCCATGACTAACTTTGGTCTATTAATTTTAATGGAACTACTCTGAGTAAAGATTAGTTAACTACAACCCAATGAACTCATGATAATGGGGGCACACACAACCATTCCCCACACAGCATGCAATATTATTCCATAGTGCACCCGAAGTTAGAAATCCCAAAAGGTACATACTCTTTAATATAACAATACAAGGTCCAAGTACAATATTAAACATCAGATTGATACCAATGGTCAATCATTGGATTTGTGTACTAGATTTGTGTACTAGAGATCCAAGGTCACATCTTAATAGTCCCTTCCTAAAACATGGGATTCTTCACACCCCCACCCGTCAGTTGAGGAAAATAATGTGTATTTCTTACTATAAGAGATGGTACTCCATTTTACAATATTCAGAGAAACTGGCTGCAGAAATTGAGTTCAAATAGGATTTCTGGTATATTGAAATGCTTTTATAATGCCATTAAAAAGCCTGTCTATATTCAGAAGTTCAGACTTCCTGTAAGTTCCCCATATGCTCTGCACTGCACGACAATCTACCTGCCAAGTCAAGCTTCTTCTGATCTCACATCTTCCCTAACTTTCACCGCCTCACCAGTGGCAGAGCTTCATGCTCTGGCACTGGGGGGCAGAGAGCAGGTGGGGGTGGGGCTGGCACGCCGCCAGGGGGCTGGGCATGCCGCCTGCGGGGGCATGGCACCCAGCACGGGCGGGGGGGGAGCCGCAATGGCACCACACCGGGATTGCGCTGCCGGGGGTGGTGCACTCCCCCCGCACTCCTCTTCCTCCGCCAGTGCTCCTCACCCTTCTAAGGTGATAATATTATTCATATTCTGAGGCATAACTACATACAAAGAAAATACTTTGACACTGAACAAATCTCTCTCTCTCTGTTACGGATTAAGAGAATTAGTAGCTAACAATTCTATGTAAGAATTTTAATGTTATGCAGGCATACATTTTTATGGGGAGGAAAGCATAAAACACCTGGAATTATAACATCCTTTATACTGCAAGTGTCATATTATGGTTTTTTAGTGATTACGTCAATTTAGTTTTTCACGTATTATTAATAATTCCTCATTACATAAAATTATTACTAAACTGGCAATTAAGTGGATGTGAAAGATCCATATGTTGAAGTGTTCATAACATTTCAATTATGAACTTCATATCAGATGTCTTCCAACATACATTAGTGACAGTAATGAACAGGTTCTTTGCCAAAGGTACCCAAATGAACTCATTCAGCTTTGTAGTGTATCTTATTATTATTGGTCTTGAATTGGTTGATCATCTCCCTTCTGTAGATTTAGAGATATCGGATTTTGTGAAAGAACTTTATGAGTTATGTACTACTATGGAAAAGTAAACACCCAAAGTTTTTTGCGTATTTGCATGTACTGAAATGAATTTTGTGAATGTTCCAAATTGCTAAATACTCTGTCATGTAAAAACCTCAAAAAGAGGGTTGAATAAAGACAAATGAGTTGTCTGGAATAGGTTGAACTATTTATACAGCCATTCTGACATGCAAATCCACTGAAAATATGAACTTGTGTTGACTGCACCCAGGCAAACAGTCTTTGGAACTGATCCCAAAACACGACCATTTCTCAAGTTTCCTGCCCTTTGAAAGCTTGTTTCGCCATTCTTTATACATTTCCTAACCGTTAAAGTTTCCTGGTGTAAGGAAATCTACATGTTCTTTCCTTTAGTTTAACATCTTTATTCCTGCTCTGTCTTTGCTGACCACTTAGATTAACTGTCCCATTCTCTCGTGGATGTTCTATAAATCAAACACTTTATTGTACATTTCAAAGGCAAACAGAGGAGATGAGGGAAGAAAAAAGTAATCTGGTGAGCAACCAACCATTTTGTAGTTTATAAAACTCCTCCCTGTCTTTGCAGAACATCCTCTTTATGAAAGGAACCAGAGATGCTGCAGGCTAGTCGGCAGTTTTACAGATACAGGCTAATGCCTGTAAAAGACTTCTCTTGGACATTAGGGTGGTAGCTTGACCTTTCTTGACTATTCTTAATTTTCCACACAGACCCTTTGGCAAGGCCTATTTTGGGACATAGATATGCAGCCCATCAACTTGGCATTGGTACTGCTATTATTTGGTGTCATTCTTTAATACATTATGAAGCATTTGTCTGTTAGAAAAATGCCTCAATCTCTGTCTGTTCATAGAATCCTACTGTTCATATTTTTAGAGATAGCTTCTGAGGCTGAAATACAAAATCTGGGATTTAATCCAAGATCTCCTAGGCCCACATCCAGCACCAAACTGATACTTACTGGTGCCAAAATTGGGAAGTTCAAAGAAGGACTCTGGGCATGCAGAAAAAGACCTAACTCTGACAGGCTTCTTTCTGTATGCCCTGGGTGACTGTGGATTCCACCATCTGCTCCAGAGTTCCAGTAGAGTGGATAGTCACAACAGATTTCTTCTTAAAGGAAACATACAAACTAGCCATTAGACTGTTTTCTGGTGTAGACAGGAGAACTTAGGCAGATCCATAAATAAGGAAGGGAAAACTGAATGAGAAATTTAGACTGAGAAAAGACTGAGGGAGGTAATTTTAAATAACTATGGGAATACATTACAATAGAGCTGGAGAGGGTTCAGAAAAGGACAGCAAAAAAGATTAAGAGGTTAGAGCAACTCCCCTATGAAGAAAGGTTACAATGTTTGGGGCTTTTTAGTTTAGGAAAATGCTAAGGGAGTATGATTGAGGTGCAGCATTTATAAACATGGCAGAAGAAAAACTCTAGGTTGGATCCAGACTTCACCTTCCATGAACAGAAAGGCTTTTTCCATCCATGGAAAGCTTTTGATCAAGCAGAGGGGTCCTACTGTGGGAAGGGAGGCAACTCTTGCCTATTCTCCCTTCCTCCTCCAACATCCAGCTCACACAATGCCCCAGAGGATTTAGTGTGGGGAATGAATAAAAGATGCCTTCCTCCCCTCTATTGGGAGGAGTGTTCCCCAAGCTGAACTTAGAGGGTACTCTTGCCTAAGGAAGCAAAGTCTGAATCTAAGGCATTATCATTGAGCAGAAAAATATTCTGACTCTAGAACTATTTCTTATTCTTATTTCTATTTTTATGGAATTCCTCCTTCTGCTACCAAGAGCACCCAACATTTCTGTATTATATTTCTCTAATTGTATTAATCATAATGTGGACTGTTTGATTATCTCCCACAAGGTGACCAAATGTGCCTTTTGGCAGTTGTGAAGACAGATTTTGTTGCACAATACAACATTAATACAAATAGTTACATTGCCATATGAATTGAATGGAGGGTGTAGGTAAGAAATGAATTTCAGGAAGAGAAAGTGAGGCAAACTCCCACAGCTTGAATTCAAAGAGACACCTCCGCTTTCTGTTCCATAGTTATGTTCCTGCTATGTTCATTTGAAATATTTATATATTATGTATTATTTACATTTCAGTTCTTCACTGCATAATAATGCACTTTTAGCAAAAGTGCTATTTGTTTGCATTAACTCTTGGAACCATCACAATATGACATATTTATGTTTTTGTTCGTTGCCTAAGGAAATTACTGGACAAAAATACAAAAGCAAACTTTGCCTGTATTTGCCAGAATAAGCATATTTGTTTGAGAAATAAGGTTGGCAGAATGAATGGCCATGCATGTCTGATGCTGAAGTAAAGCACATTTGTGCCTAATTCATTGGAGAAATTGTTCAAGAACAGTTCATCTGTGTGGAAAATACAAGCCTTGTAATGCTGCCAAGATCAGTGAGACCTTTGGTGATCAGCTAAGTAAATATTAGTCATGCAAGTTAGAACTGCCCTAGAGTGACTTTAACTCACACAATGAACCTCTCTAACATTGCAGGCTATTCTGGAGGGAATACGGTACATTAAATATCCTTGTTTGGTCTAATTCCTTTACTCCTCCACTATTTTGTCTTCTCCCATTGACCTATGCCACTTAGTTTGCATTTAGTGCATGCTGCATTTAGTGTGTGCTTTCCTAAGGCACATGCTATATTTTCGGAAAGAGAATGCGGGGTATATATCTTTTCATAGTCCCACTTATACAAGTAACATTTGAAATGTCAGTGTGACCTGTTCAACATTCTAACAAAAGATTACTAAATTTTACATGGAAAAATAACTGTAATGGGCACTTTATTTCAAATTACTTCGGCACAAAATGAGAACAGCATATCTGTGAAAAGCTCTCCAGCTGTAACATTCCAAAGTTGCTACCATATGAACGGCCACAATCGCATAGAGAATCTCCACACAGCTGTCACCAGGAATGTGTAGTGGTGGCCTGAAAACTCTTAGAGTGACAGAGGTAATCTGTGTGCTATGACTTGCCATATGTTACAACTGAAGTGTGAGTGATGAACTTGCCACAGGGATGCTGCTTCTGGTGGCATCCTCTTGGGCAGATTAATGCTAAACTATGCATTCAGGGAATGCTCTTTGAGGTTGATGAAAAAACTGTAAACATTGTTATTAATATTTAAATGGCAGTGAAGTTGAACTTGCACACCAACCAAAATCAACTGTTCATTAAAAATCTGGATGAAACTGATTCTGGGCTACCCTATGATGAGATGGTCTGAACCTGAAGTTTGGGCTGCCCTGCAATGAGATGGTCTGGACCTGATTTCAACTCTTTATAGTGCCTTTTGTTTCTTTATGGATTTTGAATGAATTATTAACACTTTTACATTACTATCTTTGGCTGTTGTGTTCTTGACCCTTCATCCAAGAGCCTGCAAATGGTTTCAATAGTACAGGAGAAGTTAAATGACTTGGCCTCCCTGCCACAACTCCCCCCCCCCCAATGCTAATTGTATGCTTATCTCTACAATTATAAAAGCAGGTGATTTGGAGGTGAGGCATGTAAGGCAATGCAGTTATATAGGGCATTACATATGCACCTACTGTTCCAGGGGAAAATACCCTATTATATTCATACGAATTTTAAACATGCAGTTTTAAAAATCCTCATTTATCAAATCAACTTCCCCAGTAATATTCCAGTTCAGCTATGAGTACACATAGCAACTCAATTTCATATCTAAATTAAATTTCATAGTGAATTGCCAGGCAGGCTGAGAATGAATTAAATAAAAACATGTCACATTCTTTTGCCCATCTTTGATTATAATTCCTTCCCAACCTAGTGCCCCCCAGATGTTGTTGGCAAATCACAATCTGGCCTACTGGTTGGTTTGATTGGGCCCCTGTGGCAGTTTATTTTCTGGGGTAAAATCCTAAAAAAAGCTCAGCAACTCCAATCCTCAACAACTTTGGTTGGCCCTCTTTGAAAAAAGTTTGGACACCACTGGATTACAACTTCTATCAGCCCCAGTTACCACAGCCAATAATCTGGGATGGTGGGAGTTGTAGTCCAATATTATCTAGAGGTCACCAGCTTGGGGAAGGCAGGATACATACTTGATAGCCATTATATTTAGTTGTTATATGTCTCTGTGTTCTTTACATTGTATGTGCCATATCAGAGGCTTTCAAGGTGGCTCATAGTTAAGCATTTTGACTTTTCCACAAATACTGTGCATTGTTCATGTCATTATGTAAAAAGTATCAAGCTAGGATAAACAGGTGGTGTTGCTATTCCTCCGGGGCCTCCGGCTCCTGAGTCTGGCACTGCTCCAGCAGCTTCTGGTAGCCGAGGGCGCCACTTGCCGCCACCATCACCACCACTGGCATCTTCACGCCCGCTCCAACCCAGGCCAGCAGGCAGTGGGATGTTTCCTCCAAGATGGGCAGGCAGGCAGGCACTCTCACCAGTCTCCCTCCGCTTCCAGCCCAGAGAAGCATCTTGACTTTTAACACAACTACCATATAGCAGGAAAGCTGTCAGACCATCCTGGGCTCTTCTCTACAAATAATGAGTTTACTACAAACCAAATTGGACAGCAGTCTGATTTACATGGTCATCATGTGTTACGGTATTTCAAGTAAGCTTTGTCTGCTACCCAATCTAAAAATCAGCAAGCTGCTGTTTCAACTCTTTCTACTAGAGCATTCATCCACTTCAAAGTTAAAGCTAGTTCTTTAAATTAAAGTCTCTCCTTTCCAGATTTATTTCTCATTGACTCTATAATTATATAATTAAAGCTAATATAAGTAATTTAAACATTTAATTTATTTAATGGCATTGAGGAAAGTGTTTAAGGTCAAAGGAGACCTAAGGTCTTGGAGTCTAGCTGAAGTCATGATTCATGAGTGAATTTTCAAGCAGTGATTCTAGTTAGTTAGGTGTCATTGCAAGGCTAATGATCAAAGGTCTTAAAGAGACAGCAGCAGTCACTTTGCTCTGCTGTTCAGAATTGTGTGAGAGTTAATATATGTTTAAGAGCAGCAGAACTTGAAGTATTTCTACCATACAATAGGGCACATAGGAGGACATTTAAGCCTCACCCCTTCTCACTTACCCACATTCATTTAAACAGCTCTAGGTATTATATTCAAAAGCTTTTTGTAAAAAAGAAAAAAAATACTGAATTGAGCTTTGGCAGGATATTTGCATAAATACTGGGGCTACAATATTTCGTTAATTACGCTGCGATCCAAAACATACTAAGAGATCCAACCAAAACTAAGAGTAAGTCCCAGGGACTAACTTCTGAGAATCACAGAACCATAGAATTTTAGAGTTGAAAGGGACCTTGAGGGTCATCTAGTCCAACCCCCTGCAGTGTTGAAATATTTTGCCCAACAAGGGGCTCAAACATACACACACACAACTCTGAAATTAAGAGGCTCATGCTCTACCGGCTGAGGTATCCCAGCTGTCGAAGATACACATATTTGTATTTCCAATGCTCTGTATTTTGAAGTTTTGAATGTCTGCTGTGTGTCACTTTGGGCACAGCCAGTTGTAGAAAAGCGGCATATAAATAAAATCAGTCAGTCAGTCACAGGTATCAGCCAATCAGTGCTGAATTCAGACACATACTTCCAACTTCCAGAACGTCCCTCCCTGAACTCAGCCCTAAAAAGTACATGTATGAATGAAATATAATGAGTGCACTTTTAAAGCAATCTTACCACCAAAAATATGTAGGTCTGCAGTATCCTGAGATAGTCCTTGCTATAACATGTGCATTCATCATCTAAAAACACAGGATGCATGCTTTTCCCCCTGAAAGCTATTATTTTACTGATGCACAAGTGTATGTAGATCAGATTAACTGATTGACTAATCCTCATGCAATTGATTAACATTTCTTTAATCAGGTGACAGAGCCAATGAATATGCATAAATTTGTGCCACTTGATGCAGAAAGAAATTAGCCCTAAGTGCCTTCCTCTATCTCATGCAGAGATTGTGTTTTAAGTTGCTTCATTACAAGCTAAGAATAGTGATAAAGTTCAAAAATGCAGATACGATGCAGAAGACATTTTAGGAAGTTTTTTAATTAATTTAATAAATAATAATAATCACTCAAAAATGTAGTCTCTACCAAGATCCGGGCCCTTGAATCAATTTAGATTATTATACAAAAGGGTGCTGTCATGTTCTGAGGATTATGGGTGCCTACATATGAATACCATCGGGTCTGCTTAACCGTCTGACTGTATGAGCCATTTTAAGTAAAAGAAAAACCTACAACTCCAAAAATGATTCTGAAATAGCATTTATTCCATGCTCCAAAATGTTTCCCCTTCCCAACAAGCCTCTGTTCCCTCATGTTTGATTGGAGCTACAGTCAATTTGTTCTCATCCAACTCATTACTCAGATGCTGAATAAGTAATAATACTACGGGGCCAGTTTTTGATGAAAATAAGATCTAAGGCTAAATATTATCAGTGTTTCAATAATGGTGCTATCTTCTTAGTAGCTTGTTTAAACAGGACATTTAAAAAAATAAACCTTCTGAGTAGTCTTGTGCGACAGGCGCGTCGGCACTTTTTCTTCTCGCACCGGTGGACCCGCTCTCACTCAGATAAATTATGCCCCCCCCTACTGAACAACCCTTTCCCCAAAGGTTTCTTTTCCTTTCCTCTTAAAATTCTAGCCCAGAGTATCCTGCAGAGGGGACCTCTGTGAGGGGATAACTAGTAAGTTTTCTTTAAATAAACAATAAAGATTTATTTAAGGCAAGACAGTCTATAACACACATGGATTATACTTAAGTTACTTCAAGAATACAGTGCGATTTTCACTTTATTCGTCCTCTGTGGGTTTTGAGTTATAGGTTTGGTTCCTTTATATGGCGATACTTTCTTTCAGTTATCCACCCCCTTTAACACTCTTGCTCCTGAGGTACTTTAAGTAATAGACCAAAGGGCTCTCCACACCCCCTCCCTTTACAGTACTCGGTTTGGGAGTTTCTTCTTTTCCTTAGAAGAATCTCTCCCCTCCAGACTAGATTTGAGTCCCAAGTAGGCTGCTCCTTTCCAGCTCCTACTTCTAAGGCTCAACGTCTGCCTCCCAGTAAAATTCTGGTCTATTCCTCCTACATGACACCACACTCTGTCCTTCACAATACACTCAAAGTGAATGTTTCTACCCAGAACCAACTCTTTCTCCCATTCTCTCTTTATACCTCAACCTGTCTCCCTATCTCCTAACCTCTCCAACCTCAATTCCAACCCTCCAAAACCAACCCCCAATTCCTAACTCCCTGTCTCTCCTCAAATCCTCTCCTTTTAAACTCTCCCTCCTGAAACCACAGCCAATCAGAGGCTGCCGTTCATTAACCATTTGCTGGCAGGGAAAGAAAAGAAGAAGAAAAAGAAACACCTGTTGATTCAACTGGTCCAGCAAAATGAACTTTTCCATCACAGTCATGATGTCTGAGCCTCATGCAGAGGTCTTTCAAGTGGCAATAGGACATTCTTTTTTCAATGATACTTCAGTTATGGCTTGATGACAGAAGCATATTACTTTGGGCTTGAATTAGAATATATCATCTGTGTTGCTTCATTCATTAGTCTAACATTTCATAGTGAGGAAGGATGCAAATGAATTTGGGGAAACTATTAGAAGCTGGAATAATCAATGGACTAATTAATATGTCTTAGCTACTAATTTTTAGAGGGATGTGGGTGGTGCTGTGGGTTGAACCACAGAGCCTAGAACTTGCCAATCAGAAGGTCAGCAGTTCGAATCCCCGCGGCGGGGTGAGCTCCCATTGCTCGGTCCCTGTTCCTGCCAACCTAGCAGTTCAAAAGCACGTCAAAGTGCAAGTAGATAAATAGGTACCATTCCGGTGGGAAGGTAAATGGTGTTTCCGTGCACTGCTCTGGTTTGCCAGAAGCGGCTTAGTCATGCTGGCCACATGACCCGGAAGCTATACGCTGGCTCCCTCGCCCAATAAAGTGAGATGAGCGCCGCAACCCCAGAGTCGGCCACGACTGGACCTAATGGTCAGGGGTCCCTTTACCTTTACCTTTACTAATTTTTAGAGCTGCACAAGGAATGAGTCAGAAGAACCATCAAAGATTTTATACACACACACACACACACACACACACACACACACATGTTTAATCCTTTTGTCTGGTTAGTTCTACATATCACACCTCTTCCACTGAACTAGCCATGTTTGGAGCCTCAGTAATCAATAAATGATCTTTCCTGGGCTCTTGGTAAATGAAGCCTTGAAGCTAACAATCTTGATCAACTATTTCAATTCACCTGAGGTCCCCCCCCCATGTCACAGGGTTTGTTACTTGGTTCAACATCAGGGCAGATTTCATGGCTACCATGGGGCTGGCCCAACATGTCATTGTCCCAATGCATGTGGCAATCTACACACTGGACCTTGTTTTCTCAACTGGGCATGAAGAGAGTGATCTGAAAGTTGGGGATGTTTACATCAGTTTCTTGTCATGGTCAGATCACTTCCTGTTAAGATTTAGGCTTTCAGCACCTTTACCCTCTGCAGAGGTAGGGGACTTACTAGGATGGTCTGCCCTCAGAGGCTGATAGATCCAATGGGTTTCCAGAATGCTCTCGGAGATTTGTCTGGATGCTATGACTGGCACTCCTGTCAAAGCCCTGGCCAACCTCTGGAACGTCCAAATGACTCGGGCCATTGACACTATTGCTCCTGAGCACCCTTCTCCTGCTTCATGGAGCCCGCTTAACTCAACAGTATACTCCAGAACTTAGGGCAATGAGACAAGCTGGAAGACAGCTTGAATGCAACTGGAGGAAACCCCAGTCAAATACAACTGAGCTCTGGTGAGGGTTCATCATCAAGCCTACTTAGTGGCAGTGAAGGCAGCAAAGAAGGTATACTTTGCTGCTTTCATTGCATCCTCACTATGCTGTCCATCAGAGCTTTTACAGGTAGTACAGGGCCTTTAACAGTCTTGATCTATGGATGTGGTAGAACCAACACTAACTCTGTTTGTTGTTGTTGTTAATTGTTATCATTATTATTGGTTTCTATTGATTTATTGGTTTGTTGCTTGTATGTGACATTTTGTTTTTAATGTTTGATGTTTTGTTTTTTAATATGTTGTAAGCTGCCCAGAGTGGCTGGGGAAACCCAGCCAGATGGGCAAGATGGAAATTAAAACATTATTATTATTATCATTATGACTTGTATGCAAAGCATTTTGAAGACAAAATTGCTTGCAACCACTGAGATCTTGACTCCACTGTTACATCAGATGAATCTCGAGGTGTCCAGAGCACTGTCTAGTCCTGTTATGTTGGATGAGTTTGTTAGTAAGGCTCAAGGACATGGGCAAGGTGCTTGGATTGGTCAGGGCGATCATTTGTGCTCTAGACCCTTGTCCCTCTTGGCTGATAAAAACTAGCAGGAAGGGGACAGCTGGCTGGGCCAGGGAAGTGATTAATGCTTCCCTGCGAGAGGGGGTAGTCCAGAGCTTTCCAAACTGTGTTGCAACACATTACGTAGTGTGTCAGCTGCAGTGTATAGGTGTGTCACGGAAACACTCCCCACGCTCCTCCGGGGCTAGAAAGGGGTTAGTTTAACCTCAGAAAAACTGAATTACTGTGTCATGAAATGATGCACATCTAAAAAGTGTGTCACCACATGAAAAGTTTGGAAAGCTCTGGGATCAGCCCTGCCTGCATGAAGAAGGCAGTGGTAAAACCATTCCTTAAGAAACCCTCCCTGCATTTGGCCAGTTGCCAATCTGCCCTTCCTGGGCAAGGTTCTTAAGCAAGCAATATTGGAGGAAACTGATGTTCTAGATCCATTCCATTTCAATTGGAGTTTAGGCCCAGTTTTGGCACAGAAACTGCTTTGGGTACCCTGTATGGTTTAAATGCCCCAGAAAATATGATCCCAGTACAGAAGACATTGCCCACTATACCTAGGGATGGCCAAATAAAAGACAGGGCTTCCTAATGTGAGTAAGAGAGATAGTCAGCAGGTGTAACTTGTATGACAAATTAATCTACTGAAATTCCTCTTCTGTGCAAAAATTAAAGGTGCAAGAGCCTTGTGCTGTTCTTCACCTGACCACCCTAGCTACTCCAGTGTGATGACACAAAGCACAATATTACTTGCAGTACGCTGAGAAACTGGTGGAAAAGTTTAGGACATAACTATCCACAGACAGTAGTCCTAGTGAGTAAATATAGTTTGCACCAAGATCTATAGATGATGGTGATGCTGTCTGCCAGGAGCTGACTGCTGTCTCAAGCTAGCAGGAAGATAGGAAAAGTACTTTTTGTCCTGTTTGCATTAGACACAAAACCCACAATACATAAAGATGCTACTTTTCTAGCCAATCTTGTTCATTGCCTGATATGCTGCTTATGTAATTCTAAGTATTTAGTGTTGATTTTTAATGTGCTTATCCAAAGCATTAATTCCTATCTAATTAATTTGCAGCTAAATAGTTGACATGTTTGATTTGAGAGGATACTGGAGGAGGATGGCAACACCTCTGGCCATGCAGCAAACTAGCAAAAATGAACCTTTTCACACACACACACCAAATTTAAACTGACAACTAAAAACCTCTTAGTTGCTCCCAATGCCTAATCCAATTTTTGGTTCAGGGGCAAATAGTGTAAAAAATAAAAGGATGCATACAGCTAAGGAGAGTGTCTTTCTTTCCTTTCCTTTAAAGGATAAATTAGGGCATGTCCCCCACCCTTTTGCTGGAACTATTTATCTTCATGCCCTTTAAGCAAGAATCGCTTCTTAGTTTGGACTGCATGACTGCGATTATGCATAACTACAGAGTTAAACATTATGATGAGACACATAATTTATTTCTTCAGTAATTTGTGTGTGAGAGAGAGAGTGAGTGAGAGAGAGAGAACAAGAACTATTGCAAGCTTCTTTTTGCAGCCTGCAAATTTTCTCTCTCTCTCTCTTTCCTATTGACCACTTGTTAAATCTTTTTGTTTGTTTCCCGCCATTCCCCAGGGACCGGCAGACAGACAGCCTTGCCAGATTCATTTTCTGATCAAAGCTGTTTGATTTGGTCAATTTTGCCACATTGGAGACGTTCTCTATTACAGAGATAAATAGCCTTGGGCTAACTGTCAACGAAAACTTGTAAGCTAATAAATTATTCCAATTTCTTCCTGCGGATTTCTCTGGAGACAGCCCTAGGAAATACACTTTTTGATTAGTAAATTTCTCTGTGTGTGTGTCTGGACATTCAAATGTGTCGACTTTGATTAGCACCATTGCTTTTCAAGTAGACGCTGGCTGAGGGGCTGTCAGTTGCAGGCAGCCCTGATGCATAATGCATCAACTGGGCCCGGAAACAAGGAGCCTCATCCAAGGCTAGAAAGGCGGGAAAATTGCCCCAACAACCCTTTGCCACCTAGGGAGCTCTCCAAGTTGCAAAGATTTTTTGGCATTGGACAACACAAAACCAATGTGATCAGCTGGAACTGCACCAAGGGCTTGGATGCTCGTCATGGGGCAAACACTTGTATAAGGTGCCCTGAGGAAATTAACAGACCTCAACCAAGCCACTCCTTCCTTTTAAACCAGACTCTGATGCTCCTTGCCTCCCACCTCCATCCCAAGGAGGATCAAATTTTGCTTCACCTCCTACTTGGATTTCCTTTTGTCTGTTGTTTGCCTACTCCAGGTTGTTATAAAAACAATATTTTGGCTATAACAAATCAATCGGTGCGTGTGAACACAAACACACAGATCATTTATCAACGGCAAAATACCCTAAATTATGACCTTTCTAAAACCTATCAGAAGGGCAAGGGAATGCATAACGTAAATTAAACTTTGAAGGGTCAGCGGTTTTTACTTTCACTATTCATCTTTCTTTCACCTTATAGGTTTAAGAACAAGAGTGCTGTGTAATTACATTTCAATGGGGTGCAGCGGTTCATTATTCTCTGCTATACCAATCTACTGCAACATTTCCAATGCAGTCAGGTACGTTTGAGCAGATATTAGTTAGTGTAAGAGCACACTTGCTCTTTTGGACTGATAACATCTTTTAATGTGGAGCAGGGCAATCATCTTCAAAGAACTAGTAGGAAAGGGGGAGGGAGGGAAAAGATGGGGAAATATGAAACAAAATCAATGTACCTGTTTATATTTTCTTTCAAAAAGCCAAAGTACTCTAAGACTTTCTTTCTTTCTTTCTTCCCTTGCTATTATTTGGCTTTTCCAGTCCTTTTCCCTCCTTCCATTTTGTTCTTATGCTGGAGCCTACACCACTGGTGGAGACAGGTGACTTCCAATCACAATGTCAAAAAATGCCAGATTTTTTTGTGTATCTGATGGCATGAATCCAAGAGAGACCCAGGCAATAGCCTTGCAATTTGGCCACCCAGAATTTGCACTGAGCATAGCAGCAAATGAATGATTTGAATGACAAGGCCATAAAGCAGCAATTCCTAGAATTAGCTTTGTCCTGTTGAATTCAACAAAACTGATACCTATGAGCTAAAGATCTGTGCTATCAAAGTCTGTTGGAAACACCAGATTAGTTCCTTACCCTTGGTTGGTGAAGCAGTCAGTATACTTCTATTTACAGTGGTACCTCGGGTTACATACGCTTCAGGTTACACATGCTTCAGGTTACAGACCCCGCTAACCCAGAAATATTACCTCGGGTTAAGAACTTTGCTTCAGGATGAGAACAGAAATTGTGCTCCAGCGGCGCAACAGCAGCAGGAGGCCCCATCAGCTAAAGTGGTGCTTCAGGTTAAGAACAGTTTCAGGTTAAGAACGGACTTCCGGAACAAATTAAGTATTTAACCCGAGGTACCACTGTACTGGGCTTGCAAGTCTTAGGGTCAAGATATGTCAACATATAAAAGCATTTCACTTTAAGTAGCCTGAGTATCCTTGCCTAAATCTGCAACCCTAGACAGGCTTCATTCATTTTTATGGGAACAAACATGTTTATAGGTTCACAATCTTAAATTAACTGAATAGAGATTCAATGGAGCCTTCATTTTCCACCTACTTTTAATCAAAGTCATAATGTTTTCACTATGGTGACCCATTTCACTATGACCTCTGTAATAAGCTACTGTATTTAGTTTATCCAAATTCCTGATCTTTTATAATCCCTCAGACTTTGGGGGATGTAAACGCATAACTGCAGGACCACAGTGTTTGAAAGGACTTAGGAGTCACCAAGCTTTCTGTCCAAAAGCAGCATCTCTTATTAGACAGTTCCTTTTAAAAAGGCAAAGGGCACTCTCATATAATCTTAGTGCTATATTCTGGCGCTTCAGACAAGGCTACAGGCAAGAAATAATTGTAAAAATCAATCCAGATGGTTAAACGTAAAGAGCTAAGCCAAAAGATACAGAGGAAGGCAACTGTCCCACATATGAAGCTAGTTAGTTTATACTCAGCCAGGCTGTTGATCTATCTGACTGGCAGTCTCAAATAGAGGGTCTCAAGTTCCGTTAAATACAGTTGACTCCCCACTTATGTGGGGTTACGTTCTGGGGCCCTGCATGCATAAATTAAATCACGTAAAGTGGGGAGCGCCCTCTAAACACTCTTCAGACGCTGTCTCTGCCACTCTCTTTTCAATACATACCAAAAAATATTGTATCCAAAAATATCCACAACTAGAAATGACGCTCTGGGGCTGGCAGGAGGCTGCAAGTCATGCAGGCTGCTGCTCCACTATGCCACACATCCGCTTTTAGGTGGAGAAGCTGAACAACATAAACAAAGCCCTGTGATGCCTCTGTTCTCTTCATAGCTTTGTCCACCCTCTTTGGGCTCCTGGGAGGGTCTCTTCATGAGCCACAAGGACTCTCCAGCTCTCTCCCACCATTTCTGGATTTGAATTGTTTATTCCCTGGCATCACACGTATACACAGCCGCACACGAGTAGAACACACATAAATGGGAGGGCTGAAAATCTATATTCAAATACCTATTAACTGTCTCAAATAATATTCCTGCATTATCCCCAAAGTTTCATTGAGTTCAAAGCATTACTTAGCCAGTAAGCATCTTAAATATATTATGGTTCCTCTTGAACAGGAGTGGAGAAACTTTTTCAGTCCAAGGGCCACATTCCCTTCTGGTCAACCTTCCAGCGGTGGGTGGGGCCAGAGAGAAGAGTGGGAAGAGCAACTAATATACATGCTGTCTCCATACGGTAGGCTGCTTTCTACACAAACCCCTCTCTGTCCTCCATCCAGCAAAGCAAGAGACATTGTCAGCATTCAAGGACACATTCCAGTCAGCCAAAAACATTAAGAGATAGTGTGAGACGGAAAAAGAGACAGCCCCAGGGGTCGCCTGAACCCTTATATCCCAGCTAGATCACTGAAAACATCTGCA